>NC_084704.1:6781055-8187151 GCF_033807575.1 Cydia pomonella | reverse complement strand
TATTGTATCAATTTGTAGGTATTTGTAGGTTGTGCTTCGAGAAACCCGGAGATTATCCTTCAGAACAAAAATTTGCTTGATTCATAGCATAGCATTTTTGATTGACAGCGCCCACCGTCTATCGAAAAGTTATTTTCGTTAATCTTTACCGCCACGTTAATAAAGCATAATTTTGATAAAATTTAACGAGTTGAGAAAAAAAGGAACGTCAGAACTCAAAACTTTTCGTAATTAAAAGTGGAATAATGTTATTATAGATAATAAACACACTCCAGAAATGATTGTCTATTTGGTCTACACATGGACTGGTAGAAATGCCATACCAGTAAATAAGCTTTATTGTAGGTATGTATATACGGTGCGATAAAATTTTAATAGAGAAAATGTTTGTCTTTCATAATTTCCGCGATTCCGCGACGCGGCATCGTCTCATTATTTTCATTTACACTATAATATAATATAAGGTATATTAAAAGATTTTACTGACAAATGAAAAATAAACAAAATTTAATTTAAATTTCTGTGTAACTATTATAAGTTTGGTGGGTTTACGAGTATACATAGCCATCCAGGAACTAGGCACGTGGCTTGCTACTGACAACAATCGGCTCGCGCTCTGATTGAGCCCAAAGGGGCTGCCTTTGCCGCGCGATAATTGCAAGTTGTGGGCAAGACACAGCACGTGCGGAATTGGAATTAATATCGGTGAGAAAACAACTCTTATTTGAAATTCATCACTTTGGCGGTAAATAATGGGAATAAGCCAAAATTTCTGAACGTACAATTTAACCACTTTTATTTTTAGACGTATACACCGAGCCGCAAAAGTGCATACCCACTTTATGAATGGAATGAATTCATAAACAGGTTATGCACTTTTGCTGCTAGGTGTACACAGGCCCACTTGGTACATAAGCCAGTTTGCCAGTACAGTACAGCCCATTACTATAATTGTGTGAATCGTAGCTCTTCTACGTCTGCTACGGCGTAGCAGTAGCGACTTGACGAAGTATATTTTATGTTGATCTCACGGTTCTTAAATTCTCTATCCTAATTTAAGAAGACTGGCTTTATAGTTCGTGTCACCCACGATGACGCGCAGTTTTGTCAAATCTAACCTGTAATAACATGACATTACAAGTCAAGGCACGCTTCTTCGTGAATGACACAATCTATAATGTACTTACTACAGAAAAAAATTATAAAGTAAGTAGCATAAATACATATACACGCATATGCATATTTAATGTTCATAAGAATGCCGGGAGCATGCCGGCTTGGAGGCGCGAGCTTGCTAATGACTGTCACAATTTGGCAATTTCGCGGTCGCTTGTTCTAACTGCCGCAAAATGTTTGCGTTGCTCTAAAACCTTTATATGTAGAACTGTTACAACTACAATGAGAATGAAATACACATATAACCAGCCAATTCGATTAATTTATTGCCACGAAAATGTGACACAGCAAGAATACTTTAAACCTACATACTATATGTTATTGTACATGATATTTTTGGCATAGTGACCTTCAATTTCAATGGATTCGTCTTTTCAATAGGGTTCTATGATGGCTCATTCTTGTAGGAAATAGCTAATATAAACGCAGCCGCTTTATTCCCCTTATACTGCGGCCTATGACGGTCGTAATAGGGTTTATCACGTCATTATGTGGGATGAGATGTCGAGGCGCAACGAGCTCGCGCGATGTCCTAACCTTTCTTAAATAGGTACCACGTTGCTTGTGCATAATTATATTGAAGTCATAACATGTGGACATGTTACAAATGACTCTTTTTACTGAAATAATTAGCATTTTTTTTTATATAAAAGGTCTTTTCGTTCTGTGTAATACCTGCCTTGTTTTATTAAGTCATTACACATGCCTCGTTACTTAAATTAGGAAAACTCGAGCTTATAATGAAAACGTACCGAAAGTACTGAGGCATATTACTTACTTACGTAAAATGTAAAGAAGGAAAATAACACTTTGTTCTAGACACTCTACTTTGTTCCTTAGATTTATATTATACGTATAAAATGGAGTAGTGAGATAGATATTGAGTTGGCAGAGAGATACGATAGAGGCCAATTGATTGGCATAAAATGAAATAATCTTTATTTTAGACCAAATTTAGTTGCTGCTTTTTGCTGAATTAAATTACTGGCCTAAATCAAAGTTAAATCTCAAATGTAGCAACAGTATAAATGTCTGGAAAGCCCTTCCATTAGTTAAAGTGACGGACTTTCCATTGTAATAGCTTCATGGCATTTTGTATCTCTTAATTCGCGAAAGCGAACCTTAATCTTGATGAATAATGATAATTCATTACTACGGCCCATTAATTATTCGAGTTCACCTAGCCGACGAGTCTACTCACTTGGGAGGCAGCGGGTTGATGAACTGCTCTATGAATTCCCGTTTCACTTCTAACATGATGTGGAATTCGGACGAGTCGACCGACCAGTCGGCGAAGTGAGCGAGCTTCTGCAAATTGCGACATCAAACAAATTTAATTATTCTCTTTCATTATAGCGCTAGTTAATCTATGTGGTTAATAGGGCGCGGAATTCATTAGTCATCGTCACCTTAATTATGACCGTAATAAAATCGCTTCACGGCGACACCCGCTTTCAGATAGGATTTTGCAAACACATGGTATCTTCAAAACTAAAGTGTTGTAAGTGACAAACCGAGGAAGATTCAATCTCAGTTTAAAATCACGAGTCATAGCGTTTAAAACGGTAGTAAATTGCTTTATGGTTTAGTGTTTTTATTTTTTTTATGCAGGCATAATGTTTCGCGCACCACAAAAGCGTCTAAGCTCGACATAAATAGTTACCCTAATTTAATTTTAGGTTGAGATAGTTTATTATAATGAAAGTTGTTATTTTCTGGTAGTTCAGGTGTTTGATTGGAAACGTCTGACACTGATTGATTCGTTACCTCAAAGAAGGGGTCAAAGTCTTGATCACAAATAACGTCATCTCTGTCGTGGTCGAGTAGCTCCGTGAAGAACAGCGTCAGCTTGTCGGTTTGGACGGAGCTCAGCTGCGCCAGCGGCTGCTCGTCCTCCAGCTCCAGGCAGCCCAGGTCTTCGCTGAAGCGGTTAACCCACGTCGCTGCACAAATAGAGAATTTGTGTTTGTTATTGTTACAAATTGTGTAGGTAACTGCCCTGTTGTTGCTTTTTTGAATAAAAATGAGGTAGGTAGATAAATACTTGCAAACAAAATTTAATTTAACGGCCAATACGGCCATATCAAATGATAAAAGTTTTAAACGTTTGCAATTTTAACTGAAAGGGAAATTTCCATCGAATAAATTGTTTAGGCGCTGTGACGTCCAATATGGGAATTGAGACCCTTGTTAGACCCGTCGCCGTTTTGCCAAGTATGTAACAGGATCAGGCTAGGTATATATTGCCTACGTAGTTCACCAAACTTTTCAATATTTTTTTCATTCCTTTTATTTATGTCGGCGGTCGATCGTAAAATCAGGCAGATCATGAAATTTCTAGGCATATCGTGAATCGTGAAAATCATTGTCTCGTACCCTGAGTCGACGAAGCCCCGCTATGCGGGGCTCCTATTTCTGGACGGTTTGCCCTTCGGGCATCTGAAGCAAGCTAACGAACCTATCCTACCTATCTATTGGTTAAATGTGACTACCGTCAAAACTTTACAATCGGCCGCCGACATATATCTATAGATACCTATAACTATCGAGTATAAATATGAACATGGAAAATCTAGGCGTTTACGAGTAGATGTCAGTATATGCGTGCATAATTAGATGAACACATTACTTTTACATCACGTATGTATGTATGTATTGCCTCGGCGGAGTCCTCAGGCGTGTTTTATGAAGGTCTGCCCAAGTAATGGTCAGACCTTCATAACTACATAACAACTGTGACTAATGAAAATTACTGTTTTTGAATGAAACATATATAGACCACTGAGGCAGAAAGGTTAAATATATAAATTTCTTTCTAAAGCCGTAGTTATACAATAACTTAAAAATATACCTACCTCACATATATGTAGATAGTGTAGATACCTACTGCATAAGTAACATAAGTAGCAAATTAGAGATTAACGAAAGGCTGTAAATAGATACGTAATTAATATGAAAAAATACTTTGAATCGAAGCTTTGTTAAAATTAGCATCCGTTTATTATTCCGTGGGGTTTCTCGTGTCAAAGTGTTGTGGGTAGGGCATGCAGTACCGTTCCCGGTACCAAGAATTTTATTTCCCGGTTCTGGGTAGTCCGGTACTGGGTTTCCCGGTTCTTGGGAAATTATATAATTCTTTTTAAGAAATGGTTTTTAAAATGTACAATCATTATAAATGATTCATTCCTATGTAAAATAAATTACATGAATATTTATAAATGACTTAGTTTATCAAGAAATCACTACGTACTATAAGTGAACCAACCCATTAAAAAAAATAAGCCTAGATCCGGCCCTCTAAATGTTGAGACTGCCTATGTAAATCCAAATAAATATCCTCCGCTGCGCGGCACTGAAAATTTACAAGCTTTTACCAAATATTAAAAGTCAGCAAAATCGGAATGCATCAAATTATATCGTTTCATAGTTTGGTAGAATTCAACTATTTTTGAGCACTAGGTATATCATATTGATCCTTATTGCATTTGGCACCTACTTATAATGGCTCGCGTTATACTGGCTCAAGTAGCGACGCCAACGTCCTTGTGTCGTGTCGTGTGCATCTAGCTTGTAACGATGTGCGGTGATGTTTATTCATGCCTCGACGGACAAGCTCGAGGTTTGACACAATTTGCGCATATCTTCGAGTATAGCCTTGCAAAACTGTTGCTTTTTGCAAATATCAGCAGCAGTCAACCTTTTGTGAATATGTGACATTGCGACCACTAGGTATGTAAACTTAGAAAAAAGTGTTTTGTTATTAGAAATTACAACTAAGTCACAGAAATACTTTGCAGTGGGTAGTTTATGGCTACATTTAATTTCGTGACATTATTTGCGAGGTGTACAAAATTCGAATATGAGGGGTGATTACATATTACATCCACATAGTTAGATTCTTATTAGAGGTAGCAAAGGATAATAATTTGCCACGTTGTGATGTGTAACTAAAATGTAAATTAAATTCAAAACAGCACAGTTGTACGCGAAAAGGGCGTGGAATTTAATACTTATTAAACACAGGATTCGGCCCGCCCTAAGGGTGACCGAATTATTGCGACGCACTGCGCCACCATCGTGCGTTGTCTCAATCCGAATCGGAACAATCGACTTGAATAACCGTCACACTAATACCGGAAGATTTTTACACCAGAACCAATCACCTATTTGAATGTAAAATGCTGGCGACAAGAACTTGTTTTATTTGCTATCGGATATCTACCTAGATTTAAAATTAATGGCACCGTCTCATTAGACTTCCTTTAGTTAAGTACTTATATACTTTTATTTTTAAATAACGTACCTATGAGAACTTGGCTTACTTAGGTGCTCCAGCGCCATCAGCAGTTATAGGCATGTACATGCAGTTGTAGAGAGCTTTGAATACAAGAATGTATTGTATTCAGAACTCGTGAATCATGAATATATAAACTGTTGGATACTCAGAAAACAAATATCACTACAGACTTCAAACCAAGCAGTGCCTTGGTAGGTAACTTACCAGTTAAAAGTCACAAGTGCAAAAAAGCGCCATGAACACAATTTTTATTTTTTAATCGTTTTTGAAAGTATAAGTGGTGGTGACAACTCTCCCTGTTTATTCTATGTTGACAGCCAAGTATCGAATAAACTTAGCCCCGTCAATAAATCATGTACTAATTCCTTTTAAGTGTTACTTCAATCACATGGCCATAAATCTTTCCATCGCTTACAAAACTCCACATTTCTGCTAAAGCCATTTAACTCTTTTCAATAACAACGTAATAATCGTTAAGCAAACGAATAAATCGCGTGCCAGAAACATTGTGGTTTCAACTGATCAAACGATCCAAGCACAGTAAGGCACGAAGGAATAATTTTCATAACTGGTCGTGCGGTAAATACCTAAATATTTGTGTACAAGATTAGGTTCAATTTAGATATATTTATATGAGGTTTAGATATATAACAATAGCCCCGCTGCAATTTAAAAGATAATTATAGTACTAGTACAATCAGCGTCAAATTATCTGCCATTCTCTAATAACAGTAATAACTTAACCAATCAGATGTCTCTATAAGTAGAACATATAGACTATTACAGATATTTTTGTACGTGAACTGTAGAGATATATGTATATTTGGAAAAGTATAGTATGGCACATATTTTTCCGCTACTATCCTGATGGTGACTGTAATAACCTTTTATTTGCAAGAGATAACTTAGGACCATTAATGCAAATTTGTTTGGCAAGCATAACACTGAGTTTCTTTTCGGCTTCTGAAATGTGATGTCAGCAAATACTTATTGTTACTTTGTAACCGAATTCAAGATTCATTGAAACTTTTCCACGTATAAAGCTTGCGGTACAATTATATAATTTGTAGTCGTGAAACGGAGGAGTACGGGAACCGTCGTAAATTCGGGTCGGGACCGGGTTTCAATAAAGTTCCCGATGGAACCTTTGCCCGTCGGAAACGTGTGTGCATTATGTATCAAAACAAAGTTTCCTGACTACAATAAAAAATCAAAGCTACTTACCTACCTAAAACAGGGACAGATGAAGCCTAAAATGTATTTTTACTCTAGACATTAATTTAATATACTTGTAAGGTTAAATTCACTTCACCTATTTATTTGAAACGCGTTTTTTTGTATTTCTCATTTAATTTAATTTCACAAAAACCGTTAGTTACAATATACCAATTTAATAATTGCGAGAAACCCTAAGGTGTGTTGGTTTTTGGAACTTTTATTGCCCTTGTGGCGTCGTCATTTTATAACAAGTATAACTAGTGGCTATAATCTTCGCGATAAGCTTTAAAAATTTAAAAATATTTCTACTTACCATCTTACAAACTTATTATCCACGATGACGCGCAGATTGGTCGAATCTAACCTTTAATTATAAAATTGTCTTGTCTTGTCTTAAAAACGAAGAAGAGTACATTGAGTTATTATTTAATTATTATTTTTACTCTTAATAAAAACGTAATTTTACAAGCAAACCCTTAAGTGATCACTAGTATATAGAACTAGCATCGATAGTCGAGTTTATCGATACAGGAACTCCCTACTTGTCAAATAATTTTGTCCCACGGACTCCTATGTCTGCTTATATACCTACTTTAAAATACTTCTTGAATCATTATCACAGCGACTTCACAATAGTCTTAAGTTCCACAGATTATTGACGCTTAAGTCATTTAGGCCAATTTTCGCCATTTAGCAAATTTTCCAAAAAAACAAATAGATAAAAAATTATATTTAATTACCGAATCTGCCAAAGTTTCACAAGAATCGGTCAAGAAATGGGACTTGCAGAACATCCAGACATACGAAATCATTTTTGACCAAGCTAAAGCTCGGCCACGGCCACATGACACGATGGATGATAATTGATAAAAGTAAAGCCATTATATCCGTATAGACATAGACTAAAAAGGATATTAAGATAGATATAATACTCTTTTTTTTCTCTTACAATACACATAATAAGCATTTATTTATGTGTTTGTGTTTACTGAGGCGTGCAATGATGAGTAAGAAAAGCGTAAGGAACTTTATATACCTACATGTCCGTACATGCATATCAAGTTCCTTATGCTTATCTGCATTCGGGTGAGCTTAATTTCGAAACGCATATTTTTAATTTGGTAAACATAAAATCAATAAGGTTAGATGATTGCACTTTAAATATATATGTGGGTACTTTTAGATTGTACCTACACGTACTTTAAATAGAGCTATGTTAAATGTTTATCACGTTTAGAGAAACGTAACGTCAACTACATGCTAAACTTACATACCCATTTACTTTTTCGAGCTTTGGCAAAGCTGTGAGCGTATTGGATTAATATTTCATAGGAGAACCCAACGATTCGAATGGCACTTCAATTCAGAATATTCTCTTATTTACGTGGAAATGAGAATAAAACATGACTCACGTTTTATCGACGTTTCGACTTTGTTGTCACATTTGATGGGGCCTTACTTTCAAAAGCGGCTGTCTGAATTGTGAACTGGAGCAGATATATGTTCCTACATGGTTAGGTACCGTACTGGCACTAAGATTCTAATGAAAATAGTTATTTGTTTTACAAGGAGGCAAAGTTGTGGTTTAATCCCTTGTGCTATTTATTATTGATACCCGAGTAAGCGAAACATTCCAAACTGAACCAGTAGCATAGCGACTGGTTCGAAAAGTAATCTTGAGCGTTGCGTGAGTTTCAATAGGCACGAGGGTTAAACAAACTTTGCTACCAAGTGAAACACAAAATATTCACCACACTCACGCAAGAAAAATACTAAATGTAAATCATTACAAATGAAATCCAATGTTGTTATAAATATTTATTATTCAAAATCATTACTTAATATTCAATTATACTAGCCAACATAAGGAGAAAACTCAAAATTTGCGTCTAATTACTTTGCCACTCTTGTGGATTAATTGCAAATTTCTCTTCACGTACTTTAGATGTGTATTACGTTTCGAGAAAAGTAATGGCACTATATGCCAAAATTACCAATTTACCCACAATTTTTTTCTAGCTTTGAAAAAGCTGTGAGCGTATTGGCTTAATATTTCATAGAACAACCGAACGAATGGACATAAACGTCGATTAAAAGTCAATACTACCAGCCAACATGAGGAAAAAACTCTTTTGCATCGAATTACTTTGTGGACAAATTGCAATTCTCTGTTTCATTTTTAAAGAATAAAGAGAGCTTTTACGAGCGGGTGTGGTGAAAGATTAATATTATCTTAATTACTATTTCGACAACTTTGAAACACGGGAGCTTATTGATAAGATTTATTCAAATAAGCTACGTGCTAAGTATAAAACGTATCTTGTTAAGATTGACTGGAGGGAAAAAGGGATCTTGAGGCCTAAACCTTCGGTGTGATGGATGGAGATTACTTTTGGGGCCTCTTGCTTTTCACTCGTTTTTTATTTTGTTTGGCTATTTTGGGCGCGGGCGAGGGCTGAGAGGTAACATTTCGATCCAGCATGCTCTTGAACTGGTAGAAGCCCATTTCCTTAACATTGGTCAGTCGGGTGCACCGACTGTTTGCCTGAGACGTCAGCTCCGAAACAGTCTTTGCGTTGATATCGTTTCGCTTATTTTGCTTCGGTTTTGTATCTACTTTTTCCATATTATCTTTCTTTAGCCTTGGCTATATACAGCAGTCTATAAACGATTAGTTATTATAGTGGCATCAACAATAAACCACTATGAAACCACATAGATTGTTTCTTTATATTAGACATTTCCTACTGTCAATATTTTACTTTTTAATCTAGTCGGCTGAGGCTCCCAATAAAGAGCACGAGAATACGAAAAGGTCGGTCCTCTGTCGTTTCACATTTGAAATAAAAACCATCAAACAAAAGCCAAAGAACATGTCTGGCCTTGCTCAGTGTAAGGTTCCGTTAGTACCCCGTAGTATAGTTACCCGTCTCTATTGAAACTCAAACCAATAACCGATGATGTTCGCTATATTTTTACTGAAAGTCTTTATTAACGTTAAAGGGTTCCGTAGTCAACTAGAAAGGAACCCTTATAGTTTCGCCATATCCGGTCTCTCTGTTTGTCCGTCAGAGGCATGTCAGAGGCATGGATATATCATTCAATAAATGCGACAATGTAGTAAAATAAATAGTAGAAAAAATATTCTTCTACTTAGTTTTTATTTTACCACTGATATCATCGCCCTCAAACCCTACACGTAAAGTGGGGATGAACATTTTCGCTTTAACACTATAGTGTGAGGTATCGTTGGATAGCTTTTACAAAATGGTTACGGTTAATCACCAACCATTTTTTGATAAAGTGGAAATAATCGCTCGTAAAGAAAAAAAATGTGTCCCCCCCTCTAACTTTTGAATCATGGGTTCAAAAATCGTGACAGTAGAGCATAATGAAGATATTCGATGAAAACTATAGTGAACGTGATCAGTTAAGCCGTGCTTGAGATATCCCAAAAAGTCTTTTCTTCATAGTACCTAAAAAGACATACAGAGCGCTGCGAAGGTACACCCTTTTGCTTGTGGTGTCATGGTACTTACTTAGCCTTATCAGCTTAGCCCCTTCAAGGTAGCCTATTATGACAGACGGGTCACTACGGATAGGAACCTTACACTGACTATGGCTTGACATGCTCTTGGCCGTTTTTTTTTCCACATCATAGGGTTTTCTCATTTTTATGTTACCCGTGTCGAATTGCAGTTATCAGCACTGTCTAGGACAGACGTATAGACAAACAGACAGACATACGAACATAGCGAAACTATAAGAGTTCTTAGTTGACTACGGAACCCTAAAAAAACATTAAGAGGATACGGGAGCTGAGATTTAGAAATTTTTGGTAAATATATCCGTCTCGCTAACAGAATCGGCTCCGAAAACTAGTGCGATAAGGACAACGTCAGATTAGGCGAAAAATCCTACGTAAAAATCTCAAAAAACGATGTTTCGTACTCGAATGTTTCCTCCTCCAAATGTAACGAAATTTTGAGATCTAAATGGTAATTAAATTATCTGTCGGACTGTTTTGCTTTTTAGGCTAAGTGATTTCAGTTTTCAATACCATGCTTTTCTTTGCGGCCTAGTAAATCAGGCCATTTTTGGGAATATTTGAAGCGCACTAGCGCCATAAGAAATAAAAATATCATAAAAAGCAAAACAGTCCGACACAGATATTAATAATAATAATTTGGGTTGAAAAAATAATTGCTCTAGCTTCAAAAACCACGGAGGAAACAGTCGAGTACGTTCGTATGGAGAAATGAACACTCCTGTTGCCTCTTACAATACAATACTATACAAATCCTCTTTATTGCACAACTTCTGAAAAGATAAAAATAAAGACTTAATGAATATTATAGCTAGACGACGGAAACCTAAAAGGCATCATTGAGTATAAGTAATACTATTAATCTTATAAATAATTATATAAAAGAAACTGACTGACTGACTGACATATCAACGCACAGCCTAAACCGATGGTTCTAGAGATTCCAAATTTGGCACGTAGGTTCTTTAGAAGGTCTAGGGGTGCACTAATAAAGGATTTATCAAAATTCACCCCCTAAGGGGGTGAAATGGGGGTCCAAAGTTTGTATGGGGAAACAAGATTAGTTAGACTATTTTATTCGAAACTTTACAACAGTATTCCTAACGATAAATGAGTAAACACGTGTTTCAGATTTTTGAGAATTCAACCCCTAAAAGTTTCCCCCTTTTAGGGGTTGAATTGGTAATATGGTGACAAAGTCTAAAAATCAACATCGGTATTATTATTACGGTTTATCGGGTCGCTGATTACGAAAATAACAATGATTGTAAAATCTAACGAAGTGGAAGTGAAATACAAATCCCCTGTTGGGGTGCGATGGGGTTGAAATGACTAAATATCAATATGGGTGTCGTTTTATGGTTTTTTGGACGTTATTCACGCAAATGGCATTGATAGATAGATAGATAGATAATTCGTTTATTTGATTGAATGATTTTAAAATTTAATATTGTGGACATGAAAAATGTTGGAACTATTTTTGCCAAATTGCAATTCAATCGGTCCAGTACTTTCGGAGCAAATCGGTTGTGACAGCCACACGTGATCCTATAAGGGTTCTATTTTAGCTTTTGAGGTATGGACGAGACCCGCGTTAACCTAATAGATACTACGACAAGACTGTTTCTCCCACGGTCAGTTCTATGTGGCGTGCTCCCGTGTAAGTTCACCTCAAAGTTCTCTTGCTATCACCAGCATAATGGTACGGAACCCTTCCTGTGTGAGTCCGACTCGCACTTGGCCGGTTTTTTTTTGTTTAGTACGCGGGCGAAACCGCGGGCAAAAGCTAGTTTAAAATAAAAATGTAAAAGGTTCGGAAGAAAGATTAGCAGTTATTGTGCATGTACCGTCTACATGCGTTATTATAATGCACAGCGCAGCCGAGCATCTATTGTGATTCGGGAGGCTCGTTCAGCATTCAATACGCGGGAAAGCAATTTTACACCAGGAACAAGAAAAGGAATAATATGCTAGCGTACCTACAGAACATAACATCTACAGATCTCTTACAATTTATTGTAGATATGGGGATGGACCATATAAGAAGACTCGCTGTCACCACATATTAGAGCGCTCGCATAATAATTGTAAGAGCGCATTATCTGCTAATCGAAGTTACATCCAGGTTAAGCACTTATTTCTGTAAATTAGAATTAGATTAGATAAAAAAGGTATGATGGTAAAAACATGTATTGTAGCCATAAAAATGTATACTTGTGATGTGAGGCAGTAATTTACGATTCAAGCGCCTAAGCCTGGTTTTTACTAGAGAGTGTTTGTAAACTCCATACTAGTGGTAACTTGGTAAGTCCAATGATGGAACCTGAAGGTAACATTACTTCACTTTTGTGCAAATTAGGGAAAAGATCGGATAGGCCTTAATCTTTGTCACAAAGTATGTATGTATGTATGTATGTAAACAATTTATTATACATAAGGGCAGGTAAATATACGATAAAAGGAAAAAATATATAATGTTGACAATGTACAAAGGCGAACTTATCCCTATAAGGGATCTCTTCCAGTCAACCTTTGAGCAATTGAGAGTCAAAAGTAAAACATGAAAGACAAACGAACACTATGTACAAAAAAGTAAACTATGGTTCAATCATTACACAAGTAAATAATTGAAACATGTAGCCTATACATATAATAATACAAATATGTTGTGTATATATGAAGGTATATTTTGCTATTATTTTTATATGTGGAAATGTGTGTGTGTGTGTTTATACACATAAATAGCATATTGTTGTATTGTTTAGAATAACTTGATTTGTGTTTCATATTCCCTATCGTTGTGTACAATCCTGCACTAACTGCAAGTTTCTGTTTGACCCAATGGTTGACTGGTAGAGAATGCCTTAAGGCATTAAGTCCGCCATTTGTACAATTTTATATCGTGCAATAAAATTTAAATAAATAAATAAATAAAATTAAAATAAATAAATAATATTACATATATATACAAATATCAATATATACATAAGGAATAATATATACATTATCACAATTAAATAAGAAATACTTAGTACTCAACCAGAACACAAGTCATTGGAGAGCCATAACTTATGCAAGTTTATCTTAAGTGATGCTACCGACTGTGACTGTCTAAGGGATAATGGCAACTTGTTCCACAACTGTACAGCACGGAAGGACTTAGAATATGACCGGGCCTTGTTACACGGTACAGAGAGAGTCAGGTTCGCACTCGATATCAAGCGATGATCACTACCATCCACCAGGTATGCAAATCTGTCAGAAAGATATGGCAGGGAGGTCGGATTTAACAGAACGTTGAAAAGTAATGTCAGGATATGTACGTCCCTGCGTCGACGGATCGAAAGCCAACCGAGCTGGGAACGGAAGTTGGAGATGTGGTTATACTTCCGCAACCCAAAAATATATCGGATGCATACATTTTGGGGCCGCTTTAGCTTATCAAGAAGTTCCTCTCTCAGGTCCAAGAACGCAGTGTCGTTTACTTACTATTATTAGTTTAGTATAATATCATTATTATTTATACTCTAGTAATATTCACATATTTCACATATAAAGTATCATTTATTATCTGAATAGACCATTGATACATTTGATACCATTATAATTCACTATAACAGGTAACGGGACTTAATTGGGTATAAGTTAACTTGAAAATTACCTGGTTATTAAATGGTTTTAGGATCTCATCCACATGGAATCCAGTTATTAGTAAATGGTAGCGGAAACGACGCTAGTTGAAAAACTACGAGTAAACATCGTGAGTGTTATTGTGTCGACCGAGTGCCACCCCTAAGGTTCAAGTAGATATGTAAATAAGACCGAGTGCGGGTAGTTCTAATAACTTGCTCAGCTAAAAGATATTGATGTCAACTTAAGCTGTCTTTCCTAGAGACTACGGGAACAATGTCATCCTCTAGGCCGGGGTCGTTTTTAGTGAATAAGAATGAAGATGAATGTTTAAATCAGTTCTCATTGATACCATGTCTTTGTAAAACAATGTTGAGTTCGATTTGAGTGCTTCAGAACATGACGTTTTACTATAATTATTAAGAGGTCAGATTGTTGCAGGTAATCGTATCACGTTTATATGTTTCCATCAAGTAATGTATGCGTCGCTGGCGTGACAGCAAATATTTGGTGGAGACCGATTAAGCAGCGCCAGAAATAGTTGGAAATCGATCCATGACGCGCCTGCCAGGCCTAAAGTGCCTTAGTGTAAGTATTATACAGATCGAAATCTGAAAAGCTTTTATTTCTATCATTCTCACACTCCAGTTGTACTCAATAACTTAGTAGAAGCCACATTCCACATTTGTAACATCGATTACAGAGTAACCCTTTTGGGACTAATTTCAAACAATGAGAGGTGTGAATAAATTATTCACCTACAGTCACATTGTTGGCAACATTCTACTAATATAGTACGGATGGTATATGTGGCGAAGCGAACTTGTTCATTAAGTAATAAAGTGCTTTGTTAGATGTGGACTACCTAGTACAGGACATTCACTTAGTAGCGTGGAAATTTTGAACCAAATACTAGAAACATGAGTTGAATGCGTCCAAAACTTGACTATACTACTATGTAATATACCTATATATAGTGTTTGTATAAGCAATGCACTAGTTTACTAAGGTCCATGGACTCCATTGTACAAATATATTTTTTAAATCATTAATTATGAATTATGAGTAGGTAGTTTATGACAATGAGTAAAATAATATTGAAAGATATTTACTCAATAGATCCGATTTAACCTGTCATTCAAAAGTAAATCTTGCAAATGACTAAATAATTATTGTATGTAATATTGGTTATATTAAATAGTCACAACCAATATCTAACTTAAGGTCACTTCTGTGGAGAACACAATCAAAGTTAACGACTCTGGTACATAGATATCCAGTTTTTCTTATTTGAGTCTCAAGTACAAAAAAAATATCCCGCCTGTAAAGGTGCCGCGTAAAAATTTGCTTTAGATTCCCTTAAATTTGGGATGTCTACAGGAAAGACGCGATCGAGTTTGCTAAAAAATGTGTACGACTCATTAGCTCACTAAATAATTACGAAACCGCGAACCTTGCATCGGTAGATTATTCTGAAAAGCTCAATAATTATGCATGTGCATGAATATCAATTTCTTTCTATAAAACCAAAAAGTTGTAAATCCAAAACTGTATTCATTCCAATAACACACTCGGACAATAGAAACTGTGTTGAAAATGGCAGCGAATACAGCGAATATAGAATTCTAACGTACGTCCATGTTGCTGTAGAATAGTCATTTATGCATTAGTATTCGGCAATTGAATTGCACAGCACATATGCTAATAATCTTGGAATTAAATATTAAATCTGCGATGCGAAAGCGCGCTTCGGTAATTTAGATTTTAATATTAATTATACTTTAACTTAAACCAAGCTGATAAAATTGTATGACGAACGTTACCGTTTATTCAATTGTACCTATACTTTGTACAAATTACGAAGTATCTAATTAGTTTTGCATGGTTGTGTGGTGGATCAGGCTGGATGTAGGTGTTTTTAATTCTTACTTGCAAGACCACTTTAGGTTGTATGGTTAGATTAGGCAAAATTAATCGATTGTAATAGAGAGTTAAAGTCTAAGTAAAAAACGTGCGCCATATGTTTTGCGATCACTGAATTGTCAAACGTCAACTTTTGACAGTGAAAGTTACTGCAACATGTTTGGAGCTGGACAGCGCCATCTCGTTTACCTGTCAAATTCGAAGCATGAAATTGTCTTAGATTATACACATCTTAATCAATGTATCTTTGGATTAGGTTAGAAGTGTGCGCAGTCCAGGCTGGTGTTGATCTGGCCAAGGTAGCAGGGATCAGTTAGGTAATAAAGCACGACCGACAGTTGTGGATTTCCCCGGTAGAGGTCCACAATAACCAGCAGCAGTAGTCTTTGATTGATATGACGATCATAATGTTGATATTCTAAATGGGTTGTTTCACCCCATAAATAAATAAGCTTTTAACATTTATTAATAACATTCGACGGCCAATAAAAATAAGTATGAGTTCAGTACGACATTCGTGCATTAGTTATTTAACAATATAACAACAGGCTTCTTTTGTGTTGTCTTTACGAGCACCTGAATTAGGTACTTCGCAATTCACAAAAGTAATTTCCACACGAAACTTTCAAGGAATTATTATATTTTTCCCGACAAAGTTTTGAATGAGTAGGCGAGGTCTCCCAACAAGTTACGCTGTTGATGCCTTGAAATATGGGGCAACGAAAGATGTGAATAGTAATACAAAGAAAATTGCGAATCAAAAATGGTAAAGTTTCCCGCGGCGTCGTTTTATATTTTATCCAACTTTTCCTTTTGTTGTAAAAATGACAACAATGATCCCATAATGTTAAGGAAGAATAAATGTGTCCTAAGTTATCCTGTTGCGCGAGGGACCTTTATGTTAAGATATTGAATGAGTTCGTCGGGTGATAATGTGTTGCAGCTTTTGTAGGAAAATGTAAATGAGTCCCATATCATTTTGGGCAATATCTTCTAAAATTATTTTATCCTTATCGTTCCCTTTGTGGACATGACAATATTAATAAAAAAAGTGGATTGTAGGTGCTTCTTGCACGTTAGAAACAATTGATTGCTAGGGAATGCCGCGGTTCTAGGGAAATGCAACAAGAATTTCTTATGTAAGTTAAGAAATGCAGACTTTAAGAATTTCAGACTGGAAATCTATCGACTAACTTTGTAATTGAAATGAGAATTAAATCGACTGCGGCGCACTAATATTGAAATTTGATTAATACACGATTCTTAGATAAATTGAAATGTATATAGGTATGGTATGTTGCATTACAGTCATATCCGATTTTGAACTAAATTAGTTTAACCCAGGTGCTTTAGGCACTTAGGATTTGAATTAGCCTAGAAAATCTAGTTTGGCCAAACTAGGCCAAGACTGAAGTGATTACAAACTCAAACAATTTAAGGGTAAAACTAAATATTATGATACCTTTAGGATTTTCACTTTAGAAGCGGACTTAAAAAAAAATTGAATCAATGTTTATAGACTATTATACTTTTTTATTATCGATTATAGTTAAGTAGGTAATTAGTATGTTAATCTAAAATACCAACACTCTACTGGGAATTAATAGCAATGCCCCGAAGATATTTTAGTTCATTTGATGTGATCTTTTGCTAGCTTCTAAATCAGGCTGCCCCATTTTGTTATTATCGGGCGTCTGAAAACAAAGGTTACAAAGGCAACACAGTGGATGACCCATTTTGTGTTCAATTTGCTACACAAGAGGACTGACGAATTCGGCTCGTACTTAAGCACACAGTAAATGGAAACATTCGTCTTCGATTATTAGTTTTGGCTGAGAGATTTATTACTTGAAGCATCTGGTGTTGTTGGTTAGAGTAATTTTGATAGTTTTAGGTGTGATTTGTATGTTATTCAAGCGAATACAACACAAGCTATTTTTTTATACTACGTCGGTGGCAAACAAGCATACGGCTCGCCTCGATGGTAAGTGGTCTCTGTAGTACGCCTGCAACTCCAGAGGAGTTACATGCGCGTTGCCGACCCTAACACTCCGCAAGTCCGCACCCTCGTTGAGCTCTGACAACCTTACTCACCGGCAGGAACACAACACTATGAGCAGGGTGTAGTGTTATTTGGCTGCGGTTTTCTGTAAGGTGAAGGTAGATAGATAGAATACTGTTTATTGACACACCTCAGTAAAAGATACAGCTTAAAGAAAAACAATTGATTAGTGAGTGAGGTAATTCCTCAGTTGGACTTTGCTCAAAGCGAGATGACATTCACGGTGCCTATACCTCTATTTTGGACGTAGTTTAAGGTCATACCCGGGTCCAACTAGAAATGTGATTTCCTTTTAATGTTAAATCTTCTGAAATACTTTCAACCTCTTGGTTTGTAGTCCATATGTATGTACGTCATTACCTAGGTACGTATGTGTACTATAATGTAGATAACTCTGTAATAAAAAAGGAATACAAACACAGCTAAGGTCGCAAAAACAGCTTAAACTGCATCAATTAATTTTTCGGGACGTAATACATTTGATATTGTCACGACGTCACGAACCTTATACCTACACGAGGTTTTGACATAGAAGAAAATATACGTACTCCACACATGTACGCTCCAGCCGCGGTGTTCCTCCTCCTCGTGGTCATGGTTGGCCGCAGCCTGCATCTGGTCCTCTGGCACCTCCGCTTCGGGCAGCGTCCTCCACCGCTTCAGCAACTCTTTGGTTTTATCTTTTGTCTTGTCGCACGCTTGCTTCCAATTCGTAAAGTATTTCCGAGAGACTTTTGGACTCGTAATCGATGACTGTTTTGAATCTTGCCTGTGAACAATAAAAAATCAACAATATCAGAAAGAGCGCAATGGGATTACAAATGGAACTAGGAATGTTTACAGAACGGTATTCGCTTCGATCCATTACCGAAGTGAAGTAGCAATTTGAAAGTTTGAATTGAACAATTTAAAGTTGCGTTTGGTTGAGCACAATATCGGAAACTGGCGGTGTATCGTCATTCTTAAATTTGCCAAATCTAAATATACCTATTACTTTATTGTGGCACTAGGGTAGGTGAATCTGGGTAGGTGATGTTCGGTTATATTTATATTTGTCATTAACAAATATAATCCATTTATTTATATTTAATCCATTTATTATGTAACTGTTTGTGTCCTAAGTAACGAACATAATTATATATACACCGTGTTTTTATTGAATTTCGTTAACTTCGGGGTATCGGTAAGTACGTTTAAAGAAAATAAAGGGCATAGTTAATTTAAAAAAAAAAAAAATTGTTTTTTTTTTACTTTTTTTATTTTTATAAAAAGTAACTAAATGTTGCATATAGCGTTGTTGTAACACGGGCATTACATTTAACTCAACCAAACAATTGAAAACTGTGACATATCAATGTCATTTCGAACGTCGATCGTCCGAGATAGTACTTACGTTTAGTAGCAAATGTATGAACTCGCACTAAACACTAATCAATAAGTAAACAGGCCCTAAGGCAAGTGTACACGCTCGTAAGGGCCTTATAAGATAAAAATTAATGATTGATTATCTCCGAAACGGAGTTAATTAGAATATCGGTGTCTTTGAGAAAGTTACTTAATTTAAGCTCAGGAATGCACCCTCGAAATTAACGCAAATCAAAAAAAGCACGGTGTATAGTACCTGGGCGACCGAGCTTTGCTCGGTTATAACTATTTATTGTAATATGGTGGTGTATAGGTGATAATCTTAACGACATTTTTTTATTAAATTAAACTTGTCTAAAACAATAAAAATTATATATAAACTTGATCATATAAAAAAAAACAAAAGTTAGTCACCGGGCGAGATTCGAACCCGTAACACTCGTTTCTAGCCGTCCGCGTCTTAACCCGCTGGACCAGACGGACAGTGGCTGGCAAAACGAAATTAGCGACCATATTCTGCGTCGAAAGAAAAACGCATGAAAACTCGAAAACACGCGTTTTCCCAAACATAAGACTAATCTAGATCGATTGTATACCCCCAAAAACCCCCATATACCAAATTTCAGCGAAATCGTTAGAGCCGTTTCCGAGATGACAGAAATATATATATACAAGAATTGCTCGTTTAAAGGTATAAGATATATATATATATTTCTTGAACATTTAATAACAAGTACTTATGTTTAAAATATTGTTCACGTTCACATCGAGTCAAGTGTAGGAAGGAGTATACTCTCATATTATATCAATTATAAGTTTGTACTGTACAAGAATCTAATATGTGCCTAAAAAAGGCCGAGACGAAATAAAATTATTAAATTAATCAACAAGTAATATAATAAAAAACAGTAAAATTAGGTCTTAAAGTAATTTAATTAATTAATTTATATTTAATGAATTGTCTAAAAATAGTAAGTAGGTACGCATATTTACTTCGATATATAAAGATAAGAAATAGGTATTTTGTTACAGATACAAACGTGTCATTAAACAGAGACAGAACAGATGAGAATAATCAAATTATCTGCCTTCTAACTTCGTTCAGTAAAACGACAACCAAAATAGGATGTGACAAATGGTACTGACTGCTGAGAGTTATCCCAAACCTCAGTCTTGATTAGTCCGAAATGTTTCCAAATATATGTTGGACGGAAGGCATTGGTCGTGGTTTGACCTGACCTAAATAGCTCGAATCGGTTTAATGTATATTAACGGCTTAACTGTCTAACGCATTGTTTTATTTCAATTGCAGTTGGCGATGCAGCCGAGTGTTGCGTTCGATTTAAAATACTAACTCCGTATTGAATACTTGCCGGAATACATTGTACTTGACCGTTTAAATATTGTTAATTACGTATTTAAATTCAGTAACATATTACATATTTTGTAGTGGGATATCGCTAACTATTTTCGGGCAATTATAATTACTTCCTAATAAATGGTTATTTCGAAAATCAAGTATATTACAGATAATTTTACACACATTATAACGAATAAAACTTAATTAATCTCGTTAATTTATGTGTTTGATAAATAACAATTACTATTAAATACGAGTTGTAGTTTTATCATTGTCCCATAGTAACGGAATAAACTACGACATCATTAAGTTATAAATATATTAAAAACTATAAACTGCCAAGGTACTGAAATGACAAGCTACTATTGAGGTTAGCCGTACTGCGTATATATCAAAGAGTATTTGAAATAGAGGTGTATTTTCAAAGATACTACACAAAGAGATATAGGTATATTCTAGATAGAGTGGTAGCCTCGGAGTGAGAGACGTCGCCGATAAGCAAGAAAGTCGGCTGAGGTAGTTTGGGCATGTCAAAAGAAGGCCGCCAGAATACCTAGGCGACAAAGCCCTTAGTTTTGCCTTACCAGGCCCAAACAGGAGGGGCAAACCAAGGCAGCGTTGGCGCAATGTCATCGTCAAAGATTTAAACACCTGTGGGTTATCGGAAAACGACGTCCAGGATAGAGCGAAGTGGAAGGAGAAAAGTAGGAAAGCGGACCCCGTCACAGTACGGGACTAACGCTAGGAGGATGATGATGATGATGAATATTCTAGATAGAGTTTCAACCACGCACAGGTTCAACTCGAAACGGACTGGTCCTGAAGTAACCTTTTAACTTCGTTAATAGACGGTTTAACACGGGCTAATGAATGTTTCGAGGATCCTACATAAACCTCGGCTACGATTAGGACGGATTTTTTTTCTTAGCCGGTTTGAGTGTCCCACTGCTGGGCAAAGGTCTTTGCCCTGAGAACGGTTATTACTTAATAGGTTTTATTACTTATTATATTTACTTACTATTTATGTTGGTTACAAGGGAGACGGCCTTGGGTTCTGATGAAGAACTATGAAATAAGATTCAAAGTAAACATAAAAAAAAAAATTTAGCCTAAATCTATTTCAGCTAAACTAGCACGCAGAGGAAAAATACAGGGTGTTTTTCCAATCCTTAGCTCAGGACTGGGATTGATTCCATACTTAAAATCGTTTAGTAAAACGAATATACTATACTCGTACCTATATTCAAACCGACAAGCTTGAAGGAAATAAGTGAAATAGCACCTTGTATAAACAAAGTTGCGTCTGAGGTATTATGGGGCAAATATTACATTACGTCTTCCATTTCCAAAATTACATATTTTATGCTCCCTTTTATCTTATGCTCTTCACCTAAAAGGATTGTTCCAGAAAGTATTCTTCTTAGATATAAATATTTGTTTCCTAGTTACTTTTCCTTGTAAAGGAAATGTTCTCAGAGTTTTACTCGACTGCGCAAAGTTTGTCATTCGCAGTCTGTGATAAAATCGGAGAACTATAGGGTTTTAGGCTAAAATCATGTAACCTCACCTCGATTTGTACTTTATGTACCTATCTGTTTTGTATCTTATAGTATTAGTACCGATTCTTATTTATGTATATTGCTTGTATACATGATCCCAATCTACATTATGGAATACTGTAGGTACCTACAGTAATTACATTTAAGAATGCTTAATGAAAGACAAGGAAAATACCTAAAAAAAGAAATGTTCATCGGGTGGGCCTATTCAATACCTGCACTTTGTCTGATTAAGCTCCACTTTTTATTGGTCAGTACGAGGGTCAAGTCCGTAAACATGTCGATAGGACCCCATAACGTACCTGAGATCGCCGTAACGCGCCTCTGGCGACTGTAATAGTATTATTCGCTGACGCCGCTAACAGCATAATATCTAATAGTTAGGGGGCAAAGTTATTGTTTCCTCTCGCGTTAATATTGATAATATAGAACCACTAGCGTAGCGAGTGGGCCGAAAATGAAAAGCGTTGTGCGTTCTTGAGCGTTGCGAGGCACGAGGGTCAAACAAATATTGCTATCGAGTGAATCACAACTCCAACTGGAAGATAATACTTACTTTAAAACGTAAGAAATGAAATCCATATGAACGCTATTAAATATTTGTCATTCAAAAACATTATTAAAAAGTCAATTCTATATACCCGCCAACATGAGGAAGCAACTACAACTTTCTCATAAGTTTTTGAAGCAGGATAAAATTGAATTAGATTTGTGTATAGGTACGTTTTTGCTTATATTTGATAAAAATAAAGCTTGTAAAGTTGTATGCACTAATCTTCCTTCTTCTGTTTCTAATTAAGCCGCTTGCTAATTGTCCCCACTGTCACTCTTACTTAACTCTCAGCATGGTTACAAATCTTAACAGTTTCTTGAACATTTGCCGTTTTCACAAAGCAGCGACAAAATATTTTATGTCCACCGAGGCTTACATGTCTTAAGTTATCACAAAATCTGTCACAAGAATAAGAGGCGCCGGGATACCGGTAACAAAAGTTGATTTTCAAATTTCGACGCATACATACTATTGGCAGCTCATTTCGTAATTATAAACACAAAGTACATGATGTCACTTCACATCGAGATGGAAAGAAAAATATCTACATACATACTTTTCCATGTTATTAGTTAAAATAATGTGTGCGTATTTTATTATAAAAGATTAATTATTAAAGGTCGTTGGATTGCAAAGACGTTAAGCAAACTTGTTGGTAAAATAGATGTTAATGTAATGTTAGGTATTTAAGTAGGTAAGTCTTATTTATCGTGTTAAATATTTGTAATAAAGGATAGAAATCAGTAAAGCTTATTAATAACAAAAGCTCAACATAAGGGTGTCTAGGTTATTTTGAGCACTTCAACCGTTCGGTTTTGCTGCTCGGTGAGTATTGTTCCTAATGTGCGTGATTATTTACTAACCATTTAACTAGAATCCAGTTAGTAAATATGTGCGAGTTTCAGTTTACAAGCTCGCTGCATGACGGATTGGCGTAGACATCGATCGCGTGGCATAATTACCGTACACGCTCAACATGGGCATAGTTCCTGCAATTAACCTGTTATTGGATACCTCACTAAAAGGTATTATTACGCAAATTGATAGGAATTGCTTGCCATTTATTTGGAACGTAAATATTTTATTTGGCTTGTAATTGACCAAATAGATGTGATAGAATATATGTGTGATGGTAAGTGCGGTGCGGTGCAGTGTGTGCGGTCGTTTCAAAAGTTGCCAGCGCAAACCAAACTGACATGAGTTATGGCCGCAGCAGTTGATGAAACCAGTGGATTAATTCTGAAAAGCGTTCTCTAGTACGGTGGTTTCATGTCGGTTGTTAGTAGGTAATAATCAGACGTCGTAAATTTTGTAGAATTTCGGCGCAGCGAGTCGAATTAAAGGAATTGTTAAACATTATTTCAATTCAATCAATTGGGGTTCATATTACGGTTAACTCTAATTAATAATCTCAGTTGGACTCTTGGAATTGGGTATTAACGCAGCACCGACTGCACAAAATGCCACACTATGTATACAATACATACATACATATAATCACGCCTATTTCCCGGAGGGGTAGGCATAGACCACGGATTTCCACTTGCTACGATCCTGACATACCTCTTTCGCTTCCTTCACTTTCATAACATTCCTCATACACGCTCGTCGGTTTAGGGTGCTCTTGACCTGGCCTTTCTTCAGGATTTCCCCGATTTGATCAGAGAAAGTCCGCCGAGGCCTTCCAGCTCCCTCTTCTACTTCTCCCTTATACACTCTCTTTGTTAACCTTCTTTCACTCATTCTTTCCACCTGTCCAAACCATGTTACATACCTTTCTCAATTTTTGTCACTACATCTTCGTTCAGTCTACAGTTTTCCCTTATCACAGTTATCACACTATTCCTAATTCTATCTTGTAATTTCACACCACACAGACTTCTCAACGCTCTCATTTCCACGGCATTCACTTGACTCTGATGCCTCTTCTGCAATACTCAACTTTCGCTACCATACATAAGTGTAGGCGCTAAAACCCCTCTATGCACAGCCAACCGTGCTTTTTGCGACACCTTCTGGCTGCTCATAAAAGCGTTGAGTGCCCCATTCACATGATTTCCAGCATTAACTCTCTTTTCAATATCTTCATCATGTTTACCGTCCCTAGTGAACAAGGTTCCCAGATACACAAACTCTTTAACTTGTTCCACTCTTTCTTACACTATGTACCTACGATATCCGGCAATAATAGAGAGTACACTAACTAAATGTAGAAATAGCTAAATAAAAAACAATAATTCTTTGACAAAACGAATCTTTAACTATACCCAGCTGAAGAGATCGTTAATCCGGCTTTAAAAACCACACATGATGTGGGACCGTGCAAAGTGTATGGTGGGGATAAGTAAAGCGATCCCAGCGCATAAGGTGGTAAAAATTAGAACTAACTGCGGATAGCGTCGTTCTCGTTATATTTCAACCAATTTACACAAAACCTTAACAAGTTATATACTCGTACCTAAGCCTTCCTCAAGAATCACTCTATTGATAGATGAAAGTCGTATGAAAATCCGTTCAGGAGTTTTTAGTTTTGGAGTAAATAGTTTTATTAGATGTAGTGAATTGATGTTTCCCCTAGATTTGTTTCTGCTAGGTTGCGTGACAGTCTTGCAGTCAAAATGCTCAAAACACTCTTTGAAATTCAGAATATCACAAATTGAACGGCAATGTTTTACGAGTACAACTCCTGAAAGAGGTTGTTACATTTTAAAATGCCAGTTGTGTGCATGCAATTGCAAGGAAGCCGCCGTTATTGCAGTCGCCGGTCGCTGACGGCCACTTTGTTGTCTTGTGTCTCCATTACGGACTAGCCATTATCTGTGCTGTTCTCGGGCAAAAAGAACAATTCTTATATATCTCGGATAATTAATCTGGCCTTATAAATTAGCCTTACCGCCCTCCAAGTTATACAATAAAAATAACCGTCTTGAGATAGTAACGGCAGTTTTAGGTATACCAAGAAGAAAAACAAACATTAATTGAGCAGGCTTGACTTCATATGGGTTTACAGAAAGGAGTCCGGTTTTATAATTATACAAACATTGCAGTTACTCACTACTTTACTCCAAAACTTGGACCATAGTTTTGCTAACGTAAAATGAATTCTCTCCCTAGAGTGGTCATATATTTTGAAAAGGGACTAAAAGTTAAAGTTTTGTCAGGAACTGGGTAAAATATTTATGCTTCCACAGCAAATGTACTAGTTTCACCTGCCTGAGAGTTCAAAATATAAGAACACGGCTGCTGTGTGCTTAAAGTGATTTCTACCGGCCCGGACGCAGTCTCAAAAACCATTGTACCTACCTATTACGCATTCCTATCTCTGTACTAGATATACAGGCCAATTCGGATGTAAACTGACATCAAACCGATATTACTCGCAATAATACTTATGCATACAAATCTGAGCGAAATGAACGCGCGAATGACATATAACTGATATCATTGTAATATGGGTTTGATAGTGCACGTTGGAATCGGCTCGATATAATCATCATAGCTTATGAAAAACCGGTAGAAATACTATATTTCTACCTTTTTAGTGTCATGTGAGGAAGTAAAAAGCATATACAAACCGTATCATGTGTCCCATTACACATAACAACCCTATATAACATCGAGAAATTCATTAAATAAATAGTATACCATATTCTCGCGCAATAAAATACATATTCAAACTGATCTTCTAATGTAACATAGGGTTGGCAGGAATGCGTGGTTGGGCAGATATTCCGTCATGTTTTTGCGCAAATTGGTTGCGCCTAAGCGCCTTTCGTTGCAGCGGGCCGTTGTGGAAAGGCGGTGGAACGAAACGTTTTCTACGTGATGCAATTGAAAGCGCTCTTGTTTGTTTGCGGCGCTTAATAAGAAAGGATAGCGTCGAGTGCTGACACTTGAGCTGACTGGAAGGCTTGTTTACTTGCTTTTATTTCTTGACAAACAAGAAGTACGATTAGCAAAGGGCTATTTAGAATTTTATAGAGGTTTGAGTGATTTGAGTCCGCATATTTCATAGCAGTTGGAACACGTGTTCAAACGAGTGTGTTTTGAACGCCTAAAATATTTACTAACTTCCATAGTTACAACAAGGTGTCCTAAACAAATCTAGTGTTGATAAATAATAATGTAGACAAGGGCGGGAGGATTTTAAAATGACCTTAGCACATTTTTGTTGTTAAGGGAGTAAGAGCGTGCTCAGATTATTTTCACTTTCAATGACTTCTGCGCTGACTATACGAGAACAGTCATCTCAATACAATTTGCAACCTTTACCGAGATGACACCTATCAATTCCATCTAGTTACATATTTGTAATATAATAAAAAGGAAATCTTTAAAGGGATAAGTTCGCCTTTGTACTGCTTATCCTGTGCTATATTTATATTTTGTATTTTGTACAATAAAGAGTTTATACATACATACATAAATAGTGAATGGCAACTCCGAGGGCCTTTGACAGAGTCAGTGTATGACCATTGTATTTACATTCCGGAAATTTGATTAACTTTTAACTGTTACATTACCTTTCAAAAGTCTCCCGGGAACTATCACTAGCCTTGGACAGCCGTCTTTCTTTCTTGCCGCCACCCTCGTCGGGCGACTTCTCCGGCGGTAGCTTGAGCTCTTTCTCCGCTTTGCTGCCAGATCGAGAGGTTCTCTCTTCGCAGCTGTCGACCCTGCTGGTATACATTATTGATAAACAAGTTGCTGACAAAAATGAATTTGATTGGTAGGTACACTGACTGCCTTTTCTTCTTTGTACATCTGTAAGTTTTTCACTAGCTCTGCCGCTCAAGTTTATCTTCGAAACATGTTCGAAATATAATGCATTTATCCCACATTTATATAAGTGCACATTTAGATAAAATAATCATACTATACCTAAGTACTGTAGAAGCACATGCTGAAACCTGTAAGTACACTGAATTTTTGTAGTTAGGCTAGGTCAGCGACCAGGTGACTATAATAATTCCATTAATATTTTTTTTGTAAATTATAAATGGAATGAAGGTAACCTTAATGTTGGCTTCAGTGGCGATAAACTGCCCGGTTTGTCTTGTTTCTTCATCTCCATTTTATAGTGTCAACTGTCATTGTAGCGGGTTATCTGAAACAAAACAGTTTGCAATTACTTAAAGTTTATCAACTGTTGATTTTTCAAAATCTTCTCAGTAATCAATCCATATCGCTATAGTTGGATAGTTAGTTTATGTAAAATCCATACTTTCATGTGTAGTCATTTCAAACTAAATAAAATAAGGATAGTTTAGGTCTCAAGAGTTGAACTTGATGACAAAGTGTATAAAATAAATATAATAAATTCTGCGCGCATAGCTTTAAGGATTATCCGTAGACAATACTGACCCAAGTAATTAATGTATAATGGCTATATCAATATCAATATCAAACATTTATTCAGCAAATAGGCCACAGGGGCACTTTTACATGTCCATTTTTACAAACAATAAATAAAAAAATAAAAAAAACAATTACAAATATCGAAACGATGAAATAATAAATACTTTATTAGAGATGTATACTGTCTCTAAATGTCAAATTACACAAAAAAAACTATGATAAAAAAATAAAACCATAAAATACTAAAATTCTTTAGAGATGTATAAGTCTCTAAGTGTCAGAGATAAAATATAAAAAAGATATTAAATTATCCTTAGATGTAGAGGGTCGCCAAGGCTTGATTTCAACAATCCTATTCTCCTTGAATTACCTAAGATATGTAATACCCTGCGCTCATGATTAAAATAACGAGGTATCTTGCATTGTTAAAAGTGCAACTTGGAGGAACGATTACGGACGAGCGCACAAGTTATTCAGCTGCGCTAGTGTAGACACTGCTCGTGGAATTTATAACGCTGTATTAAAAATTAAACTTCCATTATCCAGCCCGGTGGATGAAAGCAAATACTGCCAGAGCCCATTCATAATTAACGGCAGTCAGGTTCCGTTGTCAAATTCAATAACGAAAGTCGTTTATTTGTTTTTGGCGTATCAATTTCATGCAGTTATTCAATTGTTTTCGGGTATCGTCATGAAATCTGACTAACAATTTTTGTCCCATTAGTTGCAACTTTCAACCTTAATTCATAGCTATGATACCTTATTGTTCTTGCGTTGCTTATACCGCTACTCGGCCTGGTGCTTATCTAAGCAGTTGTCAAAGAGCGCCCTCAAGGGCTACGAAATACCTTCGTAAACCCTTACCACACCCGACCCTTGGAGTTGCAATTCAACAGAAAAGGTTAGACGTACATCTAGCTGCTAAACTTTATGAATGAATTCCATTCATAATGTGTCAGAAGAGTAACATATTTATTTATATTATTGCAGGTGATTGTACGAACCACTTTACTGCACCCACAACTATGTATATGCACTGTACGAGTCCCAGCTACATCTACGAAAGTCAAGTGTGAGTGAAGGCCGGTTTTAGCCTGAAGGTTTTGAGTTACGAGTGCCAACCAAACATTTAGGGACCTCACGAAGAAACTTTTGGTAGAGAGGTGTCATGTCTCAAAGTTAAGTGGTCGCAGGTCGGAAATTCGTAAGGCGTCGCAGCAATGATTTGTAAGTAATAGTACCTACATTGATTGTAGTAGTAAGTTTATAATCTTAGCCCTTAGGTAACATATACAACAAGCAAATCCACAATTAAGACACATTTATTAATAATTAATTTAAAGGCACTCGAGGTCATACGGCAGACGCTATCTTACAAACTAGTGCTTCTGCCAATTCCTGGTATTAGGTTGCCGAGCTGACTCCAAGCTCCCCAAGTGAGCCATGGTATGATGCTGGGACAACGGAAACTAGGAAAATGTCGATGATGATGAGATTCTCCCGTTCAAGTACCCTCTGTAGGTATCTAGGTATGGAAACATGTCAACAATTTGTTTTCTTTATCATTTATATAGATTTAAACAAATATTTAAATTACCTATTATCTTAGATATATAATATAAAAAAAACATGTAAGCAAACGTCAGAAATTATAAAATTTAAACTAAATTTCCTTCTAATAGTTCTCCTAAAAACTATAATAATTGCAAACATATTTAAAACGTTATTATAACAATAAAAATCGTATCGTAATCGTAAGTCTCCCTGAGGCTATATAATTTTTTTAAGCCGGATTCCTGAGCTCCGGAATCCCTTTTATTCGAGGATGATTGAAAAACCTTCCTTTCATTGGACTAGGATCCCGGCTAGTATTGTGCCTTTATTGGCTAACCTAGTCTAGCCTATCTAGTATCGCCACAAATACACATTTTCTTTAGTGGTATTTCAATAACTACGATTGTAATAGGTTTAAGTGATTAACATCGATATCGATTATATTAAGGCTAAATTCACAGATAAAATTCGAAACTTGGATTAACAAAACTATTAGGTGTATTTACTACGGCACTGTAATTAATAAATATGCTCATAAATAATCTTCTTTGCATTTCAGGATTTTTCACAGTATTTTCTTTTTTTAGACTTCTGGGTCGGCATTTCTTTTGAGCGTGTTCCTAGCCACAAAAGGTTAATAAGTGAAAGCGAATATGCAATAAGGAAAAGCATTCATTGCAAGCCGCGGGCCTAAGCGAAATAATAGCTAGTAAAGCGCCTTAATAAAGCAAATGTGGGTCAGACGCTTGACCTGCCGGCTCATTCAGCATTTATTCTCATTGTGCCTCACTAAAGTCACGGCATGTTTTGTCACGACATGTGCTTTAATGGCCCTTTCAATTTGAACTTGTTTTCAGTTTCAGTAAAAGAGCATTTTGTCGATGGTTTTGATCATTTTATCTTCGGCTTACGCGTTATGGATCATCACTAAGCCGCTTCACACACCTTACCTAATTCAGTAACTGATGACAGCAATACGTAGAAGTGAGACGCAAATATCACCTTGTGTGTCCAACGTATAGCTGCGTACCTGTCGTCAATTATTGAATTAAGTATTCGTAAGGTGTGTGATGTGCTTGACACTGGATACAGTTTTTTTAGAAATCATCTATATACCAGCAATCAAAAACTATCAGAAGTTTCCCAGAATTTCCGATGCATTGAATTTTTTTGTCTCGTTGACATTCCGTTGACTAGAGTATTTATTACTCGAAAACTTGATGTGTTTACTTCTCTTACGACGTTTTTCCACGTATTTAAACGTTTGGTTGTAAATAACTAGCTACACGTGATTTAAGATGAATGATCATCAATTAGATATACTATGTACGTATAGACCTCCATTTGGCGCAAATTCAGAGAAGCATTTGGCAGCATTTTGTGTAGCTTGTGCAAGTGATGAGCACATGACAACCAATAAATTAATTATTGGTTATGAATCAATTTGCATTGAAATTGGTACTAGTAACAAAATAAGTAATACATTAACAATCTGACGGAAATATACCTAGCTTAAAATTTCTGTCTAGGTATAATTTTCCATTTGTGCTATTTATTTATGCTTTATTTAATATTTTAGTTGTATGAATTTTCTGCACTCATGTTACCTAGACACATACATATATAATGTATAGAAATTTACCGCTCATACTTTTTACTTTTCCTGTGAAATTTAAACTATGTTTACTTACACTAACAATAAAATTAAAACTACGAACGCAACGGGCAGATGCGGGCGATACACAAACTTTAATTTCACTTAGGTAGCCAATCTATCTTAATAAATTAAGTTGAAGGATTTACCTTATACCTATGTGTTTACTTATCGGAGATTATATAATCTCATCGCTCATGGTAATTCCACTACTGAATAATGTTAATCAGGGTACTTGGCGCTAATTCGGCTGTCAAGGTAATTTACTGTTGAGATTGATGAGGCCCTAACCCAAGCCGCTAATCACGACACGTTGTCGTTTTGTCTCTACGAAACATTTTCCGCTACACACCGGGAAACCCATGTTATCGGCTACGACCGTAGCAAGACCGTAGCTCAGCGGTAAATGTATGTGAATGTGTTAAACTTGGGTAGATAAAGAAATTGCCCGTCAAAATGAAGGCCAAGGGAGTTAGTACGCGGATTGTTTTGTTGATTGACATCACCATTCTACGTTAGTTTTCTTAAAATAAATCATTCTCGCAGGGAAATATCGTGTTCGTTTCGAGAAAGTTGGATTACCCTAGTACGATGTTAGACGTAGATTCCTTGTTACTGGTCCTAAGGTCAATCCTGAATTTTAGCTGCCTCATACATGACATAAGATGGGAATGTCAGGCCAATTTCCATGTTACAACTAGGTACATACTACTACTAACAACAAAGGGTGGGGGGTGTCTTAGGAATGTAAACATAGGTAGACAGGTTATGTGTGCTTTTGTTTTTTATTGCTTTGTTGCAACTGCTATTAAAATTATTTGTATCTAAGTCCCGGGTTATAGGTTACGTTTAAGTGCAAGATCGGAAGTAAATGAAACAAAATCAAAACATGTTTGACTCACTTGAATAATGTCACTTTTTTTAACAGTTTACTCTGCACGGAAAAAACAGTTATGTTACTTAAATTTACAGATAATTTGTAAAATTTACAGAGAAATCTGTAAATTCAACACATATCTCTGTAAATTATACAAATTATCTGTAAATTTAACATACCTAACTGTTTTTTCCGTGTACTATTCAAAGTGAACAAGTACTAAAATTGATTTTCTTTTGACACCTTTCCAACTTAAAATTGAGTACGGGTACGCAGACATTTTCGAGACATTGAAAGCTCTCCAGGTACATTAAGTATGCGCAACCTAATGGGGCCGTAGGTTGGCACAAATAAACAATCGGTGTTAATCTTAAATGAGCTGCGAGTGCGAGCAATCGTCGGGTTTACGATTCTGAATTTTTACACTTGACAATCAGATATCTCTCTTTTTTAATCTCATCCATGATTTATCTACTTAGTGCTGACGGTACAATGGGAGAGTAAAAGCAATACTTATCGAGATAAAAAATATTTTGTATATCAGTAAAGAACCCTAACGCAGAAGAAATTGAAGGAAATAAATGTATGCTCCCATTACCACAAGGACTGTATCCGCAGTTTGAACTATAAGAAATTCATGATCGTCTCTGAATTATTTTTCCTTACACAGATTTCAACTCAGAACTCAGTGATAGCATTGTAGGCAGGGTCACTATAAAATAACCGAACTTAATTGTTGTTAGCTATATTATATATATATATATATATATATATATGGTAGCTTTCACAGACGGAATCGCAAGATATTCGATGTTTCTTGTTAAATCATGCTTACTTTACCTGATGACTGCGCACGCTGTCTCCTGACCACCCCTATAATCGCAGTGAGAGCTTCCCGAGTGCAGGGTTATCCATTAGGAGTGACTGACTAATCAAGTAAGTTCGTGCTTACACAGTCACTTACCTTAATTCGCGGTGCAGTCGGTATAATTTAGAGTTTAGACTAGGTTAGTACTAGCCGCTCTTAAATGAGGTGTTAGCCGTGATAGGTATCGGAAAAATGTGCTACTATATAGTCCAGTTATAGCACTAATGGGTTGTAAATGTTGTAATGTGTTAGTAGCCGATAAAATTGGCATAAAGAAAATCTAAATGTTGATAAAAGGGGAACCAAAATATATAAATGTTCAGTGACTTATATATTACCCTGTTATTCCTACCAGTAAAATAACAATAGCACATTTACATAGAATATTTTCGAGATCCTATAAATCCTTGTTTACTAATGGACGATTAGGATCATCATCAGTTGTTAAATCGATTGCTAAGAAAATTTCATTGAATATTAAATAGGTAGAATGTCTCAAGTTAATCGTAGAAATATATTCTTACGGGTGGTAAAATTGAAGTAAGAAAGTATTTTTTGGAATTTGGAAATAGCCCGAGGGAAATGAATGTTATGAATAGTTAAAGTTGAAATGTGATACAGTTTAGGTTGACAATTTATTTCAAAGCAGCTTTTCGTGAGTCTCAAAATTTCTTCTAGAAGTAGGTAGGTACCTGCTAATTTCTCTCGCTCTCATCTGAACTTCTATTTTAGCTTTCGAGGTTGGCTGCGTAATCCTAATTTATTAAAAGTGAATTTAATTTGACTCTTCGCCCGGAAGTCTTTCTGAAGTTTGACTTTGCCAAATGAGTGCAGTTTTATACTGTAATGTTTCGACCAAAGTTTTATCGCGAATTATCACATTCCACTGATTTTTTCTCATAATGATATCAATTAGTAGGTCCCTGTGTAATTTGAGGGTTATAATTTGCCCATTGCTATCAACTCAACAAGTGCTGTCGTAGACTAGACAACCATCGTTTTCAGTAGGTAACCACGCGGCCTCAGCCAATCATCGCTGATCTGCATCGATTGTTGTTAATATGCTTTGAGCGTGTTAGTAATAGGTTTATAGGTACCTAACCCAACGTAATGTTTTCGGGAAATGTCGTGGTAATATAACAAAACAATACATGGTTCAATATAACATTTCGACATTCAACATCCACAAATAAACATCGATATTATTCTAGTAGGTACCTGAAACACATGTCTCAAGTCAACATGTCGTGGTTACATTGTTTAATGCTGAAGCTATTTTTTTTATAACATGCAGAATTAGAGCAATATTTTAATTAAGAATATTTTTTTTACATTTAAGATCATAAAAATCTCTGAAACAACCATTATTAATAAAATGTCTTTGCGTAGGTCAATCTCTAACTCAAACATTGATTTAGAAAATAGGCCACAAGGGCCATTTTACACGTCAAGTTGTATTACAAGCAAAAAATCACAATTCAATTTCACCAGCAATTATAAAATACAATTAAGTATGATTATCAATTCAATGTAATATTATTTAGAGATGTATACAGTCTCTAAATGTCGAATCACACAAAATGAAACTATAATTTTAAAAATAACACACCAAAATACCATTATTACAGTATTTTTCAAACATGAAGGGTACGGTGACGGGTGTCCATATCATTTCTAACCTTAAAACGCCAAATCTCCCAAAATTGTATTGAGGTGATACCTGTCAGCCTTTGTGTTTGAAAAAATACAATATTAAATATAAAATGTTTTCGTGACGTAAAAGTTTCTAAGTATTAGAATTAAAACGAAAATATACCTATATAATACTAATATCAATTTATATTTAGAGATGTATAAGGTCTCCAAGAGTTGGAGGACTTATATAATTTTAAGATTAAATAAAAGATTAATAGAAATGCCTGCACCTGTTAGTTAAGTTTAATGAGACGATTGAAAGGCTGTGTTTACTAATGCAATAAAAGCTTACATTAATCCACTGGAATATTTTATGAACCCCGCAAATGCCGCACTAATGGCCACCGTTTTATTTAAGCTAGGCGGCCGTTTGCAAGCGCAGTTGATGGCTTAATCCATTTACGGTGCACAGGCTGTTTACCTGGCGGTCCATCGTTGACAACGCGTCCGTAACATGGGACAGCCTATACACTCCTAATAGATTGGATTGGGAGCTCACAAATACAATACTTTAGGGGCAATTAGAGTTGGATCAAGCTAAGTTGGCCGCGATTTTTGACAGGCCAGCCTGTGAATGTGTTATTTAGACGTCATAATTTGATAGAAGTTTGGCAGTTAAAATAACCCTTGCACAGTCTCGGATATCAAAATTGCTGCCAACTTAGCTTGGTCTAACTGTATACATATTGTTAGTGATATGTGCTGCTAACGGTTTACGGTGAAGAAACTGAAATAAATAGGTAAGTTGTAATAGGTAAACTAAGTAACAACTTTATACAGGCCTATCAAATAATTGCCTATATAATTAAAAAGGCCTATAAAATTTTACCATTAAATAAAAAGCCCGTATCTCGTAATGTTATATGCTTATATCTCGTAATCTTAGCAGTTGGTATGTATATTGCTGCTCAATAAATTTTCAAAAAATAATTACGGGCCTCAGTGACAAACAACATGAAAGTCGCTATTGACCTCATACTCGTACTGTAACAAGGTACGAAATGGGTCACAAATTAAATCTATCGACTGTAATTACCTTAAAAAGACTTCTTAATTAATGATTAGGTACACGGATAAATTCTATATCTGGTTTTATTTACCGCCCGTATTGGATTGTATAAACTCTGCGCTAAATATCACTACACCTTATAAAACAAAGTCCCCCGCCGAGTCCATCTGTGTGTATGTATTTTCACGATAAACTAAAAAACTACTGATGGTTTTCACCTATCGAGAGAGTGATTCTTGAGGAAGGTTTAAGTGCATCATTTGTCAACCCGTGCGAAGCCGGTGCAGGTCGCAAGTATAATTTTAATTTCATCGATTCACTTCAATAGTTACACGTTACATTAAATCTGAATTTTATTTTTTTCAGTTGTCCTGTTAAACTAGTTGCAATCATTTGAATAGTTATAAAAACATCATATACCTACTACATATATAGCTAAGCGAAATGATTTCCTTTGTCCAATTATAATTTGTATTATTACGTACATTTTCAAGTATTAGTTTTTGAAACTCCCGGGAAAACCTGGGGAAAACACATTTGTCTGCCAGCGGTGCAATCAACTACGCTCTATTGTTGAATGCAAACTAGTCAATACGCCTGCCGCGAATTCTAAATACAACCCAAAACAACTGAAGTATGTAGGTTGCAACATATTCAATGTTATCTATTTAATTGACAATACTCGTATATAGCGATTTTGACAGACCAGACAGTGCAAGTGTTACTTTAAACGTCAAGCTTCAATGAAATTATGACGTTTACTTAACACTTGTACAGGCTGGGCTATCAAAATAGTTGCCAACTTAGCTTGGTCTGACTCTACCTACGTGTTTATATTTTCTTATAAGAAGATTTGAACAAAGAAAATGTCTATTTTGCATGCAATAATCAAAACTTTTATAAGTAACTTTTAGAAGATATTTTCATGTAGAATTACCTTTTTCGTTACTTAAACAATTAAATTTTTGCGCATTGTTGAGATAAATACTTACCCACACTTTGTACCTAAGATGGACTTTTTACCTACCTAATATTTGTTCCTATGAATTGCTGTAAACAGTAATGAAATAAACGTATTTGTATTTGTATTTAAAGTCCGTTCGTTCGTAAACGCCATACGTTAGTCACAAATTGGAAATTTAGATCCAACTAAAAAAAACTTTAACAGTTAACACATTCACTGTTAAGAACATGCGAGGTGTAATTATTTTGTATTGGAAATAGGGATTGCAATCCGGTCCGGCGGATCCGGTAATCCGGCCGGATTCGGCACTTTTCAGCAGCCACCGGATCCGGTCAAAATCACCGGATCCGGACCGGATCCGGTAAGATAAAAAAACGCCTAAATACAGCACACACTGTGCGTTTTAGATGAGGTAAAGGCGACTGATGGAAGGTACGAGTTAAACAGAACAAAGAACGAATGTAAAAGTTTGCATTTAGTAAGATAAGAAGATATTTAATATGGTGATGATTGAAGAGGATTTCTTCTTCTTTCATGTTGGTGGCACGATACGAAGATTACTTAAATAGAAGGAAAAATTAAAGGATGTGGATGTCAAAGAAGGCATTTGTGATTTAGACTAAAGAGGAGGTTAATGTTATGTTATGATAGGATGTCAAAACTGAACAAAAAACAGGATTAAATCGGCGGTACTCCACTGACTAGAGTTAGGCTCATAAATGTGTAAATGAATATTACTATGTGATGACCTTTAGTTTACACTGTTCCCTATATTTTGACCGATATACTTATTTTTTATTTCATACAGTTTTAAAACTACTATCTCAGATAAAAAACTAAATTAAAGCAAGATAATATTGGAGCACATTCCATATAATTTTGGTAAGCAGTAAAATATTTTCTTTGGTTACTAGAATGGATGTCAGCGTTACAAAGAATTCAATCAAAGAACAGTTACGAAAACTTGTCCTATCAAGGAATTCCCGCCCCATATACCATCATCAGGCTTTGAATCTAATCAAATGTATAATTGTAAATGTCATTTTGGGAAAATTTATAAATTACTTAGATTTCAAATTTTGTTTTTAAAGTGAGATTGACATTGTAACACTTTGTATACTAAGTTTTATTTTAAAAATACCCTTTTTTTCTCATATTACGCAAAAACATGAAAAATATATCATTTAATTAACTTTAATATCAGTATACCAATCCGGATCCGGTCCGGCCGGATCCGACCGGATTGTGGCTAAAATCCGGCCGGATCCGGCCGGATTGAAAATCAATCCGGTTTGCAATCCCTAATTGGAAAGTGGGGGTTGGGCATTGAAAGTGTTAAATAAAATAAAAAATACCGACATATTTTAATTTTCTTTAGGTAGGCCTGTATAAAGTTGTTACTTAGTTTACCTATTACAACTTATTTATTTCAGTTTCTTCACCGTAAACCGTTAGCAGCACATATCACTAACAATATGTATACAGTTAGACCAAGCTAAGTTGGCCTCAAGAATCACTCTATCGATAGTGAAAACCATCAGTAGTTTTTTAGTTTATCGTGAAAATACATATACACAGATGGACTCGGCGGGGGACTTTGTTTTATAAGGTGTAGTGATATTTAGAGCAGGGTTTATACAATCCAATATGGGCGGTAAATAAAACCAGATATATAATTTATCCGTGTACCTAATCATTAATTAAAAAGTTTTTTTAAGGTAGGTACAGTCGATAGATTTTTTTTTTATACTACGTCGGTGGCAAACAAGCATACGGCCTGCCGGATGGTAAGCAGTCTCCGTAGCCTATGTACACCTGCAACTCCAGAGGCGTTACATGCGCGTTGCCGACCCTAACCCCACCCTCCTCGTTGAGCTCTGGCAACCTTACTCACCGGCAGGAACACAACACTATGAGTAGGGTCAAGTGTTATTTGGCTGCGGTTTTCTGTAAGGTGGAGGTACTTCCCCAGTTGGGCTCTGCTCTAGATCTGGAATGACATCTGCTGTGCTGTGCCCTACCACACAAGGCGAGATGACATTCACATTGCCCATACCTCTCTTTTGGACGTAGTTTAAGGACATACCCGGGTCCATTTGTGACCCATTTCGTACCTTGTTACAGTACGAGTATGAGGTCAATAGCGACTTTCATGTTGTTTGTCACTGAGGCACGTAATTATTTTTTGAAAATTTATTGTTATAATTTATAACTTCTGTGTTGCTTTACTCGTACATTGCGGGTCGAATTATTTTGTATGGTTAATATTTTAATTGTATTTCTAAGCAAAATTTATCTTAATCGCCCGTATTGAATTTACATATAGACACTATTATTTTTATTTCGCACCTTTTCACTGTATTCTCGACCTAAATTCTTCCTGCATACCGTGCCAAATGTTTCGGAATACTAGCTGTAAGCACATAAGTTAGGAATGTAGTACTGTGTAGGCAGCAAATGCAGCTTTTGCCACTCATGCACGTAATGTAGGTACATTATTACACGGACGCGAGAGTCATCCCTGTTATTTTGTTTCTGTGGCACGCCAAGTGAATAAGCTAAAATATTGGGGGAGGCTCGGCAGCAGCATATGTTCTTATGCTTGATGTGGGTTTTGATCTTGTATAAAATTTACCTTTCCTGGAGAACCTTCTTCGGTTCATAATATTATTCAGTAGTTGCATGACTGATAAAGTTCAAATAATAATACTTACTTATATATATATATATCATTTAACTGGCAGTAGCCTATCAGTTGTGATCAAAAACTACCCTTAAAGCTATAAAACATAAAAGTAACCGAGACACTGGAATATTGGCATTTTTAACTGTCATATACTCGTAAATATAACAGTTCTAAGACTTCTAAGCTGCTACCAATACTCCAGTTGCTGTATGCGAGTCATGTGACCTAGCTCAGTATTAGATCAGTTTTTAAATAGAAATCGCAATTTCATCAATCCTAATCCGTAAAGTATGAATGTCTATGGGAACTAAATGGGGTCAAACATACCTGACCCGCCAGCAACACCACCCGTGGGAAAACCCCGCGTTCCTGCACGTGGCTACTTATACCCCTAATAGGGGCAATAAAAATAAATGGAGGGGAACCTTTGAGGGCACCTTCCTCGCGAGAACTGCTATATAGGGCATAGGTAAGGCAAGTCTTATTGATTCCGAGGCAGAATAAACATTATTCGAGCCTACTTTGTTACCTGCGTTGAATGTAGGCGAACTCATTCTTATGTTACCGGAGATCCCTTTGAAATTGAAAAAAGTGTTGAATGCCAAAACCTTTCTGGCTGTCGAAAAACCTACCGTGCTTTTATTGTTATGATAAGATATTATTTACGCTAAGTTTATAAAACCATTAGAATTATTTAGAATGTCTAAGTATCTCGCACATAGGTAGGTAATAGCTGTAGGTACAATAAAATTAAGATGCAATGTACCCCACATTATTACCACCTACGATAACCGAGTTAATTTCAGTTACAGGCAATACAATTTATAATATCTTTATAGCCGATTATTACCTACGTAAGTACCATGCAGCGTTAAATGCATTTAGTTAAAACACTACGCTATGCTTGTCTCGGATGACTATTAATTATAATTATTCTTAAAAGCCTAATAATAAAAAAATATTATTTCCGTTCAAATGATAATTGTAAAGGGACGTGACAGCCAGGGATGACATGACAGGGAACCGCTGCCTACTGGGCGCTCGTATAAATATACCTATTGTTATAAACCTCTTTTATTCACACATTGTTTGATAGAAGGTCGCAAAGTGACATTTTTAAGAGCCCAGGGCTTTCATGTAAAACCTCACTACGTCGAATCAAAGCCTTTTATCATTAGAATTATCAATCATGTGATCTCTTTTTTGTCACCTTGATTGGATTAAGAGCATAAACAACACTGTGCTGCAAATCAAAGGATATATCCAATTAAATTCTCGGGCTTCCTAACTAATTCAATAACATGGATGGCATACATGCACCAGAGAGCTGGTAGCATTGCGAACATATTCTCTTGGGCTGAATTAATCTGCCTGGAGACGATGCTTTTACACTTCGATAGATTACCTACATAACCATACGTAACAGCTATATGTAACAATTGGAAATTTGAATATGCATTCTAAAGTAGATATGTATATTAATGTTCAAGTTGGAAATTGTTAGTTCTTAACTCATATTCAACTAAAACGTACTCTAGGATAACATAGGATCTTGTATAGTCAGAGGAACTTGTAAGTAAATTGGCTGCTAACTTGTGATCCGAGGCGGGTATAATATTTTAAATGGCTACCAGTCTTAAGAACGGTACTTTTTGAATGAATTGAAATTCAATTTAGGGAGAAAACGGTTTCGACTAACTAAATATTAACAAATCACTTTGATTTTGATGTCGATCGCTTCAGCATAATATATTCTAGGGTTATAGGTTTCGCTTAAGCACTTTTTTGTATTGCAAATTTCTACAAAAAGAGGAATACCTATAAACCTAATTTTTCATACTGTCAAAAACATACAAAAAAATCATGGAGAATGTAAAATATTTCGAAGTGGAAAAACGTTTTCTCTTTTTGTATCCTGAACGAGCATGTGGTATACTTCCTTCTTAAGCCTATGGAATAATATGATTTGACCCCTGCACCCCAATAGGATGAAAAGAAGAAGTCTTAAGCCTGAAATATTGTGCCCGATGTTACGTTTGCCCTTTAGGGTTCCGTACCCAAAGGGTAAAACGGGACGGGACGGACGGACAGGGAAGTCTTAGTAATGGGGTTCCGTATTACCCTTTGGGTACGGAACCCTATTACTAAGACTTCGCTGTCCGTCCGTCTGTCCGACTGTCACTAGGCTGTATCTCATGAACCGTGATAGACAGTTAAAATTTTCAATTTTTCACAGATGAGGTATTTTTGTTGCCGCTATAACAACAAATCCTAAAAAGTACGGAACCCTCGGTGGGTGAGTCCGACTCTTACTTGTCCGGTTTTTTTATATCTCACAATGTAACCAGAGTAAATTAATTTTGTTGGTAGTTTGACACCAAATCCAAACCAAGAACTGGAAGAGTGTATTCTGATTGTAATAACAGGTTATGAATTCGATCTGGATATGTTATGGATATGAACTGTCAGTGTCAAATGTGAAGTTTCTGGTTGAACATTCACCTGTTATTACAATCAGAATACGCCTCTCGGACCGTACAGATTTTTCCATAAAAAAGACAATATCTGAATTTATTAAGTGAATATAGAGATTCAGGCTCTGAATTACTGCAAATCAACTCGTATGTGGTGTGCCTTAGGGTCTCCCCAAACTAGTCGACGCCGTTTCGACGGGAAAACGGCGTTTTGCCGTAAAGCTGTTCGCATTCGTACGACGCTGTTTGCAGCCTACCGCACACGTTCGCATTCATAAATCTCCTTATACCGCCGTACGGTGCCGGAAAGAGTTGAACGGCTCCGATCACGGCCGAGTACCTACGATAAGGACCGGTCAGAGCTGGCGGAAGCCGTTCAGCGTCTTCGACGGCCGAACATAGCTGACGACGGCCGAACAGAGCCGATGACGGCCGAAGTAGCTACTGATGCGTTTATATTTGTTAATTTGAATTATTACCCACATTAATTTTGTGTTCTGTTTTTGAAGTGTCCGTCTTAGCAAATCCAATAAGATTTTGTTGCGGTCATTCCATAATAATCGTAAAACATTTTTGGATCGAGTCTCAAACGAGGATATCGTAAATTAAATTCACCTTCACTTAATCTATATTGCCACAAAGAATGAACCCACGGTCGCCTCCGCTTTTGCTGCTGTTCTAGCTCTTCCAACAAGTAGGCTACGATAAAAATGTAAGTAAGCCTTTTTTTCCATGCCCGTCTACATAAAATATCCATCATCACAGGTTATTATATAATATGTAACAATTACCAAGGAAAATAATCTTACAGGTCTGTTCAATTTCAAACTCAGGTTGTTACAAACAACCAGTCTCCAAAAATGAGATTTACGATTGCCGATCACCCGCTGTCCTACATCTGTTCGTCGGACTCAACGGCTGTACGTGTGCTGTCTGACGTCTCGACGGCAGGACGGAGCACGGGAGAGCCGACCGTCGCTTTACAACTGTTGCGATAGCAAGTCGCAGGCGATCGGGCATCTCTACGGCCGCAAGGAGGATGAGACTGCTAAACGCAGGTGTCCAACCGCGGAGACGGTCGATCGGCTAAATGCGAATAGTGTGGTGTAAAACACTCGGCGAAAGCCGACTCCGCGTCGACTGGTTTGGGGAGACCCTTAAGAAGGGAATGGCTAATTCGTTGAATAAAAATATAGTAAAATAATTGAATACCATTTTATTGAATACATACTACGAGTAAGTATAAAATGATTCTAAATAAAATGTTATTAAATATCGACAGTACAATTCAATTAGGTGCGTGAGGTAACTTGTTTTATTTCGCCCTTCCCTTTTGATTTCAAAAGTAGACAGGAATTTTTCTAAGATTAAGCACTTATCTAATCTATCTACCCCTCTTACATTATTATACATTATTGCTACCACGGGTCACGTCAAAGTTATCGGTCGCGGCCTATAGACATACGAGGAATGGCTCATTTTATTGCCATTTCCTGAGATATATAATGAAGATTGAAGACATTAAGGCGCTTTAAATTTATATATAGCAGGTATAAACGTTTCAGGAGCTCGTAATTTATTGTTATAACAATGTGCTTTATATTAGGTGCCCCTTAGCTTTAACAAATTTCGCTAGCCTTTCGTGTAATTAAAGTCGGGCCTCCCGCTAATTGGCGGCAAGGTCAAAATAATTAAGAATACTATTATGGTTGTATTTCAACTTTAATTGTATAATATCTTCCTACGTGCAACGTAAATATTATTTTATTACTTCACAATATTTTACTTGGCAAAGACAGACTCAATAAGGTATACAATAATAATTAAGGTAAATTAGGATCAGACGACCTTACCTACAAGATTTAAACAAAATATCCAGGCAATACACCGTGTTTTTATTTCCTTTATTTTCAAGGGTGCATTCCTGAGCTTAAATAAAAAAAAACATTCTCAAAGAGATAATCTATAATTTATTTTTATCTGATAAGGCAACTTAGGAGCGTGTACAGTAGCCTTAGGGTCTGTTTACATATTGATTACTGTGTAGTACGAGTTGAAATATTTGCTACTAAACGTAAGTACTATCTCGGACGATCGATGTTCGAAATGACATTGATATGTCACAGTTTTCAATTGTTTGGTTGAGTTAAATGTAATGCTGTGCCGAAAATTAACTATGCCATTCAGTTTCCTTAAACGTACTTACTTACTACCCCATCAATAGTAACGGATGAAACAACGCGCCAAAAGTATCTGACATCCCGGATAACTTTTCCAAATATAGAAAAATTTGTAAAATTTACGTTCAAAAGTATATATTTTATTGTCTTACTTGTTCTATATTAAAGACGTCACTTTTTGTTAACCTGTTACAGAATGGTAGATACTTATGAAGCGTTATTTGATCCGCTACTTTTGATGATGACTGTACATGACAAATACCTGTTAACGATATTCACACTCAAATTAGGAAACTAAACTCGTTGAAACTGCGCTCGTTATACTGACACACGTTGTAAAGTTTCAATTTAATGCATGAATGTCATAAATGGATGCGATGCAACTTGGCGAAAACTGTTCTTATAATAATCTGCCAGAAGTTGTACCGCTGGGTATAATACCCGTACTGCAGTAGAACTGTAGGTATCCATAGATAGGAGTTGGAGAAGTTTTTGGCAGCTTACCTCTCGGCTTATGTAAAACCATTGTAAAGCAAATTTGTAATTAAAGCATAAGTACATTAGTTGATTTGGAATTGTGCAACCTACTGCGTAACTAAATATTTAAGCAATATACGGGTTACGGTGATGTGGCTGTGGTAAAACTTTGTTTAACCCATAAATCAGTGAGCAAAAATCTTATTTTATCCTTTATACCTAGTATTGAAGTACGAAATTTAACACACATAATGGGTTTGTTTTTCCACGCTATCGCATCGTACGAGTACAATAGATATTTTTTGTACGCTGATTTTGTATGTTAAATTTTTAAAAGTATATAGATACGATTTTTAAAGTTTTTTGGTTTATAGCAATGACTGTTTGCCTCAACACTCAAGGCTATAATTATAGGATGACAATCTTTGTGTGGAGAGGGCATTGGAAACTTTCACATGCTCAGCTTAATTGTGTGATCAGAGACTGCCTTCTGGCATTAAGTTCGCCATTTGTACTCTTCATGTATTGTGCAATAAAGTTTAAGCAAAATAAATAAATAAAATATTTATATCAGAAAACAAGATTAAGGCAGGTAGAGTCTTCTATATATGTAACTGGTCAAGTGACCATGAAGATACTGAGATACTCTTTTAGAAATCTAAAAAATAGTGCCTAGGTCTATCTACGAGTATAATTGTCTAAGGATTTTCAAACTACCGCTAGCGAGCCCACATGAAGAGAGCACATTTGTGCCTGATATGGAGTATTATCGAAACGCTATTCAGTTGAAGCAGGTCGTTTGGAGCCGTCTGCGGAAATTACGTCGTTGTACCTTCCTGAACTAGAAGATCGCGCAAGATAAATGATCCTCACCAGCAGCTTTCTGGGGTTAAATCCGATTTGACGGGAAAATCTCTCATTCGGTTACTTGTGTTTGTTTTCGACCTTTTTTGTAAGATTAATGGCTTCTCACGAATAAGATCTTGATTCCACTTAGAGGAACGGAAAGTTATTAGTGGACTAAAATTGAGTGTTTTAACAGATAAAAGTTATAATTATTCCTTGCAAATATAAAAATTAATCTACATTTATATAAAGTGTATTTATTTTATGTAGCTACAAGAGATTTAAGCTAGTTATACTAACATCACTGTATATTATATATCCATTATGTATACTGTTATTGTAACTAAAAGGTACAGATCTTTTATGTAAAGTATTTTTATTTATTCTGAAGAATAAAATGACAACCATGAAAGTCACACGTAAAAATAATTTGACCAGCTTAATAGTAAAACAAGCATTGCAGTTCTTTGATTCCCGTTAGTGGTGTAGTTGTAAATAACCGACCAAAATAGAATTACATTGTTATTTTTTCGTGGTACTGTAACGAAGTTAATATTTACATGTTATATGTATGTAAATTCTTATAAATAAATGTACTTTATTAGAGATTTTAAAAATAAAGCGTAAATTCACTCAAAATGACAATAAATAATCTTTACTGAAACGGGTGTCATAAGGCAGTTGATCCTTATAATAAGGATCAATCGGTATACCGCACCGGGTTAGAGGTATAATTTCTCAGTGAAAATAAAGCCAGTTTTCTCCGTTCCAACTCTAACGAAGTTAAAGTACACAGTCAATCTAAATCCTAAAACATTTTTGCTCAATGCTCAGCTGGAACAAAGGTTTGGCAAACTTTTACCATTAAAATCAAGGGAACTTAAATAAAGTTCTGCTATTTTGCTTGTAAAGCGTCTGAACGAATTTGAGTTAATAAGGTAATGGATAAGTTTTCATAATAAACAGGACGGATTAAATTAAACATTCAGATTCCCTCGTTAATTTTAAATCTATTGAACTTTTAAAATATGTAAAATATATCAACAGTAACACTCCTTCTAATCTTATGTTTACTTAAATGGATAAGTAGTCGTTATTAACTTTTCTTGGAAAATGAAAATGTGTTGGAAAATTTAAGTACCTGTTTTCATCTAAACTTCGTTCGTTTATCTTTTTCCAAGTTCATTTAAATTCTCTCTTCCATTTTCCGGTATTTTCCAGGTAGTTGGCTAAGGTCGAAAGCTAGTTTGCAAACATTCTTCATCCGCAGCAGCGGGAGCGTCCAGGGGCGTTATTTACCGCCTATTCCGCACTATTCGTAGTTTTAATCTATTGAGGCGCTGAGTCGGAAATATAATGATTTCTGGATGGATGTAGTCCGCACATGAATACCGTTCGGATCGGAGTTATTGGCAGCCGTTTTCAAATAACGAGACACGAAGTTTTCAGCGAACTAGCTGGATACAAAAGCCTTTTTATTTGAAATATGGGGATAGTATTGCACTCGCTCTCTAAAATAGCCTGACATTTTTAGTAAATAACACAGCGGGAAGCGCAGAAATTGCAGAAAGCTTTTGCATTCCCTACTAATATTATAAATGTGAAAGTAACTCTTTTTGTCTATCTGTCTGTCAACTCTTTATGCTTAAACCGCTGAAAACAACATTTGTCCCGCTGAAAAAAATGTCGGGGGAAGGACGAACGACATAGGACTGAAGCTACATAAACTAATTACAGGCATCGATATATCTTATCCTATTGTAAGTACAAAGTTTCAGAGCAATATAGCTAGTCGTTTTAAAATAAGAGCGTAGGAATGGAGAACCGAGCTTGCTGCGGACTCTTAAGGCGATTAATAGTGGTGTAAGTTCTGACATTTCTGACCTGCCAAAAGTTGTGCTACTGGCTGATCTTATAGTGGTCCAACAGTGAGGAATTAAAATTCGTAGCGGAATTTAAAGGGGATATTTCAGCTGCCGATCCATTAAATGACAAGTATATACCTTGATAAATAAATAGTTACAGTAATTATAATTTAACTAACTGATCGTTTATCTTACCTTTATTATTAATAAATGAACTCTAGATATAAAGTTACTCATTCACAAACGGGTTTGGATAAAATTTGCCTAGAATGATACATAGGTATATAAATCGAATGTTTAAATACTATAATTATCGCTAAAACAAATCGTTTCGGCAAATAACGGCAGGAAATCATTAAACTCGGCTAAGAAACTTTTTCATGTAAGTATTCGTTTTCCTGGAATTTAGTAAAATGGAGGCCCTTAGGTTACTTGCTTAAATACAGATACGTTATTTGGCCTACAAAAACAAATAAACTAAGCTATTCTTAAAAATCAGTTTCGTGGTTTTGAATTTGTCAAATAAAAATATTTTATTCATTATAAAAACACAATATAAATTAAAACTACAATATTACTAAATTAAATCTAAAATAAAACTAAAATAAATCTAAAAATGGCCCCTGCGGCATAGTACCGAATAATGTAATGTCAAATAATGTGTAAAAGTCACGTCAGTCCAGTGTTTTTGTAAGCTTTTTATCACCGTAATATTTCCTCGAATATAATATGTAGGTGCGAGCTCACGTGAAAAACAATTTCAGGCTTGATCGGCTTATAATGGAACGAAATCGCGAGGCCGCAGATACCACTGCGGGCTTAATGCAAGCATTTACATACATTTGACAATTGACACACGTACGGCTTCGGAGGATGCTATCACGCGGATTCATCCGTTTCTGCCGGAAAAGATAATGGGTTCGGTGGAATCCGTTTATTCTAAGCCATGTGGCGCACTTATTGAGAAGTATAGACTTTTCACTACCACTTAGCGTTGCCGTAATCAAGTAACAAAACAGGTTTCAGGTTGCACACAAGTCAAAAACGTGGACAGTTAGCGATTTGGGTAGGTATATTTACTAAGGCTTGAATATAAACTTAGCTTTTAATAATGTTGAAGCATTATATTCTCGTAAGGCCCAAGGTCCTACCTATAGGACTTATTCAGTTCGATGATATTTAAATCATATTCGATTGGAACTTGTTTAGTTTCGTAACAAAATAAAATAAACTGCACTATAGGTTCAAATTTCAATGGCAAATTTTGTATTTTTCATTATTATTTTTTGTATGGCTGGGTCTGAGGAGGCTATAACCATACCTATCTACAAGGACCCAGAAAAATATTTTGCTTAAACTCCATTTTATTTCATGATGTCAACAGGGATGAATGAAAACGTATAGTTTTACAAAAAAGTAACTGGCCTACATGTGGCGTAGTGACATTGAGTGTGCGCATAAAGGCAAGGTGCTGATGCTTAAGTAATCTTTGAGTTGGCGTAGCTACTAGGTAAAAGCATGTGGGTCGGTCGACGCATCCGACGTCGTCTGACGCATCATGCCTGATTGCCTATGTATGGATATGTCTCACTTTGCGATGTTTTCTGCATGCAATGGTATATACTGAATGCTTAAGGAAAATGTTAAGGCATAAATAATTTCGTCATTATAGCGAATGTATAAAAAAAAAAATTTTATACATTCGCTATAATGACGATGGATTTATCAGCGTTGATTAATGGTTGAAACTAGCAGGGGTCCCATATTCACCGAACCTCTGATTCCGGATAAATTTTATAGGATATATTTAACGGCTCACTTTAACGGGTCGCCCGCAAGCCCACATCCTTTGTTCGAGAACCTCCTTGCTGCATATAAAACTTTTACGTTCACTGTAATGTTATTCGAGATTTTTTTTATTAAACGTAATAAATTTTCCACGAGTTTCTTACGTTTTATATGGCTAAAGAGAAACAACGTATTTTCATTTCCCTACAAGCGCACGCAAACTGCGTAGCTACCTACTGCACGTTGTGTATGAAATATTATCTTGCTCTTTTATTGCGTTTTTATTTTATAACACAATACGGAATGATACATCGTATAGCTTGTGGGATTTAACTTTCATAACACTAATCAATGAGCTACATAGCTACATGATGAGTAATTAAACTAATACAAAATATTATAATTTGATAGTTTACTCGTATATATATCAGGGATAGGAATCATTTAAAGTATGAATTAATTTAAGTTCAAGCGGTATTTCAAAATTACAACAGATTCTGAGTTAATAAAAGCAATGATCATGAAAATTACAAATTGACCTGGTTTTATTATTAATATGTTATAATTTCAAATATTACTATTTGCCTATGCCAACCTGTCTGGTCTAGTTGGTAGTGACCCTGCTATGATATGAAGCTGATGGTCCCGGGTTCAAATCCTGGTAAGGGCATTTATTTGTGTGAAGAGCACTAATATTTGTTCCTGAGTACTGGGTCTTTCTATGTATATAAGTATTTACATGTTATATTAAGTGGATACTTAGACAACGATAAAAAATCACAACATAAGCCTTATTGAGCTTACTGTGGGACTTAGTCAATTTGCGTAATAATTTCTTATTGTTTACATATTGTCTTTGTACATATGTACGTAAAACTTGATATTTTCATCATATACCTAGAGCCTATTTCTCAAATGGTATTAGACTAATAATATTAGATATGGAATCCCATATGACTTGACAGTGCGTAGAGTAAGTCTATTTAACTTTAATACCTTTTGAGAAATGGCCCCTTACAATATATATATTTTGGACCGAAATCGCAAGTAAATATACCCCATCTAGAACGATAAGGATACAGTTATTCCATGTCGTTAAGGACGTGGTACTTTTAAAGACGGATTTTTTGGATACTTACCGTAAAATACTATCCATTTTGTACGCGTCTGCGCTTTTAAATTGAGGATCCATTTCGCGGCGAATGAAAGGAAAACATACGCGAGAAAGGTCATTTTTAAAGCCAAAGTTCTTACGAATAGAAGGAAACAACTGTTTTATAATAAACCAAAATGTTATATATCAATGAGTGTGGCGTATCGAATCAAGAGCGAAGTGGAAGACCCCAGAATTGAATCCCGAGTGTAGATAATGAGGTTAGATAGACTAAAGGTAGTTTCTACAAAACGAGATCTTCACGCGACGGAGCACTATTAAGGAAATTGGAACCTGTTAGATGATAATATCAAATTTCCTTCATTGTGATTGTAAGTTCTCTTTGCAGGAAATCATCTCTGACGTGAATCAAGTTTGACAAACGAACACCGGATCTTATAGAGCGTAAATACTCCGCGCGTTATTTTTTCATTTCCTTAGACCAACCAGTATAAATGTTCATACTCATTACGGACCTAGAGTTCAATGTATGTTGGGATTATAAGGTAGCATGCCTAGAGAGCTGTGTCTATTTTCACCTCGGACCGATTTGGCTCGTGCAATGTCGCAACATTTATGTGCATCGAGAAATTTTCATTCAATGACACGCCTAGGACCTCGTTTTAGCTCTGGCGCAGGCATGTCTTGAATAGTAAATAATATGCAGGGTCCAGGGATCTCTCAGATGATAAAAAATAAAAATGCTTTCAACTTAGGCAAAGTTAACGACGACGATCTATGGAATGTTTTAGGAACATCACTTTTACTTTTGACCCACTTAATCATCGATGGAAAAATTAATTACAACTGCTTTTTAATTTAAATCGCCAGATTCATGATTAGTGAAAATATGCATATGTATTTATTTATTAAGCTTTATTGCATACATTTACAAAAAAGGAGTATAAATGGCGGACTTGGCGCCTTAATGCATTCTCTACCAGTCTACCATTGGGCTAAACAAAAACAGTTTGTTTGGTGCAGGATTGTAGACAGTTGATTTGAGAATAGACACAATTCGAGCCTACTATAATAATATATTAACACAAATATACATTTTAAATATACTTAGACAATATACAAATTCAATATGTATATATAAATTATTAATAAGAAGACGATGCCGAAGATGCCTTTAATGGGATCCCCATTATTTTAGTTACATCTTGTATAAAGAAAGCACTATTTTACTTTTTAGGGTTCCGTACCCAAAGGATCAAACGGGACTGTATTACTGAGACTCCGCTGTCCGTCCGTCCGTCCGTCCGTCTGTCACCAGGCTGTATTTCATGAACCGTGATAGTTAGTCAGTTGAAATTTCTACAGATTATGTATTTCTGTTGCCGCTATAACAACAAATGCTAAAAACAGAATAAAATAGATATTTCTTTCCAATCTCGAGGTCCTCATCCAACCACCGAAGTTAAGCAACGTCGGGCGGAGACAGTACTTGGATGGGTGACCGTTTTTATAGATAATGGTACGGAACCCTTCCTGTGCGAGTCCGACTCGCACTTGGCCGGTTTTTAGGTAAAACTCACGTGATAGAATTCCTTCTACAGGTGAACACAAACGAAACGGGATATGCACGGCAGTGACTACGAGTGAGTATTAATACCTGAATGATGAAACATTATTTCGTATCAGATATTCGACGTCATTAAATATACTTGACACTTTAATTTCATTCACATTCATTCGTGAACCCATAGTAGACAGACACTGTGGGGAAACTCAATAGATAATATACCGGGTGGGGCCTGTAACAGGAGCAAAAAATTAAATTTTCATAAATCGCTGAACAAATGTTGGTAAGTTTGAGGAGTACAGCCTACAGTTAAATTTATTGCTCGTATTACAGGCCACACCTGGTATAATATGTATTTATCCACAAACTCTTAAAGAGTCGTGTCACGTTAGCATTGTGCTAAGTAACGAGACAGCAGCGACTTACCAAGATTATTATTTAATGCCACTATGCACATTGCACATTCTAGGCTCAAACCTCAAAGGTCGCGCCCCCGACCCGCCTTTGATATCTAACTTTATTTTAGATCCAGAACCAGGTCACCTGCTAATTTGAGTACTTCAACTTTGGCAAGTTTATACTGTGAAATTTGTTTATTTTAGATATGTTCTATTCTAGAATTTAATGTAATTTTATAATTATCAATTTGCAGGTTCATATATTAAAGAAAAATAATTACTCTGTGAAGCATATTTTTAGGGTTCCGTAGCCAAGTGGCAAAAAACGGAACCCTTATGGATTCGTCATGTCTCTCTGTCTGTTCGTCCGTATGTCACAGCCACTTTTTTCCGAAACTATAAGAACTATATTGTTGAAACTTGGTAAGCAGATGTATTCTGTGAACGGCATTAAGATTTTCACACAAGAATAAAAAAAAAACAATGAATTTTGGGGGTTCCCCATACTTAGAACTGAAACTCAAATTTTTTTTATCATCTTACCCATACGTGTGGGGTATCTATGAATAGGTCTTCAAAAATGATATTGAGGTTTCTAAAAACTTTTTTTTCTAAACTAAATAGTCTGCGCGAGATACGCTTCCAAACCCCCCTGTAACTTCTACAATAAGAGAATGATAAAACTAAAAAAATGTATTATGTACACCATGCAAACTTTCACCGAAAATTGGTTTGAACGAGATCTAGTAAGTAGTTTTTTTTTATACGTCATAAATGGTATGTACGAAACCCTTCGTGGGCGAGTCTGACTCGCCTTGGCCGCTTTTTTAAATTTTATTTGTATGCATAATTCGAATTTGGTGAGGAGAAAACAAATACCCAGTACAAAATTGAGTATTGTACCTAACTAAAACACAAATAACCTGTATGGGATAGGGAGGTACATACATAATTATGTCCCATATTACATAATCTATTAACTACTTAAGTTGACGTTACCTTGTTAGGGACCTGTGAGAGCCAGGAAAATTCTTAATTAATTTGTCCCAATCTAACCCAAAGGCAGGAATTCGCCTACTTTGGGAAGTAGGCCAAGAGTTTCGTAAAGATCATTTTCATTATTTACGCGTTCCCTACTGGGATGTCAGGAGTCCTTGCTTACTTGCGATACAATGAACGATAAGTCAAGTGGCGTTATGTATATTTTCCAAGAAGACCGAAAGATGAGATTCTAGTGAAATATATTTATTACAAAAAAAAAACACCTTCTGCAACAAATATGTAACACGAAATTAGAATACCACTCTAGAAAACAATGAAAAAGGGCTACTTTGTATGATTCTTTTTTTACAAAATGACGCGTTTTCATTTTTCTATCTTATCTATAAAGTGAAATTAAGTTAGCCTACGAGGCTTTAATTACTATGCATCCGCAACTATTTAAAATCGTATATTAATTCATATAGTACATTTATACAATATATTGCAATTATCAATAAATGTCGCATGTTGATAGAATAAAGAAAATCCTAGTAAAGTAAGTCTGTTTGTGATATAAGTGTTAAAAAAGTTCACGTATGTTTTTTCTAGATGTTTAGTTTTTCTTCTGCTTGTCCCGAAAACAAAAGTACCTAGTGACAAGCATTTTATGTAGTTATGCCACTTTACACCACATAAATATTTTCTTTCTATTTTTTCATTTCCAATGAAAGTACCTACCATACGATTAAGATTTTTGGGATTTGAAATACGATTTAAACCCTCCCCACTGTACCGACTTTCCTTACTATACATAAATTATAAAATACATATTTTGCCGTGCGTACTTAGTAGCAGCCATGTTAGAGATTTAAGATGTAAACTCATAAAGTGCGCTGCCGGCATAAAGCCGTCTCCCGTATTTCATGCTCAGTGCTAAATATTTGCTCAAGCCCCGAGCATTATAGCAAATATCTTTATCACCTCAAACATAGGGTAAATTACCTATAAAATATACAACACTTAAGGACTAAGTTTACAAGAAACGGAAGTAAGTAGCATTAAGTAGGTATTTACTTATTACCTTAATACCTTTAGTAGCTGAGGCTTTTTCTAGGTGGTTCACAAATTGCAAAAGTGATGAGCGTCCTGATTACCCCGGGTCCTAGAGAGCATGGGATGATATCTTGTGTAAAGATACTTGCGCAACTTTGGTGGGCCGCACGGCTGGCTCAACTTACAGATACAGATTATTATTGGTAAAATAATGGTACATTTTACAAGTCAGAATAAAATACAATTTTCCAAGTAAAAATGATAGATTCAATTAAACAAATCAATAATAGAAAACAAGAATAATATTTAGCGCATCTCAAGGCCGCAACTAGGCCCGAGTCGGGAGCATGGCTCCAGGCAATACCTTCCCCTCAGCTAGGCACCCTGCTCGATAATGACGCTCTGAGGATAGCGGTTGCCTTGCGTTTGCGTTGTAAAGTCTGTGAGCCGCACCGTTGTGTCTGTGGCGTCATAGTCGAGGAGGATGGCCACCACGGACTAAGTTGTCAAAGATTCGCAGGGCGTTTTCCTAGACATCACACAATCAATCATGCGATTCGCCGGGCTCTGGTGTCAGCCAACATTCCGTGTGTCTTGGAGCCTCCAGGATTGTCTCGCACTGGTGGCAAAAGGCCGGACGGGCTCACATTGGTTCCATGGCAAAAGGGTCGGTGTCTATTTTGGGACGCCACGTGTGTCAGCACGTTTGCACCATCCCTAACGCTTAGATCTGCTAGGGCAGCTGCTGAATATGCGGCCAAACTCAAGCACGCTAAGTACCCTGGAACCATGTACAATTTAGTGCCAATTGCAGTGGAGACTGCGGGACCCTGGGGAACAGAGGCTAAGGCTTTTGTAAAAGAACTTGGTCGCTGACTTAGGGATAGGGGCTGTGATCCACGCTCCAGGTCGTATCTGGTGCAGGGGATTTCATTGGCTATACATATTGGAAACGCTGCTAGCGTAATGGGAACTTTTGGGTCCGATGCGATTCGGGGTGGTCCTTTTTAAATGAAATTACTGTGTATTAAAAATGACGAAGCCTGTTGCTGATTTATGGTTGTACCCTCCTGACGAAGCCTGCGTTGTGCATATGAATTTGTCATTATTTTATTAATGCTTGATTTTGATAACATAATATAAAAATAAGAATCTAAACTGAAATGGTATACATTTACTTATTTGTACACTTTAAAAATATATCCGAATGAAAGAATAATAACCGGCCAAGAGCATGTCGGGCCACGCTCAGTGTAGGGTTCCGTAGTTACTCTTCCGTCACAATAAGCTAAACTGGAGCTTAAAGTATAGTAAATTGTTAACCAAGGGATGAAACGGTACCTTTCACCCGAGTTAAACAAATAGGCAAATTTGCATAATCAGTACCTAATTAAAGTAAGTCTTTTTACTATGAAGGGAAAACTTTTTGCGATAACTCAAAAACAGCTAAACTGATCATGTCCGCTATAGTTTTCATTTAATGTCTTTCTTAAGCTCTACTTCCACGATTTTTTTCATATTTTTTGGACCAATGGTTCAAAAGTTAGAGGGGGGGGGGACACATTTTTTTTTCTTTTGGAGCTATTATCTCCGAATATATTCACTTTATCAAAAAATGTTTATAGAAAACCCCTATTAGTTTTGAAAGACCTTTCCAACGATACCCCACACTCTAGGGTTGAAGCGAAAAAAAATGTTCACCCCCATTTTACGTGTAGGGGAGGTGCCCTAAAAAAAATTAAATTTTCAGATTTTATTGTACGACTTTGTCGGCTTTATTGATTTATATATCCATGCCAAATTTCAGCTTTCCAGCACTAACGACCACGGAGCAAAGCCTTGGACAGACAGACAGACAGACAGACGGACATGGCGAAACTATAAGGGTTCCGTTTTATGCCATTTGGCTACGGAACCCTAAAAAGACTTCGGCGATTTTATTTACCGATTTACGAGTGAAATGACTGACTGCACTGATACCTAACTACATGATAACCATCTTACATTTTTATGCGCCGGCCTGAAATCAGAAAACCCTCTTCATTTAGTTTTTACTGCAGTCATGTCGTGTTTCAACGGATATGACGTACATTGCGGCAGAAAAGCGGACCATACCTATTAAGTTTAAATCTCGAGAGTACCAGAGTAAAGTCGTAAACGTCCAGCGATACTCATATCTAGTGGACGTAAGTTTAACCAGGGACGGGACGTTCTAAAATAGCCATTGAGAACCTACTACATTCTTAAGAAACTATATAAGCATAATATGATAAGAAACAAGGAGTTGGCATGATCGCGAATTTTGGGCTTAAAGATGTACACTACCCTTTTTTTTATTTGGATATATTTATGTTAACAATCTCGAGCTTTTACGATCCTAAGTAATAGTTAATAATTTTATTTCCATTCAATTTTTCTTAGACTATGTATAACGTCAATGGAATGGAAGGATAGAAAAATACATGAAATTTTTGGGATCATTTGTGTGGGATCATGTGATTCTGCGTAGAAATAATTATTTCTGTTATTTCACTTGATTTTTAGGGTCTCGTACAGTCAGCATCAAAAGTAGCGGGTCAAATAACGTTTCATAAGTATCTACCATTCCGTAACAGCTGAACAAAAATGTCTTTAATAATAAATAAATAATAAAATGATTTTATTTCGGATAAAAAATCCATAGTTGTTAGTTACATTTTTACATTTTCATTTAACTTATAAAATAGTGTTAGGGGAATAACAAAATAATTTTAACCTAAATACATTGTTATTTTGCTACAGAGTGGAGTTTTGTCCACCGCTGCAGCAGAGGGGAGTCCCACCTGTCCAACAACGCTATCATGATACTGTTAGTGCTGCCCCGCCAGCGGCTAAGTAAAGAGGCGCACCGCTTCCGCATGATAGCCGCAAAGCCGTCGACTTGCGCCTCCGCAAACATCCCGGAGGCGCTACAGTGTCGAGGCAGCCCCATCAGCATCCTGAAAGCGTTGTTGTACTGCACTCGTAGGTCGCTGTACGCCCGCTGCGTATAGACACCCCACAGGCTGCAAGTGTAGAAAGACTGGCAGTAAGCTTTAAAAAGCGTTACTTTAACTGCGTGTGTACAACGTGCAAACCTGCGGGTAAGCATATTGCACCGCACGGCCAGCGACCTACGTTCCCTCTCAATATCACAGTTATCGCTAAGATCTTCGGTAACCCTATGGCCTAAGTACTTAACCTTGCTAACTCTAAGCAGAGGTGTGCCATATAGAGATACATCAGGCAAACTGGTGTAGGTCTTAGATCTGGGCTTGAAAACCATCAGCTCACTTTTTTTTACATTATATTTTAGACCATGTGTTTCCGCATACTCTTGACATATTGAAATCAGCGTTTGCAGTGCCCTGATTGAAGGGCTTAGCAGCACCATATCGTCAGCGTAGCTTAGGTTATTTACACACACTCCTCCTGCATGGCAACCGATTCCGGTGCTGCTAAGCTTCTCAATCAGCTGGTTCATGTAAAGGTTGAAAAGCCTGGGAGAGGTCAGACCTCCCTGCCTCACTCCACACCCCAACCTATACTCCCCAGAGACAACGCTTCCCCACCTGACTTGGTTTGATTGGTGGTTATACCAGTATTGTAACAGAAATATGCATTCAGGTGCCAGGCTTGTTTCTTTTCTTAACTTATCCCACAACAAATCGTACGATACGAGATCGAATGCTTTAGAGAGGTCTAAAAAAGCAGCAAATACCGGGGTTTTTCTGCTCGTATAATACTGCACAGTCTGTTTGAGGCAAAGGATAGCACTCTCCGTAGACAAACCGGCTCTAAACCCAAATTGCGCATCGTTAAGTGACAAGTGCTTCTCCATTTGCCGATCAATCAGGCCGTCCAGTACTTTGGCGATAATCGAGGCTAGCGATATTGGTCTGTAGTTAGATAAGCTAGAGGAATCACCCGTTCTGTCTTTAATTATGGGCACTACAATCGTACGCATGAGATTTTCCGGCAGGTACGAGTGTCGCAGACATAACGAGTAAAACATTGCGAGAGACCTGGTCAGATGGATGCCCGCATGTCGCAAGTGTTCGACGCTAAGATCGTCATGCCCTGGGGATTTTCCTCCATCTAAACCTTTAATAACACTCCACACATCGTTATCAGTAAAGGTGATACTACACTTCAGGTGGATATCCGAACTAGCCCCGGACACCGACGACGCAGGGCCCAATGGCGACTCTAATTTAAAATGTCTTTGAAACAAGTTAGCGATTTCAACAGGCTCATGTATCCCCTCCACGCTCACAGGGAGACCCGTTTTATGGTTTAACCGGTTTGTGTTTTTCCAGAACTTGCCAAACTTTTTATTAGAATGGTGTTGTGCAATAATATCCATTTTAATTTTTTCCACGTTATCCTGGCACCATTTAAGTTTTGATTTAAATATTTTTCTGGATTCACACATACGGTTATAAAAGAAACCAGATTTTGGTTTTCCGTATCGCATCCAAGTTTGAAACCATAAACGCGCCTCCCCATGCGCTTCTCGCACGTATCTATTCCAGCCGGTAACATATTTCTTTCTTTTTGCACTATGTTTATTTACATACGTTAGCACAGTAATACAGAACAACTAAGACTGTAAAAGATATACTTTTAAGCGCGAATTTTAGAAATTTATCTATATTTGGAAAAGTTATCCGGAATATCAGATACTTTTGGCGCGTTGTTTCATCCGCTACTTTTGATGCTGACTGTACCTCAAAAGGAAAAAACAGAACCCATATAGGATCACATTGTTGTCCGTCTGTCCGTCCGTCAGTTGGTCAATTTTCCCAGAACGCGTGGAGTCCCTAGCTGTGAAAAAATCAAACTTCTAAGTTAACGTAAAAAAATATATGGCCGTTTATGTCGCAAAAAACGACACTCAACGAAATCAAAATTCATAAGGTATTTACCGTTGACCTAGAACTATGAAATATGGCAAGTAATATCGTCTTACACTACAAGTACAGGGAAAAATCTCAAAACTTTAAATTGGTAAAAAAATGCATTTTTTTATATATTTAACAGTAACTAAATTTACCTATTAATAAATGCTGAAATGTTGCATACAGAAACTTGGATGAGACATCATTGGTGAATTCAGAGCCCCGAATTAACGTGGTATTTTCGACCTATCATAGTACGTTCCAAGTTATCAACTGCCGTAAGTATGCAAAATTCTATCTATATAACAGATCCGTTTTGGGCATTATTTTAATCTTACTTAATCTTAATTGTTTTAAGGCAAGTATTTACTTAAACGATATAGCAAAATGGTTAAATTATTGACGTAGTTATCTTATAAGGCATGCGGTCAACTGCTAAAGAAAGGTATGTTCATGACACAAGTCGTTACTAATAATCTATCTTGGAGTATAATTTATCGATACATCGTACGTTGGAAGTCGACAAGAGAGAACTCACTACGACAGCAGTTGGTAAGTGCCACAACTATTCCGGACACGTGTACACGATTATTGATCATCGTACCCACTAAAAGACAAATACTCGAGTAAAAGGTTGGTAAGATAAATAAAAGCGTAACTAGATTGACACAATTTTTACGTTTATAATTAGGTTAGTATTTCAAATTACACTCAGGACTCTCAGGAGCAAAGAAAACAGATAAAGAAAATATGCATTTCTTAAAAATCGACTATGATGCTGTGAATATCAGATTGATAAATTCATTCTTTAAGATTAAGGCCATGCCCCTAGATTTACGGTTTCTCATGCAGTTTTTTTAAATGATACTGGTCGGACCCGATTTGGTTATGTCTGACCTAGTTCAATACAACTTTATAAATTCACAACTGTCGAGAGATTCCAAGTATTTAACTGAATTGCTCTATAAATGAACTTTTATTTTTTGAAGTAAGGCAATATTTTCTGATAATGGTTATTCGTTGCTCATGATTTTAATAACGTAAGTTATTATTAGTAAATAAGCCACATAATACAGTGATGCAATAAGTAATTAGGTAAGCGATAAAATAAAATATTAATTAAATATTCCTACAAGTAACTATTTAGTATGTAGGTGCTCAAAATGTTAATAAAAAAAGCGGCCAAGTGCGAGTCGGACCAATTTTCGGTGGAAGTTTGCATGGTAATGTACATCATATATTTTTTAGTTTTATTATTCATTTTTGAAGACCTATCCAATATACCTCACACATATGGGTTTGATGAAAAAAAAAATTAAGTATGGGGAACCCCCAAAATTTATTGTTTTTTTTTTTTCTATTTTTGTGTGAAAATCTTAATGCGGTTCACAGAATACATCTACTTACCAAGTTTCAACAGTATAGTACTTATAGTTTCGGAAAGTGGCTGTGACATACGGACGGACAGACAGACAGACAGAGTTTTTTCATATTTGGCTACGGAACCCTAAAAATAAGACGTTAGTTTGGGAAAGCATTCTACGGCTGGAAGAGACTTTTGGTGGCCACCCAATTAAATGCGAAACCGATACTAAATTAGTACGGGAGTCTAAAAAACACGAAGTATCTTTCTGCCGATTCCGGTAGCAGTCGCTGTTCGTTCTGTGCGGGCTAAAGTATGCCTATATCATCATGATATTCATGATATTGTATTATTATTGATCATTTATTGATAAACATGGGACTTCGTAAACGCCAAATTTATGGCTGAAAAATCAATATACATAATTCGTAAAATATTCATTGGAAAATAAAATAAAATTGACACAAACGTGAAATTTGCTAGGCACGGGGATGCAAGACTTGCAAGGTAACGTGATGGCACTCATAGGAGCTAGTAGCCGAACCTTCACCCGATACCTTATTCATACGAGATTGTATAAATTATGTATTCGGGATTTTTAAAGTTCACGCCTACAGAGCTCGACTTGTTGACTCGCAGTGCAAACTTTAAATGATGAATAAACATGCACACGCCGAGAGTTTATTAAAGAAAAGTTATTTTTGTAAAATTGACATTATTTTGTCTATAATATTTAGTCTTGGTGAAATAATACTACACACTATTAGTGTAAACTAGTATAAAGACTATAAAGTATATTAGATTAAACAATTATTAAATCAAATAAGAGATCGAAGTACGCATAGATACCATTACAGTTGTTTTGAAGAATAAAACGTTTATTATGTCTTCGGAAGGTCTTAGGATAAGTCAGCTGCAGAGGAAAGTGACCGCCCTGCATAGAAGTTAGTACGCAAATGCTAAGCGAATAGTATTGCTGATTGTACCTAGAGATTTGCAAGTGAATACGTGACATGGTGGTTTTCCCAGAATGAAAAATACTTTAAGAGGGAAGTATAGCACGTATGTACTCATCTATACAAAAAGAGAAAATGTTTTACAGTACATATGGGGCTACTTTATAGCACTAGTGCGAGAAGTAGCATATTACGTTACTGTGTCGAACATTTAAAGGGCCATATGTACTGTAAAACGTTGTACGATACATGTGCGAATAGGTAATTCGCAACTCGTGTCGATTTAAAACACTCCCTTCGGTCGTGTTTTAATTTATCGCCACTCGTTTCGAATTTCCTATTTTTCGCACTTGTATCGTAATGTACTATTCCACTTCTAAACATTTTCCATTCTCCATGATTATTTTGTATGTTATAGACACAATGAAAAAGTAGGTTTATAGGTTTTCCTTTTTTTCTAAAATTGCAATAGGTCCAAAATAGTACATTACGATACAAGTGCGAAAAATAGGAAATTCGAAACGAGTGGCGATAAATTAAAACACGACCGAAGGGAGTGTTTTAAATCGACACGAGTTGCGAATTACCTATTCGCACATGTATCGTACAACGTTTTACAGTACAATGGCCCTTTAAATGTTCGACACAGTAACATAATATGCTACTTCTCGCACTAGTGCTATAAAGTAGCCCCATATGTACTGTAAAATGTTTTTTCTTTTTGTTGAAAAAGCGAAACCTATAAACTTAGAAATAATTATTCTGAAGCGATTGGCATCAAAAATCAAAGTAATTTGTTAAGATTTAGTTAGCAGAAAACGATTTTTAAAAATTTGCAAAACAAAAAAAAAATGAAATAATAAAAAAAGCGAAACTTATAAACCTAGAATATATTATGCTGCAGCAATCAGTGGAAATAGTTTTCTCCCGAAATGGAATTTCATAGAAAAAGTAGCGTTATTTCGTTGGGATCACAAAGCTGTTCTCCCCTTTTAATATAAAGAAGAAATACAATATGAGGATACGTTAAATACCTACATATTTATTAAGGAGGAGTTAAGAAAAGTAATATAACGGTGAGGACAAAAACGCAAACTTAGTTTACGAGGTAATCTTACTTTTCCTAAAATTAAGGAATCAAAACAAACCTACATAAGAGAAATTTTCACCGAGTCGTCTAGTAGAACTAGTTGATGCTGAATAAAATAATGTCAATTCAATAAATAAAGTGCATTATTGTTTACATTTGCTTGGTCTATATTAAACACAACCCTTAAAATTACCTCTCATCGTGGTTCCGTTGATCCATTACAAAAGTTTATTATCGTGAAAATATGCAGAGCGCTGCTACTATTTTCGACAGCACCGGCCGGTTGGTGTGAATGCTCTTCAAAATGAAACTTCCTTTCGAGACAGCCGACCTGAAATGTTCAATGTAAATGTACTTTCAACTCCACCGTGCTGTGTCCGTTGAATTTGAGAGTTTGCGAAATTGAATTTATACTTGAATTGCAAGAAAAGCGTGATGTTTATAGAGATAGACACATCGAAAATTTTAAGGCTGGCGTCTTCTAGTACCACAGAGAAACAGTTATATAAAATGAATAGGATGTGAATAGGTATTCTTGAGATAAAAATAGAAGTAAATTTCGTAAAAATAAGGTATGTTCCATAATGTGAACAATATTATTCTCGACATTGCTACAGTTATCATTGGCGTTTATTTAGTTATAATTTTCTTTTTGATATACGATTAAAATTAAAAAATATATTTTAATGTAAGAATGGGTTGGACTTTTTCCTTGTAATGCAGGGCCTCGAAGGTCGTATTATAACAAATATGTTTTTTACAGTAGTAATAATAAGCATCTTTTATAAACTCTCATTGCACCCTAAACAGTTATCTAAGTAATCGGAAGCAATTTGTGGAGCTAAAGAGCCTTAACAATAATATTGAAAGTTCCGTTAGATCCAAGTTTGTTGCAGTAAAAAGAGGGGTCCCACAGGGATCAATTCTAGGACCTATTCTATTTATCCTGTTTATAAATGATTTAGCCAACTATATTTGTAACACCATTCCCGGATGCCGAGTAACTGTCTTTGCAGATGACACCAGTGCGATTATTGCTGCAAACAGTATGTCTGAGCTTGCTGAGCTGACAACAAATGCATTAACGGCTTTCCAAAATTGGTTCAATATCAATGGCTTGCGTTTAAATACCGACAAGACGCAAATTATGTTATTTAAATCCAATTCTAAGAAAGCCGACAAACTTAATGTAGTTTTAAATAATGTTATGATAGATGTAGTTGATAGTGTCAAATTTCTTGGTGTACGCATTGATGCAGGTCTGAAATGGAAAGAGGAGTTAAATGCCGTTGAGCATTCAATTTCCTCAGCCTGTTATGCTCTGAGGAGCCTGAGAGAGGAACTCACTGTGGAACAACTTAAAGTCATATACTATGCGTTAGTAGAATCTAAACTTAGGTACAGTGTAAGGCTCTGGGGAAATAGCTTTAAGTATAACCTTGACAAAGCCTTGGTTGTTCAAAAAAGGGCTATCCGTACTATTGTGCGCATTCCTCAATGGATATCCTGCAGAGAACACTTCCTGGAATTGGGCATTCTAACAGTTCCTTGCTTGTATGTACTAGTGTTGCTTACTGATTTAGTTAAAAATATTATAAAATATGAATCTATCGAAGAACAAAATTTGCGCCTACAAACGCGAACTAAAAACTTAACACGAAGTTTTTTCCCGAAACTCAAAGTTGCCCAGCATAGCACAAAACATCAGGCAGTAATAATTTTCAACAAACTGCCCCCTGATTTAAAATGTATCACAAATTATAAGGTATTTAATAGAAAATTGAAAGCCTTTTTATTGAGAGGATGCTTCTATAGTATTGACGATATCTTTGTGTGTGATACAATTAGTTAGTTATAAGAATTAAAGACATGACATGTAATAGGTTAAGTGTATTGTAAAAATTATAGTAATTTAATAGTATATTAGTTTAAGCAAAAAATGTATATAAGTAATTTTAATGTATTTCAAACACAATATTTGTATTGTTTCTGAATAAATAATAATAATAATAATAATTGAGTGGTAGATATGTAAAATGAACTAAAATAAAGATAATATGAAATAGAGTTGGATTGTCAAAGGAAACTTTGTAGTCACGTAAATTTACTGTCATCTTTCGATACATGATTAAAACTTTTAGAACGCCATTTGACTTTGATCCTTAACCTCTAATAAAATTCATATAAAGTCAAAGTAATACGAAGGCTGAAGCTCAAACTGGTTTTGTTATATTATTTTACCTACAATAATAATTATCTTGGCTACTTAAAATGTTGATGGTTGATGTGGCTTTCTTAAAGAAAATAAATCTGATTAATTTATGCAAGTAAAGACATCAACATAATACAGAATAATGCATTGAATTATTAAGCGAAGCTACTGATGCACAAAATTAGAAATATCATTAAACTTTCATGTCCCGTTAAAGTTGTAATAAGGCTCCACAATGCTTCCTGGGCAAGCGATAGCGCGGGTAAATATTCATAACCTTCATAAAGGACCCGATCAAATAGTTGTACTGTGCAACGTCGCGTCATTTATAAACTCGTTATGCTATGGATTTAATGCCTGATCACGAAGCTGCAATATAGCTAGATTGGCGACAAAGTCAGGCGACAAGGCACGCTATTGTGTATGTTATACGTTCTCTGCAAGTAATTAGTAACAATCTCTGTAAGTTTAATTGTTAGGTAGCTATTACGAAACGATACTGGGTTGGCCCGGGCAAATTCCGGTTAGGGTGTAGCAAATGACAAATTTGGCAATGTTTCAAACTAATTAGCTACTTAGATCATGGTTTCTGAATGTAATTATTAACGAACTAAAAGATTTTGGTATCTATATTTATATGAAGCCTTTTTCATGTAAATTAGGCATGGAGTCTCTTGTGGTAACTTTTACACGATCTTGAATTGTTACGAGTTGATATTGCTACTTATAGGTATTAACTACGCTAAATATCCTACTATTCAAACTACCATCAAAGTCGGATAACACAGTAGGTAGGTAGGTGCTTTAATTGCATCTTTGTATGCCAGTCTTACCTATATATGTATGAAGCGTACCTATTTGTACTGTAAAATACAAACTGTGTTGGACACAGAACACAATCGCCTCTTCGCCCCCGTTAACAAGTAACAAATGGGCGCAGTGGGCAGAACACGCGATCCATCATGGCGCCGACACCGAAAGAAACCTTGATTTATTTGGCGAAATGCACCGGAAAATCAACTAACCGGACTTATTATATGCTCGGCCTATGTTCTGGTTTCGAAAGTTTTCAGGCTTGTCATTTTTTGCCAGTTAGAAAACATCAAGAAGCCGCAAATTGCTTACGAAACATTAAGTCATATGTATCTATTCGTGAACATGGAATGTAGAAAATACGGGCGGAATCCACAGAGGTCCCAAACGGACAGTTACTTCTCATCAAAAAGAGCAATATCAGAGTTCAACAGTCATGAGACCCCAAGGATTTTATGTTACTTACATTATTGTTGAAGTTGCAACATTGTGAATATTAAAGTAGGCTATTTCCACATGGAGTGTCAGCAGTTTAAAACCGTTTAACGGGCAAACTTCGATTTTATATGGCAAAAATACCACTCTATAACAATGATTTTAAACTTAATTCCAAAATGACAGGGTTCAATTTTCCGTAATTTCTGATACTCGCACCATCTTTTTTAGGGTTCTGTAGCCAAATGGCAAAAGACGGAATCCTTATAGATTCGTCACGTCCGTCTGTCTGTCCGTTTATGCCACAGCCACTTTTTTCCGAAACTATAAGAACTATACTGTTCAAACTTGGTAAGAAGATGTATTCTATGAACCGCATTAAGATTTTCACACAAAAATAGAAAAAAAAAACAATAAATTTTGGGAGTTCCACATACTTAGAACTGAAACTCAAAAAAAATTAAAGGTATTTAAAAATGATATTGAGCTTAAGATGTATCTCTTATAAAATAAATAAGATTAAAAAAAAAAATGATATTGAGATTTCTAATATCATTTTTTTCTAAACTGAATAGTTTGCAAGAGACACTTCCAAAGTGGTAAAATGTGTGTAACTGTAACTTCTAAGATAACAGAATGATAAAACTAAAAAAAATATATTATATACATTACCATGCAAACTTCCACCGAAAATTGGTTTGAACGAGATCTATTAGTTTTTTTTAATACGTCATAAATGGTACGGAACCCTTCATGGGCGAGTCCGACTCGCACTTGGCGGCTTTTTTTTTATTCCGCTATAAGTCGTTTAAACATAAAAATACACGATTCAATACGAAATAAGAAGGTACTTATAAAATTAATACCGCAAATGTAAATACAAGTTCGACATTGACTATGCCTATTTCTGTATCGTACCTACGAGTTAAATGTACCTACCAGATGTTTTAAAGAACTTGATTAACATCCTATTGCAAGAAAAAAATAATTGTATTGAGGTATGTGGCCGCCGATATATACAACGAAAACAATATGTATATAGGAATATCTGCACTAATACATGCATTTCAGCTTTCCAATGACTAAAATGTAGGTATAAGTCTTGCGTTGACCATGGCCACAAATAGTTGTTACACACAATTGGGTCGTATCTTTCCCAATTGTGTTCACTAATTATGACAAATAATCAGTTTAATATCCAATTATCATAACGTTACAAAACTTGTTTTTCAATAAGTATTTAAATACAGTCCTGTTGACAGAACGTTGATTGGAAATGTGAAAATAGATAAAATGGAAATGCTATTGAATTGCGGCAGGCGGTTAACTATTATGGCCAGCCAGTGAGTTATTCTGTTCCCAACAGTTTTCATCGCATTCATTTGTTTTTTTGAAGTATTTTTTGCGGTATCAGGCGATTCAAGGTGAGACATTAATGCTTTGGGTTTATAAATTGTGGTTTTAGCGAAATTTTCATACAATGAGAGTGTTTTGTACCTTCTTAATCGTCATCAGTCCTTATGCGCTGCCTCGACGTCTATGTGATCTTATTTTTTTAATAACGAAAGTTAATGAACATTCACCCTAATGAAGCGGTGTAATCTATCTGCGTTCAATTAGTGACGGCCTTCTACAAATGTAATGTAAACCAATTTAGAAAAATCGATTCGAGAAAGTCAGCTCAGTTGATTTTGCGAACCACAGATCGCACCGCGCCGGCTGTAGATTCTGAGACATTCTATGAACCGAACTATTTATTTTTTATTCTTTGACTGTCTGCTAAACTTCGGTCACGGTACCCTCGTTGGTGAGTGAGAAATAAATTTTAAATAGCCAGATGAACGACTTTTCCCACGATTTTTTATTAACAAGGTCGTATACCTATTTATTATTTTTTCCTTTTTTTTCATTGGACCGATATCTTTGCCCTTGACTGGAAACCCGCCAGATGACATCACAAATTTTATAAAAGTTGCTATATTACTGCCATAAATTTAAACAATCAAACATACATAATGCACTCTGAACTCTGAACAAATGTCGCTAGTTATTCAACACGTAGGTACTTTAAAATCAAAATATACATATTAGCTCCGAAATGTACGAGTACCTTATTTTGTAACACTTTAAAAATGATGGGAGTATAATCGTGTTACTGGATGCCTTCGTTTTGCGTGAATCGGCGTACAAAATAAATCCTAGCCCAATTACAGAGATTAATTAACCGAAAATAATTTAAACCATTAGCGAGAAATTTGATCGGGAAACCGACTCGAATTATTACGCAGAGCCCGCAACATGCTTGCGGCATTGTATGGGATCCCGCGTAAATTTGCGGACACAGCTTACATTCTGGCAGACGTGTCAGTCTGAGGCGATCTTGACTTTGGATGCGGAACTCACGAACGCCGCTACGGCGTGAGAACGGGACATCACAATATTCGTGCCATACGAGTATAGCGCTGTCTCACTTACACACCGGAGATAAAGATTTCGGTGTATGTAAGTTGATGTAAGCCAATAATAACCGACAGCAGTATTTAAAAAAATGTTTTCTAGTAAATCAGTGTTCTAATGTTGTATATATACAACATAAAACTGATAACAATTGATAACAGTGTTTTATGTAGGTACAATTTACTTACATAAGGATAAAAAAAATTGTAATGCAGGTTGTCATCATTTATTTTTTCAATTTGATTAAGTTGCCTTGCTGATTGTACTTAAATAAATACATTACTATTGGAGTGTCTATTTGCTCAAAACTCTGTGACTGTTGCTTTTGATACCCAGTATCAGCATGTAAAACGCAAATTTACGACTTTGTCAACCCTAAACCGGAATTTATCGACTTATAAATTATGCTATTGAATGTCTTCGGTTTTCAGACTTCAGAGAAAGTACGTTTATAAGAGTCTCGGTTGGATAAGGAACTCGAGAGGTACGATTTATGTAATAACTAGAGTTACTTGCATCTACTTCTTTTCCTAAATATCTGAGCCGTGATCAGAATAAATAAAACATGATGAAGAATTGAGGAGAAAATATATTACTTAGGTATGTAGTTGTAGGTAGATTTGGCTTGGATATCATTATCTTTCAAATTATGAGTACATGAGTACAGTAGACATAAAAAAAAAATACTTTCAAACCAATTAACCGTCATACACTCCGCATGGTTCGTTATATCACTCCCTGTACATAATTGATCACGTTTTAACCGTGGTACCACAGCTTTTGTACCACAGGGGAACCACGGGTAATTTTTTTACCCGTTGTCCCACCGTTCTAAATAGGGGTCTACGAATAATTTATTTTAACCATGGTCCCACCGCACTGTTTCTTTTCAAAAAACATTTCCTTCACAACTAGACGGAGCCCCGCGAAAACAGGCATCTAAAGCTATCTAACGAACGTACCTATTGATTTAGTGCGACGTCCGTGACAACATTACACTTTGGGGAAAAAAGTGTAGATAGGTTCGTTAGGTAGCTTCAGATGCCCGAAGGGCAAACCGCCCAGAAATAAGAGCACCGCGTTAAGTTGTGAAGGAAATGTTTTTTTAATAGAAACAGTGCGGTTGTAAAAAATTTACCCGTAGGGGGTCTGTTTAGAACGGTGGGACAACGGGTAAAAAAATTACCCGTGGTCCCCCTGTGGTACAAAAGCTGTGGTACCACGGTTAATATAATAGGGTTACTATCGTTATTTAAAAATTTAGCGGTTCTGTTTTATGTCATATTAAATATTTAAAAAAAGCCTTGTGACATAAAGCCGGAAAAGGTGATTTTTAATTACGGCTCGGATTATTTAATTTTACTCGTGCAGTTTTGCAATCAGGTCTGGTGTCTGTACCTGTCTATACTTTTTATAGCCATACAGATGATACAGAAGTCCATGTTTATTTTAAAGACTTTTCATTTTAGCATCTTTTGACCCCTTAGTAAATGCAAATAAACGTTGTTTGTGCTTTGATCTTTGTACCAATGGCCTAACAAAATGTGTTTAATCAATATCTGAGGCTAGTGACCGAGTGGCACGGGTCGATATCACTGGTTTAAACCCGCGATCACGATTCAGGCGACACCATAAAACCTGATGCCATTAGAGATTAAAAACTAAACGTACCTACTCGTATGTGTCTACTAGAATGCTGCCAACAATAGTGCTCCACCAGGCATAAGTACATACCCGTAGGTGACATAAGAAAATCCGCTAGAATTTGAAATTTATTGCGCGAAAATACAATTAATAGTTAAATTAGTTTTTTAATGTCACGTAAGGCCACTTGCACCAATCCAGTTTAGCGACTAACTCGGAGTTAACCGTTAACCCAGGGTTAAATGGTCCTGGTGACTCCGAGTTTAATCGGTTAATCTCAATTTTTGTAAACTAGACCCGATGGCGCAAATGTCCCTTAAGGTTATTATGCGTGGCAGGATGGGCTCGTGTTAATAAAACATGACATATTGAAACTGATATTCATGGCTGAATGCATTTAAGCACTATATTTATTCGAGACCAACTACGGCTCAATTAGTTATTTAGTGACAACATTTGAATCTTAAATTAACATATTCTCTGTGCATGATAAGAATACTGACCGAATATCTCTAGTCATCTTTTTGTATTTTTCGAGTACTACTTTTTTTGCTCTGTTAGTAGGTACATAAGGTAACTTATTTTAAGATTGATGAGACGATGAGAGCCTGATATTTTGATCATATACCTAGCATACCCAGGCTGATTTGTATTTTTTTAATTAGAAACCATCTAGGTTTGTTGTCAGTTCCAAACATCAATTACTGACAATTTTAAATAGCTGGATAAAGTTCTTTTCCCTGAAAACGTTAGCCAACACATACCTTACGTATCGTATAATTACCTAAAGGTGAAGTTCCGTTCACATAGTTACTATATAGATATCATACTACCGGATGTACCTACACAATCCAGAATTGTATCCTAAGTAATTTGTACTTGTTATGTAACTAGGTAGATTATACGTTGCGGCTATTCACTAACATGTGCCAACTATCTCCAAGAACAATAGGGTATCCCACACTCCTTCTTAGTTACTTTAGAGCATTACCCTATCAGAGGCCGCATGCAGCCCAAATCAAATGATCATATTCAAACACAAGTTCGGGAAAAAGCCTAAACAATCATTATATTCTAAACGCGGATGGGAGTGACTGTGATGGAAGCGGGTAGTTTGTAAAAGTTTCTGATGAGATGTTGAAGTGATGTAATGCCGTTTGAAGCAAGTAAGTAGTTAGATTTTAGAACATTAATTGAATAGCGCCAACTCGTCCATACAATAAGAGAAAATGTTTTTCTACTTCAAAATATTTTCCATTGTCTATGATTTTTTTAGTATGTTATTGACTCAATGACAAAACTAGGTTTATAGATTTTCTTTTATTTCAAAGAAGCGTAATCTAGTATATATTATGCTGAAGCGATCTACATCAAAATCAAAGTGATTTGTGTGGTTAAGTTAGTGGTAACCGTTTTCTCCCGAAATGGAATTTCATTGAAAAAGTACCGTTATTTCTCTATGATCGCAAAGCTATTTTTCCCAGTCTAGGTAAAGTGGAGTTCATTTCATTTCATTTATTCCTTTATAAAACAATAGTTTTACACTTCAAAAATTACAGTATGTCACATTTATATCTATAATTAATTTACATAACACATCAACAACAAAATGTACTTATTAAAAAAATATAATAGATATATAATATGTCAGGTAGGTACAATTGTTATTAGCGTGAAATTTGTAGGTAAGTTACTTTTTTTTTATATTTCAATAGCTTGGGATAGCGAGCCAGTTCAAGAGTGTACGCCGTTGAAAAATTCGTCAACAGAGTAGTAGTACGTTTCAGACATGAGTTTAGTCTTAAGTTTATTTACGAAACATCTATTATTAGTCACATTTTTAATCTCAAGGGTATATGGTTATATATCTGAGGACCTATTGAGTGGAGGCACTTTTTAGACTTGGCTAGACGAGTATACGATGGACGGAGTTCGTCTCGTCGCCTAGTGTTATAGTTGTGCGCGTCACCGCGCGTCGGAAATTGTTCAAGGTTACCTCTCACGTATTTGGCTACGTCGAAAATATATAAGCTCGGAAGGGTGAGGATTTTGGTATCCTTGAACAATTCACGAGCAGGGTGATCCCAGGGGATCTCACGCAAGCAATGAACTGCTCGCTTTTGAAGCCTAAATATTCTGTCGCGGTTGCCTGAAGTTGCCCATAGTTCAATACCGTAAGTTAGTAAAGAGTGAAAGTAGCCAAAATAGGCTTTTCTCAAGTTGGCAGGATGTAGACTAGGGCGTAGCCTGCTGAGCGCGAAGCAGGCGGAAGACAAACGGTTGCATAGTGAGTCAGTATGGGTATTCCATGTTAATCCAGAATCTATGATGAGACCAAGGTATTTTACTTCGTCCACCTGGGGAACAAGTTGGTTATTGCAGTAAATATTTAGGTTGTGTTCTTTTTTTCCACGTAAGCAAAACTGGATGATATTTGTTTTTTCTACGTTCAGTATCATTCCATTCAATGAGAACCATGACGCGACGTCGTGCATTACCTTGGTAAGTTTTGATCTAAGTTCCAGTTGATTTAAAACTGACACGATTACACAACCGTCATCGGCGTACATGACATATTCTGTATCATCGGTGGCGGTTGTGAAATTGTTCATAAGTATTAAGAACAGGTTGTTGCCCATAACAGAACCTTGGGGTACGGCACAGTCACCCAGTTCCAACAGGTCAGATCTTGCTCCGCGGACAGAAGTTAGTTGCTTGCGACCTTCTAAAAAGGAAGCGAATATATTTTGGTAATTTCCCTTAACGCCGTAGTGATCTAACTTAGCCAGAATCAGAGGATGGGCAAGTGGCAACCAGCTCGAAAACGCGTGACAGGTCGCAGAATATTGCGGCCACCTGACGCCCGGCGTCTAGATGGCCAGTCACTCTTGTTACCACGTCTCGTGCCGCATCGATCGTCGACCTGCCTGGTTGGTAGGCATATTGTTTCCTGTTTAGTAAATTATTTAAATAAAAATGAGACATTCACGTTCAATAGAAATAACAAATAATGTAAACAAATATGACAGATTTTGTTAGCATTTGACGTATTAAACCTAAACGTTTTACGATGGTTGTTTTCATTGAAATATTAATAATTAATGTATATTTTAACTACAGTTAATAGACTTAAAAAAATAACTGTTGATAAAGTATAGTTTTGAACGTTTATAATACTGTTTGTTGATAAAATCATGGTTGACCAAAAAGTGCGAGATTACGAAGAAATGAAGGTAAATTGGTTTGTTTACATTATTTGTCTTTTCTATTGAACTCCACTTTATATTAATATCCTCATCGACTCTACCAAAACAAATATTATTATGACATATAGTGAAACGCTGTAGTTTTGATAAAGAAACATAAATGGGTACTTTTTTTTAAATTATTATATTTTGACATGATAGAGTTTGATCGTGTGTTAATTTCACACAAACAATCCTTGATTAAGATGTGATAAATCGTTCCCAACCTGAGTGGATCCACGAGTGACAATTTTCCATCGTCACTATAGTCTTTTTCAAACTTGAAGGGTAGGCTGATATATGTCAAAAAGCAGTTATAGGGTCGTGACAAAGCAAATTAGAAACGACTTTTCACGATTATCGATTAAACCTGCAAAGGCCATATAATCGGTTCTTCTTATTGGCGATTATTTTTAAGTAAACATACCGTCACAATTGGACGCGACTGAAACGATTTGACACGAGCGGAATCGATTCGGTCGATCAGGCTGACGCAACTAGGAACAAAATAAGTTTTGTATGGAACTTGTTTCGCAAATCTTTGCCAACGAAGAAAAATAAAACGTCAGTGCTATTTATTCTGTCAAGTTTACATCAAGTCAACTGTCAGCCTAATTGTTTTGTTTGTTATGAAGGCTTCAATGTTTTGTTCGGGTATTTCGTGCAATTTCTTTATTATTTAGTGAAAATATCGAAAATTGTGATTCGTGATCAGGGTAAAGAGCGACTTTGTTATAATGCCACCGAGAAAATGGTGTACTAAGTGTGAAATATGTGGCAAGCGAGCCACTCGAGAAAATCACGAAAAAAGGGATTTTATGGCGAAATTTCCCTTGGATAAAGACCGGTACGTATTGCTTTAGATACTTTTGACCTTATTTTGGTGCAGCAGGCTTTAAACACATCGAAAATTTGATATTTTATATTATTTTTAGTTGTGAACTAGGGATGTACTAAAACTATCGATAATTGTATGTTTATTTGTATATCAGTGTAAGTAATTAAATAAAATATGTGAAATTTCCTGAGAACTTGCATGCAATATGACACAAAATTAATTCGTCGAAGATTTTCAGTGGAAAATTATCTATCATCTATGCATTAATGGTCATTATTTGACATATTTTTTTAATCTAGTAATTATTTAATATATTAATCTGAAATGTAAGTAAATTAATCTCTCTTTTTGTGATCAATAAAAAATATTATACGACATTATTACGCAAATTGACTTAATCCCATAGGAAGCTCAATAAGACATGTGTTGTGGGTACTTAGACAACGATATATACATATAAATACATAGAAAACATACATGACTCAGGAACAAATACGCATCACACAAATAAATGCCCGTACCATAATTTGAACCTGGGACCATCGGCTTCATAGGCAGGGTTACTGCCCAGTAGGCCAGACCAGTTCTCATGACAGACATATAAATACATAAAAAGTTAGAGCATTGATAAAGGGTCGTTGATAACTGGATGCCGAAAAACATGATTTATAGATGCATATTAGCGCTAAATAATCAGTTGATCATCTCATTAGCAAATACTTGGAATATAAACTGTAGATAAAGTCATGTTTGTCCAAGGCTGTATGTTTTCAGATGCAGACAGTGGGTCAAATTTGTTGGGAACGAAGACCTGACGATACATCTTCCCATAGAAAAGTAACATTTATTGAAACATGTATGTGCAGAACATTTTGAAAATAAAAAGTTAAATAAAAAAAACAAGACTTAAAAACTATATTAAAATAATTCGGGTCCACATTAAGCCCGACCAGATATTAGTCCACTCAAAGAACTATCCACTATATAACATACAACTTAAATGTGGACTCGATGCTAACCTGATTTCTAGTACAACATTTTTAGACAGGAGCCTATGTTTCAACCCTCCCCATTTTATCGATATCGATAAGAATCGCAAGCGTGTAGCGTACTACACTATTTAAATCGGTTATGTTGGTATTATGGTTCCTTGACAGTTCTTTGTCGTAGATTTTGGTAATGATTTGCGAAATAAACCGAGTCCACTCGCTAGTATGGAAGTCCCGTCTCTTAAAACGTAGTGATTATATGCTCTTTGCGGTCGATAAGTAGAGTTACGTTTTACGTAATGAAACTCAACTATATTAAAATTAATCTTTTTATTTTTATAAAATAATAATATATGTTATGGTCAGTTGTGTCTATTACAATGAGATATTCTGGACGTGGAACGTCAATGGCATGGGTTGAAAAAAATCAAAGGTTACCCTACCCTTCGCGTTTGTAAAATACTATAATAAAATTAATAAAACATTGACTCATGTCTGTATTATAATTAGGTTTAGGTATATGCTCGTAATTATTTGGTGAAATATTATTAGTATTTAATCCTAATTTGCTCATTTGCCAAAAAAACGCCTGCGCCAGCTAGCCATCTTCATGCAGGCTAATATTTGAATTAAATATACTGAAGCACATTAGTCATAGTGTACCCTCACAGGTATAAATATTTTTTTTTGTTGATAAATTTATCTATTAAATTACATTAAAGACTTAAACATAACATTTTATCGATTTGATACAAATACAAAAACACAAATACAAAACTCTTTATTCAACAAAAACACGTAAATTATGATCAAAGTGATGGAGTCTCCCTGTAAGCAAAATAAATGCTTGTGTTGGGAGACACCGCTAAAAATAATTAAAAGTATAAAGGCAAGCATTAAATACATGATGTATTTAAAACAATGTTTTATAACTATTATAAATTATCGCTGGAGAAATAATGAACTTCGTAAAAAATCTAATGGCAAAAAACAAAATACAATTGACTATTGAGCATAGGTACCTAATAACTTTATTTTATTGTCGGATATTCCTTACTTAATTATTTATTTACTTATCTAAACTTTATTTTACAAAAGAACAAATAATGTACAAAAGGCAAAATTAATGCCATGAGGCATTTTCTACCAGTCAACCAAAAAAAACAGTAAAGCAATAAAAAAAAAGCAGAAAAGATTGTAGGCGGTGCAACTCAAAACGTGAGTACTAACAACATATAAAAAGTACACACATACACATTATATCACACAATACTTTAATATATATGGCATTAACACACACATATACCTATAAAATACATAGATATTATTCAACTTGTCAGACAGATACTTAATTCTTTTTTGAACTACCGGCAAAGAAATCACGCACAGATTTTTTTAAAGCATGTGCTTTACTAATGTTAGGGGGAAGACCATTCCAGAGGCGAGCCACCTGAATGGCGAAAGAATCGGACATGAAGCCCGTTCGATGAAGAGGGATAAAAAGAGAGAGATTGTCGGTATAGCGAAGCTTACGGTCACGAGAGGCACCAAAAATGTGAAAGAAGGATTTGAGATATTCAGGGGAGTGTGGGTCATTGAGAATAGAATAGAGTGCAGAGGATGCAAATATTACGCCGTTGACGAATAGGGAGCCAGCCCAGCTGTGTGTGAAATGAAGACACGTGATCATATTTCCGAAGACAGAAAATGAAGCGAATACAATTATTAAGGAGACGGTCCAACTTTTTAAGAAGTTCTTCGTTTAAGCCTGGATAACATTCATCACCATAGGCGATTATAGGTAAAATCAAGGAGTTAACCAACAATGTTTTGGTTTTAACCGGCAAGAAGTGGCTGAGCCTGTTAAGTGCATGAAGGGTGCATTCCCCTGTTGCCAGTGATACTTGAGGTATCTTTCTGCAATCCGAATGTTAATGTATGTCTAAGGGCTCACGGACTATAAGTAACAATGAAATGAAATCAGATATAGAGTCAGACCAAGATAAATCTGCAGCGATCTTGGTCTTACTCTACTCGTAAATAGAAGTGGTAAACTTATAGTTCTTACACATACATCCTTTAATCCTTTTATCTCTCACTCTGTGGTCACACATACTTACGTATGCGTATTAATGTCACGTAAAGGGAAGCGTTTATTTTGCATTGTTAGTAAAATGTGCGGTATTCTGCTAAAAACCGAAAACCTGACAAGCTCCTATAAACTTATTCTCCACTTTATTACCGTAGAATAGGATTCAAATGACTTCCTTCCGTCATCTGCTGCGGTTTTCTTTGTCGTTTTATCACAGCACGGTATTTCTTATTAGAGCCTGTTTCAATTCTTTTTACTTCATATCAGGCTTCATTCTTCGGTTAGTTCGCCTTTGAGAATACCTTTTCATTACTTTGCCCCGGCTTTCAGAGCAGTCTGATGTAGCTTCACTATAATAGAACTCTTATAAAATTACATTGCAAAGTGCCTTGGAAAAATAGCGTGAAGTTTTGATATTAAGTACCGGGAATGTTTGTCATAGACACGCCACGTCGTTATGAAGTAGGTAAGTGAAAATGAAAAGCATAGTTGTATATTATTACTTACAAATGGTTCGTTTTATTAATATTATTGCCTTGTAAGTAATTCTTTGTTGACAGTTTTACTAACGAAATTTTTTGTTGCAAGTATAAAAACACCAAGCCTGTAAATTTGAAATTTTGGAACAACCTTGTAACTGAACATTTATCAAAACTAAGTTAGCAGACTTAAAAGCATCACTTACCTAAGTTGGGGCAAGAAAATTAGTTGCACCTGTCACTTAACATAAATTCACACACAATTAAAGTTATCACTTATTTATACACTACACGCCACCGTTTAAAAAGTATATCTATAACAAACAAATCAAAAGTTACTTAATGCTTGAATTGAAAAATATTTCATGAACACAGTTCTCGTACCTATTGACTTAGTTAGATTGACTTGGTGAAGTTGCGATGTTTTCCACACAGAGCGGCATGGGCGCGAGCGGCCGGCGCAGCGGACCTTCGGGCACTGCCGCAAGTTTGTACAGGACTGAGGCTTCCGCAGGCTTGACAACGAGCTTTGCGGTTATTACTGAAAGGGTTTGGCTTAAGGAGCGTGTAAACTCTCCGCGGATCAACAATGCTATTGTTAGCGTTAGAATGACGGGGCCGCGTATTTTTCAGGTATTCATCAAAGTGTTATGCTTATTTTTCAACTAATAGGGTTTTGTTGTAAATGGTGGGGTCCGAAAATAGAGGTATAGTAATTTAGGAACAATTAAATTGGAACTTATTAGGTTGCTAATCTTATAAACGCTTTGTTTAAGTAAGTCATATGCAAAGCAAAGCCGGACTGGACTTCATCACATTTAATATGCTAAATTTGAAGCGGGTATCTAACGATGCAAAACTCAAGGGACATTAAGCAATAGTTAACGAGACGAAAATTCATGAAATTTCATGGCGGGCCGGACAAGAACAAATGGATTTGGTCATCTTATTTTTTGCAATATCACGAATCTTTGTGTCTTGTTTACTTTTGTATGGTCCCGTTACTACAAAAAAGAAATACCTAGTAATCATTTTATGATTCATATTGTTAATTTGCCCATTTCTATTTCACCAAGCAATATAAACCAAAACATCAGTTTATCAATAATTGATTAGGTAATGTAGGTACTAGGTAGGCTGCTTTTATGACCTTCGATTTGTAGTCATCGTTTTCTCGTATTTTACACTTGCCATTAGTACCTAAATATACTCATACTCATTTATTCATAATATTTTTAAAATATTACATATCAACATGAGAAAATAATTTATTATTATCATCACAAAATAAAAATTATGTCTAGAATTAAAATTACAATTATCATCATGTTCATTGAAAAGTATAAATAAAAATTACAATTCAAAGAATATGTCGACATTACAATATCATATAGGTACCTACATAGAGTTGACCAAGCTAAGTTGACAGCGATTTTAAAAGCCAATGTCATGTCAAACTTCTATCAAATTATGACGGGTCTCTATTGTTTCCCATAAAGTTTTAAGTCATAATGTATTGTTTGTCTGCATTTTCGTTAGCCATAATTAGGTTTTTCTCAGAAACGTATAACTTTTTAGAATTGCCTTAAACAAACCTATCCTAACTAGATTACCAAAAGAAATTCCTGAAAAGTTAACAACGGTTTCAGAGTTATCATAGTTATATAATATGACTATCATTACATTATGACTTTCGATAATTATGCGAAAGAAAGGGATCCGAATTACAGGCCTCCGGCCTATCCCTAGGCCTTCGGCAATATCAACTTGCCCCCCCCCCCCCCTCCTTAGTTCACATGGCTGGGCTATCAAAATCGCTGCCAATTAGCTTGGTCTGACAGTCTGACACTATTTATAGTTTGGTATTAATAAATTAGTTATTGCAATTAAAGCTTTTTTTTCAGTTTTGTAAATAACATATTAGTAATATCTAATATTTAGATGTCAGTAGGCAGCGCGTTATAAATCTTAGAACCTAGGACGACTTTGAAGGCATAGAAGTTATTTACATAGAATCATATTCTGTTCTAGTTTCTTAGTCATTCAAGAAACACTTCTAATAAATATAAATAAATATAATTTTTGCACAAAGTGTAGAGCCGCTTTTTGAACCTTCATGCTTCATGATGCAAGCGCTACCTCGTCAAATCCAAAGTGAAAAATATGCACACCTAAACTTATGCGCTAGTAAAATACTCCTACCTATAGTAGGCATAGGTACCCGCGCTTTGTTTGGACTTATCTACATAGTAAACGACCGCACGTATGTATGAGCGGCAGAGAAAGCAACGTGAACAGTACTTTTACTTCTGTTTTACTCAGATATATTCTGAATTTATATATTAAAGAAAACTTTCGAAAAGATGGTTGGATTTGTTTACAATGGTACCGACTACTTGGATAACTATCCTAAAACTTCGATGCGTTACACTACCTACGACCGACGCCTGTCCTTCTGATTAAAAATCATTTGTAAGTAATTGAGTTGCTAAACTTCAAGCTAAGATAAATCCAACTGTAAATTTTGCGATAGTACCATTAGATAGGTAGATATTTCCTTCGAGGGTATAGGTAGATTATTTATCTGACCTATATAATATTTTGTGGTCGCTGAGAAGTTTAATATATACCAGTTTCTCACAAATTTCTTTATTTTTTCTTACAGCCGCACCTGTTTGTTGTTTATGAGATGGCCTATGACCTATTATATAGCGTTTTGGTACTACCTACAAAGTGTAAAACATAAAATTTCTTATTCCAGTATGGTTCAATCGGGGCTAGTAATACCCACCTACTAAGTATGTTCCATAGTTAATGCACAATTGCTCCCGTTATAATAATAAGATTTAATGCAAAATTTTCAATAGTTATGCTTAAAGCGTATGAGAGCATAAAATTAGGACATTTGTTTTCATTGTGTGAAGATAAATAACTGCTCTGTTGTGTTTACCGCGTTTGAATACCGCAACGGGATAAATGTTTCTATGTAAATCCAGAGGCTCAGAATCCGGTGATAAGGCCCCTTTTGTTTCTGTCTGTCTTAGATAAGTAAGTAATATACAACGGATTTTTGGAAGATTTTACGTGCATGTAATTGAATGATATTGTCATCATTGTTTTAGATACTAACTTGTTCTCTGCATATAACCTAAGCATGTTTTGCTGCTCTGTTTTGCTACCGTGCTGATTTAAAGCATAGTTCATATAGAATTGGCACATAATTAGCAATGTTTAAAAAATAATAATTCCATGGTGGGAAAAAAATTGACAATTACAGTTCAATCACCAACCTTCAAAGTATTAATGGTGAAAAATTATTTTCCTAGCTTTAAGCATTTTTAAGTTTCCGCCACCTTATTTTCTGTAGAAACATTACGTGATCCGTCATAGACAACGTTATGTCGAACGCCTCGGTACTCTTTACAGCGCTCGGTGAAAACATCGGGATGTATTTTAAATTAATTATAATCCGTTAAAATTGTTTTAATTCATAAGAAAACTATCGCGGTAACTGAAGACAACAAAAAAAAAGTATAATTCTTTATTCATTCATAACAATAAAATATTGTGTTGAACATAACTTAAAATTAAAAATAAAACATTACATTATATTAAAGAAATTAAAGCTTAATTAGTGATCCCAAGATGATGATATTAATTAAAAGTATTGAAGAATATATGCATAATATTAACTGAAATTTGTATCATGTCAATAAGATTTAAATATCAACCAAGCAAATAAAATATCAATAAAAATAAAAATAAAAAATGTTAGAAATTTAAAATTTAATAACTAAGATATGTCAACAATAAATAATAATATCGTCACTTTGGTATCCTACTAGAATAATACACTAATATGTACATAGTAAAAACGTAAACTCAGCAAAAATTCAAATAAACTATAATAAAATTAAGTACAGCTATCGTCTATAAAGTCGGTTATACAATAGTACGACTTTTTTAAAAGATAACTCTTGAGTCTTGCATTGAAAAATTTACTGTTAGTAATTGTTTTAAATTCAGTGGGTAACTTATTGAAAAGGAAGACGGCCTGGTAACTTGCGGCGTGCTTCATAATGTTAAGCCTAGGGACTACAGCATTTTTTATGTCTTTCCGCCTTGTAGACAGCCTGCTTTCTCTCTCGGTCGCGCTCTCATACTTGTGTAGGTGCTTTACTAAGTCCGTTAAAAGTACAAGTATGTAAAGACACGGTACGGTAAGGATTCTGAGTTTGATAAAATGCTCTCTGCAAGATGCCATTTGCGGTATACGTACAATCGTTCTAATTGCCCTTTTTTGCAGTACAAAGGCAGCATTTACATTATAGCTATAGCTGTTGCCCCATAATTTGATGCTATAACGCAGCTTTGCTGCTATAAGAGCGTGGTATACCATTTTTAGTTGCGTGGTATCTATAGCATCTCGTAGACAGCGTAAGGCATAACAAGAGGAACTAATAGTATTGCTCAGTGCCTGCATTTCGTGCTTCCAGTTAAGTTGTGCATCAATGTAGACCCCCAAAAATTTAACAACATCAGCTTGCATAATTTTGTTGCCGTTTAAACTTATTTCCAAAACATCAGATATTTTTGCTGTCGCCGAAAATAGTATGACACTGGTTTTGTTGCTGTTTAGTCTTAGATTATTTATTGCGAACCACTCATTAAAAGTTAATACTGCAGCATTCCCCCTTTCATTTAACTGAGTCATATTCTCAGCACTGATAATAGCGTTAGTGTCATCTGCGAAAACAACTAATTTGGTATGAGGTTGTGAATTCATTATATATTGTATCAAATCGTTCATAAACAGGACAAAAAATAGTGGGCCAAGTACTGAGCCTTGTGGGACTCCGCGTCTTATAATAGCAGTCTTTGACTTGACCAGTTTCTCTGTGTTTCCATCGATTGTTTTTAGTTCGACATACTGCTTCCTATTATTTAGATACGAATCCAATATCTCAAGGACCTTTCCTCTAATGCCATAGTGCTCAAGTTTTTTTATCAGTATTTCATGGTCAACCGTATCGAAAGCGGAGCTGAGATCTAGAAAGATGCCAGCCACTTTCATCCTGTCATTCAAACCGGTTACCACGTCCTGAACCAAGGTAGCTATGGCCTCTCCAGTACCTACACCTTTCTGGTAAACCATAACACTGAATACAGTGCGCTAATGTGTGTGTCATTGTTAAATTGCTTCTTCTTGAAGAATACTTAGTGCTGATGGAATTTTGTAGGCGCGCGTAACAAGGATTAAATTAGAAGCTTCTTGATGAAGGCGAAGGACACACATGACAGGCGGGAGCATTCATAATAGTGATATGCTTTTAATTAAAACATAAACTTTTGTTTGTTAACTTTCAGGGGGCATTACGCGATAGCATGGTACGTAAACTTAGATTACATATGAGACTTAGCACAATCACAGTTTGCTATGTATGAGTATGCCGATACAGAATCATTGAGAATAAAACAAAATCATCCTAATTGTACTGGTGCTGTGCAGTTACGTATAAATAAATAAATAAACTTTGAAGGAATAAGTAATAAGTAGCTATTCTATATCGCTGTACGCCTTGGTGGAATTAAGTAGGATAAAAAATAATGTCTCATATAATATGAATTCTGACTTGTAGTGGCTCAAACAATTACTACATAGGTAATTGCAATATGTACTTAATGAGTGACAATTTTAATTATACATTATGATTAGTATTACATATTATAGGACAATCTTACACAAGCCAATCTAGTCCCAAAGTAAGCTCAATAAGGCTGCATTGTGAGTACTAGACGGCGATATATGTATATGTTATGGACCAAGTGATAAATGGGTCATTTTATAACAATATGAGATGTCAATTTAATAATAACTCACCTATTGGACATAGTAATAACATGTTTCAAAACTAATCTCTTTATTTATCTTTCATCTTAGGCTAGGTTTTTATATTATGGATATAAAAGTAAAATACAAAAGGTTGTACAAAAAGAATACATATAAACATATTACATAAAAACCGAGGGGGCCGCCAGCAGCGGGGCAGGGCCTAAGCTGCCGATGACCAGGGCCGCAGGGAGAGAAACCGACGACTATACGCTTCGGCATCTGACTCTTGGTCCAGCCACCCAGCGAGTCTCTCTATTTTTATGTTTGCTAAAGCTTAGCGGAATATGAGATGGCAGTTAGTTGCTACAATGATGCGTCGTATCGCAAAGTTGATCAAGGACCGACTCAATCTTAGGGCCTGTTTCACAATGTCCAAGTAAAGTCCCGAATAAGCTACTTGCCACTTATCTGACGAATAAAGTCATCGTTGGCGTTTCACAATCTTCAAATAAGCTTAACTGGTAAATAATGTGCTTAATTTTGCGTGAAGTTTTATCTGGCAGTTAATTAGCTTATTTATTTGTTAATTAGCTATCCGACACTTTACTTGGAAATTGTGAAACAGGCTCTTAGTAAATTAAATATTTGACATTTATTGCAAACACACACACAACAAATTACAAATAGAATTTAAAAATAAATAATTAACAATAAATTCATAAAATAACGCACACAAAGTCAAATAATTTTAATTAACATTTAAACAATAATTAAACATTAAAAATGTAAATAATAAAATTTTAAATTATTGAAAGTATGACAAAATTAAAAAATAAGCATGTCAACAAATTAAAAGTAATAACTGAACAATATTGATCAATATATTTTTAAAAGAATGAGAACATTTGATTATAATAAATATGACTCTTTAATTTAATCATATGACTATAATATTATAAGTATTATAATATAACAAGTGCCTACTGATTAATTCATGAAGAACCCTTGTAACGACAAGAAAAAAAAGTCGATCAATAAGCTCAGTTTAAATTTTCCTTAGCGTATATATTTAAGTGAAGCCATGAAAGCTCATTCTACTTAAAAATCGCACTTTTCAGCGCACCGGTGTACTCAATTAAAATGTAAATTAACTATCTGCCATAGATCTGACACTGCTTATTTCCTAAAATTCATAATTCCTTTGAACTTTTGTTTAACTATGAACTATATGTGACACGAAATAAGGTTGCTTTTATTATATGCGATTGGGCAAAATACGAGTTTCACAAAATGATAATTCAATATCTGGCTTTTAACTTCAATGGAATTGGGAGCTCAGGCGATATTAAATTTATTTTTGCAAAGATACCAAAATTTAACGTTGCATTTAAAATGATTATTAATACAAAAGATAATATTGGGCTCTCCATTTTGTTTTAGTGCTTAAAGCAACTCGTGACCTTTTTGTAAGCGAAAAAAATGTTTACAGTACATATGGGGCTACTTTATAGCACTAGTGCGAGAAGTAGCATATTACGTTACTGTGTCGAACATTTAAAGGGCCATATGTACTGTAAAACGTTGTACGATACATGTGCAAATAGGTAATTCGCAACTCGTGTCGATTTAAAACACTCCCTTCGGTCGTGTTTTAATTTATCGCCACTCGTTTCGAATTTCCTATTTTTCGCACTTGTATCGTAATGTACTATTTTATTGCTATGTTCTTATAATGTTATATATGTGAAACCGGGATTGAGACCGCACTAAAGTCAATTTATCGAAGTATGTGTTTATAACGTGTCATTGCAGCTTATATGAATATTAGTACTGATTATATTTTTACAAGCTTTTATTTAGTTTCTTCTGTCCCGCCGTCTATCTGTGTTTGTCAGTAATCAAATCTTGCAAGTTTTTGACCCACTTCTCGGTGCCTATATGTATACATACACAAATTAAGCTCAACTAGAAACCGAGAAGTGGGTCAAATTTAACTTAAAAGATTGTATATCGCGTGACAATGCAATATTATGATGAAATGGAGCTGATCTGATGATGGAACTGGAAGGTGGCCATATGAACTCCGTAATAAAACGACATAACCCCATCGAGTTTGGGCTCGTATGATTCATCTTGACGAGTACTTTGTCTCTAGATGGTATTCAGGGTCTGATAATGGAGCTGGAAGTTGGCCATAGGAATAATAAAACGTCACAATCCCATCGAGTATGGGCTGGTTTGATTCGTTTAGACGAGTAATTTGGTTCTAAATAAATTTGGTACGCAACGAACTATGCCGCAGTCGATCCTAGCAAGTATACCACGTGATCGTCCATACAAAAAGAGAAAATATTTGTCCACTGCAAAATATTTTCCATTCTCCATGTTCTTTTAGTATGTTATTGAAAGAATGAAAAAGTAGGTTTATAGGTTTTCCTTTTTTTTCAAAATTTGCAATAGGTACAAAAATATGTTTTTTTTTAAAACAAACTTATAAACCTCGAATATATTCCTTATTATTTATTTCTGAAGCGATCGACATCAAAATCATTAAGATTCAGTTAGTGGAAACAGTTTTCTGCCGAAATGGAATTTCATAGAAAAAGATCGCAAAGCTATTATTTCCTCTTAACAAGGGTTAAAAAAGCGGCCAAGTGCGAGTCGGACTCGCCCATGTAGGGTTCCGTACCATTTATGACGTATTAAAAAAAAACTACTTACTAGATCTCGTTCAAACCAATTTTCGGTGGAAGTTTGCATGGTAATGTATATGATATATTTTTTTTTGATTTTTCATTCTATTATTTTAGAAGTTACAAGGGGGGGGGGGACACATTTTACCACTTTGGAAGTGTCTTTCGCGCAAACTATTCAGTTTTAAAAAAAAAGATATTAGAAACCTAAATATCATTTTCGAAGACCTATCCATAGATACCCCACACTTATAGCTTTGATGAAAAAAGATTTTTTGAGTTTCAGTTCTAAGTATGGGGAACCCCCAAAATTTTTTGTTTTTTTTCTATTTTTGTGTAAAAATCTTAATGCGGTTCATAGAATACATCTACTTACCAAGTTTGAACAGTAAAGCTCTTATAGTTTCGGAAAAAAAGTGGCTGTGACATAAACGGACAGACAGACGGATATGACGAATCTATAAGGGTATCGTTTTTTGCCATTTGGCTACGGAACCCTAAAAACGTACGAACTGAGTTTCTTAATAGGACCACATGAGTGTTTTAATGCCTAATTATGTAGAGTTACATACACTATTTTATCTACACACATATTATAAACTTTCTATTAAAGATTCACTAATCCAAATTACAGCCAACATTGGGGCTCATTCCTCTTTTGGCGGTACTTGCGGATATGCGGCCGCGTCGCCTAAATATTTTTATCGCTCATTTTAGACGAAACTTTTGCTATAGTTACTTAAAAACAACAAAACAAACTTATTTTATATTTAAAACTAAATAAAAGATAAACTGTACGTCAAATGCCGGTTAATGAAAACTTTATTCACGCATGTCACGCATTAGTAGTTTTTTTATTAAATTAAATTCGGAGACAAATTAGAGTCGGGGCTACTTCCGTATAGTTCGATACAAACTACCATACGAGATTTGTCAAAATTTTATGCAATTAACATTTCTACTACTACTACTACTAGAATTTTATTATTAGATTCTATTAGAATTTTATTATTAGAATAGAATTAAGATTTTTTTTAGATTTTAGAATTTCGAAATGTTGGCCATGATTTACAGATTTTTAAGGCATCATAAAAGGTTTATGATATGTGTGTAGATAAAATAGATTAATACGTACATATCGCACACTGTGATTTACAGAAGTTAACTTCGTTATATAATTTACGTCACACTTTCTAGAACATGAAATCCGGGGTTCGAAATGGACTCACGGGTGACCAAGCACTTTCAGGCAAAATGAATTTATTTACAGCTTTTTTCCATCAACAGGAGAGTAATTTGTTAATTCCTGTTCCCTTCTGTTTTATATAACTGACCGACCGTCAAGTTTTACATGTATAAAGTACAATAATAACTTGCACATAAAATGTGAAAAGTTTGATATGTAAGTACAGATGCTGAGTGAGATTTATTTAAAGGGCTCTCCTAGGGTACTTATACCTTTAAACGAGTAAAAATAATAAAAATATAATAATAATTCAGCCTATATACGTCCCCTAACCTAACCCCTAAACCCTAGCGTAGCCTTCAACGCCACCCACCCGCCAGCCTTTAAACGAGTAATTTTTGTAAATATAATATATATATATATATATATATATATATATATATATTTCGGGGATCTCAGAAACGCCTTTAATGATTTCGATGAAATTTGCTATTTGGGGGTTTTCAGGGGAAAAAAAATCGATCTGGCTAGGTCTTATCTCTGGAAAAACGCGCCTTTTTGAGTTTTTATATGTTTTCCGAGCAAAGCTCGATCTCCCACATATTTAATATTAATGAACCCAAATACAAGTGAACAGGGTATGTACATTGGCAGGAACCCTGAAACGATATAAAGGAATTTACAATTAAAATCGATATAGGGGCAAACTGCATTCATATGTTAAGAAATTAATTGAAACTATGCTTGCGTAACATTTTTGTAGTACTAGACTGTATTGTTACTCTCGATATCACCCGAAGGAAACATACGAGAAAGATACTCAATGAAGACAAACGCCTTTTATGTTTCTGTGAGCAAAGTTACAGAACCGGCGAAGTGTGATACGTAGGACCGATACATCTTCACGAACACTTGTTAGTAAAAAATGTCTAGAATATAAATGGGAAGTAGACAAAGATACAATACTTATTTGTTTTCAAGGAGGGCAAAGTTGTTGTTTAACCCCTCGTACTAATATTCGTACTCGAGCAAACGAAAGAGTGGAGAGTGAGTTGAGTGTTGCGAGGGTGAGGGAGGGGAGCACGGGGATTAAACAAACTTGCCTAGACTAAATAGGTATAATAGTCATGTCATTTGGTGTGTACAAATTCAAAGAATGAAAACCATACGAGTTACTACTAACTAGGTACTGTAAAGAACGAATGTTTATTTTCCTTTTCACCTCAACCTTTTTTAAGGGCACCCTAAAAGAACCCTTCAGTACGCATTACGTTGTAGGGGAAATTGTACCTCTCGTCCTTTTAAAGTTCTGTATCTTCTGAGTTATCAAAACAGACAGAAAAAATATTTGCCCCAAAGGGTTCCTTAGCCTAAACATTAATCAAACGTACAACCCGACCGGTCGCCATTTCGAACTTCCTGGGTTCATAAAAAATGGCTCTTTTAGTTTTTGTTGTATCGTATTCTCTTATCTTTTAGAAACGCATGGACGCTCTTAAACTAAAAGCAATACAATTCGGTATAAAATGTATGAGTATTATACAAGTTTTTCTTGTGCGATCTGGGGCTCGGCCAAGATGAGCCTAGCGAAGCGCAAGGGCACTACCTATCATTTCTCGAAGCGCTTCGTCGTTTTTTTTAACCTTCATAATTTGGGTTTGGATTATACCAGATAAACAAAATTCTCGGGATGTGATGTCAATAGTGGACTTATTAAACATAGAAAGTTTCAATTACATAGCTCGTATACTTTCTTAGCTTTATACCGTCGACGCCGAGCTGCGGGCAGCCGGACTGAGTTGGAGGGATGCGGAGCACGAGGCACAGGAGACGGCCGGGCTAGCACATGATAGCCCGCCCCTCTTTAATAAGCGTAGTTAGAAAAAGACGGGTAATCTCTCTCGCTGCGAGATACTGTCGCGCCAATCATGTGCTAGGCCTACAGGAGCGGCTGGTGACAATGGCGACGTGTCACGAAGGCCGAGCTACATTGGTATAGAGGTACCAATATAGCTCTCAATATGTAATTGGTACAGAGGTCCCAATATAGTTCTTATACTTTAGATTTTATTAATATCAAAAAAACTCCGATTCGTCACCGACTCACTCAAAGCTCTTAGGGTACTGTCTGAAGTCCTAGAAAGCTCAAATTTGGTACGTAAGGTAGTATTAGTACAAAAACAACAAAAAATTTTAAAACTTGGAACTTTTACTCCCCAACCCCTCAAACTAGGGGAAAGAAAGTTTGTATGATACTACCGTAAATTTTGATGCTAGAGGTCTGAAAATTGATATATGGACTCCTAGTTACAAATAATGAAATACGTATTTCAGGATATTTGGTAACCCCACCCTTTAAATTAGGGGATGGAAGATTATCTTATATATTTTGACATTTGCGTCGCAATACATTTATGAAAATTTATTATATGTGCAGAAAAACAAACACCAGTTTAAGAAATATTGCGACATACACAACAGAAATACTAGAAACAAAAACAAACTTGTACCTACTATAACTAGACTTCACAAAATAAGTAAATCATTCATTGGCCAATGTGTTCGTTTTTACAATAAAATTCCTTTAGATTTTCAGATTTTGCCATTAAATCAGTTTAAGTCAGTCATCAAACGGAAGTTGTGTAAAAAGGAATATTACAAAATCTCAGATTATCTAGAAGACCTTAACCCTTGGAGTTAATTAGTATTTGTATAGGGTAAATAGATAACTTATTTTTGTAGTAAATGTTACTATTTGACGTCATAAAGTGATTGTAAAATCCTATTATGAAAATAAAATGATATGATATGATATGATATGATATCATAAGCAAGTTACAAAAAGAAGTTAAATCCCACCAAAACCATTTTACGTAAAATGTTGCCAAGATGAAACCATAAGGCTCGCACTGTCAAATAGTTATCAGCTCTCATGTAGAGCCAAGCTTCTAACTCTACAAGCCCTAACTTCACAAACTCTACACGTTAGTCAAAGTATGTTGTTTGGCCGTTTCGCTATCGCCACATGGTTCACCTTTTTTGTTATAGGGTCCTACAATAGTTCATGTAACGAAACGGCCTGACCACATATTTCGACTAAGGTGTAGAGTTTGTGAAGATTGGACTTGTAGAGTTAGATGCTTGGCTCTACATGAGATCGGATAACTTTTTGGGAGTGCGAGCCTTATGGTTTCGTCTTGGCAACATTTTACATGAAAATGTTTTTGGTGGGATACAATTTACTTAACAAAGCGCTAAAACGAGAATTTCTCAAAAATAAACAAAGAAGCATATTCGTTTCAGCTTGAATAAAAATGCGAAATGTATTCGATACTCATATATGAACTATCTTTTCAATTCAGTTTTTTGGAAAATGTTCAATGCCTTCTATGAGGTCTTGCGAGTTTCACTGTTCATAGAGTCACTAAGTAGTTGTTATTTTATCATGCCGTAGTATAGGTAGATGTTATTTTTCCGGAAATAAAATAAATAAATTTTATAAACTGACATTTCTTTACACATGTTAGAGAGTAATTGCAGATATCCACATTTTTTTACATTAATTTTGTGTTGTTGAATGTGTTTATTAAAATAAAATAATCATGCATGGTCCTAAGCATCAAAATATAATTAGCACTGTATTTCGTCAGGCTACATTTGACACGAACAGCTCTGCATGGCGTAAGTAGCTTGATTTAAGTAATTACATACGTAGGTTCGAATTTCCGATTACTAGTATATTTAGACAGATTGGCCTTCATATGAACTATTTATCTATACCTACCTTCCAAATTTACTGTAAAAGTAACCTTATTCTTTACGATATAATGGTCAATGTTTCAAACCACCTCAAAAAAAGATACATGATGTTGAGGAAGTAAGCGGGCCCTATGCCTTCAAAACGTGCCTGAAATTCAGATCGATGTCGACGGTTCTCCGTCATGAATACGAGTGAGACTAGCCAAGCCCGTTAACGGCGACATCTTTTCAGATAACTAAATTACCCATTGAGTGGTTCGGAGTTGGTCTTTTAGGCTAAATCTGATTCGTTGAACATGTTTTGTCTCTTCGACACGTGCCAATCTTATTTCGACTACAATGGTAGAAAAACTGATAGGTATATATATTTTTTATAGCACACAATAGATAAAAAGAAACAGTGATTTAAAATATATATTGCTCTATTGGCTGTGTGAATTTATTATTCCTCAACAGGACGCTGCGTAAATAAATACACGATTGCACGTTACAAAAAAAAAAACACAATCACGAATGAGGCATGTACCGAAACGTAAATTTATTTTGTGAGGTACATATATTTTAGGCTAATAAGACCTAATACGTTTATCGTAACATAGTAATCCGGGGAACAAAATTCAATATAGAAAAGCAAGTGATGTTTTTTTTAAATAAATCTTAGTACTTACTAACTGTTGTATTATAAGTAATCATGCAAATTGAATAAAAGTGGTGAGTGAAAAATAAGTTAAATTCTATTGTTAAACTACTTCAAGCGTTATTGCGTTAAAACATACTCGTAACTATGTTTTATATAGGTACGAATACCGCTACACGCACCTCGAGTGCCGCGGTGCTTAAACCATCACCGTTTTTTGCTGCACGAGTTTACTGACTGGAACAGCACGAAACCAAATTACTTTTTGAATTAACCAATCCGGAACGCGGGTCTACATCGCGCTAACAAAGTTTTTAAACTTTTAACTATATAAGAGTTTTAGTCTGGTGTACTGTCGGGGAGTCCGATGTTGCTGAGAAGACCGGCCGTGGCGAGGGGCCGGACTATATCCTCGCTGTATTCTCATATTTGCAGTAGAGTGGCCTCTGCTTCCGTGTATCGTTTGTTAATGTTAATCTCTTGGGTTTAAGTTAACTGTATGTATGCGTTAAGATAAGGGACCCTCTTCTTTACCGGATCCGGTCGGCAGCATATTTGACTTCCTTTTTTGCTATTGTCTTTAAGCAGTTTAACTAGCACTTAAGATTATATCTAAATCTAATAGAATAAAATAAAAACGTTTCATTTATTATGTATTCCTCAAGCTTTTTCTAGCATTCCAATATAAAAAAAAACAACCGGGCAAGTGCGAGTCGGACTCTCCCACGGAGGGTTCCGTACTTTTTAGTATTTGTTGTTACAGGGGCAACAGGTAAGTATACGAGTAAGTAAGTAAGTAAATATTCTTTATTTCACCAACAATTATACATTTTACATACATGTAAAACTACAAATGAATCACATCATCACATAGTACATCATCTGTGAAAATTTCCACTGTCTAGGTAACTATCACGGTTCATGAGATACCGCCTGGTGACAAACGGACAGACGGATGAACAGCGGAGTCTTAGGGTCCCTTTTTACCCTTTGAGTACGGAACCCCAAAAAAGACCACCAAAAATTTGGATTAAAAAAGGATTGATTGAATAGTATGTTTAAACATTTAAGCAAGTATACAACTTAAAGTCCTAGTGGTTAAAAAAACATAGATTAACTGAATGTTATCTATGTTACAGCGAACATAAATAACAACATTCTTTGAAAACAATACTGCATGTATAATATTACTAAAAAAAAAATCCGTTAGTCATTCTGTGACTGTGGCGCTCGTATGAGTAGCAATATGTTCTGGTTAACATTTTTTAATGGTCTAGTAATAATAAGTGCATTAGAATCTCGAATTTTCAACGGCAACTTATTGCGTCCACGAGAGCACGGGTATCTGGTACAGCTCGATATAGATTCTATATACAAGTGCAGTGGTTCAATTATCAGTGAAAGATGGATTCTTTCCTCCGCACATTGCTTTTCATTTACTGTGAATATGATAAACGTCTTTCAGAAGGCTGGGACTGGAAGGAAAAAACACATAGCAACAGTAAGCTCAGATAGAATTATAATACATTCAAATTATGTTCACCATAACAATGAGGTTGCAAATAGAGATAATGACATAGCTTTGCTCAAAACTACGAAGGAAATAAGTTTTAATGATAATATTTGGGCGATTAAAGTTGCAAAAAGTTCGCCGAGCATTGGACAATCGGCTGTCATAGCTGGGTACGGGGACAATGAATCTAAGCAGCTACTGCCTAAGGAAGGCATAGTTCGTATCACGCAGTGCCCTTACATAATTGAGCATTTGCTGTGTTCGTTCGATAAAGTAAGGGCAGGAAACGCGGACTCTGGAGGAGCGCTGACTTGGCAAGGCAGACTTGTGGGAGTAATTTCAGCGAGTTGTACTGAGGCTGATCAATTGGGTGTAGAAAATTGTACGACTGTATATGCAAATGTTGCCGCTCATTATAATTGGATTACTGATTGGGTGAAGATATCAGATTCATAAATATAATAATAAAGTTCGTTTCATTTTATGCACTTAGTTTTTATTTCAGAGGAAAATAAAATGTACTTAATGAGTTTCTTATATAAAAAATATCTTGAACAATTCATATTTATTCGGGAACGTGATGATTTTTTTTTTTATGAAAATTATTAATTTGGAAAAACACAATCTTATAACTAATAGAAAATGTTTATTTGTAACATAGTTTGTAGTCCCAAAAAGAAAAAATGAAAAAAAAAAAATATGTGTAATTTTTAATTTTCTAATTTATTCGGAAATGGGATGATTAAAAAAAAAATGAAAATAATTAATTTGGAAAAACACAATCTTATAACTAATAGAAAATGTTTATATTGTAACATAGTTTGTTGTCCCAAAAAGAAAAAAATTAAATGAAAAAATATTTATTACGGATACGAATATTTGTTAGTTTTGGCATATTATCCCTCTCGATATTGAACATTTTGACTATATTCGGACACAGAGCGTATCTTCGAGATCAGCAAACCCAACTGTAACTACTTAACTTATATTCAATTTTTGACAGCCCACGGCATAAAATTACAAATGTAATGCTGTGCTTTTGATATCATGCCTTAGTCTAGAGTTAAATAAAGTTAAGTCTGCATAGACTTTGCAATGATAAAGTTTGGGAGTGTCACCATAATAAGCGTCAGCATATTTATATGAAACTGGTTTTTTTCCATCTTAAAATGTGTTCAAAGCGCCTAAAGAAATTATTACTTTAAAAAAAAATCGCTAATTTCAACTTAATAGTAATAGTGAAACTTTCTTCCATGAGTAAACATATAGATGGGAAAAAAATAAACCTAAATCAAGCATGTGAAATGAGTCCCATAAAATGCGCAATCGTACAATTTTGTGCTTACTTAGATTATATAATTAAGGTTTAAGATTCAAAGACAAACTAGGTCCCAAGCGTTGCGTCGGCGCGATGTTTGTTTGTTTGTCTCGTAGTTCAAAAGAGAACTTGCTCTGTGTTGATGTTTCTAAGCAGTAGGGAACTCTCTACTGATTGTTGGTTCTCCAAAGTAAATCACATTCATAGTTGTGGACGACTGCAAAGGGCTTTAGAAGTTGTATTTGTGTTTGGTTGATTATATAATGTATGTACGTAAAGCGTATTTATTTAATACTTAACTAGCAAACTAATCGCAAACTAGAGTCGAATTAAATCAAATTGAAACTGCCGCGTATACATACTAAATCCTTTCTTAGTGGAACTTTACAATATTTTAAGAACATCTAGGCTTGTTTCAAATTTCCATGACATGACATGACCTTCAGCGATTGAGGCGGTGCGCAAGTTTTCAATATCTAAGTATCGAAACTGTTTTATAAACATATAAAGAAATATTTTGGAAAACATAAGAGGTCAATGCAGGGAAGATCGTCTATAAGGGAGATGGTAAGAATATGTATTAAAGCAAAATAATACAGTCTAAGCTACGACTTGTCAGATTTTACCAAATCTTAGAACCTTAACAACTGACAAATCAATGACTTAAAATAAACTCAATTAAAAGTTGGACTGACCCAGTTTGGTGCTTTTGTTGGGTAAAACAACAATTAAATATTAAATAAGTACTTTGACTTACAGTAACGTGGATAAAATATTGTACATTATATAAGGCAGTAGGTACATACATTTTATATGACACATGAATAGCTATTAATACAACCCGGCAGCTTGAACATGTCATGCTCGCTTAAAAGTCTTTACTTACGGTGGCGTCGTTGATCGGGTCGCCACTTTCCCGAATGAAGGTTGAGGGAGGCGATGGCTGAGATACACGTCATACTCGTGAACGGGTGCTGTTTGTGGAGACCGGTCTGTTTAAGCTTACACGGGGTACAGGTTATGTTAAAGTATGTAACTTTACTTTTGAGTGACATTAACGTGAGACACTTCATTCGGTTCTTGTCTGTTTTAATTTATTTGTCTTTTAATTATTTATATAAGAATTCAAGCCTTGGCGACCCTCTACATCTCTAAGGATAATTTAATATATATTTTTATATTTTATCTCTGACACTTAGAGACTTATACATCTCTAAAGAATTTTAGTATTTTATGGTTTTATTTTTTTATCATAGGATTTTTTTTGTGTAATTTGACATTTAGAGACAGTATACATCTCTAATAAAGTATTTATTATTTCATAGATTCGATATTTGTAATTGTTTTTTTTTTTTAATTTATTGTTTGTAAAAATGGACATGTAAAAGTGCCCCTGTGGCCTATTTGCTGAATAAATGTTTGATATTTGATATTTGATATTTGTTCGTATTCCTGCCATTTGAAAATGAGTTTTTACTTTGTTTTAATATCACGAAGCCATTACTTCCCCAGTTGGGCTCTGCTCTAGATCTGGAATGACGAACAGAATGATCAACATGATTATCTTTTATTAGACAATGCCAATATTGGACTAGCTTAGTAATATGTCTTAGTGATTTCCAACGTATAAACAATGTAAAAAAACATCGTGACCAAAAAATAACACGATGTCGATTTGATATGGATTTTGGGTATTTTTATGTCTAAAATACTGTTCGTCAGAATTGTACTGTGTTCGCGCAGGATTAGCTCGTAGTCGATAAAACTGTTCGGAGTTTCGGACAATTAACTGTGGTGCTTGTTTTGTAAGTTAAGTGGTCGACTTAACTGTTGCTTGCCGTTCCTCTCGGTTATAATATAAGGTCACAATATTGAAAGCTTAGGTGCGTATAGGGGGTAATAGAAAAAATACTGTGATAAAGAGAAGCAATAATGTAAGTAAATAAAGTGTATTTAGATAATTCCTAATACCGAAAATTGTTGGAAAATTTTGAAAATGGACCCGAATTTGATGGAATTAAGGTTTTGAATTTCTCGAGGCACGAGAGTTCTTGACAAAGATTTCTCGAGGATGTTAATTTCAATTATTTGCGTTATTTAAAATTAGACTAATAAACGGAATCGATTCATTGGTTAAGTTTTATTAACAACACATTGCATATTTAGTTATCAAACCCATCAATAAAACCAGAAAACGAAATATATTGGTAAACGAAGCAAATATTTACTTTATTGGCTGGCTGACTGGAACTGAATTAGGTTACTACTAGCACTACATGGACTTAATCTTTAATTATTTAAATAAAGTATTTAACTAGTTAGTTTTTTATTTTATTTAATATCCTTACTTAATTTTGCTCGAGATATCAAATTGAATAAATTTGAACTTAAAACAGAATTCCATAGGTTCATATTTCTTTTATTTATCTCACCAGTATCAACTTCTTCCCGCCGTGTACGGATTTATTTTGTTAAAGAAGTTAGAGCTGTAGAGTTAGAACTGTTAGAAGCTTGGCTCTACATGAGATCTAATAAGTTTTACACCGTACAAGCCTTATGGTTCCGTCATGGGAAGATTTAACATGAAAATATTTTTAATGGGATTTCACTTCTTTTTGTAAGTTGCTTAGACAATCTTTCATCCCCTAATTTAAAAGGTTGATTTACTGAAAATCCTGAAATACGTATTTTATTTATTTAAGGAGTCCCTATATAGATTTTCAAGCCTCTAGCATCAAAATTGGCGGAAGTCTCATACAAACTTTCATCTCCTAGTTTAAGTGGTGATGGAGGGAAGTTCCAAGAATTAGATTTTTTTGTTGTTGTTTGTGTACTCATCCTAGCTTACATACCAAATTTTAGCTTTCTAGGACTTCAGTAAGTACCTTACGGGTTTTGATGATTATCAGTGAAGAAATCGGGGTTTTTTAAATACCAAAAAAATCTGAAGTATAAGAGCTATGTAATTGAAACTTTCTATGTTTAATAAGTCTACTATTGACATCTTAACCCGAGAATTTTGTTTATCTGGTATAATCCAAACCTAAGTTATGAGGGTTCAAAAAAACGACGAAGCGCTTCGAGATAAGGTAGGTAGTGCCCTTGCGCTTTGCTTGGGTCGTCTTAGCGGGGGCAATACCGTGCCCCCAAATAAAGACCCTCAAAGAAAACTATTTTGTTATTTTGAACGAGATCTGTAAACTGTTTATGAGATTGATCATTTAATCATTATGTACAATATCTGGGAGACCGAGCTTTGCTCGGAAAACATATAAAAACTCAAAAATGCGTGTTTTCCCAGAGATTTCACAAGACCTAGCTAGATCGATTTTCGACCCGGTTCCCATATAGCAATTTCATCGAAATCGTTCGAGCCGTTTCCGAGATATACAAGAATTGTTCGTTTGAAGGTACAATATAGAATCCTTCTAAGCTAACTCTGCACCGATTTGGATAGAACCAAGTAAGGAGCGTCATTATAATCGTCATATGTTCCTAACATTTAACATTAATGATGAAATAATAGCCACTCTTTGGCGAATGGCTTGCGGTCATTCTCAAAAATATGTTTGCGGTCTAATTGCCGTGACCCGTACAAAATGTATGAAAAACTCGTGGCAATTAGATGCAACCGCAGACATATTCTCAGAGAATGACCCCTTGCAGATTTAACGTGGTCCATCTCATGTATGTATCCACAAAAAGCTCCCTTTTTAAACTACCTATCGTTATGGACGGATAACTACGGAACCCGACACTGAGCATGACTTGACATGCTTTTCGGCCGTTTTTCCATGTTTACTTAGGTAAGTAAACATTGAATTCTTCAGTTCTCAAGGTGGTGAGTATTTTTTCCCGTCCCGGACTTTCAAAAAAAAAACGTTATTAGTACCTACATAAAGCTAATCTCTTAAGTTTTATTTATATCAGCAGTCTGTTTTCGGTACATAACTTAAATTCCTGTAGTGTGGTACTAATAAGTAGTAAACGCCAAGTTTTCTAGAGTTCATTAAATTATAAGCTATTAAATCGAAATAAATCATACTTGTGGCCAATACACTTCGGCAAGTAACGAACAGCTTTATTAGGTAAAGTTTTAATAAAATTAATAGTGTTCTGAATAAAAAAAGGCTTAACACAAAAAATATATATTCATATAAAACCAACGGCATCGTCCAAATACTGATTACAGTAATATGATTATAATAAAAATGCTAGAGCCACATTCGAACTTTAACCATCTCAACTATAGATGTTTTTACAGTACTCGTGATGCAGCTCTTATTTATTTATTGGTGCTCGCGAGATGCACTACAGGTAATACTCAAGTTGTGATTTTAAAAATATTAATTCCAGTCTGGCTTGCATAATGGAGATTATAAAAACAAACAAGTGCGACCTAAATTTTATGCATAGTTACGTGTGCCACGTAACGGTGCACGCAACACTCGCAACTGACACCGTGTACGCAAGCGACTGACCGCATGGCCCATGCAATCATGGGTAGTGCGCTCCTGCTTCTAATTACTGAGGGCGTATTGTTACAGTCTGTACTCGTATTTGTATGTGTTCGTATTTGGATTGTTGCAACATATGCAATAATCCAATGGCATGGTAAACTATTTTGTGATATAGAAAAATATGTACAGTTACAAAAGACATATTTAGATTTCAACAAATGATCGGTGTATTCTTTATACATGTAGGTTAAAAACAGCATGCTAACTTAAACTAGATTTAGTCCATTTGATTTACTTTTACTATCGTCGAGTAGAGCCCGAGGGAGACATCACCCGTGTCAACGTTTCATCAGCAACGCTACCACACCAATGCTGCTGCAGTCGCCTCCGAATGTTACCTTTACGGTTATGTATTGTATAGTTGGGTAGAAAGTATAAGAGTCATGTCGCCGCTGAAGAAAAAAAAATGCGTTCCGCATGTATTTTTCTCAAAATATTCAATTTAAGGCTAATGAATTATAAATGTTGTCATTTACATATCATAATTGTTCGGCAGGGCAGTGGACACGAGTGACACGACTGCTATGGCGGTCTACGGTCGCGACAATGCGGATCAACGAACATTTAGTAACTCTAACCACACCTTGTCGCAGCAAGAACTCGCCGAGTTCGGTTAATCCATATCTCTTGCTGGTTCAATCGACCTAGCATATTCATCGAATGATATTTGTTTCGAAGTCTTTAATAAATCAATGTCATATTGGGTATTTGCAATTGTATAGTTACAATGTATACAACTAGGATGTGAAAAAGCAATGTTTGACGACCGGTCTTTAATAAATCAATGTCATATTGGGTATATGCAATTGTATAGTTACAATGTATACAACTAGGATGTGAAAAAGCAATGTTTGACGACCGGTTTGGCCTAGTGGGTAGTGACCCTGCCTACGAAGCTGATGGTCCCGGGTTCAAATCCTGGTAAGGGCATTTATTCGTGTGATGAGCATGGATATTAAAATTTGTTCCTGAGCCATGGATGTTTTCTATGTATTTAAGTATTTATAAATATTTATATATTATATGTTTATATCGTTGTCTAAGTACCCTCAACACAAGCCTTATTGAGCTTACTGTGGGACTTAGTCAATTTGTGTAAGAATGTCCTATAATATTTATTAATTTTATTTATTATTATTTATTTATTTAATGTTAGGTTTTACTCGCGCTAATGTTCTATGGACTTCGTCTATGTACAGTCGAACAAAAGTCATCTTAATCCTTTTCTGAGCTGGCAAACAGTGCGCGGTGGTGAGTTTCCAATTTGAGCTAACGATACAGCCTCTGCATTTTATTCTGACGTCGGCTTCGGTGTGTGCTTCGGTACTAAATATCCTTGATTGATTTCATACAAACCATGTCCATTGTAAACTCGCGCTTCTTCGGATGCACTTTAACGCTAATAAGGTGTTAAAAATATTAGAAGATATATTGCTCCTCACTTGTTTCGTTGTGTTGTTTGTATTGAATATATTTAGGTATATACCTAAGGGATATCCCTTTAATGAATTCCTGTACAGGATGTTTGGTATATTGCTCTCTTTACAGCACATGCAAGATTCTGTTACAAGTTTAACCGTGATATCCTTTATCCACTTATAATTAGCGTCATTAACATCAGCATGTATTATAATGTTATAAAATGTGTGTGGTGCAGGATAATTATAGAAGCATAAGTCTCAACAATAGTGTACATATTATTTCATCAACATCAACTTCCTTATCTCTTCTACGTACTTATCCCCGTAACGTTCTTTATCCATGTAGAATGAGCGGCAACATTTACATAAATTGATGTACAGGGATATTCAGGATCGTTTTGTTCATATAGATCACAAATATACTTTGCAACTCCCGATATAACTCCCACTAGTTTGCCGGTTGACGCCAGTGCTCCTCCAGAGTCTCCAGGTCCGCTTTTTACCGTGCTGTTTGAGCACAACAGAAACCCAGAATGGTTAAAAGGACACTTAGTAACCCGAACCACACCTCGTCGGGGCAATAACTCGCCGAGCTCGGTTAATCCATATCCAGCTATGATCGCCGATTGATTGTTTCTAGGCGAAACTCTTGCTAGTTCGATCGGCCTAGCATATTCATCGAATGATATTGGCTTCGAAATCTTCAATAAAGCAATGTCGTATTGAGTATTTGCCATTGAGTATTTACCATGAACATATGATGGATGAGATACAGTATTATTTGGTCTTACAGTACCTAATGTTCTACTGACTTCGTTAGTGTCTTGTTCGACAGAAACCATTGTAATCAGTCTCTGAGCTTGTAAGCAGTGCGCGGCGGTAACTATCCAATTAGCAGTAAGGATTGAGCCGCTGCATCTCATTCTGGTGCCATTTGTGGTGTAAATACGCAGGAGTACTAAATATCCTTGATCTATTGGATCCAAATCCACGCCATTATAAACTCGGGACACGTCTAATGCACTAATTGCTATTAAGGCGCTTAAAAATGTTAAAAAATACATTGCTCCTTACTCGTTGCGTTGTGCTGATTGCATTGAATTAGTTTGTGTCATGTCATGTTATATCCTTTTGTTGGTTGTACAGGATGTTTTGTAATTATTGTATTGCTCGGTTTCACATCTTATGCAAGGTACGTGTATAGGGTTAGGACCCTGTAATTAAATGGTACATTGGAAACTAATTGTGAAACATGTATGTATAATTTCAAATAATTATAAGCGGAATCACCTCGAACAAAAAGCTTATGTCAGACATCGCATGATTCCTTTGCGTATGAAATGTGTACTTACATCTAACAAGTTTACATAGTTTTTAAAAATAAAAGTACCTAAATCACTAGCCGAATTTGTCAGTTTTATTTGGCCAGTCTAGTTTAATAGTAGAATATGTCACAAAGGAGCAGAATTACATATTTACGACGTGGGCACTGGGCGTACATTGAATTCTGAGGGTAGTGAAGGATTCAAGTATAAACGCCGAAGTTGAAAATAAGTTTGACACACCCTGATTTTCACATCACCTTTGAGGAAATTATTATGTGTCTAAATATTGTATAAGCTAAAAAATTGTATTCACGTAGTCGATTATAAAAAATTTGTAATTGAGTTAATATCTTATACCAGAACAGACAGTGCCGATAGCAGAGAAGAAAGGTGCTACTTTGGTCCCCCCTAGCAGGGAAGGAAAAGCCCTTTTCCGAATAGGTGATATGAAAACTTATTTTTTAAATCCCGTGACGTTCTTTATCCACATATAATGAGCAGCTACATTTGCATAAATTGTTATACATGATAAATTTGGGTTTGTTTCTTCGCAGTTATATTTTGCCACTCCAGATACAACGCCTATAAGCTTGCCATTTAACGTAAGTGCTCTTCCGGAGTCACCGTGTCCACTCTTTACCTTACTGTTTGAGCACAGCAAACGTCCAGAATTGTCGAAAAAACATTTCGAAACTTTAACTGCACTTTGTCGCGGGAAGGACTTTCCGAGCTCGTTCTGTCCGTATCCAGCAATTATTGCCCATTGATTGTTCCTTGGCGAAACTCTTGCTGGGTCAATCGCCTTAGCGTAGTCATCAAATACTAGTGGTTTTGAAGTCTTCAATAAAGCAATGTCATATCCACTATTTGCTATTGAATTATTACCTTGAATATATGTTGGATGTTTATGATCATTGATTGGCTTCACTCTCCCTAGTGTTCTTTGAACTTTTTTATTCTGTTGTCGTACTAAGATCAGTTTTATCGGTTTTTCAGCTGGCAAGCAATGTGCGGCGGTAATTATCCAATTTGAACTTATCATAGAGCCGCTGCATTTCCTTACAGGGTCATCTTTTCCGGTCGCTATAAACAAAACCACTAGATACCCCTGGTCAGTTGGACTTATATCGTTGCCGCTGTAAACTCGCGATTCATCTAATGCACTAATCGCTATCAAGGTGTTTAAAAATAAAAATAAATACATTGTTCCTCACTTGCTTAGAGGTTTTAGTGATGTGCATTTGAAGAAGTTTTTGTAATGGTATATACTTTTGATGATACCGGGTATAGAGTGTTTGTAAATATTTTTTCAGCTATGAGTATCACACAAAGTTCAGTTATATTTTTATTTTTCTTGTGACTTTCGAACAACTTGTAACTACTATTAATTAGAAAGTTTACTACATTGTGCAATATAATTCAGGACAATACACTTCTTAAAAATGACGGTTTATAATTTATAATATTGTAAGTACTAGTTTTTTTTCGTACGAGTACACCCCCCAGAGATCACGTTCAGACTTTGTTGTAGTGCACAACAGATTATCATCATTTTCGCTAGGATAATTTTAACCTTTAGCGCGATATCCATAAATCTATTCAATTCTCTCTTTGTCATCATAAATGATCGTGTTAAATCAATAAACCAAGTACATTGAAATATATTCGTCAGGAAACCTGCAATAAAGCTATATCGTCATAGAGTTAGACGAAGCACAGACTGTACAAGTATTATTTTATACGTCATAGTTTCATAGAAGTTTCAAAATCACTGCACAGTTAGCTTGGCCTGACTCTATTTATTATGTAGGGTAGAACTAGACACTTTGAGCATATCTGAGTTCACCGCTTTGTAAAGACTAAACAGTGGGTCTTCGAAATCAAGTCAATGGAGCATACATTAACGTCAACAGATAAAAAAAAACTTATTAAAGCCTTGCCTCGATAGTGAATTATATAGAAAAAATGTATAGAAAATGTGATTTTATAATATAATGTTGGAAAGTTGTTTGACGAACGAACGAATTTCTGCACATTCATGAATAAGCGACAACTAAAAAACGTTCTCTACAAAGCGACTACTAAAAAACGGCGTTTTATTTTCCTTAAATATCAATAAGCATAATAAATTCGACGGGATAACTTCGCCTTAGTACTTCTTATTAATTGTATGTTACTTTTAATATGTATTTTTGTACAATAATAAAGAGTTTACTACTACTACTATAATTTCCATTGATCACCTAGCCCCATACGAATTGCACAACATCAGGCCCCCTGTTTCCTTACGAAAATAAATTCTACCAGAATAAATAAGAGTTGTGGGTATTTAAATCAATAACCACATAAATTAACTAAAGACTAAATTTACCTATTACAGATGCCTGTAGGATTTGTTCTCGCAGATCTACAGACTAGTAGATTTACAGATAAATGCAAAAAATATAAATATTTTTTCTCTCCATCCCGTGCGCCACAAAGAAACTTGCGAAGGGTCAATATGGATGGGATGTTTGCAAATAGTTTAGCTTACCTATGCAATACTGCTCTAGACACTTTCTAAATTTGAATTATTGTAATTAATTGGCTGAATTTGTAAATTTTATCTTTCCTGTCATTTTATCCGTTTGCATGTTTTTATTTTTTATTTTCCTGACATATATGTTTCTAGCGTGTAAGCGAATGGGCCTTCCCCATTGGCTGAAATCTAATTGTTGATGGCGCCACTAGAGTTTGAGTTTTATATAATTCACTCGACCAACTCGTTGTTTGAAATTTATAAGTTAAAAAAATATTTGTATTTAATAAACCAATGTTTAATAGAACTTCATAATTAAACTCTCTGTATAAGAATTAAATTTTGTATCATTAAAATAAAAAGTTTTGTTTTGACAGGAACATGTAGGATATTTTCATGTACGTAATAATACTAATAATCGTGTTTAACGCAATAAAATGGATCCTCATGAAAAATATGGACGTCTGACTGTAACACAGTTAAAAGAACTTTTACGGGAACGCAAGGCATCCGCAAAAGGGGAAAAAGACCTCATAGAAAGGTTAAGTATATTTGGCTATGTACTGTTTTCACTCGAAAATATTATGCTTAAAATGTCAAGGAAAAAGTACAATATCATATAAGTTGATATTTTACGACTAAAATAATAATATTCAATTGAATCCAGCATTAAATGTCGATTATGAGGCACCAACAGAATTCACCTGTGATGTAAATTCATACAGAGATATCAATGCAGATACAAAGCTCCCACCTGATCATGTCTAATATTAAAAACTATTTAGACCGGTACATAAATATCTCATTATATTCATACAAAACTTATTTGATTGTGGTAACTCACATATCCATTAAGTATTATGATAATTTATTTATTCAAAGAAAAAAGGTGGGGCCAAACTACTGTCATGTCACAAACTCTAGTGGCGCCACCTAGTAGCAAAGTTTGGCAGCCGCCTTTCCCATTGGTGCAGTACTGTAAGCTTGCACGGTGTTAAATAAATAAATAAATAAATATAAATATATAAACATAAATATGTTAATCTCACCACAGCTATATTTTTGTTATTTAATGTTCCAGCCTGGCGTGTAATCTACTGGTAATCTAAGATTTTTTCAATTGCTCAACTTACCCGACTACTCAACATGCCCCGCTCTACTGTAATTGATGTTTAACGTTTTGACCGCCAAAGACGTCATATGACGCGCGCGGCTACAGCCCAATATCAACCTTCATGCGTACCGACAAGGTTCACGATTACGCGCCGAGTGCGATAGGCGTGGCGTTCAAAAGGTTAAAATCTCGATTCACATCAAGGAAATGAACATATGTGTGGAAACATTCGGTACAAAGCATGTAAACATAGAGTTATTGACTATTTAACACGTTTACGTAGTGGGTAATTGACTATATAAATTCAATTTTATAAGCTCCCCTGTATGTGGAAGTCAGTCGTATGTTATCATTTTTCAGTAATAATTACTTATTATTATCTACATTTTTAATTAATGGAAGTAAACGGTGCCTGTACATTGTTATCAGTGTAGGTAATATGCAAATTTCTTAGTTACTTACATTTATTTATAAGAAATTTGCAGCAATTAAGGCTTACTAAAATAGATTGTATGTGATATATTTATATGCCAATTACGAGTATTATTGATAATAATATTTATCTAATTTACGATATTTGGATAACTTATGACCTTCAAACTCTACTAAGTCATGTACTGTAATGAGTGACGAAGAAAATATCGTAACATAATATAATTATTTTGTATTTTATTTCCTATTTTCGTAAAGATATTGTATGAAACATGTACCTATTATTACAACCACCTCATGGTTTCTACAAATTAAATACTTGACGGTAGACGTCATTTTCACTGCCTCATTAGATACGGAGAATACGCAAGTACCTAAAGGCATTGGATTTCTGCTAGGGCCTTCTTATGGTTAACTGCACAGAACATATAGTATTCCGTGGTTAACGCTCCGAGCAGTCCACGAGCGGAGCGCTACCGAACAGTTCAATCATACACCTAAGACCGGTCAGGTCATGAAGCCGATGGTCTCGGGTTCGAAGGGCATTTATTTGTGTGATGAACACAGATATTTATTTCAGGGTAATGGGTGTTTTCAATGTATCGGATGTATTTATCTATATGCCTAGTACCCATAGTACAAGCTTTGCTTAGTTTGGGGCTCAATTTTTTTTAGCCAGACAATGGTTGGCACGATAGGCAACGTGGAAGAAGGTTACAGAACCACACGTTCAAATTCTGGAATACGTGGGTAAAGGTTTGTATTTAGATTGTGTTACAAACGAAGTGAGAATGAAAATGTAATAAATGGTTAGTTAGCATTTTCTTTGGATATTTCACACCTATGTGTGACGATATGTACCCCTATGGTGAATGTCATAATAAATAAGAAATAAAGACGCAGATTAAAATTATACAAATCCTCAATACTCTTTATTTATTTAATAATTTAAGAGCTAAATATGTGGATTTTACATTCCGTTGTAAATCATTACATTCAATATCCAATCATAGTGATATGTTACTTTTGGATAATTTGTTAAGCATGGCAGTAGTTGAAATTTCCCCAGGCATTTATATCCTCCAGATATAATGCCCACCAATTTGCCGTTATGGGTCAGTGGCCCGCCGGAGTCTCCAGGTGAAGTTTTTACATGGTCATATATACACCACTGATCTTCATAATCATCGCTAGGGCATTTAGTAAGTTTTGCTACTCCTTGTCGCGGCATCATCTTTGTGATCTCGTTAACTCCATATCCAGCCATTATTACGGAATCGCCAATATGAGGTGGAACTTGTGCTAGTTCAATCGGCGAAACATAATTATCAAAGATGATTCTATTTGAAGCTTTTAATAAAGCAATATCATTTTTTAAATTGGACACCGCATTAATATCGTTGATAAATAATGAATGTGTAAAAATATCGTATGGCATCACATGCGTTAGAATCCTGTTGATCTTTTTGTTAAATTGTCGCACGGTAATCGACTCAATCTCACCCTCGTTGGCGACGCAGTGTGCGGCTGTGATTATCCATTCTTCACTAATTATGGAGCCCGTGCAAATTGCATCGTCTTTTGGGTACCAACCATTTATTTCGAGAAGTACCAAATGCCGGTGTTGCTTTGGATCTAAATCAACGCCGTGAAATACCCGTAACTCTAATGCACTAATTGCTATAAAGCTATTGAAAAGTATTAAAAAATACATTGCAGGTTTATTTTCTACACAATTAGTGAGTATATAATGATATGAATAATTCATTAGTGCAAGGAGCTTTATATAGGCAATTCTTTAGGTATCATTTTAGTAATCAATGATGCAATAAAAATTAGAAACATATCTTATTTTATAACATTGTTTAAATTTATATAACGGTACCTATACACGTGCGATGTATAAAATTGTGAGTACCTATTTAAGTTACGTCATAGTGCATATATGCGCATACGCTTTTGTTTTTGATAATAAGTAATTTATTACATTTTTTATTGACAGGTATACACGTGTGATGTAAAAGAAATTATGTATTTCACGTCATTACAGGTTTAAATTGTTTCTAAATGCAAAAAGTATTTGTCTGAGTTTCCACCAGAGATATGCGAGGAGCCGAGGACCCGTATCGAGGAATGTGTTTGTTAAGAACTCTTAGAATCACAAAAGGTTGAGCGAGGACAGATAGATGAAGTGATTCAATTGATTCTAAACATAATACTATTGACTCTACTATCTTACCTGTGCATAATGTTAATCAAATAAACGCATTTCATTCATTCATTCATAAAAAAATATATTCCTCGCTGCGCATCCTCGCACATCTCTGGTGGAAACGCTGCCTTAAGTATGCTAAATATGAGCGAATTGTTAACGACCTTCAAGAAAAGAGCGTAAATGCTGCTGCTGCATAAATCTTAAATGCCGGCAATGCTCTTACAACCCCCTCTGATGTTGCGGGTGTCCATGGGCGGCGGTAGTCGCTTACCATCAGGCGATCCGTCTGCTCGTTTGCCTCCTATAACACAAAAAAAAACTAATTAACTGGTCTCGTTGTAAAAACCTTTCTTTCGTTCCGTGGCTAATCAACAAGAACAATAAAAACGTAGGTTTATTCGTGCATATTCCTATTTTCAATAATATTGGTTTGCTCCTGTATCTGTAACTCGCTTGTATCTTATGCAAGAGTGAAATTTTAGTGACAAGTAAGAAAGTCGGGCACAACGCGACTGAGAAAGTAGATATAAAAATTATGACGCAACAACAGTTTACATCGATATAATTAAGTTGGGTGCCGTAGAACCTTGGTATATTTAAAATTCTAATAAATAGTGTGTTATTATTAACCGTAAACAACAGTCTTTTACAAATTTAATTCATTTAAGAAATTAATATTTATAAAAAATTGTGACCTTTTTTTCAAGGATACCAAACTGATTCGTTTTTATGTCTCCAAATGATCTGGATAGCAATCATGAGTTATATTATGTATTTGTGGTAAACCTTTGTTTACATGTACAACATCAAAAGTAACGCATCAAACAACGCGTCAAAAGTATGTACCATTCTAAACGGCTTAAAAAAGTGAAGTAGAACAATTAAGATTGTAAAATATATACTTTTGAATGTGAATTTTAGAGATTCAGGTTTGGAAAAGTTATCCGGAATATTATATACCTTTGGCGCGTTGTTTCATGAACTACATGTAGGTAATTTTATCATAAATCATCATTGTGACCTAATGTGTATGAAAAAAAAACACAACGTTTTAGGAATTCAGAATCCTAATTAAAATTAGTATTTAGTAAACATACATAATAGTGACCACGAGCATAATCTACCCATTATCTTCAGAAAGCTGCACAACCATAACATTCAATTACTTAGTTTCACGTTGACGATATTTGGCAGTTCAACTCGTTTCACCGCGGTTTGGCATTCACGGACAGGCGGCCATCGTGCTTACTGGTCACTAAAAAAAGAAAATATTCTTCGGACTAAAATTATTAAACACTTACAATTTTTGTTGGATTGAGCTTAGTAAGATGTGCTTAAAGTTTAGCATTTTGTTTCTGCTGTGTGCAGTGATTTTGTCGGGATATGCAGGTGAGTTCTCTTTAAATGCCAGTTATACTTTAATGATTAGCACTGTTTTGATTTTCATTTTAATGCAGCATTACGATCAGGGGCTTATTTCTAAGGTAATAAGACTAATATTGCAAGCATGTTGTCATGGAGACCCATACAATTTAACACTTCATGCAGTAATAATATTAGTCTAATACTCTCCAGAAATTAATTCTCATGTTTTGATATTAACTAACTAACCTAAACTATACCTAATACACATTATTCAAATTATAATTTATCAGTTAAAATTTTAAATTGGTATTATAATTTAAATAAAGCGTCTAGGTACCTACTTACCTAAAGTACTTATATTCGTTTGTTTTATTTGGAAATTATATACATATATAAGTATATACAGATTTGTCTAATTTACTTACTGCCTACTGGCGGATATGATTACTTAGCGTATGAATATTTATTTTGTTATGACTTATGGATGTATTCTATGAGTCTAACTACGAATATATTTATACATATATCTACATACTTAGTACAACTTGGCACAACATCAGTTTAGCTGAGTCAGTGCGACTTTGTCGATGGTTGTATTGTAAATTGTTCCCAATAATGTATTTATAATGAAAAAGGGGTTCCAAAATATATTATACTTAGTTGATAATAAATAAAATTTTGTGAGGCGTTACTAAAATCGCTCTCGGAATAATTTTTATTGTAGTATAAGGATATTCATGAAAAACAGTACTTTCCGTGAAATATAATCAATAGGTACCTATTATTCAATAATTTATTCATACCTAATCCTAATAATGATAGGTACAGTACACGTACCTGCTATATGTTACACAACGAAGGCCGCAAAAATATCTGGCACGATCTACTTTGTAGAGCCCTAAGAGCGTGTCACATATTATTGCGGCCTTCGAAGAAAATAAGCAAGGTTAATAAATTGTTTGATATGATCAATATTAATTTAAATAATAATAAAAATACTTTAACATAAGTATAGGTATCTACTTACTTTTGAATTACTTGGTCTTTTGAAAGTTTCTTAAATGAACTATTTCTTTAGTCATCCTTTTACTCGTAAATCCACGAGCTCAATGTTTGTGGAGCAATTCTTAAACGGGAACTATCACAGTTCTAATCTAACTCGGCTCTCTCGCTCGCTGTATTGCACTGCTATTTCCTCACATTTAATAATTGTACGATTCTAGATCTTATTCCCTAGGTTTAAGGGCTGAAACATGCAGATATCTCCAAGTCTAGGGGTTGTGAGGCTTACCGAAGTCACTAGGAAATTATCTTTCGGCTGCAGACGGTCGTAAACTTTTAAATTATCGCTGAGAGCGAAAAACTGAACATTATAATTGCCCAGTCATCTTACGCCCAAAAAGGGCAACAACCTCGTAATGAGAGCTAGAAAGCTGGAATCTCGTATAAACCGTCATTGTGGTGTTGTAAAGGTTTTCTTTATTATCTCCCATTCCGAGGTGAAAACCTTAATTTTTGTGCATTATAAGACCAACTGAACATCGTTAAAGTGTCATAGTTTGTTATTTCCATAGACCTTTTGAACTAAGTACCTACTTAGCAAGTAGTGCGTTTCCTACTTATTTCATACACCGCACCAGGTAAACACAAATAACCTAGCAATATGAAAAAAATACCAATTCAGCGCTTAACGTTAATAGTTATTTCTTTACAAGGGGGCAAAGTTGTTTTTTAACCGCTTACGAGCGATATTGATACCCGAGCAAGCGAAAGATTCCAAAATTGAACCACGAGCGTAGTGAGTGGGTTTTAAAGTAGAATCTTCGTTAGCGTTACGAGAGTTTCACATTTTTCACTACACAAGCGTGAGGAAAATTCTAATTGTAACAATATCAAACCAAATCAAATCCAAATGAATGTTATTAAATATTTATCATTCAAAATCATTATTTAAAAGTAAATTCTACCAGACAACATGAGGAAACTTTCTGTAATGAAACTTTTTCATCAGTTTATGAACAATCAAGAGAGCCTAAACAAGCTGGCGTGGTAAAAAATAAAATGTATATTGACGAACTATGTTTTATGATTCGATTAAATTACAATATATTTTTGATGTATTATGTATTAAATACGTATACACCAAAAGTATTTACATTTATATGGGATACTTACTTGCTTTATGCTTCATATTTTTTACTTTTTTTAAACAATTTTAAATATTTATTATTCGACACAATGAAAAATGAGATCGTACAGCAGTGTCAGCGAAACATACCACAACGCCTGTTGTCTCCAAGTTGCCATAATTATCTTTTCTTATACAAATCCCACGTTTAATGCAGGTACTGCCTAGTTGTGAAAAGAGTGCCCGAAGTGTGCCCTGGCTAAAGAGGCGTAATCTGGTTGTAATAAGCCTATAACCCGCCGCAGTAATGGCCTGTACACCGCCAAGCCTTTGTAACTCCCTCTGCGCTGTTTATTCTGCCCCTTTTTATTTTCCAAACAATACGGACTGCCATTTCCATCGCAGACTAACCTTTCGCTTCGGGCGAACCAATATAAATGCGTGTCTATAATATTTGTAAGAATTCTGCGTAATCAGGGGCCTTATTCGACATGCTAAAGTGGCAACTTTTGCATCTACGTTTCATTAAAACTTCTTAATTGCAATAAATAATTAAAAAAAGTTTAAGTTCAAGTTTTACTACTAGGTAGGTAGGTTTATTATGGCTCTGAACTTGGGATGCAGAGATCACAGCTACACTGGTTCGTCGCTGCGGCTAAACGAAATCATGGAATAACAGCAGGAACGGATTCATGCGGGAGTCGTCTCGAGCAATATCCGATTTTGTATTCATAACACACAGTTAATCTCGATTTTGGCTATGTTGTCGCGAGTATGCTGTTTCATAAACGCAAAAAGCGAAATGTTGAACTTGATAAAAATTCTGCTCAACAAATATCGAATAATAGGTCAGATATATACCTATTCAACCTGTATATTTGTCAAAATGGGCTAGACTCTACTCATAGTGTTGTGTTCTTGCCGGTGAGTAAGTGTGTCAGAGCTCAAGGGGGGGGGGGGGGGGGGGGGTTAGGGTCGGCTCCTCTGGAGTTACAGGCGTACATAGGCTACGGAGACTGCTTACCATCAAGCGGGCCGTATGCTTGTTTACCTTATATTATAACATCATCTTTGCGTATTTTTTGTTTGTACAGAATTTTAGATTGCGATGGGCTTGATTCGAGGATTTTATTCAGTCATGCCCGTTAAAAGGTAAAAAAAAATTAACACGTAAATATGCATTTTACACACAAGAAATAATAATAAACCATAAATAATTATTATAAATAAAATATGATTATAAATAGGTATCAATCCAATTATATATATCTAAATATGTATACAGTCTCTAAATATCGAATTCCACAAAACATAGTAAAACTACTACCTACAATTCAAAATTTACTCCTATTAGAGGGATATTAAGATATTTATGCTTATGTTGGGTTTATGATTAAAAATACCTACTAACTTGGTTTTCTTAGGAAAAAACTCTTAAAAGTTAACTGGCAATATGATTGTTTAAATATAATAAATAAAATAGTTCCGTTACGTGGATTTTTGGGTGGACATTTAATAAAATTATACTGCCTTGTGCCCACAGCCGACTTATAATGTTTGACCCACATGGTTTTTAACGAATTCTACGTTATCAGCATAAACAAATACTATTTGACATTTTACGAGTAGGTACCTAACGCAGTGAGCACAATTCATAAAATAAAAATGTTAGAATTCACAGTATTTTGCAAAAACGAAAAGGGCAGTGTGGGTTAAATATTAGTAGGTTAATAATATTATATTATTATAATATAAGTTATTATGTCTGTCTGAGCAATAGCTTGGTTTCGTGTATAACAAAAATAATGGGCATATTCAGTATCGTATTCTGATTACGAAAAAGTAGAAAAATACGCAAAGCATTTTTGGCCTTTGTATTAATTTATTATAATGTAAAACATTTTTCGTGTCACACATTTTTTAGTTCTACTTTTTCCTGATCATAACACGAAACTAAAAATGCCCCTTAACAGATTCCCATTATTTTTGTTACACAGTGATGACAGGTTTTATTCAGAAAATAAATTATAATTATCTATATTAAATCTAGGAGAGGTATATCCAGGCCGGATTGTAGCGTATTCTTACGAAATTTTTATTTAGTTTTTGTACAACCAAGACCGCCATCTTACCTACGTGTAGTGTCAGCTATTCTTGTCACAGCCTGTGATGACGTCATGCCACCCTCGACCCATATAAATCAAAAGCTACGTGACGTGACACAATGGCTACGCTTATTTCCTGCAATTTAATCCCATTACCTGATCGATTTGCGATACGTCAAAGTCATGTTTGCGTATGTACATACCTTATTTGATTGAAACGCTGACAATAGTCGGAATAACGAAGAGTGATTTTTGACATTTATGAATTAACCGATTGACCCTCATACATATACATTGAAGCTAAGGCTATCAGTTCAACGCTGTGATATGCCTGTTTTACTCAATTACCTATGTATATTTAAGTGTAGAAAATGCAGTTTTGTGAACCTTTGTTCACCTTTAATTGCAGTTTTATTTTATTTTATATTCTTTATTGGAGAAACAACAGAATCAAGTACAATAATAGTATAAATTATAAGTTATACATTGCAATAGACGTGCACCTACCTCCTAATAAAACGCTCTCACTAAGAACTATACTTAATATATAGGTAAGGTAATGCTACAGTAAACTAAGCTAAACCTAACGCACTCTAGCGACTAGATGGCAATGAAACAAAGATACTAAGTTGTCTCAGCTAGAATTTCAAGGATTTGTTTTTTGAAACTTACTCTACTTATATTGAAAATGTCTGCGGCCGTAAACATTTTATTCAAAGACGGCACAAAGGTGCGCGTATCCCAGCGTTAGTTGAGCAAGTCGGGACGGCGAACAAGGCATTGGAACGGGCAGGGCTGCATGAGGGGACCCTAAAGCGTATGTTGTCAAGCAGCTCGGGGCAGTCGTACTTATCACGACAAATGTTGTGGAGAACCAACATATCAGAACACGTGCGCCTTGACTCGAGGGAGGGTAACTTATAATAATAATAATGTTAATGTTGTTTGTTGTGACATACGTTTGCCAGTTAGGCGTCTATGTGTAGCCCGCAAATCTTTTTTTGGACCATTTCAATTGAATTTTGAATTATAATAAATGAATTATACAGGTTGTTTATTTAGTCACTTGCAATAATTTACGGGATGAATATAATATAGATCATACTGAGCAATTTTTACTATGGGACCAACCACGAAATTGCGAAAAAAAAATTGGCTGTTTCGTACATTTTGGCTGTCAGACCTTGAAATTTTCTATGGGAGAGTAAATTTTTTTTGTGATTCCGGGGTTGGTCCCATTGTAAAAGTTGCTCAGTATGACTTATAGATTCAGCCCATAAATTATTGCAGGTGACTAAATAGACAGCCTGTATGTAATTATGTATAATACGTTAGTAGTGTTTTTCTCGAAAATAATGAAAAAACGAAGGTATTCATCAATTTCACTTCGTATTTATAATATTTTATAACAGTTTCCAATATTACGCAATTTAAAACACAGATAAGTCTCTGTTGGTTGGTAACGTTGGATGAATAGATCTGATCCTGTTTATTTATGGGGTTTAATTTTTTTATATAAATATTTCACTAGGTGCGACAAATAATGCAGTTAGCATGCAACACTGCTTTTACGTAAATCGAGACTGTAAAGTTTATACATTTTTAATTTTTAACTGACCATAAACGCATATGCACTTAGACAACTAAGTTATCCGGGCATTTTTGAGAAAGATAATTTAGGTCCAACGATTATTATGTAAAAAGCAAAATTCAAAAATGTATTCTGTAGATAAAGTAGGTCTTAGGGGCTCTTTCACAAGGCAATACAACATTTACAGTGACATATAGTGACATGAACAGCCAATACAGGGTAAACATTACATTAGAATATCCTATGAAAATTTGTTACTTATTATTTAAGTACCTATGTCAAACTAGACCAGCTTTGGCAATGTCTTTTTGATACTAACACTATAGCTATAGCTAATTATTTAAATAAGGGATGATCTGCTTACCTATATATGAAAAGTAATTATATAAAATGTAAGGCACCTTAATCTGAAGAATAAGGTTCAGAATATTCTTACTATTAGTACGGTCAGCATCAAAAGTAGAGGATCAGACAAGGTTTCAAAAGTATCTACCATTCTGTAACAGCTTAACAAAGTGTGATGGTTCTATATGTAGAACAATTAAAACGGTAAAAGTTATACTTTTGAATGTAAATTTTAGAGAATTATCTATATTTGGAAAAGTTATCCAGAATATCAGATACTTTTGGCGCGTTGTTTCATCCGCTACTATTGATTCTGACTGTACCTGTAGGTGTACCAAAGTAATGTACTCCTATCATAGGTACAAAGTTTTCGGCTGTCAAGCTTATTTTTAGGAGACTTATGAAAAAAGGCAAAAAAGCATCCTTTTAAGCGAGTCCTCTGAAAGCAATTTACTTTATTGTATTTGTTCCAGTGCTTCAAATTATAACTGTCTTCAAACAAATTTATATAAGGGGAGACCGAGGTGAGTTAAAACGGAGATAAGTTGAAACAACGTTAATGTTGCGGTATTTACAATCGTCTTGAAGCAAGTGCACATATTGTAGACTATCGCACAGTGGGCCGCGGCTAAACGTCGTTTTGTTCCAGCTTTATACAATGTAGATGCCTCAAAATTTACGTTGTTTCAACCGACCTCTGTTTTAACCCACTTAAGTTACCTAAACCGTTAACGTATTAAAAGATTTTTGCAATTGTTTTTCGTTGTTTTATGATCCGCAAAGTTCAAATTTCATAGAGACGCAACCTATTTAACATGTACTTAAGTATTTAGTTTTAAAAAACTGCATGTTTTCCGGAAATATCTTTACTTAATAGCCCCAAAATTTCAATATCAACATCGATAGCAATTACGTTACGCCATTAAAATCAAAGAAGTTATTGAAAAACTTGACCCGATGCTCAACTAACGCAATAAAGAAGTATTGCGTTCAATGGCAATTCTGAGGAAAAGTATGGTTCTACAAACATCAATCCCTTCATGAACAATTTATCAAAAATTGACGAATGATGATGATGAACAGATAAAAGCGAGAATGATGTCTTTTCAATTTCTTCATATTTTATATAGGATTAATGAGATGTTTGAATTTAAGGAATGACGTACGGTGACGGTCGAGTTCGCAAACATCTTTACAAGCTAACGTTCCAAAAATATATTTACATACATGATCTTATTGTCAGTGTCTTACGCACGTATTCGAACAATGCTTATAAGATGTCACAGCGATACGAGATATCTGTCAGTGTAAAGGAGACTTTTTCTGTTAAAGAATTGTCACTTTTGACACTGTCAGATCGGTATCGTATCGCTGTGACATCTTATAAGCATTGTTAGAATATGATCGATAGGAACATGTAACATATTTTTTGTATAGTTATATATTTTTGGAACGTTGGTTTGTAAAAATGTTTGTGAACACGACTGTATGTATATAGTAAATCCTAAAGTTATAACAGAAATATTTAATACATACAATCGCATTATATTCGGATATAAAATTGTATGTAAATTGTGTGTGCGTGTATTTTTACGTTACTCCGAAGTATACCTAACATAAAAATTGATTTTTGACATTTATGATCCTTATAGATATATATTATCAAGTTTAGAACTACCGTTGCATTGTGCACATGGCCGTTATGCAATGTCAAGAGATGGTCGTATTAATTTACTTACTGGGACTCAAAACAAAACATCAAACAGTACCTATATCAAAGCGGTCGTAGGTAACTAAAATAAAATATTAAGAGCCCATCAACGTGTTCACTAGCGCCACTGCTAAATAATTGTGATTATTTCAATTTAACGATAGATATTTAAAATAAGGGTTCCGTTTTTTGCCATTTGGCTACGGAACCCTAAAAAGGGGTCCGCTACGTACTGTATTTTGTATTGAAGTACCTTTTGAATACATCATAATAGTTTTTACGTTGCTGGATTCGTCAATCTAGGCGTCCAAAGTTAAAACGGCCGTTTTCGTTTTGAGTTCATAGAACGACGAATCCAGCAACATAAAAACTAGTTTGATGTATTCAAAAGGTACTTCAATACAAAATACAGTACGTAGCGGCCCTGTTTTCTAAATATCAATCGTAAACAATCACAATTATTTTCCAGTGGCGCTAGTGGGTACGTTGATGGTCTTTTAAGTAAAATCTTAATTGAAAAGAAAAATACAGTAAATCGCATTCTCAAGAACCTTGGCCTACGTATAAAATTGTTTCAAAAAGGTTCATAATTGGAACATTAGGGACCTCTGCCGGCCCTTTAGGGTCATGTACGAAGTTAAAAAGCTCGCCTTCGATGTAAATGCTCTATTAAAAGGATCTTTCTCGGAACTCAAGAGAATCTAATTATACGTTCTGAATTCTCGGGTTCGTTTTTAAGAAACAAGGTGGAAGTATAATAAAGTTATTGTAAATAAGATGAGTATTTCATTAAAAAGTACATTACGCTCGTGTTAAAATATTCGGCTCGTCAGGGAGACCTGTGCGCAATTTTATATACTTTTATATAAAACTTAAATATGACGATACGGGTTAATAACCATTCTGTGTTGAGCAGGTCAGTTTCTTGTTATGTTAACGGATAAAAAACTAATTAAACAAAGTTTCAAACGCCGAATAATCACATGTTACGCACACAGGTAATTAGAGAAGTAAGCGGGGAGATACATCAACTCTATGATGCTTCTCAGTAAAGCGCAGTGATCTCTATGACAGCTTGCGCGCAGACACGTAAACATTCAACATTTTTAAATATAAAAACATTTAACCTTGTGTCACGACAGGTGATTAAATAATAGCCTTCTTAATGTTAATCATTACGTTTCGAAATTTTTACGTCTTGTTGGTCTCGGGTGATTGGGCACGGTCAGTTCTACGTAGATTCCGAGCTAAGGTCGATGTGTTGCTAAACCGTGTGTGCTAAATTTTTCAGATGGAAACAAGAGACGATCGTGAACTGCATGTATTTTTTTTAAATATAAAGTTAATATTTCTGTGCCAGTATCAAATTTAGAATTACCTTTGTAATTGAAAAACATGGAATTGCTTAAATTGTGGTATGTTTGGACAGTGATCTCATTTTTGGTGTTCCAATTCGTTCTTGAAGGAACTGCACAAGAAGCGGGATTTGAGTTACCAGTGCAATTAGTTGGATTCCCATTTATTATTTTGGCCGTGAGACTTACTAATTTCGTAAAGAAATTATCTTACGCATTAAGTCCAGGTAAGACACAAATAAGACACATATTCCGTTACGCTAGATTTCCAAATCATACTGAATTAACATTAGAAAAACTTTTTCAAAATTGCTAGGAAGTCATAAAACACAGACCATTGCACATGGAATACTTGCTTAACTTGGTAGAGTAGAGCACGCAGTTTATTTACAGTATTTTTTTACGAAACGTAGCCGTAATGGGGATCAACCCGCATTATGACATAAGACTTCGATTGACCAACATAAAGACCGGCGGGAAAGGTGTTACGCTGTCACGTATTCCAGTACAATCCGAGCCGTACTACGAGTTAGTTTGGCACACTGCATCGGCTTTCACGCGCGAAAATAGAAAAGGGGTACAACGGGAGTGGACATCTTTCCTGGGAGAGTAAAAATTCAAATTTCGAACGATTCTTGTTAAAATTCAAATATTAGTGCGTTTTGTTGATGCATGTGACACTTCAACAATAGACATTCGAAGTGTTGTGAAACTGTTGACTACAAATTAGCAGTTAACGTCTACTGTTGAGTTAGTAGTCGTTTTCTTCTTGATTTAATACTTGTCTACAATGGAGTGGAATAAAATATTGTACACGTCTGGTCTACTAGTGATATTGTTAAGTTGTTGCGATGATGTAAAGAGTCAAGATGCGGCGTTTGAACTGCCGGTGCAGTTAGTGGGTTTTCCGGTCATCATTTTGAGTGTGCGACTTACCAACTTTTTGAAGAAACTCTCATATTCTCTAAGTCCAGGTTGGTATAATAAATATGATGATACTACAAATATGATCATAACTACGTACTTTAAACCCACTGCACAATTTTATAATATAACACTGTACAGTCCTTTACACACTTTATTCAGTATGTAAATTCAATGCAGGCAAATCTTTAAACTTTAAGAGATAACTTTTGCTTAGAAATACAATTAAAATATTAACCATACAAAATAATTCGGCCCGCAATGTAAAGCAACACACAAGTTACGATATACGAGCTTTTTACAGTAATTACGGGGTCATAATAAACATAACTTAAAAAACTTCTTAATTTATGATTACACGGGTAAATTCTATGTCTGGTTTGATTAAATTTATTACCCGTATTGGATGTACATACACACTGTAGACTTCTGCGAAAAATCTATGCCACCTGCCTACGTAACAAAACATTTTGATTGTTGATCTATTGGTACTTGTTTTACTACACAACAATTTTGTGCAGTGAAACAAGCAAACAGCTTGCAAACAGTTGTTGGTCAATATTATGCAGGTAATCAAAACTAGTGTAAAGAGGTGTTGAGTGTAAATTTATTTACAATTATGATATATTTTACTTCTGATTTTTTGTTATTGGGAATGCTATTATAAATATATGTAAATAGACCTGCAGTACGGGCTTTTTTAAATGTCTCTATTTTTGGGTCAGATAAAGCTAAATTCTGATTTCGGCAAGTGTTTGCATTAAATTAAAATAGGTAAATATGATTACGTACAAATTGTGTGGTTTACAATATTTACAACGAAGGGAAGGTTGATACTTGAAGCCTAATGAAATGGGGTTTGCAACTGGCTATTTTCTATATTAACTATGATGCGTAAATAGTTTTTTTTTGCATAATAAATGCGTCATGTGCATCAACACTGTGTGCCCAAAGTATGACGTCATAACTTAACAACAAGTGAGCATACGCGTAATAAACTGATAGAGGGCATTGCTCATTGGTATTTATTTTAAGATTACATTTTAGTAATTTTACTGTTTTTGATCGAACCATTGTATTATGGGTAGTACGTAAAAGTAACTGTAAATATATATTTAAAATACCTACTTATAGTTATAAGTTTCAAATAGTTAACTAAACATAAACAGTACCCCTAGTGTAACTTTGATCGACATCATAACGTGACGAACGCGTTTGCGTTAAGTCTCATTTTGTATAGGATTTTGAGTTTCCAAAACGTCCCGCTTGGCGCGCTCTTTCGAAATCCAATACAAAATGAGACTAAACGCAAACGCGTACGTCACGTTTGGAAATCGAATTTATTTACACTAGGGGTACAGGTATATTACGAGTATAACAACTTGCCATTCACTGTTATAATGTGGCGTACCTATAGCGACCAACAATGTTTTAAACTTGTGAAATATTTACGAAATTAACTTGTTTATTCGTAGAAGTATTTTAAAAGCTACAAGAAATATGTATTCCAACAGGATAAACAATCTAGTCGATACAACTCGGTAATAACCGTACTAGTGTTATGTATCACTATCTATCAACTGATAGCACGTGTCAGGCGCCTCATTACTCAAACTAAACCACAACGTCGACAACTTCACAGACTGGTTTCATTACAATAAATGACTTCTTGTATAACCCATTTCTAATTCCATTCATATCGCATTTACAATGCGTTCAGGCTTCGAGTAGGTGTGCATTTATTATATTGGTATGAGACTCTTCATATTTTTTTAATTGACTTCTAGATTTCAAAAGAGGGGGTTATCAATTCGGTTGTATGTTTTTTTTTCAATTTTATATTACCTTCACTTGTAACAAATATGTAATATTAGTGGGTAGATCTCGCGATATGCTTTATGAGTAAAAAAAACTTCTTCGTAGAGTCATTATCATAGTGAACTATCAAGTTAAGACTGTAAAGGACCTAAGTTCTATAGACCATACTGGTACTTAGGTCCTTTAAGCCAATTTCCATCATTTTAACATTAAAAAAAACGAAATGACAAAAATATTTCATTTAACTACAGAATCTGCTCACAAAATTTCACGAGAATCGGTTGAGAAATGCGACCTGCAGAGGAGAACATCTAGAAATAAGAAAGCATTTTCTCCCAAGCTGAAAGGAGACCTTCGCTCGTACATACATCTAATAGCCTTAGATATCGTTTTGAGAATTTGCAGTTATTTATAATACAGATGACAATCTAGTATACCTATAAAATAATACTTTTTTTGCTATAGGTAAAACCTAAATAATTAATGCAAATTTGTAAGTAGGTATCTCATTAGACAAAAATGTAGTACAAAAGTATTTTTTACCTTACCAACTGATAAAAGCCCTCTTGTTTGTTCAAAAAAACTATTAAGAAAGTTGCATTATATCGACATGTGAGGCAAAGAGATCAGAAGTAATTAGCTGGTAGAATTTACTTTTAAATGATGATTTTGAATGTTATGGATATGGATTTGATTTGGTTAGATTTTTTTGGTATTGCATAGTTAGTATTTTACTCGCGTTGGTGGGGTGAAATATTTTGTGTTTCACTCGGAGGCAAAGTTTGTTTAAGCCTCGTGCCTTGCAACCCTCGCAACGCTCAACGCTCGCTATTTTCGGATCTTTCGCTTGCTCGGGTATCAATATTAGCTAGAATGTGCGAATAGGTAATTCGGCACTCGTTGCGAATTTCCTATTTTTCGCACTTCTATCGTAATGTACAGTCAGCATCAATAGTAGCGGATGAAGCAACGCGCTAAAAGTATCTGATATTCCGGATAACTATTCCAAACAAAGATAATTCTTTAAAATTTACTTTCAAAAGTATATCTTTTACAGTCTAAATTGTTCTACATAATTATAGAAGCATCAACTTTTGTTAAGCTGTTACAGAATGGTAGATACTTTTGAAACCTTGTTTGATCCGCTACTTTTGATGCTAACTGTACTATAAATAAAGTTGTATTAGAGAAAATTATCTATTTTATGCCGATATGCAATGCTTTTTATTTACTCGTCTCTATCTTATCTTATCGTTTATGCAATTGGCAAAGTATGGTTACTATGCAAACCAATCCATATAGCATAACATACCAACTTCATCATTAATCGTCTTATGCAAGGCATAATAGCTTAATTGTGAATTTAGTGCATGGAAAATTTAACTATTCGTGAACAGCAAGTTGTTATACGCGTAATGTACCTGTTTATGTTTAGTTAACTATTTGAAACTTATAATAGTAAGTAGGTACTTGAAATATATATACAGGCATTGTTACGTACTACCCATAATATAATGGTTCAATCAAACAGTGAAATTACTATATTATCAATACAGTTCGAGATATAACTAAATATTTCAAGCGCTTATCAAAAATTAAATGTAATAAGTTGATACTAGATAACATTAATTTTATTTGTTAGTTTTGTACAGTCGCCATCAGATATATCGGAGCGGCCAAGGCGCTCACAAATATCTGAGCACGCCTCTATTGTCAGGGAGGTAGAGTGCGTGTTCAGGTGTTTTTGAGCAATTTGGCCGCTCCGATATATTTGATGGCGACTGTACCATTACCAACATTGATTTAAAGCATAGATATTAGTGCAGATTTTTAAAAATGTAAATATGCATTGATTATAAGATAAAATATTGAGTACTAAGGTAACAATATTTCAATAATAACCTCCTCATTTTAAAAGGCTGATAAAGATGATAATTTGAGAGGCGATAAAATGCATGAGCCATGATTCATAGTTAAGTTTCCGCCGACCTCCGTTTTAAACTTTGCTGATAGTGATTAAAACTATTAAACTCATTTATTTAACAGGCTTCCATTTAACTTTAGCGGTGAAAACATAGTTAGGGAAGTCAGACCGATCATTTATAAGGTATAACTAGACCTTAATAGGTATTTATTTAAATTAAAAATCAAGAAATGGATCTGTTTTGGAAGGACATTTAAGACAAATTTTTGGCTTTAAAAGTATTTACAAAAAGAAACAAGCAGAAGTGTCCATACAAACATTACCCCTGTTCACATATAACGTTATCTACATATAATGCTCTCGACGTAGTTTTGGATTATACAAAAAATGCGAATATTTTATACACAACAATGCATCTTTAAAAAAATGCATTGACATATATATAAGGACAGGCCTTACGGGTACTAGGAATGGTGCTAGTGCAGTGGTGTCACTCATGAATTCGAGCCAATTGTGTAGTCTACTAGTTGCGATCAATCGCGCGCGTGATGGGAACTCATCAACCAATCGTGTTGTTGTAGAGAGAGAGAGAGAGTAGAGAGCGTTTATTCGTGGCAAAATAAAAGAAGAAAACAACAAGTAACAAAATATATCATATAAGCCACGAAATGGCATGGCGTTAGACTGCACGATTGGCTCGAATTCATCTGCGTGACTCCGCTGTACTCTGTGACTGTAGTGTACTGGTCCCATTCTTATTGCCCGCGCTTAGATATATGTCAAGGCAACAAGGCATCTTTAAAAATATTAATTTTTAATACAACGCGCATTTATGCATTAATAACCGAAGTATAATGTGTACAATTTATGAATTCACAAACTATGTTCTCTGAACGAGCTTGGTATCACTTGTAAGAATTGCTGCTGTTAATCAATATTTCGAAGACAAGAAATGGGCGGCTCAGGAAATGATAGATACTTACTCGTATTAACGGAAATGCAAGTTTGTCAGATAATCTCAAGAAATGGTAGACGGCAGATCAATTGTGTAACAGCGGTTTTACCTATTACATTATAAGCACTAACTTGAGTGGATTTGCAGTTTTATGGAATATAAGTACTTGAGATCGGAATGAACTAGAAGCCGTCGTCGATCCTAATTTTTTTATTGGTATTGTTTTATTGGTAGTGCATAGTTACATATATTCTCGCACATAGGTACTTAAATATTATTTTTGGTGCGTACTGCACTGCGAGAATTGTCAAATAAAAATTAAATCAAGTTGAGTTTTTAATTTTGAACTCGGCTTGAGCTAATATACTCGTAGTTCGTAATGTTCTGCATAAATTGTATTTAGACCTCGCTAACAGAGTTTTCTAGAAGGCTGGAGCGTGCGTATGCATAAAGGACTTATTTTAGTAGGGTTATTCGAAAAAAAAAAATTAAACGTTTAGTCTAGTAAAACCAATTGGATACTCGCGTTCGCTTTTCCTAGAAGGCAGCAACACGTGAGTGACACGAACTAAAATGTTAATCAAACTGTTTTGATTTCATTAAGAATAAGACTCAGGGTATAAATTATCAAGCCCAAATAAAATAAAGCCGCTAAAATACGGCGCAATAGCCGTAGGTATATATATCTACAACTTTAAATTAAAATAACGAATGTTTCACCAAAGTCACAATTTTCGATAGAGCTTAAGTGGACTTAGCAGTCTCAGGCAGGGATGGTGAAGTTTTAATTAGCCCACCCGGCAAGGCTCAACGAGGCAGAAAACCATTTTGATAAGCTGAGGTCATTTCAGTTCAGCTTACCTTACCTTTTAATGTTACTACGGTACCTTCCTGGATATTGCCGTGTACATTAATTAAGTTTGTTTTAGTTTTATTATAATTTCTTGTACGTTTTGTAAATTAATTTAGAAGTGACATTTTACTAAAATAATTGAAACTGTTTTAAATTACGACTAATAAACATAACAATGCGAAATGCATTAGTGATTTATGCCTTAAAAGTTTTTTTTTTAATTAGTACAGTGTTGCAACATGCAAGTAATCAATAATACGTAAATAGATGTATTCTAAATATCCAACCACGTTGCACCTACTGCAATTGCAATCGCTATGTACTTTCCTAATACATTGACTTATAATAGACCTTGCCAGTCATTTTCATCGCTTACCAAATACTTACTAGCCTGTGACTTACCAATATTGGGTGATCTATTGCGTTTTGTTCTTACGATTTTCGGGTTAATTTGATATTGATTTAACTTTACTCGCAGTGTTAATAATATATATAAGTACATAATATGCATAATATACATATTACATACTTACTAGCAGTCAAGGTGAGAATTTTAAAGTTCGATTTTAAGTCTTGGTCAGTTTTCAAGTTCAGAATCAGTAACTCTGAAGCAAGCAGCTACCTAATTAGAATGAAATAATTTAAATTTAACACAATGAAAATAAGGTCAGAATCAGAATCAGATTTTTATTTGCTAAAACATGGTACAAAAGGTCATACATATAAAAAAGGAACTACATGTTTCGTCACAAAGACATGCAAATATTTAAGAATGTCATGTGTATCGCATCCATAAATTACTTATACCTACTCTATTACAAATGTATGACATTGAGATATTCTTAAATGGTATAATATGCCTTAGATGCTAAAAATGTATACAATGCAGTTTTAAACTCTTTAATGTTTTCTTGTTTTAGGATGCTTAGTGGTAATTTATTAAATATAGGTGGACTTCCTTATTAGGTAAGTAAATAATTCCCGTATCAGGACGTCGCGCTTCATAACAAACAAAACACATTCTAAAGTAAGAAAGCAACCCTTCGCTCAATCCATAAAACACCGTGGCTCAATCTTTGTCTTCGTCATTCCAGCCACATACCGCTCGCGCAATCGCCGGCAGCTGGCCGCCGACGCCGACCCGTTCGACGCGGCGGAGGTCGAGAAGTACATCGTGGGCGAATTCGGCGCGCGAGCGTGCGTGTTCGAGCGCGTGTGCGCGCATTACGCGGCGCGCGCGCAGCGGGACCCCAAGCCGCAGATGGACTGGCCGGACGTCTTCAGGTGACTTACTTTATTTTTACTTGATCTAGTACATGTGTGCCATCATTATATGTTAAATTGATGTAAGATTACAAACCATTGTTAAATCACAGATTTGATTACAAATCACAAATGTCATTATAAATTATTACCAGTTAGAACACAACTTGGTGACAAATCCGTTAATAGTCGTCAATGCTAAACTATTATAATGAATGTACCATTGCGTCATAATAATAAGTCACACCTGTCCTTGACATACAATAAGAGTGTCGTTAGTCTGACTGAAGTTGCTGTAAAGTAAGCTCCTCACCTTTAGACTTAGTTATTTATTATTATCAACTTTATTGCAATATTGGCTAAAGCATTACTTAAAACTTTTTACCCGCACTTATATGTGCTTAACATTATAAAAAAAATCTAGTAACAAATTACGTAGGTACCACGTTACTAACTTAATCCTAAACAACACCACATTAATTCTCTTGCAATCTAACAAAGAAACTAAACGAAATGGAACTTTGGGTAAAAGTCTACTACGGTTTATTAATGAATCCCACTAAATGTTTCATGGGTTTCCCAAAGCGTCCGTCCTTGACCTAGCTGTTTTATGCACCATGCTATAAGAATTACCAAACTGCATGCAAATTGGGCATTTCAATGCCATGTCCGAACTGTGTATCCAGGCCAGCGACTGGCTAAATTGCCGTTCGTTAAAGAATGCAGCAAAGTGTGTCCAGTGAACTCGAGTTGCTGTAGGGTTGTCGATCACGTTTATTATATTAGTGCGGACGAGCGTGGTGTTGGAGCGTGTAGAAATTGAAGGTTTTTTATGTAAGTAAGTAATTAGCTGGACATTGTTAAAAAAATAAAATATATCTTATTGGAATATAGTCAGACCAATATAAATTGGCAGCAATTTAGACAGTGCTAGTTACTAAGTGTTATTTTAGACGTCATACTTCTATGAAATAATGACGTTTACTTAACACTTGCACAGGCTGGGCTAAAATCAAATCAAAATCACTACCAACTTATCGTGGTCTGACTCTAGTACTTTTGCCTTAAAGTACATAAATACAAACATCAAAGCTATAAATACACATATTTAAGACGGTTTTGGAATAAAAAGCTCTAAAGGCCAGCTAAGTACCTAACAAAATATTACCTAATTACAACCATATTTTAAATAGGACGACCACGTAACGTTACCCAACACGGGTGCTCGTCAAACCATGCACTCGTTTAACTACAACACGTCACGCATCGGACTCGGAGTAATCATAAATACTAGCGAGAATAAAACCGGCCTTAGAAAAGTTGCATTATCACTTTGTATAACAAGTTTGTGGTTAGACTAATTAGGAACGGAAAATTCTAGATAGACTAGCTGAGTAACAAATCATTAGTGACAGCCCTAACACAAGTAGGCCGCCAACGACGACGTAACGATACGCAACACGGGTCATCGCGAGCCACGCACCCGCCGAGTCGTTGGCTGCAACACCACGCATTCGGAAAACATGATTAGCGACCTTCGTAATGTAAACATAGTACAGGTGAATTGGGTATAGGTACAGTCAGCAATACTATTAGCTTAGCACCTTTACGTACAAACTTCTATGCAGGGTGGATACTTTTTTCTCTGCAGTTGACTGTACAAATAGGAATAATATTGTTCAATGGTTTTCCCAAGTTAATACATTTTATTTTCTGAATGACACCTTGGTTTAAACGTGTTTTCCTTAGTCAAAACTATTTTTCTAATTATTTTTTTGATTAAAACTATTTTTTTACATGTCATTAGTCAATACAACCTAGTTTCAAAGTGTTTTGGTGAAAACTAGAATTTAGAAACTGTTTAATTAAGGAAAGACCTTAATAGATATATTAGTCTTAAAAGTTAATGTGAAATAGTGTTGGTTATTCAACAAATAAAGTCAAAATACAACACAATATTGGAAGTCCTTGTTGATTATGGTATTGAGAAATAAGTATTATTTCTCTATGATTATGGCCACCTCAGAAACACAGTTTCATGACCATGATATGTGAATTACGAACAGTCATGCTAAACACTAAGAATGATTACAGGGCTGTAGTTGTGTTGTGAAATCTCCCCAAGGTTTGTGGAGTCTCGCCTGACTTACAAAAAGAAACTCCTAATTAGGAAACTTCCTGATTCGCAGATTAACCGGTTATTATTGTTTGTACAGAAAGACCAAGTTTTATTGCTAATTATGGACTTGTACAAACTTTTTAAAATATTTCGAATAATAATAATTTCGTAGGTACAACGTTGGTTTTCTACCAAAATTACTCAAATTATGTTTTTAGGGCGTATATTTGCGTAGGTCTTTTTAAATTGAATTGGCGACTACGTGAGATAATTGCCATGATATGACATTTACTGTGGAACCTAATTTATAATTGTCTACACAGTTCACATATTAGGTGCCGCAATGCAATGTAAGTTACATAATGTAATATTTGTATTAAGAGTACAATCGTCATTAAACTCTTTCTAAAGAAGAAAAAAATGCAAAATATCCAGAGGTTAGTCATCACACAAACATAACTTACTACCGACTAGGCTTACCACACCGAAATTCCTGTTCGTTCAGTTTGGCCTAATCGATTGCACATTTGATATATTGCACAATAAACAAATCGCGAACAACTAAGTTAACCTTCAATTTAAGTAGATAATTAGGAAATATTAATTGGCTTTAACTTAGCATATCTAAATGTGGCATTTGAATAAAGTCGTTAATTTAAACGTTGAAGATTCATTGAAGAGCCTACTTATTTGGAACGATATTCTTTACATTTATTTTCAAGCATCGATATACTAATGCTTTTTCTATATCACATACTCAACATTTTTACACAAATATGTAAGGATATTTTACATGAACTTGAATTTGAACCATGATTGTAAGTTGTGGACCAAAGATATCTAATTTTACGGACCTATATATCAGATGAATCAAGATGAATGGTATATTGGCTCGTCATTGCATTTAAATTGATATGAGTATGACTTTAGCCAATATTTATTTAATTGTATAATACAAAGAGTAAGTAACAGATACAGAGAAATCATTAATCTAACATTGCAGCATTAATTCCTTTGAGAGCTTCGTTGTTTAATTTTATCAGGCCCTCGTCCGGGGGCCCTCCAGTATGTTTATGCCAACTTAATTAAAATAAACAAGAATTAACCTTAAGATAACATTAACCGTCCATGTGGACTGTGTAGTTGTGTATGACCTACTTTTGCACCTACATACCGCGTTCAGCGTTGCATTCTTACATGAGATGAGCAAACCATCCGATTACTGCTCGGCTAGTTGAACTGCATTTGTGGCGAGTCTTATGCAATAATCCGCCAGCCACTTTCACTGTTCAAAGCTTCACACAGTCGACTCTAACTAAGAACCAACTTGGTTCACTCTTGGATAGCCGCCTACTAAACTATTTGTTTATCTCGGTCTGTACAATACCAGATGTTGCACATTTGTGCTAAGTTCTAAGTATTAGTTTTTACGTGGAAAGAAAAGCAACAGTTACCTGGAAATAATAAACGTGGTTTCTATGTGATGCGCACCATTTCAGATATGTCGTCGTCGTATAATTATTTATATCGTTAAAGTAACAAGTAAGCCAAAATTAAGAGAATAGCCTATTTATTTTGGTTCCGTAGCCAAAATGGCAAAAACGGAACCTTTATTGTTAGTTTTATCATGTCCGCCTGTACGTCCGTAATCCGTTTGTCACAGCCATTTTTAAATTGACGCGATATCTTTACAAAATAAGCCTGTAACCTTAAAAATACCTGTGTTAGAAATATTATTTGTCTGGTATATGATTTACCTTGGACATACATGTAAAACCTTATTTGTCTACTAATGTTTTCCTATCCAGATTCCCATTTGTGTAAAAGGATTTCGCGTGAAGTCTCCAGCCTTAAACGATTATTTCACCCCATTTTCTAATATTAGAACATTTGCAACCGACGCGGGGATCCGAGTATTAGGTCGGAATGTGAGCAATCTCAAGCATACGTGCTCATAACTGTGTGCCTTCCAAATTAAACCGTGAAAATATAAAATAATTATATTCGCGCACTCACGTAGCATCAGGTTGAAAACGTCCAGACAGGGTTATTGTTATTACTTATAATTATTTTTCTGTAAAGCAATGGTAATGATGAATTACAAGTTATATGTACAGAGAGGTGTCCCCGGGGCCCCCCTAGTATACAATCAGTCTATGGAGGGGGGGTCACCTCTCCCTGCATCTGACTACAATACAACAGTATATTTTAGTTGTTGAATTAGTTATTCGTTTATGTACACAGGTACATAAACAGGTACATGAGGTACACAGATAATGACCACGAAAACGTACTTTGGAACAAACATACTAAATACAAAAATCTCTCTTACAAAAAAATATACTAAATGCCAAAAAAGTAAATTGAGATATGCTGGTTAAATATTTCAAAGATGTGAGCTGAGCATACATCGGTATCAACAATCGGTATAAAAATAAGTAATGAACCCTAAATTCCGATGAAGTTACACCTATAATTAGCGGTAATAAGGGAAGTGAAATGTTGTATGTCTATTTCTGGACATCCAGCAACGGGTGTAAGGGGGTTTTTAGAAAAAAAAAATACCTATTTAATACTTAAATACTTTTTTTATTGTTTAAATTGATAGTGCTCGTGATTCTGAGTGGAAATGACCCAAAATTTGTTAGGTATTAAAAAAAAGTATAGGGTACACTTTTTTCTGAAAATGCCCGTATTCCTATTAAATACATCTTTTTGTCGCGGTTTTATTTCACGTATATGTTGTATGAAATATTTTTCAGAAGATCCGCAGGTAAACTTATTTATTGTTTATTTCCACAGCCATTATAAGCGTTCGTCAGACCAGGCGAAGGACTTCTACCTGCTGAGCGTGTTCCTCGGCGACATCGTGGGGTCCCCGCAGCTCTGCCACCAGCTGGGCAAGCGGAGGAGCTGTGATGAAGGCCTCTTGGAAGGTTCCTAGACGTAATTCCTAAGCTATCATTATTATTTAGGTACAGGCCGGGTTAGTAAATTTAAAGATAACTAGGTATATACATTTGTTAAAAGCCCATTTTTAATATTATTTAATACTTTTCATAAAGTAAATGTGTTGTTGTGCATGTAATAAAAGATTAGTTAATGTTAGTAAATTAAACCAGTTTTCTACTTCACATTTTAACTCCTGCACGAATGTTTATTTTCTTTGTACAAAAAGGGTTTTCTCAGACAAGTCGATAATTTGAATATTCTTTGCTAACACACATTTATATCTCAGAATGATAATAAATACTTTTAGTTATACCAAAACAGAGTAAAGTGTTGAGTCATAAGTACCCTTTATGTGGGCTTTTGATTTATTAATTTTATTATACGTAACCCCTAGATAATGTTTAAATAAGTAATGTGTATTAAATTACAGCCACATCAACACATGGTGATGATAGGTTAAGGACTATTGTTATAGCGTAAGCTGTTCATCCTACATTTTTTCCTAATTAAAAATGTGTAAAGTAACATATAAATAAAAAAAATGTAACTGTCCTTCTAGAAACAAAAAAACTGATGATCAGTGGGGTAAGAAAAATACTGGGGTATGAGTAAAGTTGTATAAAATTGTTCATACTGTTTCTTTTACCTCGTGTAATATAAACTAAATTCATCTGACCTCATGCTTTAAAAAAATATTTATTTCAGAATAGTGCATAATTTTTGAAAATTGTAAACGTAGTTAAATTTATTCTTAATATAATATTGTAAAAGTTACACATACGCATCTATCCTCTTGTAGAATTGACTAAATTCTATGTATTTGTATAAATCTTTGTTAACTACATTATATAAACTTGTTATTAGTGTTAAGTTTAAAGGAAATTTAAAAGGTGCACTTGTTAAATTAAATAATATTATTACAGCCTTGATTGGACATAATCATCAAGATATTCATGTTACAGATTTAAGCCTTAGAATTATAATAAAAAAGGTAATGTATGTTTTCTAGTTACCAAATCATTACCACGCCATACCTATATTTTGTAACTTACACGAGTTTACACGTGTCATTTACCTTTAGAGTCTGTGCGGAAAGAGAAGTCGTGGAATGTAAGGGAGCCTATACATTCTACGACTCTTCTCTTTCCGCAAATACTATAATACAATAGTTGTAAAATCACAAAATATATGCCTAATGTTACCATAATTTAAACGGCATAACCAAACAGTGTCGTAGAAGAAAAGTCATATTTTCTTAATCCAGTAGGGTAGGTACCTGATAAGCTGTATCCTAAAAATCATGAAATATGAATAAAATATAGAAGCAACTCTTCTAAGCTACTTAAGTAAAAGTTATAGAGCGTGCTCTTTTAAATATTTCAATGATTTAAGCTTTATTTGGTCACCAATACATTTTTTTGTACCTAATTGTTAAAACCGTGAATTCTTCCATTTAGATGCCACCAGCATGAGTAAAAATGATCACAATTATAATACAAAGGTTCAAGGTAGTGATAAAGACTGTTTTATTACATCACGATCATCTAATATTTAGGTAATGAGTAAGACACGTTATAGTAGAGGCTAGTCATTTCATTAAAATATACGTATAATAAAAAAATACAATTACAAATTGATTGTTTTATTAAACCCTATTTTATTTAAAAATAACCTGCCAAAAGCATGACGGCCTAGGGCCGGCGTGTGGTTCCTTAGTTATCCGTTCGTTACAAAAGGGTACCTAGAACAGGGGCTAATAGTAAGTAGTAAACTATCATGTAAGTATATAACGAGCAAAAGGGCAGCTTCGTACGCTTTTACTAAGCATGGGAAGACTTTTTGCGACAGTTCAGAAACGGCTTAAAAAACTGATTATATTCGCTATTGTTTTTATCGAGTATTTTTAAGCTTTACGATTTTTTTCCATATGTTTTGGACCCATGGTTCTAAAGTTAGAGGGGGGAGGGGGCGCATATTTTTTTCTTTCGGAGCAATTATTTACATTTATAAAAAAAAAAGAAATTGTTGAAGACCTCTGATTGTTTTAAATCCTATACATGATCATATCTTAGATGATATCATAGGGTTAAAACTAAAAAAAAAACACTTTACGTGTAGGGGAGGTACCCAAAAAATGTATTTTTCTCATTTTTATTTTACCACTTTATCGGATGTATGTATTGATTTATATCTCCATTCCAAATCGCAGATTTATAGTACTAACGATCACGGGGTTTAATTGAGGTTAGGTAAAATTGACTACGGAACCCTAAAAATAATTGGTATTTCCAATATTACTTACGTATTTCTGTAGTGTACATTCCTAATAACGTATTATTAATGAATATAAATTTATTTAGAAGTACATTATTTAAACAGTGGACTATACGTCGAGTATTCAATGTAACAGACTGACATCTACATTTATTTATTTACTCTCTTAGAAATTATTGAATTTGTTTGGAGTGAATTTCGCGCATAATATTCGCACTTGTAATGTGACAGTGGCATCCGGTGACATCTGGCGGTGAATGACTGAACTAGCAGGTAGTTTACTCATGATAATATTGCATAGTACAATATTTGTTTATAATATATTTTTCAATATAAATTCTTAAGTCATGTTTATTGAATAATCGATTAAACACAATAAACTACTTCGTAAGCTTTTAATTTATTTATGTTATCTTTAGAGATGCCATCTGTTGTAAGGCAGATCAATCTAAATACGCGGGAATAAAAGTGACCAATCATTGACGAGGATAGTAAATATTATCCAATCAAAACTCGGCATTCTGGTTGGGCTTAGGAGTAGGATTAACATGGCGGTTGAGGGGTTCTCATGGGGGAACGAGGTTATTTAAGGAACTGCAAAGTGGATTCGAGATCTTTTGCCTTCAGCAGAGCGTCGAGTCAAGAAGGAATCCTGTGAGTGTTAGGTTGTAAGGAAAACCATGTGTCTAAGCTTGTTTGCAGATACGTCTATTAGCGGCCATCTTCAGGAGATATGAAAAGAACAGCGACAGCAATGTGCGACGCGCGGGTCGTATTGACTTGAACCATGGTTGCGAAGAACTGTGTGAGCCTACCACGGGCAGTTGCCGAAAGGGCTACATTCCACGAGCATCGGGTCTTAAAGGTTCTTAATTTGTCACTGTGAGTGGCAAATCATAAGAAAACCGTGTATTAGAACTTGTTCGCAGATACGAGTATAAGCTGCCACCTTCGTTGGAAGCTTAGCGTGTGGATACGGCCAACATGGGCGGGACGCTGTAGGAGCTTCATCCGGACCATGGGCGTGTTGAAAAACACAAAATCATCATGGGTCAGCTGCCAAACAACTACATGTTACGGTGCGGTAATTTCATATACCTACTTATTTGCATATCATTTTATATCTTGAGAAAACCTAAAATACATATTTCGTTCATTCATAGGCTCCAATGTTTGCTTAATATCCGTAGGATTGTAGGCTTGGTTGATACCGATGAGTTGCCTATAAATAAAATCATTATTTCTATATATGAATAGCGGGTAGGTTGAATAGATCGCGTTGGGTACCCTTCATTGTGGAACGAGATGACAATTCTTGTGCTCTGTGAATGCAAGTCGGATTCTTGTACGAGAGTGTTATTTTAACTACGACGGCAAAATGGATTGAGATATTTAATTTCATTTGTTCAGTGAATTCCTAAATCATGTATATGCTTTTTAAATATAATCAATTTTGAAGATAGGTAAATCAGGGTTCGTGTGTGATATGATTATAGGGTAGGTAGATGCATTCAATTACTACTTACTACTTGATTTGAGTTGTGAAATCATTAGCAACTAAATGAATGTGTGTTTAGTAGTAAACGAGCGCGTTTATTATTGTGGATTAACCGTTTACGAAAAGAAGTGGAACGTATGTATTTTCCATGTTTTAATTCAATGGCAAGGGTGGAATGTGTCTCGATTTAGATATAGATGGCATAAGTAGATGTGTTCAATTAGGTTGATAAATAACTTTAGTTGTGTTACACTCGGCGGTCATTTCTTTATCGTTTTATGTAGGTTTAGCCGTCAATATCAGTCATTATTACCATATATAGTATAACACGTAAAGTCAACGAACGGTGTAGGTAATTTAATTCATGAAATGTTTTAACATATATTTAAAATTATTTATTTCTGAATTCTCGGTTCATGTACGAGGAATATCGAGTCCTGTCAGCGGATCCTAAGGGCGCCTGCTTCGTGTCTCGCCATCAATTCCTGGGGTGTTCTGCCTTCGAGAGCTTCAACGCTTCAACTCAAGATGCGGACCTCGTAGATGTGGGCGAAGGTGAAGATTCACTCCGGTGCAAGCTAGTAGACACGGTGCGTTGGTTCTGAGTTATATGTTATCTCAATCTTGACCTGACATATCTATATATCACATACTTTCATGTTTCAGTGTTAGTGAATTACAGCACTTTGATTGAAAATGTAGGTTGATAGGTTGAGTGTATTAATTATGATGTAATACATAATTCACCTTTTACAATACTACAAAAATAATTGGTTGTGTAATTATTTGTGCGCGCGTATATAGGTATACGGCCACGTTTGTTTAATTAGCAACCAAGTTCATAAACTAGATTGCTATAATTGTTTGGTGAATGAGTTTTACAAAATACTTATTTATTTAGAATGTTATACAAATGGCTAATGACGTAATATTATGTCGCAATACATTATAGGTTTTATTCAATGACTTCTTACAGTAGCTCAATTACTGTGGCTACTGTTATAGGTATTCTGTACGTCACTAAGTTTATATCCTTTGACTTCCACTATTATAGTTTGATTATCATAATTGAAATGATTCTTCCTTCGAATGCCTAGTTGTCTTTATTCATATAGATACTTAGCTTCATATATTCCGTAGGGCGTAAATGTTTAACTCGATTAGAATATTAAGCACTATTTTTGTCTCAATTTCCGGTTCACGGTGGTTGCGGAGCGAGTCTTGTTCCATCAGCGGCTTTCGAGTGTCTCGGTGTCTCCGAGCATCCTCGTGGGTACCTGATCAACCCCACTGCCACGGGCGCCCAGATGCAAGACCTACCTTCTACATGAAGAGGCTGGCTGCACTACGCCGCATCTGTATCTCACGCCTGCACATTGTATCCAGTGCGCCGTCCATTTGCGTGGAACGAGAATTGATCCTGCCTTGCCTTGTCTTCTCATCATGATGTGAGAGCATCGAAGCCCCATCAAGCAGATCTTAATACCTAGCGGTGACGTAACCTTTCAATAAATTATACAAAAGGTTTTAATTTCATAGTCTAGTCATGATAGGAGTATACAAGCGGTTTAAATAATATTCACGATTCCTAACTGCTTACTTATTTGTAGGTAGATAACTGGTGCCTATTTGATACTTATTTTATGATCATGATTCCGTTTTATAGGTACATACCTAAGTATATTACGTATGTTGAAATGTTATTGTGGGTGTATATATTTTGATCATTTGGTATATAGTTTGATCTGTATTTGCCAATGTATTATACCTGCCCTAATTTATTTGTCATATTGAATCAAATCATATGACTAGAATGTGGTTATTACATTTTGGATTATGTCCAATTGAGAGGATATTATATATATTTACTAATCAATTGTAGTTGTTGAAACCTGTCACAGTGGTTTTATAAGTGGCTGTTTTAACAATGCGGTTTTTGGTTATATTTGGGATTGTCGTTGCATTTGATTGATCCCAGTTATGACTAAAGGTATCAAATCCTAAACCGACTGGCTTTTAATTTAATTAACAGTTGTACTCTTTGCGGCTGATCTCATGATATTAGGGGCAACGCTTATATCATTGTCTTGTATATTTTCGTTCTTGGTCACTCATGTCATTTATTTACTATTATCCCGGTTTCAGTACTTGATAGTCTGAACCTTACGTGTAATATTCCATTAGGCTACATGCCTCAGGTACTGCAGACGGTGCAAGGTCCAAGTGACTTACCTATGGAAACATTTCACGTGGGATTTGCGGCTCGACATATTAGGGAGTTGTCCATAGAGCGGTGTATGCATGATAATTTTATGAGATTCAAAAGGTTGCCCTTATAGTTGACTGCAACCAGCTATTTATTTTACAGTATATTAAGGTGATAAAGTTGTGTGAAGCCAGACTACACCCCGTCGATCCTACCTAATTTTATAGCGTATTTATGAATGTGTTATCATAAGTACTAATACATCTTTACTTATATTTGATCAAAAGGTATGAAATCTTAATCCAACTGGCTTTTAATTTAATTAACAGTCTTACTTTTTGCGTGACGTTGCATATGATAATTTAGTAAAATGGCTGATCTCATGATATTAGGGGCAACGCTTATATCATTGTCTTGTATATTTTCGTTCTTGGTCACTCATGTCATTTACTATTATCCCGGTTTCAGTACTTGATAGTCTGAACCTTACGTGTAATATTCCATTAGGCTACATGCCTCAGGTACTGCAGACGGTGCAAGGTCCAAGTGACTTACCTATGGAAACATTTCACGTGGGATTTGCGGCTTGACATATTAGGGAGTTGTCCATAGAGCGGCGTATGCATGATAATTTTATGAGATCCAAAAGGTTGCCTTATAGTTGACTGCAACCAGCTATTTTACAGTATACTAATGAAAGTAATACAGTTGTGAGAAGCCAGACTTCACCCGGTCGATCTTTATAACACATTTATGATACGTTATCAATACGTCAATCACAACATAAGTGCTAACATATCTTTATTTATATCTGAGCATATTAGTAAACCTTATATATTATTAATAGAACTTGCTACAACTTCTTGTTTCATAATTTTCTTTATCTTAAAATAGGAATATTTTGATCTCCTGATGTATCCCACAATGGCATTTTATAGGAAGAAGGTAGGGTTTATTATAGTAGTCTTGTAAATAGTATTCAATAATTTTGATAGGATTTTATAATTTCCTATTGGTTCAATGCACTTAAAATAGTGTTTCATTTTATTGACATGGTTTATATTCGTCTTTCTTTAAGAACTGATATGTTTTGTGCTTGTTGGAACATATTTCAGATTTTATTTTATCATGTAACATGTCTCACACCTCAAAGAGCTTGGGTTGTTATTTATCATGATGTTGGTCTATATTTACCACTAAATGATCACGCCATACCTAATTTAAATGAGGTTTTAATTTGTCTTTATCTGTGACATATTTTGTTATGTTTGTGTACAGGTTAAATTGGGCAGTCAGGTTTTTGTTCCGTCTTGTTTTCCTGACTTAGGTATTTGGCCCTAGCAATCAAGGCGGTATATCCGAATGGGTCCTAATCAGACTTCATTGGATATAGAGCTCATAAATTATTGAATCATACTCAATCAATTTTAATGCAATAAATCAAATTTATTAGCATTTAATACCTTGTTTATTTTATACTTCATCCCCTATAGCCTAGACCCTTATTTACTAAATTTCAGTATTACTTTCCAAAGGTTTCAATAGAGTTGAGGAAAGTAACAGTATTTCAGCTTACAAAGCTTTTGTAGTAGAGTTTAGGAAGAAGTAATTTACATCAATAATGTATCATATTTGAATATATCAGCGGCCGATCATAAGATCAGGCAGATCGTGTAATTCCTAGGCATATCGTGAAAAGTAAAAAAAAATGTCTCGGAGCCCCGCTCTTTCTGGACAGCTTGTCCGTCGGGCATCTGAAGCAACCTAACGAACCTATCCTACCTATCTATTACTTTAATGTGACTATCGTCAAAACAATACACAGCAACATTACGATCGGCCGCCATCGTATATAAAATCAAAACAATGCCACAATTATTCATTCGAGATTGCTCGCCAGCAGAGATAATAAATCTAATGCCCAGTAGACGAAACATTTCCCTGTAACACCCCAATAAAATACAGAATGAGTCCATCTGTTTTCTGCTTTACGTGAATTTACAAGAGCCGCTGGCCGGAAGGACCGTTTGGTTTCCGGCTCCCATCCTGTTATGGTTTAATTTAGAGCTTGCCATATTAAGCTGTTTAGGGCTATAAGAGGGTTTTGGGATCCTGCGGGTGTTAAACAACTGAAAAACAACGATTATATGAAATATTTAACGGTTAAATCGCATAAGCGGCTTATGACTGTAACGAGAGAGGACAGACCGTTAAAAGTTTTGATATTCATAATATATGTTTGGAGAAGCGGTGGTGGCCGAGTGGATATGACGTCCGACTTTCAATCCGGAGGTCGTGGGTTCAAATCCTGGCTCGTACCAATGAGTTTTTCGGAACTTATGTACGAAATATCATTTGATATTTACCACTAGCTTTTCGGCGAAGGAAAACATCGTGAGGAAACCTGCATACATCTGCGAAGAAATTCAAAGGTGTATGTGAAGTCCCCAATCCGCATTGGGCTAGCGTGGGGACTATAGCCCGAGCCCTCTCGCACATGAGAGGAGGCCTGTGCCCAGCAGTGGGACGTATATAGGCTGAATTATATTATTTAATATATGTTTGAGTTGATATTAAAGGCACGAGTGTTTATCGGGTTCACTCTTCTCTCATATACTTGCGCAGCGACCCGAAGTGGATCATGGCCTCTAACACCAAAGACCGCCATGCTTTTCTGTCCAGTCGACGGCGCCGAGTTCGCTAAGGTCTTTTTGCACTTCGTCTCACCAGCGGTACCTAGGACGTTTAGCCATTTGGAACTTCAAAATACGCCCTTCAGACTGCACGATCTGCACCCATATAATCTTCTCTCATATATTTAATTTTAATCATTTTATCATGTACTGCAACTGATTTATTTCGCGATCAAAAAATCAGCTGTTCTATAGAAGACATTGACTCTGATTCACCGAAATGTATGAGATAGCAGATTTTTTTTCGCGATTTCGTGGTTGACCCAATCAATAGTAAAAGTTGTTCAGTATGACCCATCAGACTTTTATCACTGATAACTAAAGCAGCCTGTATAACTAAAGCACTAAGGTTTTTATCAATTACCAGCATCATTCCACGTGGACGAAGTCGCGGACAGAAGCGTGTTCTCTTTATTAGAGAAGTTCTAATTTTAACCAATTCTCTTGATAAGCCAAGTCTCCTTTGCTTCCCCTATACTCAGTGCTAACCGAGGTAAAATATTTGCAAATTTGCGAAATACCCAGCACAAAGACCTTGCTTAAGTCAAGGCCCAAAATAATATTAACGTATCATTGTAGAATTTTTTATTAGTATCTGTAATATCAATATCAACAAAAAAGAAAAAAAACAAAGAAAAACTTTAATATTTTAGCACCGATTGTTTTTGTACTCTCTGAAACATTTTTTCGCTAATTTTCCCGTCACTTACTGGACCTGACAAAAGTTTTGAATATGTGCTGTATAATTTTTGCAACAAGATTTAGTGGCGCCACCTACCAAAAAAATATCGCACGAGTAAGTAAGTAAGTACTTAACTTAGATTTCAGCTAGGTTTTCCCATTCGCATTTTTGTCAACAATTTATTTCTTCCAGATTTAGTGGCGCCACCTACCGAAAAACTAGCTCACGAGCAAGTAACTTAGGTTTTAGCAAGGTTTCCCAATCGCGCGAAACTTTCACTTGTGTGATGCGTTGTTGCACAGCGTTCCGATAGATGGCAGTTGACGTGACTGATGGAAACAAATGCGGAAATTATCAATAAACACGACCATAATTATTTAATTACAAAACTTTTATTAATTTCTAAAATAAATAAAAGCAAATGAAAAAGTAAGTGTCACCAGTTACTTTTTCAATTATTTTTGTAGAATTGTTACTACCGTTTTTATAGAATATTTTAAATATGTTATATGACTGACAAAGTTTACAAATGGGTAAATTTGAATAACATTGTACATTGTTAAGACCATGTAATTCGTTTTAAGTTAGTTGATTTCATTGTGTTACGAAAATTAAGCAGTTTATATTTAAGTTACATGCATGAAAGTGCAAAAGTCCATGCGTACGAGCGGGTAACGGGCAGGCGAAAAACACGTCATCGTTAATATACTGTCAAAAAACGTATCGCAATTAAGTTCTCGATATTATCCAATGTCGTAGACGACACCTTGTCCTGGTAAATTAAAGTTTTACCTTGTATGTATGTCAAAACACATACCTACCGAACTACCGAGATCGATACGTTTTTCGGCATACGTAAATCTTCTTTCTTTCTTTTTTATAGGAAGTTATTACTTACACAAAGTGACTAAGTCCCACGGTAAGCTCAATAAGGCTTGTGTTGAGGGTACTTAGACAACGATATATATAATAATAGAAATATTTATAAATACTTAAATACATAGAAAACACCCATGACTCAGGTACAAATATCCATGCTCATTACACGAATAAATGCTCTTACCAGGATTTGAACCCGGGATCATCGGCTTCGTAGGCAGGGTCACTACCCACTAGGCCAAACCGGTTGTAAATCACGTGTACCTAAATCATTACAAAATATTGTGAGCAGTTAACATTCAGTAACCAGTAACGCTTTAAATCCAATAAATTATAGCATTACTGAATAACTGAAAGTAAGTTATTCGCGGTAACTTTTTATTATTTTACATTACTTAACGACAGGGAATCTAAAATTGACATAACTTCCTTATGATTATAATTACGTATGTATTTTGTATAACTACCTATCAATATTATTTCATATAGCTGAAGTAACATCGTTTACATCGTGCAAAAGTAGCGCTACCGATCAGTTTAACGATTATAGATAAAAATATTATGTACGAAGACGTTATAAAACAGTTATACAACCTGATATTGTATGGAGGATCTGAACGCCGATTAATACAATACAGTGATATTACTGAATAGTCGCGGCAACGGCGGCGGGTAGTTCAAAAAATAAGGCGACTAGTGTTTTGGAACACATGTTAAAACGAGCCTAACAGAAATCCCGAAGGAATATATTTTTGTTGTCTAAGTATGTATAGCTGCATGGGAGAAACCCCGAAAACGCGAATCAAGATTGGCACTATAGGCAATTTTCTCCATTTTTTGCACGATTTCGGGATTTGTAAGTACCTACTCTTAGTGGGATAGTGGACGACCGCTTTTCCATATATTAAACACCGAAAAAGTTAACTCAAAGATTAGAAGCAGCAAATATATCAGTAATGATTCATTTTAGTCATTTTTGATAAATATTAGTTTTTTTGGCCAGTGATCTAAAATAATAAGTTGAAATAGTAGATAGTTTAATTACTATTCTTTCGTAAGCGATGTTTTGCGGGTGAAGAAACCGGAGAAAAGAATGCAGAACCGCTTGCAGCTACCTAATTCACAAAACATTTTGTCTCGATATTGGGCTCATCTCTAATATAAGACGGCTAGCCTACCAACGCTTCATTTTTGTACGTTTGCTAACAAGAAACTAATATCGGAATAGGACTCCACGTACTGCATATTATCTGTTGGAGTTCGCTATTCGCTAGCAGTTTTATTGGACTTTGAAGCCCTTACCTAAAAATTAGTTACTAAGTAAATTTTCAGCATAGGTGAGGGAAAAAATTGTGTAGCTCCCTTACAACGCGAACTTTTTCTAAATTGACTTAAATCACTTAAGGGACAGCCATTTAAATATTTTAAATGGGTTGTCAGTTGGAACCAGGAAGCCAATCCATACTTTTATTGTGACATAAAAATTATATCTATATGATGTCAGTTGCGCATGTGCGTCTCGCTCGATACCTATATTTACGGATAAATACGACTAAGTAGTACGAGCGAAATGCACGTGTGACTGACATTATTTAGATATCATTTTGATATCACAATGTAAGTATGTATTGGCCTCCAGTTTAAGGTTCCCTAAGTTGTCCATTATAAAAGAACGATAAAATGAAGGTTTTATCAGTGGAAAATGTGGTCAGGTTACTTACACTTTAGATGCCCTGAAGATTATGCATTATTGTGAGAATAGGTTGCTTCTCCTGAGGCGACGCGCTCGGTAAAAATTATGAATAACACCAACGTAGCTAATTGGTCGGCGTGACTTAGATTAATTTTATTATCTACTTTACCCAACAGCACAAAGTTATACGATTTTTGTGGTTTATGTGGACATAGAAAGTTTCAATTACGTATACTTTAGATTTTATTGATATCTAAAAAACTCCGATTTCGTCGTTGACTCACTCACTCACTGATGATCATCAAAACTCTTAGAGTACTTCCTGAAGCCCTAGAAAGCTGAAAGTTGACGCTGATTAGATATGTAAGTTAGTATTAGTATACAAACAACAAAATAAATCTAAAACTTGGAACTTTTACCCCCCAACCCCTTAAACTAGGCTTCCACGAATTTTGATGCTAGAGGTCTGAAAATTGATACAGGGACTCCTTGTTATAATAAAATACGTATTTTAGGATTTTTAGAAAATTTCCACCCTTGAAATTAGGGGATGGAAGATTGTCATTAGCAACTTACAAAAAGAAGTGAAATTCCACCAAAAACATTTTCATGTAAAATGTGGCCAAGACGAAACTATAAAGCTCGCACTGTCAAAAAGTTATCAGATATCATGTAGAGCTAAGCTTTTAACTCTACTAGCCCTAATTTCATAAACTCTAGATGTTAGTCAAAATATGTGGCTTCGCCGATTCGCTACCGACACATTGGCGTAAGGTGAAATATTTACTTACTACTTTTTTGTTATAGGTTCCTACAATAGTTTATGTAACAAAACCGCCAAACCACATGTTTTGACTAACGTGTAGAGTTTGTGAAGTTAGGGCTTGTAGAGTTAGAAGCTTGGCTCTACACTGATGATGAGAACTTGTTAACTTTTTGACAGTGATAGCTGTATGGTTTCGTCTTGACAACATTTTACATGAAAATGTTTGTGGCGGGATAGAATATTTATATGGTTTCTTTTTTTACATAATTTATGCTTAAGCAATAGGCCTGACCAAATGATCAGCTATTTCTCCGAATATTATCCACCCAACTAGCTATCGGACGTTAGGTACTTCTGTCATGTGAAAGCGGCCATCATTCCACTCCATATAGGTAACAAAAAGTATATATATACATATATATGGTATATTTTTGTCAAAACAAAAACTCAAATTAATATCCCTAGTGGAATCTAGCTTAATTCACTCACCGAAATAAATGAAAATAATTAATTACTAATCCTCTTACGGAAAATAATTGATAAATTAGAGCTCTTCATAAATCCATAGCTGGCGGGCAGGCAGTAGGAGGCTTAGATAAGGGCGGGATACACTGATCTCGCTAGAATGTTTTGAAAGATATAGTTTTGCTTGCTAATAATTACCGTCAACCGAGGTCAATGGAAATAGCGCTGTAAATAGCAAAATTTAATACTATTTTCAAGCGTATCAGGTAAATTTCATTCCCGGTTTTTATCCCCTCCGCCACCCTAGATGACAGTACTTTGTTTTCATAATGATACAAACAAGCATACTATTCATTTGCCGGTAAAGTGTTTCATTGTAGACTATGAAAAATTGAAACTTCAGGATACGTATTGCCGTATATTATAAAGGTCTTTCTTGAATATTTAAGGGGAAAATCTAATTATATCTTCGTTAATTCAGTGTTTCTTCCATAGATGACAAAAAATAGCTGGCTAATGAAAATATCGAGTCGGTGTTTTATCTTAGAAACCTTTACACCAAATGGCGTTCATCGAAACGGAAAACTCTCAGTTCAAACTTATAAGGTTCGGTTTAAAGTAAAACCGTGGGTATTGAACATATATATACCACAATCATCCGATTCTTCTTCATCTGGACATGTTATTAATAGTAACCAAATAATTATACATTTTTGCCGCGTCCAGTGTATCCCTGTCCTAAAGAACTTTTCGCTGACCTTACATTATTTGTATTGAGTCGGCGTCCTCATCAAAGTTGGTTTAATTTAATCTTTTAAATAGCTTCATTACTGGATATTAGGAAGATTAATGAAGTATTTCAAAGTAAATGCTCGTGGGCGGTTTTGTTAGCTAACATTAATTTAATTAATAAATGTTTAGTTCTGTCTGTACGTCTTAATAGAAGTCTATGCAAAACGTCATGTTACAATATATTATCAACAAAACGTTAGTACTCTTAAATATAACACTGTACTTTCCTCTATTATAAAGTGCATAATTTGCAGCAACTGCAGTTAATATAATAAAAGTTTTGCCCGCCTTATTACTGTGACCGCCCGGTAGACTAATTTCCTGTAGAATGGACAAGCATTTTCGGGCATTATGTAGAAATTCCAACGGATTTTACATTTTGTACCGAAATGCGAAGTATTTTTCAATTTCTGGTGGAAATAAGTGCGGTCAATGTAATGCAGTTGACAATTAATGGTAGAATACTTAATGCATGACTGAGACCCGGTTGTCACGAACGGATAGATTGGTCGACTAATATAGCAGGCAAAGAAAAAAAATTGAGCCGATAGAGTTATTTAAATGTCTTCTTTCTTTTTTCTTTTCATTATTTTGGAGATGTGTAAGTACTTAACTGGTGAAGTCCCCATCTTTCTCACTACAAGTGCTGGGGCACAAAATAATGCTTAAGTATCCGAAGGGACCGTCGGATTTAGTCCAAGATCCCAAAGCCGCCAGACTTTACTTATTTTCTCGTGAATAAAATGTATGGGATAATATAGTGCTAGTATGTACTTTTAATGTCTGCATACTTGCTATATTGACCCAACGGTCATTTGTCCGGTACAAGGTGTTAAAGGTTGGTAAAAATATTACTAACTCTTCTCAATATTCTCATGGCTGATTTTTATGTATGTTTTAAATTTTGTTATAAATTGATAATCAACATTGCCAGGCCATTTTCGCCGGCGATAACTATTACCAGACGCTTTAAAACTGTAAAAAAAATATGTAATTGTTACCGCCGGCGGAAATGGTCTGGCAATGTTGATTATAATTTTTTGACAATATTTTCTAAAACATACATTAAAATCAGCCATGAGAATTTAAGAAAAGTTAGTCAATTTTTACCTAACTTTAGCACCCTGTACCGGATAAATGGCCGTCGGGCCAATATAGCAAGTATGCAGACATTAAAAGGACATATTAACACTACATTATCCCATACATTTCATTCATGAGAAAATAAGTAAGGTCTGGCGGCTCTGGGATCTTGCTCTAATTTATCTCACATGGTTTTTTCTGCGGTAATAAAGTTATGTGATTTGTAAATGGTCGACAAGCTGTTGGCTGATTGGTCGAAAGGCAGAAAGTTAAAGATGATGTGCAATGTAACTGCCGCTATAGTCCGTTTTTTAGCATTTTAAAGAAGGTAAGCGATTTCGAGGTGTCTTTTTATTGAAAAACACTTTCGAAAAAAACAAGTCACTGCTAATATGTACCAATTATAAATTATATACGATCTTTTACATTCTTTTGCTTTCATGGGTGTACAAAAAAATGTGTCTCGATTGTTAACAATTTTTCTAATGCTAAAAAAACGAACTATAAACCATAGTCAATTTGGTTTAATGTTCCTTCAAAGACAGGTAAGGCAATACAATGTATTAAATATTTAGGTATGATGAAGGAAATACAATTCAACCGATCTGACACCATCTGATTTATGCAATGTGCAAAGTGTTAAGCAAAAACATTAATTTACATCTGTTCTGTTACTGACTGTAGATGGTAATTTTTTATATGAATGTATCTACGCAATACATGTTTTTGAATAAATTATGTTTATGTTATAGTTGATGCAAAAGACGCAACAAATCAACTAAATCAAATATTTTTAAGCAATCAGCGGCCATGCATGGTCGCATTCTTATCGCCTGTCACGTTCTAACAAATCTGTAAGTGCGATAGTGACATGCATAGTGACAGGTCATAAAAATGCAACCATGATGCCACCGCAGATCTGTGTTATACTATAAAGACACTAAGACGATAATAAAGGTATATAATACTTCAATTCATAGAAAACATACACATCTAAGTAAAAAATATCTGTGATATCCCACATAATAAATAAATTCCCCAGGATTTCGAGCCAGGACTATCAGTTTTGCAATCTGGCAGGCGCGTATTCTAATTTTAATTATCGGATATGTAATTGGATCTGGATAAACATTTTACTTACGATTACAATATACATAACGGATATAATTATACAGAGGTATTGCTATAGCTAGCTTAAATCTAAAATAGATCCTTGAGGCATCGTGGTGGAAGATAAACACTCGTCGTAGTTTAGGCGTTACCTTTTACAGTACCAAGTATGCTGGCGGCATTCCATCTAAAGCAGATCTATATCTAATTCAACCCTAATTCATATCATATAATTAAAATTGGAATACGCCTGTGGATCGCTATTGAATAAGTCGTACCGGTTGGAAAAGTAGGCCTTATTATTACAATCATCTACTGTACAACTGAAACCTTATTCTAAAGAATGCATAAGAATGCACAGTTACAGTGGCTAGATGGCTACTTAGTGCCTAATTTAAATAATGCAGTGTGGGATTGCAAGAATCTCAGCATGGTAATGGACAATCTCTCGACCTTGCTCGCGTAAGTGACGTTTACTTTCGATATCTCTGTAAGTGCGCAAGGATCTGGTCTCTAAGCTGGAATTTTAATTAGGTCTGAGAGTCCGCAAGTGCTCTTTAGATACAGTCCTTCAAACGGGTGCCCTCTTTTTCGCATAAAATGGATTGTCACATTTTCACATGGCATAACACGATGGGCATAACGCTATTTCGCATAAATGTCATTATTATAGTGATTCAATTCGCCTAAAAAGCTGTGTAGCTAATATATTATGCGCATAATACGAGTATTCTATGCCTGTTTACAGAAATGACTAATGTCGGAATTCTATGACTTTAAACTGCATAATATTCAATGCGTCGAACAGATACTTCTACTTACTAATGTTAAAAGTCCTAACATTGAAATTACTAGGTACTAAAATTGGGTACTTGACACAAAAAAAAAAACTTTCACTTTCACGAGAAAATGGTTCCATTCGATTCCTTACATATTATTTAAACAAAAAATTGTATAACAACTATATATTTCAGGGGCAAAATCGCATTTTCGATCTTCCATACATTTAGGACACAATAATATAATGTGACGTCACATTACAATATCATTTTGTTAGAGGCGTTTCAATCGTCGAGTACGAGCGTTAGACTTTAACTGTCATTTCTGACCTTTGTGTTACTTAAGTTATGCCAGTAGTTGTTATGCGAAGTGAAAATAGGCCAGAAAAATTTATGCGTCTTGTATAGGCACATATATTTGTTATATCCGCTGCGACCCCTTCACGCCAAGTGGCGCAAGTTTCGTCCTTAGTTTATAAATTTTTTGAGGTCATCCTTTACCTAACACACTGGAAGGTGATTTTGGCAGGCTTTTAAATTTTAACACCACTATTTACTAATAAATGCCTCGACTAATGGATACACAAACATTTGATACAATTACAAACTACTTAGCGTCGACCGTGAACAAATTTGCACCCTCGCCCCGTCACATAGACGAAGACTCGTAGATTTCGTTAGAGTGCCATAGGTAGGTATTTAATTCACAAAACCATTTTATCTCGACCGTGAGCTCGTCGCTTTGTACATTGAACTTGAGATGCGTCACAATTATGTGTAATCGACGATCACGTTTATACTGGTTGTCTCATGGTGCGCTCGATATAAGAGTTGTGAAAATCCCAGAGCCACACGATTAGGTTTCCTAATCAAGTTGATTGGCTGATTGGTTTCGGATCTATCTGCGCCACAATAAATAATTGGGTTCAGCGCCTAATGCTATGTCCAACATTTTTTTACGTAAAGCAATTTGTAGCTTATTTACAAAATAGAACGCCTGAACGGATATACGTCATAAAATTAAGCTACAAGTTTAGCAAATTAATTTGTAGATAGAGTTAACTGCCTTGCTCGGCAAAGTTTTCCTACCCATCAAGTATATGGTTACAACGTACACAATATTAAACTAACCTTTGAACACAATATTAAATTATACAAGACGTTTATTGTTACACATTAACTGTGCAGCTATAGTGGAGCTAAAATAAACCTTATCGCGTACGCAATACCATAGAGAAGAAGTTGGCACAGAGTGCTCACTCCATACACATCAGTTTTGGTACCAAAACGTTTATTATTATAATAAGAAGCGGTACTGGTTATTTCGCTACTCGATGACAGGTGACATGAAACCGTTTTGGTACCAAAGCAGGGTGTATGGAGTGAACACTATATACTTACTTATTATTTTTTTTAATACCACGTCGGTGGCAAACAAGCATACGGCCCACCTGATGGTAAGCAGTCACCGTAGCCTATGGACGCCTGCAACTCCAGAGGTGTTACATGCGCGTTGCCGACCCTTTAAAATAAATAAATAAATAAATTAAATAAATATTATAGGACATTAGTACACAAATTGACTAAGTCCCACAGTAAGCTCAATAAGGCTTGTGTTGAAGGTACTTAGACAACGATATATATAATATACAAATATTTATAAATACTTAAATACATAGAAAACGCCCATGACTCAGGAACAAATATCCATGCTCATCACACGAATAAATGCCCTTACCAGGATTTGAACCCGGGAACCTCGGCAGGCAATACTCATAAGTACTAGAGTCGTCCTTAGGTGTGAGGATGACAGCCCTTGTCTAGAATATGACTTGCGTACGTTGTTGTCGTTCAGCAGCAGCGGTATTTTAACAGCATATGAATATATAAAGGTATCATATGTATTTTAACAGCATATGAATATATAAAGGTATCGTATGTATTTTTATTACTCTGAAAAGTTGAAACTATCAAGCCGATTTTATTAAATGCGGTCAATAATTTCGTTTGTGACCCGCGTGAGGTTATTTTTGTTTCATTTAAAAAAGACGAGATTATTAGAAGCGTAATCGTTCGATAGCACCCTATGCTAACGTCTAAAGGATCTTTCGTAAAGGTTCGCAAAAATCGTAATGTTTGCGGTATTGGTGTGGTCTGTATCTTCAATATTTTATGATATTACAACAAATATTAGTACTCGTATATGTCGTGCAGCTCGCCGCAAATTCTAAGCTGGACGTAAAATAAAACCACTTACACCAGTTCGAATTGTATTGCGTATTATATATAAATACAACATTGTTAACAGTGTTACATTGGCCCCCAACATCGATATAGGCCTCTTGGAGAAAGTTATTTAATATCATAGGCCCGAGAGCACAATTGCCGCGAAGACGGATGTTACGGGTTAAATTAAATCTACAACCCCGTGACTACTTCATAAATGAAAATATGACGATATTGAAATGGTGTTGGTCTCCCTTTTCCACTTATTCAAAAATAAATATGTGCGAGGGCAAACCATAGTAAATTGTGATTAGATTTTGATGGAATGGAGACGAAATGAATGAGGCCTCCGTGTCTGTTCACGACAGTGTAAACTTATCTAAGCTGAAATGACGTGCTTTTCCACCACAGTTCACATCACAACCTATATGTAAAATGCAATTTAGCTTTACATATTAATATGTCTATGAAATAAATACCTAGTACTATTATTTGAAGTGGTTTCATACACTTGTTTTAGTAATCAAGAACGTTCTGTTATGATTGAAGAATATAAAATATATATTATACAAGGTCATAAAATGATGGGTCATAAATGATATATTAGATATTAAAATAAATAAATAAAATAATTTTATTTCAGACATAAAACATTTAAGTTATAAAATAGTGTTAGTGGAATTACAAACTAATTTTAACTTATATATTTTGCTACAGTGTGGAGTTTTGTCTAGCCACTCACATGCTTCATATTTTTCAGTGACTTCTATTATTATAATAAAATAAGGGTGACAGCTGGTAACTACAGTTACCAAAAGAAAGTGAGTGGCTAGTGTTGCATCAGAGGGGAGTCCCACTTATGCCACCAACAACGATATCATGATACATTTGATTTAATAAAATATATCCTTTTTTATCTCGCTAGAAAAATGCCTTAAAAACCGCAAGCACTTTGTAAAGGACTAAATATAAATTTCGGTATAGAATTAATGGCACCGTTTTCAGCTAGAACAAAGCTAATTATGAGACACAAATAATAATTACAAAGTTTATCTCTGTGAGAGATTAGCTTTGGATTATAAATTGGACTGCGTTATGTAATATCGAATTAAGCAACAACATCAAAAAATAGTACTTATTTTATACGATCGTGATATAATGGAAAACTTTTCAGTCGAGTGCCGTGTTTAGAATTTAATTGACCTCCTACTGACGCTCCTATAGACGCCTTATTTCACATATTATAAACGATTTAGGAGTTTAAAAAAATTGTCCAATTTTCCTAATAACTTCGAAAATTTATTATGCATCGTAATATTTGCTCACCCTTTATAAACTTTATACAATTCTACGGCTAAAGAATTAAAAAAATACTCTTAACAAAAAAAAAAAATAAGCATCACAACAACGAACTCGGTATTGAATCAGTGCAGCTTGATCGTTTCTTACATAAAGCTGTTCAATCACATTTTTTATAGATTCATGTTGACTTTGGTACGAATAGTAGTAATGAATGTACTGGCTAATAAGTTAGTTCATCTTTCAATGCTCCGCAAAACAAAGTACTAAGGAACAAATATTAATTAGGTGCTAGCTTTTTTTAAACATATTATGTTATTAATTATTTACAAGAACAAGATACTCGTATCTAATCAAAGTTCAAGGATCAATTTAAGAGACACGCGTGTATGCGAGTGTAACATGAGTCGTTATCGCAAGGCCCAGTGCTGGATACCGTACTTTCATACAATCGGCGACATCTCTTTTATAGTGTCTGGCGAATGTGGTAATGGCTCAACCTACTTACGGTGAAATTTTGAGTTAGTAATGTATAAAACAATGTACAAAACAAAAGTAGTTTGCAGTAGGTAACTACATAAATAAAATTGATGTTTCCAATAACATCGTAGTAATAGGTTATTTGAATGTAAAATTAAGTCGTACGTTTATTTTTTCTAAAAAAGCGTCTGGAATAAAGTCTTGTAGATAAATGTGTTTTGGTGGTATTATTCGCCGAAATTCTCTGTGACCTGCTTTTACAGTACGTTTGGCTGACGGCTGAAGTTCTGCGCCCTCTATCTTGAACGGTTTAGCGTATGAAAATTTGTTTGGATCATTATTTGTCGCAATTGTATGCTCTACTTTGTTTACCTAGATGTGAACATCATTGGATCTATATCCGAATCGTGACCTTTGAAATCCTAAGTTCGTGACCGTTGATCTTTAATAACTTCCGACGAACACAGGAGATTTTCAGTGACTTTTAAGACAACGTCATAATGAAGATGTACATCGACATCGAGTTCATCAGTATGTATACGATTTTTTCACCTTATTGCAATGGATTATGTTTCAGAAATGTATATATATTAATAAAATCGGCTGTACACGAGTTTCCAGCTTATTCCGAGGTGTAGCCCTTTATATGACTGAGTTATTACACTCCTAGGTGCTAGCACTAGCACTTCAAGACCAATATGAGTCTACAAAGTGAACAATAAAAACTAGTAGGATGGACAGGTCGAAACTAAGAGAATCTTGTAAATTGTTTTAATATAAAAAAAAAATAGGAAATAATACACAATGTCATCAGGTCTTCGAGTCGGAGGAAATAGAAAATCTAATCTAGTCAGAGCGGGTAGTGGAAATTCGTGATATTTGAAAACAGGAAACAACATGAATGTCTGTCTATGACTGGATTGAACAATTACGAGAACGCGGCGACGCCGTCTGGCGGACGTTAGTCATTACCACAGCGATTAATTACCTAAATGAACACAATTTTACAATTAAATAATTTCTTATGTCAGTTCAAGACTTTTATGTCTCATTTAAACCGGGAAACTTATCAGCATTACATCCCCGATTTGCTTTAAATTCATTTCTCATTCAGATGGTAAATTATTTAAATCCTAGCCAGTAAACTGAATTTGTTCAGAGACTTTTATTGCTACGTGAAAATATTTAATGTTATATATTGGATTCAATTCGCGTTTGCGATAATTACTTATTAAGTTTAAATGATAATCGACTCGGTTTTGTATGCGACAAAATGTGTGGGACAAGCGCACTAATGATTTAATTTGAAGTGGTTGAGTGTGGCTAAATGCAAACTATTAGTCAACCGACCAACACACAGTTTGTATAGTTATTTGCATAGGTATAGCTTGTCAGATTTTCCAAAATTAAGTTCGCCATAGTTTTACTATGGTGTACTTGATCTTAGATAACAGGACAGGCTAAACGAACTTCTATGCAACATTGGTGCGGATCTAGATACTTTGCCTACTAATCCACTAATACTATAAACCAAAGCGAGCCAAATGACACGTGTGAACGTAGAATTGTGTTGATCCAAGTAATATTTCTCCAAATTAATACTCTAAATACGTTGTGATATACAGGACGGTGAGCTCGGCGACGGCGAAAGCTGGCGTGAATTCGCTTAGGATCGAGCAAAATGTGTTGGAGGCCAAGACTAATTTTAGGTCATCGCGCCAGCCAAGTAAGTAAGCCAAGTATACAGGACGGTGGCTAATCCACAAGTTTCACTTAAGCGTGCCTGACGCTTTAATACCTACGTGTATTCGGATTGTTGTTGTTGACAGCATAAGGGACAAATGCAAGTCTATAAGCAGTCATCACAATGCTACCTCACGATACTTACTAACACTAAATTATTCTTCGACTTACGAGTATGGGTCCTTTTTTAGCTATTTCTTTAGCCCCTTTATCTCAGGTTTCATTAGCTGTTAAGGAATATCGGAATGAATAATACTTCACATCTGCCCGTCTTAATATTCGTTTGCAGGGCTCCCATTTATCTGGCTAAGAGATTGTCACAGCCAATTATCTTTAAGAATTGGGTGATTTATCTTATGTCGTACTTAGATACAAATAATGTTGATATATTTTTCTGATTACGGTTTTATTTCAGACGAATTTGAATGAAATCTTTGTTTCAAATTCGTCTGAAATAAAACCGTAATCATAAAAATATATCAACATTAGTTAAGATAAATCACCCAGTCAAGTGTGTGTGTTGGGCCGTGCATAATAATAATGTTCAAAACAATTTTCATGGAAAGTATTAATTTAGCTATATTTTAATTTATTTTTCATTAATATTGCACGCTCGGTTCAAAAGTTACAGTGGAGGGGCACATTGTTTTAGACTTTCAAAGGAAATATTTTCAAAAGTATTCACTAAATTAATGAACTTTTTTAATAACCTAAAACTTGTTACTAAAAATCAATGGAATGATATGCCACACGTAGATTTTTTTCACTTTTAGTTAAATGTATGGAGTGTCTCCCTCCCTCCGAGACGGACATGACAGGACTATAAGGGTTCCGTTTTTGCCATTTTGGTTACAAGACCCTAAAAAGTGAAGAGTAATTAGTTCTTGTTGAAATCGTGTGTAACAGGGAGTGGCTATCAATGGCGAGCATCGGTGTTAGCGTTGCAGCATGCTCCGATAATTTTAACTATTTTCTAGCTTCGTTTTCATTCGTTAGAAAGTGTATGATAGGTCTATTTCCCGGGGCTTATAGGTTATATATACATACCTAATTGTAGTTTTAAAAATAATTACATGGATATCTGGAAGAGATCGCTTTTTAGCGATAAGACCGCCGCCTATGAAGCCGACGATCCCGGGTTCGATTCCCGGTAAGGGTATTTATTTGTGTGATGAACACAGATATTTGTTCCTGAGTCATGGGTGTTCTCTATTTATATAAGTACGGCTAATCTCGTGGAGCGATTCTTGCGGAAACCGTAGTGGGCATTATCAAATATATTATATTTTTCGCAAAATGAGTTTAATCTGATGGCTATGCCTTTTCGTACACTTTAGAAAACACAGGTAAAAGCGCGATGGGTCGATAATTTTTGGGATCCGTTTTTTTGTTCCTTTTATGGACCGGTTTTATTAAGGCAATTTTCAGCAGAAGTCCAGAAATGCGCCTTCGACGAATGACTGGTTTATTAGGTAGGTCAGTGGTGGTGGTTTAGTATATAATATACCGAACAAAACATTTAGTACTTTTCAAGTTGCGTATTTTGATTAACTTTACCAGTTCCTGCAAATAATGACGTTCCCTACCATTTTGCCCTAGCGTCAGTTTAAAAAAATACCTGATAACAAATAAATAAATTGTATATTGCACTGTTTTAGAAAAATCTTAAATAGAGAATTAAGATTTATCGAACTAGACGATACAGGTTAAAATCTCGGTGAGTCACGTCAAAATCGACCTCGCTTCCTGATGGCGCTGTACCCTAGATTCTAGAAATTAATTGTTATCCATTTTCTTAACTTAAGGGTTGCATCCTCAGTTAATACTTTGGAGCCCAATATAGTGTTATCTAATAACCATTTTCTTACTAAAAGCTCTCGACGCTGGGCCTGCTGACAACATCAAACGAATCTATCGCAGAAAAATAAAAATAAAAACTTTTCTACGCTAGCGCCAGTAAACAGTGATTTTGCTCAGAAAAGAAATAACAAGAACGCCGTGTCACCCTCACATAGCATACCTACATATGTAGGTACGTACTTACGAGTAAAACGTTATTGTTTGTAAATACAACAAATAATTAGTCAATAGCTACTTAGCAATCAATTACAATAAGCTGTCAATAATTACGTGAAAATAGAATCATCACAATATACATGTGGCTACGATTTCCGTAAAAGCATAAAGATATTTGATATTGCGCTTGGTTATCGTGCTGATAATCGAGTTATGCGCATGTCAATTGTTTGGTTGTAAGCATGTCAACAAACCCTTGTCTTCCCGTAGGGCGACCCCACTACGTAGAAAGTGAACGTGCGGCCGGCGCCGGCGCGGGCGCTGCGCACACGCGGATCGGCAGTGACGCGCGAATCACGCCGCCGCGTTCGAATTTCGAACTAATTCAAAACGAATTAAATTTAAATTATTTTTTACTTAATTTTTGGAGGTGTGATAGTGCTGGCTGAAAAAATGAAGACGAAGATTTTCGTAATATTCGGTAAGTGGTTTTAATATTTTACAGTTTAAATATCTTTAAAAATATAAGTTATAATGAAATATGATTAAATAAAATGTTACCTTACTTTAAAAAAATCTTAAATTACTTTTTGCTTAGGTAGGTACTAGATTATTTAGGCGCATCTACCCAACTATCAAAATATTATATGTAGTATTTACAGAAAATCAAAGAAGTATAAATTGTAAATATAGAAGATACATTTTCAAAATTCCGGTCAAAAACTTTCTTAATAACTACCTACGGCGACATTCCTATTAAGTAATCTTATTATACAATCCGCAATCTAATCTCATTTGTATTCAATGATTACTTAAATAATTCATATCATATATTATAATTGCTATTTTTTAAATAATTTTATGTACCTACGTGTGAAATGTTTATACAACTTAAGTCATTTCTCGCCAAAGATTTCCCACGTCGTAGCTATCTGCACGATATAAACGTGCGTGCGCCGAGGAAAACGCCCGGGGGTGTCGAAGTACTCATTCCCCAATCCCCACGGTACGAGTAACGTAAGGTACATACATACATACACACATGTTATCTCTGCTCTTAGATTGTTCTACTATATTTATACTACGTCGGTGGCAAACAAACATACGGCCCGCCTGATGGTAAGCAGTTATCGTAGCCTATGTACGCCAGCAGCTCCAGAGGACGTTGCCGACCCTTACTCACCGGCAGGAACAACACACTTATATTATTATTTTTATGAAATTATTTAGTACTTATTAAATATACATCTAATTTTGATGGATCTTATAATTGCACAGTGCATATTACTAACCGCAAAATTTATAGAGATTCCAATCTATCACTTAACTGGAAAAATAAGGATACATATAAATAGATAGATTATTAAATTTATGTTTTATTATTTACTAGCAACGTTAAAGACTCGCACGAAATACGAATAACTTAAGTTATTACATTTTATCGAGTAATGTTCATCTGAATCAACACAGCAATTTTTTTTTAATTCATGTATATTATATGTTTTATTTCGTTAAATATTATCTGAAGGTATATTACAATTTTAACGAAAAGCGCATTCTTAGTGTGTGCCATAAAGTTACAAATACATCTACTGCTAAAGAAAACGTGAACGTAAACCACGTTGGCTCTTCGCGTCGATGGCCGGTGTGAAGTAGTGTGAACGCATAATGTATGCGAATCTTTCTATTGTCTATAGTTAAGGAAACGATTGAGAGCGTTTAAAAATAGAACGTTTTCCCATTTGTTTATCGAAAGTAGGTTACTACATCGGAGAAAAACTGTATTTTGGAGCAAATTCTAGTTCTTGTGAAATGCAGGATTTATTAAAAAAGTTTTCCTTTCAATGGCCTTGTTTTCCTTTTATCATTTAAGAGTCAAAGAAACTCCTTTCTTTAACTACAGTAAAATAATAAATTTAATGTAGGATAATATTATTTTATGTACTAATCTACCTATACCTAAAGGCCCTAACTAGGAAATAATTGAATTTACTTAGTTACCCATACATATTAAGAACCTTTATTAACTACAAGATTAATACTTAAAATATATTTTAGTAGGTACCAAACCAAATATCATAAATATGTAATAGATACGAGTACTAAATTTATATGAAAATCACCCTAGTAGTACATAATTAAAGAATTCTAAAGCTAAAATGTCACGAACACAAACTAGCAACCTGGCCATTTATTAACTTCCGTAGAACCGTTACCGTTGCACTTAGCATAGCATGTACATGAATATTCATAATTACAATTTGAATTTCCCTATTTTCCATTCCAATTTCAACTTTGTCGGGGAATTTAGGAAAGCACGACTCTGTCAAGCCTTTTTAGAGTCAGACCAAGATATGTTGGCGGCGATTTTGATAGCCCAGACAGTAAAAGTGTTATTTTAACGTCAAATTGACGTTACTTAACACTTGCACAGGCTGGGCTATCAAAATCGCAGCCAACTTAGTTTGGTCTGACTTTAAAAATTTAATTTAAAAAAATCTGCGTCCATGATTCGGTTATAAAATGAGATAGATACATTCATATCATGATTGATCTGTCAACATTGACTAAATATTACGAAATTAAATATGTACAATAAATTATGTATAAACAGGAAAGATTTTATTATGAATGAAGCTAAAAAATATCTAAATATTTTTTTTACAAAGTGGACTTTCAATATTAAATAAATATATGGGGCATACCATACCTCGTTTGTATGCACCTATTACTTATCCTAGAAATTTACATCGTTATTTCTTGTGGGGTTGCGCCTTTTGCATTATTTTCTCATAATACTAACACAAAGTGACGTAGCGATGTAACACAACCAAAAACGAAGTGAGTGTTAGCTTTATACTCTAAATGTACTTACAATATTACCTACTATATCTAACTAACTAACTAACTGCTTTGGCTCAGCGATCCAAAAAGAATCTTGGCCTCCGAAACGAGAGAACGCCACCTGTCCCGATCCAGCGCGGTTTCCTGCCATGAATTGGCATTCAGCCGACGCAGGTCCGCCTCCACGACATCATACCAGCGGTACCTGGGGCGCCCGATCGGTCGACAGCCGGTTGGTCGCCCCAAGTACGCTTCCTTGACTACGCGATCCTCTCCCATTCTGAGCCTACTACATCTAGTACCTTTTTTTGCAAAGTACACTTATAATTGGTCTAAGGATCTTAGATACAAAGGTCCGCTACCTGTGCATATCACTATAAGCATTTCAAAATTCAAAATTTCCTAAATGTATTCTGCCACAAGGCCTCAAGGGCTCTTTTACAAGTCAATACAACATTTATAGTAACATTATATAGTGACATGAAAAATACATAACAACATTTATAAATACAACAGCCAATACCTGGGTCAACATTACATTATAATAATCTTAAATTAAATAATTACTACAATACAATAGAGACGTATAGTCTCTGTGGTTAAAAATACATTAAATCTGGAGATGTAAAAGGTTCCCAATATTTAGAGTATTAATACTAATAAGATTTCGAGTTGGATTAGACTATTACTATAGTAGACCCTTTTACCAGTGGAAATCAGCCCCATCTAATATCTGCCAAGCGATTTCTGTCAGTAGATTAAAAAAAACCGGACAAGTGCGAGTCGGACTCGCCTAACGATTACTTTTTAGGGTTCCGTACCCAAAGAGTCAAACGGGACCCTATTACTGAGACTCCGCTGTCCGTCTGTCACCAGGCTGTATGTCATGAACTGTGATAGTTAGCCAGTTGAAATTTCTACAGATTATGTATTTCTGTTGTCCCTATAACAACAAATACTAAAAACAGAATAAAATAAATATTTATCTCGAGGTTCTCATCCAATCACCGAAGTTAAGCAATGTCGGGTGGGGTCAGTACTTGTATGGGTGACCGTTTTTATAGATAATGGTATGGAACCCTTCCTGTGCGAGTCCGACTCGCACTTGGCCGATTTTTTAGTATTTGTTGTTATAGCGGCAACAGAAATACATCATCTGTGAAAATTTCAACTGTCTAACTATCACGGTTCATGAGATAATACAGCCTTGTGACAGACGGACGGACGGACGGACGGACAGCGGAGTCTTAGTAATAGGTCGTTTCACCCTTTGGCTACGGAACCCTAAAAATGTAGGCGCGAAGGGTTATCGTTCCATAGAAAATTATAAATTCGTGTCTTTTTCTACTGACATACTCTTTTGACCAGCTATATCTGTGATATTATTTCTTTTAGGTTTCTTTCGATATTATGTAGCTCGTAATTTTTTCATAAAACTTTTATGATAAATAAATACGAGTACCGCCTGATCATCTCGCAATAGATTGTGATCATTTTATGTAGAGTATTCGCATTGTGTAACGCCGGGTCAATCGTGCAATCGTACGACTTAGTATCGAATACGATTATGTCCTACTTATTTTAACGATCGGAATTTCGATAGGCATCCTAATTATTTTTTATATGACGACATTATCGTTATCTTCATTGAATTCGCAATACCAAATTATGTATTTCAATAAAATGTTGTTGACTGAAGAGGTATAATTTATTACTCTGATTGCGAAAAGTCATTTTCGAATAATTTGTATAGTAGATCGAATATACCTATATATTTTTCAATGTCTAGGACATTTCTGCCCTACTAACAGTAACAGCCGCTGGAAAACCAATTTAACCCTTATCAAGACAGAGGCGATTTAACATGGTCGCTAAATTGCCTCTGCCTTGATATGGGTTAAATTGGCGGACACAGTTCCGTTCAAAAATGACAATCCTATGTCAGAAGAATGTCAGCCTCATACTTTTTGAATTGCCTCATATGGTTGCTAAAATGGTCGCATGTAAACTTAGTTATAACATCAGTAATGTGGCTTGAAATTTTTGTGAGATTATTTAATTACTTTATAATGATTGAATCTCATATAAATGTTTTGATTAATTATTATTTCGACTTTAATATGTAAGATATTTGCTATGCCCTACCAGGATATCAGTACCTCATATTCTGCAAATACCATCTGTGAATTATTATGCAAATAAAGGAAAAATAATAAAATCACCTGGATAAGGGTTTAACGTTTTATCCATTATGTATGTGGCTGACTAACCAACTAGCCGACTAATTAGCACATAAATATTTAGCCGACTTAGGTAAGCGTCGGTGGCTTAGCGGTGAGAAGTGTGGCTTACAAAAAGAAGCTAGCGGTTTCAAACCTATACTTGTTCGCATTTCGTTGAAGAAGTAGCTATTGTAATAAAATGTAAAATAAATAAGTCATTATGAAATGAATGTTAATGCCACAGTGCCACCGTTAAGCTTGGCTGACTTCTGTTAATATTTGTGGTTTAAAGCGCGTTCTCAAATGAATTCGTATTTCAACGGAATATGTACACGCGAGGCAGACCAAGAGTGTCTTATGGCGTAGACATGAGTAGTTCGCGAATGAAATATTTAAATGGAATGGATGAAATGGTCTATCAAATTCATTCTTCATTCAACTCAATTTATCCGCGAATGAGAGAAATGAAGCGAGTACTGTTGATATAGATGGATCTGTTGAGCTACTGAACTAAACGGAACTAGTGAACTAAAAGAGTTACCTCACTGCGTACGAAAGGTGCATATAATTTTTTTTCGTGACACAATTTGCGCTGACTACTATGGCGCCAAATCTATCGAGACACATTAGAATTATTTTAACTTGCGGAACCCTTTTAAAATTACATTACATATGGAAGTTAGGTAACCCTTAAAAATTTCCCAGCCGCCCATTAAGTATTTTTCTCAAATTATACACGCGACACGTGCTGTTAAAACACGCGAACTCTAACTGCGTATGTGCATAGAATATTAAATATCATTTTTATTGCTTCGGTCTTTTTACGGCGAAATTAAGTGCTGGTTGAATTTCAAGTTGCTCTTGTAGCATTGAAGAGTGCGTTTATCAATGGCGTGGGAATCTGTTAGTGTGTCAATATCGCTATTAGGTATATATATATACATATAAAAGTCTGATTTTTAATGGATAGAGGCATCATTTTGCTAAAGATATATTTGTACTGTTATAACAAAAAAACAATTTCAAATAGAGCAATGATGCCATCTATTAATATGTATGTACAATGCGACAAAAATTCAATTAATCAAGTAAAGTTATAATCATGCGAGAGAGCATTCACGTTCCTGTTTCATTTGAAAACTATATTGAAGCATATTATTACAGGAAAGTTCATAAATACATGAACATTTTCCAAATTATTTGAATAACGAAACCTTCCCAGAACAAAGATCGTTTCCTGAAATACGATATGTTTTCAAAAGTGATCGATAGGAGGAAGTAATCAGATATTCCGGAATAACATTACTTTGTTTTCGAATACGTATTTAATAATTGGATTGTTTAAGCTTTACTTTATAAAATACTTTCGAAGCAGCTCATAAATAATTTAATTGTGCAAAGCTCAAATTGTCATTAGTTAGAAACCTATTACCTCAACAATCCACGTAACATGAATGCATATCAGTAGTTGTCTTATCTCATGTGCAAACTGAACAATACAGACAGACAATAACTAGACATATCTCAGGTTCTCATGCGAACCTTCGCCGTTTGTGGCGGAGGTCATATATGCATTATGTGCAAACCTGCATATAGTTTTTGCGATGTTAGTCAACGTCTATTGATGCTTACTACATCCGATGAAAAACGATGGCGTTTAGTTCCGAGTTCGACATTTAGGTTAAGGTTTTCGCGGGCGTAAATCAATTGAAATATAGTTCCAGGAACATTAGTGAACTAATATGATTATTAACTTTAAATTTTCCCACGTAAGATATGACTGTTTTTAAATTATACAATAGAGATACAGAAAGTAACTAGTGTACTATTGGTGTACCTTAAAATTGTGAGACTTGGTAAGCAATACGCATAGTAATTTTTGAAAGTTCATGATACTGAATTGATGAGATGTAAATGTACCGTAAATGTATTTAGAAAGAAATATTTAGCATGAAAAATTGTTACTTATTGTTTTAAATATGATTTTTTAAGTCTCTTATTTTTGTAATGATCATATGGGCTCTGATAATTTAACACTTGCACTAGAAAAATAAATGAGTAAAATAATTAAATGTATAAAATGGGGTCAGGCGCGTTTTAATCCCCATCACTCCATACATTTAAAGTATGTGCGGGTGATACCTTAACACGTTTTCATGTAAAATATTTCTTATATATATAGAGGATTCATAACCTTTATATAAATAAACTGACACTTTATATAAACAAATTTCAGACTTCACTTTATAGAAATTTGTTACCTAGTGGTTTTATTTTATTTACAGTAACGATACATATAATGGATATATACAACTGATTACTATAACTAACTTAAAACTACCTAGTTGTACAGAGCTTAAGCAGTACGACTGATATTAAAATGTAATTTTTATGTTGTATTTTCTTTAATCTATAGGTTGGAGACCTATCAATATAATAGAAAATAAATACTGGATTATAATTAAATTATAAAATCGTAATTCTATTATAAATGTAATTTGCACATACCTAGATCAAACATTAAGATTAAGATACAGAAATTGACTTTGAAACTGTATTAAACCGACAAGTTCAAACGAAGAGCTTCGTTACCCGAGTTAACATCGAAATCTTTCCTTGAAGTTTGGCAGCTCTCCAGCGCAATACTTATATCAAAATACCGATACATGGTAAACACCAATATCATAATAACAGCGTCTCAAGTATCCAATGGCATATTAACTTATGTGAACATGTGAAGTACTAAAATGTAATGAAAGCTGCATAACTGGTCGGTTCTTATTAGACATATTTATGGAAAACATGACCCTCACTAGTTAGTACCTATATAGCTAGTAATGAATAAATGGTATTTAAATCTACGTAAAAGTGAATATAGAAATATTTACTCAGTAAAGTTCTGAACCGGGTCTGTAAAAGTATCTAATTTTGAGATGTATGAATTATTTTCTCAAATGAAATCCGTTATTTTGATGTTGAATGTTTTTGGTTAAATATAGGTAGTATGGTCAAAAATTATTTTATAGTCTGTACTTAATATTTGTATTGACTGATCTCGGTAAACTGATGCGCATACAATCATATCATTAAGTAATAAAGTGCTAATGAAAGTTATCTACATACGAAATAAATGCCCAACAATACAAATGCTTGCACGTAACTAACAAATAGGCGGTACAATGTAATACTAATTCCACTCGTCTTACTTCCCTAGCCATAAATATTTAAAACGTCAAATTACGAAACCTCGACTTTCAGCAAAATATATCGGTAAATTAATGTTTTTCCGATACCGGGCGTTCGGTAATCATCGCGGCGGCACCGACACTTAGCGACAGGATATTACGAACTAACGAGTCTTCGGTTCTAGACTAGGCGTAGGTTCCTGCTACAATATTCAAAGTCCTATGTCCAATACATTTGATCAATATACCTGACCACTGAGTTTGGAGATATATTATGTTTCTTGTTATATTTCGATCATTTCCTGGTATAGGTATTTGTGAGTGGACTAGACCAGCAATTTGCCGCCGACTTTATCAAAGAAACATGATTGATATAATTTCCGTTCCCTCCTAAAGCCATTTAGATCTTAGATTCGTCAGCGGTACGTAACGCAAAACAAGGGCAACTCAACTGTTGGTTAGTGCTTTGTTTCGCAACAAAGACAACGACAGAACCTTATGTTAGAGAGCTACACAAAGCCAAATTTTCACATACATCTATGGCGAACAGTGTACGAGTATACAAGTTCGATCTTTTTTACATACTGATTGACCGGTGGTACGAACACTCTAAAAATATGCGTAAAAGATGACGGTTTCTCATTTACTATAATTTAATTACAAGAACACTACATGCCTGCTGTTTTGAGAAGGCACCTCGTGTAATGCTGAATCGTATAGTTCTTTATGCATCAAGTTATTCTGACAGAACTAGATAGACAAACCAAGTTAAGACTACAACTGAATTTTATCAATAAGATGTTTTTAAAATTGAGCTTTGACTTGCTTTGAACGTAAAATATTTTCGACACTTAAAGCCTACTTCACAATTAATTAATTTATTTATTTATACAATGTGCGAGTAAAGTCCTGAATAAGCTACTTGCCACTTATCTGACGAATAAAGTCGTCGTTGGCGTTTCACAATCTTCAAATAAGCTTAACTGGTAGGTAGATACTCGTAAAGTATTAGTTAAGTAGGAAGTTTTATCTGGCAGTTAATTTATTTGTTAATTAGCTAACCAATACTTTACTTGGACATTGTGAAACAGGTCCTTAGAAAGGAAACTATGTTTTCTCCAACATGCTCGGAAATGTGCACATTAGTGCAGCAAAAATAGTACTGGAAGTTTTTCATTATGGTCAAACACAAATTAAAAAATTCAAACTATTATAGTCGTGTTTTAGCGGAAGGGAAGTTATTGCTTTTTTTTTATATACTACGTTGGTGGCAAACAAGCATACTGCCCGCCTGATGGTAAGCAGTCTCCGTAGCCTACGTACGCCTGCAACTACCCCCCCTTCCCCTCCCCCCTCGTTGAGCTCTGGCAACCTTACTCACCCAGCAGGAACACAACACTATGAGTAGGGTCTATATTGTTTTTTACTTTTTTTAAACATTTATCCACTAATAAAAAACGCAAACAGGCAGTTAATATAGCCACTTCTACACGAATGAGATAGTAAGATAAACGACCCTTCATATCTCGTTCTTACAAAACCGTCGTGTATAATCGTGCGAATACTGCTTGATAAAATGTTTATTTATCAGCTCACAAAGGATTTGTAACAATTTCACAGTATGATAACAACATTTAAATTCGAGATGAGGTTGTGATCCTTTGTGAGAGACTGGAGTCTGAACTAGGTATAAACCTGTATTACAGTTCACCAGGCTCTCACCCCCGAGAAAACATTAAGTATACCTATATTAATATATAGGTTTTGGTACTAAATCTACAAGTGTACAACAGAACTGATAATAAAATAAAACTAAAAATATCGGAATAATAGAAAATATGTATAAACAAAGAGTTAACACTATTTACGTATCACAATGTCTATTAGTGTTACACAGGAGTTGAAAGTGTGATTAATTTGTAAATATGCTCGTGTGTGTGTGTGTGTGTGTGTGTGTGTGTGTGTGTGTGTGTGTGTGTGTGTGTGTGTGTGTGTGTGTGTGTGTGTGTGTGTGTGTGTGTGTGTGTGAGTTGCTCGAATTATATTTTAATAGAGGCTAGGCAATCCTCAATCTCGTTATAAGTTAGCGTTTGTAGCCAATCAGTGACTTTCTGCTTACATTCTCTTAGTGTGAGAGCATATATATCGGTAAGGTCGTTAACCTTATTGTACAATTTAGAACTAAGGTAATCAACATGACGTCCTGAAACTGCCAAGCGAAATTTCTGTATACCACAGACACGAACTCGACGTTTATTTTTCGTGAGATTTTTATCAACGGTTATGGTCTTATGTTTTTGTAAAATTACTTGGCGGAAAAATAGACTTCGTACCGACAGCACTTTACTCTCTCTATAAAGATCAATGGTAGGATACCTGAAGGGTTTCTTGAAAATTACCTTTAAGACTGCACGTTGCGCTCTTTCTAAGCGCAAGAGTAAGGTTTTCGCAGCACCACCCCATACACTAATGCAATAGGTTAGCAGTGATTGTGCCAAGGCAAAGTACACCATTTTTAATGTCATTTGGTCGACTACTGAGCGAAGGTTTTTAAAAATATAGATTAATTTCCTAATTTTCTTACTAAGTGTATCAATATGTATTTCCCACCGGAGGTTGCTATCAACTATTACACCCAGGTATTTAATGCTGTAAGTACGCGATAGTGAGGAACAAGTACACTCAGCTAATTGCCTTGGACATCTGTGAGCAATAATTTCCGAGAACTCCGCGCTCGGTTGCGAAACAGATGTTGGCGAAAAGGTTATAAACTTAGATTTATCTACATTTAGTGTAAGAAGATTAGATGACAGCCACTGCGACACATGATGTAGTGCATTCTCCGATGCCTCTTTAGCGCTAGACCAATCCTCCCCATGCACAATCAGAGCCGTGTCGTCGGCATACGTAATAATCTCGCAATTTTTTAGTTGGAGAGAGCACAGGTCGTTAATATATATCAGAAAAAGTGTTGGCCCCAAAACACTGCCCTGAGGTACCCCATAGTTTAGCTGAACTTCGTTACTTGTTGTTCTATTAATAATTACACTCTGAGATCGGTCAGTCAAATAACTTTTAAAGATATCTAAAGAGATTCCTCTAATACCAATGGTTTCCATTTTTTTTAGGAGAGTCGGTATAGACACTGTGTCAAACGCCTTAGAGAGGTCTAAAAATATACCAATCGTTTTATGTTTATCTTCCAGGTTCTTAATAATTAGAGACGTAAGTTTGACAACAGCATCTTCTGTAGATCGCCCCCTTCGAAAACCGTATTGATTATCTGCCAAAATATTATGTTTATTAAGATAGTCAACTAGGCGTTTGTTGAGAATCTTTTCGAAAACCTTTGAGATACAGGTGAGGACCGAGATGGGACGATAGTTACTAACATTATTTTTGATGCCGCTTTTATGTATTGGGTGTATAAGAGCCCTTTTAAAAACTTTCGGAAAGTTACCCGTCGAAATGCTCAAGTTGAATATAAAGGTAAGAATTGGTATAAGTTTCGTGCGATTAGACTTTAGAATACTTGTAGAGATGCCATCATAGCCAACTGAACAATCATTTTTTAAACTGAGAATAGTTTCCTCGACTTCTGAATCATCGACATATAGAATCACCATGGAGTTCGGGTCAGGGGGACGAGTCAATGTAGGGATATAACTTGCAGGCTGCTGATTATGTGTGTCACGAATTATATTTTGTGCTAGAGCACTGCCGACATTCGCAAAATAATTATTTACAGAATCAACAGAAGATGTAGGATCCGAGGACAAGGTCAATAGCTCATTTGGTGTAGCTGTAGCTTGTTGAATGTTAGCTATTTGCTTAATTACTTTCCAAGTTTCCTTAGGCCTACCCTTGGCCTTCTCCATTTGTTGCTTATCGTAAGTGGTTTTGACATTTTTTAGGAGGTTGTTACAAAAGTTTCTATACCTAGTGTAGGTCGTTTTTAAGATAGCATTATCCGGATATTTTTTGGACTTTAAATGAAGTCTGTCACGTTGTTTGATGCAGCGGAGAAGACCAGGGGTAATCCAAGGTTTAAAAATACGACTTCTTCTTGGTTTGAGTACATTAGTTGAATTTGATGTTATAATTGAAGAAAGTATGTTAATTAAAGTTTCAGCGGCTGCATCCGAATCTTTAAGTGATAGTATGTTTGAAAAATCCGTATTTGATATATCCTTAGATATTGTGCATTTGTCTACCCTAACTGATGAGTGATAGGTGCAAGGTTTAGATTTGAATTCCAGACAGAAGACCACCGGGGCGTGGTCAGTAATAAAAGATTTTAAGACAAAAACCGTGGCCTTATTATTAGTCTTTAACATTACGTGGTCTAAACAGTTTTCATTTCGAGTGGGATATGTATGCGCCGGAAGTAAAGCATGTGATGCTGTCAGGAGAAGATAGTCATCTGAACGAGGATCAACAGAGTTTGGAGATATATTGATATTTATGTCACCAATGACAGCGAGAGACCGAAAAGATGATAATGCAGATAAAGTTGTATCTAAGCTTTCTATAAAAGGATTAGTACAGTATGTCGATGGGGATCGATAGATTGCAACAATGGCCATATCATTTCTAATTTTTAAAATAAGACAGTTTGCGTCTTGTAAGGCGGGCTCTTCGACCGTTACACTATATATGTTTCTGACATATATTACAACACTATCGTTTTGATTTTGATGCTTAGATTTGAAAATGACATAACCCGGTAAAGTGGGGATTAAGCCAGCAGAACTTAGCCAGCATTCAGAGAGAATTACTACATCTAGTTGAAAACCAACTCGGTGCAGCAATACCTGTAATCCATTAAAGTTACATTTTATGCTCCTGATATTAAGATGGAGAACTTTTAGATACTCAGTGTGCGGTTCCAAGTAACTCTTGCAGTCTTCAGGGTCACATAGCAATGAGCTTGCAGGTGAAATTTTGTCAATTTCATTTATCACTAGAGTGAAATCATCCATTACAATTTAGTGAGGTAAAATACAAGTCGCAAGAAACGTGGCAAATAGTTGTTATTGTTAAAGTAAGCAGTGAATCTATTTGAAATAAACAAAGCATAATGAGGTGATCATGTGTATATTTGTTTACGATTGAAGTTTGTTTAGTGTGTAGGTATTGTGTGTGGTACGAGATTTTGGTGTGAGAATTATGTTGGCAACTCGTGATATCATTTTTACAATTAACAGCAGCTAAAAAAGTAGATACACCTAAAATAATGATTTTTACACTTATTTTGAGTATATAATCTTGATAAAGAGAAATAATGAACATGCAAAAAGTAAAGTACATTAGGTCTAGTCATACTACGCGGGACTTAAGAATATCCAGCTTGAGGTCGGCTTCGGATGCTATATGAAGAGGTTTACCGCCCTCTGTCAGACGGACATACACCTTACCGCGGTAGGTCCAGTATGCGCAGTCGTTGGTATCGGCAAACATGCGTGCAAGGTAAAGTAGTTTCCTAGTTTTAGGCAGTAAGTTTTCAGAGATGTACACAGGGGCCGGAGGGCAGTTTAGGCCAATGGTACTGGTATTAAATTTATTTCCCCTGTTTTGCTTATTGTAGCTTTTGATTGCGGTCAGTATTTTTTCTTTTTTAATGACTGTCGTAAGCTCCACAACAATTGGTTTGTTCGCATTTTTTGTATTGACACGGAACACGTCTCGGACATCAGCTGGCTGCACGTCAAGTTGTAATGCCTTTGCGGTTTCAACTACTACCTTCGTTAGATCCTCCTTTGTTTCAAATTGTTTAGTCACAGGGATATTTTTGATTTCAAAGCTTGCCGATCGGCTTACTCTTTCCAGGTCCTCGATCTTGCTTTCTAGAGTTTGTATATACTCACGGTCAGCACGGCGTTCGTTTTCCAAACTTGACAGTTTATTTTTCATGTCATCGTATTGAGCGGAGATAAAATCAATAGACTCACTGATTTTATTATTCTGCTGTTTTAATTCGTCAAAAGACACTTGCAGTGAGTCTAACTTTCCATTTTGTTGAACTTGGAATTGATCAAACATCTTTTTCATTTGGTCCATAACGTCTGACATAGTAGGCTCGTCATCTCTCTTGCGCTTTGACCTGTGAGTGACGTTACGGCGGCGCTCGTCGCGATCTGAGGCCGACATGCCAGTCAGGCTCGATTCAGAGTCGTTCCCGCTCCCCGGTCCTTGTATTGCGGGTGTTTGTAAGGCCGACATCGATGCCGGCACCGTCCTCTGTGGCTGCGACTACGGGTCCAGCTTTTGCGACATACCTTCTGTGGCCGGGGATACCGGTGGAGTGCGTTTTAGTGGCATTCTGGGCGCTAGATATACTAGGTAATCAGCAATAATAAGAGATGATAGAATCTTGAGTTTAGTAGATGGTCGAGGAGGCGATTGCGATTCTTGTTGTAGCGTAGTAACCAGGAGAGCAACAATTATAAGGAGATAGCAGTCGATTGACCAATAACAGAAATAATAAAATCAAAGACTATTTAACATTTATATATTTTTTAAGGTTCTCACGCGTGCACATACAGCTTATAATGCACAATTATATTGAATGAACGAATATTGAATGGCGCTGAATGGCAGAACAAGTTGTGCCTTTAACTTTTTAATTAAAGAGTCAAATTGTTTTTGACGTTTTTGATGTGAAGTTTCGATTCGAGTGATGGTTGATGCTTAAATTATGATTATTTTACCTTATTTCCTCGCATGTTTGGAGAATAGATATGCTTAGAAAGGAACAGCAATTTGTGGATTCGTCTTCTATTCCGACATAATCGAGGCTCATCATCCACGAATTGCTCTTTCCCGGCCTCTGCAATAATGTACTATTTTTGACATTTAAAGTGAAAGACATAAAATAAAAATATACACACATTGTCACATTTAAATTATTCCACTCACATGTATAATTTTCTAGTGAAAACCGAGATGGCGATCTTGAAATGCGTACGTTTGTAGGGTTTTTGAGCCGTGATAAGGCCATGGCGGTATTTCTCCGAGTTTCTCCAGAGATGCGCCCGCCATGCTAATGAGCGTGACCTAGCCGGTAATTACTAGCTATTAGTCGGAACTTTTGAACCTTTGTAGGTACTTAGATTGATTTAAAACGCATCGGTTGCAATTATGACAAGTTTTATATGAAAACATAGATATATAATCGAATATCAGAAAGTAAATGATCGTATAAGTATTATGATTTGTAATTGTTACATATTTGTTTGCCGTGACTTATTTTTCAAAAATGTTATTCGTTAAAATGACACGTCAAAATCAAACCTTCTTCCTAATGCTAAAAAAACGGACTAAAACAGTTTTAAAGTTGACCAGTAAAGAATGCCTCATAAAGAATGCCTTGATTCGTCAACAAATCATAATATACGATCATTTAAATTATTTTGCTCTCATAATTTATAGTTACTGATTTTTAAAAAGCGTTTAAAAAAATACATGTCAAGATTGTTTACCCTTTTTATTTTAATGCTAAAAAACGAACTATTTATATTTCCTTATTTTAGCAATAAAAAGTATGCTTCGCGTGAGACGTGAGGTGGTCACGTGATATTTTAGTTGACTTATTAATAATTAGTAGCGAGCAGTCTTATAAGTAGCTGTGTGCTAAGCTAAGCATTAGTATATACGCATACGCAATACGCATGAGCAGAGGACGCTAAGTATCAAATCATTATTGTACATTAAATTGACGTACCTAATAACAGTCCGGTTAAAATTTGTAGATAAAGTAGACCGCAAGTATGACTGACAATAACTAAAATATGAATTTTAAACTTCCGATATGACAGTATCAATTCCTGTATTGCCAATTCCAATTACAAGTAGATACACGACTACATAACTCTTGTTTATTTTAAATCAGCCCTCAAGGGGTTACCAGGCGTGCTGTAGCAATAAAACTGCAACATGACCCATATTGAGAATTCAAATCAATTTAAATCTATGAATTGAGCAACTCGTTCACGAGTAATTTAATTGCTGCGACAATCAGTCTGGCATGTAATTTGCCTTTTTGCAATGATGCCACTTGCATACGGGCAGCTTGCGTGGCGAAACTTCCGTGTGATGCCAAAATAAGTGCAGTGTTGCCCAATGCGGTTAGTTAATGACTCCTATGAGCTCATAAACGACTACCTATGAATTATTTTGTTCTTTTGACGTAACGTAACTGAATATAAAGGCAAGCTATTGCTTTTACATCATTGAGTTTGGAATTTAAATATCTAAATTACCTAAATATATTGTAATAAAAGTGTGGACTGAACGGAGATGTAGTGACAAAAATTGAGAAAGGTATGTTGAGATGGTTTGGTTTGGACACGTGGAAAGAATGAGTGAAAGAAAAAGAAGGTTAACAAAGAGAGTGTATAAGGGAGAAGTAGAAGAGGGAGCTGGAAGGGGTAGACCTCGGCGGACTATCTTTGATCAAATCGGGGAAATCCTGAAGAAAGGCCAGGTCAAGAGCACCCAAAACCGACGAGCGTGTATGAGGAATGTCATGAAAGTGAAGGAAGCGAAAGAGGTATGTCACGTAGCAAGTGGAAATCCGTGGTCTATGCCTACCCCTCCGGGAAATAGGCGTGATTATATGTATGTTTGTATGTATATATTGTAAATAGAGGTTTAGGGCGTCAAATGGATCTGATTTTAATTGACGTAACAATGCAATGTCAGACGTATCTCTGCTATCTCAAAAACACAGTTTTGAGTAAATCGACTTTAAAGTATTTGTTCAAAAAATTGCGATAATTATCTTAACTTTAGTTGAAAGAGATAGGTAAACTCAATCTCAAAAAATCGAAAACGTTTATACGTTATAATATGGAATATCTTAGTAACTGAATACATATTTTGAAATTTTGTTCAAGTATTATGTTAAGCATATTTAGGGCCTACATTAATTTTGCGCTGGTGAGGCGTAACTCAGTTATTTCAAGATAACAGATATACGTCTGACACGGCAGAATATCATTACTTATTAAGCCTTTTTAGGTAAAATTTGTCGTACTGACCTGACGTATATACAACTTGTAGGTAGACATGCTACTGCTGGCTCACAGACTTGTAACAGAAAAAAAATGAAACTAGTTGATGAATAATTTGAAAGTCTACTAGATACGTGAATATTATAGCTTTATCCTTCCCATGTAACTACCCTCTACATCCCTCCCTACCAATATTTTAAATGCGAAAGTAACTCTGTCTGTTTGTCTGTCCATATGACTGTTGCCTCTTCACGCTTAAACCGAAATTTGGTATGGAGATAATTTAAGGCACGAAGGACATGGGGTGGTGTTTATCAATCATCATCATTCCACGCAGACGCAGTTGCGGGAAGGAGTTAGTATTACGTATACCTAGATTACCTAGTAAAAAACTTGGCTGCTGCGTAAGCAGATAAACAAACATACTAGTAGTTTTTTTTACTTCCATATACATATTTAGTATATATTATTTGTCACTATATTGCTAGTTTTAAGTTACTTATTCTGTTTAGTTTTTCTGTTGACTAGTAGAGAATGCCTTTAGGCATTAAGTTCGCCATTTTTACTTTATTTGTTATATTGTGCAATAAAATTTAAATAATTAAATATTTAGTGTTAGCTTTTGAGAATCTACCTTGAAATTATATAAATTCAAAAACATTATCCTACTTCCTCAATCAAATGAAAAGTCCTTGGTTATTCTCCATTATATTTACCTATATTAAAAACAAAGAAAATCACACATTTTAACAAACCACTGACAAGACAATGAAAAGGACAAAAGTAACAGACATGTGTTTTTCCCCAGCCTTTATTAAACTTGTCCGAAGATATTGGAACTTCAATGCTAACTAGCCCGCACAAAATTTATCCTTCAACTTTTTCCGCAATAAATGTAGGCCTGTAGGGTTCCTATTATTCTGGAAATAAATAAATTGCCTTTCCTAATGACTGAATCGCATGAAACTTTTGCAACTCTCTGTTGTGAAAAATACCTACAATCTACATTCCAAGGTACCATTAAGCACTAGTGAGGCAATATGGTCGCCACGCTATCGGATTGTTGCTGCTACTATGTTAGAAGGACAATTCAAGCCTTCAATCAAATGTTATACGGACGTAGTTAGCAATCCAAACAGCATTCAAAATTGTTTTGACAAATACGAGTAGGTACTCCACTCAACGAAGATGTACATATTCTATGTAAGTACGATGCCAATTTTCAAACACGTGCTGTTCAGTCACGTCTGAAAATATCGATACGAAAAATGTGGCAAAAAATGTATACACTACCTTAAAATATGGGCAATAAAGTCGTGTACACATATTTTTGGCACTTTTTTCGTATCGATATTTTCAGATGTGACCGTACCTAAATTAGAATTCTGCCGTGAATTTAAATGTTGTTTATTTATTTATAATTTAGAAGAAATTGCCAATGAGATAAATACTAACTATCAAATCTAGTTCAACTATATCCTTATTAGGTTACCGACACACAAACCTCGTCGCTTTGTTAATCACCGGTTGTGATAACTGTAGGTAATTATTAATTATAGTGATACCACATCTTATTGCAGCTATTAAACAAAGGTATAGAGGTAAATATCTACGTTGAGACAAAATACCTAAAAGAACAATTAAAACGGCTCACTTTCTATAATAGACAACGTGACCAGTTTCAATTGTCCTAGAGTGTACAAGAATTCTTCATTTAAATACCGTTTACCACTTGAAGCGTACATAAGGCACGAATGTAAACCACGCATGGGATTAACGTTATTTTATGAATCTACTTGAAAAAGTATTACAATAACCCATGTGCAATTAGAGGGTATGCCTGGAGGCCGATTTTGTTTTTCAATTGGATATGGTCTTCATCTTAAGTTGATACCTAGTCCCTCAGTACCCATCAGCGTACGCGGCTCACGCTGCGCACTCATTGGTGCTTACGGAATGCAGTCAGGAGTCATAAGTAATTTCTTTCGCATATATTGAATAACATGAGATGAAAACTACCAAAATAGAATGAGCCGGTGTAATTTATCTACTTTAGACTAAAATACTTATCGCTACATTGACACTGATTACTGTCTTTCTTGCATGAAAAAAAAAAAAACAAGTAATATATCTTCGTCAATTGGACTAAATTCGGTCTCAGATATGTCATTAGCTCGCTACGATTGGTTGAATACGGGACGAAGCCGCGCCGCGGTTCTGAAAATCTAATCATCTCCGATGAGTGTCGACTCATGGTTATGTCAGATTTTCTACTGCTTCAGTGACGGCTTGCAAATTGGATCTGTGTTCTGAATTCACTGATATGGAATTTTAATCGGGGAGAAGAAGGCCAGGTCAAGAGCACCCTAAACCTAAAGCGTGTATGAGGAATGCTATGAAAGTGAAGGTAGCGAAAGAGTTTTTGAAAGAAATTGATCGTAGCAAAAGAAAATCCATGGTCTCTGCCTACCACTCCGGAAACTGGCGTGATTTAGTATGTATGTTCAAATGAAACTATTACTTTCACGTCTTATCATGACAATTGCATTGTTCAATTTGAAATTTAAACAAAAATATAACTCCTATTTTTATTTAAAAAAAAAAAAAAATTCATTCCAGCCCACAGAAATCCACAAAATGTTAGTCAAACATTAATAGGCCTGACTGGACATTTGTTTTGAATAATTTCACACAGTTACGTAGTCTATATATAGGAGTCTAAGTATGAACTGCTCCAACAAAAAATATTAGTTAGATACATTATGAATAACTACAATTTTATCAATATTAATATCTTGCAAAAATGCCAACCGTGACTATTACGATCTTGATTGTAGAATAATTAGTCTTTGAAAAGTCATTTGAAGCACAGTTCGCACTTGTTACAAATAGCTGGTATATTTTTTCATATTTTTATATATACTTGTATCACCGTAAATTGTAACCAAATTACCATTTTGGATTTAGGAGCTGGGTTTTGTGATAGAAAAAAATATCAACAATATTTCTATATAAATTATGTTTAGCTCCTAAGGATGTACTCGTAGCGCCTGCAAGATACCCCTTTGCTTGCATATTCTTCGCATGTTAGCTATTTCTTCCCACAGATGTTTTTTACAGAATGGATTTTTTGCCTATATTTTTGGATAGGGATACAGTTTTAAATCTCGTACATTACATGTATTAGTAAAGGATGTGACGTAAATAAATCATGGATTGTTTTTTTAATACGATTGTGACATTGATTTTTGAATCGTTTTGTATTTGTATTTTTTTTTATTCACGAGAAATTCATTTGCCAGTCTACAATCTCTCAGTATTTATTAAATTACCAATAGATTCTTTGAGATGAAAGTACAATTTGTGACCTTCCGTCCACTAATGATTGTGGGATACGGATCTGCACCCGCAAGCCGGCCTCGGAATCCGTTCTCGCTGTTTATTACCTATATCATAAATCTTTTGTGTAATGAATTATCTTTTGTTTCTACATACATTCCTACGCGTCGTACATTTGAGTATTCGGATAGATTCACGTAATTCAAGGACATTATTTGAGGGTCAGGATGTTTTGCTGTATTGTACGTAGGGTAACTAATTTAAAAAAAATATTTTTCACGTCAGCAGCTCGAACAAGGGTAATTTGCTGCTTAAAAACAGTGGGCAAAATCGCATTTTGCTCACTGAGTGAGACAAAATGACATTCAAGTGACCTTTATATTCGAATGTCACTTCAACGTGCGGGGCCTAATACAAGTTTGAAGTATTTGGATTCTATTGTCTTTGTCCTTTTCACGTCATTAGCAAAAAGAAAGAGACAAAAAGTGCATAGGTAATTCAACGGTATATTGACGGTTTATAATAGACCCCCGAAATAAGTCAGACCGCATCGTTCCAAAACACCCTACGAGTCTTCATTCGTTATAATTAATTAATGAAATAATAGTTTAAAATTTAATAAAAACATCATATTTTACGTATTTTATTATACAATCAAAACAATGAACTTATAAAAAATTACGCAATTGTTACGCAGTAAATAATTCTACTTAACTACTTTTAACGATCTCTAATATAGTTGACAAATAGTAATATCTGAAATTCGGACCGTATCTTACAAAGTTTTTTTTTACACAAAAAAAGTTTTCGATTGAACTGTCAATGTTCGTTAATTCATTATTTTCGTATTATTTTATTGAAATTTCTTTAGTTTTGTTTTATTGCGGTAATGAAAGTTAATTGTTAGAATACCTTCAGAAAACATGAGTAGAATAGTGATGAAGACAGATTACAATTTTTTCAGGTTGTATTTTTTGATGGCTGACTGACGTGAAAATTTTGTGTACTACACGAGCTCAAAGTTATTTACATCTCGTGCGCTTTTGAGCCCCTTACTGCGCTCAAGATTCTAAATTAGATTCACTCGCTACGCTCGAATCTTTCGCTTGCAAGGGACTCAAAACAAGCACTCGAAGAAATATCAAACTTTGCTCTCTTGTTGTACAAATAACTATTTGCCGTTAACAGAGTGTATTAAACATAGATCATGTTCTAATACTAGCTACTTTTGCAATTCCTTGTTATGTGAGTTCCTGAAATACTGTAGATATAAATTTCGTATTATATCGTACCGTACTAGCAAATTGATCTTTAAGATTACCTGAAGGATTCTTTTATTTGATATTGCTGCGATTAATAGGTACTTATTTTGATCTTTGACCTTTTATGTTTTTTCCTATTTCTCATGATACTCTTATCTCAAGAGCTTTTAGTAAGTAGGTACTTTAGTAAAAATAAAGACATTATTTATTATATAAAAATATATGACGATCATATCTACAAGGTTCTTTAAACAGTGTGCAAAGTGACACAAAGAAACAGAGCTTACACGAAGTCTAACCTGTGTTTATGTAGATTAACTTGTGTCATTATTGAAGCTCGAACTGATTTTATCAACACTTGCGAAAACAGCACGGTTCACAAAGTTAAGTAAATATTTTTTAAGTGTGTCTGCAGTCTTCTTGTTAGTGCATAAAATAGCTACACATTATAAATCATGGAGAAAAAGACTCATCGTCGCCACTGTTAATATGTAAAAGGAAAGAAATCATTCGACGACATTATGTAAAAAGAAGATAGGTACATAGGAAAAATAAGCATTTTTTTATTCATTATGAAATTGCTTTTTGTTTAAAAAAATAATGAGTATTTACGTAAATCTTGCTTCATATCAAGGTAGGTAGGGCTCACTCGCTTAGGGCTACTTGCATCAATCACTAACCCGGGGTTAACCGGTTAAACCTAAAGTTACCATGACTACCAGTACAATTTGACACTGGGTTAACGGTTTAACCGGTCAACCCCGGGTAAGTGAGGTGGTTCAAGTGGCCTTTAGCAGTTAGGGCTGACATTTGAGGCATGGACTTTGTCGCGCGTCATTTGTTTAATGTTCCGAGTCCGCGCCGTAATCGTGGGTAGCACCTCGAGATTGATGGCGCTGGATTCTTGGGTAGTCATTACAAGTCGGTAAAAAGTGATAAGCGAGAAAAATGTTACGTTTTGTTTAAGTTCGGGTTTGAACAGAGTTGTTTGCGTTACACATATCGACAAGGAACAAAAATTCTTATTTCCTAGAGTCGAGTTTAGTTTAATACGTATTAATATATATTTGGAGTGGAATTCTATCAGGAACGTCTTCTCTTTTTGGGTGTAAATATTTGGCATTAAAAATAAGTATTTTTTACGTTATATACCTACCTACAAATAACTATCTCTCCAATAATCTTCAATAAAACTAAGTGGGTCACCTATTTTGGATCTACTTATTCCCGGAATAAATAAAAGTTACATCAATTTATAGCAATTGTTTTAGGACAGAAATGAACCATGTACAACAGAAAATCGCGGAGCCGCCTAAAAACATTCCTCGTGGTATCTTCGTGTTCATGTACTTGTTGCCAAATTAAATTGTTGATATTCAAGAACTATTTTGGAATCCATTATAAGGCCCTTGGACATAGTTTTCGCCCTAGAATTAAATCATTGCACATATTTTTTTATTCAAATATATGTGTGTAATATTAACCACCAAAAAATATTTTGAAATTTATTGACATATGAAAGGAACAGAATAATGCACATGACAGAAGAGAGCACATGTAGCAAACTACGCTAACATCAGAATAATATTAGAATCATGTTATTTAGTTATCGTGCTTCTCGTTTTCATGATGATTTCCTCCAACGGAAAGCGACTGGTAAATTCGAGTATCTAATGATATTTCGTACATAAGTTCCGAAAAACTCATTGGCACAATCGCCATCAGATATATCGGAGCGGCCAAGGTGCTCACAAATATCTGAACACGCCTCTATTTTCAAGACGCTAGAGTGCATGTCCAGATATTTTTTAGCACCTCGGCCGCTCCGATATATCTGATGGCGACTCTACGAGCCGAGGTTTGAACCCGCGACATCCGGATTGAAAGTTGCCCACTCTTACTGCTAGGACACCAACGCATTTATTGCAATATTACACTCATATTTTAAAACTAGAACAAATATTTTTCAATAACTGTTTTGATCATTCACGGTTAGTTTCACTACACTTAAGTCGACCGGGATATACCCGTGAACAAGATGCATGTAGATGCGTGAATATCGGGAGCTCAATAAAAACAATATAAAAGGTAATCACGGTTTATATCCCGGTCGATTTAAGTTTAGTGAAATATTTTACAAATAGATATTGTCAACTCCTTCCTTACCAGTTGTTTATTCTTGGCTTCCGCAATAAACAATTCTCACTCGTAATTAGTCAACCTTCTCAAACAAACCATTTATTTCGGTAGCGCCAATAAAGACAAATCAAAGGCGCTCCCTCAATACGTATTTATACCTTGCAGAAGTAATAGGAAATTGATCGTTTACCTATTGGAATTATGTTGAAAAATGAAAAAGTAGGTAGGTAACCTAAATTATAAGTTGTTGTTGATTGACATAGTCCAAGTGTACAGTATATTTAAAACAGTAATTTGATAGGCAAAGCCGAAATGAAATGTTTGTATTTTATCGCACAAAAGCTTTCTTTGTTTGCTTAAATAAATGAGCCAAGGTAAAGTAGGTAACAGAAAAGCTTCGCGAGGACCATTGTATTCGACGTTCAATCTAACCTAGGACAAAGGCTGCACCTTACAAAATGCCTACAAAAGCGCTGGAAACTATGTATTCGATAAATAGTTACATTATTATATTGTAGAAATGTACCATTACCTTAATTTTATAAAGGTCTTTGCATTGTTAAGGTAATCTTATAGCTTCTCCCTTTCTGATAAGAAAATCCCAAAATAAATCTGTCTTACTAAGTCACCTTCGTCTGGACAAACGGAATAACTGGGCCTGCGAGTAAATAGTGGTTTGAAGTTTTGTAAATTATATCTAGTTTTTATTTTATTTTATTAAACTGGACACAATAGAATAGTAGAATGTACAATCTGATACAATAGTAGCATTAAACTCTAGAAATCAAAATAACAAGCGTCAGTCGAGACGTCACACTTCACAGCATGCTTTCCAGACACATTTCTCCAAATGTAAACTGACACCCGTAATATGTGTTTACGACTCAAATTATCGCCTCTCAAACGCCAATTTTAGTTTTCATATTTTTCCAACAAAAATGTTTCCTTGTTAGCGGTAATAGTAGGCTTTCACTATTTTGTGAGGCTAGGGATTGTCGCGGCCAGTCGCACGATTGTCTTGAGCGTGCGTAATTATACTTAATTGTAGAGGCGTATTATGCCATGATATCAAGTGTAGATAGGAAGTATTGCTACAAAAAGTCAGTGTGTTTTGTGGTTAGTAAAATCCGGTCATGCAATTGAGTTCGACTCATTGTAAAAGTTTTTAATGATTTACTTTTTTAGGGACATCTTATGTTTAACTTTTTTTAGGTACATTGTATGGATGACGATCTACCTGTGTGGACGGAAATGATGCTGTAGGCAAAGGTGTCCTACTGGGATACCTTCACATTCGGAGCTTCACAAGTCTCCATAAAGAATTTTGACTGAGATGAGGTACTCACCTTTTCATCTCAACGAAAAATTGTATTCTATCTACTAGATATGTAATTGTATCTACTAGATTTTTGGGCATATTCATTTCAACACCAGTGTGTGTGTGTATGTGTGATTTCAGGGCCGTGTTCCCGAATGTCAAAAATTTATTAAGATGGCCCTATTGAACAAGATTTCCCCCTGGGCCATTAAAATGTGTGATTATGAAATGCAAGAAATGGTATTTTATGGTTACCTAACCTACCTACTGAGTTTACTAAAAAATGAATCTTAAAAATAAATGTAAATCGCAAGATCGAGCCCTAGGGGCTTATTGTATTATCCCACGACTTCCTTTTCCATGGCACGTGATCAGAGCTAATCTTGAACGCTTTCCGGAATATTTCTACAGGCACAATAGTACTTTAATTCACTATCGAAACCTAAATTTTTTTATACTTACCTAAGAAATGTCTCGTTCCTATCGTGCATTGATATATTATTAGATTAATACAAACACTTATGAATCATTTGAATCGCTACACGAATATATTCAAGTTTATATAATTAGGCCTTAAAGGCCGGTGGCTATGGGACGGGGGAGGGGCATAAATTTAGCGAAACGGAGAATCTGTAGATATTACAATACAGAATGAACAAATAGAATACATGTAAAAGTAGGTACATATACTTTGGAGTTTCGTTTGAAGATATTACACAAATCTGGAAAGAAGTATCTAATTACTTAGCGAGAAAAGGAAATTATGAAAAACGGCGTTATTACTTTATTAATGAAAAAGGTATACGAAAAAGGTAAACAAAAGTAAGCGAATAAAATTTTTGGCTGCTTTTGTGGCAATGGGAAGGAAGCCACAGAGGCGACTACTACGAGTATATAATAATTGCGAAAGAAGTTTACGTAATTATACTTATAAACGGGTATTTAAGATATAATTTAAGTACTATATATTTCATTGCAAGTTTATTTATCGTAAGTTCTTCATTGCGGACATAAACGCAATTTTTTTGTGTTTACTAAACTCATGAAACTATTGTTTAGTGAACTGTTTATTTATGCAGAGCAAAAGCAAATACACTACGCGCGAAGTATCGACATGAATGACATGAGCTTGCGAAGCAAGCAAGCGCCGCATTTTTAGATTTTATTGTTTAACGATGCGTCACCTTAAGTCTTGACACAATATGTAAACGATAATTAGCTTAACCTATTAATTATCGCCTTGCCTGCAATTTTTCCCATAGCACTTACTCTATAGAGCAATCAAAGTAAGCTATCTATGAGATTATATTTTTCCACCACCTGTCGTGAGACTAACTCATAAAACGGACGTTCTACTAGTAAAACGTCTAATCTTCTTGCTATTGTAGCTAATGGAAATCTACACTTTACCCTGTGTTATTAAATTATGAATTACTCTATTACTTATTGATCTTTCATCGAACATTTTTTGTTTAAAATACAGCAAAAAAGTCTTCTAACACAAATTACCAGGTGAATGTAGCAAGAAAGAGATCTCTTGTTCCGCTACTAGAAAAAAAATGTGTAGGTTAGTAAAAACGTAAATCAAGTATAATATTTAAGTAGAGAAGGGTTCCGCTTACTATGAACAGAAAATAGAAACGCATAATCAAACATAATGCATAGCAGTAATATTATAAATGTATGAAATATGCAAAAATATATTTTAAATATATATATATATATTTTTTTTTTTAATTAATCACTGATCTATCGTAATGATAACTATAGCCGGTCAAACAACTTTGTCAGTAGAAAAGACCCCAAAATTCAAATTCTATGGGATGATAAACCTTCGTGCCTACATTTTTAAAATTTAAATTGACTTAAATAGCTTACTATAAATAATGGTATCTGAAGCCAACGATACTTTTTGTGTACATATTACATGATAAAAGTTAACTTATCAGGCGAAAATCTGCCATTTATGAAGTTGTTTATATTTTTACGGTTGTTTAACATAACATAAAACATACGACACGTGCAACGAGCATAAACAATTGACTTGCTATGAAATAATGTATGCCCAAAAATATTAGTTATTACTATAGTAAACATAGAAATTTAAAAAATACACGTTTTAATTATGAATTATGATGATTCCTGATGTGTCTAAGAAGAATAGGTACTAATTAATATAATAACAACGTCCAAAGAACCCCGATCACTGTGGAAGTGTGGACCGTATAATAGAAAATTATGTTTGTAAAAAAACCTAATTTGCTAGAGGCGGTAGTTACTCGCATGACGGAGTTTACGTGCAGGACGCCTCGCGACTTAAACGGGGCACTATTTAACCGATTTCGCAGCACATAACTCTAAAACATACAGTTTTTTAAATCTCAGTTCTATATATTACGTACCGTAAGGTTGTTTTTTTCACGATCACAATTGGACTTGATAAGAGGTTTCAAAAATGAGTTTTGGATTTTCAATTAAGGAGGAATTTCGCAGTATGAGTGAATTATTACGTTCTTGACACACTTCGTGTTTACGTTTACAATTTCAGTGGATTTATAGTCGGAAGAGACATTTTTAGAATTGCAACATTTTTCACATTACTAACAATGCGGACTGTCACTAAGCTGCAGTCTAAACTCCGCAAAATAAACAAGATACCGTAAATGGTAAAAAAAGCCCTGTTTAAAAAAAAATAGTCGCCTCATTTTAAAGCTCGTCATGTAAGATGTCCACTTTTGGTCTAAAATCATAGTGTCAATGACTAGCGATTCTTGCCCTCTTTACATTTTTGCAAAGATTTTAACGTGACAATGTCCAGCCAACCATCCGAAGGTAAAAAAAAAGTGAAAATGATATGTGCCAAGTTCTTTTTGAAACTGACAGATAAATTAAATTCACGTAAAACTATCAATTTGTGGTAACCAGATGTATCTGGGAACGTATCAATTTCATTAATAATGTACATATATGCCCTTTCATGAAAGGCACAAAAATGATAAACATCCTGTATAGTAAACTTTGCGCTAGATATCTAGCAACTTTGGCCCGCATCTTGTAATGCGTTCAAGTCCAGATTTTAACAGAGGTGGACAAGAAAAAGATAATAAATAGAATAAATAAAATAAAATAGCTGGAAGAAACACGACTTCTCTGGTATGGTTGTCATGAGGAGGCCTACTGACCATATCTCAAGAACTGCATATGTGCTGGAACTTGAAACGAGTCTGAAACCAAGGCATCGCGGGAGATCTCGACCTACATGGATATCTGTTATAAAAAAAGACCTCAAAAACTCCAATACGAACCCAGAGTCAACCCAGGAAATACCACTCTGGAGACTAAGGATTAGGAGAGCCGATCCCAAATAGATATGCCAATAAGGCCTGAAGTAAGGACTGAATAATAATTAATCATCCCTTGATAATACAACCAAGTATACTTGTCTCATCACAGTTATCTAAAGTAACAATTGAAATTAAAAAAAACATATATATTTAATACATTTATAGTAACTAACCTTAGACTAAGATAGCTAATAATTTCGTCACTGTTTATCTAAGTACATACTTATATTACTTATATCTTTATAATTATTTTCTAAGAAATATTTCATCTTAACGTCTGTTTCGACATTTTTCTTCAAAAGAGGAAAAAAAAGCTAGTTTTTAATCACCAAAGTAATATTAAAATTGCATTAGTCGCCTAAAGATAAGTGTAACACATTTTTAAATTATTAATAAAAAAAAATAAGTAAAGGTAAATTTTGCTAGGGCAGATTTTAGAAAAAATATATATTGTAAATAAAGAAAAAAACGCATAAGAATACATAAATAAAAATAAATGAATATAAAATAAATGATAATATTAGTTATTTACGCTACTAGTGCAGAAAATAGGAATTTCGCAACGAGTGGTGATAAATTAAAACACGGCCGAAGGGAGTGTTTTAAATCGACACGAGTTCGTTCAACGTTGATCATACAACGTTTTACAGTACATATAATTATGGCTCTTTAAAGATTCGAAATATGCACGGAAAGTGCTCATTCCCGCACACGTGCGGGAAAGTAGCACCATATGTACTGTTAATGGTATTTCCGGGCCGATACGATCTTCAAACAAACAAGAAAAGAGTGTACTCCCATCTTAAAGGCCGGCAACGCACGTACAACCCCTCTGGTGTTGCGGGTGTCCATGGGCGGCGGTAATCGCTTACCATCAGGTGATCCGTCTGCTCGTTTGTCTCCTGTATCATAAAAAAAAATAGGGACATTCTTACATAAATTGACTAAGACCCACGGTAAGCTCACGGCAGGCTTGTGTTTTGGGTACTCAGACAACGATATATATAATAAAAAATAAAAAATAATATGTTACAAATACTTAAATACATAGAAAAAATCCATGACTCAGGAACAAATATCTGTGCTTATCACACAAATAAATGCCCTTACCGGGATTCCAAGAATTCGAACTCAGAACCATCGGCTTCAATAGGCAGGGTCACTACCCACGGTCGTAAAATAAACAAGATTCAGGCTGTAATCTTTAACGTGTCCACCCACTTCCAAAACAAGCTCGGTAAAAAAATGAGTTGTTTTTCACTAACAAATTTCAAACTATCTAAAACTTGCAAACTACTCGCGTTTGTTGATTATTAGCGTTCTTTGATTATTAGAACTGTTAAATATCAATGGTAAGTCAGGTACTTCTGTTGCAAAATATATGACTAATGATCCGACAAAATTAATTGCTCCCAGACTTATATAAGGAAGCTTTCAAGTAACAGGATTCCTGTGTTCAAATTGCAAAAATTTTCATAATTAAGGTGTTAATCACCGCTTTTAGAGTAAATTAAGTACAAAACTGGTTTCCATACGAGACGGCACTTAAATATGTTTCAGATAAGTCGAGGTGCCATCTTTAATCAACGTCCTGTCAGATATATAATTTGTCTATTTCCTAATGACATAATACGTATGCATGTAAATTAATGCCGCGGCCTTGCACCAAATAAAACTGGTATTGAGATGTTTTGGATAACAGTAATTTATATGAAAGATGGCGCAAATAGTACTGTGGCTATAAATTACTTATCTCCAATCTATCTTGGGACCCGCGCCGCTCTAAGGCCTTCGCAGACTGAGGACTACTTCGACATCCGGTGACCGGCACCAACCGTGATCTCCGATGTCACGCAATGTTAGAATTCATTCATGCATGATCCAAAATTTACCTCTTGCTCTGATAAGAGTTTTGTTACTCATTAGCTCCTAACTATAAAATAATCATGACTTTTTTATGAATATCACGACATTCTTAGTCAAACATAAAGTATTTATTAAATACACGTCTAAAATTCATCAAATATGTGCTCTTTATAATCAGTTTTTATTTCCCATTTCATAATAACATTAGCTAAGCCTAACGAAGTGCGAAATATTTTTATGATATCCGCTGCCGCTCGGATTTTTTACGTTAATATATGTTAATTAAATAATTAAGTATTCATAAGTTATGCTATGCCAAGCAAATGCCATAAGTTGATAATCAGGATATATATTATTAATTAGGTATATTAAGTACCTGTATACTCGTATTAGTGCAGTTGTGTATTGTATGAGTAAGGGAAATATTATAGTTCCTCTACCATAATTATTAAATGGTGTAGCTAAAAAATTACAACCTACACATTTACTTCGAACCGTCGTGATCTCAAGAGCCGTCATAGTTCAAACAATCGGTTGAACTCTATTCGCAAAAAGTTAACAACATACCTTGAATGTGTCCATCACGACGGAAAAGGGTTTAATATCGCTCAAAGAACCAGAACGACCAGTGACCTTTAGCGAGGCGCTAGAATTCCTTGGCATTAGTACATTCAATATATATGCTAGTGATAGTGACCGGTTGATTCATGAAGCCGAATAGGTTGAACAGGAACGCTAGGCCAAGTAGTTCATTCGACAGCTCGTGAGATAGGTCGTATGCTGCCCTCATCTAAGGGGGTTAACTCAAGTTGTAATCCATCTTTACAATCCGTATTTATAGACCGATCAAAACGAGGGCTCGGTAGTGAATATTAGCGTGATATTACCTAATATCGTTATCGATTGACTTAATCGAAGAGGATATCGGAAATCGCAACAGAAATCTGTGCAATCATGAATATCGCAACGATGAATCGCCATTGTATGGCTCTTTTCGATCAACGATTTGTTTTTGTTTCATTTTTGACGCAGGCGCCGCGACGCAGGCGCTGCATCCTTCGATCGCGCATCGATTGTAACGACTAATTGCCTAGTGTATGGCTGGCAACTAGATCGTTAGCCATCTTCTGCAGTTCGTGATCGTCACTTAAGAAACTTTCTGGCGCTGAAGCGCGCTACGAGCATCATGTCAAGTCTGGCAACAGTCTGACCATAGTTTTTTATGGATCTCCGTATTTCTATTTTTCACTCCATTTATCTTTGCAGGTTAACCTTTACTTCAAAAGATGGTTCTAATGCCAGAAGGCATTTTTATTAGTCAACCAGAAGGCCTACTAGAGATTAATAGGTTTGGTGCATTACATCATAATCATACATCGGGGTTTTTGGTACGCTAATGGTTTACCCTAGCCAAATAATAGGTAAAACTATGAAAACCGATACATTGTTAAGCACATTTGGAGCTTACTAATTATTTTTATTTCATAGTATGGCAATTATTATCCAATAAACAAAGTTATAAATAAAAGAAACATTCCCGCACCAAAACCCCGACGTGCGATCATAATCTACTAGTTTGTTATCCAATACACATTTACAGTACATATGGTGCTACTTTCCCGCACGCGTGCGGGATTGAGCATTTTCCGTGCATATGTCGAAACTTTAGAGTCATATGTACTGTAAAACTTTGTACGATACACGTGCTAATAGGTATTTCGCAACTCGTGTCGATTTAAAGCACTCCCTTCTTCGGTCGTATTTTAATTTATCACCACTCGTTGCGAATTTTATATTTTCTGCACTTGTATCGTAATAGTACATTGCGATTGTTCCCTTTAAATGTTCGACACAGTAACGTAAAATGCTAATTTTCGCACTAGTGCTATAAAGTAGCACCATATGTACTGGAAATAACTATTATAATATATTACATTGCAATCTGTCATATGCAGCTACTTACTATGTATGTGAAGCTACAGTGGTGGATAGCTATGTTCATCATTTGCCAAATTAAGCAGATCGGTCAAGTGTTAAGTGATATGCAAATGAGGCTCATCTGATCTGATATGTATATTCAAATGCACTCACATATAATTTGCGCAATACAAGTTGGCACTTATATCCAATCTTAATCTACATACCTATAATTAACTCGTGATGTACATTTTATTCACAGCGTAATTAGCTAATTAGTTAACTATACTATAGTTCGTGTCATGCACGATGACGCGCAGATTTGTCAAATCTAAACTTTAATAACATGACAATACGAGTCAAGGCACGCGTCGTCGTGAATGACACGGTCCATATGCGACACTGTTTTAGGTTAATTATTACCGTATATTACTAACTATATTAATTTTAATATTGTGATTATATTTGTACAGTCAAGGTATTTAATTTCAATAAAGTGACAGTAGTTATTTGTGCAACAAGAGAGGAAAGTTGATATTTCTTGCGAGTGTTAATTTTGAGTCCCGAGTAAGTGCAAGATTCTATAATTGAATCACGAGCGAAGCGAGTGGTTCTAAGTTAGAATCTTGAGCGTAGTGAGGGACTCAAAAACATGAGATGTAAAATAACTTTGCTCTCGTGTGACGTACAACTTTTCACCTTAGTAGCGAGAACATATTAAAGTTAAAAAAAATTCAACATCAAGTAAAGTTAACCACATTTATTTATATTCATGAAAGCTTCTAGAAATATTCCTTAATTAATTAAAAAGCTACGTTGTCTCACTCCCTGGAGTGACGAAAGTTACACTTTCCTCACTCCCTGGAGAGACGAAAGTAGGCTTGTTCGAGCTGCTGAGGTGAAAAAAATGTACCACACTACCTAAATCCGGACCGCCGACCTATTTTACGCGGACCTTAGACAGAACAGACAAGACAGTAACTTGTATTACTGAGTACGTAATTTAATAAAATGCATCTCGCGCTTTGTCTTTGTTTTTTGTTGCCGTCAATTCGACAACGGACGAGCGAAGCAACGTGCGAGAGAGAGATGCAACCTTGACTGTACCTATTTGTAAAAATATTTTTTAATACATTCAATAAATACAAAGTATTGAAAAGTATAACCTGCAAATAAAATTGTTGTAATATCATAGGCTGGTACTAAGTGCGCAGGTTAGCTTATAATATCGTGTTGCAAATTTATTAAAATATGTTGAAATATATGACTATTTGTATAGGCGAGTCACCGTTTACCGGAAATAAAACTGCTTACTATATTATTAGGCATGCGTCCGTTCGTACCTCATAAGGTTCGTACGTATATCTTTCACCCAAAAGCCTAGTTCATTTTAGATTCCATCAACTTCTTAAACCCTGGCGGGTTCTGCCTCCGTCTGCGTCCCATGATACGGGCAAGGACAGCATCCGCTCGGTCTACCCATTACCTACATATATTTCATTGTTCCGTGAACGGCATAGACAAAATAAACCCTTGTTGTAATGATCTATCAATAAAAGTGAACTAATACTTTCACGAACATTATTTTAATCATATAACCCGTTAGTTGTTTTTAAGTTAATGCCGAACCAAGTAACCGATGCGAGGTCAAGTTTTTTGCTCTTAGTGCCTCCGCTGTCTTGCGCGGTTACTCGGGTAAAAATAAAAATCAGTCAAAAATTTTACAATAGGCGTTCAGCCGCTACGTGCACCCGCGCAAGACAGCGGAGGCACTTAATTTGATTATTTATTGTTGATTGTTTGTTCATTGAGTATTTATTGTTTGTTGCTCAAACGTATTGTATGAAGTCACGGAACACCGAATTGATTTTTTAACGCATGTTGGCTAACTTTCCGGCCATTAAACTAGGATTTAAACTAATATTGCATCATTATTATTATTCAATATTAAACAACTAATTTCGTTCAATACGAAGACAACTATGTTACCTATGTGAATGTTACATCACAGACAATAAAACAAAATTACAGCGATAAACTATTAGACAAGTGACCGCAGAAACAGTAAAAAGAGCAAGTACATAGGTAAGAGGAAATAATTATAAAAGTGGGACGAACTTTGTCGCGGTCTGCCATATGACTATTTAATCGAATGCCCATATAAGTCACAACTATATTTGATAAATGGATTTATGTATAAGAGAATATATACCTACATACTTTTATTTATTAAATTGTAATACCTGACGGTGCCAGCCAAGAGTCTGGGAAAAAAGCTTTCGAAAGTTCGGCTGTCAGGCTGTACAGTCAGGTCTGAAAATATCGATATGAAAAATGTGTCAAAAATATGAATACACTACATTAATATATGGGCAATAAAGTCCTGTATACATATTTTCGGCACTTTTTTCGTACCTACAGGTCGCATGTGTCAACCGTCAACGTAACCGATTCTTGTGAAATTTGTCATTTTTACAGGATCGATAACAACTTATAGATCGTATCATTCACGAAGACGCGTGCCTTGACTCGTATTGTCATGTTATTAAAGGTTAGATTTGACAAATCTGGGCGTCATCGTGGATGACACGAACTTATGTATGGATTATTTTGTCGTTAGTTTGTTTATTTTTAAAATGGCTAATCCATGGGGTTCGCGAGGTCTACAGCTATCAGAGCAACTAGTTATAGAATATATTTCATATTTTATATAAAACATATACGTGATTGCTTCATTTGTTATTTAATTTTAACCAATAGTATTCTTCGATTTCGATAAACTTCACTTACCTAATCGGACGGAGGTCTGAGTGATCTTAGCTGGATGCGTTTACAGTACATGCAGTAAACCTTGCTAAGTTATTAACCCAACATCTAATGACAGTCTTGTGTACTTATATTAAGCCGCATAATTTACGGAAACACTGTAATGTTATAAATACGGTGTAACCGCACGTTTTCTTCAAGGAAATGTGACGTAACGTAACGGTGCTTTAGAATCTATTTTGTATCTCATTTTCTTACGTACATTCCATTAACAGTAATTTATTAACACTTACATTAGGTATGCACCTTATTACAATACTTCCTATCACACTGCCGTCGCATGTCGTTGCGAAATGCGAAGCGACGAATTAGCCTGCGGCGACGACGGTACGATGATGCGGTTTTCTCCATATCTTCGTCAGAAGCCGCGATGCGCGACGAATCACGTCTGCGTACAAAAATCCGTACGATACTATGGAGCTCGGTGTGGCCTACCTTGGGCCTTGCGGCGCGCACCGTATCTCCGTCCGAAAGCCCGACCCGGACCCGGGTACGTCCTTAAACTACGTCCAAAAGAGAGGTATGGGCATTGTGAATGTCATCTCGCTTTGTGTGGTAGGGCACAGCCAGTGGATGTCATTCCAGATCTAGAGCAGAGCCCAACTGGAGAAGTACCTCCACCTTACAGAAAACAGCAGCCAAATAACACTAGACCCTACTCATAGTGTTGTGTTCCTGCCGGTGAGTAAGGTTGCCAGAGCTCAATGAGGGGGGGGCGGGTTTAGGGTCGGCAACGCGCATGTAACTCCTCTGGAGTTGCAGGCGTACATAGGCTACGGATACTGCTTACCATCAGGCGGGCCGTATGCTTGTTTGCCACCGACGTAGTATATAAAAAAAAAAAAGCACGAATCTTCGTGCCATTCGCACCTTCGCATGGGGAGGCGGCGCCAATGTGTCATACCATGTGGTTTTTGTATACAAATCTGTTGCCTCTAAAGTTTTCATTATTTTTATTGCATACTCGTATCACTATATCTCATTTTCATCTAAGTAAGTAAATATTCTTTATTGCACCAACTATTATACATTTTACATACATGTAAAACTACAAATGAATTTTAAAGGAAAATAGAACCAGGTAACAACAGGCGGTCTTATCGCTAAAAAGCGATCTCTTCCAGACAACCTTTAGGTAGCAGAAAATTTAGAACTCATACAAAAGTCAACAGGTAGTGCAAGGAGCTAAATATGGAGACTATTAAACACAAACACACATACTACTTATATATGTAAGTATTAAAACAATACCTAATATACTAATAAATATACAATATAATATAATACAATATATATATACCTATATATATATATATATATATATATATATATATATATATATATATATATACTTACACATATACAATATATAAAATGGCAACTTAAGATAGAAAGTATAGTTTCAGCTGATTTTTGAAAATGGGGAGAGATTTAGCTAATCTTAATTCTACTGGCAAAGCATTCCATAACCGAACAGCCCGGAAGGTAAAAGAGCTATTATAAAATCTAAGTAGGTACTCTAAAGTTATCTGGAAGCGATCGCTCTTTAGCGATAAGACCGCCTGTTAATTTCCTCTACTTACTTTTAATCTTCTTTAATATGTTGTGTTCTGTATTGTATCGATAATTATATTATGATATACATAATAGTACGAGTAGTAGGTAGTCGATAAATGAGAAGTCTAGGACAATTCAAAAATGCCACGAGGATTCCGGTCTCTGGGCATAAATATACATTATATTAATTGTTTTTTAAGTATTATGTACGTTGTTGTGAACTCACCTCAGTGTTTACAACAACGATCCAAAGACAGCAGTTACATTTTTTCAACTGCAACAAAGAATAACATTAAAATGTTAACAATGATTCCTAGATAAGTGTTGCTACATGAATACAATTTATTGGCAGTTGAAACACCGTTATTAACATCGTTGTAAAAATGAATGAATTATAATAGTTTATTATGTTTCACGTCAAACTTAACTTTTAACTAACCTTTAGTAATGTAGGATACTTGAAGACCATAGGCACACTCCCTTTTGGATTTTAGTTTACCTATAAGTTCTGATTTCATGAGAAAAAAAAATATATCACTTTTAATAAAAGTGATATAAATAATATAAAACACGACAATTTACAACACAAAGATTTCAGCCCGCGTAGCTGACATGCCAATCGTTAACGCTCCGTAGCGTAGTGTAGTCATCTCTCTCTGTCACTCTTCCATATTAGTGCAACAGTGACAGTTGCGTTTCGTTTGTTACGGAGCGTTAACGAGATGCTAGCTACGCGGGCTGATGTTTAAATTGTTTTTTTAATTCAAGTAAAAGTTTCTGTACCGTAAATGTGTTAGATATAATTACCCACTTTTAAAGAAATCAAACACGTACATTAAAGAAATCGACCTATATATTTATAGGTATGGAAAGAATAAGGTACAGTGGCCTTTCAGCTCGTCAGTAGGTCAGGCAGATACTTTGTGATACGAGGGATGCGTCCCAATGAGCTCAGACAGTGATTAATGGAGTCAAAGGACGATATAGCGTTTTTGAATCTTAGTAAACGTAATACCTACACCATTCATGAGCAGTAAGAATAGTGCTAATCTGTCTGGAAATTAGCCGGTGGAAATATAAAGTTTTAAGAACTCTCAATGACTTTCAATCAAACTAATATTTAAGAATTTTGAGATAGGGTAGGGCGGGGTTAAAAGGACCGCAGGTAAAAATATTTATTATATGCCTCCGAAATTAAAAGTACAATTGGTGGGGAATTGAGAATGTTATCTTGAATTACAAAAGCGCTTTAATGAAATCCTTACGTAGCCTTACGACGACTGCCTTAGCAGTGTCCAACTGACATATTCGCTAACGTCTGCGTAACTTATTTTCTATACATCTCGCTCGCACTACATACGAGTACGAGTGAGATGAATTGAAAGTTAGTTACGCACACACTAGCGAATATGTCAGTGTCAAACTGGTGGTAGACCTACAAAACGTCCTCAGAAAACTTTTTGTTATGCATATAAATCGAGGTGGCATATAACAAAATGATCTAAAATATTTGGAACACACCTAATGCTATTAATAATTTAAGGAATCTTCTGATTCTCATTTATAATAAGCATTACAAATTACAAGTCATTTTACACATTCTTTTTTGAAACGGTTTTCTACAAGAATAGGTAAATGCTATAAATTATATATATAAGGAGCTTACACCTTAACGTAGTACAACGGTCTTGAACTCGTATTTCAGATCGGATTAGATAAAAGCAGCCACACTAGGGTTACAAAGGCTTTTGTATTGTACTTGTGGGTAGGCAACAAAAGGGAGGAGTCAAACAAGATGCCGGTAGATCAATACAACTGGCTGATTCGGACATTACACGTTTCGTTATCGAATGTATTGTTCTGAAACACTATTATAGATTAGTTGTTAGGATGTGATAGCGAATGTTTAGTATGAAAAAAAAAACTTCCTCCCACTAATTGATTGATTTTTAGTGATTAATGCAATTATCTATTTTCAATTGAATTAGGAACAAATATTGGATAAATTCAAGTTTAATATGATGAAAAACCTTGCTATAAATATATAATGAATATCCCTTGCACCTGTTTTTTTTTCATTTCAATATATAATTGTTTACCCAGCAATAATTTGATCAGCAATCGAGGCCTAACCTTGATCGAGGCCATTTTACGTTTTAGGTCGTATTTTGTACCAACTGATTTATTCTCACACAAGGAAGTGGATCACTTTTTAACCGACTTCATTTTCATAGAAGGAGGAGGTTCTGTATTCGGTTGTGGCTATCTTTTTTTTTATGTATGTACACCGATAACTCCGACACCTGTGGTCCGATTGGAGTGATTATTTTTTTATTTGAAAGGAGTTACCTCCAAGTTGGTCCCATTTTAATTAGGTTCTGATCTGATGATGGGATCCATGAGGAATTGAGAGAACTCCTCATTTTTTATGATAATTTGGGTGTTTTCTTAAGCAAACCGAGCATTTTCTCTCAAAAACCATCAACTTGATGAAGTGGATCTGATGATGATGATTTTTTGATGATACTGATGATAATTTTTTTAATGAAATATGTTCACCGATTACTCCGACACCCGTGCTTCGATTTGAGTACTTAATTCTTTTTTGTTTGAAAGGAGTTACCTCTAAGGTGGTCCCCATAATATTTTTAGTTCTGATCTGAAGATGGAATCCACGAGGAATTGAGGGAACTCCTCAATTTTTAATGGCACATGTATGGTGATTTGACTGTATTCTTAAGCAACTGAAGCATTTCCTAAACTACCAATTTGATGTAGTGCAACTGTATCCTTACCACGAGTTTAACTCTACATATTAACTGACGTGTTCGTAACTTACTTTCTATACATCTCGCTTGCACTAATAGGATGCCAGTACGAGCGAGATGCATAGAAAATAAGTTACGTTATATTAAATATATCAGTGTCAAACTCGTGGTAAGTCTACTTACTGATTATGAAGACCACGGGTGATATATGGAACTTACCTGTTATAATTGAGTGTATTTTTTTGTTGTAATAATAGTGATTTATATATATATTTTTTTGGAATAAGTTTTCTTCTTATTAAGTTGTATATGATAATATAAATAAATGTAATGGGTGTATTATGATTTTTGATGTAGGCAGTGTTGGAAATAAGAGGTGAGGGGTAGGTGTGAGAGGTATGTGAGATAGACGGTGATGGTGAAGGTAGACGGGGGTCTGAGGTTGGGGTTTGAAGGGTTTGGGCTTGACGAGTCAGGCTTTGAGAGGTCAAGGGGTCGAGGGGGTGGTGAATTGATGGGTCGGAGACTAAGGGGTTGGCAGTTGAGGAATCGTGAGGTAGTAGTTGAGTGGCCAGGGGTTGGAAGTTGGGGGTTAGGATTAGGAGTTAAATGGTCTGGGGTTGAGGGGTCGGGGAATAGCGGTTGCAGGTTTGGTGTTCGTAGTTCAGGGTCAAGGGTTTCAGTGATCAGGGGTTGATGTGCTGTGGGGTTGAGTGATCGGTAGGTTGAAGGATTGGGCCAGTGGCTGGGCGGAAGATAGATTTAGAGTAGTGGCAGGAATGATTTCCCAGACGCACTCGAGGAAATACCTGATTATTTATTAAAGTTAACGAATTTAGTGTTACACTTGATTGTGTTTTTAATTTATACGTCACGCGTTACTCGTAAGCTCTTAACAATGCCTTGTAACTAAAATGGAAAAATAAAAACTTAAAAAAAAAGTAAACTGACTTCAAAAAGGATTAAATAAAATATTATCCTTTTTTAAGTATATGTGTTACCAACTGATATGTTTGAAGTCGGTGCCAAGCCAATTTGTAACAATACATGTAAAAAATAATCAGCTTTATGTCTACACACATTACAACTGTAGTAATAGGTATTATAAACGTGAAATTAATTCTATCTGTCTCTTTGTTACCTTTTCACGGCTAAATATCTGAATTGATTTAGGTGAAATTTGGCATGAGTCGGTCCTGCAATTGTTTTATATTTTGAAATGAAGTTCTCTGGATAAGGGACTGGAAATAACTCAGTCTCAATTCCACACTCGCGTGCTATGTTCGAAAACTAGTTAATATAGCTCTTTAAAAATAACGACGGTAAATAAACGCATTGGATTTATACTAATATACCGACAAACATGGTATGGACTGCGCTAAGAAGGTTCGACCGTGTGTTTTTAGGTACTTACCTACAGAAAGTATATATGTTCACTGCTGTCGTGTAAGGCAATCTAACGTATTGTATTTACATATGTATATAGCCGCATCTTTATCGAATCGCACCAAAATCATGATATGCTTCAAAGATTGGCTTGGCACCGAATTCAAACATATCAGTTGGTAACACATATACTTTTTAGAAAAAGTTTTTTTAATGGATGACTTATAGTAGTGAATTTAGGAGACCGTTTAAATTTTATTTTAAGTTACAAGTAAACATTTTTGTGCTTGTATTGAATTTGTAGACTAATTGTGGGCCAAATCTGAGCGTTTTATCTACGAAAGGTTCCTAAAACCTGATGTTTTTAACTATTTTTTCTTTCATAATTCTAAACGAAATTATAAGGAATAAAACTTTAATCTATTTTGCACTTAATATCGAATTAGTGTTTATCTCTAGTCACGATCGAGTTAATACATTCTCGTATCTGTTTCACGAAAGAAACAATGTACCGATGACTCATTATACGTTGTAAGATCTCTTGGTCTACTTACGCATCTCAATTGATCGGCAATGGATAGCTGGTGTTCATCGAGTGAGAAGGTAATAAATCATTCTGTAATCGATTCCAAATAGTTTTGGATTTTATTCGAATAAAAGAGAATAGTTGCACTAGGTATATAAGTATTGTTTAGAGGAGAACACGCAAAATAGAATTAAATACATTAAAACACGGAAAATAGATATAGCTTGGGAACATATATAACTATATTATATACATATATGTATATAAAGTAATGGGTCAGTTTAAATGCTGTAAACCTGTCTGTTGTGTTGCACGATGAATCTATTTACCACTCAGTATCAACTCCTATGTTTCCACAATATAACTTGAAAAATGTTTCGGCACTGTTTGTCTTCTCCGTAGTCCATTTATTGTATCTTTTCATGTAATGACTGTTTGTTGCCATAATAAAATAACATTTGCGGCTGGCAAAAGGTCCCACTTTGTCGCTTGCCATAGCACACCTTTACAGGTTATCCGTATAAAGATACATGCAAATCTCGTCCCTATGGTAAGCGACAAACTGAGACGTTTTGCCGGCCGCGGTCACAATTTACTACGTAATGCGGGCGATGCTCATCTAACAGTTTGGGCCATTGGGCATTACGCCATTATAAAGTGACCATCTTCGACCGCAGGCCTGCACTCGCGCAAGCCATATATAAGCACAACCGGTTATCAATCAGTATGTTTTCCTTGTTCAAGATTGAGCGACAACTCTAATTTTGGTATGGAAATATGACTATTTAGTCTCTACAATTAAGTTCATTCTCATATTACACCCGAGATTGCAACAAGATTATTCAAGGAGGACTAGTGGTATAGCCGGGAAAAGTGTATTCCTGTGGAAGTGCTTGTAACCCTTGCCCCCTACTAATATTACCAGAGTGAGGCCCTTGTAAAACTTGAATTTAATAAGTTAATATGTTCATTGCTAAATGAAATCACTTCTTCAAAGTTACTAAATTATATGAAAAATGTTTTTATTTATTTTGTACCTTGGAGAGTTTTCTCCAACTCGTATTGGACTAATATCAAACGATATGACTCGCACTTTTTGTGGACAACTATGATTTTATCAACAGTCTATATCCTTAAATATTTTATTTATATCAATTACTACTTAAAATATATGTTATTTTATCAATATTTCAATAAAAATAACTATCGTAATACTTTGAGGTTTTACGTTAAATGCTAACAAAATCTGTCATATTTGCTTACATAATTTGCAAGTTTTATTGACCTCCACTTTAAGTAAATAATGATTTTATCACTTAGAATAATTGATAAGTAGTATCACTTGATGCGTATATATGTTTCCGAACAGAAAATTGGGCTTTATAGCCCTTAACTTTTGAGTCTACAGAATCTCTTCTGTAAACCTGATCGCTGTAAATGGCCCTTCCGTCATTCTGTTATTTTTATAATCATTTCAGGTAAAATCGTTCATAGTTTGATGAATGTACTATAACCTTGTAAATGAATTAGATTCTTTCTATGATGCTTAAAAAAGAATGCGTAATACAATTTCGCGTGGGAAATAGACGACCTCCGAAATACTGACACAGTGTCCCAAATATGTGCCATTGTTAGCGATTAGGAAGCAAGAGTTTACTTTTACTGGCTCGGAACGCAACAGCGCACGCAATCACTTTCGACTTTCTGCGCTCGCGACGCTACCCACCGCGCACGACAAACGATTTTTTTTATCGTTCTTTAACTAATATGATCATCGCAGGAATTTATCGGAACGAACTGACAAATAGGAGTAGAAAGTAAAAGTGATATGACAGGAAAATTATCGATATTAGTGATACTGGCGTATTTCATCGAGGAATTAAGAATTTTAATCACCGTATATATCGAGTTAGTCGCGCTTGGTGTGGCCCGAGAGTAACTTGACCAAGCGACTTGGTTTGCTTTTGAACAAGTTTTCAATTGTTCTCGAGACGGCTGCGGCTTGGAGACGTTATGAGCGTCTGCTTTTATTTGCAAATTCGTTATGCAGTATTCTATTTAAAATAACAATTAATAAATAGTAGGTAAACAGTCCAAATTTCTGAACTACTTACTTAAACCAACTCAGAGACGGTTCATACTGATTGATTGGTATATTGATGGTACTGATTCAGAACATCACCCTTCTTTTTGAGAGTTAAAAATAAATATAAGTGATATGATAAGAAACTGGTCTGCTTGTGACGTTATTTTGGCCTGTACGTGGGCATTTAACTTTTTGGGCGAAAACGATAACAAGAAACGAAATATCAGTATATACAGTCGATATCATAAATATCTTACCTGTTTTCACCTTATAGCAATCAATTAAGGTACAGAAATGTATTATATGTATTTATGAACTCGACTGTACGACTCAGGTATGTTTATAATACTAACTTAAATGCTAATTCAAATCCCGGAAAGGGATATTATTTATCAGCCCGGATATTTGTTCCTGTGTCCTGGGTTTTTTGTATGTATTTAAGTATATATATAACACATATTAAATTAATTTCATAGGCAGGGTCACTTTAAATAAGGAAGTGTTACCTTCAATATAAATTAGACAAAATCAGATAATACTCGTAATATATCCAAAAAAGAAAGAGCAGAGAAGCAAAAAATAGTAGTCCTGAATAATTTGACGCTTTATGTCCTCATACATTATTGTTACGACTCATTTACGATTTCATATATGTATAGTAGTAACAAAACTCTGAAACAAAGACATCATAATAAGGATAATATCGCAGTCGTATCCGACCCAACTTGCCATTGTCTGCCGTAGAACAATATCAAAGTTCGATAAATTACTTCTGGCGCTTCGAGTAAAATTGCGACTGATTTTATTATGTGCTTCTGGGGAATCTGGGGAATGGGCTAAAATGTAAAACTGGTATCAAACATTCTCCCTTTTCTCTGAATCTTCGAGCAATACCGGCTTCCGACACGTCGAAAGGGAGGAGCCCAAGCGATATCGTGCACACACAGTCGCACTTCTCATTCACTACATACAAAATCCAATCTGTAATGACGAAAGAAATACATAGAAAATGACACACGTCGAAGACAAATTTTGCACACCTCCATCTCTTTTTGTGTATGGACGAGTCACAACATGCACCGCCATAGGTACAGTAGGGTTCGGCAGAGGGGAAATAGTACGAATGCCGTCTCTCTTCCCGGTGTTACTCGAAGCTCTGAATAGACAAGGTGACATTCCCCTGGCAACTGCAGCTGCATTACTGTAGCGACATTACTGCTACGGCCTGCGAGAAGTGTCACTGTCAATTTATTTGATAAAATTCCGGTTCCAGCACCATATTGATAGTCACGCCTCGTGATTAATTGCTTTGTTTTTTGCTCATTACTATTATTTAAAGTGTAATATCGATAGCTTATTATACAGTAAACTAATGTGGTAGTGTGCAGTGAATGGAGAATTAATCTTGAAATAAGTTTAACCACCATTTTGGAGTCAACGGCCGGTAGTCCACGTGCACGTAAAGTCCAGCTATCGCTTTACAAAAGCTGATAAAATCACCGTACACTGTCTTGTACTAATCGTACAATTTTAGTCGTATTTATAGCCTAAGACCTTGATACTGGCGAAATAGTCCCACTGGACTAAAGCCATAATTTTTTTTAAAAGAAGAAAAGAGTAACCGATTGAAGGTTCTATTCGCGGTAGATGCGGCGGCGGGCGTCGCTTGTTTTATCAATGAAATAGACAATTAGTGACAGCGGTGTGTGCACGCCGCAGCAGTAATAGGGAGCGTGCATTAACTGCAGGGGGCAGCAGGAGACCTCAGATTTTTGGCGCGAGGTGTAAATGTTAAGTTTACGCTTCCAGTGTACAAGATGTCATAACCTAATTTACAAGAAAACGTACGAGAACGGTAGATGGCAGCACTTGCTTTGGCGTCAAGTGTCAATGTACAGTCAGTCAGCTGCAGAGAGAGGTGACCCCCCCCCCCTGCATACAATAAGTCTATGCAAGGAGGGTCACGTTTCTCTACATCTGACTGTACATGTTTATGTTTCCGATTCCGACCACAAGATGGCAGACCCTCCAACGCGCATGGTCGCTGTACCGAATAAAAAAAAAATCCCTGCAATTACCTATGCATTCAAAATACAACTTACTGGATGCAATTTATTATTTTTAAATATAATACAGCTAAACGACTAAGGACTTACCACATTTACTGTAAGTAAATGCAAAGTTTACTTTAAAAAAGCTTATGCGATTGTTGAAAAGTTTAATATATACGACAAATACATGAAGTCTTACTGTGTGCAGAAGAAAATTTATTTCCTACATAAGTAAGTAAATCCAATCAAATAAATCGGTGTCGCGTCGCTTCCTTGATGGACGTTAGCTTTATTATCATAACGCACGAGCCAAGTTTAGATTTCGCGTTGTTACATAGTTCTTACGAGCGAAAAGGAGGATCTTCGCCAAATAATATCATATTGCTTTATTTGACTTACCTACTGAGCTAAAAAGTTACTGAGCCTTCACCACTGCATTAATATGCCTAAACCGGAAAAAAACTTTTCTTTATCGACTTTTCTGTAGGAAGAAATAAATATCGCGTGGATTTCCTTTATTAGTAATAAAATAAATGGTTTTGCGATGTATAGTTGCGGTAGGTACTCGCATTTAAGAACGTAACTTGAATGTCAAATTATATATTAAAGCACAGTCTGTACAAGTGTTATTTTAAACGCCAAACTTCTATAAAATTAACACTTAGCATAGTCTGTACTATCAAACTCGCTACCAAATTAGCTTGGTCTAACTCCAGTTAAAGTATACGAGTATCTGAAATATTCTTGACTAAGCGTTTTAATAAGAAGATATTATTCCCACGCGAGCAAGCAAAGTTGATGACAAAGCCGGGTGAATATTAGTGAGTTCATACCTAAATACTCGTAAACTAGATAAGTGATACTTAGGCCGTTCGCCCACGGCGATTGTTTGTAGCGATGCTGTCGCGCGTTCGTATAGATTCAGTCGCGATGCGGTCGCTAGCTGTGTGCCCTCGCCCACATCACCACGATTCAGTCGCGATACCGTCGGGTTTCTGTCACGATGCAAACGCGATTCCGACGCGCTTTTGTCGCGATGCAAACGCGATACCATCGCGATTCTAACGCGATACCATTGCGATGCAAACGCGATACCGTCGCACTTCTGTCGCGATGCAAACCCGATTCAGTAACGGCATGCTCGGCTCTCCACTCACGGTTCACCCTCCCTCCGTTCTCTCCCCGATGTCGTCCGACACGGTCACGCGTTTGCATCGATACAGTCGCGATGCTGTAGCTCGTTAGTAGCGCGTTGGCACCGCTTCTGTAGTAGCGATATTTTCGCGCGTTTCGTAAACGCGCGACAGCATCGCTACAAAAAGCCGCAGTGGGCGAGCGGCCTTAGCTGATCGTTCTTGGCATAAGCATGAGAACTAGGGCAACTACGAGTAAGCCCAGTTGTAATTCGCAATGGTTTAAAACTTTGCTGGCATTCTCCATTCATCAAAATGTGTATCGATCTATTTCATTATAATTATTAAGTTTATTAATTACTCATGTCAAATATAAAGTAATATAGACGAACGTTATGCTATGGTCGTGACTTGCCATTTATAATAATTGGTACTAATTCGTTAGACTATATTATACTTATGTATGAGTTTAAATTATAATTGCCGTTATTTTTTAGTTACTAATATTAATTTCAAGACCATAAATATTATAATACACAAAAACTGCATCGAAGGATTTGAGTTTACCAACCGAAGTATACACCGTACTGTAACAAATTAATGTTACCTAATACCTAAAGCTACTTTTTACGCGGCACCTTTACAGGCGGGATACATTATTTTCAGTACTTGAGTCTCAAATAAGAAAAAAACGGAATATGTTTGTAAAAGTATGGACCAGAGTCATGTACTTTGAATGTGTTGTCCGCAGAACATGTTTGACCTATACCCACGTAACCTTTTTATCGTAATAGGGAAGAAGTAAAATACAAAAGCTAGCTTAAGACAGAGCCACTTGCATATATTCGGAGCCATCTAAACGAATTAAGTATGGCACGGGATTAGTTACATGGTTTCGGAAATTAAAATAAGACGCCCTTAATCAGTTCCCATAAACAAATTAGAGTGAGTTTTACTTTAACTATTTTCTGATACTTTTCCTCTGCTGTAATTTCTTTGTGGGCTAAATACTATAAGTAAGAATGATTATGTCAAATAATTTTATTTCTTGTTTTATTCCAATTTACTACACATTTAATTCCAATAAAATTTCATAGACATATCATTACTCAATATTACCTACCTACTGACAGTTTTTTTGCGATCTTCCTGTCAATAAACTTTATATTATCACTAAATAAAACACTAAACGCTTAAAGAATCACGATAAAATCTGTTAATTTGACACTATTATAATTCAGGTACTCTAAGTATTTACCATTCTTCGAGAAACATTGTGGTTCGATTGAAATCTTGAAATAGACTGGATGCAAATTTGTATGATTTTCATCATTAATTATAAATACGATCAATCTTATCGGCTTGGAGATCATGTGAACCCAGCATTAAATGTTATTTACGCTATGTTTAGCGCGGTCCTGACTGTGATAACTATCGGCGTGCTTTAGATGTTTCGCTTTAATCGGTAGGTACAAGTGATTTTGTACTGAACTAAATAGTTCAAAGGATTTGTGTAGGCCTTTGGTCGTCGGAATTTAAGCTATTTTCGTTGACAAATTACCTTTAGATAGATAAACTTGTAGTACCATACGCCATTTCATGGGAAAGAATATTATGTTTATGTTGAGATAATTTACCTGGTTATTTGTTGGTAAAATAAAAACAAAACAAATTAATGTGATTCTTTTATCGGCGAATGGATTATGTATAATTACCAATATTATAATACAAATACATCCAAATATATCAAGTGGAATATAATCAAATAAAAAATCGGCTGGTTGGAATTTTCAAAAAGAAGTAGCGTTAAATGAGCGACAGTCTTTTATGCGTCATTAATTAGCAAACTTTTCAACATAACAAAATAAACAAATACTTCTACACACTCATTTTGTCAGCAGAAAAAGGCGCGAAATTCAAATTTTAATGAGAAGTCAACTCTTCTCACCAATTTTTTTTAATTTGCCGTCTTTTTCTACTGACAAAGTGGGTGTGCCAGAATATTGAATAATATGATGTTGTCCAATAAAAATAAATAGCGTGAAAATTTCAGAAAGAAAATCCCGGTGATCATGCTACCAACGCAACCCGCAATAAACCATTTAATCTAAGTTAAAAGATAACTAATGATGTTGTTACATTGGATACCAGCACGTCTATAAATATAAACTCCAATTAGGAAAAACGAAATAAATACTCTTGACCTTTGGGAACGGCGTGGTCGTTAAATCGTTCCCCTTGTGGTTAATTGCGAACACTCCAGCGTGGGAGAGAGGTATGTGTTGTGAAACCTTAGCACATTTAACAAAACTCGAAAATACTACAAATGAGAACTTATTATCTATTATTTCTAAAATAGTTTTGACTTCGTACTATCAATAAAATTTATTTTAGGTTCTATGAACAAGTCACGAACATTTTTTTTTTAAGTTTTTAAAACTCTTCTACTACCTTATATATTATTATTAATAAAGGATTAATTCTACTACCTCCTTCTACTTATATTCGGCGCAATGTCATAGCACATTCAGTTGTAGAAAAACTTGCACCTGATTCCGGGTGCAAGTTTTTCTGCATATAGGAGTTATAGAAAATAGTGTACCCAATTAGCGAGTTAATCGCTGTTAGTTTTGTGATGACGTTTTAGTATGAAATCTTTATGGGAATGAACGTTTGCCTTTTTTACACTGTAATATCGCTTTTAACATTAAAACCAAGTTTTTATTGAAATTTAATGCTTAATTATTGTCACAAAACTGACAGTAAATAAATAAATAATAAATAAATATTATAAGACATTATTACACAAATTGACTAAGTCCCACGGTAAGCTCAATAAGGCTTGTGTTGAGGGAATTTTTTTTCTGAACATCTCACTATTTTCTGAAAAACGATATAAATATGTGTCTGGGAGAGATATTTTATTATTTTTATAATTGAGCTACACTACATTGTACTTGTTGCATGTTATTTTAGTCGTTTTATGGGTACTATTTTACTTGCTTGCAAATAGTATTTCATTTTCAATTCGCCTGTGTCCATTCCCACTTCGTAAAAAAATCAGGCGCTTTCCATTATTTTTAAGTGCGCGCTATCCTAAAAACTTAATAAAATAAACAAAGCTTGACATAGCAATTTGTATTTCAAAGCGAATAAAAATATTTCTTATAAAAAAAGCTAAAAAGAAAGTTAATCCGAGATATTCGTTCAAATCCAAGAAAATTTATGAAAAAAATAGGAACGTAATCCAGCCTCTGTAGCCGTGTTTATTGAAGTAGATAATTATAAACGTATTCGAGGAGCTTGCTTCGGTCGTCAATTTCGTATCTATTTTGCAGACCTCGCGGAAAATGTAAATTTATGTAGGGAGCTGAATTGGATATGATAAGCGATAACGGTTTTCTGTCTTATTGATTGCAGGGTAGGTGTGTTTTGTGTGTGTATTTTTTTATATTTTTCGCACTAATAGTAAATATCTATTAGGTACCCAAAAGGAATCTAGAAAGTCGTTGGGAATACTCACACTGCCCTCGCTACTAATAATGCAAATGGCAATAAACACACGTGAAGAGGTAGACTCCAATCCAATCATCGAAGCTCCGCGGAGGTACGCAACGCGCAGCGCGCGGGCTGGAATGCTGCCACTTGCATCGCACAGGCTTGCGAAAACAAAAAAGCTAACCCATGTAATGGATCGTAAAGTTTACAATTGCCTTCCGCGTGAAATTGTTACTGCAAAAAGTGCGTCAACTTTTAAAACTAGACTTCGAAATTGGCTCCTTGAGTAGACGTTCTATGACCACAAAGAGTTGTTAATAAGTAAACCTATGTCATAGCATAAGAATAAATTAAGTAATACCTACATATTGTAGTACCTATTTGACATGTAATTTTATATTATTAATAAATGATGATTATGATTATGATTATGAAACATGACAGTTTATCGGCTATGTTAGCAAAGCAAAAAGACGACGATAATGTACAATGGATTGCCTAGCAACAAATAGTTTTTGGTGGTTTGGTGGCTAACATACCCAGGTAGAGAAATAAGTAAGGATAGAGTGCTTGCTAACTCTATACATTACTTTTCTTGTCAAAATGCGGGTTATTTTCGTAGTCGCATCTAGCGTCAAGTATAGAATTTATCAGTACTGCTACTTGACAATATATCTCACGACGAACGAAAAGTCCTAAATGCTCAACAATTTTCAATTAATATTGTAATCGGATTTACTGGAACTCTATTTTCAACTATATTTTCTTTCGCCTTATAATATTAGTTGTAAATTGTTTTAGTAATATATTCTTCGTCAGTCGCGACACTCATGACATATGGTGTCAAGTAGCAGTACTGATAAATTCACTACTATGGAAGCTAATGAAACATGAAAATACCGAATTGCCTACAAAGGTAAATGCAGTCAGAAGTTTGCTAGAGCGTACAATATGTACGTACATGATCATATGATCATTTTATGTCTGTCATCAAAATTCTGATTCAAATAAAGATTAAACTTTTAATCCTCTTCGAGTTATCACTACATTATTCTCAGTCAAATATTTTACATCGGTTCACTCACGTGGCTCACAATTGTTTGTAGCGTACACCGCAGTGGGTTTAATAATCCAAAAAAAGCTTTGAAAATGCGAAATTAATATTTCTTATCTCGGTGTTCCAGCAATAATCCTCTTCGCTCACGCAGCTGATGTGAAAGAAAAGGAAGATACGATAGAGCCTGAACAAAACAAGGACAAACGGCAAACGCAAGAAGAGGCTCTACCGGCTCACCTCATTTACAGGACGGCTAGAAAACAGGTAAATTATAACTAGTTAACTATTTTTGTACAAGGACTCTCTATGACTTTATAAATTGACTAGTTCTTGGGGGCCACATTTCCGAGATAAACTTTCTGCAATAAATATACGAAACTAGAATTAAAATTTGTTGTTATTTGGAATTTGATTTTGTGTTATATGCAACTAGGTAAACATTTCCTTGCTGCCATTTCTTATTTCTTGCAATTCCAAGCTCTTTGCTTATCAACTTTGGGCCATCAACCTTATAAATCTCGAATGAGGCATCGTGCGTGCGACGGGATATGAATTCGATTGTTGTATAATGTACAGTCAGCTTCAGAGCCAGACCCTACTACAAATGTTTATGAAGTCTTTGCACTGACAGTACATGTATCAGATTTCCACTTAACATCGCAGAGCTAGAAGTCGACAGGGCAATTAGTCCTTGTAAAACAGTTAATTTGGCTTCAAGTCTTACGTTAATCCCAAAATTACTTACTAGTTCGAGTCAAGTTTGAATTAAAAGGTTATGAAGATGCGAAAGTTTCAAAGAACCTTTTCATCAGATTTTTGCTTGTTCCTAAGTAAGTAATATCATAGCAAATATCACATTAAAATGATTGCTACCTACCTACTTTTTACGACGTTATGCAGTCTGACCACAATGACGATTTAGTTTTACCTTGCTCCCTAAACTACATTTAAGGTGTCATTCCACTGCAGGTAGCGATCGCACGTTCCGACGTGCTTTAAATTTAACCACTAAAACCTTGCAAATAAAAGTCTCAATTTGAAATGACACACACTTCAATTGAAGTCCAACAGATACATTATGAATATTATGATATATAATAAATACCTACCAAGTACCTACTACTACCTATACCTACTTAACTACTAAGATTTTTTTTCGCGATTTGGGGTTGGCCGCATAGTAAAAGTTGTTCAGTATCCCTAATAGTATGGACAGACATAGCAAAATCTCCCTGTATATAAATTTAACAATTCATTGCCAACTTCTCTGACGGTACCTTTATAATGCATCTTTAATTACTTTATTTTTGTGCAGTCTCATAAGTCGCCGCCTTTTCTGGCTTTATTCTAATATTAATTATTTAACTTTGCCAGAAAGTTTTCCTATAACTCTCAACTTGCTTTGTGTTTAGGCAGAATCATAAATCCTCGCAGAGTTGTCGAAATTAATTGCGTGGTAAATGAATATCCAATTCAAAATATCATATTCAAGTACATATTCCACCAAGAACTACTAATACTTATTATACTTACCTAAAACATCCTTCTAACTGCATCCTAACTACACCCCATTGTCATTGGAATATTGCTATCAATAAACGGTATCAGGTTACCTAACATAACATTATGACTTAGACCTGCGACTTTATTTGCAACGGCTAATGTCCTCAGTTCGCCCTTTCACTTTTGTGCCCTAGATTTCGTCACAACTAGCCAGTACTTTATGCCAGCGGATATGCAAAATTTGCCTCGACACAACATCTGCCCTGTATTTGTGAGTAGGTATATTGCATACAGGAAATAGAACCGGAGGCAAAATTCAAAGCAAATATGGAAGCCGTGCGACATTAGGCACTGGGCCAAATTTGTTTGCCAATCCGAATGAATTCTCCTGAGTTTATTTAAAATATTTATTTTCATTGCTGCACTTAACGTCAGTTGGTCTAAATCAGACTGAAAATGTGTTGTTGAATCATAATAAGGAAATGCCTCTGAAATTAAGTATTCATATAAGTATTGTCACCGTTTAGGTGGAATAGGTACTAAAGTTATTTTCTCATTCATGTTGTTTATCGAGTTTGTACATTTGTAACGCTGTATTCATGTTAGGTTTATTCATTATGACCAGACTATCTCGATTCCTCATACTACCTTCATAGTAACAATGGTTTTGACGTTTCATAAAAAGAAGCTGATTTGACCTTGGAGGATTTAACAACTCTTTGTCTGTCATTTTCTGTATAAATCAGTCTGCTGATTTTTGCGGGGGGCGGGGATTGGGGGCACGACAAATGTATGGCTATTTTAAACATGACGTACAAAATAGCCATACATTTGTTTTAAACGTGTCCATGGGCGGCGGTAATCGCTTACCATCAGGTGATCCGTCTGCTCGTTTGCCTCCTCTACCATAAAAATAGCCATGTCATATAAACGTCAGTACATACAATAAATATGATTGGCCTAGGGTATCGACAGAGGGGTAAGCTCTTAAAGGATTTGACCGCTACCCCGCTACTGAGGAACACATTCGATAGCACTTAAAATGCGAAACAAATTTCTTCCAACTTGAACTCTTTAAGAATGATTTCCTCTATCCGTTTTCTAAGTTATTAACTTTTGATGGCGTTTTTGATGTAGACCTAGGTACTTACACTTTTTATTACACATCGTAGAATCGGTTGCCATTATTGGTGTCCCTAATCACCTGATTCGCAGAGAAAGCCCGGGTTTGACACGAATGGCTACAATACAATGTTCTTTCTATTCCGCGGTTACAGCGAGACGTGTTCATAAACCACAGTCGTTCTTAACTATTAGCAAGATCATTTGTTATGTAGAAAAATAAACAGTAAAATTATACCAAGGGAAATTATTTACAATTAGCTCATTATGTTACTAATCCAATGGCACAAAGCTGGCGTTGCTGAGAGTAAACTAAACTTACTTACTAATGATGATGATGAGTTGATGACTAAATAAATCGGTACCTAACTTTTGTTCATTTTCAATAGGTACCTTTAATTTTTGATGAAATGTTTGCAACTTGGAGGATTTAACAACCGGAGTCGCCTTTAAGACCTTATCCCTCTGTCGAAAACCTCGGCCAATGGTCATATGTATTGTATGGACTGACGTTTATCTGACATGGCTTTTTGTACATTACGTACAAATGCATTTAACGTGCCCCTTGCATACCTCAGTAATAAAATTTGTGCTCATCATACAAATACATGCTCATACCGGGATTCGAACCTAGGACCTGGAAGCTCGCTGTCTACCCAACCCTATATATTAGGTGAAAGAGGCCGTTCATTTTATTTGCTTTATTAATCTATCGGATAATTGGTCTCCTATTGTGTCGTCGTTGGCTACCCACATCATTTCTCGTGGAAAAGAAGCCGTGAGCTCTTTGACCCATTCGTCTGACATTATCCATGCCATAAATTACGTGTGCTATTATGCATACTCGTATATAAAACACCAATTTTCACTGTAAAATTACTGCTTTTTCCGACAATATTGATTATTTGTTATTCATTTTCTTCTGTTATTCGCTTTCTTACTGATGAACATTTTACTTAGTAAGTACTTGGTGGTGGCAACTTCTTCATAGTTGTAAATTTCAATTGAAATATTAAATTCCTTTCGTAAACGTCGTCGGAAAAATTAAGAAAGGCGTTTACAAATACATATACATATTCTAACCATCTTTGACCCAATCGTATTTCAATGTAACACACTAGATGTTACACAAGCCATCATATAAGTAGTAGATCATCTTTTAATATTCTAATCAACCTCATTCTACTATTAGGTTATCTCCTATCTGGTATTGTTCCCTGCGAAGTCTTCTCACTATTGTCTGAGATAAAGCGTTGCGAAAATAATTGGCGGAACACGCTAAACTAATTTTAAATATAATTGAGTCTAATAGATTGAGCGATTTTATAAGGAAAATATTAATTGAAAGTAAGTAAGTAAATATACTTTATTGCACCACAACAGAAAACAATCTAAACTGATTTACAATGTAGATTAAGGTAGCAACAGGTGGTCTTATCACTGTATCTTTTCCAAACAATCCTAAGGTATAAAGAACAAGAAGATCTTACGGAGGAGAAATGAGCAAAACGCTCTTTAAGATATGTAGTAGAGGAATTGAAAAGGAATCCCAAAAGAATATTTCACAAAGGACAAATACTGGAAAATCAACTAAATAAAAACCCATTAGCTAAATTAATGTATTTGTACTCTAAATTAATGTTTAAATTAACAACAAAACGCGAGTTTAGGAACTGCACACATACCAGACATTTGAACACATATCATATGTAAAATAGTTTTAAGCGCTTTAATTTAAATAAATTGATTTAAATTAAAAAAAAAATACCATGAATTTTTAGTTGCTTGAACTGGGCACGAAAGTTGGAGATGTGGTCAAATTTACGTAGGTGGTCCAAATAAGGTAGGTAGCCCTTGCACCTCACTTGGCTCGTATTGGGCCCGGCACTGCCGTGCCCCTAGATTTGATAAAAAAAAATTGTTTTTTTTTTCTACTCCCGTACTGTTATTTGTCATGCAAAGGGTCGTGCACACATCTTTAAAACCCTACCTTATTAGTTGTCAAGACAAGTCTTTAGAATATTCCCCAAAAACGCATTTGTGCATACACGCAGTATTTTTGTGGCATTTTTCGATACTTCTTTTTTTTTTATACTACGTCTGTGGGAAACAAGCATACTTCGTGTAATGACCGCTTAAAAAATATTGTATGAAATACAATTTTGCCAACCTTATTTTAAATGTCATCTCTGACAAGTAAGTGAACCAGAGACATGTTTCTTTTTTTTATTTCATTCATACATTTTCCCGCCCGTACCCTCCATTCTTGATTTGAATGTGGTTATTGTGGTTGTCGAATAAAAACTTAACAGTGTTAATAAACAGTGTGTGATGGCCCAATAAGTCACTAAAAATGTACTGCCTTCAAAATCGCGACATCTATACGAAAAATGAAATGAGGACATGAATAGTTATTTGTACAACAAGAGAGCAAAGTTTGATATTTCTTCGAGTGCTTGTTACTCGCTACGCTCGTGAATCTATTATAGAATATTTCGCTTGCACGGGACTCAAAAGCGCACGAGATATAAATAACTTTGATCTCTTGTAGTACACAAAATTTTTCACGTCAGTCAGCCATCAAAAAATACAACCTGAAAAAATGTAATCCAGACGGACGGATCACTATTTCACTCATGTTTTCTGAAGGTATTCTAACAATTAACTTTAATTACCGCAATAAAACAAAACGAAAGAAATTTCAATAAAATAATACGAAAATAATGAATTAACGAACATCAATTGACAGTTCAATCGACAACTTTTTTTTTGTAAAAAAAAAACTTGTTAAGATCCGGTCCGAATTGCGGATACTATATATTATTTGTCAACTATAGTAGAGATCGTTAAAAGTAGTTAAGTAGAATTATTTACTGCGTAACAATTGCGTAAATTTTTATAAGTTCATTATGTTGATTGTATAATAAAATAAGTAAAATATGGTGTTTTTATTAAATTTTAAACTTTTATTTCATTAATTAATTATTACGAATGAATACTCGTAGATGTTTTGGAACGATGCGGTCTGACTTATTTCGGGGGTCTATTATAAACCGTCAATATACCGTTGAATTACGTATGAACTTTTTTTGTCTCTTTCTTTTTGCTAATGACGTGAAAGGGATAAAGACAATAGAATCCAAATATTTCGAACTTGTATTAGGCCCCCGCACGTTGAAATGACATTCGAATCTAAAGGTCACATGAATGTTATTTTGTCTCACTCGGTGAGAAAAATGCGATTTTGCTCACTGTTTTTAAGCAGCAAATTACCCTTATTCGAGCTGCTGACGTGAAAAAATATTTGTTAAATTTACATTTTTATTTTAAAGTGCTTGGTCGTAGAAAAAGTATTGTATGCAACGTTGTTTAACTGAGTCAAAAAATACTCGTGGCGTCTTTACTAACAATTTTGCGGCTTCGCCTCAAATTGTTACTCACGCCACTCGCCTTTTTTGACCCCTCTTAAACAACGGTTGCATAAAATACTACTAATTGCAAATTAAATGTCAGTATTTTTTAAGAAAATTAATAATCATTGGAGTTCTTTACATTTATCCGTTCCACTTAGAACTGTCGTAAAATGTGAAACGGAAGTTTGCTTGACTTTATCGGAAAAAGTTGAAGGAGCTAAATAGCCATAATAGTTTAAGGGCGTCACACACGGTGAAGATACTGTAAATTTTATGTTAAAATGCCTGGATTAAGGTATCACACACTGATAAGTTACGATAATATGATCTCTTAAGATAATGTACCTAATATGATATATCTTAGCCGTATGTATATGTCTTACGATATATTTTATATCTCAAGATACCATGTTACGGATATATTTCGCATCGTAAAGGGGCCCATTTATTAACAGTCCACTGGACGGTATCGGCCTGTCAGTTAGAACAAAAATTTGACAGTTTCGAACAACTGACAGACCGATACCGTTCGGCGGACTGTTAATCAATGGGCCCCTTTACGATGCGAAATATATCCGTCAGTGGGCCCCTTAAGATGACATCTTCGCATCGCTAGGCATCTTAACATAAAATTTCCTAATATATAATTTCCTAATATAGCTTAGCTTAAGATACTATAATATGAAACTATATAGGCGTCTGTGATAGTTCAGACAAACTGTATTGTGAGCGATATTTTATCTTCAGATAAAATATTATAGTATCTTCGCTGTGTGAGCCGCCTTTTACAAGTACAACTGGTAGCAAACTTCGAGTCGGAACTATCGGCGCGGTGCTGCACTAACAGTGAACATCTGTCACCGGCGGGTTGCCAAGCTTCGGCTCCGGAGGCGAGCGGTGATTTTATTTTATTCCAACTATTATCCAACTATAAGCAGTGTGAAAACCATTTTAATTTTAATTTTAGGTATAATCATTTAGACATCACTTATCCATGTATCTCGTTAATTATAAGAATGCCACTTTATACAAGTATATATTATGTAAATATTGTTTTAGAATACAAAACTTAAGACAACTTTATTTTCAAATAAAAAATGCTTGCGTCGCACCTAGTCAACGAACATTCTGGTAGGTAGAAATAATAATAAAAATAAATTATTTTATATTCAACAGATAAATATTCCTAGATGTAGGTACGAGTATAGGTCGTGTCATCCACGATGACGGGCAGATTTGTCAAATCTAACCCTTAATGACATAACAATACGAGTCAAGGCGTGCGTCTTCGTGAATGACCCGATCTGTACCTATTACCAACGTGTAGTGAATTTATTTTGATGTTTATTCTGTGAGACAAGTTTACTGCAAGTATTTTATGAAGGTCGCATTTTTGCTGGCCGCCATTACGGCCGTTGAAAAGATTCGATTTTCTCAACGGATATTAAAGTGCCAAAGTGTTTTAATGTTCATCGTAATTTTCTTTTAATACGTTATAAAATAAAATGCCGTAATAATATTTTGATGATTTTTTCAGGTTGTTTTAATTTAAACTCCGCCTTGGATATAATTTGTGCGTTTTCGTGGTAGGTAATTGTATGACTTAAATTAAATCAACATGATACTATACCTACAGTATAGTGTATATTCATCACATTTACCAGGCGATGCGGTCGGGAAATCCTAAATGTCAACCTAGGGCTGTAATATACGTCGGAAACTAGGCAGAAGTTTTATTTTTACCCGTTTTCTACCTTGTAGGTATTATAATACGTGCAATTTTTAAATATTTTTTTCTTCCTTACAAGTGTGATGAAAAACATGTGTTTTTTTAATTTTATTTTATTAACACAAAAACATATACATACATTTTCAAAATAATGCCAGCGAACAAAGCCTCCTAGGGCTTCACTGCCGCTGTAATCGCTCTTACACTCTAATATTATAAGTAGGTTTATTGTTTACATTTTAAAACCATGGAGTATTTCATATCACGAAGTCGGCTATCTTGTGTGCAATGCACGATTTTTTTTTATGTTCCCCTATGATTCCCCGATCATAGGGAAAGAAAAAATTATCACGCTTACCGTTGAGTACCTAATAAAATGGCGATTGAATCTGGAATCTCCCTTTTTCTAATACAACTTATACTCCGTTACCATGAAAATATTTCAGTTCAATGTAAGTACGATCTAGGTATGAGATTACTAGTCGCCTTAAAAAATATATGCAGTAGGTGCTGTTGTTGATCAACTCGTTGTGCAAAAAATATCGTCGCGTCCGCACAGTTTCGAAAATGCCCGATAATCGCAGCATTGTCTCATTTTTCCTCGGCTTTCACTGCGTAATTGTACGCATGTGTTATGACATGTGATGTTGTCACATCGCTAATTTGTCGCGTTGGACCTACTTAATTGTGTGAATATTGTGTCTTATTTGATGTACTTGGTGTTCGTTTAAGATGAGTTTTTAAAATGGGTACGTTAAAATACATTGACCAATATAATTATGTCATTATTACGAATAAAAATTTGACCAAGGCTTCCAGTACCCAAGGCTGAAATGCTTTTGTTTATGCCATTTATTTCAGTTTATAATTTAATATAATAGTATTTCTACTTCAAATAAGACAAGCTATTTTCATTAAAATAATTTGTGTCCTCATAGTTTTAACATGATTATCGTAAACTCATTCAGAAAAAGTAGATTACAAACTAACTTTCGATCTCTTGAGGAACAGTCATCAATCATGATATGATGATCATATTACTAATAATGGCAGAGTGTCGATTAGGGTGATTAGGCACATAGTTGCTTCATTGCTTCCGTACGAGGCACACATGTTGTTAAGTTTTGGGACACATCTAAATTTAGGCTGTATTATATTTAGAGACGTGATATGAATAAATTAGGACACGCGCATTTGAAACGTCTCGCTTGTATTAACTACTAGCCACCAATATTGTTTAATTTAGTGGCATTCGCTTGAAACTTTTAAAAAGCTTAGCATCGTCTAAAATACGGTCACCGCGTTATGTTCCTTGTTTTTCCTTTTTAATGATGCTTTCCAGGTTGAAAAAAAGATGGAATGCTACTTATAGAGCAAGCTACATAATTAATTAAGCAAGATCAAACTCAGAAGCAGCATTCGAATGAAATTTAGAAGTTGATCTCTACTTGGTCTCGTTTTGATATAACTCGCAACACTACATCTCTCTCTTGCATCAATATAAATAACAAGCGAAAAGCACTGTGAGTAATGTTAGGGCTAAGGGACGCAGCTATGCGGTGAAATGAGATAGCAATAGCACTTGCTCCCTCTAACGCATAAATGCGCCCCTAGGACTGGCCTACGCTGGGCCATCGTGTAGAGGAGCCAATAATATGAGATCCATTGGTAAAGTTCAATTGTCGCAAGAGAGGCTGAGCTGACAATTTATTCCCATAGACAATGTATTCCGGTTCTTACTATAACCACTGTCACGAGACTTTTAGAGACGGAACAATTATTATACTGCATGTATTTCTGATATAACCACAAACTTAAACGAGACCTCGGTTTTAACGAGCTGAAATTATTCTAAAAGAAAATTTTAACCTTTTCGCCGCCATCGACTTGATATACAGTCAGTACATTTAGTGCCTCATACGCCACCGCTTGATATCAAGTCGTGATTTTGGTCAAGTTTGTATACGTGCAATTTTTAAAGTGGCGTTGATGACACTTTATTACTTCATTGACATAGCGGCGAAAAAGTTAATGTAGGTACTCTAACCACAACAGCATAATTAATTTTACAAAGTTTTTCAAGCGACAATGTATTTAATGCGACGTTTTGAGTTAAAACTAAGTAGTTATACATTGCTTGCGGAATTATTTTGTATGGAAAAATAAAATTCATCTTTTTTATGAAACCTATGAAAGCGTATTCACTAAAGTCTAAACTAACTACCCTTTGATTATGTGGTCGTACGCTTGTACACGCTGTATACTGGGCCGCCTGAAACTAAGACGCTTGTCCATGGTTTAAGCAATAGGAATAACATCCCTGGACGTTAATTCCATATTGGCGATTGGCTTAAAAGCAGTGCCGCGTTTAAAACGCGTCCAGATATTGCAACGCCAATTCTAAGTGCATTTTTTGCTTTTCTTCTACTAAAGCCTTTACTTTTAACAATAGTTATAAATTATAAGCTGGATGAAATTCAGTCGCGAAATGTATAATCATACCATATTCTACGTGAATTAGTTCCTAAGCCGTAGAACATTTAATAATAGTGTGTAAACAATTAAGTAATGTGTAAACAACAATTAATAATGTAACATTAATAACATTAAACATTTTGTGTTTTTTTTTTTCAGGAACAAGTGGCACCTGTAGAAGAGCCCCAAGATGATGACAGAGGACTCAGGTAATCAATTATCTGACGCTGGAATTAATTTGCTATGGTCCATAAACGTATAAAGTATTTTTATCCACACCAACTGGTAAAGGCTCTCTTGATTGTTCAAAACTGATGAGAAAGTTGCTTTTTATCCACATGTGTGGCAAAATAATCTGATGCAATTTTTGAGTGCCTTATGTTAGCTGGTAGAATTGACTTGAAAATGATGATTTTGAATGATAAATATTTAATCATACGAGTATTCATTTGCATTTGATTTGGTTTGGTTTTGTTTGATATTTTACAATTAGTGTTTTCCTCGCGTTGGTGTGATGAAAATTTTTGTGTTTCACTCGGTCGGAAAATTAGTTTAACCCTCGCAACGCTCAAGAATCACTCTTCAAACACTCGTGGTTCAATTTTGGAATCTTTCGCTTGCTCGGGTGTCAATATTAGCACGAGCGGTTAAACAACAACTTTGCTCCCTAGTATACGAGTAAACTATTGGTACTGGTTTATTGTATTTTTTTTAAAAGGCAATCGTTTTCTTACAAAATAAAGAGGAGGTACCAAATCTAAAATCTTAAAATGTGTATTCGGGTAATTCCGAAAAGTTCAGAACATTGGGTAATTCCAAAAATTGATTCGGTGACTTACGGAAATAGACAATACTTTGAAGCTTTAATAATTTTAGAAGGCATAAACTTCTAATTTTTATACGTGGCTTGATTTTTTATTACCAACATAAGTCCAACCTATGTAACTAATTAGCAGACATTTCAAATTTCCTTTTTTTTTAAATAAAAGGCCTATAAAGACCGAGGAACTAAAATCTAATACAAATAATAATAAAAAAGATGTTTTACTAAAAAATACGTCAATTTAATAAAATATGCCAATTTATTCAGGTTTTATTGGCTACGTGCCAACCAGGCCTTGATTTCATTAGTCTGAAATCCTTTCTTTTAGCTTATTGCCAATTTCAGAGGTCACTGGACTCAAATATACGATCCAGATTCCAATATCACTCGGACACTGATTTGGGTCTCAATCTTCACTTGACAGGCTCCTTCATTATATCTGTTCTCGAAAGTCATTAATTAGAATTTTGCTTTAGAACATTCCTTAAGTCATTCAATCAAATAAAATTATGGTCCTTAGAATTGATACGAGTATAAGGCACATATTTTTAAGATAAGAAATCTATCAGTTATAATGGGTCAGGAAGTCAATATTTTTGAGGGTACTTATATACAAAAATGGTTCCCAGAATATCTGTTAAGGATTTTAGACATTTTGTCTGTAACTGGTTTAATACCATTATTTATTAATTTGTATGTATAAGTTCGGGTTGCAGATTTGTCAAATGTAACCATTAATAACATGACAATATGAGTAAGTCACGCGTCGTCGTGAATGACTCGATCTATATTATGTATGGTTTGTAAAATTGTATGAATCATATCATTAAAGAAAATATGAACCTTAAATATGTTTGCTGTTAAAGCTAGCTTAATTTGAACAAATATGAATAAGTATATTTAAAAAAAAAGCTTAAATGTTAATTGGTCTTCTTGAATGAACGGATCTATGGCGTATGTAATTAGGTTAGTTGTCTATAAGTAAACTAAATTGTCTCTCAGCAGTAATAAAACTACAATTAATGAATTATGATGACAACGAAATTATGCGTTAAATTCCGCTTCAGTGAATGATAAATAATGTAATTTAGACAAAGTACAATAATTTTGAAGTAACTATTATAACCGATTGTTTCAGCCGCTCTGCCACCGAGGAATACCGGCCAGGCCAAGTCTTCTCTCTCAACGCCCAAGAGCTGCTGGAGTTACAGCCGGAGAGAAAAGCACCAATCACCAGCGGACAGCAGCTGCAGCAGCTGTACAGTGAGCCACAGCCGCAGCACAAGGAGAATCTGCAGCAGTTCTATTATGTGGAGCCGCAGACTGCGCGACAGGTTATATTCTCTTCTTAATCCTTCAAAAAATGTTTAGAAAAAGCACCGCTCACCAGCTGACAGCTGAGAGCAGCAGCCGCAGCACAAGGAGAATCTGCAGCAGTTTTATTATTAGTATTTTTAAAAACGGTTTTAAAAATACCAACACCCGATAAGGTACGACGTACCTAATGATAAACGGGTATTTGACTATACACATCTTGAGTAAATAAGTACCTACAGAACCCCTAGTGTAAATTCGAATCACGAAACATGACGTACGCGTTTGCGTTAAGGCAAATTTTGTATGGGATTTAGAAACAGCGCGCCAAGCGGGACGTTTTGGTAACTCAAAATCCCATGCAAAATGAGACTTAACGCATCGCCGTTCAAAGTGGCAACGCTGCGAGCGTCATGGGTACTTTCGCATCTAGGGGGATCGCGGGGTGACTTTATAGAGTGTAGCTGTCATTATTTAGGTTAAGAGTAATTTATGACTATGTTTTTTTTACCTATATGTTTTGTTTTTTTTTTCTTCTAATTTTTGTATTTGTTTGATACTTTTAATTATTTAGTTTATTTTTCAATTAGGGATGTATGTTAATGTGGATTAGTTAAGAATAATTTATTTTGTAAAAACTAGGCCTTGTTGGGATTAGTCCGGTTTCCTCACGATGTTTTCCTTCACCGAAAAGCGACTGGTAAATATCAAATGATATTTCGTACATAAGTTCCGAAAAACTCATTGGTACGAGCCGGGGTTTGAAATAATGTAACCTGTTTATCATAAATAAACACATAATTATTCATACCCACTAAAAAGGTGTTGAGAAAGTTGTATTTTATCCACAAAAGTGGCAAAGTGGCTGGTAGAATTTACTTTTAAATGATAAATATTGTTAATAAATTAGATCCATTTTTATGACCATCTTCTCACGTGCTATCTGTAAATAATTCTGGAACGTATCTTAACAATAATTTTTAAGAAAAAAAAAACCGACTTCATTTAGGGAGACCGGTGAAAGAACGATTATTTTTGATTTGAGATTTCATACAATGAAATTAAAAAGACAGCGTCCTACGCCTAATTATGTAGAAAAGGAGGTAACATGTTTTTTTTGCCACTGCACCCACCTTGACACATTTCAGATTTTCCCTATGGTTGACTGGTAAGATACCTACCGGGTATTCGACTGTACTTAAGATAATTTTTTTCAAAACATGCATGAAATAAAGCACCAGATAATTATTAAAAAAACTAAATAGGATAGAAATATAAAAATGTTGTTTGGCGTTAGACTCGCGAACAAATGTGCCTTGCAAACCTAACTGCTTGGCAAAGAGAACAAATTTGTTAATGAAAATACTAATCACTATATATATGCCTTTAACATTTGAGGAGTTCCCTCGAGTCCTCATGGACCCCACCGTCAGAACTTGAACTTGACAAAAATTTGTCTTGAAAATCTAATTTGCTTAACATACACAGCGAAGAGGACAAATCGCCAAACGTGTACTATGCATCGTTGAAGAGTACCATTCTGATCATCATCAGCAGTTCCACTTCATCAAATGTCACTTTTTAAAATGTAAATGCTTGATTTGTTAAAGAAAATACAAAAATCACTATATGTATGCCTTTCATATATGAAGAGTTCACTCGATTCCTCATGAATCCCATCATCAGAACTGAGTTTTGACAAAAACGGAACCAATCTGTATATATATACATTCAAACCAAAAAATAATTTTCAAAATCGGTTCAGAAATGACGGAGTTATGGAGTAACAAACATTAAAAAAAAAAAAAACAAAAAAAAACATACAACCGAATTGAAACCTTGAACCTCCTCTTTTGAAATCTTGAAGACGGTTAAAATTTTTAAATTTTCTATGTAATATTCAAGGCAAAATAAACCTAGAATGCGATCCCGATTTCATTTCTTGTCACTGTTGACTCAGAACTAGTGGCTCTGTGACCCTCGCGATAATTTAAAAAAATATTAATTAAATAAAGAATACGCTTAGTTGAGTCATTATCACATCGAACTCACAATAGTCTTATGTACCATAGACCCTACTGGTGCCTAAGTCCATTATGCCAATTCCACGGTTTTATATATTTAACAAAAAACGAAACGACAAAATAGTATAATAGTCGAGTCTGTTCTCAAAATTTTACAAGAATCGGTTAAGAAATGCGACTTGTAGAGGAGAACATCCGGACATACGAAAGCATTTTTGCCCGAGCTGAAACGGAGACCTTTGCTTTTTAAAATTAGAATCTGTATCCAAGTTATCTATAATATCTAGACAAGCACATACATAACTCAATTGGAAAGGGCCCCGTGTTGTTAGTTTTATTTCCGGTTCATAACTTCTCCTTGTTGTAAATCTACGAGAAAGCCATTAAGGGCATTCCGGGTATGAAATCGGATTTCAATTTCGATAAGTGCGGTACGTGAGAAGATTTATCTTTTATTTCAATCCCGAAGAATAACATTTATCATGCCAGGCAAAAAACCTACTCACCATAAGGATTGCTTGAGCCTAAGTGAGCCTAAATCCGCTTTGGGAGCATGATTTGTGTAATTTTGAGGCCATGGTCTAGTTTTTGCGGAGGATGCGTAAGGGATTTATCGACATCTTATATAATAAGCGATTAATTATTCATCAGTAGAATTCCATATAAGTATTTGTGTAACAAGAGCGCAGTAACTTTTTAACAGTCCTATTCTGGATTACCCGCACTTGATTAAGCAATTATTATTATGTTGATTGTATTTGTAACAACTCAAATATTGACCGTTGAAAAGCGAGCTCAAGTTAAGTATATTATGTATTTTAACAACTGATTACAGTTTATCTGAATCTCTCCTTAAGATTCAGCGTCGTAATTATCAAACATTTTCACAGATAAGAAATTTGTTCTAACAAAACAGTTCATCTTTGAACTGGTCATTGTTTGCTGTTTATAAATGCATCATAGAGGGGTTATGATATGTGTGTATTTAAAGCATTTTATAATTCTTTCATAAAATGAATAAATAAGCGCGAACATTTGGATTTATATATTTTTTTCTTTTCAGGTGTCTCTTCACCCATCCCATGCCGTGATTGCTCGCCCCCACTATTCTGCCAACGGCGGAGAAGCATCAGTCGGCGCTGCTTTGTCAGTCAGCGACTCCGGTTCCAATCCCAGCTCTTTCGACCGAGAGCTCCTGGCGCTACTAGGGCAGCCTGTAGGACAAGACCAGCCATCCTATGCACAACAACAGATTCAACAGGTCTCCACGCAGAGCGTTGCACCTCAATATCAACAGGTACAGATAACAATACCAATCATGATTATTTTTGCTGGTTATCATTTATGATTATGTGGTACTCGTAACCTACAAAGTATCTGTAAAAAATGTTACACATTGTGTAATTTATCATCTGGCGAAAATAAGTAAAATATAATATTTTCGAACTATTACAGGTGGACAGGTACATCTCTAAGCCAAGCAAAAAACCGACTAAACTCCGTTCTAAGGTCCAAATCACTCCACCGCAGGCTTCAGCTGCCCCGCAGCAGTACTTAATAGAGACGACCAATGTGCAGCAACAACAACCTCAGCAACAACAACTGCAGTACAGACCCGCTCCACAGCCTCAAGCCCAACGAACTGTACAAGCTCTACGCTACACTCCGATTCAGCCAACACCGGCTGCCGCTCAACAAGTTTATTACCAAAACCCAGAACCCCAAGGTCTTAAGATTGTACCAGCGCCCAAATTGCAACAGCCACGCGCTCAACTCAATTACCGATTTGTTCCTCAATATCAACAAGCTGAAGCAACTCCCAAGCAATACAGGATAGTCGAAGCTCCGAGACTTCAGGCTGCCAGACAAGAACCTCAAAGAATCTCTGCCTCCAGCATTGAAAGGCCAGTCACTTATCTAAAAAGGTTCCCTGAACCTGAGAAATTACGTGCCGTCAAGTACTACGAACAGCCTGCTTCAGAAGAAGTGCGTGCTTCTCCTCAACCAGCTCAAGTTATTGGCGAACAATATTACCTTCGACCTATGTATAGAGGAACAGAACAACGTCCACGTTATGATTTGCAATCTTTAGGTTTAGAACAAGCCCGAGTTGAGCCCACGAAACCACCCCACTCCGCCATATATGTTAGTAAAAACTTGGCACCGAAGAAACCTCTCAGGCAACAACCAGCCCTAAGGATTGACCAGCCTGTCAAACTCGAGCCGCAACAGTACAGACAAGAAGTACATCAGTACAGAGCAGAGCAACCCAGCAGGGCTGAACAAGTAAATATTGAGCAACACGGACAGAGTCTTGACGACCAGCGGGCTCGTTTGCCTCCCCCCAGAAATAACAAAGCATATACTCCTGAGGAGTTCCAAGCCTTAGTCGCTGCAGGGTATGCCGTTACCCCAATTCCTGTAGGTTCTTCTGGCCAGCAGGCTCAATCTCGATCATCTGTGGAGCCAGCGCCGGCACCAGCACCAAGTGGCCGTCGACCACTGTACAGCAGACGTCACCAGTACCTACCCTTACGATCAGACGAAGCACCTTAAAATGGAACAAATTGTACATATTCTAGTTTTAATTTTGCAACTAAAGATAGTGATAAATCTCAAGTGTTGTTTAATTTATCATTCAGTCATAATTTATATGTAGTTGTCGGTACGTAGGGTTGTCGGGTAGTTAAGTAGGACCTACAACTACGATTTTGGCATCTTTATTGGGTGTGATCCCCGTTTGACGCTGCACGCCTACAATGGTATTAAGGTAAGGACATTGATATATAAATAATTATTATAGGACATTATTATACAAATTTACCAAGTCCAATAGTAAGTTCAATTAGTTAATGATATGTTACATCAAATCCATAAATATATTATACTTTTTTTTAACAAAACTGATAAAAAATGCTAGCTAGTATATAAATTAAATTTTAGGGGCACCGGAGTGTCCCCGCCAAGTCGAGTAAAATATACAAAGCAGGCACAGCTGCAACCTCTATTATCGGAGCCATTCAGGGATTTCTGACCCCCCCCCCCTCTTAACTTTGTTATGGCTAAATCTAAAATAAGTCTAAATTTTCAGTGACTAAGAGGGCATAATAAAACAAAGGTAGGGTAAAGTCACCAAAAGATGAACAGTTAAGCGACTACCCCAACTGTAGTTTTTTTTACATATGTTGTAACTTATTTTTAACAACTTTTATTTTTTTAAATGATTAAGCATATAATCTAGACTAGAATTATTTATTCCAATGCTCATATTGTAGTTCAGTATTTTTATATAAAAAAAAAATTATATCATGAAATAGGGCAATTTGCCCAGAAGATGAAGTACACAGTGCCCTATTTCTGAACGTTTTGATCCCAAAAGATGAACCAGTACAAACCCAAAATCAATTACCCTAATATTGAACGACATGATGGCAATAGATGAACTAGTATAGATAGAGTGTAACTTTGCCCCTTTTGTTAAATTCTGCCCACTGAGCAATTATAATCGGCAGCGAAAAAAGTGGTCTATAAAATCTCCGTTTAAATTATTCCAAAAGGTCTCATACCTGACGGATATTTATTCACTTACCATAGGCTCTTGCTCAACCGAGCTCAATTAATTTATTTTTCCAGTATATTTTAAATTTTCTAAATTAGCAACTTTGCTTCTTAAAAAAAGAAAATATGATCCTGAAATAAATTTAAACGATTTTCTACACTTTTAATTTTTTTTTGTAAATAATATAAAGAAGTACCGATTAAATATATAAAATTAACTATTATTATAATTAAAAAAATAAATAAAAATAAATAAATATTATAGGACATTATTACACAAATTGACTAAGTCCCACAGTAAGCTCAATAAGACTTGTGTTGAGGGTACTTAGACAACGATATATATAATATATAAATATTTATAAATACTTAAATACATAGAAAACACCCATGACTCAGGAAAAAATATCCATGCTCATCACACGAATAAATGCCCTTGCCAGGATTTGAACCCGGGACCATCGGCTTCGTAGGCAGGGTCACTACCCACTAGGCCAGACCGGTCGTCAATAATTAAACTTGTTCAATGTTGAAAATGCTACCCAAAACATGAACGAACAAATTACTTGGTTCAAGTTTTGGACACAGTATTAAAGAAATGAATTAACAAAATTAATGCGAAAGTCATGGATTGGAATTGAGCCCAAAAGATGAACTAGTAAATTGTCATAGTTCATATTTTGAGGATAAGATTTTTAGTTGAACAGCCCATACTAAAATAAATCTCGAAATAACTGAAATAAAAGATGCTTCGTTTATCGAAGCTATCAATTTAAAACATAAATTATGCGTCTACCTTTTCTATTCGATTTTATACAAGCATTTGAAAAAACAAGCCCTTGCCCAAAAGTTGACCGCCGTTCATCTATCGGCTTAAGCATACAATATTGGAACCATAACTTGAATTTCTAATATTTTAATAAAATAAAATAAAATATGCAATTCCTGATAACGAAAACGTCAGAGGAATTAGTCTAGAATCTTTTCTGTGTAAAATCGTGAAAGTAGATGCATAATTCAATTTTATACGCAATTATAAGCTTATACTTTGAAGCGCTAATTTTATTAAGGTCTCCAGACAAATGGCGATTTGGGTGTGGACCGCGCATTTGACGATCGCTGTCAGCCACACGCACAGCACAATTGTCTGGGAGTTTAAATGTCAACCTCGGCAAAGTGTTGCCGCGTTAGGAAAAATTACCCTCAGGTGCGTAAAATAATTCACGATTTAATTATATCGATTTTAAAGCCAAATGTTCATCTTTTGGGGGCCGGTCATCTTTCAGTGCCACTATACCCTATACTCTCAAATACATTTTGTTTTAACTTTAAGTTTAAGAATTGTTGCAAGTCAAAGTTTCTTAATTTTGTCACTGATTACACACAGTTGATGATCGATGATCAACAATCTAAAGTACCTACTTATAGCATGTATTATTTGTAGCTTCTGCACAACAAAAAATCTAACATTCCACCGTTTGAGAACGGTTTTTTTTATTTTACCATTTCGTAATTATGTGACATTTAAAAATTACTAGTTATTGCGTACGTCACATTTATTATTACATGTATGTAGATAGTAACGGCCAAATTCGAACAATGCTTTTAAGAAAGATGTCACAACGATACATAAGCGCTACGATACCAATCTGTCTGTCTCAAAAGTGACGGTTGGTTCAAAGACAGATCGGTATCGTATAAGTGTGATCATAAGCATTGTTCGAATTGGGCCGTCAGTTACATATCTAAAAACAACAGTTGTACCGCCTCGTTGCTGTTTAGTTCGCGCTCAGTAGACTGCGCTAAAGTTTGCACACCGACAACGTCAAAAGGACCTACTTTGGATACTACCACTCCATATTATCATATGGTGTAAATCTATGGGGTGACGCCGCTGACTGTGAAAGAGTCTTCAGATTAGAAAAGCGCGCGATCCACGTAGTGGCCGGTGTCAGATGGGATCATCCAGCCAAAGAGCTGTTCATAGGTTACAAAATCCTAATACTATATTCCCTTTACATTCTGGCGGTAGCAAAGCCGGTGAGATATAACTTGGAACAGTTCCAGTCAAACGCTGATGAACCCAGGCATCACCTCAGGCGTGGCCAGGAGCTCCGTGCTCTTCGAACGCGATTGGCTAAGGCTAAAAAGTGCCTCAACTACATCGGTCCGTAAATTTACAACCAAGTGCCCGATGACGGCGATGACATAAAGGCTACTAGAAACAATAACTTGTTTGTAACGAAACTGAAATCTTACTTCGTCTCTGCTGCCTACTATTCGTTACACGATTTCATAAGTAAGTAATAAAGTATGCAGTTAATACATCCATACTCGGACTCGAATACAACTAAAATATGCATGTGATACCTATAAACTATAAATATGTACTAATATTTTTTTAGCTAAATTATTGTTTTATATGTGATATAAATTATAATTGTTATTTGAATGATGTGACGTGTAAAATTATTTTTAAATAAATTAAATGAATTGAATTATAAATAACATAGGAAAAATAGCAGCAGGCAACTTCCAGGAGTTGCTAAAAATCTCAACATCGCATTGGTAGAAAAAAAAATCCTACAAAAGCATTAAAATTTTAGCCCCGCTCCGAGATCAACAAGTATTATTAATTAACTAGAAAGATAGGATTGAACTCGATTTGTCCGTCCCAACACATACGAGGATCATGTTTACATCGAGCCGACATGTGACGCGCTTTCAAAGTCCGGGCTCAATTCGACACGATATTAGATTCTAAATAAAGAATTTCTAAGTATAGGGTGAAAGTCGCGTGAAAGAACCAGGTTTTGAAATATATACTTGCATTGTTTTGGTAATTTCGGATTGAATTTTGTACAAGTTAAAAATGTGTAGCTGACTGACGGGACCTTACAACCTGGCCCCTACATGCCACTTTTCCTTGTATGTTGGGAAAATGTCGCCAAAAATACAACGAAATATTTTTTCGTTTCACAAAGGATTTTCTGGATATAATATGAAATTGCTGTGGTGGGTATGTATGCAGACGTTGCATTTAACCTCTGTGTTACCTATCGCCTGATAAAATGGCGAATTTATGACGCTAAGTTTAATTTAATTCATAATTAAAATGACACTGTGTGTGCTAAATGGCATAACTTTGGCGTATTGAAGTTGAAAATGAGAGAATACTTTCAGCACTTAGCGGCTATTATTGAGAGCTTATATGTGTTATATTAATAAATTATATCAGGGTTCAGTTAGTGGAATGCAAATGTTCACCTGATAATGATAATAACTAATAAAATAAATATTCTTTATTGTACAGTCAGCATCAATAGTAGAGGATGAAACAAAGCGCCAAAAGTATCTGACATCCCAGATAACTTCTCCAAATATAGATAAATCTCTAAAATTCACTTTCAAAAGTAAATCTTTTAGAGTCTTAGTTGTTCTATATTGAATACATCACTTTTTGTTAAGCTGTTACAGAATGGTAGATATTTATGAAGCGTTATTTGATCCGCTACTTTTGATGCTGACTGTACACCACATATTGAAAATGACAATGCAGAGAGAACACAAATTACAATTAGGTAACAATACTCGTAGGGGATGATGAAGCTGATGTTAATTAATTTATAGATTTCACCTTCATTTTCATAACTTAAGGCGTTTTAATTTAACTTTAATATCATTTCACCGCTTAACTTTAATGTCATCGCTTTATTCTCTTATGTAAAGTATGAATGGAAATGAGATGTACTGAAATCAATAAAAACAAAACTTAATAAATACATACTTGCGGGTGCTTTGGGTACATAAAAAACCGGTCAAGTGCGAGTTCGTTTTACTCGCGCACCGAGGGTTCCGTACAAACTTTGAAATATCTCTTGTAACTATAAAGGCGAAATTATTTTGATTAGATGTACCTATACTAAGCATAATTGTATACAGCGCCATCTATCGGCCAATTGTCTGACTAATTTGCGCGATGTAATGCACGTTTGTTGGTTTTTCGTGGATAATTCTGTATCATGTTAACCGATTTCAAAAATTGTTCTTTTATTTGAAAAAAGACGTCTTTAATATAATCTCATAGTAATTTCCAGTGTAATAAACACACTTATAGTTGGTTAAATGCAAACTAAATTCGGAATATAGTAATGTTAATTTATGTAAAAATTTCATAATTTGTCATCGGTAAACTTCGGAGATAGGGGGGGAGAATGATATTATTTTTTCACATTTTCCTCCATAAGTTTTTTTTTCCACTACTAAAAAATAATAAAAAAAATGTTATGGAATGGTCAATTTAATCTCTTGATCGAGTCATTAGACTTTGAAATTTTGCCCCCTCTTAATATTGGACATTTCCCATAGTTATTAAAAATAAAATAACAAAATAATACTTTCATTGTATCTGAGTTAGCGTTGTTCATAACTATTCCAAATTTAAAATCGATAGCTTAAGTGGTTCTCGAGATATTTAGCGTTGTGACAGACGGACGAACGGACAGAGTCGCACCATACAAACTTTGTACCTTTTTGATACGGAACCCTAAAAACACCAATTATACACACGGTGCTCACGAGGAACCCAAAAGATTTTAACCACGTACTTCTGAGGCCAAAAGAAGGAAAAAATGTTATATGAGTTTTAGTAAATTTTAAAAAGAAATTTATTTTTGTTTTTTTTTCTTTCAAATTCTGAACGTATTTGTACATAAAAAGTTAATGTTATGGTAAAACTGGCACTGAAAATAATTTTTTACGATTTTTTTTTGTTACTTGTCACTTTTTGACATCTATCAATAAGGATATTTAGACTACGCCCCATAATGGCATCATCGCGATCAAAAAGGCATTTTGCACTAAGTTACGATAAGAAGATGTTTTTTTTACATTGGTATTAACTCTGAATCTAGGCGAAATCCAGAAAAGTTTATATGGCATTTTAGTCTCTAAATGTGATCAGTAATACACTGTCAAAATCTTTCGGTTTCCTCATGTAGCACCGTGTAAGAAATTATATTATATGATTTAGGTTGGTATCTCACAATAGGTACATAAACTTCAGCTGTAGGAATTCAAATAATTTTAGAGTCGATCCAAGCTAACTCTGCTATATTTCTTTGAAGATATGACGTTTAATAATGATACTGCCTCACATTGTTAAGTGTATTCAAGTTAGCGCAAAGAGCTTAAACGGACTTTATATAAATATATGTCCTTTCCCTCCCAACTTACAGATTTGGTCGCAACATGCCAAACATTCATTATTATTATAATAGGTTTGTGTTATTTGATCTGTATTGTTATTAGCTCCTAATTCCCATAATAATATGTTTCCAGGCAAAAAAAACAAGTAAGTTGACCCCTGTCTTTATGACTCAAATAATAGGTACTTGTTATATTATTTAGAAAGCTTTCTTCTGTCAAAAGTAAGTACACCGTTAGCGACGTTACAGGCTAGCAGACCATTGACTTTAGATTATCACTATAGAGAAGCCATACCAAATAACTTTTTGGCAAAAAAAATACATTTTTGGTACAAGCTTTTGCTTCGCTGACTGTACTTTTCTTTTCACAGGTAACTAATACTCATCGAACCAATTTTGTTTTATGGCCACCTGTCTCCATCCATCAGATCAGCTCGATGGTACCATAATATTGCATTGTCACCCCACTTACAAAATTATTATGTATGCAAATTTTCTGATTCATCGAAGACCGGAAAGTTTGTCAAATTTAACTTGCAAGATTTGACCCGTGCATATACTCGTATAGGTACATTGCAAGTTAATGATGCTTGTAAAAATGAAACTGTCTCAATCGCAACCTGTACCACTAGACCAAAACGTCATAAGCGGCGTAAGATTCATGGTGCTTACGCGTCTAAGTCGCGAAATTCACGCTCCACTTCTATGGTTTGTGGACAAAACAACAACAACTCTTGGAGCAAAATACTGGTTCTCTATGCCAGTTCTATACGTTAGTAATAATAATAATAGTTTAATGTAGCAGACAAAGACTTGTCAGCCGGCGGGCCGACCCTCAATTATCTTAAAATACGGGCTTGTTTTATTTCAGACTTATTACTCCCTCAGGCCATTGACGGATCTTTCTTGCCTTGAATATGAATTCTACAGTGGGTCATTTGAGTTTTATTACCTATCATTATATTATCATTTGAGTTACACAAAATATGCAACGATGAAGTTATTGATGATTCATATTTTTTCATGTAGTACACATACATATTACTACAGTTGGAACATTTCCGTAGTAAAACAAGTAGTAATATTAAAATATATGTACGAGTATCAAGCGATAAATTCACAGTAACTACCACGCACTTACCGACGCGGTATGTAGTCCGATACGGATATTATATAATTATATAGTAATTAAAAGTAGGAGTATGTCTAACATAACAAGAAACTCTTTTAGTTTTACTGCGTCCAAAAATCATTCAGAGCAGGGACATATTGTAGCTGCTCTTCTTTCCCTTGTCACAACATTATTCCGATTACAGCCTAAAGGAGGGCTGCTTGGCTACCAAAAACTGAAGATACACTATTTTTTAAGGTAAGATACAGCTCTCTGACTATGTGCAAGGGGAAAACATAAATCTTACATTTTTAGTTTTCAACTAACAGGGAGCGGTATGATTTGGAATAATTATCTAGCGTTTTATTCGTACACAGGAGCTTACCTAGTGCGTCTGTGTTCGCTTTACGAGCTTATTTTTGAACTTGTCAAGCCCTTACAGCAAACATGAGGGATTCGGAGTCTTTGAAGTCTTTAAGCTATTTTCACTCATAGCCATTATGGAAAGTAGAGGCAAGGAACAGAATCTCCTTTAGGCAGAACTGTTGCAAAAGAGTCCAGCTGTCAGCTATAAATAATAGTTCCAAATCTCTCCAGAGTAGCGCTAGAGTAGCTAAGAACCTAGGCGTTATTGACGGAGTGAAGTGCGCTGTCTATGATTAGATTTTTTTCTCAAGTATTCTAGGTATTGTAGCGCTACCTATTTAGTTTTCTATTTGTTTAGATGTCAGGGCCCCCTGGCCCTGACATCTAAACAAATAGAAAACTAATGTCTTGTGTGTGTGTAATGTCTTGTAATAGACTTTCTACGTATACATTAGGGGCCGGTTGTTCGTCAAAATAAGTTAGTAATCAGATTTTTCTGTCCTGAAATGTTTTGGAACATAAAAAAAAAAAAATAATAATCATTTATTCTGGTAAAAAAAACCCTGATTTTACAATTTTGTTTTTTTCTGCCAAACTGTAAGACAGTTTGTTGGCAGAGGGAACTCTCTTAAATATAGATGGGATGATGGGAGATGGGATGGGTTGATGGGTCAATAATGACTCTGCCATTCAATAATGAATGAGCCAGGAATAAAACAAGTTACCTTCAAAAATATTTTTTATCAAGTACTTCGCAAGATCTTTCTTGAGTCTAAACTAAACTCTATGTGTTTTTCCATCCAAGAGTTCCTTTACGCTACCTTCCAACTGCATCATCAGATTAGCGGCTGTAACACGGTCGCATTTTTATCAATTATCACTTTTCACTATGCCGGTCACGTTCTAACAGGTATGTAAGTGTGGAAGTGACATGCATAGTGACAAATGAGAAAAAGCGGCCAAGTGCGAGTCGGACTCGCCCATGAAGGGTTCCGTACCATTTATGACGTATTAAAAAAACTACTTACTAGATCTGGTTCAAACCAATTTTCGTTGGAAGATTGCATGGTAATGTATATCATATATTTTTTTTTAGATTTTTCATTCCGTTATTTTAGAAGTTACAGGGGGGGGGGGGGACACTTTTTTTCACTTTGGAAGTGTCTCTCGCGCAAACTATTCAGTTTAGAAAAAAATGATATTAGAAACCTAAATATCATTTTTGAAGACCTATCCTTAGATACCCCACACGTATGGGTTTAATAAAAAAAATTTTTTTTTTTAATTTTTATGACGTATTAAAAAAAAACTACTTACTAGATCTCGTTCGAACCAATTTTCGGTGGAAGTTTGCATGGCAATGTATATCATATATTTTTTTTAGATTTTTCATTCTGTTATTTTAGAAATTACGGGGGGGGGGACACACTTTTTACCACTTTGGAAGTGTCTCTCGCGCAAACTATTCAGTTTAGAAAAAAATGATATTAGATACCTCAATATCATTTTTAAAGACCTATCCATAGATACCCCACACGTATGGGTTTGATGAAAAAAGATTTTTTGAGTTTCAGTTCTAAGTATGGGGAACCCCCAACATTTATTGTTTTTTTTCTATTTTTGTGTAAACATCATAATGCGGTTCAAAGAATACATCTACTTACCAAGTTTGAACAGTATAGCTTTTATAGTTTCGGAAAAAAGTGGCTGTGACAGAATCGGACAGACAGACGGACATGACGAATCTATAAGGGTTCCGTTTTTTGCCATTTGGCTACGGAACCCTAAAAATGCGACCGTGGTACAGCCGCAGCGTCATATGTAAGCACACATATTAAATATATATTATATATATATATATATATATATATATATATATATATATATATATATATACCAAGATATAAAGGTACTTATTATTATTATTATTATTTATACCACGACGGTGGCAAGCAAGCATACCCCGGCGGCCCGCCTGATGGTAAAGTCAAAGTCAAAGTCAAAATATTCTTTATTCAAATAGGCCTAGCAACAAGCACTTTTAAATCGTCAAATTTTACAAATATCATCTTAATCTAAATATCAGAGCAATTTATTGATGCAGTTATTATTGTTCTAAAAAAAACATTGAACTATTATAGATATGGTAAACTTAATAATAAGAATTTCACAAAAAGATCGTCAAACATCAAAATTGTATAAAAATACTAGTCTAGAACCTTTCTAGAATAAAATCTAAATGTCAAAAAATACGGTATATATATACATTGAATTATCAATTTCATCATTAATAACATAACAATAAATAATTCATTCTTTACAATCACACTTAATCCCACGGTGTTTCATCATTCATGTAGTCTTGTGTGCTATAATAGGCTTTAAAGATTACGTTTTACATAATTTTTAAATTTACTAACAGACAATTCAGTTATAATATTAGGAAGTTTATTGTAAAATTTTACACAATTACCCATGAATGATTTCTTAATTTTATGGAGCCTAGTGAAGGGCACTGCGAGCTTATGCTTATTTCTAGTATTAATATTATGTATTTCACAGTTTTTCTTAAAACTGGCAATGTTTTTATGTACATACAGAATATTCTCATAAATATATTGACAGTGCACTGTCATTATGTTAATGTCCTTAAACTTATCTCTAAGTGTGTCTCTATGGTACATTTTATATATTGCACGAATAGCCCTCTTCTGCAGAACAAAAATGGTATTTATCTCTGAAGCACTACCCCATAGTAAAATACCATATGACATAATGCTATGAAAGTAACTAAAGTAAACTAATCGAGCTGTTTTCACGTCTGTTAACTGACGGATCTTGCTCACTGCAAAAGCTGCAGAACTCAGTCTATTCGAGAGATTAGCAATATGGGGACCCCATTGTAGTTTAGAATCTAAAGTTATACCAAGAAAAACTGTGCTATCTACTAGTTCCAATTCCTCATCCTTGACAATGACACCTGTTTGCTCATTCCTTATGTGACTTGTAACAAACTTAATGCACTTAGTCTTTTTCTCATTTAACAATAAATTATTAACATTAAACCAATTTACTACTTTAGAAATAGCATTGTTTACATCACTGCAAGCTTGTTGCTGTCGTTTGACTTTGAAAATAAGTGAGGTATCGTCTGCAAACAATACTATGTCATGGTGGGTCTTTACAAGGTAAGGCAGGTCATTAATGTAGATAAGGAACAGGAACGGCCCCAATATTGATCCCTGCGGTACACCCATAGAGACCAATGACCCCGGTGATCGCTGTCCACTCACATCAACCCTTTGTATTCTACCGTGTAAGTAAGACTTTATTAAATTCAGTGCCGAGCGTCTTACTCCATAATAGTGCAGTTTCCTGATCAATGTTTCATGACAGACGCAATCGAAGGCCTTAGATAAGTCACAGAAGATACCTAAAGCATCCTGTGACTCCTCCCAGGCATCGAAGATCTGTTTAATTAGCTCAACACCAGCGTCGGTTGTTGAGCGACCCCGTGTAAAACCAAATTGTTTGTTGTGCATTAGATTATTAATGTTAAAATGTTTCAATAACTGACTCAAAACTATTTTTTCAAAAATTTTGCTGAATGTTGGTAACACTGATATCGGTCTAAAGTTAGTGGGGTCGGATGTGCTACCTGATTTAAATAAAGGAGTGACTTTACTATGTTTCATTAGATCAGGAAACTCACCGCAGTCAACACTGTTATTAAATATAACTACCAGGTCAGGCGCTACAACTTCTATTAAGGATTTGACAGTATGAACGGAGACTCCCCAAAGGTCACTAGTTTTTTTTACATTAACTGATTTAAACGCCTTTAATATATCTGAGGCACTCACATGTTCAAAATTAAGGTTTCTAGTACATTCTGGGACATTCTCTTCTAACAGTGTAACGGCAGACGAGGGTGATGAATTTAAGTTCTTAGTTGTGGAAGCTGGTACCTCGGTGAAGAATTTTTCAAATTCTGTTGCTACATCTAAACTGGAATCTACGATTTTGTCATCAATTTTTAGTTTAAGATCTTTCATCCTTTGCTTTGATCTACCAGTCTCCACATTAATTACTTTCCACGTTGTTTTAATTATATCAGAGCTAGTTTTTATTGTTTGACTTAAATAATTACGCTTAGCGATATGGCAATCTATTTTAAACTTCTTCGAATATTGTTTAACATATTCCTTAAATTCATCACTCGTATTGAACCGCCGGTAAGCAGTCACCGTAGCCTATGAATGCCTGCAACTCCAGAGGTGTTACATGCGCGTTGCCGACCCTTATTCGTAGTGAAGCTAAATAAAAGTGTCTAAAAATTACATATTGACCTCGTTGGGCTCATATTAAATAATTACTCAAATAAATAAGTCACTCCTAGATTTTTTGCAGTGCAAAATGATTCATAAATCGTTATTATAGGAACGTCCAAGTTCCCATGTGAAGACATGATTAATTTTACTATAAAAACCGACCAAGAGCATGTCAGGCCATGCTCAGTGTAGGGTTCCGTAGTTACCATTCTGTCAGATTAGGCTAAACGGTGGCTATTAGTAGTATCATGCACATTACAAGCATAAGCTTCGCAGCGCTTAGTACGAGTGCGTCTTTATACTAAGAGGAGAAGACTTTTTGCAATAACTCAAAATGGCTGGACCGATGATGATCGCTATAGTTTTTATTGAAAGTATCTATTAAGCCTTTGATTTCCAACGTTTTTTCATATTTTTTGGACCCATGGTTCAAAAGTTAGAGGTGAGGGACACACACACAGGGGACGGAGCGATTATTTCCGAAAATATTCACTTTATCAAAAAATTGTTTGAAAGACCCTTATTCGTTTTGAAAAACCTAGCCAACGATACCCCATACTATTGGATCAAAGAAAAAAAAAATTGTATGGGAGGTAAGTATCCTAATTTATTTATTCTTTAGTTTACCGTTCTATCTACCTAATTGCAGCTTTCCAACACTAAAAATTCAAAAGCAAAGCCGCGGACGGACGGACAGAGATGGACATAGCGAAATTATAAGGGTTCCTAGTTGACTACGGAACCCTAAAAAGTGCTAGAATCTAAATATTATTTTTAGCATGAATGTGTCATGCCTGAATAGGTGACACTTGCCTATGCACTATGACTCTTTTTTAAGTAAGGAAATAAGTAAACACTTCATTGTACGAGGAAATATTGAATATATTGATTACATCATAATTGTGTAGTAAAAATGCGAACTTATCCTTAAGCGTTCTCTTCCAGTTAACCTATACCTAAAAAAGTAATTAAAAACTTTATCTAAAGTAATTATATATTATAACATACAATAAACTATATGTAAATAAATATCGTTATAAACATATATGAATAAATATAAGTATATATTATGATCGCAAACATCTTCCTACCTGTCAGTAGGTTCTTCGTCTGAGAGCCATAGCAATTGTAGTTTATATTAATTACATATATGGTGCAAGCTAGATTCAAATTTCCCACCTGGGCAAGTCTCCCGGACTCCCCCTACTGTATAAGTCGGTAGGTATTACGGGAATATGAAAAGTTTATCTAGGACACATCTTATATTGAAGATTTTGATTAAATTTATGCCATAAAAGTTCCAAGTTATTCTCCGCCTGACGAATGTCGAGCGAATTGATTAAATTATGGGATTGCCAGCACATCCTCCGTTTAATTTACTTCTGGATAAGCTGAAGTCAACAGAAAGTAGCAAAAAGGAATAATCATAAAATGCTTAATATGACTTGCAGGGACTGTTACGAAAGGATAACACATCGTTTAAATAGTTAAGCAGTGAAAAGACAGACATAATTAATGATTTTTTTGTATTCCGAATGTTAATATGGATTAAGAACACGTACCTGTATGTATCTTACTTATACACGTTTGATAAATTGTGCTCTGGCTTTAATTAAATTGTATATAGGGGGCAACGGGCCAGTTTGATACAACTTTTTTGAAAATGAATTTAGGTTCCAAAATTTACTCTAAATACAATATTTTCATACTTAGTTGATGACAAATTTATTAATATATACAAAGTATATCTTTTTTGGTTAAATTTATGGCCAGTAACAGAGATAAATAGATATAAACAAAAAATTGAATTTGTTTAATTCTACCACACCTGCCCCACCCTGACTTTGATACATTACATGGGACGACACTTTGATTCATAATTTTGGGGTACTTTGGCACGTGATCAAAGTGCCCCGTAAGTGTTTCAAACTGCCCCACAGAGCACATGTTACAAATCAATTTTTAAATTACAACCTATAAAGCTAAATCTAAAATACTGCGCCCTGGATTGTATCTGGCTCAAAGGTACATACAACTCACTTAGCTGACCAGTAGTAAACTTTTTAAACATGATAATAAGTTTATTACGTGTGGATCTATTAGTATATAGTATATACTACAGTCATTAAGCAGGTGTACTAAAACTACAAAAAAAAACCTAATGAAATTAGTGTTACTTTTTTTTCATAAAGTTACTTGGGTTGTTTTAACTTTTCTTTGTTAATTTTATTTATGTTTGTACGTGCGCACTATTCACAAAAAAAAATTTGACTATTTCTCAACAAAAAACCGGACAGGGGGCACTTAGATACACTAGGAGGGCACTTTGACATGTTCAAAATTGCCCCACTCTTTATTGTGACAAAGTACCCCAATGGTCAAATAACTTAAAAAATATCAATTAAAAATATACTGTTAAGTATTACTTTAAAATAATAGGCTAACCTTATTTAAAGTCTAAAATTTCGCACCAAAACTCGATTAAAAAATCGTAATTTACGTATTTACTAGGCGATCGCTGAAACACGTATTGACGCGCCAAGCGGCAACGGCTGGAAGACCTGTGCCAAAGAAGCTGGTAACTCACTCACACATACAAAGCCACGTTTTAGTGTTGCAGAAGGTGAACATAAGTTTTTATTTAAAAAATTAATGTGGGTGTTCAAAACTTCTCCCTATGCCTATCTGCCCTGCTTCCCCCTATCACATTTTTAACACCTACACGAGTTACACGTGGCATCCTACACAAAACGTTGCACACACAAGCGCGTTACAACAAACAACTAATCAAAATCGGTCAAAGATAAATCGACACGCCAAATAGCACCGCAAAATGAAGCCCGACTCAAATGACACGTGCCCGGAACTTTTTCTCATCAACCGGGAATGATCTATCTCGAACTTAGTTTGCGAACTCTATGCGAACGAGGACAACGGGTACAGTGTTCGTTAAAAATGTACTTAATATGACTTTGGCCTCAATACTATTGGTATTTACGTTGAAATAGTACATAAGATTCCTGGAAAGATGCTGGAAATAATACATCCCTACTAATATTATAAATGCAAAAGTAACTCTGTCTGTCTGTCTGACTTTTACCTCCTCACGCTTAAACCGCTGAACCGATTGAAATGATATTTGGTATGCAGTTAGTTTTAGGCCCGAGAAAGAACATATGATTTTTTGACAATCATCATCATAATCATCCCACGCAGACGAAAACGCGAGCTGAAGCTTGTAAGCCGTAATATGTGTGCCAAATTTAATCAATAGTCGTATTTGCGCAAAGGACGAACAAACATTCATAAATACCTACAAACTTTCATATTTAAGTAGGTACAGTCAAGGTATTAAATATCGATACGGACAAAGTGACAAAAATATGTACACACTATACGGTCACGGTCTTAATACTCTTAATATATAATAATAAGGCAATAAGGTCGTGTAAGCGGTGGTGGCCGAGTGGATATGACGTCCGACTTTCAATCCGGAGGTCGTGGGTTCAAATCCTGGCTCGTACCAATCAGTTTTTCGGAACTTATGTACGAAATGTCATTTGATATTTACCACTAGCTTTTCGGTGAAGGAAAACATCGTGAGGAAACCTGCACACATCTGCGAAGAAATTCAACAAAGGTGTATGTGAAGTCCCCAATCCGCATTGGGCTAGCGTGGGGACTGTAGCCCGAGCCCTCTTGCACATGAGAGGAGGCCTGTGCCCAGCAGTGGGACGTATATAGGCTGAATTATTATTATTATTATTAAGGTCGTGTATACATATTTTTGGCACTTTGTTCGCGTCGATATTTAATACCTTGACTGTACAAGTATAATATTGGATTTTGACATTTATAGTATAAACAGGGGGAATGCTTCGGTGTAACCAACTCCATCACCATCAGGTGATCCGTCTCTACTCGTTTGCCTATAGTATCATAAAAAAAAACTGTTTCGTCTACACGAGTATTCGTAAATAATCCCATTCAATCTTACTCGTTTTAATACTGCGATACTTAATATAAAAAAAATCTTCAAGAAATTCAATCTCAGTAAATCAGTCGCTTATTCAGTACCAGTATAAGTACTGTCGTTATTCGACAATCATTCTGAGATTTAGACGCATGGACGCAAACATAGGGATCCTTTCGTTTTATTGACGACTTATAGAGTCGACCTGTATGTGTTTAGCTGCTTAACACAATCTTCTATTTCTGTATTACCCTGTTTCTGCCTTCGCACCCTATCGATCGGTGTCATGAAAATATCAGACACGTTTTTTACGCTTATCTCTAATTCTCTCACAACAAGCGAGTAGAATGAAGGTCATCTCCACTGTTCAGAATTTCCTACGGAAATTAAAACCAAGTTTCACATACACACTCGCTGAAGACGGAGTTAATGATACTTGCCGCTGGAGCCTCTGCGCGCGCGAGCGTAAATGCGGAGGGATAATTGGCACTTGGCCCTTATTGTTGGGCGCAAGGCGTACGTCTAAATACAGGGAAATTAATGCTGTTGACGCCCAATATAGGATGATAAGTTAAATTTAGGTTACGTTGTACTGTAAAAATGCTTTATTAAATGCCTAAGTCTGACGATAACTGTTGCCCATTTCATTATTACTTTGTATATCACGCAGAAGCGAAGCTAAGCGGCTAAGCTTTGGATTATATTTGTCTCTAAAACGAATAAAATTTGATGAAGCTCTATAAAAACTATAAAACGAAAATCTTAATCTTAGTGGTTCGATGTTAACGAACCCTGTCCTCTAAGTCTCGGCCAGAGGCAGATTTTTATGGGTAGGTATAAAACACTCGTTTATTTCACGCCGTTTGCGATTTATAGGGAAGCACTTACGAGAAAATGATTCAGCCACTTTAACGCATGAACATATAAAGTTATTTACTTGAGGGTTGTAATACTATTAACTAAATGTTTTGCAAAAATCTATTTCTTGGAAAAATAGACGATAAAAATATTTAAAGGCAGTTTGCGAATAGTACAAAATAGTAATAAAATGATAGGCTTGAGTGGACTTACCTAAATCGGGTGATGCTGATGATGATAATGATTTCATATTTGAAGGAATTTCGGAGGCTCAGCACTCATCGGTGTGATCCAAGGAATTGGATCAAGTCCGAAGAGGAAGAAAAAGAAGTTGGTCAACTACTGAGTATCATAAAACATAGCCTACGCAAAGCTCCGATACACACTTTCTTGAACATTTGAAATCAAATCACTTTTCGTTTATCTATTCGAGAAGTATGATGCCAGATGCCACTCAAGGATAGATTGTGCAAAAAACTTTAAATCAAAGCTAAATCAAGTCACTTTTCGCTTTATTTCTTCGGGGGAACAAAGTCCAAATGAAGATATTCTAGATATGATAAACACACACATTGTGCTTTATTTACCTATTTATATTTATTGTTTATTTGTTTGACAAGAGACATGACAGAATATTGCATATTGAAAAAGAAGTAGTCATTGACTATCATAATGTGTAGCTTTACCTTTTTTGTGTTTAAGAACAAAAATTACACATCGTCACGCGCTAGGACATGTTTGCTACAGAGCTAAAGCAGTCTAAAGCTAGCTGCCCATGTCATCTTCCTGATACGGTTACCGAATCTGCGGTGGCAGGATGGTTTATATGCCCGTCACTTTCGCGCTTACATACTTGTTAGAACGTGACAGGCATAATAACAAATGGTAAAGAGCCGACCATCTTAGCCCTACTGGGTGTCAAACGACGTACATTCTATATTAATTAGCAGATCGCCGCATACTCTTGGAATGAAGGCTACAGTCGGTCTAAGCTAATTTTGCAACGATTTGAATAGAACAAAGTGAGTAAGTGTCATTACGTCATAGTTTCATAGAAATATGTCATTAATGATGACATTGTCACAGTGCCACACATTGTACCTTGGTCCGACTCTAGAAAGAAACCTGCGGTCGTAGCATGGTTCTATTTTTATCGCCTATCACTATGCCCGTCACTTTCGCACTTACTTACATACTAGAACGAACGTGACAGGCATGGTGTCAGGCGATAAAAATGCGACCGCGGTAGTCAGTCAGTCAGGAGTCAAAATAAAGTAATCGGACTTATACATCGGTTCTCTTTACTTATGGGTTTACTTTTTCTATGTAAAGAAAGATACTTCAAACCTTTGCTTCAAACTTTCAGAAAAACAACAATAAAGTTTGTAATAGAAGTAAAATAAAACCATAGTCTGTCATTTCGCTGCAGTCAAATTTTTGCATGTCATAGTGCATGTCATTACCACGTATTAGAACGTAGTGATTATATGCTCTTTGGTCATTACACAAGTTGTATTCATACTCTCTTTGGTTACTAAATGTCGATTCTTGTCTTTGCAAAATCATAAGTTACTAGTTTTATTTACCTATAAATAGCTTGTGTGCACTTACTTAAACAATGTTCAGTGAGTGATTGTGTACATTCTTTAGACTCGATTGCCATTACGAATCATTCCTGTGCTCTTGAATCTGTGCAAATGATACAAGGTTGGTATGACTTCTTCAATCCCTTATGATCTCATGCATATATAAATTAGGGCTCCTGATATCCGTGATACACGCCGATCCGTAGGTACGGGTTCTTAAGCCCGGCGGTACTAAGATCACGAATTTCACGAACACGGCAAGGTACGTACCTCGTACCTGCGTTCGCGTCCGGATTCACGTGACACGCCGTGACACGCCATGATACGTAGCCCGTACCTGCGTTCGTGTGCGGAGCTTCGGGCTCGGTTCCGTTGGATAGGTACTTATCGCACGTCTCGTAGGTTCGACACGCCCGGGAGAAAAATAAATAAGGACTAGGTATTATTGAATTGAGTTACCACTTAGTATATTGAATACGGGACGTTCATCGGACAAACATTTACGTGTGAATTAAACTTAAATTGTATTTTTGCATCGATTTGAATATAATGGTTATATCTAAATAATTTATGGGGTTATTCTGTTTTTTGTATAACCAGCTATTGATTTTAGTCAAAACTAGTGACCTGCTCGTTGCATTGCACTAATATAAATATAAGGTGTAAAACTCCAGTGTAAGTATCATTATAAAATTATGAACTTAAGCAACGCTGTGCTACTGGTTGTCATTATTAAATCAAGGCTACTATCAAAGAATATAACGTAGCCTAAATATAAACAAGGCAATCCTAATCCAAAGAAACAAAAGGGTAAATTTCTGCAAATCTTTGGTAGGTATGATAAAGATAATACAGGTAAATAAATTCAACAAAAACACATGTACGGGGCCACGGAAAAAAAAGTACGCAGCTGCAGTACTTATCAGTTTCGGACTTTCGGCACATTAAATACTGTTTTGTTTCTAGATTGAAGGTAATAATGACATATTATTGTTAGAGTGTTTTATTGTATGACTAACAAGCTAAGCCAACATACCGGGTTTTTTTTGTAGATAATAAGTGCAGTTGCACGTGCAGACAAAGATAATAAGATTTGCGAGCGACTTATTAAAATGAAACAAACATTCATACATAAGTAGCTGTGGGCTTTACCTTTTGTTCGTGAAGTTGAAAGAAGTGACCGCGATGTTTTGTTTTACAAATTCGTGGTATTTTTTTTTTAATCTGGAGGGGGCAGTTTAGAATTTTGAACTCACATTCATTGTCATTAGTTACTCCTGACATCACAGTTGGTCTTCAAGTTTTAATTTAGCCGTGAATTTAAAGTTATTTTTGTTGTTGTTTCGTAATTTTTTTTTTTTTTGTTATTGTTAGTGTATGATTAGTGTCACTCTAATGGTGTGTTTAAACTATTAACAATGAAGAGAAGTTGGGTGTGGAGATATGCCACCAGAGTCGGAGATACAGCTTTATGTACCTTGTGCAATGATCGCACAAATAATGAGTTTTCCTGTCGTATTATTTGTCGTATTTTAGCAACCCGTTTATTAAAGTAGCTATTCATTGTAATCAATGTTTGGTTCTTTTCATTTATTACTCATTAATATTTATAAGGCCTTATTATTGGAAATAAAATTTAATTCAAAAGTAATGAAACGGAATTAGAGCTATGAATAAAAAACTCACGATACATTTTTATTCGTAGCTCTTAGAGACCGCATCGTATCTTCACTCAACGTCGCGGGCGGACCGAACCGGCGTGTTCTTAAGATACGTGAAGCCGTGATCACGCCTACACGGATTTACACGGATTCACGTACCCTAATTTCACGTAGCCGAATGTCACGTGCGGAACGGACCATAAAACCGTTGCCGTGAAACACGAAACCGGGCGCACGGCTACGGGTTCACGAATCACGGACACGACCGCGAGCCCTAATTATAAATGTAATAGTTTGAGAAGTGTGCGCGAAGCGGATGCCAACACGTAGAGCTTTTTTAGACAAAATAAAGTGGAAAAGGTGTACACCAAGCGGAAGCTGTCCCTACCTGTGTCGGGCGCGCGCAAAGGCAGCAATCGCCATGGTGTAAAGATAAGATAAGATAAGATAATCATTTATTTCATCAAAGAGTATTTAATGATATTTGTTTCCGCTACCCAAAGGTTGTCTGGAAGAGATCGCTTTTTAGCGATAAGATCGCCTGTTGTCTGCCTCTAAATTTAATCAATTGTTTATTTTTCTTGTATATTTTTACTGTGGTGTGCCAATAAAGAGTATTCTATCTATTCTATCTGTCTATGATAATGCAATTTAATATGTAGTAGGTTATAGAATAAAAGCGTTTTATTAACTATTGGGAATTAATGTTTAATGAAAAACCCGACGACTGCCTAATAAAACTTCCCGAAGATGGTGACTCACACTAAAAAAATAAAACACAACAATACCTATCTTATAATATTGCATATTATGCATAGGTATATTTAAAGTTTATAAGACAAGTAGGTACCTAATTGTATTCTTTCCACACAACATGCAAAAGCAAAGTGCATATGCACTAGGATTTTATTTTATACAAAAAGAAAAAAGTAATAAGATGTAATAGTTTATTTTCAATAAAACTAATAACATAGTATACTGTCAGTGATGTCCGAATTAGGCGTATCTTGTTTCGAAAGCAAGTCTCCGTCGGTAGGTACAGCCACCGGCATTCTTCAAAATTGCCAAATTTCCAAGAGCATGAAAGAATGCAAACAACAATCAAACTTGAAATGAAAGCGGAATGCAAAGAAAAGTAATACCTATAAAAAGTTACAAAAACATTCTTAAGAGGGAAAAACAACGGTATTTTTTATATGGAATTCCATTTCGGGAGAAAATGATTTCCACTAACTAACTCTTAACAACTCACTTTGATTTTAATGTCGTTCGCTTCAGCATAATATATTCTAGGTTTATAGGTTTCGCTTTTATGAAAAAAACAGTTTTTTTTTTTGTTTTGTAAATTTTGTAAAAAAGGTATACCTATCAGAACCTAGTTTTTCATTGTGTCAAACATACAAAAAAAAACATGGAAATGGAAAATATTAATAGCTTTTATCAGACAATAGCTTCATTCATTTGTTTCTATATCTATGTACAGGCTAATCTATGTAAATCTATGTACAGCTGTAGGTAAATGTACCAAGATGTGGCCGTCTTATATCGTCAGTTGCAGCTTGTAATATGTTTAAAAACCGGCCAAGTGCGAGTCGGACTCTCACAGGAAGGGTTCCGTACCATTATCTATAAAAACGGTCACCCATCCAAGTACTGATCCCGCCCGACGTTGCTTAACTTTGGTGATTGGATGAGAACCTCGAGATTGGAAAGAAATATTTATTTTATTTTATTTTTAGTATTTGTTGTTATAGCGGCAACAGAAATACATAATCTGTAGAAATGTCAACTGGCTAACTGTCACGGTTCATGAGATACAGCCTGGTGACAGACGGACGGACAGCGGAGTCTCTGTAATAGGGTCCCGTTTGATCCTTTGGGTACGGAACCCTAAAAACACTCATCCCACAGTATGCAAGTCTTTAAACATGTGAAATGGCTAGTATGGCATAAATGACCAAGTCATCAGTTTTTAATCATGTACGTGCGTAACTCTGAATTCATGTTGACACTATTCATTGCCATTCGGAAATTTTATTAGCAAGGTAAATATGTACATAATTCGTATATTAGAGGGATTATAGTAATATTTGTTTATTATAAAATCGAAATATCAATATTATACAGTTATCTCCTTATCTCCCATTAATTAATTAATATTGTTATCCTATTTCTAAATAGAAAAAGACGACGAATAGACGCATGAGAAAGCAATTATCGGACCCTTATAATATATCTACGAGACGGTCGTAATGTAATATAACGTAACGATAGACACGAACATATTTATTGATACCTAACTCACTAGGTACCGGTACTATCACTATCTCAAGCTTTACGAAACTTTTCAAGTGTTATAAAGATGTCGCCTGGATATTCAAGTCAAAAAGTCATTGAAGTTTGGGTCTGAAAATGGGTGCTGGAACTTTTCTCGTTAAGGAAAATTTTCGGGGCTTCGTTTTCCAAATAATAATGGACATGCCCGCGCTGAGTACCTCCACTCCCACATTCACTAACGGCCTCTAAATTGTACAGTGCTCTTGCTGAAGAAATCTGCACCACACTATTAAATTTAGTAGGTGATACTTCTTACAATCTCTCCAATGTGGGATAGTGAAGCCGATAAAGAAACAATTTTCTTGTGGTTAGTTGTTATGTTTTCATTTTAACTTTTCCGTGACAATAGCCACAGATACATACATTGATACACATTGAAATTATTGATTACATGTAATAATTTAAATAACTTAGCGTGTTTGATTTGCGCTAATCTTCGAATTTAAACTGTCGTGTGTCATACTAATATTAATCTATCGTGACCGCTACTAACAGATACCATCAGAAACATGTCGCGCGAGTGACTAAACATACGTGACATTTAAACCATAAAATTAGTTAATTATTGCACTATTCTAATATATCTGCACAATTTTGAATTTATTCCCAAGACACAACTAAGTTGACAAAGTTCCTAAAGAAGACAGAATCCGAATTGAATTAACACGATAAAACTAAATGCCTTCATTAACGAAATCTTTAACTAACTTTAAATTGGGCAGACAGATTAGCGAAATCAACGTCACATTGTTGACATTTAACACAGAGTAATTTAGTTTACGAATTGTAAATTTTATAGATTTTCCACGTCAGTAGATAAATGACCTTTATTATGTATGCTCATATTTGTCTTCAAGTGGGACACAACTGCTGTAATAAGATGAATAGACTGTCTTTCCCTGCGTCAGCGGTGAACCACATCTGTTGGCTGTAAAAATAAACTCGGTCAAATGCAAGCTTAACTTGCGCACCGAGGGCTTCGTTGATGTTATTTTAAGCTGTAAACTTTTATTTGATTTCAGAATATCTCCTTTTGATAATTAAAATTGCGATATAGTTTGATAACAAAATCGTTTGTTATTTTATTACAGTTGAGTTTTATTACTCTTGGAGAGTCCTGAAAATTGGTATATATGTAAATTAAAGGCCCTTTATTCATGTCCATACCATTTGATATTTTTCTCAGGATGAATTGAAAATGAAAATGTTTATGAATTATTGGACCACAAATACACTTTCTACCCAACCGAATAATATATTTTTTGTAAAATCTAATAAAGCTTTTGAGGTTTTTTTTTACTATCATATATCATTTCTGTGTGGAATTTAATAAGATTCCGTTTCGCCATACATAATATTCACATAAAACTGATTGATCCTGAGAAAAATAGTAAAAACAAAAAAGACATATACTTCTCATGGTGGCACCTGATCTTCGGAGTCCCCAAAGCTCGAATTTTAAGGAACGTTAACATGAATCCCAGAGATTGTATGTGTCAAATTTGATTACTGGTCACTATTGTTTGATCCCTATTTAAGACCTAAAGTCTGTTTTTGCAATCACAATATTTAGCCCTAAACATTTTCCCTCTCTTCATTTTAGTAATTTTGTATTGTACGAGTATAGCACTCGTGTACCAATTATGGATCTACTGATGTCTGTTTTATTAAAATATGATTTAATATTCGGAGTCCTCTCAAGGCGGCTCTACTAATTTTTCTTTAATAAAATAAGTGTAAACAGGTTGTGAAGGGCAAGAGTAATCTACCGATATGTATTTTTTTTATTCCGGCCTTTAATTTAAATCCTAAACTACAGGATGTACTTAAACCCATAACCCTACTTTCTGGTGAAGTCGCAGTCAAGTAAAATGTTGATATTGGAGTAGATCATGAACAAATCTATACACAAAAGTGGAATTCATATTCCGCCGAGTTTCCCATTAAAAGAATGTCCCCTGGAAGTGTATAAGCGCTAAACCTAGATTCAGCAAGTATTTTCTATAACAAGATGCATTTTTTTCGCAAAGATATCTAGACTTTTTGTATTGAATTTAATAAGCTTTAATGTTCTCTTACACCATATTTTCCTAGGTCAGGTAGATTTAGATTAAAACGCGAATTTTTCCAGGATGGTACACATTTTCCAAGATGACTGCGATTCCTCGAGGTCCCCAAATGACAAATGGTATGGACATGAATAAGGGGCCTTTAATTTACATACATAACAATTTTCAGAACTGTCTATGAGATTTCGAGATTTATTCATATTCCGATTGTGTTAAGTACATTAATTACATTATTACACAAATTGAGTAAGCCTCACATTTTTTAATCAATAATCCTCACATCATTTTATCACAGTAAGCTTAACAAGCTGCGTTTTGTATTAGTTATTTGTTATGTAGGTATTTAGTCTACAAATAATAATAAAATTTATATTCAAAAAGGGGCTGTTCGCAAAGTTTGTTCATCAAACAGTGATATGGTAATAGCACGTAATAGAGAGTAGTTGCAGCGGGCAACTCAATCTAAGTTTACCTCCCCACTGGATGGGTCATGCAAGTTTTAAGGAGGCTTCTCATCATAAAACCTGCTACTTGGCTACTGAAATAATTTTTAGAATTTAATCTAGATAAAAGGCTTGGGCATTCATTTGTTTAATTCATATTATGCAGTCTTTTTAGGGTTCCGTACCCAAAGGGTCAAACGGGACCCTATTACTGAGACTTCGCTGTCCGTCCGTCCTTCCGTCCGTCCGTCCTTCTGTCCTTCTTTCCGTCCATCTGTCCGTCCGTCCGTCTGTCACCAGGCTGTATCTCATGAACCGTGATAGACAGTTGAAATTTTCACAGATGATGTATTTCTGTTACCGCTATAACAACAAATACTAAAAACAGAATAAAATAAATATTTAAGGGGGGCCCCCTTACAATAAACATAATTTTTTTGCCGTTTTTATAAATAATGGTACGGAACCCTTCGTGCGCGAGTCCGACTCGCACTTGTCCGGTTTTTTGTAAATACTTATAGAGTAGGTACCTACAAACCTCACATTAAAAAAAACATATGTACCTAATTGATTATAATCAAGTCCTACCTTTCATCCACTTTACTTATATTGATGGCCACAAGATTACTAAGTATTTTGATAATAATATACTATTTTATAAAAATTGTCAGTTTATTTTTTTCACTTATTTATTTAAAGAAAATAATTTATAAACAAATAGAAGCAATTTACACTTGATGCTTCTATAGAAAATATGCTTGAAAAGTAATGACTAAAACCTCTCATAAGACAACACGTAGTTGTACGTATATTATTTGGTCTAAAACTCAATAAATTAATAACAGTCAACATAATTTTTACCCCGATTAAAATCCATCGTTATCCATCTTTGATCCGTGAACAAATAATTTGTTACACGTAAACAAAATCAGAAAATATATTTAATAAAGCCTAACAAAATAAATATTGTCCTAGATTAAGCTATAAATCGAAAATGTAAAGTTTAAAAGCTTTAAAGGGCACGAGCTGTTTAAAAGGTCAAACGGTTTACAGTTTTTAAGCTTATCCTGCCGACTCTGTTAGCGATTCTAATCCCTAAACGAAGGCTTACCTTGCATACTTTAGGTACTAGCTTCTTTCCCAACTTTAGTCCGTATAAAATACAATACTTCTACAAAATCAACACCTTAAAATGAATGAAAAGGAGCAAAATTTGATATAAAGCATGTAATACATGAGTAACCAAAATTGCATGCATGGCATCGTAACATGGCAAACCTACATGATGCAGCCACTGCACGCCCTGGCTAACGGTAAAAAAGTAAGCCTTTTCCGCTCGCCTTTTGTTTTTCTGGAGAATTTTCTGTCGGATATTTTACTACAAATCGCACAATTCTTATTAAATTTATTTAATTTTCAATACTCAAGTCTTCTTATTATTATGTGGGCCGCCTGTAACGCAGCCCTTTCTTCTACTTTAAATTAAAACTCTAGACGAGACTCAATAAGAGATTTTTGATGCAAAAGTTTTCACTGCGTCGCCTGCATGCACCCGTGCATTAATCGTTTGGTTTCTTGGACGAGGGTCGAGATTCATGAACGTTAAGGTCAGTGACGATTTCTTATTTGTTTATGGCAGCTTTAACAGCGTCTGGTAAAAGTTACCGCCGACGGAAATGGTCTGGCAATGTTGATTATACATTTTTAACAATGTTTTCTACGACATACATTAAAATCAGCCATGAGAATTTAAGAAAACTTAGTATTATTTTACCTACCTTTGTTGTACCGGACTAATGGCCGTCGGGCCAATATAGCAAGTATGCCGACATTAAAAGTACATACTAACACTACATTATCCTGTAGCCAACGTGCAGGTCAGGATCTCGGCGACTCAAATAAAACTTCGATTTATAATGAAGTGAAGTAGTATAATCTTCCAAAAGGTACTGGTTTACAAGGGTTCTTGCCAAAACAGTTAAATGTAGAAAGTGGGTGTTGATAGTATGGAGGATGATGAAAGAGTGATTTTGCAATTTTTGATCAGTACAAAAGGTGGTTTAAATTTAGGTGTAGAAGCACCGGTATTGGCCGCGATACAGAATATGCTTTTGAAAAGCCTCCGAATACTAGCCGAGCCCGTCGGCTGCGTTTAGCTATTGCATTGGGGATATTTTTATATAATAATAAGTTGCATTCGCAACAATCCCATACATTTTAATCAAGTTTTACTAAGACTTTAAAAAACTACCTGCATGCAAATTCTGGACTGACATTAGCGCTATTGCGGTATAACAAATTTAATGCAATTTTCTTTTCGCGTGAGCAACAGTCATTTAGGTCAACAATATCCAAACTTGCTTTAATTATGCAAGGAAGTTTCGACATAAATATACTTAAATTAAAAACATTACAATATTCACAGATCTATTAGATGACATACATATATCAAATATCTTTGAACACCTTAGCCGCTCCGATATATTTGATGGCGACTGTACTAACAAGCTAGTTCAAGCGTATACTGACATCAGAATGATATTTGAATCATGTTATCTAATTATCGTGTGTCTCGCACGCGCCATTTGTACGGACAACTACTAGCAAAATGCACGATAACTATAATATGACATCAATTAAATGTCATTTGTAACTTATCGGTGTACGTTCAAATTGGCGTGTAAGTCATAGCAAAAACTATTGGAAGACACGTAACGCGCAAGCTCGATAATAATGAGCATTAGATGCCCAAATAATACAGCGTTTAGAATGCGCTGTTTTACTTTGTGTCGCTTCAGCCTGAAAATTATGATATAAAAGTAGGTGTTTAATACAAAACATATAGCGTGTAAGCTTAGCTTAAGTTATTTTTCTATATAGCAACATATTTTGTAGTTGCCCTATAATTTGCATGTGGCAACTCTCTCTCTTCTTTCTCGATCCGAACCGACGACACGTCCCGCGATCACGTTTGTAATAATTTTTAATATAAAAGTGAATAAAAGTTCATTTAAACTTAAAAAGCGCATTTTGTATTTTCCATGCGCAAGTGGTCCTTCGTTGCAGTGAAAAAAGTAAATCAGTGTTCGATATTTCGCCAAAGTAGTGTTCGCGGCAAGTGCGTGTGCGAGCCATGTGCGAGCTGGCCGTCTATACCGGCTGGTAATTCGTCGTGGTGGTGCCTAGGCTGGCACTGCTGGCCTGTAACTTCGTTCTATCTATCATAGAACGAAAATCATACACGGATTGGAGAAAAGAGCATCATCAAAAACCGCAAGTAACTCGGTATAAGTCGAAATTTTCGACCACCGCCATTCCTCATTTTTAAATAAGGAGTGAAGTTTGCGCGACCCGCAGCCATCTTGCGGAACTTCGCAGCGGTTTTTGACATTTTGTGTCAACTGTCACGTTTGACATTGACGTAAATAAAAATCAAAACAGTGCTATAAACGTCTTTGTGCATTCGATTAAAAGTGTTTGTGCCTTCGTTCGTTATAATAAAAAACATTAAAATGTCTAGCGATATGGATAAATTAAAAAAACTACGCGTTATACGCTCACAGTGCAAAGGAACCATTACAAGAATCGACAGTTTTGTCAAGGATCCAGAAACTTTGGCAGCCGCCAGCGCCGATATATTAGAGGCGCGTAAAGAGAAGCTCATTTCCACCTTAAAAAATTACGAAGAGGTGCAAATGGACATCCTTAGCATTGATGAGAACGACGGTGAACAGGTGGGAGAGGTTGAAGACAAATATTATTCTATATTAGCCAAAATTAATAGCTCCCTTAAAATGCTAAACACGAAAGTGACTGCGGAGTGCCACAACGCATCCACATGTAAGTTGCCCACAATCGAAATACCCTTTTACGATGGAAAGGATTTCACTAAATTTAAACCTTTTTTCGACTTATTCACAGCTGTCATTGATCAGAATAGCTCACTATCTGATGTGCAAAAGCTTTTTTATTTGCGAAAGTACCTACAGGAGGATGCGTTGGCGGTTATTTTGAATTTACCATTGATAAATGAATCATATAAGGAAGCAATAAAATTATTAAAAAAGAGATTTGACAACAAGGCTAGATTAGTAGCAAACCATATAGGTATATTGTTAGATATTTCTAGTATACAAAAAGGCACAGCGGCTTCCATACGAACATTTGTTTCACAAATTAATCAACAGTTGCATGCATTAAAAAATTTAGATGAACCCGTTGATAAATGGGACATGCTTTTAATATCAATATTGACTCGTAAGCTAGATCAATTCACACACCAGGCTTACCAGTTAGACCGGGACTCCGATACCATGCCTACTATGGCTGGTTTCATTGAATATTTAGAAAAGCGTGCTATAGCGCTCGAAGATAGTCATCAAAATAAACATAGTACCTACTATGATGGTACCAACAAACATTTAAATAATAAAAGTACTTGCTATGAAGGTACTCATAAATCAATACCTAAGGTCACAAATGTGGTATCGAAGTTGTTGCCGCCCTGTAGGTATTGTGCTAATAAAGACCATCAGATATATAACTGTCCCATGTTTAAAATGTTACCTACAGCTCAAAGGCAATCTTATGTAAATGAAAAGCAAATGTGTAATGTATGCCTTAATAATCATGATGGTAAATGTAAATTTAGTTTTAAATGTAAAATGTGTAAACAGGGCCACAACACATTGCTGCATCAGGAGCGCAATGTGAATGTGGACAAGCCCAGGACAAATAATGATGTCAGTCAGCAGCCACTATCATCTGATACTGGTGAGTTTGAAAATGAAATTGCTGTTAATACTATTTTAAATTGTGTGTCAGATAGTGGTGTTTTGCTGCCAACCATAAAAGTCAAATTACTAACTAATAATAATGAAGAGGTGGTATGCAAGGCATTACTAGACACTGCATCTCAAGGCAGTTTTATAAGGTCAGATTTGGTAAGCAGGCTTGGCTTAAAACCTGTAATAGAGCCAAACAATATTATTGGTTTCCGTAAACAACTATGTAAAGTAAATGAGTATGTAATTTTGACTATTCAATCATGTAAAAATAATGTTAAAATAATATTGAAATGTCATATTAGTGATGAAATTACTTCCAAACTGCCTCAAAGATCATTAGATGTATCTAAATATCACATTCCAAAAAATATAACTTTAGCTGATGACACATTTTACATGTGATATTCCTCTGTTGCTTGCAGCCAACATCTATTTTAAAATATTGTTGCAGGGTTGCATAAAAACTGAAAATGGACCGGTATTCCAGAATACCATGTTAGGATATATTGTTGGAGGAAGTATTCCTGAAAAAGGTACCACATGTAATATTGTAACAAATTTAGTCAATATATCTGATGGTGAAAAATTGGAAAATGTAATGGAGCAATTCTGGCTTTCTGAAAAACTTCCTGAAGTGGAACAATCTACAAATGATGAATTTATACAAGCTGAAAAAATATTCCAGGACTCTGTTTCAGTAAAAGACAATAGATTTTATGTTGATATGCCATTAGCTTTCCCCATGGAAGAGTTAGAGTTAGGTGACTCATTTTCTGTTGCTTATAATAGATTCATAATGTTAGAAAAAAGGTTCAAAAATGATCCTTTGCTATTTGAACAATATAAAAAATTTATTGACCTGTACCTGGAACTAGGACATGCAAAGATAGTTGATATAGAGGGTTATGATTTAAATGGTCCTGTGTTTTTTCTAGGACACCACTGCGTGTTCAATCCGTCAAGTCGAACCTCACATCATCGTGTGGTCTTTGATGGATCGATGAGATCTAGAAATGGGACATCGCTGAATCAAGTCATGCTGAACGGACCTGTTGTACAGAGTGAGCTCTTTGACATTCTTATTTTATTCAGGACTTATCCATTTATTTTCACTTGTGATATTCAAAAGATGTTTCGCAATGTTTTTATAAATGAACATCAACGCGGACTTCAAAACATTTTATGGCGCGATTCGCCCAAAAACCCTATCAACTGCTTGCAGCTTCAAACTGTTACATACGGTTTAAAATCAAGCACATTTTTAGCTACAAGAGCTTTAAAGGAGCTAGCAAATATGCATAAGGACCAGCTTCCTTTGGCCGCTCAGGCTATTTATAAAAATACATTTGTTGATGATGTGCTGACTGGTGCTGATGATGTGGAGACACTTCAGGAGCTGAAAAGGCAAATTGTAGAGCTTCTAAAATTAGGTAGTTTCTCATTACATAAATGGTGTTCGAACCATGCTCCAGTTTTGAGCGATATACCAGTTGAGCACAGACAAATTGATAGTGTAGAGATAGGTAAAAATGACACAGTGAAGACTTTAGGTCTTACACTCGAAATAAATTCAGATAAATTGAGTTTCTCTTGCCCTGCAATTGATGAGGCAACAATACTGAACACAAAAAGAAAAATTCTCAGCTTTATAGGGAAAATGTTTGACCCACTTGGTATAATTGGCCCAGTAATTGTGGTGGCCAAACTATTCATGCAAGAACTCCATAGCTCTATGCATAAAGATTGGGACTCTACAATCCCAAATGAACAATTCCTATACTGGTCAAAGTTTTTAAATAATTTAATGCAAATGGGTCAAATCAAAATAGAAAGATGTGTTAACTTTAAATTGGTATCACATGTAGAGCTAGTAGGATATGCCGATGCATCTCTTAAGGCTTTCGGGAGCTGTCTCTACCTAAGAGTTTTTATGACTGATGGCTCGGTTCAAGTGAACTTATTATGTTCCAAGTCCCGTGTGTCCCCACTTTCTAAATCTCACACTATACCTCAATTGGAGCTTTCTGCTGCTCTACTTTTAGCGCAATTGGTAGGTAGAGTCAGTAAGATTTTAAATGATAGAGTTCCTCATAAAATATTTCTTTATAGTGATTCTCAAATTGTTTTGTGGTGGATCAAGACAGAGGCAGTAAAAAGTACTGTATATGTAAAAAATAGAGTCAAACAAATTGTAGAGCTTACTCAAAAATCACAATGGCTGTATGTTAGGTCAAAAGATAATCCTGCTGACTTATTATCAAGGGGCGTTGAACCGCATAAGCTGCAGGAGTCTGATCTATGGTGGCATGGTTCGCCTAGTCTTTGTGATGTAAATTATACACATGCAAATTCTGAAGAATTTAATTATAACGATTTCATGACACATGTAGACTCGCATGGTGCTTCATTTGATGCGTCTTCTGACGATGTAGAGGGAATTTTGTGCCATACCACAAATATAGAGCCTCTGGATTTATTAAGAAAATATTCCAACATCAATAAACTTCAAAGAGTTATAGGTTTTATGTATAGATTTTATAATAACTGCTTGAACAAAGACAACAAAATTACAAGCAGTTACTTAACTGCAAAGGAATTGCGTGACTCTATGACGAAGATTGTACGTTGTACACAGGCAGAGCATTTTGGTAAAGAATTAGTCCTGCTCTCAAAAAATAAGCCTGTGACAATTGGTGATCAATTAGCGTTTCTAGATAAAAACGGTGTAATTAGGGCCGTGGGGAGACTGCAAAATGCAGAGAACCTGTCTTATGACAAGCGGCATCCATCTATACTTCCAAAAAACTCCTTTATTACCGATCTCCTTATAGAACGAGAGCACTTGAGACTTCTGCATGCAGGCGCTAGACTAGTATTAGGGTCTCTATCTCAGAGACATCATCTTGTGAATGGTATACGGGAGGTAAAAAAGGTGGTGCATAAATGTATGAAATGTATACGAATGAAAGCTGAAGCGGCAAAGCAGTTGATGGGAGATCTTCCTAAAGAAAGAATCACTCAGAGCAGACCCTTTCAGCATGTAGGAATCGATTTCTGCGGTCCGTTTAACGTAAAGGTCTCTCGCATTAGAAAACCTATTATTACTAAAGGCTACATTGCGCTTTTTGTTTGCTTTGCTGTAAAAGCGATTCACTTAGAACTTGTTTCTGATCTCACGACTGAAACTTTCTTAGCATGTCTTAAACGATTTATTTCTCGGCGTGGCATGCCCACAAATATATTTTGTGACAATGCAAAAACCTTTAAAGGTGCTTGTAATACGTTAAAAGACTTGTATGACCTATTCTCCTCCAAAGATTGTAGAGACTCTGTCTACAAATATTGCTCAGACAAGTACATAACATTTAATTGGATACCGAGTTATTCTCCAACATTTGGAGGAATTTGGGAAAGTGGCGTCAAAAGTGTAAAACACCACTTCAAAAGAATAGTAGGCAATCTATGTTTGACCTATGAACAACTTAACACTGTAATCATAGAGATTGAAGGAATTTTGAACAGTAGACCTATACTTTCTGCTATTTCTAATGATTGTGATTATATAACTCCTGGACACTTCATTTGTGGCGCAGCCTTAACAAGTTATCCAGAAATTGATCTCACGGAAACTTCAGTAAATCGGGTTCCATTTTGGAAAATGTGCACTAAAATTAAGCAGGACTTCTGGAAAACCTGGTCTCAAAGTTATTTGACCCAACTTCAAAGCCGCCCCAAATGGAAATACCAGCAAACTAATTTAAAGGAAGGTGATTTGGTAATTGTGAAGGATATAAACACCTCTCCATTAAATTGGCCAATGGCTCGTATAGTAAAAACGTTCCCTGGTAGGGACGGATTAGTAAGGGTAGCTGATGTTAAAATTAATAATAAGATATTTCGTAGAGCCATAACTAAGTTATGTCCTTTACCTGTATTGTAGTTTTAATAACTTCTCTTATGTTTAGATTCCTGTTGGCGGGTCCAATCTTTACCTTTATGTAATTGCCTGGCCCCAACTATGTTTAATACAAAACATATAGCGTGTAAGCTTAGCTTAAGTTATTTTTCTATATAGCAACATATTTTGTAGTTGCCCTATAATTTGCATGTGGCAACTCTCTCTCTTCTTTCTCGATCCGAACCGACTACACGTCCCGCGATCACCTTTGTAATATTTTTTAATATAAAAGTGAATAAAAGTTCATTTAAACTTAAAAAGCGCATTTTGTATTTTCCAGTAGGCGTTTTTAATTTATTCTGCAAAAACAAAACAACATCATGTAAATTTGAAAAGATCTTTTTTACGATATTTTCGGAATAAAAATGTATTTAAGTACTACATAGCAAAGTCAAGGAATATTTTCTGAGCACTTTGTTACCCACAGAGAGTTAACCGCGGACTTACATTACACAGGCCCCCGCGGAGTCGACCCCAAATAAACTGCTTGGCTGAGTGTATACGAGTATCGTGTATTTATATACGCCCGTGCCTATATCTCAATGGTTTCTATTTTTAGGTATTTTGCCAAAATCACCTCGACAGGGTATTTAACGGTCACAGTACTTTTTATCGGTGTATCTTCAGCGACCTATGACTGCATGCATACAGGATGGCAAGAAGTATTAAATATCCTATAGGCCCCGGGGTATTTTAATCATAGGGGTACCCTGCTCTGTAGAAATAGACATTTGATAAAGAGATGTCTTAGTCTCATTGTCAGTTAGTCTCTGCACCCCTCTAAATTATAAACTTGTTGATGGGTGCTGTTTTGTTTTGATTCCAATTCAAAAAGTAAATCTATGAACAGAAAACTTGACTGAATCTTACAGGCCAATTCAAACGTGAACCTTACATCAAACCGATTTTAGAATGATATTGGAATCATATTAGTTAGTTGCCAAAGCTGTCATTCGCACTGGCGTCTCGCTCGCACTAACAGTTGTAAGAACAAGTCTTAGCGAAATTAACACGCGAATAGTGGATATAACGCAATACTCTGCGTTGGGGGCGCCTCTAGCACATACTGAGGGCCTAACGCGAAAGACGAGAATCGAAATGTCCTTATCTGCCTCTCTATCACTCTTGCATATTCAAAAGATAAACAGATAAACAGGCAGATAACGAAATTTCGGCTTACGCATTTCGCGGTATGCCTCTGTTAACAAACCGTCTATGCATCAATGTCATTGTGAAAACTTCTCAAAAAACTGTTTAAGACATAGTATGTTTCAGTTACTCTATAGTTTAGAATATATGATAGTGCTGCCGTCAGAAGGCAGCACTATTATATATTCATATCATATTTTCATATCAATAGGGGTATTGATATGATTCTAATAACATTCTAATATAGGTTTGATGTTAGGTGCACGTTCGATATAGCATGTCAATTGGTTCCATGTTGAATACACAAAAATATATAATAGGGAGTATACCTAGAAGTAATTATATATGTCTAAAGTCTCTACTCGTACAAGTATTCATTTGGTTAGAAATTAGTTACGAGAATTGTGCTAGTTTTGAAACAAGTACACAATGAACTTTGTTTTCACTTAATTATTTCTTAATAATAACCTACGGAACGGAAGTTTTGTAACAATGTTACTTGTTACATGGGAGGCAGGTAACAATGTCTGTCTAGTACTAGAATTAACAAAAATCCCTCTTTCTTTAAAAAAAAAAGTATCATGTCTAATAGAAATCCGATTTTTATTAATCGATTTATTTATCACTAGCTTGATGATAGGAATATGGGTATCAAATGAAAGCTAGTGGAAAGAACATTTTAAAAATATATGTATCAGTCGGGGTTCAACTACTAATTAAAAATTATTATATTATTCATTATTTTTATAATTAATTTACCTGTTTCATTTTTCCTTTAATATAAACATTCACTCCTCATTTTCGAAAGAATGCCGTTTGTCTCTTGCATGGGGAGAGTAACTAGGCTCTCTGAATTTTTTCCCTGTCGTTATTTTCAGAATAGATTTTTTTCCAATGTATGACTCGCCTAAGGTACAAGGATTTTCGACAAAAAGGCTACATCGAATTAGGCTTACCCCACGGGAGCTAGGCCGATCAGAGTCGGAGCAGGGGCCGAAACATACATAACGCCCGAGATGCCGAACCCTCTGAGCCTGATTGATGAATTAGGATAACTTGCCACCTTTTTATTCAATATCTACCTACCGATTACGTTTATTTGCAAGAGATAAGTATTGACGTATTTCCAATTCTTCATGGGTTGTTAGTTTTCACCACTGATTTTCAAAGCACGCTATGTATATTTTGGAAATATTCATTCATGGCTAATAATAAAGAAGCTGTCACAACGGAACCAGCTACAACTATACCTATACCGACATGTTCGGTAGTTGAGTCTGTGAATGAAAATATAGATGATAATAAGTAGTAAGTACAAAACAAAATCAAGAGTTCACCTTATCTGATAAGATTTTGTAGTAAATAACAATCTAATAACACGTTACGGGCTTCCGATAATGTCAGTCCGATATCAATTTTAGGCATTTTTTTTTAAAGTTTGCAAGTAATACTTATGGTCAGATATGAAGTCAACGGAACTCTGATATATAGTTCTGGGATTCTAAATCTTAAAGTAAGAACGGATACTATAAGCACGAAGAATTTCGTAAATTGACCTGCCTATTCCTATCACATACGCATGATTATATTGCAATCCCGTTTTCACAGTGATATTGGCCACCAACATCATCGGTGACAATAATGTCAATGTACTAAATTCTTCGTGGTTAGCGTCAATTCTTTAAGTATGTTTATCGAATGTATGTAAAAAGCAAGAAAATAATTCGTTACCAAACACTGGTAAAAAACTTTATTTTCTTTCGGTTCTTAATCGTGTCGCAATGCTCAATACAAACTCAATATTTACCCGTTTGCATATTTCAAATAGGCCTGCCTTTGGCTGTGACTATAATAAAACACTTTATTTACCTGTCTATCACGTGCCGGAGGTTCGCCTGTAAAGTGGTTAATTTCCCATAGGGATTTTTACGTTTTAGTTAGTTTGCCTCCAAAGGTTCGTCTTTATTTAGAAAATAGGATGTAGTTTCTGTAAGTACATAAGTAATAAGACAAATAAGATTTTCTATTTCCCAGGGTAAAACGTTTTTGCTGTCCAGAATAAAATGGCATACTCGTATTTATCTAGTCTAGATTAAACAATGGCAACCATCAAGGTAACAAAGGACGCTCGCAAAATGTGTCTGAGTCATACCAAGATTTAGGTGCTAATTTATTTTTTCTGTGCCCATAAGTTATGAAGATTAAATTGTAAACCCGTAGCGTTATTGATGAAAGAAGTTTAAGCGATATAAAACAACCAGAAATTAATGCTCAATTATCCCTTATCAGTCTTATTCGTATTTTCTTCAGTTAAGGAATTTTACAGAGACGTGAAGGTACCTAGAAAAATTACTTTTTTCCACTTTCTAACAACTGTGATTAGGTATAGCGCGCAATAGGGAGACATTAAACAGCAGTAACTTCAAACTTGTTCTCCTGATGCAATTGATCGTAGGTGGAGTTTGTACATGCCAAATCGTAGTGGAACGAAACTCAAACCATTTTGAAAGATTATTTGCTTCAGTTTTACGGTCCCACCATAGTTTTGTGTGTACATAAATTTGTTCTTGTTTGTGCTGTAAATAGATAAACAAGTCTGTTTTCATAACGTCTTGCATTTCACTGAAGCGAGAAGTGAAATGCTGTCATTCGCATTATCATTACCGACGAGATTACGAGACCAAACAAAGAGCAAGCTTATAGGTATGTTTAGGTACCTACGTTTGTACTTTTTAGGGTTCCTTACAAAAAAGGGCCAAGCCACGAGCGTAGCGAGTGGTCCGAGAAGTGGAGCGTTGCGAGGGTTTCAAGGCACGAGGGTTAAGCAAACTTTGCCCCGGAGTGAAACACCAAATTTTTCACCACACCAACGCGAGGAAAATACTATGAAATTTCAAAAAAAATCAAACCACATCAAATCCAAATGGACGTAATAATTCCACCAGCTTACATAAGGAAATAACTCAAAATTTGCATCTGATTATCCCACACGGGGATAAAATGCAACTTTCTATTCGTTTTTGAACAATCAAGAGGGTCTTTACCAGTTGGTGTGGTGAAGATAACTATTTAAATATTAGTTTTACGAACGATGTAGGGAAATTAAAAACTACATATAAAAGTTTTCTTTAAATTAAACTCATTAACTTGGTACCTCCCAAAAACGTAATCATGAGTTTCACGAGAGGATATCGTAATTTTGCTGTGAAACGGTTTGATGGGTATCAGGTGCTGTATGCGACAAGAACCTACTCCTAATGTGATTAGTTTAGGCCGTAATGCAATGCATGTTTGATGATACATTCAATTGTGTACCTTGTTATAACGCAATAAAGTTTACATTTAAACTAATCTAGAAATGCACTTACGACAGGTCAGCCTATACGTTTGCATATATATACTTATACAGCTTGTTTGTTTGTGTACGCCCCTTTCAATTCAGCTTCAGAGTGATTAAAACGCATCGGTTCTCTATTCAATGTGAAATGTATCTGTATGGAGATTTCGTGAATATGTACTTTGCTCTAACGTTTTCAAACATGCTGCTATTTATTATTTTTACGCAAGTAATTATGTATTCATATTCTTATTTTAGAATATTTCTGTCAAAATTCTCATTAAATTTAAAACATACTGAGGTGAAATTCAGACGCCTTGCCTTACATACTTATTTATAAAAGTTTTAATTATTTGCGGGGTACCACGCAAGGCTTCCAGTCTAAGTTAACGTTCTTGTTGGCACCATCAGCCATTAAAGTGCATGGCGACTTTAGCAATGAATTCATCATTCATTCAGTTCTCCATGCAATTTCTCAGTTCACTGTACTTACCGTACACTCTGATGCATCAAACCAAAGTAAATATTTACCATTCGAAGTGATTGACGATTAACTGTTGAATAAGTAGCTATCCGTAATCCGTAGCGGAAATTTACCTTTCGTAACTTCCGTGACGTGGTGACCGACACTGCACCGTGCGCTAGTCAAAGACGATTGCGAAAAAAAATATTTTCCTACTTTTCCCGTTTTTTGTATTGATTTTAAATGTAGCTACCCATTGAATTGCGTCGTATAAACCTTGAACCCGATTCAGATTAAACGAATTGTTAAGGTTTTGATCTTGTTTTAATACGACCGTCGACGTCACTTGGAGAATCTTTACACTTCCAAATCTTATTAATGGGTATTATTATCTTCCTCGGATCATGGGGATCTTATACATCTCCAAACTTAATGTATTAACCGGGGAGACCATACGTCTCTGTAATATTGTATAATATACTTGACTTATTGGATACATACCACTTATGTATTCTGTAGCATTCGTTTATAAGACTACTAGGTTAACAGTCTAGATGCGATTTATTTAGTATTATCAAAGTCGTATCACAAATGTTAAATTCGAATCGACCTCTTTTTATAGGCATACAACTTTACAGCCTGATTATTTCGTAGCGCTACGCCGTATAATAAAGACACGTAAAGAAAACTCTACTAACGTTTTACCTTAATATTTTGTGAGTAGAGTATTTCCTGCACTAGGCAGGCGTATTCTGATTGTAGTAATAGGTTATGAATTTAATCTGGAGGATCTGTCAGCGTCAAGAGTTGGTCAACTAGAATGTATTCAATTTTGTAAAAGAGTAAAGCAAGCTCTTTCATTTATTACCAAACTTAACCGTACTTTAACACAAACTAAACCTAATATAATCGCTTTTAGGCCTAGCCCCTAGCTCCATAACCCCTTGATCGATCCTGCTCATGCTAGAACTTAAAATATATATACCCCTAAACTACACCTTCCTAACACCTTATGTATTTTTGCAAATAAATAAATGATTGATTGATTGATTGATTGATTACGTGTTAACCTCATTGCCTATAAGTAAGTTAGAACAAATACGAAAATAATTGAGAAAAAAACTATACAAATCCGAAAAATCTTCGTTATGCTGGGATGTGCCCTTAGCCGACTGTGTTGCAAAATCAATGTAAAAAATTTCGTATCGCTATGCCCGCTCATTCGCCAAGATGGATTACTGTAGGTACAAAAATGTACCACATGACCGAAATTGTATCTAATATGACCTAATCCGTCTTCCCAGCATTAAATACATGTCAATTTGTAATAGATGTTACACTGACAGAACGTATCCAGATAAAATTTATAACCTGTTATTACAATCAGAATATGCAACAGTACAAGTAACACGTTACGTTATATAGATGAATGACCATAGTAAGTACACCGTAAGCTTCGAAACGAAATTGCAAAGTGATAGATAACCGGTAATCCATTTTAGGAGACTGAGGACACCGCTCACGTGATACGACCCCTATTTCGACTGTTTCAGCTTAGCTTTGATTGATTGCCGATCTGTCAACGTTACTAACGTTCAGGACATAAACTAAAATTATTGAACGATTAAATAAGCTCATAGAGAGCACCTACACACTAAAATTTATAATAATGCATGTGAACAACGGCTTGATAGTGCCGATGTGTATTGTGTGTGTGGTCGGTTGTCTACAAGGAGCAAATCAGCGCTGCAGCCCCCGGACAGTAGCACAGTGCTGAGCTTGAGTCTATTTGCTGGCTCTCTCAGTTAATTTTATTGTTTATTCATTTTAATTGTTTAATGGGCGTTCGTAAATAAAATGCTTTTCTTTCTTTTTTAAAATAGACAGCTTGATATACAGCGTGTTAATTTAGTCACCTGCAATAATTTACGGGCTGGATATAAAGGTCATACTGAGCAACATTTACCATGAGGCCACCGTGCATTCGTGAAAAAAAAAAATTATTCCATAGAAAATGTCCAAGTCAAACAGCCAAAACGTATGAAACAGCTAATTTATTTTTCGGGACTTTGCAGTTGGCCCCATAGTAAAAGATTCTTAGTATGACCTATATATTCATCGTAAATTATTGCAGGTGACTAAATAAACAGCCTGTATATAAAATAAGCTAGTTCGGTTTATTTGACAAATTGTATGGATCTATATCAAGTGTATCTATTCAATTTTGTTATGTATGTATCGCTGTACCTACCTAGTAACCCCTTACTTTGTAAGTGTTACTAATAAAATGTGTCTTGATTACATGAAATATACCGTTGTTGTAACACGTGTATTACATTTAATTTAACCAAACAATTGAAAACTAAGGAAAGTGCATACGCTCGTAAGGACATTATAAGATAAAAATAAATTATTCATTATCTCCGAAATAATTAGAATACCCGTGTCTTTAGAAAGTTACTTAATTTAAGCTCAGGAATGCACCCTTGAAATAAACGGAAATAAAAAACACGGTGTAATTTATGTCAAGTTATGTTTTCCATTCGCGGGATATTTAATCCGTTCCGATTTGAATACGGACTATCAATAAAAGCTATTGAACGTTGATGGATTTTTTAATGGGTTATTCGTAAAGTTAAATAGATGAGAGAGGCTGGAGATTTATAAGATAAGTACATTCTCGATTCTCACTGATTAGGTATGTTTTTGTATTCCCAAATAGCAAGAAATCATTTGATACAAATAAATATATTTTTACGTCATATTGTAAATCTGTGTGTAAGTGGTGTGTTTTTTCTATTGTTAAAAAATCAAAAATATACAAAGTATGTATGTGTCTTCTGGTGCAACAGTCCATGTTTTAATATTTTCAGGTAAAAGATACAAAATACTTAATCTTTACTCTAAATATAGCAGTAAGTATTATTACCAAGAAAACGTAGGTAACTTAACTATCGACAGATTTACTGGCAAGTGACGCCACATAACGGGAACAACACATTTATTTGACACGAGAGGACGTTAAATAGGTTAATGACGTCATTCTCGGCATTTAACCCGTGACGTCACGGCACATCATTTCAATCGCATGCCGAGTACGGGCGAGTTGATCGAGCGAGCGCAGCAATAAGAAGGCTTCCTAGCTTGTTACGGATCCACAAGTCATGTTACAGAGGCACGTCCAAGACTCGACTCGCCCTGCAGCTTGCGCCAACACTGAGAATACACGACCAGGTCACACCTACCTGGCGAATGAAGGTATCCATCTAATTCTCTGGAACTCAAAGATATACGATGCCCTGCCCTTAATACATTTTTATCCCGTTGTATATCTACGTATGTAAGTCATTATTTTACTTACTATTGTACTACTTAAAACTTCACTATTTTCATATTACTTTAAACTTAGTATCATGTATGTACAAAATATTAACATAAAAATGCCAATTAGGGGAATCTTGCTTTATTCATACTCTCTAAGAGAAAATGCTAATTATCTGTAAGTATAAATAAGAAAAGAACAGTTGATGTTTCTTTTCAGAATCTTTATTTATTAGACATAGACATAGATTTTTTTTATTTAACACCATATTGAAAAATGTTTACAGGCAATGCTACAAAACATTACAAGTCCCGCCCAACTTTGTTAATCTCAGTACCTACTTATAGTAATTTTTTTTTATGTGGAAAAGGAACGATTTAGGGTTAAGTATTCCTAAAACGTGCCCGTATATTCCCACATCGTATGTCCCCATGAGAAACTTGAGATCATAATAATTTTGATTATAAAAATCAGTCTCATAATCACAGCACCTGAGTAATAGTAATTATTATTGCTTAATTAATTTATCGATACCTGTGGTATCACCTCAGATATATATATATAAATAATTTTAATGATGGATAGCATAACTCACTGTATTTTTTAACTGCTTGCTTTACGAGCATTTTTGTCAACTTCAGCACAAAGTTCGTGAATCCGGGTGAAACTGTGTGCACTGTAATGTAATGAGTACAAATCAGGCACAGGATAGCTAACGATTTCAAATTCTCCGCGTAATAAAATAACTGTCAGGCTGACGTATGGACGTCTAATAATTTAAAACGTAAATAAGTATAGAATCAAGCAAGATATTTGTAAGTTACATAACTCAACCAAAAAGATATTCGAAAACAGCAAAGTTTCTTACTTTTTAAATAATTTTCAACGGAGCGGCAGCGTAAAGTTATTGCTCGGGTCACGTAACACGGTGATCTAAAGGTTCCATTTTCTAGCACTTACATCGCCACTGCAAACGAAAACTTGACAGGGTACGATTTAGGAACAAGTACGATTTAGGAAAGTGTACCCTACCTACTAATAAACACTTTCGGTAAAAAGCGCCCCATTTCCAATACAAAATGAACCAGACTAGCGGGTTTTTGACACTAAAAGTAAATTTGTCCATAAATGTGACATATTAATAGCATTTATACTCCAAATAAAAAAAATTACATTTCTAATTCGCGAAAAGATAACTTGCTAGTCAATCAGTGCTAAATACTTACTTGCGTATTTTTTATTACACACAATTAATGTTCCCACCCTCCCACCGCAAAAATAAAACAGCAAATTAATTTAACTTAATTTTGCGATGTCACTACAAATGTCAGCAGAATAATACTATAAGTAAATAAAAAAAATATGACACGTGATAAAAAAAATCAAGTTAACGTTTGATTTGCCAACACTTACTGGAATACATTTATAATCATATAGAGAATGCTACAGATACTTGTCGCGGCTATTGATAGTTAGTATACCTGATGCAGTTGTAACTGGCAGACTTCTAGTATAATGTACATTATGCAACGTAGGCGTTATTGTAGGTACTCGTAGTGTAGCCTCCATGAGTTCAGCCACGTTCAAAGAAAATAGAGATTACATAATGTTTTATTTCTATTTCTAAAAAGCAATATTGCAAAGCTTCGTTGATTGTTACTTTAAAGTGGCATTAAGAGGAAAGGGGACGGCCGCTTCTCCATACAAACGTAGTCCCCATTTTCCTCTCTGGATATTGTCATTATGGAATATATTTTTACATAATTTGATGTATATTAACAATAGCTATGCCCCTACGTTTGACTTTTTTAGATTTTTTTGATTATTGTAAAAATTAGGAGTGAACAAAAATTTTTCATGCAAATTTTTAAATGGTCGTTTTAAAAACTCTTATAATAATTAAAACTCAAACGTAAGGGCATGGCCGTGGTCGTGGTAGAACAACCTGTGTCAAAATATTTTAAATGTTAATATCCAGAGAGGAAAATGGGGACTACATGGCCTTTTGTATGAAAAGACGATTTCGCGCGGGTCCTCCACTCTCGTCTTTATGGCTGAATAGCTAGTGACAATAGCGCTTATTGTTATAACTTAACGCTAATATTTGTAAATTTTGTTTATTTGTTTTCATCATCAACCTAACGACATTGAAGGCGTATTTAGGAATGTGATCACTGATCAACATATGGTGGTAATCACATTGATGCGGTTTCCGGATATGGCGCCAGTGTGATAACTGCCTAAGCCCGTAAAGGATAAAAATAAAAATCTTGTAGTTCACCACCTTAAGAGAAATTACTCGTTGCGATTTTTCCATACGAACGCTCTCGACTGTTTCCTCCCTGGATTTTTAACCTAGAGCAATGATTTTTTTCAAATAAGATCAAAGTCCTCAATAGTTGTGCCGCTATGCTTTGCTTTTTTGGATTATTTTATTTTGAAGAAACTTACAGCGCCTCGAAAATCGCAAAAACGGCTCAATTGAATTGGCTGCAAAAAAAAGTACAGTATAAAAATGTGACAACAAATATGCAAAAAATCAACACATAACGGCATAGATTATTTCTACCTCTTGCAGTTTCCAAAATTTCATGGTTGCGTTTTGGAAGACGAAACAGTAGATAGCGAAACCTCGATTATTGAGTTTCTTGCGTGGAAATTTTAGTCCGAGCTGCAGCGCAGCGCGACAGAAACATAGCTTCAAAAATTCGAGATTTTAAAAGTTGCTCAGCTAGGAAGCTCTTAACGCTCTATTTACGTTTTTACACTACCACCCTGAATAGTTGGAAAAATCAACACCAATATAGTACGAATATGTATTAACTGGAAAGCTGCATCAAAGTCAAAGGCTGATTGCGAACTTTCTTATTAGTATGATTACACACGAGAGTCCAGGATTTTCGCTATAACTTCAAACGAACTCGTCGCAGCGGCAAAATGTCACTTGGCATCTACGTATATTTACTTACGGAATTCAGCAGAGTGCCCGACTGATACCTTTAGTCTTTTAAGCTTTACTGCTTCCATTTAAGGCTCATGTTTGTATGGCACTGCACGTTATGTCTTGAATTCTGAGTCCATTTCTTGCGACCAACAGACGGACTGCCGAACTACAGCCATATGTTAGAGACGTGACTTGAGCTTCAACAGCTTTTGGAAATCGTTTAGAAAAATATCAGACGAAACAAGACTATGAATTTTCTTTTCTATATACAGTGTTTAGATTTAATACGGGCGATAAATTAAACCAGACATAAAATTGATCCGTGTAAGTACTAAGTAATCAAGTATTATGGCCCCTTAATAAATTATTGAAAATTCACCAAGCAGCAATGTACTGCTAATAACATTACGAGACATAGCATGACATGCATGTTGCCAGGTAGAGTGATGGCAGGTAGACTAAAATGTTGACGGATTGGTGGCCGCTTTCGAATGAAAGAAGCGCCTGGCGTCCGTTGGCTCGTTGGGTGGATGACATTCGAAAAATCGCGGGACACTTCGCTATGCGACTAGCCCAGGACCGGGATAAGTGGCGTACACGAAGAGAGGCCTATACTCAGCAGTGGGCGAATCTCCATTCGCCCACTCCGCCTCCGCTAAAATGTTAATGATGATTACGAGATACGAGCTTTTTATAGTTACTGTCAATTAAGTACTACAAAAAGCTCGTATCTTGAAACTTGTGGTGTTGCTTTATATTGCGGGCCGAATTATTTTATATGGTTAAAATTTTTATTGTATTTCTAAGCAAACTATATCTCAATATACTTCTTAGGTCCTATTTATATGCTAACCACCGTTTGACGATTCGCCCGTATTGAATTTACACACTGTATTATTATGACCTTTTTAACGTTACTAATAGGCATAAATAGATGTATGCTAAAATAGTAGCTTCTTAATCACTTAATCTAAATCGGATAAGTCGAATTGTTACCTAGACCGTACTAAAATATATAAATCATTTATTTGCCTCTATTTAGAAACTAGAGCTAGGCACAATTACTTTCCATTCTATTGTCTACACCTACCAAGTGTCCCCACATTAGAAAACTGTTTTGGCACTTCTTTAGGTCATTTAGGTCAGGTCAGGTAATTATTTCATATACACGGTGTCCGTGAGGAAACGGAAAATTCTGGATCGTATTTAGAGACAAAAATGTCATACAAACTTTTTTTAATTCGCCTAGGTTCCGAGTTAATACCAATTTAAAAAAGCGTTTTTTATTGTGTTTCAGTGCATTACGCCTTTTTGATGGCGATGACTCTAATATGGGACCTAGTCTAGACGTCCTTATTGACAGATATCAAAGTGACAAGGCACACTTTGAATAGACTAGCTTTTACGAAAAAAAAAATTATGAATTCATATTAATCTGTAAATTTTCCAAGAACATGTACTTGTTATGTACAAAAACATACAAAAAAAACTTTGGCGGAATCGACTTAAATTTGTATAAGATTTTTTCCTTTTTATGACCTCATAAATACGTGTTTAAATTATATCCATTTCCTCGCTGGCACCTTGTAGAAGGGTCGTGTTTAGGTCCAACCACTTGTTAAATAATAATGTATTTTGTTTAGCATATGGTTCAGTATAGTTCAGTTAAAGTAGGTGTTTAATGTAGGTGTAATGTAAAATTTAGAATCAATAAACTAAATATATTTTTATTTCCTAGCATCAATGAGTGCACTAGTACCTTAAAGGGTTTCCTATAAGCGTCGAACTCGAGACTAAATTGTCCGCGCGTCTAGTTATTGCTTACTTTCCAGTTTCTTCAACAATGTACTAGAGAATACCCTATTAAACTCCTACAAAGTAATGGCTTCGTTATTTTACGTAAACATACCTAAGATATCAGATTGTTTATTTTTTAGCTTCTAGATTTGCCAGCGATGTGTCCTATAGGATTTATTTTGTTTATAACCGTCACTGGAGTGAATAACGTGACAGGGGACAAATGGGTAACATTGGTAAAACAATATACTTACTCTGCAATTGCCTATAGGATGCGTCTAACAGCACTCTATAACTACAATCTTTGTATCTGGAATTAACATTCTTATGGTAAAATTTTCAACCCGCTACATATTTTTTTTTAATTTAATTAAAATATTCTGTCTAATGTTACCCCTCTGTCCCCTGTCACGCCATTGGACGGTATGCCACGTGACGATAGGTACCTGATCTGCACAGTTTATGTTTATTTTACAAACCGATTTACTTTAAATCCGACTATTTACGCCCCAAAAACTGTAAATACTACTTATTATGAACAAACAACTAGGTACGTAATATGGAAATTATATTATTTTATCTGAATCTGAACAAATATTGTATTATTTAGGCAGTCAAAAAGCCAAAACTAGTCTAAATACAAACATTTTCTTTGAATTACAGTGATACTAAACAAATTAAGATGGTTTATAAGATTTTATGCCGTATAACGAGTAAAAAAACTAATGACATACAACAAGCAAAAAGCATAACAAATTTACTTTAATTATTATGAAATATAAAGTGGCTCTTAGAAAATCTAAATATAATATCCCCTCACACTAAATTCTTCAGTTTTTATTAACTATGAGACTAATTATTCAATTACATCAAGATCTAAACATGAACTAAAAAATATCTCCTGTGAGACTACATATATACTAAAACAAGTAATTCGTTATACTCGTACCTTAGATCGATTCTAGATCCTGTATTTTAAGTTAAACCTATGTACGGTCGTACCGCTTAAATATGTAGGTATTTACATTTTACTTTACATACATACATATACGACCTTCAAACCTTCAAGAAAACAGCGTACTCCCACCTTAAAGGCCGGCAACGCACTTATAACCCCTCTGGTGTTGCAAGTGTCCACAGGCGGCGGTAATCGCTTACCATCAGGTGATCCGTCTGCTCGTTTGCCTCCTGTGTCATAAAAAAGTGGCTGTGACATAAACGGACAGACAGACGGACATGACAAATCTATAAGGGTTCCGTTTTTTGCCATTTGGCTACGGAACCCTAAAAAATGAACCCCAGCTACACGGATTTTGACAAAGTCACTTTGTTCAATGAAATTTTATGCAGGCTCTAGTGAGTAATAGAGTGCAGATACACTTACACAGCAGATTATTGACAAAATGAGATTCAAACCGAGTTGCTAGTGCTACTAAGTTACAAATCTAATAACGTTGAGTTGTTGAATAGCTTTAATTTAAATGTGCAACGTCTCGGGCGGTAATAAAGTTAACCGTGGTAAGAGTCGCGTAGGAGCTGTATTCTAAAACGAGAACTAAATTCTAACATACCAATGCAATATTAATATCGCCCCGTCATGCTCACACGCATACGGTTGTTCTCGCAAAACAAGAGAGCACAGATCATTAATACGTTTTTGATGTAATTTTGATGCCCACGTAAAAAGCGCATTTAAGAATAAGGCTGTTGATGCCCAGAACTGGGTCAAATGGCGAGAACGTCTGTTTAAATAGGGTTTACAGTAAATAGTGAACACATGAAACATCATATACCTAACATGCCGATATTTTTTTTTACATTCAGTTAAATTTAAAACAGAGGAATATCTAATTGAGATATATAAAAATTATATTTTATGTATTATGATTATCGTTCCCTTACATTTCAGATAATAAATAACCTTTATTCTTTGTAAGTCAATCGTTTTCAATAGCCTAGTAATCCTAGTATATGATGCCATTAACTCTCAATAGATGTGCAAGTTGCGGAAAGTTGAAAATAAATGGAGATTTCACAGGAAATGGAGGAACCTTTCATAGGAAATGGAGAAACCTTCCACTTTGATAACTTTGGAAATTTTTGATTCCCAAAGTTTTGAAAACATTCCGTAATTGTTCGATGTGGAAATTTCGCAAATTTGGAAAATTCTAGACGGTACATTAGTAGTCCGAACACGTCCCATGATATCTCCGGGTAGGGGCAGCATCCGCTTGGTGTACCCCTTACATTTCATCAGATTGTTGTTAAGGCCTTTATGTGTAGGCTTGGCCTCCACGCACACTTACCGGATATCCAAAACAACATTGTCCCGTGTACGGTATGCGTGTACTGTTTGTACATAGGTACTTTTATTTGCGTACTATAAATATTTGTAAGTATCATATATATCACTTTCCAAACAAATGTTCTGCATTTCAATTTATGAAGCAATAAGTAGAAGGGCCGACTGTTGACTAAAATAATATATTGCTACATTTGTGTTGGTTTGATTTATTACAGGGACATCTGTTATGAATATGCTCATAAAATGGGAATAAAATATAAGTATTTCAGGATCTATAGAGCGTATGTTCAACACAAAATATGATACATTCGACTTATTGCTTCTGAAAACTGAAATTCAAGATATGCCGGAATCCCAGCGTTGTAGTGTCGGTGTACGTCGCATATTTCGCGTTTACTTCCATTGAGTACATTGCCGTGCTTTACCGCACATCAAATAAAAGCTGGTACGTACCTGATCCGAGCGAGGAAACGCTATAAATGATTTAGTATTGGATGAAGTAGGAAATTCGGTTCCTGTAGTTTAATACTTACTGCAACTTTCAAAGATTTGATCTTATCAGCTTTAATTTATACAATAGTTTTAGGTCAACTACATTTACAACACGCGTTAATTCTGTAGATACATTTATTATAAAGTTACACTAGTAGATAGATAGAACGATGACGTAAGCTACGAATGCCATGAGGCATTAAATGCGCCTTTTGTACCCTGTTTAGATGTGCAGTAAAGTTTAAAATAAATAAACTGCCTATTTTTTCAACGTTTCCACCAGCAGTTTGTAGTTTAACGAGTAATCTAGATTGATTCTCTTAAAGCACGGTTTTAAATGTGTTTTTTTTTTTTAAGTCTTTTGAAACTTAAAAAGTTGTTTATTAATATTTAACTTATAAATGTTTTACAAACGTATTAACAAACAGTAAACCCTTAGTAGATTGTTAAACAGGGGATGAAAGGCACTCATTTCTGTCGAGGCAGTTTACTATGTTCGAGCGCCAACAGTCCGAGACTAAAATGATGCCTTTCGCCGGGTTAAGCACTCTACTTTTTCATTCCGAATTTCATAAAATATGACTAAGTATTAACTTTTATAGTATTTCTTCAATTAACAATTTAGGTAAATACTATCGTTATTTATGGAATGGGGAGTTAAGAGGGAATAATAACTTTTTGAATCAGACGAAGTAACGGTAATTTTTCTATGAAATTCCATTTCGGGAGAAAACGTTTTCCACTAACTAAATCTTAACAAATTTCTTTGACTTTGATGTCGATCACTTCAGCATAATATATTCCAGGTTTTTAGATTTCTCTTTATTATATATATATATATATATATATATTTATATTTTGCAAATTTTGTAAATCAGTAATACCTATAAACCTAGTTTTTTATTGTGTCAATAACATACTAAAAAATCATGAAGGATGGAAAATGTTTAGAAGTGGAAAAACGTTTTCTCCTTTTGTATACGATCACGTGGTATACTTCCCTCTTAAATGAAAAATGAAAATTGTACAAAAAATCCATTTAAACCAAATTTTAATTGTTTATCGTATAAAAACGTACATGGAAAGTAAAAGGCCCTAGAGCAGAAACGTATTGCTTTCTCCACACTTCATAGATAAACAATGATTCATCCACTTTCAGAGCATGAGAAATGAAAACAAAATGCGACTATCATTTAAACGCGAAAACCTTTTTTATACACTCAACATATTTTATAGCATGTCTTCTACGCTCTTCTCTTCTTCTATCTACGTGGTACAGCTACCCACCATTTTTGGGTTCCGTAGCCAAAATGGCAGAAACGTTATTTTAAACGTCAAACTTATGAAATAATGACGTCTATTTAACACTTTCACCGTCTGGCCTATCAAAACCGCTTTGCTTGGTCTGACTATCAGCCATTTTAGTCGGAAACTATAAGGTATATTTTAATAAAAGTTAGAACGTAGGTGTATATTGTGAACTACTGCTTATTAAAATTTAACATAATTTTATCGGATCTATCACGAATTCATTATGTTACCTTTATGCTTTATTATGTTACGTTGTATTTATTTATTTCATAATATAGAATATTTTCTATATTATACTTTCTGATTTCGTTGTTTAATATTTTTTTAAACGCGATTTTTCAGTAGTCCTGTTTTAGTTTTGCACTTATTTTCTTATAGTCATATTACGAGAATAAAACAATACTTACAACCTCAAGCCAATTTTGATTTTACAGCACCCACAAGTAAATTATCCAAAATAAACGTCCGGTAATTGTATTGTTTTCGTTTAATCCCGCAAGCGTGCGCACATTTTCTTTATACAATTATGTTCCCTCGTAATTAACATAAACACGAGTGTTTACGTTGTACACGCGACCGCAGTAAAACCCACGTAGTACACCCTATACTGCTTTATGCACTCATTACCTATTTTCACAAATTTTTGAATGACTGCTGCTGCTTAGGTCTTTCGAGGACCAAAGGGGTTGGTATAAATACGTTTAAAGACCAAATTTTTCGTTAACAATACTTTTTGTAGTATTTTAAACCCCAGTAAAATACCGTCACAACGCGATCTCTTACTACCTCTTACCTTCTATTTACAGGTAGGGCAAATAAGAAGTATACATATTGTTTTTAAATTTTAACTATATTAAGTTCAAAGTTTATTAAGTATTGTTTCAAAAATATATTATTCAGGGTTGGCAAATACACGCGGAAGATAATGTCTGACATATTTCCATCTCTAACCCTTTTCATTGCAATTTTCTGCACATTGTCGGGTTTATCTTAGTAAATTTGTGTCGAATAGTCGGTTTTACCTATTTAAATTTCATCAGCTCGTTAGCATAGACACGTAATTTTAGATAACCCCACTGAAATAAGTCAGGAGCTGCAAAATTTGGAGAATTTGAGTGCCAATCACTGTCATTTGTCACTGTGCCAACAACGTGTTTTAAACAACACAAACATTTGAGAAAATATTTCTTGCTGCTAGAGGTAGACATTTGGCAGAAATTATCTCCCGTATACAATTGCCAACCCTGAATAATATATTTATGCGAAACTATTTACTAAATTTTGCACTCTATATAATTAAAATTTAAATTAAGTACTCCTCACTTGCCCACCCTGTATAATATGCATTTTGTACGGTGGGGTTGAAGAGACAGCAAGGTATAGTACTGTAAAGGTTTGCAACCTCTACAGCCTTTTGGACGGTGACTGGCAACAGTTACATATTTGAATTTAGAATCAGATCTCGCTGTCAGATGGAATATATGCGAGCGGGGAGTCCAGAATAAAACGTAGTGATTATATGCTCTTTGGTCCAGAAGAGGCAGCTGTTAAGACTAGACGAATATTGTAACGTAACTAAAATGTTATAAAAAAATATACGTTTCAACTATGTACCTCGAACGTTTGTCAACCTTGGATTTTTGCCGATTTTTTTTTCACGATTATTTCTTAGGTAAAATTATGCCATTCCAGAAGGTACCTTTCCTCCAAATCAGTCTCCCTTGACCAAAGGTAAGTTGACCAGCACACTATCTAATTTTATAAAATTGGCATGTACGTCTGTTGGGGGTAGATATTGAAGTAAAACGTTGAGCGGTCATTAGGAGAGTCGGCGTAATGGCCACTTCCCGTGGCCTTTACGCCGCGGCCTTATTGCCTGTGATTCATCTCATTGTAGGAACCTATAGATGCTACTGTTGTGTTACTGACTGAAACTGTAGGTCGGCGTAGGTGTACGGTGGGGAATACAGAGTGAAAAACATAAGGAGAAATCATTATGAGAAAAAGTTCGAGTATATAATTATGTATATTTAGGTACACTGCAGTGTTCAATGCGCGACGTTACGTCACTCATCTTCCTGTGGCTTTACCATGATTGCCTTAGCAGTATCAAACTGATATATTCGATTACATCTGCCTAAATTACTTTCTATATATCTTGTTCGCACTGATATATGAGTACGAGCGAGATGAATAGAAAGTAAGTTACGCCTACGCTAGCGAATATGTCACTGTCAAACTGATGGTCGCCGTACTGCATTGACATATATATCATTAATATGGTCAATGAAATTGCAGTAGTTTCACACCTACAAAACCTTATTTTTCCTGACACTTTTTGATAAATATAAAAAATTGCATTTCTAAATGATTTCATAGAAAAACCTCTATCTTATATGGCAATCTTTTCATAGTAAATTGATCTAAACAACTAAAAATATCATATGCCTACGCGTTCTAGTCATACTAGGCTGAACTACTTTTTTGCTTCTATTATAAGTAATTGGTATTGCATTCAGATCTCAGGAAGCTTCGATTCTATTTGGTACAATCGTTTTGAAATCGTATGTGTATTTATCTATTTATACAATCCTTATTGCTCAAAAGAAAAACTTATCGTACCTACATAAGGCGGACTTAATGCCAAAAAGCATTATTTACCATTCATGCAGATAGATATGTTGATCTTGATCTAAAATTTGAAAATTAAAGAAACTGAATTTGAAGTCTGATTCATTTCAAGAGCAATTTAGAAGTAAGCAGCTCACTAAGAAGTAAAAGGTTTATTGTTGTATCGTTCAGGAATGCCTATTAGTGGGGACGGCCTCTTAATAGCCACTTTCTTTTAATATCGTCTGTACATTGCGCCCATATTGCTTTTGATATAGCTTCAGTATATATAGGGTTATCACTCGCGTTTAATGGGTCAACGTTCGACATACTAAAATATCTGGAATATTTATTACTTATTTTTTATAGATTTCTAGCTGACACATATTTATTAGTCTGTAGGTCTTAAGAGCCCGGTAACGATTTTAGACCAAAAATGTAAAATGATAGATTTAGTTGTTGAAATTGTACACCTTTTGTTACGTAATATCTAAATAACAAGTATTGGTTTCTATTAGCACGTCTTCTCATCTTGCCTTTTAATAATAAGGTCGCAAGCGTGCATCTCCGGTAATATGTGACGAGAAGGGACAGTTTTTAAAATGCATCAAAAAATTATGGTGGTAAATTATACAAAAGAAAAGTTTCAGCAAATGTTTTAGATTGTTTAAATATCAAAATTACGTTGAAGTTAAAAGTAGATTTTCAGAGAAACTGTCACTTGTTTTGATGTAATTTCTGGAAAAAATTGATTTCGTTTAACTTTCATTTACACTACCTCAAATTTATAATAACAAAAATGTAGTGTATAAAAGTTGAAGTACAGGATATGTGTAATACAAAATTACCATTTTTAATAAACCAAACTTCACGAATTTTACAAATAATATCTGCAAAATCAGTGCTTTACGCGTGTTTACCTAAAAGTCCATCAGAAAAAAAAATCATTACTAATTAAGTCTGTTTTCAAAAAAAAATTATTAAAATGAAAGATAAGACGTGCTAATAGAAACCAGTACTTTTTATTTCTAATAGTTTACAAAAGGTATACAATTTCATCGACTAAATCTATCAATTTGACATTTTTGCGACTTATCATCATCAATAACGGCATCTTAATATAAACACTTGGGAAGATCTTTTTTTGCAGTTTATATTTGAAACGTCTGATAATAAAGTATGCGTGTTCTTCTTCGTGACGTGGTAACCCTACAATATAAGCGGGTAAATATTACTTACCGTATATTTACTTCAAAGCCCGTGAATGACTTTTACTTTATAAAGTTACTGTTTGTTAGTTCTACACTAGCTTTTGTCAGTGAATTTGTTCATGTGTAAGTCGCGACACAGTTTTCCAATAAATAATTACATTGAATGAAAAAAATCGTCTTTTGATATCACATTCATCCATTTGTAGCTGTATTATATAAAATATTTCTTAGCACACCCATCATGGTCATACGAAGTAAGTATGGAATAATACCTAAATTGTGTTACGTTTTTTTACTCCTCTACTGTTATCTGCCATTTAATCATTTATGAACACTAATGAATATACATAATAGGTTTTAAGAAAAGTCTATATTGTCTATTCCTCATAACAGCACTTGTGCTTTAAAATTGCTAAAACGATACTGCAATTAATGGCTACCAACCTAAAAAAACAGAATGAATACAGTTTTCAAACTAAGTGTATTGCTTCCAACTTACAAAAACGATTTTTTTCATGTCATCACTTTCTAGTGAAAGTCAATTAAAAACAAAGTTCATCATAGACAATGTTTTTAATTTTGACGTATCCTGCGCTTGTAGTTTTTTTTAAATTAATTTTGCGTTTTATGTATAAGTCAGTAGTCATACAAAAAGTATTGTATGTAACGTTATATGAGTAGGTCATAAAAAGCAAGTAGCGTGGGTTACAATGGGCTCCGGCTAACATTGTAAAAGAATACGCCATGAGCTAAAACGCTTGCATAAAATACTATTATTAGGCTAAGTTTTACCTAAAAAATGGGTACAAAAGTGATGATGAAAAAAACATCAGTACTAATTACCGACTTTTTATTCATACAATAAAACTTCGACATAACAGACCATACTTTACAAGTATTGAGGACTAGAAACAATCACAATATAAAATAAATTAATCTCTTTTCACAGCTCTGGTAAATAAGTTGTACTTTCATAACAATAATATAATATCACAATCAAATCATTACAAATTACAGCAGATCTAGTCAAATACCACATAAAAATAAATAAAATCACAACAAAGTTTTAAAAACCTGTGGTTATAAGCGTAAACAATCACTCGAAGGGCCTTGTTATATTGAATTCCCAAATTATTTTGAAACATGTATAGAGGCCTGAATTTATAATAACAACATTTAGTAACACTTAACTATAATTAAATAGTTCATTCATTATTTTTATTACACGCTAGAAGTTGGAGAAATGAGATAAATCAATACTATAATCTTCTTCAGTTACTAAAAATTCCACAGGTTTTGAGAGTTATACCGGGTCATACACTAAGACATTACTTTGAACATTCAATAAATAGGAAACGCAGTGTATAGTAAGAAGAAAAGAAAATACAGATGTATTTCAATTTGGTCAAGTCTACCTTACTTCTATCAATATAACAATTATGGCATTAAATGTCAAAATTGGTCTGTACCCTCAAAGTGTTGCGAAAGGACTAAGTATTTATCCGAATATTCTGTGAAATATATAAAAAAAAAAAACATTTCTCCAACCACTAACACTCCTATTAGACAGTATTCGGGGTTAAGGAAGATATAGAGGTATAAAAGGTCAGTAAAAACACTATAGGGTCTAAGTGTATAATACAGTTCTAATGTTTTCTTATTCACACATATTTTTCTCACTACATCTTTCTGATAAATCGTCTTTACGATTGATTCCTTAACCTAAATGTCATTAAAAGTAATAGTTAAATACCGTGTGTTTTCTAAATATACTAATATTTAATTATTTTATTCAATTTCTAAAATTCGGAATGAGTCTTTTAATGTGTAATAATTACAGACAACTATATAATAAAAAATAACAAAAGAGCAACCATTTAATTAATTCATTTTACTAATCTCACCGGAGACTGTTACTTATTCAATAATGACTAGACTATAGAATGTGCTTGGCACAAAATACTCTGTTAACGCTTAAATAGAAACATTGGCTAAACTCTTTTTTATGTTTCTATATAAAGAAAAATGGTTTTTGGACCGGGCAAGGAAATTAGGCGTTGCTTTATTTCATGCAATTCAGTCTTCAGCTTTAATCGATTTCGGTTTATCGATCTTAGTATCGTTGCCTACACTGTTGTTGAATCGATTGACGACATCTCGCACCTTACCTTTGCTAATAACAAGCTCCTTGTCATAAGTGGGTGTGATTAGGCCTCTATCGTTTCCATTACAAACTGTTTTACTTTGGGCAGCCATCATTGCTGCAAAATTTGCGCTTTGAGATTTTCTGAACTCTTTCACCGCTATGTCAATATTGTTGATCAGATCTTTTGCTACAAATGTTGCAATTTCATGCTTAATACGGTCTCGTTCATTTAGTAATTCCAGAGGTGTTTGTTTATGAGAATCTTGAGTTTTTTGTTCATTACTTTTATTTTCAGGACTCTGGCGATGTCTGACCGAGTGCGCTGCAGGGCTGTCAGGTCCTTGGAACGTTATGCTAGGGTTATTTGCAGTGTTTTCACTCCCATTTAAATCATCATAGCTATGGATTTGAGGATTTCCGGATTTTTTCTCGCCAAGCAACCAGTAAGTCGTCATTTTTCCTTTACCCTGTAACAAGGTAAACGTCATGATTGCAATATTTTAATACTTTTAACATACTAACATAAGCATATATTGGCAGAATGCCCACGGTTTGACCAATGTAGATTTGACGCCGAATTTAAAATGAAAGAAAAAATTGAGAAAAAGAACTTCCACATATTACTAGTTGGCAAATCAACAAACGAAACTTTTTCAAAATACTGCCGAACAAAATGGAAGTACTGCTCCGTGGGCAAAAACAAAATAGTAATACAAAATGTAATTCAGCTAATAAACCAAAAATAAATTCATAAAAGCGAATAAATTCATAAAAGAGATACATTTTTTTAAACAAAAGTAAATAATAAAGCATAAAATTAAATAATTAAAATGTCCGGGATTAAAGAAGCAGATAGCAACAAGGCTATTTGCAACATCAAAAAAAAACAAATATGATACCTTCATCGTGATTTCTCCCCTGCACTCCAAGTCGAAGCAATCGTACAAGTCTAGGACTTCTTTGGTCTTGGGACTGACATGTATCTTAAGCGCCTCGCCGTGAGACTCCATCCTCGAGGCGGTGTTCACGGTGTCCCCGAAGAGGCAGTAGCGCGGCATCTTCAGTCCCACCACGCCAGCCACACATGGTCCTGTAAAATCATGTTATTTGTATATTCCTCCCTAATTTTTCATTAATAATTTTAAAATTAAATTTTTCTTAGTAATGCATTTATTTATATAACCGTAAACGAACTTGTATGAAAGTAATTTCAAGGGTACAAAAAATATATACTACCACACACATACACGATATCGACAGGCAGCAGCATCAGCAGGACCGATACCGCTATGTATTTGCCACCAGTTATCTATTGTCCAATGATAGGAATCGCCAAGTATCACACCTGTATGCATTCCAATCCTCAACAGTAGCCGTTCCCCAGGCCGGTGGGGCACAGTCTTGCACGCCACTCCATTCAGTAGCGCAAGCGACATGCGCGCAATCTCTGCCGCGTGCCGGTTACCGTTGCGCATGGGCAGACCAGATACCACCATGTATGCGTCACCAATGGTTTCCACCTGATTAATAAAAAAAAAAACCTTTCATATATCTGTGGTGGTCAAAAATTTTGGGTTCAAACCTGGCTTTGATATATGGAGATGATTGAAAAAACGGTCGGGATCCTTATCATACACGTACAAGGAGTTAATACATTAATGTGCCAACCAAGATGGAGCTGACTGAAATCAAAATAAGGGCCTATCCTTTGAATGACGAGGGATTTAAGGATAAACTGCGCTCGACTTTTTTTGATGCCGCACTCTAATCGGGTTTTAGGGACCTACCTAAAAATACGTTGAATATACCGCTTGAAAAATAAATCGAACTCTTGAGGGCAATTCATATTCACGTACTTGTTCTCGTACCTACTTTTTGTTATTATTTGCGCGTGCATTTCGCTCGTACTTGTCCGTACCTACATGTGTATCTCGCTCGGGTACGGGCGAATGATAACAAAATGTAAATTTGAATTGGCCTCCTGAATTTATCTATATAGGTTTATCACGTTCCACTTAATATAAGTATTACAGTTTTGTTTTGTACTAATAGAGATCTCTTTTATTAGCACTTAAGCACATCAATAAAATGCTTAAATAGGTAAATGCAATCCAGATAAAACGGTTTTTTTCTCTCTTATAATGATATCATAATTGCGTAAAAATAAAAAATACACGTAAATAAAATACACGTAAAAGTTCTCGTTTATCACAGTCTTTAAGAAATTAAGGGAAATTGTAAGTATAACTAAGAGGAAAAGGAGATCCGTAAATTTTACATAATTCTTATCATCTTATCCGTGGTGGAATTTTAATGATTTTTTATCATCCGTCGTCTACGTGCTAAGTTCAATATTGCTATTTATATCAGCTTTTCACTAACCTTATAGACGTCAAAGTTTTCAATAATGGAGTCGAACATCGTGTACAAGTCATTGAGAAGGTCGACGACCTCCAGGGGCGTGGACTCTGCGGACAATTTTGTGAAGCCGATGATATCGCTGAAGTATATCGTCACCTGAAATATTATGGCTCATTAGGCAGTTGTATACTTTTTCATAAAAACTAACTGATTACATAATATTATGGCGAATGTCACTCACAAAATCGAGACAAATTTTAATTTGGTATGCCAATCACTGTGCGTAATATACATCATACAGTCATGGAATTTAAGAAGCAACAGGACTGGTCATTTCTCCATACAAACGTACTCGACTGTTTCCTCTGAGGTTTTTGAAGCTAGAGCAAAGCGCTAGTACACTTAAAATATTCACAAAAACGGCCTAATTTACTAGGCCGCAAAGAGAAGCATGGTATTCAAAACTGACATCAATTTGCCTAAAAAAGCAAAACAATTCGACACAGATAATTTCATCACCATTAAGTTCCCAAAATTTCATTACATTTGGTTATCTTTTGGAAGAGAAAACAGTCGAGTACAAAACATCGTTATTTGAGATTATTACGCTGGATTTTTCGCCTAACTTGACGGTGTCCTTATCGCGCTAGTTTTAGGAGCCGCTTCCGTTAGCGAGACGGATATATTCACCTAAAATATTTAAATCTCAGCCCCCGTATCCTCTTAATTTCAGTACCATTTCGTACCTTGTCACAGTGACAATCAATACGAAAGTCGTTAGCGACAGTTGTTACTGATCATAAACCATAATTATCCCTTCTTCGTCACTCAGTTGAAAAACTCTCTGTGTAGACTCATCTCAATCTTCAGAAGAGAATGCATTGATTACATAAATTTCACGTTATTTTTACCCCCTATTTTACCCTACACACTATTTTAAGAAGAAGGGTAAGGACAATTACTTAGAAATATCAAAACAAATATAATATACAAGGATATATTACCTGGTCATAGGTCTCGGCCATAACCGGCTGACCCATAATAAGCTGCGAGGCGACTGACCTGCAAGTGACACCAAATGTAAACACTACATTATAGGGTGTTGTACTGCCACACCAGACTAGAGTTGGTAACCACTAGAGTCTTTTAAGTCTAAATTAGAAGAACTTCAGTCATACGCGACTCTGCGCTTAAAAAGTTCCAAGTCTTTTTAAGTCCAGAGTCGAGTCCTTTATTGAGTTTTTTAAGTGCAACTTAAAAGGACGCGAGTCTTCTAATAATAACTTCAAAACATTTTATAGGTTTTATCTACGAACAACACAAAAATAATGCATAACCCATGAATTTAATGAGACAACATGCCTTTTAGAAAACTTTCGGTAATAATTTGAGAGTTCTCTTTAAATGGCTCAAGTCTTTACAAAAGACTTAGGTCTCGATACGGACTTAAGTTTCGACTTAACGACTAGAGTCTGAAAAACTGAGTCGAGTCGGAAAACAGAGGACTCAATGGACTTGAGTCTTAACCAACACTATACCAGACGCGCCTTGCCTCTTTATCATTGGTTGAAAATGGATCTGACCCAATTAGCTGCCTTAGTGTATTTAGGACCGTAGTAAGTTGTGAAACTGACACGCAATGTACGTGTTGTATTCAATGACATATCAGCTATGAGTGTGACTAAATTGTTTTTTACTCCAGCACTTCAATTTAAATGACTTAAAGTGATATCTAAATCAACTTCATTCAAAGCGCGGCGCGGGGCAGTAGTGGTGGCGCTGAAGTCTACTTGTCTATAGGATCATATCACAACTGCTTAGCAATCATAATTATTATGAATATTCTATTGTTGTACTTTGTTAAAAGGCTGACTTGGCAAAGCAAACTGATGTACTTTTGTGTAGTATTTCGATTTTATTTATCATTTTAGAATAGAATACAATAGAATAGAAGAAATTTATTCAGAAAACGCTTAAGTTTAGGTATCTAATACATGAGACGACAGAATCAATTTATTATTAAGCGTCGCTGAAAAGGTCTCCACTCAGCTTAATGTCAAGATACCACCTAAGGGTCTCGACGCTGGTCTTCCGTGGAAACCTTTCCGAGAGAGCGCAGCTACAAGCTAAAGTACAAAGTTTTATATATTTAAGTACAGAAGTTTCAAGTAAGGCTATAATTATTATTCAATTAAAAACTACAATGACAAATAAATTATTTAAATTATCGGTACCTAAACAGTCAGTCAGTCGTCATACAAGGCGAAATAAATTATAGGGTAGGCGTTCGTTCTAGTACATGGCATAGTGATGGCACAGGAGTATACCCAATATTTATAATTTGTGTATGTGTAAAATACTTATGTTTTTTAAATTTATATTTAAATGAACTAATTGACCACAAATTTTACGTGTTGTCTTAGAAAAAAATATGAGACCGCGGCCGGCAAAATGATTTGCTTGTATATTTATACGAATAACCTGTCAAGGCGTCCTTATGGCAAGCGACAAAGTGGGACATTTTGTCGACCGCGGCCATATTTTGTCTGTAACGGTATCTACGTAATTAAATTGCTTAGGTCTTAAAATTCTCGGGCTTGTTGTTACAAAACTCCTTTAAATTTTAAGAAGCCTTATTAAGTATGTACTTGTAGCACAAAACACTATTATTGTAATGTGAAAATTGAAAGCATTATAGTAATAACCCTCTCAGCCACGAGTCCGTTTAGACACTTTAGAGCAGAGACAATATTTTTTTACGAACGCGAATGTGCCGTAGGCCTGCCAACTGGAGAAAGTAATGGAAACAATATTATTTCCTGGCAATATATAAAATATCAATTATTTCAAGTAAGTTACACTCATATCTTGGTTGGTAAATCTAAATTTTAAAATATGTACCTATAAATTATTTTTACAATGCAATGCTTTACTTTACCGATAAGCTGGTACATATCAAATAATCTATCCTACAAAAGTTCTTGAAATTAATCAATAATAGCCCAAGTTCAAATCCACGACCTCCAGCTTCAAAGCCGCGACAATGGTTACCACGGTGGCGACCGCTAAGCGTTAATAATGTAAGGGCCTTTTATTTAAAGTTGTACACCACATTTTTAGGGTTCCGTACCAAAAAGATACAAAAGGAACCCTTATGGTGCGACTCAGTCAGTCCGTCCGTCTGTCTGTCTGTCTGTCACGTCGCTAAATATCTCGAGAACCACTTAAGCTATCGATTTGGAAGTTGGGTTAGTTATAAACAACGCTAATCCAAAACACATTGAAAGTAATTTTTTTATTAACTATGGAAAATGCCTAATATGAAGAGGGGGCAAAATTTCAAAGTCTAGTGACTAGGTCAAGTGGGATATCATTTGAAAGAGCTCAAATGGTACATTTCAAAACATTATTTCTTTTTTTCATAGAGGAAAAAAATTGATTTATGATGGAAATTGTGTAAAAATAATTATCTTTATCTCCGAAGTTTACCGGCGAAAAGTTATGATTTTTTAATAATATTAATATTACTATATATTTTACAAGAAAAATATAATCAGGCCTCTACCTAACTTTTTTTTAATTAACAAAGAACCTTTCCTAATTCAGTTTGCAATTTAACCAACTTTACGTATGTTTATTACACCTGAAATTTCTATGAAATTACATTAAATACACCTTTTTTCAAATAAAAGATCAATTTTTAAAAGCGGTTCACATGATAGAGAATTATCCTCGAAAACCCAACATTAGCAACATTAGCATTACACCGCGCAAATTAGTTAGACAATTTGCCGATAGATGGCACACACAAATATACTTAGTATAGGTACTTCTGTTCAAAAGTCTTTCGCCTTTATAGTTACACGAGGTAATTCAAAGTTTGTACGGAACCCTCGGTGCGCGAGTAAATCGAACTGGCACTTGACCGGTTTTTTCACAAAGGGTGTAGCAGGATAGCCTAGGAAAAACTGCCCCCAGCGATTTTGGGCCGAAACTGTAATCAAACGATGCCTTTTGGGGAGGTTATACTCTGCACAAAGTTTCATCCCTCTGTTACCCCCTGGGGGTGAAAAACACCCGATTAACCCCAAAACTGTTTTAATTATTTTTGCTTAAACTATGAAAGTGACGAATTTAAAATTTTGTACAAATATTAATAAGACTAAAAGCTATGTGCTAAAAAAATATTAACCCCCTAACTATTTAAATTCTTGTAAAAAAACCGAAAATAAAAAAAGAATCACCCTGTATATCAAGTTTGGCTTATGGTACACACACCATTTTTTTTTTCAAAAATGAACCAGTTTATATTCTACATTATACAAAAGTTTCATGGACCTACTCCAGAAGGAACATTGCGAAATTAATATGTATTGGCTCTTTGGTGCGTACTATTCATTGAACTCCCACTAAGAGCCTTGCATTATTAATAAACAATGGCTTGCGATCGGACCGCTGCTCGTGCCCGATTTGAAAAAGGTGGGGATAAAGAAGTATGAATCAAACTCATTTGTATTTATAAAAACATTTTTAGGGTTCCGTAGTCAACTAGGAACCCTTATAGTTTCGCCATGTCCGTCTGTCTGTCTGTCTGTCTGTCTGTCCGAGGCTTTGCTCCGTGGTCGTTAGTGCTAGAAAGCTGAAATTCGGCATGGATATATAAATCAATAAAGCCCACAAAGTCGTACAATAAAATCTAAAAATTTAATTTTTTTGAGGGTACCCCAAAAATTCACCCCTACACGTAAAATGGGGGTGAAATTTTTTTTTGCTTCAATCCTACAGTGTGGGGTATCGTTGGAAAGGTATTTCAAAACTAATAGGGGTTTTCAACTAGGGAATGCAAAAACCGGAGGTTTTTCAAAACCGGTTTTTTCTTCGGCTTTACAAAAAAAAAAAAACCAGAATAGAGATTAGAATCAACAATTCTTAAATTCATCGCCATGGAATAAAGAAAAGATTGCTTCACGTGTAAAAACGAATGCTAGTATAGTATATACACGATTTTATCACGAAATTAAAGACAATATCTGACTATTTTATTGTATTCTATGGGAATTGTCAAATGACTTAATGTTATTTGTAACTAGGAATAGGAACAAACCAATTTTATTAAATTATTTTTTTGGTTTTTTGTTTAGACATTGTCATTTGTCATTTTTTCTTAAATATTTGACAATATCAATTTATAATTTAATGTTATTTGTCTTAAATCAAATGGCCCAATCCGAAATCTTGCTCTAAGTTTTTCGCTGTCTTCTAGTATATTAGAAACTGATGATGTTAGCTTAAACTGGGCAAACACAGGTAGTCAAGTAATTCCATTCTTTAGAGTTTGAACTACCCTTTCCTATTAGTGCGAAAGAGACAAAAAAGGTTGTCGGTAAGTCGTTATCACCGAACCAACCAAAAGACTTTAGAGTCTTTTGGTTGGTTGCCATTGATATAATTGATTACGTGGAATTTTTCAACAGCGCATCGCATAATAAAATTATAAATAAGACCTTTTATACCCATTTTTATTAAAAAGTACTACTATACAATTCGTACACCAGCACGGATGTCCTGCTACTGCCAATACTTTAAATTATTTAAATCTTTCGTATTTTTGTATTTTGTACCGTAAAAATTCATTTAGCGTTACAAATGATCAAACTAACACAACACCACATTATTTGATTTGATGTCGATTCAACCGGTTTAGGACCGGTTTATACCCTTATAATGAATAAAACATGCAACTTAGGTAAATAAAAAAAAAAGAATAAAACCGAAACCGGTTTTTTCAAATTCTAAAAACCCGGTTTTGGGTTTCCGTCAAAAATCCGGTTTTTTCGGTTTCGGTTAAAACCGGTTTGCATTCCCTATTTTCAACAAACATTTTTTGATAAAGTGAATATATTCGGAGATAATCGCTCCGAAAGAAAAAAAAAAATGTGCCCCCCCCCCCCTCTAACTTTTGAACCATAGGTCCAAAAAATATGAAAAATATCGTGGAAGTAGAGCTTAAGAAAGACATTAAATGAAAATTATAGCGGACATGATCAGTTTAGCTGTTTTTGAGTTATCGCAAAAAGTTTGCCCTTCATAGTAAAAAGACTTTAATTAGGTACTGATTGTGCAAATTTGCCTATTTGTTTAACTCGCGTGAAAGGTATCGTTTCATCCCTTGGTTAACAATTTACTATACTTTAAGCTCCAGTTTAGCTTATTGTGACGGAAGAGTAACTACGGAACCCTACACTGAGCGTGGCCCGACATGCTCTTGGCCGGTTTTTATTAATTATTTTGTTTTCGGGTCCGAGACGTTGCGTATTAAGCATGATATGAGTATAATGATTAGTGGCTACGAAATAGTACGTTTATTTTAATTTCGCAATGTTCCTTCTGGAGCAGGTCCATGAAACTTTTGTATAATGTAGAATATAAACTGGTTCATTTTTGAAAAAAAAAATGGTGTGTGTACCATGAGCGAAACTTGATATACAGGGTGATTCTTTTTTTATTTTTGTTTTTTTTACAAGAATTTAAATGGTTAGAGGGTTAATATTTTTTTAGCACATAGCTTTTAGTCTTATTAATATTTGTACAAAATTTCAAATTCGTCACTTTCATAGTTTAGGAAAAAAAAATTAAAACAGTTTTGGGGTTAATCGGGTGTTTTTCACCCCCAGGGGGTAACAGAGGGATGAAACTTTGTGCAGAGTATAACCTCCCCAAAAGGCATCGTTTGATTACAGTTTCGACCCAAAATCGCTGGGGGCAGTTTTTCCTAGGCTATCCTGCTACACCCTTTGTGATTTTGATGTTATTTCTACTACTCAGAATCACGAGCTCTCTCGATCCTAATAGCAGAAAAAATTGTACCAAATATCGCGGGTAACGCGAATAAGCTATTAATACGTGTTTTATTCTGGAGCATAAGGAAACACTTTTATACAGTATATATGGTACTTTCCGTGCCTGAGACGAAAGTTTAAAGGGGCATATGTACTGTAAAACGTTGTACGATACACGTGCGAATAGGTAATTTGCAATTCGTGTCGATTTGAAATACCCCCTTTGGTTAAGATTTAATTTTTCACCACTCGTTACGAATTTCCTACTTTGCGCACTTGTATCGTAATAAGTACCTAACTATTTTATCCAGGATCTAATCATTCCTTTCTAGCATACTAAACTGTATTAAGATTTTAAGATTAAAGGTTAATATACTTACAGCTAAGATTTTTGAAATATTTTATTTACTTACTTCGGTAGGAGTTGATAGAGCAGCTCCTCGCACTTTCTCTTCTCCTCAAGATAGTCCGACGTGCGTTCCTCCACCAGGGCCTCGAGGTTGTTGGCATATTGCTCCACTTGCGTTAGCAACATGTCCAGCCGCGTGGATGTCTCGCAGTCCCTAAACAAACAGTACAGTTATATAAATGTAGAAATAAAATGGGGGTCGATAATGCTTTCAATATCTTCGACAAAAGACGGTACGACTGTTCCTTTGTTTGCTTTGCTCGACTTGGCGACCGATAGACAGGAAAAAGTTAAGTAATAGTCATAAAATGTCCCTGGTATCCAATTTAAAAGGTCGCCTTGCGTTGGTGTGGTGATAAATATTATGCTTCACTCTTGAGCAAAGTTTATTTAACCATTGTGCCTTGAAAACGTGGTAACGCTCAAGATTCCACTTTTGGAGTCTTTGCCTTCTTGAGTATCAATATTAGCGCGAGGGCGCTTATTTAAATAAGTAACAACTTTGCCCCATTTTAAAACAAATAACTATAAGTTTGAAATTAATCAAAGTAAAATCAGTATAGTTAATTGCGTTCAGTTTTATCTGTGAAATTAGTCGAGTTGAATATTCTTGGAAATGTAATTTTCTTTGTTACTAGAATCATAACAAGCCTGTTCTGTTAAAGCACTCACACGAGGCAATTCAAAGCGCTGGAATGAATAGGAGGGAATTATGAAGGCACCGTGTCCTGCATACTAGAACACCTTAGCTCTTGTGGACTAACGCAATCTTGCTTGTTAGTGTGTCTCATCTGTTTGCATAAGATACCTAAGGATGTTTACAGTACATATGGTGTTACTTTACCGCACTAGTGCGCAAATTCGCATATTACGTTACTGTGTCAAACATTTAAAGGGCCATAAGTACTGTAAAACGTTGTACGATACATGTGCGAATAGGTAATTCGCAACTCGTGTCAATTTAAAACATTCCCTTCGGTCGTGTTTCCGAATTTCCTATTTTTCGCACTTGTATCGTAATGTACTATTGTGTGGATACCTTAAGATTACAGGTTGGTACTAAGTATATTATAAATGGGATAATATTCATTTGATGCTTGAAGGTTTATTAACTTAAGAATTTATAGATTTATTTTTATGAAAAGTTAAAACGAACTACCACCGCAAAGATGTTTGGAATTTGGGATTTTAAGTTTCCAAAACGTCCCGCTTGGCGCGCTGTTTCTAAATCCCATGCAAAATGCTGTCTCCTTAATAATTGCATTAGATTTATATTCGGTCTTCGTCTTCCCATACGTCGTCGTAGATCGTTCCGAATCCTTTGTGTTCTGTATTCTATCCTATTTGAGCCTTCTGCTCCTACATATCTCAAAAGTTAATTCGTATTCAATGCTCCTCGTCTAGGATGCGAGCTGCGTACCTCTCGCATTCTCAAACTGAACATACCGTCTCACCGCACTGGATTTATGACCAATTCTTTCGCCGTCCAGTCTAGTCGTCTTTGGAATTCACTCCCTCGAAACATCAGACAAGCTCCAAGTAAGTTTTCTTTCAAGCGGATGTTACATACGTAAGCATTTGCTAAAACAAGAGTTCAAATAATATTCATCAATATTACATTTATAGTACGAGTATGTATGTGTATGTATATGTCTGTATGTGTGTTTTATATTTATAGTATGTATGTATGTTTGTATTTGTATGATATATATGTAGTTTATAAGTATATTAGTTTGCTTTTCTTTTTAATTCATTGACTCTTTTTTTTTCTCTCTCTGCACCAATTGTAAGTGTCTCTGTTTGGCCCTATGGTTGACTGGTAGAGAATGCCATTTGGCATTAAGTCCACCATTTGTACATTGTTGTATATATTTGTGCAATAAAGTTTAAATGAATAAGTAAATAAATAAAAATGAGACTTAACGCAAACGCGTACGTCTCGTTTCGCTATCGAATAAATTTACACTAGGGGTTCAGATAGCTAAAAATTTAGTACCTACTTAGTTTCCAGATTGTGCTAATATCCACCTCACCAACTAGCCATAGTTTAAATTCTAAAGGTCAGATGGAGATCTCAACTAGTTTAAAACTTGATTTCCACAACAAACCGTCCTCCGTCGTTATCCTATTTTGCGTGAAGGATTTCTTCAGTTAAGCGCTGCAAGTTCAGTTCAGACTATTATCTACATCCACTTAGTGAGTATTTTACTTTATATAAACAAGAATTGAGTAAAATAACTTTAAGTAGCTAACTATTAAGCTTTTGTTGAATTATATGTATATCGGCACTACCCGTTCAAAAGTTCATAGTTTCCTGCTATCCAAAGGTTGTCTGGAAGAGATCGCTTCTTAACGATAAGACCGCCTGTTGTTACTTAACTTTTACGTGTTTTTTCATTTCCTGTCTATTTTTAACTGTATGATGCACAATAAAGAATATTTACTTACTTACTTATTGTTACATTAAAACTAAAAATTGTAAACCCACCGCTCGCACAGGTCGCTACGTACAAACTGAGACATCTATCCCCTTGGGCATTTATCCCACTCTTCACCAGTAGGTTAATAACTATATTTGAATTATTTGCCCATCTGAATGTATCAGAATACTTCCTTAAGTGGCCGACAGTTTTCGGGCATAAGCGATAAATTGTTATTCGCACATATCTCAATAGCTACTTGATTTCGCAAAAACACTTACTTGTTGATTCTGTGAATATTTTCCTTGAGCGCTAAGAAGTCTGGCCTATCATCTTCCGGAACCGTCCAGGGTGGCTCCCCCGTAAGAGACTGACGTGGAGATACGGACAGCGGTGACGTGCCTCGATTACGCATCTCTGCACTACCTGGAGAACATTGATTCAATTAGCTGGCAATAAATATCAATTTGAAATGACAGAAACTTACCGCTACGAAATAATCGAGAACATAAAAAAAAGAATGTCCCGATGAAATAGATAAGTCCTAATGTCTTAGTAACGTCAGAATTATAGCACCACAAGGGGAACGTAAATATGAAAATCGTTGCCTGTGCACTGTCTATATAACATATGTATAAAAAATCCTAGATACCTACTCAGAAACTTACTAACAACCTTAGGGAAGTGAAGGTTTAAGTGTATAATTTATAACCCGTGCGAAGCCGGGGCGGGTCGCTAGTAATATTTGTAATTAAATAGGTACGCACATAATAATTATACAATTCTTTTTGATCCACTGCTGTTTAAATTACATTGGCGTATATACCATTTCATGTTTTAACACTTTTAGCCAAAATTCCCCACTGAACTTTATTACGTAGTATTTCAAGTGTTAAACTACATTAGTCCAAATACACATTAGGGCGCTCTGTTTGTTCGCGCAAGCACAAAACTTTTGCGATTGTGTATTCGTTGAGCACATTACTAACTTTACTTTCAAGAGCATTACATTTCCCGCATTGTATAATGTTCCCTTTGATAAATGCAACTTAGTTTAGCTGAATGGAGCCGAGCCAGCGGGGAGTGTTCTAGATGCGGTTGACACAAATGGTTACCTGGTTGAAAGTGAGGTCGGCCTGCCGAGGTACCGACTCATACATTACGAGTGTGCAGGTTGATTGGAATACTTGAAGTTGGTTTGACTGCATCAATGCCGTATGTCAGTAAACAGTAGTAGATATTTATATGTAGGTATTTTAGTTTTAAATTAGTTAACATAAACAATGTACCTGTATATGTATATGCGCAATAAAGGTACAATGCGAACTAACCGTATCCGTCACTCTATTTACAGGCGCCGGGTGAACTGGGGCCGATTTTTTATTTCGATTGCTCTATTTCGTGTCCTCCCTATTTTACTATCTCCACTACTAGGCATTTAAATTCTACTAATAGAATTGAAAACGAGTGGTCAATACCACTAGATTCCCAATTTCTATCGCTCGTATTTCAAAAAGGGAAGTGATTAAATGATCAGCCGTTTTTATAACTGATCTGCAAGAAATTGCCATTAAATCATTTGGACAGCATACAAAAAAAATTATGGCAATAAATAAAAATCTAGATACAATACTTGTTCAGCAAATAATTCACAAACGGTCAACATTATCATCAATATCAATCTGCTTCTGTTATAATTTATCTGCTTAATAAATAGTTGAACTGCAAAATCAAAGCCTCAAAAGCCTGAGGCTCGCGAAAAATGGTCAAAGTTTCGCTGCTGGCGCCCTGAGTAAGAACATGTACTACAACATTGTTACGTTTGAACTTGTCCTCCAGCGCCTGATGTATGGACGGATTTTTTTCCACAAAGGAAAGTTTTTCCGCAGGCGAGCGTGCAGTGCGGGCGCCGCGACTCCAGCAGAGGGCTGACGGTGCCCTGGGCACTACCAGTGGCGTAAAGACGTGTTGTAATTACGTTTGAACTTGTCTTCTAGCACGGCCGCACAGTAGTCGCAGGCGAGCGTGCAGTGCGGGCGCCGCGACTCCAGAAGAGGGCTGACGGCGCGGCGCGGGCTCGGCGAGTCCCCACCGCCGGGCGGCACCAGCGACATCGCCCTATGGACAAGAAAACAGGTATACTATGGTTTCCTGCACTTTTATATCCATCGAAACTAAAAAAACACCGCAATTTTAATCGGAACGATGGTATTAGGGTCTCATCCGCATGGAACCCAGTCGTTCGTAAATAAAAAGGATAAACGAATATCACCGGTTATAAGTGTTGTGTGTGGGCCGAGTAACTGTGTGCAAAACGTTCCAGCTGCTAAATAAAATCAAGTGTGTCCTTAGTTCCTTGGAGCTTGGGACGGATGTTAGTGTGAGATGCTACCTGCGTAGACACATTGGCACCGTCCCACCTCCAACGGACTAATGTAAAAGCGGGCGCAACGCGGAAAACGCCGAAATTTTGAATCGTAATAAATATAAGAGCCTCGGTACAGAGTACCATTTTGTACCATTTGGCGTTGAAACTCTAGGTCCATGGGGTCCCAGCGCGCACAAGTTTTTTGGAGAAATCGCGAAACGTCTGGTTGACGTAACTGGCGACCGAAGAGCTGGCGGCTTCCTCGCACAACGTATCAGTATTGCGATACAACGAAGAAATGCCGCCAGCATCCTTGGTACAATGCCTCAAGGGCCTATTTTAACTATAAGCTAGTTATAGTAATCATCTGTATATATCCATTTTATATATTGTTATTGTAAAAATATTTAATAATAAAATATAATATATATATATATATATATATATATATATATATATATATATATATATTTAATAAATAAATATATTTAAAAAAAAACAAGTGTGCGTAGTACGAAAAACTCGCGCAGCTAAAAGATTGTAGTTGTTTTCTCTAGCCAGTATTTTTCAAGATCACGAAGACAATGTAAGTCATCGAAACGTCGGAGGTAATTATCAAACTTAATTATACGCGTTTAATTTCCGTTTTGGTAAATACTAAGGCTTTGTGGTCACACAAATAAATACTACTTGCTACTTAAGCGTATTTTGTGTAGGTCACCACGACCTCTTCTTCTTCTTCCTCGCGTTGTCCCGGCATTTTTGCCACGGCTCATGGGAGCCTGGGGTCTGCTTGACAACTAATCCCCAGTATTGGCGTAAGCACTAGTTTTTACGAAAGCAACTGCCATCTGACCTTCCAACCCAGAGGGTAAACTAGGCCTTATTAGGATTAGTCCGGTTTCCTCACGATGTTTTCCTTCACCGAAAAGCGACTGGTAAATATTAAATTATATTTCGTACATTAGTTCCTAAAAACTCATTGGTACGAATCGGGGTTTGAACTTGTGAACCCGCGACCTCCGGATTGAAAGTCGCACGGTCTTACCGCTAGGCCACCAGTGCTTCCGTTAGGTCACCACGACTTATTTCACTATATTTATAAAAAGCGTAGGTACTTCAAAGATCAAACACAACAAAATCGACCATTAAATTTACTTCGCAGTTCTACTGTAGGTAATTCGGAAAGTTCGCAAAACTTGTACTTGGTACTTAAAACACATTAGTAACAACCAGGGCCCGAACATGTATGTCATACCGTTGACGGAAAAATTAAGTCACGCCACATTAAGTATTATTCCAATCAGTCTTTTCGTAATAATTAATCATTTGTTCGTTATCTTTAGTTAACAGGTATACAAGTAGATCCTTGACAATTAGTACAAAAACTACGTCTGAGCCTCATCTTAGTGTCACTCAACTAAATAACAGATTCGTAGTTTATTAAATAATACATATTTTTGAATATTAACAGTGTATTTTACGTAACAAGTAGGGTTTTTTCTACGCGTGTATAGGTTAGCTATCTAAACTTGTAGTGTTATAACAAAATTGCCTGTACATTAAATTACATAATTCTTGCGTCAACAGCATGAAATGTACGTGCGCTCTAACAACTTTTAAGTCTTATCCACTCTTAAACCAGAACTTGTGCTAGAGTTACAGAAAAGTTCGAAAAAGGAAGTGTAAAAGCTCATTACCGTCACTAACACAGTTATAAACTTTTAAATTAAAATAGAACTAAATTAACCGCTACGGTTAAGCTTTCAAATAAGATTTCCGTTTATAAAATGCTAACTTCTATTAAAAACCAAGCATAGGTAATTGTATTCTCAACAGCATTGTTCTTGTTAATGCACAATTATTTTTATCATATTGATTTCACAACACAATATATAGCTAAAATAACGTTACAATTCTTATAAAACTAATTCTTTTTTATTTTAAATCTATAGGTAATCCATTCCGCGCTAGTCATACATTTTTCAAAGCCTATTTCTCGCTAAGAAGATTGTCTGGAAAAGTATTCTATGGGCTGTGGGTAACGGAGGAAAGAATAAAGTTGTGTAAACTACTATGACTTCTTATTAATGGATAAATTCAACTACATTCAACCAACCCCTTAATGAACACTAACTGCACAGAGCGAGCGAAGCACAAAAGTAGGTAATCTGATACTGTTAGGAAGTGGGCCACATCGCCCACATCACAGTACCTCCGGAGAAGAGCTCGTCTTTAAGTCTCGACATATAATACAAGTGGTGATTTCACCTATCTTGTAAATTAATATCAGATACTGGATTCTCAGATACTCATTTACCGATTAACACAAGAAAAAGGAAAAGGTATACGAATTATGAAATACGGAATACGAAGTACCGAGTGGTGGCCGTTTTCAAATGAAAGGAGCGCCTGGTATCCGTTGGCTCGTTGGTTGGACTACAATCGAAAGATTGCGGGTCACTTCTGGATGAGATTAGCTCAGGACCGGGACAAGTATATAAAAGCATCACCATAATCACTTATCAGCACCTTAGCACTAACTGCATGGCGCGCGAACTACCTATTAAGTAATCTGATATCGTTTTGAGGTGGCTTATTACCTCACCACGCGTCCGGAGACGCGCTCATCTTTAATATCTCCTGTATATCATGGTTATACGATTAACAAGACGATTACCTCTACCGTACGCATCGTAAATCTATAACAGATACTAAACCATTTGAGCAACTGAGAAAATTAGCGCATACGAAAGTTTAAGTTAAGTTTTTAGCGACAATGAACGAGATCAAAGCATTCTGTTTCCCATTAGACACTTTGCTCATAGATTAGGTGGACGTCCAGTAGGACCCATTCGAATACTTTTATTTTTAATAAATTGTACGGCTGCCTTCTTGGGTATTATGAACATATCATTCATAGCAGTATTCATATGTTGATTGTATTACATATATGGTTTAAACGATCGCCAGAGGAATCATAAACTGAGATCTACGATCTCTTGAAATATATATAAAATATGTAAATATAAATATTCCTTTACGATACGCTTATCGCCAAGTTGTAAATAAAGTTACCCGAGTTCCCTAAAAATTTAAATTGAATTCCGATTAACTGAAAAAAAAAAGAAATATTACACAAAACATCGTTTCATTCTATACTTTAAGGAAACTCAATAGATATAGTTTGCCCGTTACTAAAATTTGAATAGGTAAGTATTTATGTAGGTTATAATTAAACAAGTATGCATTGCTCAAATGGTTTATTACATTCAATATTTGGGTCATTCTCGCATTTCGTGCAAATCGGTGTTTTAGGTAATTTACCAAAAATGTGTTGTTGTTTTCGAATATCTGTAAAAGCAAGGTTGTAACATACGGCCTAAACTAAAGTATATGTCTCTTCAACGAACAATTCTAAAAAGGTAATAGTTTTCTTTATATTTACAATTAACACCCAATTTTTTCATTCCTCTCTACATGTAACGCATAAAGGTATAACTTTGACCTACATTTGAACCTTAAGATACTAAAAATAGAAAATTCGTTGTTTGCTCACTTAATGACTAATTTAGTTACGTTTTAAATCGTTTAATATTAGAAGCTAGATATTAACAGTTAAAATTATACAGCCTTATAAGTGTATGGTTCAAGTGATTTCTTCATTACCGACGCGAGAAATGGATTAGCTATATTTTGCTACATAGCAAGGGTATATAGCGTCTACCGCCGATGCTACGCATTGTTCGTCAGTCAGTTGGCCGCGTGATCTCGTAGCGGACGCGCGTATGCCGCTGTTAGCGAACATACCTACGTTCTCGCGTGTCGAAAAGGAGTGTGGTTCAAAACAATCTTCATCGCCATCCAGTGATTTACACAGTAAGTTCCAAGTGTACATTATTATAATTATACGTAATGAAGTGTTTTAGATGGTTTCCTTCCAGATGGTTTATTCTGCAAAATTAAGGTCTAATGCCAACCGACGTAGGCGACAAAAACTTCCAAAACTTCATTCATATCTGTTTCATTCACTTCTTTTCCTTCCAGTTTTACTGGGGAAGGTAATGAATGCATTAAGAAGGTAATGATAATATATTCGAGGCAGTACATTTAATGGAAAGAGGCTCAGTTATTATAAAGATTACGTTGTTATAAACATTTAAAACTGTAGATATGTAATAATAGGGGAGCCCAACCGGGGATTTTTCGGGTTTACTCGAGCGCAGTAGATTAACATAAACCTGCCGCTCTGTTACCTTTACTTGTGATGACACTCAAAACATGAGTGTTCAGTACTTCTGTGATACATACGTTTTGAATTTAGGGGTGCGTCTGATAAATATTAAACTTAAGAAATAGTATATCATAAAAATCTGGTTATTCTACTTCTGGTTTTAGTTCATAAACCTGGTTCGTCGTGCATAGCAGCTCCGGATGAAGATACGAAGCCAACTGCACCACCTTAGCATCGTCGCCGCTCGCGAATTCGTTGCACCGCACTTCGTAACGAAATGCGGTGACAGTGTGAGATAATCGCCTTTTTTTGGTGAAGCAGGGGTAAATGCATTTACGCATCTCACCCCCGGGCCAGGTCAGCCCATGTGGGGGAAGTATGTGGGACTCGCTCCTCCCACAGCTCTCTCTGCTACACAGAGGGAGAGGAGGAGAATACCCACTAACATCCCCTGCGGCGTCACCCGCTCTGCCGTTACTGGGAGCGCCGAGGGATTGCAGCCATTCTACCACGACGCTCCCCAGCATAGACGCTGGGAGCACCCGCGCTAAGGAAGGAGAGGACCAGGGACGCTATGGCCCTCCCCCTAGACGTGTGGGGCCGTATGGTGGGTACGCAGCCCACCAGCCCTATTGGAAGATCAGACTAAGGCTGCTGCATAGCGCTTTCGCCTTCTCCTCCGCCGTCTGCACCTGAGAGGATGCACGTCCACATTTTCCTCGCGTATTCGCTCAGCGGCCTCCTTTTGTGTCATAACGGTTTCACAGAAGGTGGCCACCGCATTCCATGATCTCTCACTGCATAACATGGCCGAGACAACACTATGCAGCGAGAGATTACGCCCAATAACGCCCGTTAGGGCACCTCTCTCGGTATCCCACCGGTTACACACCTCCAAGGTGTGTTGGGCTCGTCCGAGTCACCACATTCATGACAGACCGGACTCGGCTCCCGTTGAATTTTGTGCAGGTAGTGACCGAAGCACCACCTGGGTCAGCCGGTATGATAGCACACCTCTTTTCCGCTTTATCCATTCCCGGAACGATGAAAAGAGTGCCCCAATGGTGCGGGTGCCATAGGGCGAGTCCTCCAGGTTTTCCTTCCATCGTTCCAGGAGCCTCTCTTCTGCCTGACGTAGCACTCGCTCCGACTCTACGCGTTCTCTCCGCGCCCTCGCCTCCGCCCTCATTCGGTACCTCTCCGCCAGTACCTGAGCATCAAGCTCCCACGGAGGGGTATTAGCTAGGAGGCACGCTGCGGCATGGGACACCGTTGAATATGCCCTGATGGTGCGTTGTGCTGCTACTCACTGAGGCCGCCTGAGTAGGGCGCTGTTCCGCTCTGAGAGCCTGTCCGCCCATATTGGCGCCCCATACAGCGCCATGCTCCTTAGTACTCCCGCATACAGTCACTGACACGGAGCATTCGGACCGCCTACATTTGGGAGCAGTCGGCACAGGGCTGAGGCATTCAAGTTCCCGGATTTGCGAGCCTCCTCTAGCACATTGTTGGTTTCCGTGCAGACTTCGTCAATTATGTCCCCCTCATAGATTTTCGAGACCGGGGAGGAGCTCTTTACAACTTCTGAGCTGATGGCAGGAGTTGCCCTGGTATACTCATAGATGTCCTTCCCTCGTGCACGTATGATACGTCGCTCCGCATCCTCATCAACGTCAGAGATCATTTCATACTCATCCGAATCTATATTCCGCAGTTGTGCTTTAGCTCTTGCCATGCCTGAATATTTACCTCCAGCTTTTCCTCTACGCGCAGTGTTTATTTTTGGGGCAACATCCGGCTACAGATTCCCAGCATCGTCTTCGTGTGCACGTTTCCCATTTTTATAGGGCTTCCCTTAGTCAAATGTTCTTTAAGGACTGCTTTGTTATCACTTTGTTTTAGCATTAAAATGGCCAGGCCAGAGAAAAAAATGACCAAAGAAGACTAACTAGCAAAAGATAGCAGCGTAAAAAAGAAAAATATTAGATTATAAAAAATAATCCCGAATTATATGCGATACAAAGAGAAAAAGAAAGAAATAGATACTTGTTAAGAAATGACACCTCGTGCTCAAAGAAAACAGAAAGAAATGGCGGTCAAATAGTAATAATTTTTTTTGTAGAAATTTGCAAAACACGCCATTAAAATAATTGCTATGCAAGAGATTTAATCGAAATTGCGTAGGTAGTGAATCAATTAATGATAATGTAACAATTTAAAATAATGGACTAATCACAGACCGATTGAAATTTAGTTTAGTTTTTTGAATAAAACAATAATTATGTTGGTTACTTAAACTATTAAATAACAAATAAGGATCGGCTGTAACAAAATTCTTCTTATTCAGAAGCATACATATATATTTCTTTGGGAGACTTTTTATGCCACCTTTTCACTATTTCATAGTTTTATGCAGGTATATTGTGTATTTGCTAAATGCCAGACATTAATCGACACGTTTTTAATATTGTTGATTTTATTAATGTTGTTAATTTTCTTTAAATAAAGATTTTTATGTCAGATTTCATAAATTTGTTTCATTACAGTCCAGTGAAAAAATTACCGTCCGATGCCAATTTCATTCCTTTCCTTTATCATTCATTACCATCTCAGGCCATTTCATTACCAGCGCGTAGTTCATTACCAGTAGCCCTATTAAATGAAAAGTAATAAGGTTGCGAAGGTGCCTTTAGCATAAAAGTGTTAATAAACGAATCCACATATTGACGAAATCCAAAATTTTATCAATTAAAAGAAAAATTACAAATCGAGAGAATATCACCGATTTGCACGAAATGAGAGAATGACCCATTTAGATATATTTTAATCATTTAAATCTGCGCGGGTATTTTTTACGTGCCGTGGATTATACCTACTGTGTGTATCAACAGATTATTATATCTTTAAATACGTTAGACTTTAATCAGAAATTGCGTGTAAAATCAAAACTTTTGTGTAAAATAAAAATCTAAATAAAATAAATATATATATATAAATCGAGGATATATAAATTAAAAACTAAAGATGGAGGCAAGATTAACTAGAAATGGATTAACCAATGTCAAGCATATATAAGATAAACATTTAGAATTATTGTATGGATGGTTTAAGCCTCTTAACCCTTATCCTCTTCAGCAATGCTTGTCACAGTCATATTGTGCCCCTTATGAACGCTGTCACCCCTTTGCCACGATCAAAGGCTTTTGTGTTTTATGCCCTTAAATTGTGTAACAAAACACGTATTTACCTTCATCATATTTTACGTAATGTGAAACTAAACAGTTTTGAAATGTTTCGCCCGGATTTATGGCACAGTACTCAGTATCCTCGTAGCATGGTTAAAGATTTAACAGGAACGGTGTATTTTTTTCCGTCTCTGGATTTGTCTATAAATTATAATCATGGGTATAGGGTAATAAAAACTAGAGTATAAAGCCTCTGTGTTAGAGTATAAACTGGTTGCAACAATCATAAAATTAATAATTTAAAAAAAAACATTATACGAGTAAAGTGGAGTCCAACAGAAATTGCAAATAACGTAAACAAACCAATTTACCTTCAATACTTCGTAATCACGCACTGTTTGACGACAATCATGATCTCATCAACAATTTATATTCTTAAACATTTTGTTTTTATCAATTTTCTGTTAAAATATACGTTTATAATTTAGTGAAATCAACCTCCATAAACATATTATAATAGGAGATATGTTATAAGGAATATCTACTCTCAGCTGCTCATCTGTTATTAATTTGTGATAAGAAATAAATGATAGATTATATGTAAAATAAGCTTTCATTTGATATAATATACGATTAAATAACAAAAAAAGTTAAAAAAATCTGTCCGTGCCAAAGCAATTTAACTAGGCAACCTATTTGCAATGTGTCAATGTAAATATTATGTATCATTCATTTCTTATCATAAATAAATCACAGATGAAGGTAGGTAGATATTTCTTATAACGTATCTTAAACCATTACGTTAGATGTCAAATCCCAACAAAAGCTGTCATATTTGTTTACATTATTTGATTTTTCTATTGGACTTCGGTATATGTGTATATGTATTTTTTAATGAATGCCTAATTTTTTTATTATTGCAATATTTTATTCAACCTTTCAAATCTAGACCCCTTCCGTTAAATAAACATGAGCTAGACCCAAACCCCATCTCAATAACTAACTCTAAGACCAATGAAATCTGCAAACACTTGACCCTTCGACAAAGAAATATTTCTTTATGTAGATCTGTGACCAAAACAAATATGTACCTATCTCGAAGTTATTTAAGCTTATTTTGTTTAGAGGCCGCTAGCAAAAATGTTTCAGAATAAATAAGTTTTCCTCGCCATAATCATATCGTCTAGACAAACAATAAACACCTACTCAGACATTTCTACAAGTTGGCATTTAAATTAATACAATTTTATGGTCAGCGAAGTTAAATTATTTTGCACCCATGTTTAATAATATTATACTTACTGAAAACTTATGAGCAAAATGATCCAGAACAATTAAATATTACAATTGTAAAGGCTAGATAAAGCTCACTCAAGTACTAAAGCATCATAAGTTTAGAAAAACATAAATAAATGGAAACGGTTTTGCCGAGTTGTTATTTTCCAATGCAATGTAACATAAACATCAATAGAAACTCTGAGTAAGCTCTAGATGGAGTAAACAATTGATACTTTATTATCTTTTGTTTGACAGAGGAAGAGAGATACAAGCCCTCTCAAAAGCGAGGATTCGATTACAAACTGTCGAAAAATCGACTCTGTTTCACGACAGTTTAATTAAATCTATTGTATATTATACTACGCGAGGTTCCAAGAGCAGAACAAAGGGCGTTCGTTGTAATTACTAGTTGGAATTGTAGGTATATGTGGTATCGACACAACAGCTTTGAGAATGCTTTGGAGTGGTTACCCTTTTGTTCAGTTTCAAAGATTTTTTGGTGCAATATAGCCATTCAATTGACCTTTTGCGAAAATTGATTACCTATAATTGACGACCGATGAAGCCGATGGTCCCGGGTTCAAATCCTGGTAAGGGCATTTATTCGTGTGATGAGCACGGATATTTGTTCCTGAGTCATGGGTGTTTTCTATGTACTTAAGTATTTATAAATATTTATATATTATATATATCGCTGTCCAAGTACCCTCAACACAAGCCTTATTGAGCTTACTGTGGGCCTTAGTCAATTTGTGTAATAATGTCCTATAATATTTATTTATTTATATAAATCTTGTTACTGGAATAATTAGTTGAGTACAATTATAGCACTAGATCGGTGGTGGATTTTCAAAATTCGAAATGTTCGAATGCATCTCTTTAGTATTTGTAGGAACCGCTACCCCTTGTTATTTCATACTTTAAAACTTACACATGGATGTTGAAATCTGAGTAAACATAAAATTGCGACATTTTGTGAATAGGACTAATGAAAATTTACCTAGGACCCTTTCTCTCTCGTCGACATAAGTATAAAGCTACAACTTTCTTAAACTGCTATTTTTCGCAATAAAATCGTTATCACCACTCGGTAAAACGTGGCCTAGAATTTCCATAAGCCAGTAAATGCAAATCCGCTTGCGGTTCGGTTCCATAACGGGTGGAGCTGCTATGTTTTGCATAAGAGTAGGTAGGAAACGATTCCCATGGGAATAAATGTTTCTCACCTCTTCATAGCAATGCTGAATTCTTTACCTTATCAATAGCTAAGTATATAATAGTTTACCTCAAAAACTTACTTACAATAAGTGTGGTGGGTACAACGCAGTGTTCAATCTTAAATATCTGTTTATCGAAATAATAATGTAAGTCAAATAACAGGTAGGTATTATTATTGTAGAATAATTGTAATGTAAAATTTATGGCTAAGTTTTGTAAACCATAGATTGCATGCACAGAGATAAACATTATCGTTTTGACAAACTCGCCGTTGTTAATTTGTTGCACACCTGCATACATATTTGTATGTAGAAAAGGTAAACTAATAACAGTACTCGTATTAACTTTGCTGATTGTAACTAAAAAAATATTATCAAAGGATTCCTTTTCAAGTTTACGTTTATTAAACTCTTATTCCACCAACAGCCGATACTTGCTTGTTTAACTTAACTTTTAGTTAAACCAAGCTTATCTTTCGTTTAAAATGTACAGGCGCACATAGAAGTAAGTACCTAAGTACGTAGAACGTAGAAGTGAACGTACGTAAGTAAGTACCTACGAATATATAAGGATATCCATATTCTCTCCGGTGCGCGCTATCCGCGGACATTACGTGCAGCAGCCGTGGTTCTTTTGCATACTTTGATTTACATTTTTCCTCTCGTAGCCAGCACCTAGGATGCTCCAGCAAACTCTGCAACGGGTTGAATTCAAATTGATTTTTTGTTATATTTGACGTATTGGTTTCCTCGAAGACAGGTCCTTTTTAGTTAGAAATTAGATCTAATTGAAATATAAGAAATTTTTGATAAACATATTTTCCAAAGTAAACTATTTAGACATATCTCAAGATATTTTACGAAAAGTAGTATATGCATACGTCAATGCTTAAGATAATCGTAAAGACAAGTGACGAATTCAAATTGGCTTTAATTTTTTTTTTCGATCCTCTTCCGACCTTATTAGGCATGCGACTCATTTCTCTGTCTTTAATTAGTCAATATCAGCATATTTCTTTTAACAACTTTAATAGACTAATGTACTTATACTTACACAATTTTTTTTATTTTATTAATACTGCCATGAATCTGATAAGTAATGTAAAAAGTTTGTATTTGTATACCAATGAGCGCTCATTGAAAATTCCTTAAAGATGTGATAAATTATATGGAGATTCAGGTACAATGTTCTTATCAGTAATAGCTTTACATATACATTATCTTGACTCTTGATAGACATACAATCTGGATAAATACCACAAGACTACGCAGAGAGCCGAAGCGATTACGCCTGCGCTGTGATTTGGTCTTAAATTCAGAATACTCGTAAGTATTTGGTTCTCTCGAAACTCGAAATCTCGAGTTCAGTATACTAGAAACGAGGTTACAGCAGAAGCACAAATATTTTAGGAATTAGATAGCTTAGCCACCGGCGTTATCAACTGGTAGCATTCCTTTGGGCGCCGGGTTCAATCAAGGATGAAATTCCTTCGTCTGCCGCCCGCCCGCAATTGTATCAACACTTACCTTACGTGTAGGCGAACATGTTTTTCCTTGGATTTTTATTCTCTTACTTTTATTTTTGTGTTTGAAAGATTATCGTTGATTTTTTGGTTTCCTTACCCAAGGAGTAAAACGGGACCCTATTACTAAGACTCCGCTGTCCTTCCGTCTGTCCGTCTGTCACCAGGTTGTATCTAATGAATCGTGATAGTTAGACAGTTAAAATTTTCACAGTTGGTGTATTTCTGTTGCCACTATAATAACAAATACTAAAAAGTACCAAACCCTCGGTGGGTGAGTTCGACTAGCACTTGTCCGGTTTTTTGTATTATTTGTTATATCAAAAAGTTAGGTAATATATGGTAACATAAAAATTACTATAAGCGTTAAGTACTCGATAAGGAGCTATTCGTAGTAGTCTGTTTGTAGTGAAAATCCTCAACCGGCTTTTTTGTGTCATTTTTTTCGTTAATCATTACCATAGAATACACTGTAAGCATGGAATTTTACTAAAAATTAAACACATTTAATTTGGAACACAACAGGTAAACCGCCTCGCGCCTCGCGTTAGATAATTACATCATCTTGTTTCCGTTTGACATGGCGCAATTGCTTCTGCCACTGACATGACAGACATTAACTGACACAACTTTGAGTGTTTTGGTTAGAAAGAGAAAAAAATCAACTTTTTTGCTCATAAAAGACACTTGCTTGGTTGGTTTTCAAGATTTATTGTATTTTAGGATACAGTTGTTCCAAGTTTTATAATTAAATACACGGTTGGAATACTATAACTGAAATAAGTGATAGAATTATTCACATTAATTATAAATTTACATGGTATTTTCAGTGGTATTCGTTGGTTCCGACAATATAAAGATCTTAGTGGGTTTAGTTAATTGATTAATAAGTTACCAAATACCATTATCATCTCATTTCTTTTGCCTAAATTCGCGCGGCATATGTCAAGCGACATATTATATGAGGTTGCGCCAGACGTGTTAGATGACAATTTTTTGTGAAACTTCTAGAAGTTAATTCCTGGCTGAAGGTTGTCTATTAAATATAGCCTTATAAAAATAATGTTCTTTGAAGCCACTTGGCACTAAATACATAGTTAAAAATATAAATACTAACTTTTATTACGATATTATAAATCATAACATTATGATGACCGGTCTGGCCTAGTGGGTAGTGACCCTGCCTACAACGCCGATGGTCCCTGGTTCAAATCCTGGTAAGGGCATTTATTCATGTGATGTAAATGGATATTTGTTCCTGAGTCATGGGTGTTTTCTGTGTATTTAAGTATTGAAAATATTATATATATCGTTGTCTAAGTACCCTCAACACAAGCCTTATTGAGCTTACTGTGGGAGTTAGTCAATTTGTGTAATAATGTCCTATAATATTAATTTATTTATTACATTATTTAATGGCGCAACGGAAAATCCGGGTTTATTCATGTATGAGATAGTTGTTTAGTTATGTATCTGATCTATTTATGGGTATGGCGCTATCAAGACTGCCTAAAGCAGTGTTTTACTCTGAGCTAGCCTCAGGTAAATGCAAGGCTAGCGGGCAGTACCTATACCTACGCTACAAGGATGTCGTAAAACGCCACCCGTCGGCCACCGGCATATCTTGCGAGTCGTGAGAGGACTTTGTAACTTGGAGATCAGACTGGTGAACTGTTGTTAATACGGATATTGATAACTTTGAACGCACCGGGCTTGAAGATCTTGACGCCAAATGTCAGCTCCGAAAAACTCGGCCCATGCCCTTCTACAACTATATATACTCGTACAACTCATCTGGACAGTTCTACTGTTTTTTGTGCTGCCGGACTTTTAAAACCAAATTTGGATATGCAATCACGCTCGCGCCCATGCCCTTTAAAAAACATATTACATATTTATATTATTTATTTATTTAAGCCATTTAATTCCTTAATTAATACATTTCATAATTAAATTAATAAATAATATAAAAAAAATCTTGTCAGGATGTTGCCGTCGACGGATACGTCTGGGAGGACGTCATCTGTACCCCTAGTGTAAATAAATTCGATTTCCAAACGTGACGTACGCGTTTGCGTTTAGTCTCATTTTGTATTGGATTTCGAAAGAGCGCGCCAAGCGGGACGTTTTGGAAACTCAAAATCCTATACAAAATGAGACTTAACGCAAACGCGTTCGTCACGTTATGATGTCGATCAAAGTTACACTAGGGGTACTGATCTATCAGTGTTGTCAACAGTAACGTTTTCGTTTAAAGAAATGTCTCTTTTGATCCAAATCTAATCCACAACCTCTTATTAAAATTAATACGTTTTTGGAAAAATTTAATTTTTGGTACAAGCTTTTATCGCTGACTGTACTTTTTTTCCACAGGCAACTAATAGGTACTCATCGAGACTTCTAAAAACCCCAAACACAATTAGGTTGCGTTGTTTTATCACAGAGTTCCTATAGCTACCTCCTGTCTCCATCATCAGATCAGCTTGATGGTACCATAATATTGCATTGTCTCCCGACTTACATATTTATGCAAATTTTCAGCTCCACGGAAACCGGGAAGTGGGTCAAATTTAACTTGCAAGATTTGTCCAATACCTACATACTAACAAGGCAAGTTAAATAAAAGCTTGTAAAATACGCCTGGCAGATATGCTGGATAGTTTTTTCATTTCATTGATCGTGGTTTTATATTTCTGTTTCTTTTTCTGAAAACAAGAATCATTTTTTTTTCTAGGGGGGAAAAAGCATTCCGCATACCACCCGGGTGCGAGGGGTGACCCGAGTGGTTATGTGGGACTCCCGTCTAGGCTAATGAGGCCCACGGTGTACCCACTAAAAACCCCCCATATGCCACCTCGCTGCCTTATTGGTGGGGGTACAGGAACGCTTGCGTACTCATCCGCGACCCCACCGGCGGCAGCCGCCCGCGAGCGGCTCCTTCGCGAATGCCCAAAGGCCCTTTACGCTAGGCGCGCCAGTTGGTTCGACGCGCCTCCCTCCTCGGCCTCCGTCCTGCAGTGTAGCGGACCCCCTCAAGCCCGCCACAAGGAGGCCACGGGCGCCAGAAAACTCCCCAGCGCCCGGCGACAGATGAGGTCAATGGTTCTGCCGCAAACCACAACTCGGCTGCAGAGGACAGGGAGAACAGCACACCGTAACACCGACACTCCTCCTCCTCTGCAGCCCCATCAACGCCACTACAGCGGAACGGCCCCGCCAAGGTCGCAGGGGATAGGGAGAGTGGCACATCGTGATACCATCAGCCTCTTCCCCTGCAATCCCACCTCGGCCGTCGAGAATAGGGAGAACGGCTAACCGCAACACCGACACTCCTCTTCCCCGACGGTCCACCTCCAACGCGTCACAAGCGGGCTTACGAAGCCCACTTGGAGCGTCCTCCTCGGGCCTGCCCGCACCTCAAACAGGCCGGTCCTGGTTGCCTCTTCGCTTCACCGTGGGTGACCAAGCCACGGCTACTAAGCCCCTCCACCACGACAAGGTGTAAGATAACCTAGACCTACTGTTGTTGACAAAAAGTTTTCTTACTTCTGCCAAAACAAGAACTTTATGAGACTCATGTCCACGTATACGTATATATAAGTTAGTTACAAAAATGTCATAGATAAAAATCATGTCGGCTAAATCATAATTAAACAGTTACGGATAAGGATATTTTACATCAAATTAATGTACCTTTAATTTACTTGTTGCTGTAATTGCGTATTTTTCATTATGGACTTCGGACTTAAGTGTAACTCCTAGTGAGACGCTTCAGTCAACTGTAAAGATTTTGAACAATCACGTGTCGCCGCGGCCAAGAATAAAAGACTACAACGCGCTATTATTTAATAATAAGAAGTGCGTTGATGTCTTTTGTACCATATTTGTATCTACTGAGATACTTACCTAATTTAGTTTAATTATTTAAGTTGAATATATGAAAACGTATTATTTTAGTTGACTAGTAGAAAAACACTGTATACAAAAGTGATATAATCAAGCTTTTTTAATCTCTCATCATAAATAAATATGTATAAATTTTACTGCAGTGGATTAAGGTGAAGAAATGTTACATCGTACTCAGCAAAGTTCGTGGCCTAAACACGGTACTTGACGGAAAAGCTCCTTATTATATCACGATTTATATTTATAATTTTATTACTGTTTATTTAATGAATAAATATTTAAATAATATAATAAATATATTAAATTAAACCAAAAATTAAATCTTATGTGTGCTTATGTTTAATCATGTCATTACTGGCGATAGTAAATTTTGTCAAATTGATAGTAGGGCGAAAAAATAACTAAATAATTTTCCTCACATGTTTTACGCAGACGTTACTATTAGAAGATTAGAACTAAGCCGTTTGCAACATGCCTGTGATTTAATCAGTGTCACTGCTGGATAACTGAATCTATCAGGACAGTTACGAGTATTTAAGTAATTGAATCAGCTCAAATCGAATTGATAGTGAAGCATTGATGAACCTTGTGAAAACTGCGCCAGTACCTAATACGAAACTCGCTTAATAATTTATATTATGTCGAGGATTTATAATCATTTTATATACTCACACAATTTTAAAAATTAATATAGATAGAGACAATGTAATAAATAGATATTAAAATTGTCATTTCTTCTTCCTAGACACCAGAGCTCTGATGGGCTTGGTTACTTAATCTCAAGGTTGAATATAATTTCAAAAGGTTCAAATAAAATGTATATTCAATTATTAAAAGCTCTCAGACTTTTTAGAACGAGCCAGCATTCGAATCCACGATCGTTAGTTATCAAGACAATAAACGTCTGAACCACTCGGCGACTGCTGCTGATCTGTAAAACAACAACTATCCCGGGACATTTTTATCCGACTGCGTCAGTTTTACAGACCAAACGGCTGGACGGTTTTTGTCATTGTGACAGAATTGTGGTAGTGGAAATTGGTAGTGGGTCTTGCCATAGCAATATGGATGGGTATCAAATGAAAGCTAATGACAAGACCATTTGAAAACTATATGTAGCAGTCGGATTAATATATATTAAATTAAATTAAATATTATAGGACATTATTACACAAATTGACTAAGTCCCACAGTAAGCTCAATAAGGCTTGTGTTGAGGGTTCTTAGACAACGATATATATAATATATAAATATTTATAAATACTTAAATACATACATAACATCCATGACTCAGGAACAAATATCCATTGCTCATCGCACGAATAAATGCCCTTACCAGGATTTGAACCCGGGACCATCGGCTTCATAGGCAGGGTCACTACTAACTAGGCCAGACCGGTCGTCAAAGGCCAGACCGGTCGTCATTACTTTTTACTCGGATTCAGAGTACTTTTTATAATTAATTTACATGTAGACCAACTACATCCTAACCTGTTTCCCAGAAGTATCTTTATTTTACGTAAGTCAATGTGTATGTACATATATAATAAGGGTGAGTTACTTAGGTAACTCACCCTTATGATTAAGAAATGACCCTCTTCGGAAGGTTCCTAAACTGCCCGCCTCGGCTGAATTATTCAAATGGACAGTTTCGGCCAGCTTAAATTAATTTCAGTAAAAGAAGGCATCTCTCGGGTACGTTTTACTTAGAACTATTCGTGACAGTCATTAATTTAAGTATCTATGGGCTAACTTAACCTGTCCTATCAAAGGTACTTCTAATGTGTCTATATGTTTAATTTAGCATATTCTTAAACCGTTAGCTTTTCATGTATTGAAGCTTAAGTGGCGTCCAGATTATTAAAATTTATGGATATGTTAACTGATGATGAATATTGATATACCTTTTATTTTGAACATGATATATATTCATTAGGCAGAAGGCATATTCTAGCTTTCTAAACACAGTATGGCTAAAAATCAGAATTCAGGACCAATTTTCTTATCGAAATAAGTAATTGACTTTTAAACTTTAATAATAAATTCATGAACAATATTTTTCAGATAAATGAGCAAACTAAATATAACTACTTTGTATTTTCGTAGAATAACTAGTGAATTCTCCGATCCCTGCCGAATTAATATCATATAAACATGATACTACTCAAACCAGATATCCATCCCGCAAAATCAATGTAATATCTACAATTAGACTACAACGAATAACCATATGTATGTATTAAATACCAAACGAAATACAAAGAGTAGATAATTTATTGCCTAAGGGTAGTACTTTATTTTCTAGATAATACGATACAATTTATATTTAATGAAAATGTAAAAGGAAGACTTAAATTGTATTTGTAAAGTCGATTTTCACACAACATGTGTGTCGACACGCGGAAGTAAGGGTGTGATTAAATTATAACCCGGCCCAAGTCGTATTCAGAGACGAGAGAATATAAATGAATGCCAATCTCCAACTTTTCAAATAAAGTCTCTTTCCGGTGTCAAAAATGCCTCTTAGCGCGATTAAGGAAATTTTATTGCCTCTAACCCAAAAATATATTTACACGTGTTCAAAGAGGAAATTAACTAGGCGGAAACAAGTCGCAAAATTGAATGAGTCTCTAATGAACATTCGATTATTATGCGTCGTTAGACAGGTTTTACCCCCACTTGAAAAACCAATACGAGTTGAATATTAAAAAAAAACGTTGCGTTACTTTTAAACAAATTTTACAGTTTAACTCACGTCTTTCTAGTGACTCACGCGACACGTTTCTAGCGAGCCTAGGTCTCCATTTTGAATCATGAAACTCACTCACGACAGTTTAAATTCGATTATGGCGTTACCATGTTTTGCAGCACTTAAGCCGCTAACAAAATGTATGTATGGAACAGAAAACTCACCAACGTGACGCCATACGACAATGATGAATGTCTTTGTCGCAACGAAGTTAGGGCATCAATTCCATCTATTCCAGCTCCGTTATTACGAGATCTTACGGTTCAGTCGTACGTGAACTCGGCTTAGTAAATTGCATACATAAGATATATTTCATGGTTTAACTTTTTTTATCCTTATTTTTATGGTAACACAAGGTAAAAAGGCCCACAGAACCAAAAAGCATTCTCTGCCACTGAACCATCAAGCCAAACAAATATTAAAAGTTTTGGTGCGGAAAACGAGTGCATATTCACTCATTGTGCACTTCACATTTAAAGTGATATATAGTGTACTTCTATGATATAGTGGGAATATATGTCTAAAATATAACAGGGACCCAGTTACACTTACGTGTCCAAAAGCATAGCTACAAGCTACCTACCTACCTTAACGTGTCCTGTTGTAATTTTTAGTTGCCTTCGCTAATTATTTCTAAGTCAAATACGATTAAAGGCTGACCTCCTAATACTTCCGAAGTCGGAAGCTATGTTCTTGAGAGCTAATTTAAGATAAGTAGAAGTACTTAATTCGCTTCTTCAAACTCGCGATGGATCCCAAATGTCAAACTTCTAAATTAAATCTTAAAGAGTTTTTTTCTTTGTAAAAGAATATTAATTCTCTTTTAAGTTAGGAGACTTTTTGCTGGAAGTTATGGCGACGTTGGTGCGAAAAATGACATTAATGAGTGAAACGTGCCGACACAAATTGTTCTCGGTTTTTAATCAAAGACGATAAAAACTTAAGGTATTAAAATGTATATATGTATAATTTCCATCGAAGCGGAAAAAATACGAGTATCTGACAATCTTTTTTTATGTGATAGTCAGCAAACGAGCCGCCTGAAGCGGTCACCGTCGCCCATAGACGTAAGCAACATCGGACGAGTCACTTAAGCGTTGCAGATACTCTGAATACCCGCTTCTTGAAGAACCTCATATCGAAGCGCAAAGGAAATTCGTCAGGAGGTAATTCATTCCACAATCTGTTTTGTAGTGTTCATTATAAGAAATATTGAAGTATAGTTGCGAACAAAAACTTGATCTGAATCATTTTTATTAGTTGTGTATTAGCAGTAACTTCTAATTTAAGTACCCTTATACCTATAAGTGAACTGACGAAAAAAAAACATTATTATAATTATCAAATATGCTCACAAAAGTTCACGGGAATAGATTGAAAAATGCAACTTAACTATTAATTTCGTACCCGTACCACGAGTCACTGACAGTGTCAATACTGGCATATATATACGCTAACGTCTACGTAATTTACTTATTATACATCTCTCTCGCACTCACATGTCAGCGAGTACGAGCGAGATGCATAGAGAGTAAGTTACGGAAACGTAAGCGTATATGTGACATTATCTATGAAAAGGGACCTTATTGTCGATGGCGTTGTTTATAATATGGGAGCAGCGTTAATAATGGCGTAAGCGCTACCGACTAAAGGTCCCTTTTCATAGATAATGTCACATATGCCAAAGCTAAAACGGACAAGATTCGCTTGCCTCAGATCAGAAAACTTTTAGTAACCAGGTTCACGTTTTTAGAACAAGCTTATTGCGTTACTGAAGTTTTAAAGTTGCTACAAGTGTAAATATTAAAAAGTCGACATTTGCGGATAAGTGCTACCAAGTTACCAACACACATATATACTTATACTCTGGACATGCGTTTACCCCAGTCAGCTGTCACCCGTCGCGGAGTGCGACTTGGCTGACCTATCTAACTGACACGAAAAAATGGTCCACGTTATTTTTCGACATTGTTTACATGGTTTTTTTGTTCACTTCAGGCGGTAACATAACATAAATATGACCAACATTATTCCTTCACCCATTGTCACTGATGCAATACATAATTGGGTACTTGACAAATGTTAAATATTATAACAAAATTTAGTTAAATGGTTAGAAAATGAGCCATCCATTATAAAAAAGTGGAATTTAAAAAATTATATTGTGATTATAAAAAAATACAAGGCTCCGAAGTCTCAAAAAATATTTATTTTTTTGTCTTCAAAAATAGAAAAGAAAATAGTACCATTCGATTCCTTACATTTTATTGAAAAATAAATTGTATGACAACTATACACATAAACGCAATATTTCAGGGTCAAAATGGAAATTTCCTTGACACACATACATTTAGAACAGACTTATATATTATGATGTGACGTCACATCACCTTATCATTTTGTTAGAGGCGTTTCAATCGTCGAGTGCGAGCGTCAGACTTTAACTCTCATTTCTGATCTTTGTGTTGCTTAAATGCCATGAGTCCTATATAGACATTTGATCCTCAGAAAAATCAAGATCGTTTGACATTATTTACAAAAAACAGTCAAGTAGCCAATTGCATGATCCCAACAACGGACACCATTGTAATATAGTTAATGTCAGATCTTTCACGATTAAATTATTTGATCATGTTATGTCAAAGGTCAGTAAGTGTTTTCCTAATACGAACATGAAAAAATCCGCGATTACCTTGAGGCATTAGCTTGCCGGTATAGTGGCTTCTTATTAGATTGTAAAACCTAATCATAGAAACGTAGGAAGTCAATTATTGTAGGTTTAAATTAGGCTCTTATAACATTACCTAAATTTCGGCTCGCTGTTACATGATCATGGTTACATGTACATACCGATGGTGCGTAGCCGACGTGCCAACAGCGAACGAAACGCAACTGTCACTGTGTCACTAATATGGAAGAGTAATAGAGAGCGATGACTACGCTACGATACGAAGCGTTAACGATTGGCATGTTGGCTAAGCACCCAGGAGGCCTAGCTAAGATGTTAATGACAACGAAACGCTTCTGTCTCTCTATTACCCTTACATATGTATTAGTGCTATAGAGAGACATATAGCATTTCTTTGTCGTACCGTACAATATTATCTTGGCTAGCCACCCTTATAAGATCTAATCATCACTTGTAATGAAAATCAAAATTAATGATAAGTATTTATCATAAAACCCTTCAGACTTATTTTTTTCAGACCTTCTCATCAGGATTAGTGATAAATATACATATCACAAATTTATATGTAAGTAGTAGATATTCTCATAATGAGAGTATTATCTCTATCTATCGAGCGCATAAAATAGGTAAAAGTTTAAAAAAAAAGGATACTAAGCACAACCACCATTTATTTGTGGTTGCGTTTCTCTTAACAACTACAAAGAACTATTTGATCAATAGGAAATCTCTTTGTAAAAATCTCGATCACAAAAGGGTTGACAATGTTTAGATTTGCTAAAGCAAAACGTCAAAGAAAAAGCCTTGCTTTGACTAGTCACGCAAATAGTTAAAGGTAAATGTTGTAGTCAATATTCTGACGAGCTTATAATTTTATTTAAAGCCGTAGTAGACAATATTCATTAACGTTTTTATTTTAACGGCATGCGAAGATTAGATCAGCACCTCAACAAACTACACACAACTGAAATGCGGATACTTCGCTGGTCTCCGGGTGTCACCAGGTTATACAGAATCCGGAATGAGTATGTCAGGGGAAGCTTTAAGGTTCTGCCTATCAGAGACAAAGTTAAAGAAAACCGCTTCCGCTGGTACGGGCATATCCAAAGACGGCCAGAGGACCATATAGTGAGGCTAGCCCTAGATTTGCCAACGACGAAACGGGGACGTGGAAGGCCACCCGCCGCTTGGCCTACGACGGTCGAGAAAGACCTGAAACAATTAAGATTGGACACCAGCACAGCTCAAGACCGAGCACAGTGGAGGAGAAGGATAAGGAGGGCCGACCCCAAGTAGATGGGAAAAGTTCGCGACAAAAGAAGAAGAAGGCATCCGAAGATTAGATCCCTTGACATTAAGTTTAACTTCTGGATCATTCGTCCCTAGTTCTGAATCACTGCTCATTGGTCACTAAAAGTTGGTTATATGTAAAACCATCTTCCGTATTAAAATTTCTGAGGTGTTTTCTGTTTTCAATTCCTTCTTGCACAAAAATAAATTAGCGATAGACCCGATGAAATTCTGATTTAATATGTTCACAAATATCTTCCAAACAACATGTTCAAGTTACTTTATGTAACATAAGTTTATGTTCACCAACTAACATTAAAATATTGACGGCCTCATAGTCTAGTCGGTAGTAACTTTTCCCACGAAGCAGGAGGTCCCGGGTTCGATGTCAGTAAGCGTATTTGTTCCTGAGTTATGGATATTTTCTATGTATTGATGTATATGATTCATTAGGTAATGTTATGCATACCATCATGTAGTACCCATAACACAAGCCTTATTCAATTGAGCTATCTCTGGGATTAGGTCGATCTGTTTCAATTGTCCTATAATAATAATACAAATAGGCGTAGGTATATGACGACCCCATCGCCCGCTTAATTTTACCAGTGCAATCAGTCAATGCAGGGCAGCTTGTGGCGCGCTGTTGGAGAGTAGTGACCCCACGTACCCGATTGCTTCGGGGGGAGCTCTGTTATCCGAAAAGTGGGTGGGTGTTACAGGATGCTCTGCCTCTGGCTTGCCATAGGCGGCCATCCAGAGTGGAGTCACGAGAGCTGCGTTTTCGAGAGTAGATGTGGAAACATTCATGGCGAGTTGGCTATATGTTTAAAGTCCAGTGACTTCTCTCTACCCTGAGCCCTCACTCCGGTGTTGCCCTCGAGCCATCTTAGATGTCACTTTTTGTGAGTGCCCACCTTGTCGGGGCGAAACGTCTGCCGGAAATAAAATAGCATACCGTTTTATTAGGCAGGCGAGGCGTCCGGTTTTATAATAGCCCAGTATTTAGTCCATCGCTTTCACCTAAAAACCTAGCTCATTTTAGATTCCATCAACTCTCAATAGTCCTTACATCCTAACGGGTTCTGCCTCTGCATGCGTCCCATAACACGGGCAAGGACAGCATCCGTTTGGCGTTCCCCTTACATCTCATTAAAGTGTCAACACTACCTCTTTATGTTGGCTTCGGCTCCGCGCACGCCTCCAATGCCGGGACCACCATTGTTTCGTGATAGGTAGACATAATACTCGTAATAACTAGTATTATAGGTAACCTTTCCTTTGTAAAAGTCGCAAGCTAAATAACAAAAGAAAATATAACAGTATCAAATATTTTTTATATTGTAAAATCTAAAATATTACACTAGGGAAAGAAAGAGACGTTTTTCCCAGTAATCGGATTACTGTACACCTAAAATCAGTTTTTTAGGGTTCCGTACCTCGAAAGGAAAAAACGGAACCCTTATAGAATCCCTTTCTTGTCCGTCCATCTGTCTGTCAAGACCCTTTTTCTCAGGAACGCGTGGAGGTATCAAGCTGGAATTTATATCAAATACTCAGGTCTACTGTTCCTTGGAGCTGTGAATCCAATCAAAAGATACAGCTGTTTATGCCGCAAATTTCCGCAAATTTTCGACACTCACAAGGGAATCAAAACCTACAGAGTACTTCCCGTGAACTCAGAATCTTGAAATTTGGTACTAAGCAACGTCTTATACTCGAAGCACAGATAAAGGGAAAATTGCGAAAACCATACATTTTTAGTTAAATCATATAATAATATATACCTACAGGTTTGTACGGAACCCTCGGTGCGCGAGTCCGACTCGCACTTGGCCGGTTTTTTTTAATAAAGATTTACCAATGACTTACAAACCACCCTCTCGGCTCAAGGACTACGGCTGGGGACTCTTGACATGTTCACCTTCTAACTAGTCCAAACAAAGTACGAAGTCAAAAATTGTTTTCTAAGCATTTCCCTCTGTACCTTCTTATTGCTTGGCCTATTTTAAGATGAACAAATAATTAGAAACTTATCTAATTAATGATTACTAAATTTCCTAATTTAATTCAGATAAAAAAAAACATCACTAGTTCTTAAATTTTTCAGTTCTGAGCTTCCACGCTCGAATGAAAAATTCTTGATTATGTGACTAATTATTATTATGTTTGACATACCGATTGAAAAGTTAAGAAATAGTTAATCATACACGCCTTAAATTTTCCTTTCTCACTTCTAAAAGAAAAACAGGGATAGTTAAAAACGCGGTTTTGATTTGTGTTTATCGTGGTTACGTCTGCATCGTCGGAGTGAGTATCGCCGAGACCATTGTCATTATGACGCGGCGCGGGTTCGTTTGAGTGACAAGATAATATCACATAAACATAACCTACCACACCCAAAAACTTGACGTAGACCGTCAACATTTTCTATCACTGTATGTTTATTTTGTTTTACTTTGGACATGTTGTGACAATGATGAGTGACAAGGATTACATTATGTAAGTAATTTTGGAGATTTTATTCATATTAAAATTACGCCTTCCATATTTGTTGTAAAGGCATTAATACTAAACATGAATAAACAGAATGCCCTTGTATTTATCAACATAATTTATATATTCATCATTTTCATCGATGTCATTTGTTAGCATCCTTACAATTTTTATATGAGATAACTTCATATATATAACTCGTGCGTATGCTGTCATAATTAATAGGAATATTTTCCCTCAAATTTAATTACCCGCCCAAATTACCGGACTTAAATTTATGAGTAAGCCCGTGGCCTAGCGGGCGTTTATTAGGATTCTAACAAAATTAAAAGGAGTAAATCATAATCATAAAGTGCTAAATCTGCTGCTTTACGATCAACCCGTGCCTAGGTACTTACACCTCCTACACTCATAACTTTTTTTCTGTAAAAAATCAATTGATCATCATTCATTAAATTTACAAACGCATAAATAACCCAACTTTGCGATAACGATGTAATTTGGAACTGTAGCTTGTCAGCAGAGTAAATCATACTTTATTTTTCTTATTATAACTCCAAAGAGAGGAATAAGTAAAATTTTATTATTCGAATATTACTGACAAAACTGGCTTGCCACACTATATTAGTAGCTTGTATGTAAGTGCACTTACAAGCATAACAATTTATTTCATGCGCCTACGTTCTAGGTAAAATACGAGCCTGAGAATATTTTTAAACAGGGTAAAAGTAGGACATGAGGTTACGGCAGTGCACAGTAACATTATTAAATGCAGTGAGCGTTAACATTTTCATAAACAAAGAGCTAGCAAGACCCCGGTCCAACTTAATTAAAATCTGAAGACTCGTGAAAAACAGCTTTTATGTTGCTTAAGACGAATATTAATCATCGAAGAAAGCACTAAGTTTCCTTCTACCAAAAAGAAAAGGTATACTTTGGTTTGTTTGGAGATGTTCTGAAATAACTATCGCCCCCATTCAAACTTTAAGATACTCGTACGTCAAATACTAGGTCTAGATACGATATGGATCGGATATGTCAGTGTCAAAAGTGACGTTTTTTGAAGAAAATTTTTGGTTATTATAAGAGTTAAGAACAAAAAGCAAATTCCATATTTTTTTAAAAGCTCCTATTAAAAAAAAAATACTAGAAATGAATTGCCTTATTTTTCCTAGCACAAAACTATATTGAACTTAATACCTACAAGGGTGCGTAGCCAACGTGTTAATCATTCACGCTCCGTAGCGAATGAAACGCAACTGTCACTGCCGCACTAATATAGAAGAGTAAGTAATAGAGAGAAACAAAGCGTTTCGTTATCGTAGCGCAAGTGATAGGTGCCAGTACGGCTACCACCAGTTTTGACATTAACATATTTGCTCACGTCTACGTAACTTATTTTTTATGCATCTCGCTCGTACTCGCATATTTAGTGCGAGCGAGATATTGTATTACACATTAGCACCCCTGCAAAATTATGAAAATATATATTTGCTGCACTGGAAAAAAAATATTTTTTCACGCTAATTTCAACAAAACTAAATAATTGTGTCGGCATGCTGCATGCAAATCAATAAATAATATTTGAACGAGTTTTAAGTTCCAAGTGTAGGTACAGTCAGCATCAAATAAATAGTGACGAGCAACGTCGCCGACTATATCGGTAAGTGTGAGGCCAAACTGGTGCGTTGCGTTGCGTCACGTTTTTTCGTCGCAGGCGTCCTCGTAGCGTCGATGCTGCGTCGTTTAACATATATTTTTATGACATGCCACATTGATGCGTTGCGACGACGCGACGCAACGCACTAGTGTGGCATAGCCCTAAACATCCTCATTTTTAGGGTAACAAAGGTGTGTTAAGTACGATATATTTGACCACTTTGGCTGTCACTATCTTCTTGATGCTGACTGTATATATATGTCGCGGTTCTTGGATATTTAGGTAGGTATATCTACTCTATATTTGTAGAAATAATAAAGATCTCATAACATTTTATCTTTTCATAATACTTGACATTTTAATCATTAAACACTTAACCACAAAGTGGAGAAACGGCAGCGTATTTAAGCTAAGCAATCTGGCGGGTTGTTTCATAGTCACTTCCGCGCTAATTTCTAAGGCAATATTACTTTGCTGGAAGTTAAAAGTGACATGTAGATGTAATAATCTCACTTAAAATCTCAAAAACTAGAGTTTATTTCATGAGAACAATTTAGAAAATGTTAATCATTCAAGGTCAGAAATTACTTAAGAAATTATTAATGAACCATGTAACAGCTAATAAGGCATTCATATTCAAAACAGACGGGCAATGAGCGCTTCTAGCCCGACCTCTGCAGAAACCGCACGCACTACAATTTGTCTGTCTGCCAAGATGGTACAGGCTTAATGCTTATTTTGGCAAGTAACTGTTGTAAAGAAAGTATGCCAACAAATGAGATGATAAACGAACAACTGACCATTTATCGGAGTTCAACAGTTGGCTTAACTACTTAAAGCCAAAATGCATGTTAAAGCAATGACGCATTAAAGGATGTCGTATATAGATAACAAAATGATAAAATACCAACAAGAAATATAGCGAAACATCCAAATCATTAATATAGATATGTAACTAAAGGAATTAGATTAAAATTCTAGTCACGTATTCAATTAGAAAAAAAAACGCATAGAATAAAGAAAACAATATCTCCGGAGAAAGCTTGAAATTCGTGAAGTGTTAACTAGGTCACTGACGCTGGTGAGTAACAACATAATAAATTAGGATACGGGCTTCATAAAATTAACATAATCAGCCTTTGCAACTCCGCGAAGACCCTAATCTGAGATGAAAACGCTTCGTTACTTAGGTACTCATCAGTGCTTTTGCTGGCGAAAATTACTTCAAGCTGAAGCGCACTGCACAACGAAAAGCTTTGTCCGGTTTGTGAAAGGTAATATACTTGGCTCATTGGATACATATTTTGTTATGCTACCCAAAGGTTGTCTGGAAGAGATCGCTCTTTAGCGATAAGACCACCTGTTGTCTGCCTCTATCACTAATCGTTTTCTTTAAGCTGTATCTTTTACTGAGGCATGCCAATAAAGAGTATTCTATCTATGTATACTGTAGCATTAGCTTATAAGCTTGTTAGCTTAACAGGCTTGACGCGATTTATTTAATATAATTTCATTTTGTCGCTTGGAGAGACTTTAGACCTCCAAATGTTATTAGTATTTTGTATTGTGACATTAGGGAACTTTACATCTCCAAATTTAATGTATCATTAACCATAGAGACTATACATCTCTGTTATATTGTAAGCATTTATTTTAAGATTATTATAATGTAATTTTTACCTAGGTATTGGCCGTTGCTTTTATAAATGTTGCTATGTATTTTTCATGTCACTATATATGTTGTATTGACTTGTAAAAGAGCCCTTGAGGCCTACTAGCAGAATAAATTTCTGAATTTTGAATATTGACACGATTATTAACAGATAACGTCCTGAATGGCACCTTAAAAGTGAATGTGAATTTATGTTAAACTTTAGACAAAGAAGCTTTGAACTTCCCTAAAGCGAATTATGAAAGATAAGCTTTGTAAATTTTAAACAGAAATTCATTTAGTTTGGGCACTCATATTACGTTTAAGACGCCTTTAAAATAACAATTTTGAATGATTCATGGTTAGTTTCCTATTAAATAACCAATCAAAAAGATTCAGACGTTTATTCTTAAGAATTTTCAGGTGATTTTCACGGGTTCCTCCATCGTCTGGAAAAATCCGATCAGAAATAATCCCTTTTATTACTAATGTATTCGTAATTAATTATCTTGTTCATTGTTAATCTGAATTAACTAGGTGATTGAGGTGTGGTGCAAGGCATAAAGGAGGAACATAAACTTTATAGCCACTTTTACGAGGCCACATTACTTAATTGCTGAAATAAAATTGTATTAAAGTAACCCAATTCTGGATGATCTAAGGATAATTAAGAGGATACACTTGAGCTATTTTTCCATACAAACGTAGTCCCAATTTTCCTCTCTGGATATTGATATTATGGAAAATGTTTTACCATATTTTGATGTATTGCCATGCCCCTATGTTTGACTTTTTTTGATATATTTGTGTAGAAATTAGGAGCGAAAAACAGATTTCATACAGATTTTTAAATGCTCCTTACTCTTATAATAATTAAAGATTCGAAAATATAGGCATACCTAGCTGTGGTTGATAAGAACTTAATGTACAACATGAAAGCAAATAAACTAATGAAATGAGAACTATGTTTATATGAAAAGTGTGTGTCGTGGTGTTTCCTCGTAATAACATTTTATGTGCGCTGAAATATTTGTTCCTTTTTTATTTATTGTGGAACGCACAACATTACAATCTTTAAAGTATAACAGATGTCAATCACATTGAAAAAATTATAGATAAAATTTATTAGCAGATCATTAAATAATACAGTTGCATATCAGTACCCCTAGTGTAAATATTTTCGACAGCGAAACGTAACGTACGCGTTTGCGTTAAGTGTCATTTTGTATGAGATTTTTGACTTTCCAAAACGTCCCGCTTGGCGCGCTGTTCAAAAACCCATACAAAATGAGACTTAACGCAAACGCGTACGTCACGTTTCGAAATCGAATTTACTTACACTAGGGGTACCGATTGCATAAACGTGTCACAAGTCCATTGATGAAATACCAATTAAATCTAACACATTAATTCAATATGAGATCTAGATGGAATACGGCATATATGTAGTTTATCACGCGCAGTCGTGACAAAACATGAACGAGAAACTTCAACAAAGAATCTCGTATCCGATTTCTTGACAGAAATACTGTGAATGAACGAGCAAAAAGCGAGGTCCCTCTGCTGGGAAATGAACTAGAAAAAAACCCTGAATGATGAATGGGACCGGGAATCAAATCGGTCACCGCTCGTGGACGATTGGGAAAAACGCTCAACCGATACGTTGCTATTGAATTCGGTCGTGATATATAATATATTATGTCATTTTATTGAACCGAATGAATTCATAGTTTTAAGTATACTAGAAAATATTTCATATCATAGCGGTGGCTAAAAAAATAAAAGAAAGATAATTATAAATGCTTCAATTACATTAGACAATTTTTTTAAATATATTTGGATTGATTCCGACGGTGACGATTAACAGTTCGCAATAATTGGGGTATCTAATACTCTTGATAGGATGATATCCAAACGATTAGTAAAACAAAATGGAAGCAACGACCAGATTCTAATGTCATTACCATTTATCCCTGTGGATCGCAATTCGAATTAAAGAATCAGTCTAGACGTTGCGCAGAACCTAATAACCGAAGCAAAGTAACTAAAACATATAGCTCCGACAGTGTTTCTCGGATATTAACAGGATTGTATCTTTAGCTGGCAAAAAAAAAGAATTGAGACCAGTTTATTTAAATTTGTTTATTTAAAGAATACGATAGTATTCTGCTAGAGCTTGAACGCAGAACTCATTTTCAGCGTGAACACCAAATAAACAAAGTAATACACGGGTGTTTATCTGAACAACACCATATAAATATAAATTACCGGTTTTTTTAAAAAAGCTATGAAACACACATCCTTGACATACATCCTTGCATTTGTTTAGCTATGTATGTACAAATGTATGTCGTATGTTAAAAAGATAAGGAAAAACGTGGCTGGCTAAATCAACCCAACTACCTCAATGAATATCTGGTTTGGCCAAATACATGCAATAAGATATGGGTATTCAATCAATTAGGATCTCCCTAAGGCATAGATGCGAAGGCCAAAGTCCCCAATTCCCCGATTTCCTTAATCCTAAGTGGCCCGAATGCCGCAAGCACTCCGGGCGAACAATTCGGCCCGCGGCCGCGGATACGTTGGCAAATGTTAATGTAAACGCACTATCGATAAGCCATTGTGCTAAGTGGTTTCCTATTTATATACTGGGTGTTTATTTAGTCACCTGCAATAATTTACGGGGTGAATATGTAGGTCTTACTGAGCAACTTTTACTATGGGACCAACCCGAATATATGATCTAACTAATCTATAATAATATTAATAACAGTACGCGACATATTTTAGTAGCAATATGTTGAAATGAATTAAACAACTAATGTTGTTGCGTATAAATTTATATATGTATTTATGTTGAATCAGTGTATTTATATATTAATACCTATACCTCTACCTATACCTTAAAAACTTTACCAGGAAAATGCTCATGAAACATAACACATCTATTTCTAATAACCTATTTTCTTTACAAGTACCTATGCCACAAGTGTAATAAACAATTTAATCCATTAAATTCACAAGTTTGAAATTTTATTATCTGAAACAATTCGTTAAAATGTACCAGCTTAACTACTTAGGAAATACTTATTTACACATATACATGCCTGTACAGTTCATTTGTGTTTTCAAAGCTGAGAAGTGCCTTGGGATTCAGCACAGCCAATTAAAAGTTTTATGCAGCCGAGGCCACGGAGATAAAGACGAAGTTGCGACTTCGTTCCAAACAACTCGGATCAGCAAGTAGTCGATTGCACTTACAAAACAGTCAGTATTAAGTTAGTACAGAGCTCTGCAATTGCAACCTGTGTACAAGTGACAATAACTTAATAAATCGAAATTTTGAAACTTCTAAATATTGGTAAAATAATGTCCATGTCCGTGTGAAGCGGGAGGGATATAGCTTATTAAGAAAGAAAACGATCAGATCTCCAATATCTCCATACAACATCCTCCTTGGATATTAACAATGTGAAAACATTAAAAGGGGGAGAATAGCTGTGTTTCAAATGAACACAGCTATTCCCGCTCATTTATATTTTTTCGATTTTTAAATTATAATAAGAGTTAGGATCGTAAAAGCATTCCATACAAATTTTTAAAAGCTCCTTACTCTTATAATAATTTAAAAATCGAAAAAAATACGAATGAGCAGTCATAATATTTGCAATAATTTTCATATCCAGAGTGGAAAATATGGACTACATTTGTATGGAAAGGTGGTTTCGGGGCGGTCTTAAGGCTCGCACATTGTCCTACTCAAGCGATGAAAATCGAATAAATTTTATATTATAAATTATATTATTTTACTGTTGAACTTTTACTCTTAGAACCCATATACACCTAGGATGCGTGATATTGTATTCTTAATCAGGCTCTAAGCATTCCCAAGGCGTCAATAAACTGGTTTAGGATCATTGATGTACGTAATAGGGGTAGATGAGGTACCAGGCGCTCGATCGTGAGCCACAAAATATAGGTTCCGGGACCTATATTGAATTAGTCGTACGGGTGACGCTGAAGTGTCAACATTGTCATCAAATTCGATAAAATATTGCCAAAGAATGCCGTGTTGCGCCTTTTTCCAGTGCTTCAATAGCTCCAAGCACAAAAACAAAGCTCACGGTATCACTTTTCATTCGTAAGTACTGTTATAACATTTGAAAACATATTTTTTTCTAAATAATATTTAAAATTTCCTTGTTATTGAGTGAGCGCGACAGCTAAATAATGCATTACCCATGTGAGAAACACGTTTATCCGACTGTCAAGTAAGCATGCATTGTAGAGTCAGCAAATTTTTTTAAATATGCAACTTTTTAATCATGTGCTCCTATTCCTTGAAACTATAGAATGTAACCGGTTTTTATTTTAATATACGAATAACCGGTTGTTAACCAAAAATCCAGTTTTTCTGATAGTATTTTTAAAACAATATCTTGCATTAACTTGAAACCCAAATATCGGGAATAGTCCATCAAAAATTACTAAATAGTACACAAGTACTATTTAGTAATTTTTGATGGACTATTGTACAAACAACAATAGGAAAACTATGGACAACATTTTTAACCAGAGCTTGGATTTACAATTTTAATATGCGAGTTATAATGTAGTTTTAAGATGTATTTATGTATGTTGAAAACTGTGTACAAAATATTTAGAACAGATATTAAATCAATCAAATTTAACTTATTTATTTACTTCCTTTTATCATAAACAAAAGAAATAAATAATAATCATCTCTATTTGTCAAGTAAAATGTTTGACGACTGGTCTGGCCTAGAGGGCAGTGACCCTGCCTATGAAGCCGATGGTCCCGTCCCGGGTTCAAAGTTCTGATGATGGAATCCATGAAGAATTGAGGGAACACCTAAAATCTTATAGGTATAGTTTCTATTTTTCTCCGTGAGCTTCTACGGATTATCGTCTTATCTATTGTTTAAAAACCGCAAAGGCGCGTGCCACTATGAAAAAATGGTCAGGCCGCATAGGTAGCGTTTATTGAATTACTACTCTATTGAGCACGGAATAAGATTCATTATGAACTAATACAGAATTCTAACAGAATAGCTGTCTGATCTCTATTGGTGCGTCTAAGGTAGGCGACTAAACGCTCTCAAACCAGCTTAAATTGTGACACTGCGATCTGAAACAAAGATACGTATTCGAAGACCTTGCTTGCACTGGTAATGCGAGCGCACGGCTTGCTAGCGCCAAGGAAGCAATGTTATGTTTCTCGAAGTGCAGGTAAAAAACAGGGCTGCAGCAGTGGAAATGCCTAGCGTTGAATTGTGAAAATTAAAAATGATGTTCGGTTTCGTTTTTGATACAATTTTTTTCTCTCCATACATTATAATTTTCCTTTTTATACCGCCCTCTACGAATATTTTTTTTTAATTGTATAGATAAACTATCGGTTTTAAATATAAAATACATACGGTTTTACATATTTTATTTAGTGTGTAATAAAAATAATTGTTTTCCATAAAATAAATAAAGTGCCTATTTATTTTAATTTCGTATATATTCTATAAATATTTGTTTCCTGACGCTACCTAATAAAGACCGACGTTGAAGTCGCTTATTCCCATGACTTACAACTTGTCCAACATAAGTGAATCCGTATACGTATCGTAGCTATGAATAAACAAGGTTCACACTTTTATATTGGTTCTCTTGAGTCGTGCGCTCGGTGAACGATTGGAATACACTCGCGTGCAAAAGTATTGCATCACTTTGCATTTTTTCAACTGCACCCAATATCTTTGTAATTCTAGAGCCGATTCTAAAAATTTTGGTATCAATTGAAAGCTTATAATCTAACGCATTAGAAAATTGGAAAATTGAATGAAATTTCAAATCTGAAGACTGAAAAAAAATTAGAAACTGAAAGTAGCGACATAATGGTCGAGAAAAAAATTTAGGAAAGTTAAGAATAAAAGTCATTTATTTAATACAAAATAAATTATTATTATTAAATTAATACCTGGTGTTGCCACCCCCAGCCCTCCTCACACAAATCAAGCGGTTTTTCATAGACCTAATTAATTTTCTAATGAAATCTTGTGGAATAGCGTCCCACTCCTCCAGCAAGGCTCCCTTCAGCTCCTCAACATTGGCCGGGGCAGGATTCCGCTTCCGAATCCTCCTTTTCAGGTAGTCCCACACGTGTTCAATGGGGTTAAGATCCGGGCTCATCGCTGGCCAGGCCATGGTGTCGATGCCCACTTCGAGAAGGTAGGCTGTGGTGGCCCTAGCGGTATGACACGGGGCATTATCCTGCATTAGGATGAACCCCTCATCAAAAATACCGGCATAAGGAACAACATGTTCCTCCAGGATGTCAGTAATGTATTTTGCAGCGGTCAATCCACCGCCACGGCCCCCGCCAGGCACGAAAACCAGCTCTGTTCGCGCGTCGTAGGAAACGCCGCCCCAGAACATCACGGATCCACCGCCATAGGCGACCCTTTCGGAGAAGCAACATTGGGCGAACCGTTCTTCTGGCCTTCTGTAGACTCTTCCTCTTCGGTCACATCCATTCAAACATATTCTGCACTCGTCCGAGAAGAGAACTGGGGTCCATTGCTCAATGGTCCAGTCCATATGATTTTCTGCAAACTCTCTTCGGGCTGTACGGTGTCGCGCCAGCAATCTGGGCCCCGTTGCAGGCCCCCTGGGTGTCAAGTTCGCTTTCTTGAGTCTTCTTCTTATTGTCCACTCACTGGCAGCCACTCCTCGTATCTCACGCAGACGCTGCTGGATGGCAACGCTTGTCAGGTGTCGATCTCGGAGAGATGTTGTGACAATGAAGCGGTCGTCCCTCTCTGATGTACACTTTTTGCGGCCGCTTCTTGGTCTTGAAGTAAAGGATCCAGTCCGTTGGAACCTCTGGTAAACTCTGCAAACTGTAGATTGACTTAAATTCAGCGTGGCAGCTACTGAACGTTGGCTACACCCCTCTTGCAGGAGCTGGACGACTTGGCGGACTTCAGCTTCAGTGGTTTCCATTTTTCACAGGTCTTCTTCACGGGAAAATATGCGGAGATGTGTACCGGTCAACTTTTGATAAGCGACTGATAACAACCCCTCCCCTACCCCCCGTTTTATAGGGGTCAAGGGTAGCGCAACTCGTGCGCGTGATAACGCGAAACCGCTCACAAATCGGGAAAATGCCGATAATTTGAAAAATACTGGGCCGTTTTCCATGTTTTTTAACTTTTCGTAAAGCTAAAACTTCAAGGAACATGATCCCATTAAAATAATTAATCGAAAATAACCGGTTTACAAAATTATTGGGTGCAGTTGAAAAAATGCAAAGTGATGCAATACTTTTGCACGCGAGTGTATATAAATACCAGGAGTAACTACGAATTACCAGTGATTACAATATTGGCTCTTGTCAAGCGTACCTGTATTTTCCGAAAAACCATCAGAAGTGAAACCCTGAAACCTCGAGATCCCTATCAACTGAGATCATATCGTTATACTGGTTTTCTCGAGGCGACACGTTAGTTGAACATAGTGAATAGTCGACCAGGGTTTCAGAAGTAAAAAACGCGGGTCAATTTCATGCTTTAAAAATATGATAGTCAATAATTTGATATTAATCTCAGTGTAACTCGCTCGCTCAGATATTTGCTTGAGAGAGACGGTCTAAGATTAGGTAATATCAAATCATTGATATTTTTTTAAAAATCGAAATGACTTAATACCACTTTAAGACGACAATGTAAGAAGTATGTACGTCTCGCCTACACATTTGTATAATGTTATTAGTTTTTCTCTGTTGCACCACGAGGAATACGCAAAATATAGGGGTCTCGCTTGCGCAGCACTGTTAACTATATTTGGTTATCCTTGTTGCTCGTTGTGCACATGTACATTATAATGGTGTGTAGTATTTGCAAATGTATGGGTGCTGGACCAGATTTTAGTTTTGTCAACTATTAACGTCACATATCTACCCCTTTTACTTATATCAATGTTTAGGATGATGGCTATAGAAAATATTGGCCCTACATGATTCACGTTATGCCTAACAAAATGTTTACGGGTGTCTGGAGAAAACAAGTTTTATATAGGTATTCTGATATTGAAATAACTAAATCAAATCTGTGGAGATAGCATAAAAGAAGTTCAATATACTCAGTTACCGTAATTGTACATGTGTTTGGCATATTGATGAAAATGCTTAAATGTGAAAATGGTTTTATGTGTATTTCAATAATGTTTTTTATTTTGCAATATTTTATGTAAATGATTTTCGTACATTAGGTATTAATTTACTATGCCATTGACTCAATTTAAATGTTGGCTTTTCAATTATTTTATGTTTTAATGCATATCACGTTCTCATAAAAGTAAAGTCCGTTGGTAGCAAAGAATATAATACTTACTAGGAGAAGAACGATAACTCCATACAAAAACATGTCCCTTTCAAAAGTTCGTTTAAACTACTAGCGCTATCGTGGTATACCATTGGAACTAAAATTGACAACCGGCTTAGCCTGACGGGTATTGGTAGTAATTCAATGAATAAACAAATTCAGAATCTACTAAAGCGGTGGATTTCACTGAAGTATCATCAGCAGCCGCTCAGAATGGCGGCGGCTGGGGGAGGTCTTTACTCGCGAAGAGGTCCACTAATCGTAATGCTAGTTAGTAGTTAAATTAAGTTAATAATAAAAAAAATTAAGTACGTAAGCTAGAGAAATATATTTATTAATCATTGTTATTAGAGTGGAATTAAAGGCTTTTTTATTTTTATTTTTATTTATTTTATTATCATCAGCAGCCGTTGCTCCGCGTTTAGCACATTTTCTATGTGCATTGCCGTAGACCATTGTACTAGGTTCAGAATTGAAGTTACCGATACGGTGTCTTATTTTTTGTACAAATAACTTTTGCGCGTTGATGTTTAACGACTGCAGTTAGACAGGATCATTGACATAGTTTTATTATTATTATTGAGCGTAAACGTACCTCAAAACCCCATAGATTTTATGAACATATTAAACAAAGACTGTTGGGAACAATTATTAATTACAAAACGTGACTTATTCGCATTCAATAAAGTATCAAGTTAATTAAATACCGTTTCATAATTAATAATGTGTAAAAGTCGTGAAAGTTTGGGAGCAATGTTGCAGTATCTAAATATTTTTATTTGAATTACTGGCAACTCTTTGTTGGATGCCAAACTACACAAGCTTTTGGCGCACACATGTTCCTATTTTTTCCAAGAAAATCAGTAGGCTTTGGTTGGTAGTGAAGGCTTACATAATTCAATAATACCCACATTAAATTACGAGTAACACAACATGAATCATCTTCAAGGTCGTTCAAAGGCGGAGCATTCAATAAATATAATGCCTCGACTACTTCACGGCCTCGCGTGATATGGCGGCCACCATGAATAACGAGGTGCTCACAAACATGGCAAGAACAGCCCTTCACGATGTGACGGCACGCCATCCGAATACGTAATAAAGGAATTAGCCCAGACACCTGGCGATATGACTTGTGATATTCATCATGTCAGAGTATTTGACGCGAGCGAAATTGAAAAATGTGTTCAGCGAGGGTTTCCGCTAAATATATTTGCTACAAAGATTTGTTAAAGGAAAGGAGATATTATTATTTAATATAAAATAATTAACACGTTACCTACTGTGTAAAAAAATAAAGCAGTCTTTATGAAATTATATCCGATTAGCTGGTACTACCCATTCGATTCGAACAGTGCGAAAGTAGTCACAGCGGTACAATACCATTCGTCAGTGTCAAAAGTGTAATTTTTTGGTTGAAGAAATATCACTTTGACACTGACAGATCTTTATCGTACCGCTATGTTTTCTTATAAGGATTGTTCGAATCGGGCCAAATATTTAGTTTCTTCAGAGTATTGGTACCTTAAAAGACAGTTCCTTTATAAATTAAGCAGCATTGTTAGTGAATGCAATATCTTTCGCTAAACTTCATTGATTGCATGCAAGCTATAAAAAGATATTATTTTTTAGGCTTGATCCAAAGCAATTGTAACGGACAATTAATAAGCACTCAGTTGTTTCGTCGATCCAATTTAACAAGAACGTTTCCAAAATAGCCAATATTGAGACAACGTTAAATAAAACATTAAACACAAAGACAAATTCAGGGGCCTTTTTACAGAATAGGCGGTCGGGGACGGAAAACAAATGAAAAACCCAATTAAGTATCCTCGCTCCCAGAATTTTAAGAGAAAATGCTAAAGTTTAAAGTCAGTTAACAGCTTTTAGCGTAAACGCTTTCTTTCTGTGCTTATGTTAATCATGAAACGTGAACGGTAGCTTTGCTTTCAGTGTTAATTTACACAATTGTCTAGGAACACTCCTAGTACTGCCCTGCTGCTACAAACCAGAAGAAACAAAGTACACAAAAGATCCTGCGCTTCGTCTGGTCTGTACAGTTAGGATATATTAAATTACTTACTGTTAGATGTTTGGGTTTAAATAAGAAGCTTATTGATTGCTAGACGGTTTGAATCTTATCTTTTTTTTTGTTACTGCTTCTATTTATTATTTACGATAGTGCTTCCGAACTGCCGAATTGGGGACCCACCTCTTGCCCGTCTAAAATAGGGAGCATGAAACATTATTATTAGTACCAGCTGTTAACCCGATTGGTCGGCAAGTCGTCTTATGTTTCAGTGTCCACTTAAATTTCACCCACCCACCAATGGTTCGCGAACAAAGACAAATTCCAAAAAATTCTACCTAAAATAATAGTAATTTCGTCACGCAAATTCGAATTATTGTCTAACCTCTTTACAAATAAGAAATTGCCTACACTTTAAAGCGCACCCTAAATATTTTGATTTACCTCGCACGTAAACGGTTGTTTAAATGTATGTATATTAGCGTTATGTGTGCATTTTATTTAAAAAATACATTTTAACACATAAGTAACGAATCCTTTGTGACAATCTCTTTAAAAATCCTTTTACAAACCTCCATTTTCTTAACATTTTTTGTACCGAACAAATGTAACTGCGTTCTGCTGTAAATGATAGTCATTTGTTTCTTTTGACCTCGAAATCCCTCCGGAATAGTTGGTAAATTATTTGGCCACATGAGCAGATTCGTGTGAATGTACACTTGAATCTAGTGTTATTACACTGAATTAATTAACTATTGAAATTATTTCATGTGAATTCATAAATAATGAAACCAATAATGAAATCACACGAGCCTTATTGCCCTTACTGCCCTTACTGTGGAACGTATCTGTGAAACTTAGTGAATACTTATTTATTTATAGGTACTATATGTACGGCCAGAGCACAATCCCAATGGATGGTCCATTGGGATTGTGCTCTGACTGTACATATAGTAACTCACACTAATAATCTCCGAATACTCATGGATGCCTCATTTTGGATGATTACCCTGAATTCCTCGTTTATCACTAGCCTATGTCTGCGACTTCTTTTGCATAGAAAGATAATTCTCGCGATAAAAACTATCCTGTATCCTTTCCCAGGACTTAAGCTATCTCCATACAAAGTTTGATCTAAATCACGTATCGTCGGTAACAGACAGAGTTATATTCGCGTTTGTAATATTAGTAGGGATTATAGTAGAAAAGTTGTATGTAGTGGCCTAGCGGTGAAACGTGCCACTTCCAAATCCGCATCTCGCAGGTTTGAACCCCGGCTGGTACCAATGAGTTTCATACGTGAGGAAACTGCATACATCTGCGATGAAATTCAAAAGTGTATGTGAAGTCGCCACCCGCTTTGGGCAGAGTGGGGACTGACACCGCCTATGCCCAGCAATAGGACATTTATAGGCTGCACTATTACTTACCAAGTATACTGTTGATGCTCCCGAGCGTGACAAAGCAACTACGTAGCTGTTGAACTGGGAGCTGGGTTATAACCGCGAAAATCGCGACCTTGAAGATCGCTGACGCTGATTCGTGCATGCATAGGTAAGGTGCAGTAGCTTCAGAAAACGGATTGAAATAAAATCGTAGCGTTTTTTAGGATCGTAGTACGGCTGCCATAAATTTAATTAACAATGTTGAGGCCTGAGTAAAGACTTTCGCTTGATAGAAAAAAAGCGGCCAAGTGCGAGTCAAGAGTGGACTCGCCCATGAAGGGTTCCGTACCATTTATGACGTATTAAAAAACTACTTACCCCCAAAAATTGGTTTGAATGAGATCTAGTTCGTTCAAACCAATTTTTGGTGGATGTTTGCATAGTAATGTACATCATATATTTTTTTTAGTTTTATCATTCTCTTATTTTAGAAGTTACAAGGGGGTCACACATTTTACCACTTTGGAAGTGTCTCTCGCGCAAACTATTCAGTTTAGAAAAAAATGATATTATAAACCTCAATATCATTTTCGAAGACCTATCCCTATGACCTATCTATCTACCCCAGACGTATGGGTTTGATGAAAAAAAAATTTTTGAGTGTCAGTTCTAAGTATGGGGAACCCCCAAAATTTATTGTTTTTTTTTTCTATTTTTGTGTAAAAATCTTAATGCGGTTCACAGAATACATATACTTACCAAATTTCAACAGTATAGTTCTTAAAGTGGCTGTGATATACGGACGGATAGACAGACAGACATGACGAACTTTACCCAGATTCTAGCATACAAAAAACTTTGAACTTTAAAGATTATAAATAATAAATCTTGCATAAAAGCTAAACAAATGGGAATAATTTCTTAAAATGAGCAATATTATGCTTGAAAAAACTCAGCAATTTTTTATTATTATTATTATTTTAAAACATAAAAAAAATCATGATATCCGCGCTCCCAGGCACGCACGTCCTTCTCGATCATGCTTACGCTCTGTGAGAGTGAGAAAACACGAACTTTCTGCCCCGTAAGTGAAAGTCATGGGTAGATAAACCCTGACCATCGTCTATGTCTTATCGAAACCTGTACAAAACCGTAAGGAATTGTTAAATCTGAATCGGGTTCTGGGTCCGTTATGGGTGGCATTTGGTTTACACGCCGTCGTCCGACGTCAGCTACGTAACTGCAACGACGGATTCTAAAGCAAGCTAAGTTGTCCCATGACTAGGTAGTTGTGATTTAAGCTTGCATCCCGGCACCCTAGGACACTATTGACGACCGGTCTGGCCTAGTGGGTAGTGACCCTGCCTATAAAGCCGATGGTCCCGGATTCAAATTCTGGTAAGGGCATTTAGTTGTGTCATGAGAACGGATATTTGTAACAGTTTTGAATGGTATACGGTTATTTCCACTAGACTTAAATCCAACGAGATATCAACCGTGATTACCACACCGGGATTAACAATATAAAAGGTAATCCCGGTTCATATCCCGGTCGATTTAACTCACGGATAGTTCTTGAGTCATGGCTGTTTTCTATGTATTTGAGTATTTATATATTATATATATCATTGTCTAATTACCTGCAATACAAGCCTTATTGAGCTTACTGTAGGATTTAGTCAATTTGTGTAATAATGTCCTATAATATTTATTTTATTTATTTATTACTGAAAAGTAGATAACGAACAACACTTTTTGCGTAGAGATGGCTCATAATTCTGAGTTCAAGTAAGTTTAAGCCAACATATAGGTACATACAGGCTTGTAGGTAGTGAGTGATCCATACTATTTATTTATTTACACATATAGGTATACATATAGGTGTACATATAGGTACTATTTATAAATATTTATATATTATATATATCGTTGTCTAAGTACCCTCAACACAAGCCTTATTGAGTTTACTGTGGGACTTAGTCAATTTGTGTACTAATGCCGTATAATATTAAATATATTATTTATTTATTTATATGATTTTTATGCGAACTTTTTTAAAGAGTAGAAATTTAGATAGGCTACTTGACGCAAAAGTGTTTAAGCAGTTAATTATGAATTATGGAACACATTTTAAGAAATCAGTTTGCCAAAGTAAGGTATCTAGCTTAAATAAATACAACCTTAATTGTTTTAACATGGCGACCATACACGACATTAACATAAAGAAATATTCTTATAATACGATATCCCTCCCACGATTCCTCGGATTTGGTTGAGTTCAAACAATTTGGCGAACGGATGGGATAGAGCTCTTCCTCATTGACCTATTGAATAAAATTCCCGGATTCCGGTTTAATGAGCAACTTATCAGCGAACGGCCAATTCCGGGAACAGCGGCAAATTGGACGGCTTCGAGCCGTCATTTACCGTCTCTAGTTTAATATTTCTGTTCAATTTACCTCGGGCTTGTTGTAAATATCTAAATGCAGGAAGACAATTAAAAAGCCTCGGTTTGCGTTTTACTTCAATTAAAAACATTTAATTTGTGTGCATCTTTTGATGATCAAACGAACTTCTTGAAGTGAAGTTCGATCGATATTATATGAGTCACTTCATTTGAAGATATAATTTTATATTAACCATGTAGTTTCCCTATTGTACAGATAGCATCGCACACATTTAAGAGTAACTATTTTGATTAAAACTGTGAAAACCAATTTCCGCCCACTTCCGCTTACTGGTTACCTGCGTGCGGCGACCGCTGCGCTCTTCATTATTTTTAGAGAAGGCAGGAACCAAAACTTATATCAGGGCTCTAGGGTGGGTGGGACCTTATATTATATCTTCAAATGAAGTGACTCATATAATATCGATCGAACTTCACTTCAAGAAGTTCGTTTGATCATCAATTATATTTCGTCACTTCATTTTTCAGATATAATTTTATATTAACCATGTAGATGTTTAGAGATATAAGTTTTGGTTGAAATAAGCCGAAAGCTTTGGCTGTCTGAGTATCTGGTTTAAGTTAAGACGTTCCTCCTAACTAGCACATGGACGCCGGGACCTCTCAAAGAGAGAAAAAAAAAACTTCCCAATTTATATGCCATGCCAATGACCGCAGGATTTTATTTTATTTACTGTACGTTACGTATACACCGTACTAACATTAGAAATATATTATTAAAAAACATCATAGTGAGACACTAAAAACATATATCTATCTTAGTCCGAAGTAAAATAAGTCATTCGGGTGAAAATTATTTGTTAATGTTAACCATGGTGATAAACCGAAATATTTAGTATTTTTATTTATTTTTTATTTATCTGAACTACTGTATTTGCAGTTAGGCCGTTACTCATATAAAGTATCCTTGGTATGAGATATTCATATTATAGTTTAATGTTTCAAATTATTAGATTATAAGTTAATCGCCATATATATATGGCTAGAATTTATTTATTTTCAGGTGCTAAAGATTTATTTTGATCAGAATTTATTTATTTTCAATTTCTAGAGATTTATTTTCATCAGTTGTATTAAGTTAGTGTCCCAAATATACCATATTTTGAAGTTTTGAGTTATATTATTTAAAATCGTATTTCAGTCGTTTAACTTTAACCAATTCTATAATAAAAGAAAACGATCTGATGATCCTATTTATGAAAACACATGATACTATTTTAATTGACTGCTAAAGAAATCCAGAAGTATGGTAAATGAAACTGAACCAAAATTAAATCAATGCTTTAGCGAACAACTGTGTAATGGGTTGTGTTTTAAGCCATCGTAATCGTAATTGAAGTTATTATCACTGTATCGAACGCAGAGTAGCCCACCTGCGTAGACTGCAGACCAAGTTCAGGACATAATATGTGTACACAAGTATACTGTGGCAATTGAGTTATGAAGCCTTGTTTAAAAGCATAAAGAAAGTTTAGGTATGTAGGTTCAAAATAAAAAGTACATATTAGGTATGTACACATGATACATATATATATGTATATATAATACACCTTTTAGGATATCAAAACAAAGCCTAATAATCCCGTTTCAATTTGTTGTTCACAATGAAACATAATTCACTAAGATTCTATACACTTTGTGGTCTACTTTACATTCAGTTTAATTCGATTTCAAAAAGTAGAATTAATTCATAAAACGTCCATTTATGAATGTATGAAAGTTCACTAGCGGTCCTTGCCCGCGATACGGAATTAAAGAAGACAGGCGGTACTACTATTGATATCAACTTCAGACTCGTCTAAGAGTAATAATAACTAAAATAAGACGTAATTTATGTCAACGATACAACCCAGCGTTACCTCCAGACAGGGTAGGATACGTTGTATTCATTGAGCAGATGGCGACAATGAGAAAATTCAGTTATTAGGCTCATGCACACGCATGTCGGCTTACAGCAGCTCCTGCTGAACGAATAGTGACACAACGAGTCTTTGTAGATACAAAGACTCACGCGGCCTAGCGCGTTTTAAGATTCTTAATTTAAAAATAATAGTTTTTTATTTTATTTTCTCCAAAACGTGTCTAACGTCATTAAAATGCATTAAAATCTCTGATCTATTCAAGAAGAAATATATTTTGGCTTTTATCAAATGCAAAAATCCGTTCTTGAAATATAAGAAATATATGAACGTGCATAAATCCATATGCTTTCGGTTAAGATATGAAAAAATAAATTTATAAGGCTACTATAACTACTACTCAACTTTCGAAGTTATTTCTTATATAACATTATAATTTACCCAAATTGAAATGTTTATTATTGCGCTCATATTGCATATAATAAATAGGGCAAGGGCCAAGGCCCATTAATGACATCGGAATATATTTATAAATTAATTTTATATACCTAATGTATATTCGAGCTACTCGTATTACGGTGCTAAGTTAATAATAACCAGTTAAACCTGAGTAGGTAAAGTCAGCGTACAACATACATGATCAGTAATTAGCTTAATAAACATATGTACATGACTCCATGTGACAAGTCTTTTCATTCGAATAAAGATAAATAAGATGACCTTTTTTCTTTTATTAAATATTAATGACAGCATGACACGATTGACCATATTTGCACAAATATCGGTGCTGTAGCTGCTATTCTCTCAGCGCAAACTAAACTAGCACAGCAATCAACCACGATAACAATCCATAGTTTTTCACGTATTAAGCATCAAATCTCAAATGCCCTCTATTTTTATTTTATCCAAATATTCGCTCTGTCGGTAACGAAAGACATAGACGTAATGTTGTATATTTTTATAATGTATAAAAAATACACTTATAGAATAACTGGCATAATAAAATAAAAAAATGTATTGCTACTGTGGTTGTGTTGCGAGTTTAGAAAACAAATATTATATTTAGTGATTCGGTCTTAATTTTATGAATGACTATATTAATTATACAGTAGTATAATTAGATTACAGATACTAAATGTATATGTACATATATTTCAAACTTAGCAAAAACATATTGCATAACCGTTTTGAGTGTTTTAAGTCTAGTGAACGTATTGCATAGTACCATCGCAATGGCTGAAAGAGTACCGCGACAGACACATGAGAGTTGAACCATACATTTATTTATTTATTTTATACGATTTCTGTTACCTAATTAATTATTTAGTTATTTAAGTAGTAATCTGAGGGGTAATCCTTTAAAGGATAATCAGAGGGTAATCGTCTTGTTGTTTTAATACAATTAAATAAATATATGAATAGGTATTTACCTAGTTACCGATTATTTACAACCATAAAAATAAACACGTAATGTCTGTGAGAGATGCGAACAAAATATCTTAATATGTGCAACTCGCCAAAATGAAGAGAAAACCATATTCTGATTAACTCAGATGGATGGTACTCTAGTGGTGCTTGACACTGAGCTCTTGCAAATTGTTCTAGTAAATTGTGATGAAAAAACTCGTCTTCCTCTAATTCAATTGAAGTAAGTGTACTTATTATAATTCAATGATTCAATTGAATTAATTATCCGGTATAACTTTAAGAAAAAATCTAATTTTCAAACAGATAATAAGTACTTACTGGCATCGCCAATAAGCGACCATGACAATTACTCATTTATATCAAGTTTTGTTATATCTTATTTTGAGAAATAAAGATTCTTAAAACTGATATTATAAATAGGTATATTTTGATATAAGTATTCATTTGGTTGACTCTTTTTTATGCGATTTAATATAGGAGTAAACCAAAGTTGCCCATAACATTATTGACGTACGTAGCCATATTTTTATAGTTCGTTTTACGAATGTTTCTGCATATCATAATGATTTAAAAATCGACACCAAAAAGTGTGCACTGTCAGGGCACCACTATACATATTAACAAGATATTTTATCAAGATTAAGTTTAGAAATTGCTTTCAAATCCATTACAGGTCTTTTATGACATATAAGAGTTTAAATATTGTACGTCAGAAAGAATATACTTTAAATAATACTGTGACGTGATGTAGGTACACGTAGCAATTCCCACTTTTAGAGACAAGTTATACCTACCCAATGTATTAATATTATATTTATGTGGGTAGTGTAGTATAAAAACAATGTACTATTGTGTTAAATACAACATTTGTGAGTCGCTTGTTGATTTACATTCAACCTATGGGCGGGGATTCATACTTCTTTTTTCATTTAATACCGTACTATGGGTTAGGTGTGAGTAAAATTTGGATATATTTTAAATGTTGGGCCGTCTAAAACCAAATAAAAAGAAAGCCTCCCTCGGCTTTATAACACAACATTATTCCCATTTTTAAGGCAATAAATTTCCCACAAAATATATGGGTATTATGAAAAATGCACCAATATGAATGTCTAGGCCCTTTGTTTCGTTGTGCGTTGTGCATTATCCGATCTTTTGGTTCACGACCAATCGCCGCGCCGGGCGAAATCGGTGTTCGAAATACGAACAGACTTTCCTTCGTGTTGGTTCACGACCAACCCCCAGGATGATTTTTTATGCCTTTGTTTCGTTGTGCGTTATCCGATCTTATACCTTCGTGTTGGTTCACGACCAACCCCCGGGCGAAATCGGTGTTCGAAATACGAACAGACTTTCCTTCGTGTTGGTTCACGACCAACCTCCAGGATGATTTTTTCCATCGTGTTAGTTCTCGACTAACCTCCAGGATGTATGTATGTCCTTCAAGTTGAAGGATTGCACAACGATTTTAAAAACAAATATATGTATATTGCACAACGAATTCAATGAAATCTCACAGCTAACACCATAGTAGGCAACGAAGATCGTTATAAAAAATGTGGTCTTGTGCCGAAGTGTTCGGCAACTAGACCGAGGTGTGGACGCTACCACGCACAAATAAAGAATGAAGAGCGCAGCGGTCGCCGCACGCAGGTAACCAGTAAGCGGAAGTGGGCGGAAATTGGTTTTCACAGTTTTAATCAAAATAGTTACTCTTAAATGTGTGCGATGCTATCTGTACAATAGGGAAACTACATGGTTAATATAAAATTATATCTGAAAAATGAAGTGACGAAATATAATCAACACATTGTGACAGACGTCAGCCTATTCTCTATTCAAAAATTATTTTAGTAGCTACCACGACTACCTTAGCATTGTCAAACTAACATATACGCTAACGTCTGCGTAACTTACTTTCTGTACATCTTGCTCGCACTAATATGCTATTACTAGTGAGATGCATAAAAATTAATACGTTCACTGACAGTCCGACGAGAGACGTAAATGGAGAGCCTCGTCATGGCACCACGTCTTTTTTTTTTTTTATAACGATAGGCAAGCGTTTGACCACGATCTCACCTGATGGTAAGTGATGATGCGGTCTACGGTGGAGCACGCTTACCTATGAGATACCTATTTACCCTAGCCTTGAAGAGACCCAGATTGTACTCATGCGGAAACACAGACTCGGGCAGGGCATTCCACTTGGCAGTTCGCATAAGAAATGTTGAAGCAAAACGCTTCGTGCGTATTTGTGGAATACCTACCATGAAGCGGTGCCGGAGAGGTGAAATGGGGACGGAGGAATAAGGTTGTGCAGTTCCTCGGCACACTCTCCGAAATGTATCCTGTAAAAGATCGTTAGGCTGGCAACCTTGCGACGATGCTCCAGACTTTGGAGTCGAGCATTCGTCAGATCGTCATCATTAATGATTCTCTTGGCTCTCCTCTCAACTGACTCGAGCGCCTGTAGCCGATGATTTTACTTTGACAAAACCACAATCCCGTCCACAGACGGCGAGTTGTCATAGGATTATAATGAAGACAAGTATCTTGTGTCGTTTAAACACATCAAAAGGCTTTCTAGTGTCGCAGCAAAATCTTCAGAGTGACTTACCGACTTTATGCATCACCACTCGTCAGTATAAGGCCATGATGCATGCTGCGGCACGACACGACTGAGGACGTTACGGCTATAGACGAGATGCGAGATGAGCCTCTTCAATATATGAAGATGTATACAAACTGAGCTGGCAATATGTGGCACAACTTTTATGCGACGTGGCTGTCCGACCATATACGTGAAATATCTTGTATGGGTATTATCTGTGCCACAGTAGGCAATTTCGAGAATGGCGTTATGCCCGTAAAAGTGTTAAGTTACGTTCACGCGAGCGAATATGTCAGTGTCAAACTGTTTGTAGCCGTACAGGGGGCCGGTTTTTGAATTTCGATCGTTCGATTTCGTCACTAAATAATCTGTGAAAAACGGCGAAATGCTATAAAAAAGAAACGAGCGATAGAAATTGAGAATATAGTGGTATTGACCACTCGTTTTCAATTCTAGCTGTAGAATTTAAGTAAATGCCTAGAAGTGGAGATAGCATGGAAGCCGCACGTAATCCAGCGCTCGAAATGCAGAAATTGGCCCCCTGTACCTTTAAATCTTTTTAATAAGCATTCCCGTATTAATAATTTATTAGGTTCTTCCAATCACGAGGTAAAAGTATATTTATTCAAAAACAAGTATTTTATCATATTTGTTTAATTTAGTAGGTCAATAATATAATAGTAGGTTTGGTAAATCTTAACTAGAATAACACAACAGGCATACTTACATACGAGAATATGATTTATACTCGTCTTTAATTAACATTTTGTTACAACAAACCTTTAAAAAAAATCCGGAGTAACGAGTGCTCGTGAGAGCCGCGAATAGGATATAAAACCGAATCATTTATGCGCGATAATCCATTTAAGCCGATGTATTAAAAACAATAAAAACGCAATTGTGGCACCTATAAATAAAAGCTAAATGTGTCGTGTGCGGCCTGCCGTTGTCGAGTCTGGGACAACACGTCACTCGTTAGAAAAACGTCATATGTATTGCTTAGTGTAAGGCGCTTACGACGTTGTTTCACTAATAACAAACATAGTACGTGTTTCTAACCCTGAAGAAGGGATTAGAGATCTCATTCAATATTTGTAAACCTGCTATGCTAGTGGGAAATAAACAGATACACGTAGAATCCACAGGAAGAGCGAAGAAATGTTATACAAGTATACACATAATAAACAAGTTTCAGGGTTTGTGGCGGATAATATTAAATTTTCTATGTTCTATTATGCGTGTACCTATTGTCTACACGTATGGTTGTTGATGTGATTAAAATAACACTTTCAAAGGTTAAATTATAGTAAAATAATAATAATCATCAATAATCGATTCCCCGCCTATCAAATTTTACTAAAAGTACACTTGTTCACATATGTAAAGTGTTTCAACGGATTTGGATAAATATTAAAACGTGTACTTACATATTAGCTCCACCCCAAGCATCATATTTATCATAATTTTTTAATTTTTCTGTATACACATTAAATAATTGAACTAAAATAATGTATGTGTCGTATAATAACTAAATTATACCTGTATATTTACGAGAACTTTCATAAATACTTCATAACAGGATATCGTCTTCAAAACTCACATTCATATAACATAAAGGGGCTCCGTTATCGTTTCAGACTTCCCTTCCATGACTTCATAAACTTCGTAATAAACAAATCATAAAAACGTTACGATATTACGAAAACTCTCAACATTTCAAACACGTGCGTAAGTATCGCCAGATTACAATAACGCAACTATTAACAAAACAACCTTTACTTACACTTAGATCCGATCCGTATAAACCACTTAACACTTCCACTTATCAACTCAGTCACTTGTAAGTAGACTTTTGTAACTGTTGCAAGTTTGAAGAAGTGCTACGGGCTACGCGCGTAGCGGTCTACGGTTGGCGCGGGACTGTAGCAGGCGCTACAGCTAAAGAGTTCGGAAGGCTGGCAACCCTGATCGATCATTAAGGGTGCGCTCTGTTTGTCAACGTGTTTTATTATAATGTATCCTGAAAGGTATTGCACGGATTTTTGGCGTAGTTGCGTATAAGAGGATTGGGTTTTTCTGTACATTTTTGGTAACTTCCGTATAGGCGCCTGTTTTTTGTATTTTTTTTTTATCGATCATAAGTCACCAAAGTTATGATACTATCAGTAAATAGCATAAGTTACAAATGTTAAGGGAAGGGTTAAAAAGGGACTAATCGTCAGGAAGAAATATTCTTGCCATACCACAGACAACAAAATTGAACTCATCTATTTAAATAGTCTATTTAGAGTAGTCTATTATATACATCCTTACAAACTAAAGCCAGGCCAATTTCGACCTAGGCGAGCCTTACCGAGAATAACATATTTAAACAGACGATTTTAAAGTATCTAAAAGGCATTTTTACAGAAAATTGCACCTGTAACTTTTTCCGAATTTAATTTTTTGGAGAATTTCGTTATCCAAATCACGTTTCACGTATAATTAATTATATGTACTTTGGGTTATACTAGACTATCAGAAGAAAAATTGGGTATACTTTTTAGTCTTTATCAAGATTTATTTAAATAAGAAAAATAAAATCTCAGAATTTCTGAGTCCTGGGAAGTATTCTGTTCCAATTTTTTTTTCTAAAGATTTTTTAACGTTTTATCGAAATGCAATTCGAACTTGACGTAGCAGTATTTGATTTCAATAAAAAAATTAGCAAACGACAAAGCGCACATTGCATTCGCATCCTTTTAAAATAATATTGAATTTCGTATCATCAATCTTCCAAGTATTTGAATCCGGGAAACATGTTATACAGTGACTTATGACTTTACTTTGCCGTTGTGTACTTTACATCCTTGTTATAAATCACTTTGTGACATTTTTTGTTCACGAATAAATATTGCTGGCCTTTCATGGCTATTTCAGGATTCAGCTCCCGTGCTCTATAATTAGGGAGTATGAGGCGAGTGACTAATTGTTTTTAAATGAACGTGACTATTTTTGACATTGTTTTTGAGGGTAAATAGGCAAAGGGCACCCCATAGATCCATAGAAACTTAACAAGTGGACTTTTTAAGGTAAATATATTTGACGACCGGTTTGGCTCAGTGACCGTGCCTATGAAGCCGATGGTCCTGGGTTAGAATCGCGGTAAGGGCATTTATTTGTGTGATGAGCACAGATATTTGTTCCTGAGTCTTGGATGTTTTCTATGTATTTTAAGTATTTTCTAAGTACCCACAACACAAGCTTTCTTGGCTTACCGTGCGACTTAGTCAATTTGTGTAAGAATGTCCCTATAATATCTATTTATTTATTATTATTTAATATGAACTTATTAAATCAATTAACGTATAAGTACTTAATTTTTTTTAAATCCAAATGCACTACTTGTCGCAATTTTCCCAGAGATCCTGAAAATGCAAGTCAACGCCCGGTCACCGAACTGGGAACTCGATTACGGCAGACACTGGCGGACTGCCAAACACCAACAAAGGTCTACAGACGACTTACCCCCGTTTTACTGTTCCAAACGAAGCAGGGACCGATATCAATTACAGACTGTTAAGCATAACAACGAAGGCGAAACGTCGATTGATGATCTGATTAAGATCGCAGGGGACCAGCATATGACCGGTCGATATACAGAACTTTAAGGGTACGAGTATCCTGCAGGTACTGCATGTGTCCATAATGTGACCATTAATTTTATGTGGCAATTTGACTTCCGTTTTGATTAAAACGCCAATGCCAACACTTATTGAAACGTTTATTATAGATAGCCTTACAGTTCAAACGGAGATCTATGGGTACATCTTATGCTTTGTCGTATCCTCATGACTGAGGAACGTATTATTTATTGGGAAGTTGGGGGCCTTTGAGTGCCACGTCGACCAAGCAGTGATCGATTGTGACGGCCCTTTACCTGAGGAACGTAACTACTGTGGACACTCTTCACCAATGCTCTCTATCTTGGGCCCAATAAATTCTGGCCTAAAATGTGGCTTTAGTCTCTGACGTTATTCTGTCCGCCCGACGCGTAGCCATACATCGACCTCTGAACTTCGGCCGAAGAAACTAACCGCCCGACTCGAACTTTAAAATACGTCAAAAATTTGCTAAAGATACGATATGGATCGGGTATGTCAATGTCAAAAGTGACGTTTCTTCAAACAATAACGTTACTTTTGACACTGACATATAAGATAAGATAAGATTTCTTTATTGTCAAAGCTGTGTTTGTACATAGGTCTTATAAACATCACAAATGTCCATCAGCTTGCCCATTTCGGGCGTACAATAATAAACTAAACTAATACATGCAAACGTAAAACAATAACATAACTTCAAAACAATTAATTTTCTATGTACATAAAATATTCATTTAAATTATAGAAACATATCCGATCCATGTCGTATCTTTAGCAAATTGTGGTTTTTTTATCTTGTGTGTCTTTTATTTGTTTGTTCGTTGCCGTATTTATTTATTTACTTTGCCACAATATGACTTTTTATTTATTTAAAATATTGACGTTCGATTCGAGTCGTAAGTACGTGGGTGCAAACAGTGGAGTGCTTCGTTTTAACCATACAACAATAGGTAGATCGTCTAGAATAATAAATAACGTAAAAAAAGCAACCGTGTGTAAATAAGGGCATTGCGTAAATAATAAGCGAACTGTAATATTTAGCCATCTTTGACCACTAGAGAGCAGCGGCTATTCGTAGTGCCTCTCTGTATTACATTATTCCATTTGAATTTGAATCTTGCGATAGGTAGGTATTAGATCCTTTTCTGGTATGAACAAGATAAATATACTTAAATTTTAACGTTTTAGTGTCATAAAACCATTTAAGTCGACGAATGGGCTAAGAGTGAATCGTGTTTATTCCACCGCGAATCATGTCGTTTATTTTAAGCTTTTCAGTTAAAATGTAAGTAACTAGCTATAAAGTAATAAGAAAAAACATGGGTACATTTTCTTGAAGACGACGGACATTAATGTTGGATTCGTCTAACACTCAGGCATAATAATAAAAAAACTTCAGAGAGTTAGATGATGTATATAGTACTTAAATTTGTTTTAACAGCATAACTTAACAGGTTACTAAGTTAAAATATATTTCGTGGAAAAATACTTTGATATAATCATTTTGTGACCACATACCGTACACTGCCAAGAGCGTTAGGTTAGGAAGATTATAATGGTCATGAAAAACTGAGGGAGGTGGTTGATCTTAATCTTCTTCGGTCCATCTTCACAGCATCTATTATTTCGACCTTGAAAGAACGCAACAGAGATACTTACAGTTATGCTTAAGAAGCCTCGGCAGTTCTCAACCAATAAGAGTCAATAAAGTACTTACTAATTATTATTTAGTCACCGCCATTCACGTTTCCAACCCTATTTTAGTTGTCATTTCTAGTGTTTTTATTTTTCATACTGCGACGGACTTATCGATTAATTTTTAAAGTGTTCTTATTTAAATCAAAATTGTTAACTACGCATTTTGACAAACTGCCTGTCACTGCTGTTTACCTTTTTTCAAAAATTAAGCGTCTTATATGCTTTTATTACGTAAATATTGTAAATACTCGTTAACACTCTTCAATAAAAAACAATTAAGTTCTTAAATCTCACTTTTTAAATATTTGTTTAGCAATCGTGTTTACCCACCTAAATGAGTAAATACCAAATAAATACTCAGTATTTACTGACCTCTACTCTACCCATCCCTACTTGTACCAAATAATACCAATTTTATTTTCATTGTCTCGATATATAAAATATTTCTTATTGAGTTATCTGATATGTAATCACGGGCACCACGTGTAAGAGACTATAGGTATAATCCTTAGCAATGTTTATGTTACTGAATACTTACCCGAATGACAAGCATAATAATACAAACAAGAAGGATCATTCTTTCACATTATCACACCCATCTTTTCAAAATAAAAGCTTTTCGCTTTCAATATTTTTACTTTTAGAGAAGGAGAACCCTGAACATTTACTGCCTTTTTACGATTTCGTTGGCTTTCGATGCCAGGGTTAAGCCCATCACAGACGGAGCGATAATAATTATATATTAATAATACCTTAAGATACTGACAGATACAGACCGATACTTATAGTATAGGGACCGTGCGCGTTGGAGGGTCTGCCATTTTGTGACCCGAATCGGAACCATAAACATGTCACGTCACGTGTTTTCTTGTGCATAGTAGGTTCTGCCATCTTGTGGGCTACATCGGAACAAAAGTACATTTACGCCTCGCGCCAAAAATCTGACAGCTCCTGTGCTGCCTCCTACAGTTCATGCACGCTCCCTATAGCTAAACACCACACACGCCAACGATACCAAAATATCTATCGTGGTCTGTCTAGCACCTATTGTGAGAGAGACGAAATATACCAAAATATTTCGTAGCATACCGAACTATTATTTCGCAAGATACCTTAAGATATCTTGCTATATCGGAAGATACAAAAATATATAATATTATAGCTTTGTGTGTGGACTCTGTCAAATGGTACATAAAATTTATTGTAAAACGCCTTGCTTATAAGATATCTTTTAGTATATTATCGCTCCGTCCTCCGTCTATGACGGGCTTTATGGAAACGTATCTGTACTCATATAGCTTTGCAATGCGTAGAATTGATTGCAAAAAGGAGACGCCTGAAGAAAACTAGGATATGCATTAAAGTTTTACGACCGACCATTTAGAGCTCTGTGAATGACCTCATTCGAAATGGAATTTCTGGAGCGAAACAACTTAAAATTGCACAAATTTGATAAATTTTAACCAAAAACCTTAACGAGTAAGAGAACAAAGCAAACATTTTTTTTAATATTTGGTTTGTGTTTTAAGTAGTCACTCTACTATTATATGAATTATAAACTAAAATAAAAATCATGCACTAAAACAAAAGTGACCAACGGCCATTTCGAAGAATGAGATATGATAACGTTAAGTTCTGGTTTGGATGAGTTCTCATTTAGATATCATTTGCATGTCGTATAATTGACAGAAACAGCTAGATTCGGGCAACCAATGTCACTTTGAAGTTAGAAATATCGTAGATAGATCTTATTGGGATCACAGCGGAATCGAAATAAACGTCAATTTTGACATGTCGTTTAGTTATCGATGTTTTAAAGATATTTCCAAGATCTTAAACGTGTCTTAACCATTCTTCGAATCTCCCGTGGCGGAGGTCGGATTCAAACAGGCGTCGGCTTACGCGGTTAATCGTGAGCCGTTGGTTATCCTTACGAGTTCGCTGGACAATATCGGCCTGTCAGTTATTGCGATTGTCAGCTGTTGCGTATAACTGACAGGCGAACTGGTATTCAGTGGGCGCCTTTAGTACATGACATCTATTTCATTATACAAAAATCTTAAGCAAATATAAACTCATACGTAATATTTCAGAAAAACTTTACAATACATAGTTGAATAAATAAAACTCTAAGATTGACGAAGATCCCAGTAGCAGATAAAAACCAGACTAATATGAAATTATTACCATCTATAGGGATAAGGAGTAAAGACATCAAACTTTATAGCGGATAAGTCATCGAACACTAGAGTCTAATGTTAATAATGTTCTCACAGGATTACATGAGGGTGGTCCCCCCCCCCCCCCCCTCGTTGAGCTCTCTGGCAACCTTACTCACCGGCAGGAACACAACACTATGAGTAGGGTCTAGTGTTATTTGGCTGCGGTTTTCTGTAAGGTGGAGGTACTTCCCCAGTTGGGCTCTGCTCTAGATCTGGAATGACATCCGCTGGCTGTGCCCTACCACACAAATCGAGATGACATTCACAATGCCCATACCTCAATTAATATTTAATTTGTTGTATGTTTAAAAAAAAGTAATCACTGATGTCCCTCGAAAGTAAAATTGCACATTTTAAAAGCAATTTTCATATTTTTAACAGTTGTGTATAAATTGCTACAAATTTTTAAATGCCTGTATACGAGATTTCTTTTTATAAATAAATAAATAATGATCAGGATTCAAATCGCTGGGATTCAAGCCTAGAAAAAATCCTCAAGATTGCTTATAAAAATTTTGGCAACCGTATTGTTATCTAAAAAGGCGATACAATTTTTCAAAAACTCCTCTCTATGAACCTATGGCACCTTAAATTGTAAGTAAATAATAAATAAGTAATAATAAATTTAACTTATAAAACGAAATTGAAAAAATAATTATTAATTGACTGAAGTACTTATCGTAAATTCATATATCCAGCAGTAAGACACTTTTCCAGGCTAATTAAAAAAATATAGGTACCTTCATTTATCATATTTTAAAATGTATTATTAATATTTGGATTCCCAAATTAGTCTACAATCTATCTTTTTTGCGTTTATATTATACCTTATAGTCTACCTTTTAGTGTCCTCCACTTGGAACCTAACCTTACGCCTAGGGTACCTGTCTAGACACTACAGTAAAAACATTCCCAGACAGCTTCAAAGTTACATAAAATATTACGATAATGAAGTTCATAAGTTCAAACAGTTTGTTTAATTAGTGTGTTCACCGAACTGTTATGTTACTGTGTCAAGTAACAGTTAATATATTTTTTTAATCAGATTTATTTTATAAGCCACACATCAGGGATCGGAAACCGGTATTTTTTGTATGGGAACGAAAACGGTATTTTTTCGTTCTTTGTTAATTACTTCATTTCTAATTAGGCAATCTAATAAATAATACAAAGTCGTTATCTGAAAACACAACTGAGTCCTACATTTAGAGTATAAAATAAACCGAAATATATGGTTATTTCGATGTTTTTGCAAAAAACCGGTTCCGATCCCCGCCACACATCTTATGATTAAGTCGGCTAGTAACAGTTAATATTAATTTACATGAATATACGGGTAAAAAAATTATTGATTTAAATATTACATAAAAAATACATCATAATTAACTATAAACTATATTAAATTAATAATATTACACTAAACAAAATCACATGAAAAAACTTAGTCACACCCGTCCCGCTCTTTTCCGGATGCAAAGGTACCCATTACGCTCGTCCATCACTCTGAATCGCAAAAGATAGCTTCTACATCAGAAATGATCCGGAAAGAGGGTCATAACCTCTCTCCCGTAAACGCTGACCCAATTTGCCCAAGAAAATTTTGGCCTCGGCACACCAACACCCGGACTAGAATAGCAATATACTTTGACAGCAGCACCCTACTGGGCCCCAGCAGCACCCCAATTAGTGTCCGGCAGTCCGGCAAAAGTGCTGGCACACGTGGTATCCCAAAGTCGACACTTACCCTATTCAATGAATGATGAATATTGTAATTAAACCATAACATGGAATATAGATACACAACTATGTAGAACAATATGATAAAAAAATGATGGATTGTTCGTGTAAAAAATAGACTTAACATTCAGCATTTATGAAAGCACCACGATAATCTGACTGATGAGTACATCAGTCAGATTAAAATTTAATTACATTTATTAAAAACCAGCGAGGAGCATGTTGGGCCAAGCTCAGTGTAGGCTGCCCTGATCGGGAGCTATTAGTGGTTATCCTGTACATAACAAGCAATAGGAAGTATGTACCTTAGACATTTTACTAAGAAGGGAAGACTTTTTTTTTTCTTTTTAAAATTTTTAAAACGACTTAATCGATTATGTTCGTTAAAATTTTCTTTGAACGCCTTTACTAAGCTTTCCTTTCATGATTTTTGGTCCATGGTTTAAAAGTTATTTTTTTTCTATCGGAGCAATTGTTACCGTAAAATAATATTATGTTTGTCAAAATATGGTTCTTGAAGTCCCCTATTCTCTTTGGATGATCTATCAAGCGACAAAAAAACAAGTTATTTCCACTTTTAAAGTGGGGAGGTACCCAAAGAAAATTCATTCATTTCATGCCAAATTTCAGCTTTCTAACTAGCACTCAAAGCCACGGACGGGCAGACGGGCAGACGGACTGACACACATGTAGAAACTAAAAGGTTTCCTAATTAAATTACTACGGAACCCTAAAAAAAGATACTAGCCCCTGCCCGCGACTTCTTTCGCGTAGAAGCCGGTATTGTATTCCGTCACTCTCCGTGACGCCCCTCCTTCACACTAACCTTAGAACTCAAATTTGGTCATTTTCACCTCCTTCAATAATTCATTTAAATATAAAAAGTATCATAATATCGTTTGCATTTCTATTACAGGACTGCACTTGCAAGGCGCCCACGAGGGACCCGAGAGATTTTAACCACGCATTTCTGAGGCCAAAAGAAGGAAAAAATGTTATATGAGTTTAGGTAAATTACACAAAAAAATCTTTTTTGATTATTTGTTTTCGATTTTGTGTATGTATTTGTACATAAAATGTAAACGTTATTTGTAAAACTGTAACTAAGAAAGAATTTTAACTTTTTTTTCTGTAAAACCTATTTTTTGCAAAGTGATACTTGTCACTTTTTGACGTCTATCAATAAAGATATTTGGATTAGGTCCCTTAGTGACAACATCGCCATAAAAAAGGCGTTTTGCACTAAGTAACAATAAAAAGATGTTTTTTTTTGTAAGTGACTTTAACTCTGAAATTAGGGGCCATCCAAAAACTAGGACATTTTTGTCTCTAAATACGATCCGGAATATACTGTTAAAATCTTACCGTTTCCTCGCGAGCACCGTGCATAATTAGTAATTACGTTGCATACGATCGCGACGCACTGACGATGGCGTTCAAAATATCAAATTTATATCGTACTAGCTACGTCTGCGTGGAGCCGTGGAATGATGACGTTAATTGATAACGGGAAGCAATTTTATTTCCGACAGACGGTGACTCGCCCCCACAAGATTACTGTATTATTATTCATAAGGCTCATTTACACGTTGCGATCGCATACGAGTTTCATTACATTGCGGTATTTGATCGGTCGGCTGAATTGTACGTAACCTCAATAGTCCGCAATGTAACTAAAATCGCATGTAATTGCCGTCTAAATGAGTCCTTAAATTAGTCCTCAGCTTAGGATAGGTATCGTGGGAAGTTTACTTACCTACAATGTAAACAGGCAACGGAAATTTAAAAATAAATACCTGATCGAATTAATTTAATTTGACTTTTGCTCTGCGAAGATTAAGCCCCACGTAGGCGTTTGTTAGCTAAACAAGAAATATTTTCACACAGAAGTGTGCGTGTGCAATATTATAGAATGATTTTTATTATAGCATTAGTATTCCAAAAAATTAAGAGGCATTTACCTACGCTGCTAGGTTTCAAATAAAAATAGCAATGTTTATTCTCTATTGTTTCCCATAAAGTTTTAAGTCATAATGTATTGTTTATCCGCATTTTCGTTAGTCATAATTTGGTTTTTCTCAGAAACTCGTAACTTTTCAGGATTGCCATGAAACAAACCTAACCCTACCTATCTATAGGATAACCTTACGAAAATCCTGAGAAGTTAACGGTTTCAGACTTACGACTAATGATAATCGGACAATCATTACATTATGACTTTCAATAATTATGTCAAAGAAAGGGATCTCTTATTCGAGCTACTATTATTATCAAAATTAAGCTAACAAATGTAGAGATGGCCAGGCTGGTAATTGGTATATTTTAGCTACTTCCACAGTGTTATGTCGTATGGAATTCTGTTGTGGGGAAAAGCGGCAGACACACAGACTTTTTTTGTACTGCAAAAACGAGCTGTATAGTCCATATATGAACTGGGTGCTCGAGTATCCCTAAGAAAGAAATTCAAAGAAGCAAATATTCTTACGGTTGCATCTCAATACATACTTGAGAATCTTATGTATGTTTGGAAAAACATCCACGAATACAAGCTGAACAGTGATATCCATAATTATAACACTAGAAATAAACATAAGCTTGCTGTGTCCGCCCACCGCCTCCGTAAGGTTAGTACGGCTTTCGTCGGGAACTGTACACGTTTTTATAATAAAGTCCCCGCTGATATAGAATTTACCACTTAACAAGTTTTAGTCACATATTAAGCGCTCCTTGTTAAGTAAGGCGTACTCCACTGTATATGATTTTATAGACGATAGAGATGCCTTTAAGCCTGTAGCTTGATTTAGATAGGATGATAACAGTGAAATAAATATTGTTTTCTGTTCATTGTGAATTAAGCTAATGGAGGACAATTTCTTTCAATAGGTTGAGTTTGGGCAGCTAAAAAAAATACGTGTCCGTTATTTCAGACTACTCTATAACACATATAAATATAAATCAAATCGGAACCGGACAGTTGGGTACCTTTCCTTCTAAGTATAAATATTTATTGTCGAGGTTCCTTGCTAACTGAGAAAGGTAGAGTTAGGCCAAGCTAAGTTGGCAGCGATTTTGATAGCCCAGACTGTGCAAGGGTTATTTTAAACGTCGAACTTCTATGAAATTATGACTTTTAAATAACACTTGCACAGTTCTCACTCCAAGGTTACCGCGAATGCGTTCGTCTCGATCCCTATCAATCGTGGAGATAATGTTGCTATCAAATCAGCAAAGTCACAAACAATTCCTATGCCAATGCCATATGAACTCTTGTATGTACCTACTTGTATCAAACAATTCAGACACTAGAAATAAACTCTAAAATACTCAAAATACGAAAATATAGTTTGAAAAGTTTCAGGTACTTTAGACTTTATGTACAGGCTAATCTGCTGAGCCGACATGCTCTGAATAGCTGAAAACGAATGGCCGACGAAGGGTCAGCTTACGAGTTGGGAATTGTTGGGAAATCACGATGCGAACAGACGTTTACTGCTTAGTTAATTTCGTTTTATCCTTGCGGTTGTACAGTTGTACATAATTAATTCTAAATACTTACCCACGCAATGTTTTGAGTGTAGTAAAATACCAACTGTAATATTTACGAACGGTGACACGAATGAATAGAACTTTCCTATAATATCATTTTGTTGGTAAGTAGGTAGCACGGGTACCATTCTGTAATAATGAACTTGTAGTTGATTAAGATGCCTCGAGCTAACTTCAGATATTGGAATGAATTCAGTAATCGCAAATATCTTCTAAGTAAAGAGTATTGTAGAACCACCAATTTGACTTTATACGCATGGATTTGTATGCAGTGTTGTCACTTACGCAATATTCTTCTAATCTCCGGTTACCGTTACTGCTACTGTTCTGAATTATATTTAGAGTTTTTTTGGAATTCCAGAATTACTTTATACTTATGTACCTAACAATGCCTGTTCAATACCTACAGGAGTAAGCTTAATAATCAATCCACTCACGTAAGGTATAGTTAATAGACTATCTCGGAATTTGCATAATAGTAACTCGTTTAAAAGTCCCTCTGCAAACTTGGCATTCTTATTCATATTTATATTTTTTTGCCTAACAATAAGTCTGGAATATTATTCTTATGTAATTACAGGCGAACAGCTATTTAGCTGATGAGCCTATGTCACACAGTGTCCTGTATTATACAGTTCAAAGTTTGTAAAGTCGTATCACATCACTAAGTAACATCAGTCTAACTTATTGTTTAAAAGCCACTTGTCCAATCTGTTTTTAAACACATTGACCGAGGGAGCAGTTAAAACACTATCCGGTAAACGGTTCCAAGCTGCCACGACACGGTTGGACAAATAATCATATGCAGCTTTAGTAGAAGTGGGAGTGCAAACAATTCTTAGGCTGTGACCTCGGGTCTCACGGCTGATAGTTCTCTTATTAATTAAATCGTGAATGTCGGGGAGGTAGTAACAATGGGTAACAATCTTAAAACACTCGATAAGGTGTCCTCTCGCTCTCCTGGCGTGTGGGCAGCTTCAGTACCTTTAGCCTTTCTTCATAAGGTAGGTATTCTAGCTTAAATGGAATCTTGGTGGTTCTTCGCTGTGCACTCATCTTTGACAAAATAGGGATTCCATACTTGGAAAACATATTTAAGCAAAGGGCGGACATATGTTTTATTATTTTTGATAAAAACTTCAACAGATATGGATTGGAAAGAGCGTTTTATAACATACAAGAACGAATTCGCCTTTTTGACTTTATGTGCTCACCCAACTTCAGGTTATTTGTAACTGTCACACCGAGATCCTTTTGAGACGTCACCGCTGCAATTCGAGAGCTTTCTATCGTGTATTGAACCATAGGGTTTTTTTTACCGAGGTGCAGAACTGCGCACTTGTTAACATTCAATTTTAATATCCACTGCGAAGTCCACTCCGTTAACCGTTCCAAGTCAGATTGCAGCTGGCCAGAAGAAACATGAGGGTTAGCGAAGAACTTTCCATCATCTGCAAAGAAGCACGATTCTGACTCTATTAGTGCTATTAACCTTTTGACCGCCAAAGACGTCATATGACGCGCGCGGCTACAGCCCAATATCAACCTTCATGCGTACCGACAAGATAGGGGCCTCCGGTGGGAAGCACACACTATCAAAGCTTGTAACAAACTGGCGGGTGCCTGTTTCGCACTGCGACGCCTTGCAAGGGTGGTGCCCAGAGATGTGCTAAGATCTTGCTACTTTGCCACTGTGCACTCGGTACTCCAATACGGCGCAGAGCTGTGGGGCAGCGCTGCCGACTGGGAGCGCATCTTCCAAATGCAAAAAAGAGCCGTCCGAGCGATTGTGCTGGTAGGACAGGGTACATCAGCAAAGCCGCACTTCAAGGACCTCCAGATACTCACGCTGCCGTCTGTGGTAATATACCAAGTAGCGGTCTATGTTCGGTGCCACCTTAATGAGTACGCGAGAGGAGGTGCATAACTTGCGGAGTGCCCACAGACTATTGGGTGTTAAGCATAGGTTAACAAAGTCAGCGAAACAAACCCACGTGATGGGGCCGACTGTGTACAACCGACTGCCAGGTCATGTCACGAAAGCGCCATCATTAATAAACTTTTAAACACAACGATGGCTTATCGAGCACACTTTTTACAGCTTTAACGAGTTTATCGAGTAAGGAATTAGCACCTAAACTGAGATGTAATATTATTTTCAATTTATATTATTAATGCAAACTACCTATGTACAATGTTACAAATCATGTTTTGTAGCTATTTTTAGCTAATCATTTTGTAATAGCTAATAGCTATCCGGTTTGAAAATAACTAATTTATTGCTTTATAAATCTATCATTTCAGTTTGCTATTATTTCATCGCGCTTTTTTAATTGGAAAACTGCGGAACCGGACAACGAACAAAATCGCCTCAAATAGAGGACACCCATCTCTCAACCCCTTCTACGGACCGTAGATCATCAAATTGATCCAATTTCTTCAAACTGTGTAAAATATGGGGCTCCTTAAGCGAGTCGTCCATTAAAGGGTGGAGGATCCTGGCGTGACGGCCACGCTCGTGTACCCGACACGACTCGGTAACGGCAACTATGTCATCACTCTATGGTTATTCCAGATATTCTAATTGGTTTCTTCGTTAATGGTTGAAGTACAGATTTAGTTGAACCGATTCAATTGGTTTCGATTTAAAAACACCCATGCTCTTGGACCATAAGTACTTGGAGTATGACAGTAGCTAATCATTTTTTTTTATCCGTCTGGAAAACACTTTTAAATGTAGCACAGTTTGTGTAACATAATCATGAATTAGTTGATAAATTTACTGAACTAGCACAGTTGGTAAAATCAGTTTTACATCCTCCGGATAAGTAATCTAATCATGAAATCACTGCCGCCGAGAATTTATATCATAGAAAACATGAAATTTTAATTATTAAAATATAAAAATTTAAATTATTTCATAATAATTCGCTTGTAACTAACCCCCATATTCATAAAACTTTTGAAACCTTCATTACTTAATTTATGTTTTGTGCCGTTCTTACAAACATATAAATCTAAATGATAGAATAAGACAAACGATTACTTATCAACTATAATGTAGTTGATTAGTAATCGCATTTAGTTTGACCTAGTTAAACAGTGTGCATCAAAAGTACGAGTCAAAAGTATGGGGCAAATTACATCCACATGCAACAAGGCCCGATGTTGGGCCCGAAGTCGGGCCTGAGCAATAGTCGTTTTCCGTTTCACCAAAATGTTAACAATATTTGAAATGTGTACATTCTCTAACGTCTTATTTATAAGAGGCATGTCTCTATCTGTATTACAATTCGACTGTAGCGAATACTTTTAAACGCGAACTGTGGAGATAGACCTACGTACTTATATCTCTATTTGGAAAAGTATTTCAAGGTGGCAGATACATACATTTGCCACGTTTTTTTCATCGGATGCTATTGATGCTGACTGTACTACTAGTACAAAGTACAAATTAAATGTATGTATAACTCTTAAACGAAGGTTACTGATACCAAAGCTATACATCACTAATAGTAATGGATAAAGTATCTTAGGCCCTGAAAGTATGTGGGCCGCGTCGTGTGTTCTGGGGTCAGGAATTTGCTCCAATGATTTACAAACGGACCGCAAGATCGAACAAGAAACCTTCAGGCATTAATTCAACTGTGAATAGATTAACTGATACATGTACTAAGGATTAAGTAATACAAAACAGTGTTAGATTGTATAAACACGCATAAACATGCATAGGCAGCCATGATCACTAATACCTCCCCCTGCATAGATGTTTGTATATCTGCATATAACGTTATATAACGTCGTGTGTCAAGGACTACAAACTACATGATAGTAATGTATGTATGTATGTTCATCTATTCCCTCATGATTTATAACCTCATAATAACTTGACAACCGGTCTGGCTTAGTGGGTTGTAACCCTGCCTATAATGGCTCCTCTACACAATGGCGAATCTCGGTAAGGGCATTTATTTGTGTGATGAGCACGGATATTTGTTCTTGAGTCATGGGTGTTTTCTATTTTTTACGTTTTTATTTATTATATATATTGTTGAGTATCCACAACACAAGCCTTGAACTCACTGTGGGACTAAGTATTTTTTTTTAATTTATTTAGAAAACAAACAGCCTTTTACAAATATGTCTTAAATAAATATACTAAAAATAGGCATAAAGCTTCCAACGTTACTAAGAAAACTATTACACAGAAATGTAAATTACGCAATTATAAATTACCGGTTTAGTTGTACATGCAAGTAAAGTAACAAAACTATGAAAAATATGAGTGGAACCAATTTATCAATTTCTAGTTAACAAAAATTTGCCGAACTTTTCTTGAACACTTTCAAATTATGAACAAAAATATCTATATCGTTAAGAGATTCATTATACATATTACAAGTACGCCTAAATATTTTTTTGCATACTGTGTGCCACAGGAGGAAATAGAAATTGTAGGTTTAGAACGTGAGCCGTGAGCGTGACGGGTCGATTTGTGTAATAATGTCCTATAATATTATTTATTTATTTATAATAATCATAATAAAAACCGTACCATATTCAGTATATCTACTTACACAGAGTTATATGAACCTACATGGATATATACGAGTATTACGCGTAATATACCACCCTTTGGGTATCAATCTCGTCTAAAAAAGAGAAAAGCCAAAATAATGCGAAACATTCTTTGTAGTTTGAGCTTGGGTGAAAATATACGCGCCTTTGTAACGAGATAATACGTGTTCGTTGATCTCAGTAACATTACGAGCACTATTTATATTGTCTGAGAATACCCAAGAATAAGTTTATGGCAAAAATTTCATTTTTGGTACAAGCTTTTATCGCTGACTGTACTTTTGTCCACATGCAACTAATACTCATCGAGCCAATTCTAAAAACCCCAAGCACAATGAGGTTGCGTTGTTTTATCATAGAGTTCCCATGGCCACCTCCAGTCTCCATCATCAGATCAGCTCCATGGTACCATAATATTGCATTGTCACCCGGCTTAAATACATGTGTATGCAAATTTTCAGCATCATCGGAAACTGGGAAGTGGATCAAATTTAACTTGCAAGATTTGATTACAGACAACGGGACAAGTGAAACTAAATAAAAGCTTGTAATAAAAAGTAACACTCGTATACTCGTATCTTATGTATTGCTATATAATAGTCTGGCGAGGAATATTTTGGAATATTGCAGCGTTGTCTGGAGGCCGCATTATGCTACTTACTCATTACGGTTAGAGCGTATTCAAAAAAGGTTCACTCGTCACTTAGCTTTTCAGGCACGTGTTATGGCTAAAAGATCAATATCCTATCAAAGGAAACTGCAATATTTCAAGATGGATTCCCTAGAAGACCGAGGGATGCTCCTAGATGCAACTTTTTTGTACAAATTAGTGAACCACAAAATAGATTGTCCACAACTGCTGACATTGTTGAACTTTCGTGCTCCATCCCGTTTCCCCCGTAATGCTATCACCCCTCTTTACGCCCCGCTTAGAAGATCCGTTTCAGGCACTAACTCTCCAATATGCAGGTTATTTAAAATTGCTAATGGTTGCTGTGACAAGGCGGATATGCAATATGACCCACTAAATAAATTTAGAAAATCTGTCCGAAAATATTTTTTTAAACATAAGTAATTAGAATTTATTTTGAAATTTTGGTTGTTCTATAGTTGTTTACTTATATTTATTTCGCATGCCGTGTTTACCTGTAAGTAATTATGACACCACTCCTTACATGTATTAGCTTGTACGTTTTTAATGTATCGATGTCAACAATTGTTGGTGAACCGTACATAAATAAAATAAAATAAATTAAGTATATTTATTGTGAATAAAACTCTATAGTACATAATCGTCATAAAGTATTCTCTACCACATAGTTTCTTGCTACATCTGTTTTTTTTAATAAAATGTTAGACGCCATACATTTTCTGGACAATAAACAAATGATATTTCCATACATTACGTCACTTAATTTTTCAGATATAAATTTATATTGACCATGTAGTTTTCCTATTTTACAGGTACCATCGCACATATTAAAGAGTAACTATTTTTGCTTTATATCGAAAAAGTCAAACGAAGGTATAGATAATCCAATGAGAAAAATGGGGACTACGTCTGTATAAAGAAGTGGTCGCCCCTTTCCTCTTAAATATGCAATGCGATCAACTTTCTTTTAAGCGCCCGGCGAAGCACTCAAAGTTTTCGAAATACTGTCGAAGTTGGTTATAAAGCCCTAATGTTTTTATTTTCCGATGTAGACACGACTTTATATAAGGAGACTTTCAAGTCTGCGCGATGTAATTTAGATGGTCGTAACGTAAGGTACGTAGGTAGCGTGTCTAATATATATAAAGCCTGATTTACATGCATGGCAAGCCTCAGAGACGCAGTTATGTGTTAGAGGGAGCAATCGATTTTGCTATCTCATTACACCGCATAGCTGCGTCCTCGTCGGCCTGCCGAGACTTGCAACGCAGTTTACCTGGGGCTAGGCCTAGGCATAATACTGAACATTCTTAATATGAATTACTTAATATATGGAAATATTCCTCTTTAGAATTCTTTGAGGTATACATTTCATTCAGTTGTCATTTGTATTTTAAGGTTACTGGTAATTTGGAAATTATAGCTCGAGCGTTGATCCAATTACAACCATAACATTTTTCCTGTTATATTGTATACGGTTTTCTTCGTGGGCTTAGATGCGAGGTTCTTTCTGTACTAAAATTTATATTATGACTTTGAGAAGAACCTTATATACATTCATAATTTATATGTCATAAAATACGTTCAAAAATCATGAATTAACATAAAACTAAAATATAACAATATATGTAAAAAGTATATACAAGTTTTATACTAATTTAATAACAAATTATTACACAAACAAACCAATACCTTCTAGTGAAATAATTAACCTACCACGAATCATTCCCGGCGCAAAAAGACCCAATACGCTTGCAACGTTTCCGCGTTGAACCGCGATGGATAAACCTTTGCACCAGCCCGCGTATCCAACGTGCCAATCGTTAACGCTTCATAGCGAACGAAACGCAACTTTCACTGTCGCACTAATACGGAAGAGTAATAGAGAGAGATGACTACGTTACGCTACGGAGCGTTAACGATTGGCATGTTGGCAACGCAGGCAGGAACATTTGATCCGGAGCGGAGATCAAGTCCCATCTCTCGCAACCGACTCCCGAGCTGCCTCAGACCGCGCCTCTGAGCGCCAACACCCAGTGGTCTCTACTGCGAGACGATTTGTGAAATGTTAAGCTATTCAGGCAATTAGATCTCGACTGTTTCTGCTCCAATTTTAATTTCTAGAGCAATGTTGTTTCCTTTATTTGCCATTGGTTTGTTTTTTATTATTATTTCTAAGAATTGATTCATAGTGATCTGATAAGATAAAACTCCCACTCGATTTTCACAACATATATTTTCACTCTCGAAAAATGAATAATTCATTATGTACAAAATGACAACATGTCTGTCAGCCTCTCATTTAACGACCTATAAATACACGTTCGCAGGAACGAATACCACATATCGAATACGGTAAAACACGTGCAAAGATGTACCTCGACATTCTAATATGACATATCTCATGTTTACACGTGCGGAAGTACGAAAGTAAGAAGAATCGTATATTAGGCCTGAAGGTGCGAGATAATAACATGAATGTCACATACATAAATATATACTGTCTTAGGTTACGGGTAAACGGAGTGACAAACTCTTTCACGTTTTATAAATTGCTGGTTGTAGGATCGTTGATCTAGTTATTTACTACCGGTTTACATATTTTATGATAATATGGGAACCTATCCACAGTATACACACGAGTTCCGAGGAATTGCAGGGGCGGTGCGCAATACACAATCTCCCGGGCCTTCAGCAAAAATCTAAATTTCTTTGTCGGCCTTCTTGCCACTCTTGCATACGAGGGCTAATCCAAAAGTTGTTAGTTGCTCCGGCTCTACTCATGTGATTAAAATTTTATTTATACTATTATGAGGGATTATTCAGTACTTATTAAAGGGGTTAAATAGATACTTAACAAAATGTCAAATTTCGACTTTTGCGGTAAACCCTTCTTGAACATCCACTGAGCTCGTGTGCAGATTGGAAAATGTACTTAATAGAGAGGTCCATCACGGTTCAATGGTTGATATGCTTATTTTTTATTCTAAATTTGGAGAATAAATTATGTGTGATGGTTCCCAAATACAAGCAGTGAACTGCTATGTACTCGATGCACAATAAATGATAGAGATGCGCATATCGACCGGCGGCCTGGCCGCCATCCAACCAAAGTTTAATGCAGTTTTGCTATATGATGTATGTAGAGGAACAACAAGCATTTCAAACCTACTAGAATATTAGAACAAGTTTTCCAGACAGGTTATTCTATACCTATGTAAATAGTTCTGAGCAGACTGGAATATTCGAACTATTGCACATAATTTAATTAATATATATTGTGTTATGTTTGATATATACCAATCGTGTTTATATATTTAACTAGCAAAAAAAGTACTAATCTGTTTATATTATTTATTTATTTTGATTTTCATACTTACACATCCTCGACTTGCAGTGGAGATCAAACGCTAAGCAAATTCTTCCAATTTTTTCTTTACTATCAACCTGCTTAACAGAATCATGTTAAGCAGGCCTAACCTAGACCTAGTGTTGGCTGATATACCTCCTCTCAGAAATTTCTGAGGTCTGGTTAGGAGTAAATGCAAATATTACCCACTAAACGTCTGCTACCTACTGAAATACTTGACTCGAGTAGGTTCATACCTACTCTGCGCTGACTCTGCTGCTGTCTATCCGGCGTCAACCCGTCCTTGGCAATGTTAGTGCTTGAAAGGGATACCTCAGGCTTTTTGAAACATATCGTTAAGACTAATTTTACCGTTTCCAGCTGCGTTCCCACCAGAAAGTGCGAGGATGATTCACTATACGCTGAGCGAGGAAAACAGATGAAGAGTTTCTTTTGTTTCTTAACAAACACATCCCTCGCTACTCATCCTCGCACATCTCTGGTGGAAATGTAGCCTGAAATGGTAAAATTAATCTTATGTTAGCATTCTAACAGTTTAAATTCGACTAAGTAAAATAATATTTTTATCTGAATTAATAATCATCATAACAATATGAGATGTATTTTCTCCTCCTGACTTCTCTATCTAGATGAGAAACTATTAGTTTTTTTTTATTCTGACGACCGGTCTGGCCTACTGGGTGACCCTGCCTATGAAGCCGATGGTCCCGGGTTCGAATCCCAGAAAGAGCATTTATTTGTTGATGAACACAGGTATTTTTTCCTAAGTAATGGGTGTTTTCTATGTACATACTCGTATATATTTTTCTATATACGTATGTATATCGCCACCTAGTACTCATAGCACAAGCTTTGTTTAGTTTGGGGCTAGGTCATTCTGTGTAAGATTGTCCCCAAATATTTATTTATTTATTCAATAATATCTTGTACCAATCAAGAGAATCAAAAAATTAATTTATCCAACTATAATGGAGCTTTTTGGGTGACTGCGATTCGGTTGACACAATGGTTCCAAAAAGAGCTGGCCGCTATCCGTGTAACCGTCGTACGTGATTCGCGTGGCGAGCGGCAATGCCAAATCTGGGTGTCTATTAGACAGAGCCAGCCGAGTTCTGTATTTTCCCTATACAAGCATTGAACACATAAATATTATTCATAGTAGAAGCATAATGTTTGTTTATGGCATAATAAGGGTCATTGCGATTCAGTGGGCAATGTGGGATGATCCCAACAAGCATTAGCCGACCCGCTTGTAGCAGTGCGACGTGCACGGCGTGGCGAGCGGTAATGACGAGTCCATTACGGTACGTCCGTATTATTCAGACACGTAAAATATGAATGAAATCAGTGCGACGTCTCAGTGTAGAAATCCAACACAACAGCCACCACAATTGGTATCTAATTTCAAGTCTCTAAATACCCAACATATATCCGACAGTAGCCAAAATTTTGTATTATTTATTGTTAACTTTTTAGAAATGTTGACACTGTAACGTTGAGTCTGATTCCGATTTTAATTTCATGTACTGAAACTGTTATGGATTTAATCTGTCAGCTGTGAGCTGTGAGCAGTGGCTAGACGCTGCTTGATCAGAAATATCACTATATTTCTGATCAAGAAGCGTCTCTTTTGACAGCTGACCGATCAAATCCATAACAGTTTCAGAATCAAACACTAATCAGGATCTGGTTCCTTATTTTTACCTAATAAAACGTAGATTAACTGAATTTTTTTATGACTAAATACCTAGGGTAGGTACCTAGGTATTTAGTCATAAAAAATTCAGACTACGCATAAAATCCAAATATACTCGTAAGTTGCCTATTAGCACAGATCATCTATTAGGTACCTAATACGCAACTTTATATATTTCTAAAAACATGAAATGCATCCGTAGCGCGCTGTAGGTACCTATTTGCTATTTGTTCAACAAAAAGAGCTAGGAAGAGATCTTAAATGCACACTCCTCAAACTTTGAACAAGACATCGATTTGTTCGTCGGCGAAGTTTTCATGTAAAATAAGCTTATTACCCATTCCAGAACCCAGTTTATATTATAGCTTGTTTTTATTGTTCACGTTTCGTTGTCTTTACCTCGTGGTTTCTTTGACAAGAAAAACCTATTAAGATCTCGGAGAATTAGTTAAGTAGTTATTGTTTGAATTTTAGGTAAATACTTGTGTAGTTTTTTAAGCTAATAACCTGTTCAAGCAACCTTATTTGTTTATTTCGATGCTGTTTTCTATAGCTAAACTGCTGGAATATATTTTCTGGTTTCAGAAAGAATACCAAAAAAAAAAAATACTAGAAGTAATTAAAGCCGCTTAGGAAAAATGTTAAACTTTCGTAAAGTGTAATACTTTTAGTTTAGGAGAAACAATGATTTAGACTTTAAACTGATGCTAGGAATTCTAGCCCTTTCTCGGAACGTTTGCTCCTAGCTACAAACTACCAGGTATTTTTTTTTACAACATTAACTAACGGCTACATGGCCAAGCATTCATTCATAGAAACACAATAATAAGTAAGTAAGTAATAATATGTGTTAAAGTAAATCAACTTACATTATTGTTTCTGCTATTTTCCATAATTGTTTTTTTTCATAAGTATTTTTACGGAACAGAAATTCCTAAGACAGACAGGTGCAGACATAAATATAGGATAATTATATGAGACTTTACCCCAAACATTTATTTATATTCCCTTGACATCATGCTTAGCCTTATTTTTTGTCAGATGCTAATTCCTTTTTTAGGGTTCCGTACCAAAACGGGACCCTATTATTAAGACTCCGCTTAGTAGAAACGTCACGACATCATTACAAATTGAAAATAAATGATTTTAAATTAAATAAGGCGATATATAATACCAAAATTACTCACTTATGAAAAGAAATGTCACCTTTCACACGACTAGCCACTCTCGTCGTATTCGCACAGTTATTTATGCTACAATGAGGCATTTTGTTGCGTGGCAATAAATGTCTGACACTTGGGATGTCATGAGCACCACTGAGCGAGAAGTAGTGAACTGTACTACTTAAAAACTCGCGCAAGTCTTGTACTGGCGATACCTAGTTAATCCTAAATCTGTGGTGCCTACCATGTAACTCACAACAATGTCATTAACTAAGCATCATCAATTAACATCCCAGCCGAATACACCTCGCAATCAAGTCACGTCGCAGTAATGTACTCGCTCGGGTACTAATTTATACGCCGACATGTCGCTAATTAATACCGCTACATTTGTGACACGCCTAATTACATAACTCCCCAGAAACAGATTTAAATTAATGAGAAATACATGCATATACATGATCTTTAACGTAGTTAGTTTTTGCAAGCTCATAACGTACGGTATATGTACGTGGCATATGGTGAGCCGAGTAACGTTACATGAATTTAATACCAAATAGAAAAAAGCCTCAATGTAGGTACACATAGAATGGAATCGAATAGAATCATGAAACTAGAATACTAAGGACGTAGTTTCGCTAAAACACAAATAGGATTCCATCATCCACCACAATTTTCTAGTATTTACGCGTGACACACTCACATTGACAGTTATCTCTATGGCCTCATCTACCAATCTGCCGTCAGAAGAATTTAAACGTCAGTGCATTAATTGTTCGAAGAAAAAAATTAAATACGCATGCGAGGTCGAATGTTGCAAAAATTATACCGATCGAAAGAAAAAAAGAGGCAGGATAAATTTTCATACATAAGTTAATCAATTAACACATAATCTTTCGTAAAATACGATATATCCATGAAGTTGTACCTAAAGTGGAGGGCGCTCTCACTTTTTTTGCCATACTATATTGAACCTTATCCCCGAGCTAGAAAGGTGTTCGTACCAAACTAGAGAAAATGTACTCAATCCGCCTAGGTATACTTTCGTGACACGCACACATTGAATCCTTCCGCCATTGCAGTGTCACAGCTGGTCGTCAGTTGCGCGGCCTCTGTCAAATTGTTCCTCAATGAATAGAATATAAACTTTATTGCTCTGATGTTAGTGTACAGGCCGCGTAGCCAACGTGCAAATCGCTTACGCTCCGTAGCGATCGAAACGCAACTGTCACTGTCGCACTAATATGGAAGACGGATAGAGAGACACAGCGATTCGTTGTCGAAACGATAGCGATTGTCACCTTGGCTAGGCCGGCAGGTCTTACACGCCATGTTTTTATTGAATTCCGTTAACTTCGGGGTATGGGTAAAGTACGCTTAACGAAACTTAGAGGATAATAACAAAACCGGTCAAGTGCGTGTCGAACTCGCGCACCGAGGGTTCCGTACAAACCTGTAAGTATATATTATTATATGATGTAACTAAAAATTTACGGTTTTCGCAATTTTTCCTTTATCTCTGCTATAAGATGTTGCTTCGTACCAAATTTCCAACCAAGATTCTGAGATCACGGGAAGTACCCAGTAGGTTTTGATTCCCTTACGAGTGTTGAAAAGCGGAAATTTGCGGCATAAACGGCTGTATCTTTTGATTGCATTGGCTTAGAAGTTTTCACAGCTGCAAGGGACAGTAAACCTGAGTATTTGATATAAATTCCAGCTTGATACCTCCACGCGTTCCCGAGAAAAACTTGACAACAAAGTGATCCTATAAAGGTTCCGTTTTTTCCTTTCAAGGTACGGAAACCTTAAAAATATAAAAATATAAAATAAAGTTAAAATTATATGTTGCATATTGCGTTGTTACAACTCAACCAAACAATTGAAAACTGTGACATAGCAATGTCATTCGCATTTCGAGCATCGATCGTCCGAGATAGCACTTAGGTACGTTTAGTAGCAGATGTATTAACTCGTGCTCGTACTAAACACTAATCAATATATAAATAGGCCCTAAGGCAAGTGCCCAGCCTTAACAGATAAAAATAAATTATTGATTATCTTCGTAATGGAGTTACTTAAAATACCGGTGTCTTTGAAAAAGTCAATCAGGAATGCACCCTTGAAATTAACGGAATCGAAAAGAACACGGTGTATAGACTAGGTACAATAGTTTCATAGGGTATTATAAATTAGGTACATTTAAAACAGGGGTAAGATGAAACATAACTCCTACAAAAAAACTGTTCATTTTTGTGAATCTTCTTTATTTTCCAAAAACTTTTAGGTAATTACAGGGATGGAATGGGCAACGAATTGTTTCTTTAAAACACTGTTCCATTAATAAAATAATAACCGACAACCATGAGTAATAGATTGAAATCTCAATCATTTCCTTGGTTACCTTCCTGATTAATTTACCTTCAATCCAATTAAAATACTTATTAGACCATAATGTTACCTTCCGAGCTTCCCAACAATCAAATTAGATAAGGAGGGGATATTTGATTTCATTCAATTTGAGGGCTCAGCTCTTCCTAATGACGACAGGGAGTGAGCCCTCAAGACTCAGTTAAATAACGATATCCTGACAATCTGTGAATAAATATATTCATAAAACATTTGATGTTGCCTGTGAGCTCATGTCCAGTTAATATGACTATAGAGAAATAAGTAAGTATAGAGTGCGCACTCCATACATTAGTTTTCTTACCAAAACGCTAATTTTTTTCGTAATCGACATCTATAGCGTCAAGTAGCGGATTTATCATTACCGCTGCTTGTCACTAGATGTCACGAGTGTCGCTGCTGACGAAAAGTGTATTGCTCAAAAATTTACAACTAATATTACGAGCAGAAGGAGTTGAAAATAGAGTTCCGGTTAATCCAGTTACCTATAATAATAGCTGAGAATCGTTGTGCATTAGACTTTTTGTTCGTCGCGACATTTATTGGCAAGTAGGGGTACTGATGAATTCGCTACTTGACGCTAGATGGTGACTACGAAAATAATAAGCGTTTTGGTATGGACTCATAACTACTTGTGACATTACATGTAGGTATCTCAACTATATTCATTGGAGGTCGCACTGTACTGGCCCGCGTGTTGGACGTATGCTTGGTTAGGGTTAGCGAGCTTTTTAAATAGCATGCATCCTTTTTTCCGGCTACGGCTGAATTGTTCCCTTATAAGCTAGGGAGTTGGCGATCGTAGGAAATGATCCAAAAAAGATGCTCCGAACTGAATGATTAGTTAAAAGGATTAGCTAAACCATATATATATATATATTTATCCATAAAGCGAAACTTAAACAGAGCTTTTTATAAGAGGCGGCTGGTAAGAAGTTGTTATAGTTAACTTAGCAGTGGTTGAGAGTTTAGCTCTGGCCGACTGAAGCATCACTGTAAGTAAACATGAAATATGTACTTTAACTAGATTTAGTCTACTTTCTCATATGTAAATAAACAACTTTGAACTACTTTACAAACTGCCCAAGGGAAATCAGAACTTTATATCAATCATACTCGAGCTTTATTTATTATTCTTCTGTATTACTTAACATTAATTCAAAAATAATTCTGAACTTTACTTAAATAATACTGGAAGTTAAAAACATAAACATAATCATGAAATCCAGCTTATTTGCTTCCTAGCAGAAATTCTTATAAATATGCTGGAAAATGCAATGAAAAATATGCAATTGTGTACGATTAATAAATGGCCGGTCTATTAATGAGTCTTTGTTCTTAAGTAATTGCACCTACACAGCGCTAAAATTATAAATAAATAAATATTTGGGGACAATCATACACAGATCGACCTAGTCCCAAACTAAGCAAAGCTTGTACTATGGGTAGGTACTAAGTGACGATATACATACGTATAATAGATACTTATACGTATGTAAGTATGTATATGCTCTTATACATAGAAAACAACTATGACTCAGGAACAAATATCTGTGTCCATTACAGAAATAAATGCCTTTATTACCGAGATTCGAACCCGGGACCATCCGCTTCATAGGCAGGACTGCTATCCACTAGGCCAGACTGGTCGTCAATAATTTCAATTTAGTATCCTGCCCATGGTTAAACTAATTTTACGGTTTAACTCATGTCTTTTAGTCACTCCCCTGACATTTAAGGAATAATGCCGTCCACTTAGTTGTTGATTTTTGACCTACTACTTACTGTTTTTTTTTTTTTTGCTTGCTCAAGGCTCGGATGATATTGTCACGACAAACAATGACTGTCAGCCCGATTCGAACTTTAAGATACGTCTAATATTAGGTCTAAATACGATATGTTTCAGATATGTCAGTGTCAAAAGAGACGTTTCTTCAGACAAGAACGTCACTTGACACTGACATATCCAATCCATATCTTAAAGTTCGAATTATGGGACAATCTTACACAAATCAACTTAGCTCCACAGTAAGCTGAAGGTCTTGTGGTGGGTACTAGGCGACGATATAAATAGATAGATGTACATGTGTAAATAATATTGAATACATAGAAAACACCCATGACATCGGATTCACCGGAAAAAATAGCTGTGATGAACACACAAATAAAATCTGAGACCTCCTGCTTCGTAGGAAGGGTCACTACCGACTTTAAATCTTTATATTTCGCATTAGAAAGAACTCCACAGAAGTAAGCATGTAGTATTTATCTGGCTCTTTAATTGTTTAATAATAATGGAATTATCTAATATAGCATGGTCAATACTTATAATTTACTTCAAAATTTTACCGCAAAATGTTCCTGATTCGGAACCACAAGCTTACTTAGTGTCTGCGAAATTCTTTCTAATGCTAAATACAATGACGTAAAGTGTCGTATGCATGGTTTAATGCAAGTTACAATTTTATTCACAAATTTATATTATTACGTCAAAAATTTCTGAATTTACAGCTGCGACTTTCGTCTCCTATTACTCACTAATGCTTCAGTTTTAGGCGGCTATTACTTGCAGTGGAAAAGCTTAGGAATTCCCAGCAACACTTATTCTAACGCAAAAATAAACAATGATATTTGCCTGGCTGACCAGCTTGGGAAATATGTTTGCTCTAGGCCTCCCTCCGGGCGGTTAATTGAATCAAGTGGAAGAACTTGATTGTTTGCGGCGGATATTGAGCCAAAAGTCGAAGTTGGGCCTAGTATATTATGCTAATAATGCAAATACGATACTGCGAAAGCAACCCACTTTGCCTGGAGATAAGTACATATAAATAGTATACAATCGAACTACGAATTAATATCGTCGAACTGCTCTTTTATCCATCCATTGTTTATAAACGGGATTTTAAAATAATATTATATATCGATGCAACTAAATATATAAGATGCTAACAAATTAGCTACCGATAATTTTACAGCTGATACCTAGTACTCGGCTCCTGGACTACTTATATTTAAGTGTGGTTTTATGATTAAGATGTTTTCCGGAGAAAAATAGAAAACTAAGCTATACTAAGATTATCTACGTAAAACACCTTGTTAATGAGATAATTAAATGAGTTCTCATTAAACAGATTCTAGAACCTAGAACCTCTTTTACTATGGAAGGTAAAGGCAAGGAACAAAATCTCTATATACCAAAAAGGGTCCGACAAAAAACCATAACAAGGTGGCGTTACAACACCTAGAATACTTCAGAAAAAAATCTAATCATAGACAGCGCACTTCACTCCGTCAATAACGCCTAGGTTCTTAGCTACTCTAGCGCTACTCTGGAGAGATTTGGAACTATTATTTATAGCTGACAGCTGGACACTTTTGCAACAATTCTGCCTAAGGAGTATATCTTTTACCTTACACTTATCTGGGCATTTCACGTTGATAAATCAAATGACCCGTCGATGATGACATTTAAGACAAACAATTGTGGCGTTTTCAACCAAACGGGTACTTATTGTCGGCTGTCAATAAGACGCTATTTCCATATAGCTTCAAAATTAAATCAACCTAATCGAAAACCGACTATGTATGTACATTTTAGTTGTAAACGTCACAATTGTTGACATGACAGAAAAGTGTTAAACATCTTGTTAGTTAAATGCATATGATGTTTTTTTTTATATAATTTTCATTTAAGTATTTATTTTGTTTGGGAAATAAAATTTTACACATATTTATATACAATTACAATATACATAATGGAAAGTTAAAATTTACTTAATTTCCATTTGAAGTTAATTGTTTTTGTGTAATGTTAAAATATCTTTTTAAATATCGGTTACTAAATTGTTAGCACCTTATACCTACATACCCGGCTACAGAGTCCTTGACGTTATAAAAATAAATATGAAATGATACGACGTTACTACTATTTATAGGTAAAAAAAAAAAAAAAAAAAAAAAAAAAAAAAAAGGCAAACTTGGCATTTCTCAGCTGTCAAAAAGCACGTTGTAAAAATACTAAAACAAGTGATGGTCAAGTAATTTATATCAGAAACATTTTCTTTACTTGCGACTCACACATATAAGTGTTTGCAGCAGTAAATAACAACGCACTCGCTCTATGAACTGAGCTGTCTTTTCGCCTTCAGAACATTGAAAGGTCGCCATCATTGAATTTCCGTTGTGTACATATGTGCTCCACGCTATTGGCCCGACGGCGCACGTTGCCACGACAACATAAAGCTTACGCCTGCGCCGTGTCAAGTTCTTGCACCGTGCAACTTCTACGCATATATCGGCGCACATCCCGTCACAGCTCGCAGTCACTGACAGTGTCAAATTTTATTTTTACATCTGTTAACTTACATTGTTTTTGTATAGGTAGTTTATGTTTTTAAGTTACTTATTTAAGTGTGGATGCAATCTTCAACCCAACCTGGCGACAGCACTTCGTCTAACCACACATGCAGCAAATGTACTAGAAGTTTTAAATCCGTAAAAGGGCTTAATATACATTTCACGAAATCACATAGAAACTGCCTCACTCAAAATATCACTCCTAATAGCCCTGTCACATCAGCCCCCATACCTTTGGTCACTAGCAATCCAGCTGTTCCATTTCATCTTCATCTCAGCAACTTAAAACATAGCATCCCAGTAGTTAAAAGAGTCCCGCGTGGCGCTAGAATCACTGTAGCAACCCATCTTTCCAAACTCATTGAATCATGCATAGAAAATAATAGCATCGATGACTGGCACAATCTCTTCCTATTCTCATACCGCACGCTTCATGTCAATGAAGTTGACTCTAATACCTCACTTTCACAAAAAATTAAAAACAACTGCTATAATCAAACTTTTCCGCCCTCCACAGCAAACACACATAAGAACACGGGAGTATTTAATCGTCGAAAGCATATTGAAAACAAAATCAGCGACGGGGATTTAAAAGGTGCAGCCCGTCTCCTTTTTTCAAGCGAGTCGCTGTCGCCAGACAATCTAGACACCCTTCAGGCCTTACAGACTAAACACCCTCCAGCTCCTTCAACGCCATATTTTCTCGACCCACCAACGGCTAGCTAGGTATGTCTCCAAATCAATAGTAAAGAAACCCTCGATGCCATTGCTTCTTTTAAAACTGGATCCGCAGCGGGCCTAGACGGAATCTCACCCCAACATCTGAAAGACCTCATTTCATATTCTTCAGGCGATGCAGGTGAACAGCTTCTAAATTCCATAACAAAATTAATTAATAAAATGTATACAGGAAACATTAACCCTGACATAGTCCCCATTCTTTTCGGCGCCAACCTAATAGCTCTAAACAAAAAAGACGGAGGGGTGAGACCAATAGCCGTTGGTACAACACTTCGGCGTCTGGCATCTAAATTAGCAGTTCGGCATATAATATCTAAATTAAAACCTCATTTTGAACCGATACAACTAGGTTTTGGCACCAAAGGGGGGTGCGAAGCAGCCGTACACTCCCTACGCACGTACCTCTCCAACACGACGTCCGAAGTGTTGATCAAAATCGATGTTAAAAATGCCTTCAACTCCGTAAATAGAGACACCCTGCTGACAGAAACAAAACATAACCTACCCGAAATTTACAACTATCTCCTTCTATCCTACGCAGATCCTACAAAATTATTATATCGCGAAAACGTGCTTTCTTCAGAAGTTGGCTGTCAACAGGGTGACCCGCTCGGGCCAGCCATATTCTCTTTGGCAATTAACCCTATTATCAAAAAACTAAATTCTAAATTTAACGTGTGGTACCTAGATGATGGAACCCTAGGAGGTGACGTAGATACTGTTTTATCCGATCTGTATACAATCAAGACAGAGTTTAGGAACATAGGTCTTGAATTAAATTTTAGCAAATGTGAACTGTACTTTCCAAATTCCATCCCTAATCACAATAACATTGAACAAAAATTCAACACCCTAACTCCGAACATAAAAATAGTTAATCGCGAATCACTTTGCCTCCTAGGTTCTCCTATTTTCGAAGACTCTTTTCCAAATTATATACAAAATTCAATTTCCAAATTCAAAAACTACTCAAACCGTCTCCTCGAAATAAGCCCGCATTACGCAATTTCAATACTTAAATTCTGCCTTTTTGTCCCTAAATTGACATACGTCATTCGGTGTAGCCCTATTTGGAAATTTGAAAATATTATTTTACCTTTAGATGACCTTATCAAGTCAACTTTGGAATCCATTCTTAACATTCAGCTGTGCGATCATTCCTGGACCCAAGCATCCCTACCCATCCGTCATGGTGGGCTAGGGATCAGAAAAATTTCTAGTGTATCCCTACCAGCTTTTTTGTCTTCAGTCCACAGCTCCGCAAATCTCATAGGAAAAATCGTACGGGGTCTTCCCTCAAACTATGAGATTGCGGGCTTGGATGAAGCCAAGAAAGCTTGGTCAAGTGCTTGCCCGAGTAAGGATTTCCCAACTCATCCAAATTACCAAAGGAGCTGGGACGACATCATGTGCCAAATTTCAGTTACTTCCCTCCTAAGCCGTAGTACAGGTCGCGAACGGGCCAGGCTACTGGCTTCGGCGTCGAGGGAATCTGGTGACTGGCTCCGGGCGTATCCTTCACCAAACACTGGAACCTTCCTCACGCCGGACACCCTTCGCATCGCGACCTGTCTTCGACTTGGAGTTCGCATCTGTGCTCCACACAGGTGCCCCTGCGGTAGTGAGGTCGACGAATTAGGACACCACGGGTTATCCTGTCAAAAAAGTGCTGGCCGCTTTTCCAGGCACGCCGCACTGAATGACATAATCCGCCGGTCTCTTGCATCCGTCAACGTGCCAGCTCTACTGGAGCCAACTGGCGTAGCCAGAGACGACGGCAAGAGACCGGACGGTATGTCCCTGATTCCCTGGAGTTTGGGAAGGGTGCTGGTGTGGGACGCAACCTGTGTAGACACACTAGCCCCTTCCCACCTCACCGGAACCAGTAACAGTGCGGGTGCCGCGGCTAAAGGGGCCGAAAAGCTTAAAATACAAAAGTACAGGGGTCTCGGCCCCGAATACATTTTTATGCCATTTGGGGTCGAGACGCTTGGCCCGTGGGGTCCTAATGCTCTACAACTTTTTAAAGAACTATCTAAAAGGCTGGTCGACTTCACAGGTGACCGAAGAGCTGGCAGCTTTCTCGCACAACGTATTAGCATCGCTATACAGCGGGGAAATGCTGCCAGCATCCTCGGCACCATGCCAAAGGGGCCAAATTTTTTAGACATATTTTAATTTTATTTAGTATTAGTTTTTAGTTTTAATTTAGTTTTATTTAATATTATAAGTTAGTTTATTTTTATAATGCCCAATTAAATACCTAAGTAATTAATTTTATAGGTACATAAATAATGTGTGTATATCGATCCACAATTCAAGCCTTCGCTATTTTTGCTGCCTCTGTAAGCAAACTATATCTTTGCGTTCCTAGAATCTGTGCCAACTTTGCGTAAAGCCTAACAGCAATAATAGAGAGGCAAAATTAGAGTAAAAAAAATTGATACTGGCCGATTATTTCAACTTCTTGCTTGCTACGCGGGCTGTAGTTTGGGGTCTCCAATCTTGTATCTCACGAAACGGAATCGGTAAAACCAAAGAAGGGCCTTCGGCTCAAAATCTTTATAATTAAATGTTCTTATATAGGCATTAGTGCGAGAAGGATACACTGAGAATGATATCATTTTAGTATATTATTTAAATTCACCATAGGGCCAACGTTTGTCGAACATGCTCATCAATATGTATTGTTTATATTATTTCGACAATCCTAGTAAACTACTTGTCTTGTGAAGAATATAATATAGACAGGACATATACGTATCCACAATTTACTGACTATTCATTAACGTATCTGTACATATATTGTTTGACGTCACACTAATTTACGGATTAAGCCATCTGTGAAATTCTGGAATTGGAAATGAATTATTAATATTTTCCACTTGATTTAAGCCAATGTATCTGTAAAGTAGGTACAATTAAAATATGTAGGTAGTGCTTCTGTAGGTTCTGAAGGTAAATTAATGAAACAGGAAATTAATGGGAGCAGGTATCATGATTTCATAATTGGCATAATTATGATAATGAAAAACTCCGACGGTGCTCGCTAATAATTAGTTTTTCGTAACGAATAAATAGAATAAAATAATAACAGCTGATCGGCATAAAGGAAAATTCAATACTTCAGTGAGAAAATTAAACTAATTACCTAACTAGTGATAGTCCTAAGTACTACCAGTGATTTTAAAAGGCATTTTTTTCTGAACGAAAAAGCGCTGGTGGCCTAGTGGCAGTAGCTTCGCAGTAGCCATTTTACTTAACGTTAATTACAGTTTGTCACGGCAAAATGAGAGTTTTCATGGCAACTGTTTAAGACAGGTTTAAGATGATCGCATTTTTCCGAAATAATGATGGGGGAGTCCGGGAGACTTGAACCTCTTTTTACTCAGAAGCCACTAGAGGTTTATCCGTAAGTGTTAGCAACTCGATATTTCGTGTATAGATGACATATCTAAATAGGTATCTTTAGAGCATAGCAAAGTGCTGATAAAGTACAAAATTTAAGTTCTGCAAAAATATTTTTCATAAACGGGGTATTGGCTCAAGTCTCCCCAACCTATGGGAGAGTTGACCAGGGGGTGTGGGAGATATGACTATACATATGTTAGGTAGGAAAAACAGTGAAAAAACTGCTGTTTAATCCAATATATTTATTAAAAAAGGAAAGTAGTTGTAACAAAGTATTTTTACCCATAAAACAAAATGTTAAAATGTAATAAACATTATAAAATTTTAAATCCGCAACATTAAATGAAATTCAAGAGATCAATTATCTTTAAATTATTATTATTATGAATTATTTCTATGAGATCAATTCAGTCAACAAATTATCAAAGGCACATGCAAGGTCCTTTTCATTTTACATAACATAATTCTTCATGTCAAATAAAGTTATCCACATCTTTGCCAGTTAACCCATCGCAAACTTCGTGAATATACCTATCCTTTGCAGGAACCACACAGTCGAACATTTTTTATGCAACTTACGTCGGTGGCAAACAAGCATACGGCCCGTCTGATCCGTAAGCAGTGACCGTAGCAACTCTAGAGGTGTTTTATGCGCGTTGCCGACCCTAACACTCCGCACTCCGTACCCTCGTTGAGCTCTGGCGACCTTACTCACCGGTAGGAACACAACACTTGTTTTTTATTTTATTTTTGGATTTTTTTCTCTTGTCGCTATCTTGCAACACCTTCCTCTTACCTCCTTTGACGTTTGGCCTGCATAAAAATAAAGGAAACCCTTATTTAAGCACAGTGTGGGAGAATTGAACCACTGATCATGTCTCCCTACCACCATGCGGCTCAACTCTCCCGCACCCCCCTTTACTTTATATAGATTATGTTTTCTTTATACTCTTACAATAAACATTACAAATGATCACTGTTAGTAAAACTACATTAACCAACAAGTACAATAAGATAAAATAATACTACTCACCTGTTTAATTTTCAAAATAGTGTAAAAATATAAAATTGTAATTTTTTTCACTTCGCGACAGCGAAACCACGTTTACTCCAGTCATTTCCAAACCAGACTAATAGCGGCCAATATGGCGTCGCCAAAAGTTGCGCCTTCTGTTAAAGTATGACATGAGCTGTCAACGGCGTCGGTGGCGCGAAATTTGAATTGAAATATTTGTCGTGGTTCAACTCTCCCACCTGGTCATATCTCCCGGACTCCCCCTAAGCGATTCAGAATTCTTTTATGAATTCAAATTGCACATATGTGCCCCAATATTTTTTTCTTTTATTATGCGTGTACGGTCTACATACCGCACATTGCCATCTCAGCGAAATGACTTACAATACAATATAAAATACAAGTCAGTTCACGTTCATAATTAGCACCCATCACGCGTGTCCTCGTTAACACTATCATACACAATATCGCGCTTTTATAGTTAAAGTTTTGTATCAATAAAGTGTTTACTTAAAGCAATATTGGGAGTTATCATGAAATCAAGCAACAACATAATATAATTGGTGTATGAGGCACTAGCAGCCCATGCAATGCGTTTAAAATTTTGGGTTCAGTCACCGCGAAGTTTACGGGCGGCTGGATCCGTATAAGGTCTGTGGGATGTTTTATTTTATATCCCTAATGAATTATGCGACACTGGGGTGATGTTGTGTTGTAATGAAAAGTGACGGTGGTAATGAATGTTAAAATGTGAAGGTAGGTGGTGTTGATGAGTTGTTTTTTATCTGTCGTTGAACTTTTTTAGACTGTTGATTATGTGGTTTGATTATGGATAGTTTTCAAAATGAGGTCAATGTACGTTCTCTGCTAATGAAGTCTTGGAGGCTGTAAGGTTGAATTTGGAGATTATGACAGATGATTTCATGGTTGAATCTTGCTATGCTGAATTTTGGGCATGATCGTAGAAGGTGGTCTATTGTTTGTGGAATGTTTCCGTCACAGGGGCAAAGATCGTCGGTGATAATTTTCATTCTTTTTAGGTATTTCTTGTGGTAGCCGTGTCCGGTGAGAATTTGAGTTAGATGGAAGGAAATAGCGGTCTTGTTCCGGAGCTCCTTGATGTGGTTTAGAGTTGGTAGCCAGTTCTTTAGGTGCATTCCGGTGGTAGAGGTGAGGTAGTCGTTGCAGTGCGCTTTTTGTGTTTCGGCTTTACAGAGGTGCTTAATGTTCCTACATGGGGAATGATGGGAAAGTGGTCAAAGTCGGGTGCTCGGTGCTCGGTGGAGAGTGGCGGCGGTTTTGGCTTCCTGGTCGGCTTCCCGATTTCCAAGCAGTCCTGCATGGGCCTTGATCCAACAGAACTGTATTGTGCCTCCTTGTGTGATTTGGTGGATTTTCCGATGTGCCCCTAGTTGAATATATGAATTTCACTTAACTCCATCAATAAACCACAGCCATCAATAAATAACGATACTTAATAACTTTCCCACGCAGGTTTAGCAGGATCGTCGCCACTTTTGCCTTATAGAGAATAAAATATAATTTTATGTGGCACAAGTGCGTTCACCGTAATCGTATTTTTTATCGAACTTGGAGCGGTTTCAGTTAGATCTCGGAGCATGATGATTACGGGCGCGGATTTCATATTAGCTATTATGTGCAAATTGATAGAGGGCCCGAGGGAAATTTCACTTAGACATGAAAGAAATTTTCAATGTGATTCTTTTTGATGATATTCAGTTTGATTAGGTAGTTATTGAAAATTTCGTAAGACTTTCGTTTAGGTACTTTTTTTAAATCATTGTTTGAAAACGAATCTCGTATTTAAATTTCAACTAGCCGGTAATTTTGGTACATCCTAAGCATTATTATATATTTATGAATTAATTTGCCTTGGGCAAGATTTGAACCGAATCACGACTGCGGGTGATGGCAAGAATTTGAACCATTTACTTATTATGAATCTTGTGAATCAATAAATTGCAACTAGAGATGGGTAGGAGGAGTAAATACTGAGTAGGTATTTAAAAAAGTGAGATTAACGAACTAAATTTTTAAATAGTCTATATTAAAAAAAACTGGCTGTCAATTTATAGAACTAAATTGTTTTTATTGAAGAGTGTTAACATATATTTGCATAATAAAAAGTATATAGGACGCTTAATTTTTGTAAAAAAAAAAAGAGTAATCATCAATGATTACTCTTTTTATATGATTATGGGTAGTAAAACTCAAATTTCTCGAATCTTAGCCGGTAGCCCTCAACTAAATAGGTATTAGAGGCTCATTGATAGAGCGAGTAGAAGAGGCCAGAAGTCTTGGTATAATAATGGACCAGTTAAGGTTTGAAAAACACGTAGCAGAGTTAGCCAAATGTTGTTTTTTTAGACTGAAAATTTTGTATCAAGTAAGAAACCTTCTAAACGAAAAAGTTCGCTTGACCTTATGCGAATCGCTCATACTGTCAAAGTTGAACTACGGCGATGTGGTGTACGGGCCTCGTCTGCAACAAAAAACTCGTCGACTAATACAGCGAGTTCAAAATGCGTGTCATCGATATTGCTACACAATTCCTCCAAGGAGCCATATCATGCCGTTTTTGAACAAGTCTTCGCCTTTGAATATATGGTATCACGCAGACACACCTACATGGTACACCTTGCCTGTCTTCTCTTCGGTGTTATAAATTGCAAGTCACCCATGTATCTTCACTCGAAAATTAATATTTCTTCTTTTCACACTCGACACGGCACAAGATCTACTCGACGTTGCCTTTTAGAAGTACATCCTCATAGGACAATTGCCTTTACCGGTTGTTTGTTATCTTGCGACCAAATGCTGGAATGATATAGGCAAAGGCGGGGGGCCTTTGAGAGAGCTGAAATCCAAAAAATCATTTAAACATAGTTTTTAAAAGATTCTCCTCGAAAAACAAACCGCTGGTATTCCATACGGCTTTTTGGTCGCAGACTTCAGAATCTAACATGGTGGAGATGGCAGTCACGAGGACTAGGAGGCCTACACACTGTTCACACCCTTGCCGACTTATCTATTATCTCAGTATTATATATACACCGTGTTTTTTTTGATTTGCGTTAATTTCGAGGGTGCATTCCTGAGCTTAAATTAAGTAACTTTCTCAAAGACACCGATATTCTAATTAACTCCATTTCGGAGATAATCAATCATTAATTTTTATCTTATAAGGCCCTTACGAGCGTGTACACTTGCCTTAGGGTCTGTTTACTTATTGATTAGTATTTAGTGCGAGTTCATACATTTGCTACTAAACGTAACTACTATCTCAGACGATCGACGTTCGAAATGACATTGATATGTCACAGTTTTCAATTGTTTGGTTGAGTTAAATGTAATGCCCGTGTTAAAAAAATGCTATATGCAACATTTAGTTACTTTTTATAAAAAAAAAAATAGTAAAAAACAAAAAAAAAAAATCTTTTTTTTTGAAAAATAACTATGCCATTTAGTTTCCTTAAACGTACTTACGATACCCCGAAGTTAACGAAATTCAATAAAAACACGGTGTATATATTAGGTAAGTATACTGGGAATATTGCGAGCTTTTATACATTAAGTCGGTATCGGCATATATATTAAAATTGAATATAAAAAAAAATTATATGAGGGTTGTTTAAAATATTATTATTAAGATGTCAGTGGGTACAGGTACATAAGGTGAGTTATGATAGTGATCGGTCTTTTAAAAATTCATCTAGTGAGTAAATTTATTACCATCGGGTTCCTGTATAATATGATCGGGTAGTCGGGTATAGTACCTATTAATCAACTTTTTTTTATGAGGCAAACGAGCAGACGGATCACCTGATGGTAAGCGATTACCGCCGCCCATGGACACCTGCAACACCAGAAGGGTTGTAAGTGCGTTGCCAGTCTTTAAGATGGGAGTACGTTCTTTTCTTGAAAGTTTGAAGGTCGTATCGGTTCGGAAATACCACAGGCGACAGTTCATTTTTATGCATTGAAATAACTCTTATTAAGTGTGGTGGAAGAAAAATCTCAGGTAAATTTCTGACAGTCTTTATTGTTATTAAGTAGAAGCTAACAACATCATCAATCTGTAACATTGTATAATAATATATCAGGAATGAAGGCACTTGGCGAGTTACACAAGGCCCTAATCTCTAGTAAACATCGGTGAGTTAATGCGAGGAAGCCTCAATATTATAATACGATAAAGCAAAGGTGTTTGCCTAAAATAATGCATAACCCGTTGACTTTTACAATCCCAGTCGGACAGAACCGTCTAAACATCGAGTAAACGTCACAGCACTTGAAGCAGTCAATGGTACAGTCACGTCTGAAAACATCGACACGATCGAAGTGCCAAAAATATGTATACACGACCTTATGGCCCATATATTAGGATAGTGTAAACATATTTTTGGCACTTTGTCCGTCTCGATATTTTCAGACGTGACCGTACTATGCTTATTAAGAGGAAAGACGACGGCCGGTTTTCCATACAAACGTAGTCTCCATTTTCCTCTCTGGATATTGACATTATGGATTTTTTTTTACATAATTTGATGTATATTAACCATAGAGATATGCCCCGTTTGACTTTTTAGATTATTGTAAAAATTAGGCGCGTAAAACAGATTTCATAGAATTTTTTAAATGCTGTAACTCCTATAACAATTAAAAATTCGATAAAAATCAAACGTTCGGGCATAGCTGTAGTTGATATACAACTAATTGTGTCAATTTTTTTTTTCAATAATGTTAATATCCAGAGGAAAATGAGGACTACGTTTGTTTGAAAAGGCGATTTCGCACGGACACTTTCGTCTTAAGGACAAAATATACCCTGACCGATTTGAAGTATGTTTTATCTAGCAAACATAATAATATAAACATAAATATTCTAGTGTAATATACATCTGTGTCATATAATATGCTCTGTTCGGTTACTAGTTGAAGTTTCGAACTAGCGACAATACTAAACCGGCACATAAAGATTCCTCAATAGAAAATCGAATATAAAACCACAAATCGATCCAAGCAGGTATACAAAACATTCCGCCTTAAAGGAGGACTCACAGCAGATCAATCTGGATCTGGGCCTGAGCGTCAGGCAGTTAAATTTTGTATACAAATCACGTGATGACCGTCACCGATTACCCGTCATAGAAAACGAAGTGACGGACGCCTCGGCACCGACCCGGACCGTTCTAGCGAGTCGTACTTAAATAACAATTAACACACACCCGCATCCAAACAGCGTTCTAAGGCCTGAAGTGCTACTCGAAATATAAAAGGAAATGTAGACGATTGGGACTGTCAGTCACAAAAATTAAGTATTTTTTTTTAAACTAAATTCATAGACAAACAAAAAATAACAAAAACATTGTTTCATATAAAAATACAAAAATATATCGTGGAGCAGTTGTCTCCGTGTACTACCCGAAGGTATCAAAATAAAATAAAATCTAGATGCCTATGCAAAAGCGCGCTCTCAGCTAATTTTTTACACACTTACAGACAATCAGTCGCCTTACTAAATATATCCTATTTCTTTCATATACTTCCTGGGGTAATTGCGTCCTTGGAGCAAATGCGCTTTCTAATTACCAAAATCTGGTAAGTACAAAAGCAGGTAAGGATAATGCGTCTTCGCTGCATTTGCACCTAACCTATTCGATATTTTTGTAAGCGAGTTTCACTTATGGACGCAATTACCTCAGATGACCTTACTAAAATACAAAATATAATAATATAAAATACTTCGACTCAACATGAGTCAAGTGAAATGTTGAGTTGTCAACATTCAAAATATGAGTGAAACTATAGTTTTCAGCAACAACTTGCGTATATAAAATCATTGTATGTATACATAATATCCCAAGGCACCTGAATTTGTACTAAGGACTATGTGTAAATATATATTTGAAATAATATCTTAAATAATTAGTATCTACATTTAATTTATCTTATTTACATGGCACATGTGGCTTTGTCATATTGGAAATGCCTAGTTTTAGTAACAATAATATTTACATTTATAATCATTGAACTTAGTAAGATTTTATAAAAATAGATTATTTTACAATTTTAATCACCATGGCACTGGATTTTACATAAAATGCACTCATTCATAACCGCTTATCACATGAACAATACAGGGAATCATTGAAACAACTTACACATTTTTTAACAACCGTAATAGGCAAATTCAAATTATTAAGGATTATTAAATGTCAATATTTATTCTATAACAGCATCTGTTGTTTGTAATATACTATCAGACACACCGAGTGACAAATAACACTTTCTTAATATCTACTAATACCCATAGTTAAGGGTAGTATTCCACCTGTCCAATTTCTTGGTCCAATGTGCATTGCGCCTCACCTTCTCATCAAGCAAAATATGAGACGCAAACACACATCGGACCAAGAAATTGGACAGGTGGAATACCAATCTTAGGCACATAACGTCAAATTCCAACGGTTGCAATACAAGTTTGTACACAACCAGTCTTCGCCAAACGGATTCACACAAGGCTAATATTACCACATAAAATATTCCCATCAGAGATCTAATAAAGCATTACGACCTTGATATGATCACGTTTCCGCCATATTTAGAATGCAATATTAAACTAAATGCGTTTGTCTGTTCGTTTTTCTTGAAGCAGCTAGAAAAGTAGCGTAAAATAATATTCGCCAAGTTTACCCAGGTTTAACCAACATCATACTCGCATCTAAATTCAAAATCGCTTTTTATTGTTTCTGGAACCATGCTTCGTACCGACTACCTGAGTCAACAAGTCGTGAGCGTAAGTTATGAGCTAGCTAAGGCTTGTCTCACTACATAGACTAATTGTCAAAAATTTGAACCTAACCGGGTAGACCCGGGAGCTGAGCCTATGTGCTAATAAAACTTGTCCTCCTCACTGTCAAGGTTGTTCCTGTTATTGGGCTGGTTGGAATGCCTCCGCAGCGTTCCCATGGAGTCGTATTCGTTGGCGATGGCCTTGGGGTAGAGCTTGGGCGTGGCCGTGGTGTTGTTGTGGTTGTTCGCGTTGGAGATGTTGTTGCTTTTGGAGAGCAGGATGCCGCTCGAGTTGCCGATGCCCGTGAATGATGGCTGGCGCTTCGCTTTGCGAGGCTGAACAAATAAAAAATATACCAGTTGAGTCAGATTATTTGTACATTACTGTATGTTAACATGGTAACTGATAGGTCACTAGATAAGTTTGGCAATGGACAAATATGAAACAAAGAGGTGGCCTATCACATATACTTTTAAAAACTATATTTCCATAAACAATGTTTGGCGGGAAAACATTTACTTTCTTTTTAAATCTACTTATTAAAAATAAATTTAAACTTTGTATGAAATGAAAATGTTGTATAAAATATTCGTAAATCGTCTTAAGCCCGCGCCGACATTTCTTTTTTGTTTCATATTTGTTTATTGCAAAACTTGACCTGACCTATATACTTAAATAAAATAAAAAATACGATTTTTTTTCTGGCTAACGAAGTTATCGCACTGATGCGTATCCGCACACCGCACCGGTACAAGTATATGAACGAGATAGCATCATGCACGTATAATTACACATACATAATAAATCTATAGCGAATACTCGCTCGCACACTGCAGCGACATGTCTCAAGTGAAAAAATATTAAGATTCAAATTAAAATACTCACAACGTCTTTCAGCGGGACTGTGACATAGCTGTTCTGCTTGGCCGTAATATAATGTGGGCTTGAAGGAACACGAGTTGACCGTCGCCACGGTAAGCGGGTACCGCGTCTTTGGAAGTATATCACGCCCGCCAAGCAAACTAAGCAGCCTGAAACAAAAAGAAGTTCATTTTATAGGTCAGAATCTGAATCAAAACAGGCAAGAAACCCTTAACCCTTTGAACGCTTAATGTCATAAACACAAACATCACTCAAACGCCAAGGTCCCTGGCGCAAGCGAGCTGTAAACCCTCGAAAGTGTAAAGGTTACTTTGACAGTGTCCGCCATAACACCTATACTTGTCCTTGGCGCTATGCTATGGGCACGACTAGTAACGATGACTTTAAGTGTTCTTGGCGCTCAAAAGGTTAAACGCGCGAATAAGTTCGCGTTCAAGTTGTAAACACATTCGATAAATTAAATATCATAAATAAAAAATTGTTACAAATATCGCTCAATATTATTTGTATTTAGAAAACCAGCACGAAAACAAAGAATTAATTTCCGATACAAACAATGGCAACTAGGTAGTTTAAAAAAATGTGGTCAAGATTGTGCCCTTAACCAATTTATGTGTTCCATCCTTGTCAAGGGGAGTGCTAACCGTCTCTCCTTTCAATAGACACGGGCTATAACAGTTCGTATTTTCTTATATACTAACTCAAATTAAAACTTCAATAGCGCGTTTTATGGAATTCGTAAAAAAAGTTAACAAATACACAAATATTATGTTACTTTTGTGCATACGGTACAAGAGTAGGGCTCTAAGAATTAAATAAAGATATTATCCAAATTGAATATAGTTCATATTGGCGAAAAATCTGGATCATAACTAAATTCAACCTGACTTGACTCGCTAGCGCCATCTATCGATAGTGTTGCGCAACTGATACAGTGAAGGTCAAGAGCACAGGCAAATAGATTACCTACTTAGACATGCACAACCAACATTCAGCATGAATAATGTCATGTGTGATTTAACTATTTTACTTAGTACAATTAATGTCACATTAATTGTATCGAAACAATATGAAAAATTTTGCTGATCGTAAAACACAATAAGCTCTACTTATAATAAATGTAACTAAAAAAAACCCACGCAGTGCCATTTTTAACCAAAAGGGTATTGTCGGTGACAATAAGGCCCTATTTCCATATAGCTTCAATTTGAAATCAACCTTATCGACAACCGACCGACAATGAGGTACTTTTTGGTTGAAAGCGTCTCAATTTACGGTTTTATTTAGAAACGTCCGATAAATATTTAGTAATACACCCAAAACATTGCACTAGACGTTTATTGGCCCTATATAATATGTACGAGTATACAGACACGAATAACTATTAAATAGATAGTTTTAAAAACTCTATGGTATATTATGCCAACAACATCCATTTTATTCCAAAAAAATGCCTTACATAATTTTGGAAAACAGTTGATAATGTTCAAACTGCTGGATTGATTTCTATGAATTGGCATCAAACATAATATGTTTAAATATAATTATAACACCCATCTTATTGCGGGGGTTAAAAATAAATGGTTTTTATTTTCTGCTCTCTCATTGGGAATATAATGAAGTCTCTCATATTGTGAACCTAATGCCATAACAAAAACTTACCCATAACGAAGGCGGCTACAACGCAGCCAACAATGCCTCCTACGCTGAGCGAGTCTCCCGCCCTCACGAACGACGCCATTTCGACGCTGTCGCTGTACGCGGGCAACGCGTATAGTTCTGTGAACAAACATGTCGATAAGCTACTCGGATTTTATCTTTCGTACTTATAATAATAAATAGCACCATCTAGAGTCTGTGCGGAAAGAGAAGAGTCATGGAATGTATGGGGCCCAATACATTCCACGACTCATCTCTTTCCGAACAGACTTTACAATACCGACTACTTTACGGTTACTTTTTTTATTCATTTTCTTTTCTCTGAAAATCCACTCTCTCAAATTCTCAAGTAAATTTTGATAATAATCAATTGATGTTTCCATGCGTGCCAAGGAAATTTGCAAAAACGAGATGCAGCTCGGTCTGTTAACACATTCACCGCTAAGCTATGGTCGTAGCGCTACGTCGTAGCCGATAACATTGATTTCCCGGTATGTAGCGGAAATGTTTCGTAGAGGGATAACGACAATGTGTCGTGATTAGCCCTGATTTGCCTTAGACAAGGCTCATCTTTACAAACCTATTTGCTTTGCGCAGCACTTTTTTTTGTGATATAGCTCGATACAGTGTGGCGTTATCAAGAAATGATATGTTATCTTCACACATGAAAAAGGATTAGTTTAAACGGGCCTCATAGTTGGTACACTTGGTACAGTACATTACTAACCATTGCTCATGTCGTCGTGGTCGCAGGGGGCCACCTGCAGCACGGCGCCGGCGCAGGCGCCGCTGTCGCAGCTGCGTCGGCGAGTCCGTTCGTTATTTTCGCACTCGCTCCATTCGCCCCACGAGCTCCAGTTACCTTCCGATTCTGAATAAAAAAACGTAGGCATGTACTGGAACTTTACAATCTGGTATTTCCAAGCATTATTTACATCAGCTAAGGGAGAAGGGAGGCGCTCTATGAATTAGATATAAAAAAAAGTCATATAATTCGACTCACCTCGATTACAAGATGAAACATAAGACAACTCGCAATAACCGGTAGTAATATGGTGTGGTTTATCCTTACATACAATATTTACAAAGTTGAGATCTAAGGATGAATATGAGCTGTGTAGAGTTTAATGGTCTATGATGCAACTCATTAGTCTAGATCATAGCGTAGCATTTTAAAAGTAACCTAGCACTTCTTAAACACTTCTTTATGCGGTCGTCTTTGGTGCCAGCGAAATGTCAAAATAAGTGAAACAGTGCGTAAGGCAGGCCGTAGTAGTCGAGTACCTGCGCACGGCAGCACGCAGACGCGCGTTTCGAGCGCGGCGCCCGCGTCGGCGCAGCCCTCGCGCGAGCGGCACGTGCGCGTGCGCGAGCGCCGCCCCGCCGAGCCGCAGCCCGAGCTGCTGTCGCCGCCCGTGCACGGGCTCCACTCCGACCAGCACGACCATTCACCTGGAACAACGTCAACCTGTAGCTCTATCGCACGGCTCGAGGATTGGTGAAATTACTATGGTTGACTGCAGACTGCGAATCAAGGGAAATTTATGATCGCTAAAAAGAAAAAAAAGGTAAAATTAACTTTATTAGTTTTAAATGGACGATTTTAGTAACCCACACGAAAGGATCTTAAGCGAACAGTGAATATTTAGTAGAGATACCGGAACAGGCGTGCACGTTGCAGGCGCGCAGCATGTCGGGCGCGCCGGCGCAGGGCGGGCGGCGGCAGCGGCGGCGCCGCGCCTGCTGGCCGCCGCCGCACGGCGCCGAGCACGCGCCCCACGCGCCCCACGGCTCCCAGCCCGCCTCGTCCGCCGCCACGCACGCTCCCAGCGGGTCGCAGTAGCGCTCTTCTTCGCGGGCTAACGTCAGCTGCTCGGGGAAAACGAACGTGTTCATAAAACGACCGATTTGTTTTCATTTGTAAATAGACGGTTCCGATGTCTGCCCGCGTAGCCAACGTGCCTATCGTTCACGCTCCGTGGCGAACGAAACGCAACTGTCACAGTCGTACTAATAAGGAAGAGTGATAGAGAGAGACGACTACGATACGCTACGGAGCGTTAACGATTGTAACGTTGGCTACGCGGCCGGCGTGGCGGATTCGTCCGATAAAGATGGCCCTTTGCTACGCCGGCGTACGTTTAGAACAAAACAACGGTCGGCATAAATACTTACGAGTATCTCCTCGAAAGCTATGCGTTCGTGTAATATAGAGAAACTTGCGTTTAAATTACATGTCTGAATAATTTTAAATTACCTATGTACTTACTTTTACTTGTTCCGGAGATGGCGCCTTACATGAAAATTTAAACCTCTTCTCGGTGTAGCTACCATCCGAGGCATTACCTGTAAAAATAAACATGGAATATTAAGTTTTAGATTGCCAGCATTTGCAATGGACATATCACGTACGGGGAAGTTTGATCAGATGAAGGAACAGAGAACAATAACAAATCTTATAGTGTGCACCTAATAGCCACAAACCGCTAATTTGCCATCTATTGTAAGTATATTAAAACAACCGTAGACCAGGAAACAATTATGAACAGAAACGACCACTATATACCACCCAGAGGCAGAAGCATTCTTACTTCAACTTTCCTACAAGCTACACATACTGCACACCTGACAATCTACCTTCCCCTCTCTCTGTCTCCTGTAGAGTATTCCTCCTTAAACTAGGTGTCGCTAAATGAGAATCAGTTACCCGGTATCTGCACCCAGGGCGTCCAGGCGGCGGCCTTCCTGAGCTCGCAGGGGCGCAGGTCGCAGGGCTGGCGGTCCAGCCGGGCGCCGTCGCAGTCGGCGCCGCCGTACTTGGGCTCGGGCTCGGCGCAGGCGCGGCGCCGCTCGCGCCAGCCCGCCGCGGGCCCGCAGCCCGGCCCGCCCGCCGCCGCGCACGCCGACCAGGGGCCCCACGCCGACCAGCCGCCGTCCACGGGGGCTAGCGCTGGATCTGAAAAACAAACATGGTACACATACTTGGTAGGGTTATCGCAACAGGTTGTCTAGCGCGTGGACAACACAAGTGTCTTCATTTTTTTGAATTAGGAAAGGGATACCCTTTCATTTTAGAGGTATCTCTGAAAGGGTAACTCCTTCCTAGAGCTAAGTCAAGTGAACGGGTGAGCAATTCAAAGGGAAAACCAATAGTTGGGGCTATTCGTTAAATGACAGCCATTTTAAGGGTTTTTTTCTAGGAAGGGGTGGACGGGTCCTTGATCGAGAATCGGCTCCACGCTTTTTCACCCGGTAAGGTAACGTTCCGTTGACGAGTTACATCGCCAACATCAACTATGAGCAATAATAGTTCTGCGTATCAAAAACAGCATTGATATTATCAACCACGAGCAAATGAGAACATTTTTCAACGACTCGAGTTGAGAATGTGCGTGTCCGTATGCAAAAATATAAAATATGTCACTGACCGGGACAGGGCGGCAGGTTGTTGCAGTAGAGGTCGTGGGTGTCCTGGCCGACGCACACGCGGCCGCCGTGCCGCGGCTCGGGCGCGGCGCAGGCGCGGCGCCGCGACTTGACGGCGATGCCGCACGAGGCCGAGCACTCCGACCAGCCCGACCACGCCGACCAGCCGCCGTGCACCGTGCAGTTCGTTACGGATATGCTTGCGCCTGGAAGCAGATCAGAACAGTAAAACCCCGCTGAAACATCAACATGCCGCGGCCGTCGATAAAAAGGTACTAGTTTTGGTTCACAGCGTAATAACAACTTTTGTAAAATTTAAAAACAAACAAGTAAGCAACATTGATACGATATTTTTAGCCAAAAAAAACGTGAATCTCTAGACTAGTAAATGACCGATTTAGGACGCGCAATATTTAAAATTCACTATTGAAATGCTATGTTACTGCTACCATTATTTCTGTTAATAGATGCATAATTAAATGAAATAGTATCAAAAACACAGACATTTCATGTATTTTAATTGTTACCTTCACACTTCCGTCCGCCGTTCACCGGTTTGGGGTTGTCACATTTTCTCGTTCGACACATACACATGTCGGGTTTCTCGTCACCATAGACAGAGTGCGACGTCCCGTCCTGCATACAAGGTTCCCATTGCGACCACGACGACCAGCCACCGTCCACTGCAACAATAACAACACTTGAATAATTGGAATTTATCGAAGGCCACCCCAAAGATCTAAACAACGTTCTCCGTTCGTTAGGGGTCATCCATTAACTACATCACACGAATTTCTAAGCTTTTTGACCCCTCCAGGGGGGGGGGGGCTTGTCACACTTAGTTGTTACAAAAATTGTTACTCAACTGTACAGCAAACTTGAATGTAAATGAAAAAAGGCTATTTAAACTAAAGTCTACAATTAATAATACAACAAAAAAAATCATATATTTTCAGTAATTGATGAAGTTGAAGTGACGTCACAAAGTTTGTGACTCCCCCGTCCCGCTTGTCACAACATGTCACATTATTTTTGGCAACCTCCCTCCCCCTAAACGTGTGATGTAATGAATGAATAACGGGCCACGTCGCACGGTAGTTACCGTCCGTACCTGGTGCTGTTTTCTCCGGGCAGCTGGCAGTGTTCTGCACGAAGTGCGCGTCGTGCAGGCGCGCGGCGGCGCGCACGCACTGGTCGCGGGCGTCGTCCCAGCCGCAGTGCGGGTCGGCCGCGCCCACGCAGCCGGCGCGGCGCGCGTGCTGCGCGCAGCGCTCGCTGCCGATGCGCAGGACGCCCTTGTCGTTGCCGATGTACAGCGACATCTGATGCATTGTAAACATTTTCTTAAGTTAGGTACTTGATTGATTTTGCTATCCGTGCTCAAATAAGATTCACAATTCGTTTAGGACATTTCCAATGATGAAAATAGCCAAACTACTGAAACTAAATAATGCATGATGAGAATGGGTTAGATATTTGACACATTATTTTTCGATTCTAAATAAAACTTAAAAATGATGATCATATACACCGTGTTTTTATTGAATTCCGTTAACTCCGGGGTATGGGTAAGTACGTTTAAGGAAAGTAAATAGCATAGTTAAATTATAAAAAAAAAAAAAAAAATTATGAAATTTTGTATATAGCGTTGTTGTAACACGGGCATTATACATATAATTCAACCAAAGAATTGAAAACTGTGACATATCAATGTCATTTCGAACATCGATCGTCCGAGATAGTACTTTAGTTGCAATTGAATATACTAGTGCTAAACACTAATCAATATTCAATTTAATTCAATTTCATTTTATTCAAGGACCAACTTAGATATTTTTTTTTTTTTTGTTAATACAAATATGATTTATAAAATATGGTTAGTACTTACTCTATACACTATACAACGTCATTCTATGCATGTTATAATAAATAAATTCATTGAAAAATAAAGACATTAAATTAAACCAAAATAAAATTAAATAATAACAATATGCAAAAGTAAAATTACAAATTAAAATTAATAATTTTAATCAATAAAAATGTCATAAATTTTCATTAAATGTCATTTCAATCACTTTCAATTTCTGCTCTTTCATAGATCGCCTCTCAAGCTTCCAGGAATCAGTGTATACATATCTTACATTTTGGTTTAGGTGTATGACACAGCAGTGATGGAGATACACACAGTCTATACGTTCAGAGATCATTCTCAGAATGCTGTTGGTACTGGCGCGGATCCGGCGCACCAGGGATGTACATAGCTTGCGCATAGTCGCGTAAAAACAGTGAACCCAAAGTCAAATATGTAAACAGGCCCTAAGGCAAGTGTACACGCTAGTAAGGGCCAAATAAGAAAAAAAAAATGATTTTTTAGAATACCGGTGTCTTTGAGAAAGTTAATTAATTTAAGCTCAGCACCCTTGAAATTAACGAAAAAAAAAACACGGTGTATAGCCCGTCAAAGTTCCGCGTGAGAATCCATCTGACGGGCTAATTATAATATGCTTTATCCAGAAAACCACCTAATTAGGCAATAGATACTTACAGTATCCTTAACAAACTGCATAGCCCGCACCGCGAACCCCTCCCCGTCGCTCAGCCTCCACCGCTCGACCAGGCACGCGCCATCGCACCGCGGCAGCACGGCCAGCTTCAACACGTCACTGTCCTGCGTCGCCACGAACAGCACCAGCTGTCTGCCCACGTTCTTGGCCTGGGCGACGTCGGCGGTGACGTGGGTGAAGCGGTCGGAGGTAACGCGGTAGACGGGCTCGTCCGATATGGGTTGGATGGGATAGTGCATTAGCATGTAGTTGTGGTATTCCAGGCTTTGTTGATTCCTGAAATGAGGTTTCGGGCTTAATACCTACAGTTGACACGAGCGTGTGTTAAGATTTTTTTAGGTGAGTTAATAAAGATAGTTTATTTTCCAAATAAGCTAATCCGTTACTTTATCGCTTAACCATTGATAGGCAACGTAAATGTACGGAACTCTGCCCCGATACTACTATCACCCAAACACCCACCTTTCATCTTAATCAAAACTTCTTAAAAAAACGAATCTTGTGGGAACATTTATTTGCTTGCTATCACATCTCGACCATTGAACAACCGAAATAATGAGTTGTTTTTTTTAACTAGATTTTCTTCCAATGGTAGTTTAGTGGTTTAGTGGTGTAGTTTTCTTTGAGTAGAACTGACCTTGGGTTCTTTACGCATCTGTAGTGCTCCCTCGCCCAAGTAGAAGGCGATCTGTGTTCCCAGGAAGACGTCGGGGTGTTTTGAACCTTGAATGGGCCTTCAAATGCAGCATCGATGTCTGACATGTTGTATATGCATACAGCACTGCCGGCTATACCGTTTCTGTAAACAAAATGGAAAAATAGGTACAATTTCTATTAAATTTTCTGTTCGTAAAGAGGGAATATCTTTATATGATATATCCATTGTAGAGTCTAGTTTTTGATTTATGCCTGTGCATAAAATAAATAAAATCTGCATTATTATTCGTCAAAGGAACGTGCTGGTCTGATGGCGGATCACTCCTCAACTAACCTCTTTTACAGCTCATGAACGTTTAGATCGTAATCTTGTATTAATCAAATTCACATTATGCGTTGTAAAGTAGATTAGGCATGTCGTAAGGTATCACTACCTTAACCACCACCGCCTTCTGGTATCATCAGATACCAGAAGGCGGTGGCGATGGGCGATAGCGACGAGCATGATCGGTGACCCTTGTGTGGCTGCACCATAAGCTACAGTAGGGAACACACCTGGGCGTGGTGAAGATGGCCACGAGCAGCTTCTCCTGCGGGAGGTACTCGACGCCCTGCACCTCGTCGTAGTGGAAGGGCACGTCGCCGGGCACGGAGCAGGCGAGGCGCGCCTTGAGGAACGTGCTCCAGTTGTCGCGTCGGAGCTGACTGCCGCTGTCGTTCTTGCATACCCGCGCGATGCGGGAGTATACGGCCTAAGAAATTACACAGTTTATGTTTTGAAATCTCCATGTGTTAATGGTTCACGCCGCTTAGCTGCTTTTACCACTTAATTTTATGTTTATTCCAATTTTAACATTATTTCCACTACAAAGCTCGATCGATAATATTGTACTTTGAAACTGTATTCAACAATATTTACTACTTAATTTGTGGTTCGCTTTTTATATATTTCCAAATCTCTAAAAACACCTTGTTCCCCTCCGGAATAGTTACATTGCAGTTAATCCACCCTATTTTCATATATTTATAGCCTATTATACAAATAATTACTCATTTCACACCACAGAAGGCTTCACACTTAGGCTATTGACAAGAAGATACTACAATTTATAGCAAACTTATCCAGAATTCAGAGATAGCAACTATGTAGTATTCAAAAGCTGTTAATTTGTACTTTAATAACATCATATTTTAGTGCCAGTAAAATCTCGCTTTAGTCATTGTCGCTACCAGTTCGATATGTACCCTACTATATATAAATAATGAAAGAACATTGTTATAAATAATAAGCGCGAATACCAATAAAATTCTGGCATTATAAAATTAAATTGAAATTGAAGCGGCTAATGTATCCTCGTAGAGCGTACCATATAAAAAATTTCTTAACTTTAATTTCAATCTTGTTATATAATAAATAGATAACAAGATTGATAGATAAGATAGAAGAATAGGGATAGTCTTAGTTTGTTTCAGAAAGCAATGCAACAATATAAATGCTACTTTATCTGGTTTATGAAAGATTCTAAATATATTGAAATGGAGTCTATATTGCAATGTCCATTGGGCCTTACAAGGTTAAATAAAAGTAGGAATTCTCACCTTGCCACAGTTCATGAACTCCACAGCGTACTCTCTGAACACGAAGTAGACGTAGAAGTCGTCCTCAAAGCTGCCGACGAACTCGGGCTGGTTGAGCCACGTCAGGTCGTATTCCCGGGTGCGGAGCGTGCCCGAGTTGTGGGCCGAGGCGCCGCGCGTCCTGTGAGCGAAATGGTTGTGAAGCGTTTCGGTAGATGGCGTTCCTTTCAATTACGAAACATTCATAACATATAGGTAGTCAATTTGTGTTGTAAATTAATAAGGTAATCTATAATATTTATTCATTTATTATTATTTATATACCATCTAAATGCCACCGACTGTGAGATAATACAAAGTTAATTTATTGTTAATTAGGTGTTACTGCCTAAAGGATGCAATAATCCTTATGCACAATCGATCCTGTGGTTGAATGTGTTTAAAAAATAGTCATGTCGGTGTGCTCGGTGTTTTTTTATGATAAAGGAGGCAAAGGAGCAGACGAATTGCCTGATGGTGAACACCTGCAAAACCAGAGGGGTTGGAAGTGCTTTGCCGGCCTTTATGATGGGAGTTTGCTGTTTTCTTGAAGATTTGAAGGTCGTATCGGTCCGGAAATACCGCAGGTGTATGGTCGCCATGGCTCACGCCTGACACCTCTTCCAACGCTTAGTTGAAAGCCAGTTTGATGAGTAAATGACCTACCTGTAAATGGCAGTCTGCGAACTGGCGAAGTCGGTAGGAGTGGCCGCATAGAACTCGCCGCTGCTGGATAAGATGGTAGTCACGTTGGAGTGCGGGTTATACGGGCAGTTCGCCACGCCGGACACCCATTCTGTCACCGTGTTTATTGACTCGATCTGTAAGGGAGGGATCTGGTTTAACCTAATGTCACCAAGTTTAAATGAGGCCACTTTTCTAGATTTCTCTAACCGGGACTATGTCATTACGTAATTTAACTGCTACAATAAATATACAGACACTGCTTTCGCGCAAATAATTAATGATCTGGGGTTTATCTTTACAGGTACGGGCCGGACTCCACGTAGTAAAGTCAAGTAAGAGAAACTTGACCCCCCTGCATAGAAGTCTGTATGCAAAGGTGCTAAGCGAATAGTTTTGCTAACTGTACACCTATATCTCTCTGAAGTGAACCATGGCGTATATCACTAGTCTCCGATCAACCTTAACTTATCTTACCTCTCTCCAGCTGCACTCAGGGCTGAACGCATTAGTCCCACATACGAACAGCTTATGACCGTAGCTCAACAATACTTTGACGTAGTTGTGGCAGTCGTCTTCCGTCTGGCCCTTGTCTTGGCACAGGTGCGACTTGTTGGCGGGCGCGGGCCAATCAGCGCGCTCTAACGGCCGGAGACCGCGTAGCGAGAGGCGGTACAGCGTATCCCTGTGGTAAAAAGGTTTTTACAGTACATATGGGGCTACTTTATAGCACTAGTGCGAGAAGTAGCATATTACGTTACTGTGTCGAACATTTAAAGGGCCATATGTACTGTAAAACGTTGTACGATACATGTGCGAATAGGTAATTCGCAACTCGTGTCGATTTAAAACACTCCCTTCGGTCGTGTTTTAATTTATCGCCACTCGTTTCGAATTTCCTATTTTTCGCACTTGTATCGTAATGTACTATTTTAGTTCATGTTGCCTGACAATTTGTAAACCTTATAACGAAGGCATAAGGTCCACCCTTGGGCATTGAATAATGTTTCTGTTAGTACTGAAACTTTATGACTGCTGGCTGTACAGTTATTAGGTGTTCAACATACCAACGTCAATGTGTGACTTTAATTTAACATTGTTGACACACCATTTTATGCATGAGGACCGTTGCCTGTTACGATGTATGTCATAGTGATTTTCGAATGCATATATGAATTTGCAGTTATTTTGACTAATGGAAGTGAAGGAAAATATTAAAATTCTAAGTCGTGTAAGCGAATTATTCCATTCTTACTTAGAATTGACCGTTAATTAGAATTGACCATTAACCATTACAAATTGAACCGTAAACCGTAACGGACGGTTCAACGGTGGTTATTGGTCAATTCTAATGAACTTTCGGCCAACAGTGTTACCTAGAACGATAAGATTAACAATTAGGTATACAGTATTGACTTATCGCAATGTACAGCACAATAACCTTCGCTTACCTCAGATTTATTAAAACTTGTTATTAATTTTCTGGGGAAATATAGGTTATCAAGGGCATAATACGATTGTAACGTAATTTATCGAGTGCTACTGGGTGTTCTAAGATTTCTAAGAATTAAGGAAACGCTAGCTAGGTACTTATCTTAGGTGAAGTTATCCTTATCGGCACGGTAACGATAATTAACCCGAATAATTTTATATTATATAATATATGGAAAAAGAAATTTAGGACACAAAGCAAATCAGATTAATTTTGTCCAATCATACTAATCCCGTGATGTTTTTACACGTAGGACTAGGAGTGACAACGCATATTATATCGTTGTCTAAGTACCCTCAACACAAGCCTTATTGAGCTTACTGTGGGACTTGGTAAATTTGTGTAATAATGACCTATAATATTAATTTATTTATTTTATTTATTTATATTGTTACTAACCCAGTCTATAGGGAGCAAAAGATTACGTCGATCAGCTGCCATAAGTTACATTTGACCTACTTCCAGGCGTCGGATAAAGTTGAAAATTTGCGTAGATACGTACCATCGAGCTGATCTGATGATGGAGACAGAAGGTGGGCATAGGAAGTCTGTGATAAAACAACGTCACCTAATTGTGTTTGGGTTCGTTAGAATTGTCTCGACGAGTACTAATGGCCCGTTGAAACAAAAGTACAGTCAGCGATAAAAGCTGTTACCAAAAATGTTTTTTGTCACAATAACTTATTTTTGTATTGTTTGTACTAAATATTTCCAATTCTGTACAATAACCACTCAATCAATACTCTTGCAAACCTGTATAAACGAACCAATAATAATTCTAGACTACCTTTAGATAGCGGATATCTATAAATTAATTCAATTCAGTAGCTATGTAACTACGTACAAAATAACAACATACATGTATGAGTAAGTTTACGTACGAGTATGATGCTATGATGCTTTAGGTACATTAGGTACGTAATGAACCTAATCAAACATTTGCAATAACGCAGTCTAATTAGTTAACATTATCGTGTATTTAAAAAAATTTAAACAACAAATAATAATATCCATGCATTCATTCATTCATTCATTTAAAACTTATGCTAAATATTTTTTTACAATGGTAATTATACAATTTATACTTCAATATAGTAAAGTTAAAAGTAAAAACTTTAATACCGAAAAGATGTGTAATTTCTGTTGCTAATGGAAATTTAAAATCCTTTAGAACAATGTGAAAAACTAAACAATATCTAAGTATTATAACAGTCAATGATTCGCAACCAAAGCTATAAATGTGCGAGTAAATAAGCCATAAAATAAGGCTATGCACTAGACCGCAGCGTAACCTAACACTCCGGCGCAATCGTACGTTTCCTATATCGAATAACCCCCACGGCCACCGCAATGACTTCGAACGGAGACAGGTAAATCATAATAACTCTCAATCTCTATACAAGTCGCGTCTTATGTATGTCACATATTTTTAACCTTTCGTGTAGGGACAGTAGAAATATCGCAATTGAAAAAGTTCCTTGAAGTTAACATTTAAAGTTCTAAACTGCGCGGATAACTATCACAACCTGTGCCGTTCTCGTGAACATTCACCGTCTACTATGGGGAATGTTATCGCATAAGAACATTCCCCGTTACATAATGGAGAACTTTCTTGAGAACGGCACAACTAGGACCCCTCGGGACCTCTACACAGACGACTGTTTAATACCGAAATCGTGTCGTTGTTAGCTACTCATATCTGTGAAAAATAAACAACGATGTGAAGCCTCTGCTTCTATGTTCTCTATGCTGTCCATACAGCGTAAATAAGTGTGAGCATAGGGATCTACAGTCTTTATTATTCACTGGTATCTGCTGAATATAGTGTTGAGTGTATAATATTTCCAGAATTGTGCAAATTGTGCACTATCCGATCGCAGTATACTCATGCAAGAACTGCAAGAGCTATATGATTTCATATTTGTGTCCTTAATACAACCGTAGCATAAAACTAAATACATCCGGAAAATGAAGAGACGATGAAATTGCAGTAAATTTTATAAAGCGAGACAAATTGCGTCTGTTTTTTAATCTCCCGGCTTAAATCACATCTACACGAATCGTGAACGGTCAAAAACAGCAAATTAAGCAGTTGTTAAACTAAAGCTTTAGTCCAATCAGACATGAGCTCACGTAATGAACAATTTTAATTGACTTGATTGGATTGACGGATCGTAATAATTGTTTGTATTTAGAGGCCAAAAATGCCGATAAGTCAAATTAAATTGTAACTCGTTTCTAAGAAGATTGTCTTGTTCTAGAATTGTATCTCTTAAAAAATAAACTCGTTATTTGAAATTGTCTGTTTCTTAAAAACATTAATGATACATACAAATAAGAAATAAAAAATACGTGGCATTTTAGCAAAAATAAATTGATACATTTTTATGATCAACTATATAAAAACCGTTTACCAGTTTAAAATTACTTAAGAAACTCAAAAGTTGATTAAATTTGAGTTGAGTTGATAATAGTTTGAGATAATCCACTCCACCATTTCTTAATGTCCTCATTTTTATACCACACTGCATAGAGCTTCCTGCATTAACAGCGAACTCGAAAACCACTTGCTCAAACAGAACTGTTTTAATACACTCACTACTTGAAGGGCCGCCTAAAAAAGCTTGTAAGTATAAGTTCCTCTGGCCAACTCACATAAGGCTGTTTTAGAACAGACTTAGTAGTATTGACAGAGTGCATTTCTCTTTTTGATCGCCGCGGCAGTAATTCTCACTAGCTAATGTTACGTGATCCATATACATCGTAAAGTTTTGTGTTTAAACTACTGTGCGTTAACTTTGTATTCTAGCCAAGGAAAACATAAAACACTGGCTTTCTGGAATTGCAATGGTCTGACTTTTAGGCAGACTGATATAAGTGAATATGTTGAAGATTCTTCAGTTGGTTAGCAGGCAACGTCGTCGTAACTGTTCCTTGTTTAAATTAGGATTTAGCATTATGCCGCGATTTGTCAATAAAGATTCATATCTTCTCGACAAAACATACACAGGCAGACTTTTTTATTATATTATTTATTTATTAAAGTTCTAAACATTAAATTAATCGCAGAGTTTCATGTTTCATAACTGCTAAGCCAAAAATGGCTTGTTTACAGCCAGAGTTCGGACTAATGCACTATTTAGGTATGTTATAATATTGTACATATATTACATTAATGTTATTCTAATGTTATCCTTCATAAAGTATATTCATGGTTATAAAATATGCCGTATTTCAGTAAAATGACATATTTTAACTACCCTCTCCACCGACTAGGTATTCGACCAAAAATATAGGTACAAAAAGTAAAGATTTTTAATATGTTGTGGGTTGAACTGAGCACAGATCATGCACCTGTTGGTTGAGATTAAGTAACATCTCAAGCGTAGTAGCTTTAAATCACCATTCTACCGATTCACCGCATGGTTGTGGTTAAAATAGAGAGGCTAATATACTTGTACTTTATACATGACATGACACTAAGATGGAATATGAAAATGTTGCCTTTGTATTGAAGTACCTAAAGTTGGATCTTCCAAGGGAACCCGAGTACTTAGTGCGTAGCTCGCCAAGCTTAATGTGTGGTCGTCATAAAAATCATACAATACATATTTATGCGTTTTATGGTCTTCGATAATACGATTGCTGCGAGTTTATATCTTGGCATATACGTACCTAAGAGTTGCACGGATTAAACAAATTTTACGGTTTAACTTAGGTATTTTAGCACTCGCACAACATGTTTTGGTTCCTAGGTCTCAATTTTCAAGCACTAAGATATCTTATATTATATCTTAAGTATGGTATTTAAATCAGCTCGTTTCCGGTAAGAAGGAAACCGGCTTAGTTACCAACGTGGCCTCCTTTTTTATGTGTTAAAATCTATGTACAACCAATTGCAAAAATACATGGCCATTTTATTCATGAAGTGGTTTATGAATACATTCCATTTATAATGTGTCGATGGAATTTTGCAGTTCGCTGTACCTATTTTAGTACAATCGGGGAAAGCAACAAGATCAGGAAGTTCAATATGACTTTAGTAAGTTAGGTCAATAAACTTATCGAACCATTTACGCAAATATATTTCTAGTTGACCTGACAATCGACTTGAATGTTATTAGCCATATATAATTCCCAGTGGAGCTTATACTTCATATACCAGAGTGCCAGTTTCATGAAAGTTATAAGGCATGTAATCCGAGTTACCCGAGCGTTTTCATCGTTATTTTATATTATTATTACCTATATTATATTTCGTACAGGATACCGTAGACACTCAGGCACGTAGCAGATTTCTACTGCTGTGTAAACCACGCCATAATCATAGGTACACGACTCCTGGTGATGTTCGAGCCAATTATGCCCACTTTTCATGCGCGAGGGAGATAAAACTTGTATCGTGTCACTTTCTTATTGACCACTCGATACAGGAAAAGACAGGTGCTTTATCTAGTCTTTACAAGGAACAAAATACGAAATGTATTGTATCGTCTGCGCTGGTCCGCCAACGCGAGCTCCCGATAATGCTCCTTGGTACGCAGTAAAATATGTCGAGCGATTTTCGACTATCAATGCGTGAGAGACCCATTTAAATAGCGTTTTCAGAAATAAATATCTGGGTCAAATATCACTGTCCCACGACTTTGGTGTACTTTTTTAACATGTACCTAATACTGCACTAAAGTTTGTTTATGTATGTGTATTTTTTTAACGAATGTATTGTGTTCGTACATGTATCAATTGTATCACCTATACCTATGTTTTTGCACCGCCTACAACTTATCTGCTTTGCCTAAAGGTTGACTGGTAGAGAATGCCTTACGGCATTAAGTTCGCCTATTGTACAGTGTGTTTTCTTATGTGCAATAAAGATTAAATAAATAAATAAATAAAGTGTACTACATACTGTATACAATAATTGTAAAGTTACTTATAATCTGAGTATTTATGTATAGTATAAAAACTGTTAAAATGTTACTTTAACGACAAAAAATTTGCTAAAAACTAAAGAAAGGCAACTGATTTTTGAGTGTCCCATGCACACTTTGCAAACTTTGGAGCCAAGTATTAGTTATCTATCTCCTTTTAGGCCTGAACCTGGTTAATTGTGTGATAAGATTGTATCAGCCAAAATCAATTTAAAATCTCATTTCATAGCACCTAAAGCAATAATTTGCACAAAAGTTTAATTTATGGTTGTCCTTTAATATCGATGTAGTGGAATTTTCCACCCACATCACGGAGTTTTTACCAACTTAGTTGCAAAATCTACTAATATCTAACGCATTTTTAATGGTGAGTGGAATTTTATTTGGTGAGTGGAATTCCATTACGCTACGGACCCTAATTCTGAAAACGCCCATATCTCACTAAAGTTTAGTTATTAAACTTTTAGTGTTCTCGAGATTCCTGAATTTCTTGACTTGTATGAGTTTTAATTTACTTTGTTCCTCACAGGTACAGTTAATGTTATAAAAAAGGCAAACACGTTTTTTTATTAATTAACATACATGACGAGTAGTTACAGCCAAGCTAAGAAGATAAATCGCTCAAGTGCCATTACGGGAATGGGCATTAAGTAAATCTGCGTAACATTGCCCACGAGCAGCCCGTAACATTGCCCGTTAGTGCAAAATTCTAGCACGAACCAAATTAGCGTGGTCTGAGAATCCGTGAGAAATATCAGTAATTCGAGAGCGTTTTTATACTGGTTCAACGGCGTGATAAACTCCAGCGAATGCAATGACACCCATTGCGTTTTTTGCTTCGACTCATTTCCTTTTACCGCGACATAATATTAACTACCAACAGCGGATGAACGAGTGGTCTTACACGTTTTTTACTTATCACTACTTATAAGGTTTCTATTTCACGGTATTTTGAGTCGCTCTGGCCAACCGGGAATTCTACCTTGCTTTATACAAAAAGAATTAGATATTTTTTGTTTGCTGTATGTAATTAATCACTGTCATAAGTCATCCTAAGTGCCAGTTGGAAAATGTCATGTCAATTAGCGACTAGCAATTACAAATGAATTTTAATATATGAGCATACATACTGCAGCCTACAGTAAACAAAAAAGTTTATATACAAGGGTGCGTACAAGTAACTTTGTAAGCTGTAATAAACTGGTTTGACGACGTATTCAAGAAAATAACCTCTGCTTGATAATAATTACAAATTGTAGAATTTTGAAACTTATGAATACTAAACCGGTCATGTGATTGCATAGAAGATTTAAAAGACTTATTACGTATTTGTTACGTACGTTCTTATATTAAATGTCTAAGATATAGCAGCATCCCTAACAGTTTTACCTACTGAACATTGCAAAAATCGAATGTAAATTTCATAGGATCAACTTCCACGCTCCTAAATCACATATAATCTTGCGATCAATAAGCACGAAATTACTCAACAAAATACCAAGCGCCAGACAACATTATTATGCATTTGCAGCGGCCTCAAACGCGAAATCAAGCCATTTGTATAGGTGCCTAGATTGAGTTGCAGTGACATTCCGCCATAACCTGCCCGGTGCAATGATAAGCAAGTACCTGACAGGTGAATGACTCAGTGTTTGTACAACTTATTAGACACCATTTATCAACATTAAAATCGTATTAAGATAAGGTTTACGGGAAATGTTTTTTAGCTTTTGAATTGTGAGTAGCAATGAGTTTATAAATTGCAAAAATATTTTAACTTCAATTTCCTCAGATAGAGGCCCGAAAGCAATTGAAAATATTACGTTTTAAACATCCCAACGGAACTTTCTTTCAACTTTCAATCAGACTGATCCTGCATTTATGAGAATGTTCTCAATCTATATATACCCACCTTTTAAGCTATCTTTAGCCAGTCGACCGTCTCAATCAAAAGTCATTGTAATCTGCGAAACCTCAAACATGTCCAGTTTTTTCCGTACTAATTGACAGTCAACCGTAAACATGTTAATTAGCTTGCAAAGCCGGAATGCATTTCGGTGTAGGTACATTCGCGGACATAAATAGCTAAGGCACTCACCTTGCGCCCACGATCAGCTGGTCCCTTGCCACATCGAACAGCAGTTGCGAAAATGACTTAGTGCTGTTATCTTCGAACATATCGCTGTCGGACGCCAGGAGATCTATAACGGAGGAAACTCGTTAATTTGCAACAATGTAAACATGACATACCCAAATTAATGAAAAGTGCTGTTATTACTCATTTACCGAGCGTTTCGGCCTAGTGCATATTAATTGTAATCTCTGATTACATATCTTTTTACGGATTTAAAGGACATCACCGAGCTCTAAGGTGGAAGTCCCTAGGTTTGGATAATAAGAGTTAAGCTAAACTGAGAACGCCCTATTAGAGCTTTGGTAATATTGCAAAGGTTCGAAACTATTCCTATCATACCCGGTATACAATACATCTCCTTTTAGGTTTAATAACTTAGGTCGGCACTGACAAGTCGTGAAGATCTGTGGCAAAGCGCTTAATAATGGAAATGACAGCAGCACAAACCAATTAAAATACGAGAACTTCACAAAAATGAATACGTATCATGTTTAATTTCTCACGAGCGCGGCATACCCTCGTGCCTGCTATATGGTAAATACTCTATTAGCTGTGTAAACTTTACGACGGCACGTCCATCAAGCAGATAAGTCGTACGAGCTGTTTCGCGGTAAATATTTAATGTATTTACGATTGTTAATTAAAGCTTGTGAGTGCTGGGACGACCTAAATGCAAAACGTGGACGGTGGCTAAGAATTAAACCTGTTCACATATTCTTCACGTGCATTGTGGTCATGAAAAAACATTTCTGAGTCGCTTTGGGGCTTGATTAATTCGAGATGTCGACGCATTTGCATTTTATCTCTCAACAACGCATAATGCGTTAGTATACGCTCTCAATGTCAACGAACTGCACGTAAGTCAACTTTGTAGCAAACTGTTTTATGCAGACACCAAAAACAAATGAAAAAAACTCTTTTCTGTTCACCCGCTCTTTAGAGATGCTGTGAACAGTTGTACGTTCAAAACTTAAGTGAAAAGCATATATATGTTTATGGGCGGTAAACGAAAATAAATTCCTCACCTTGTCTGTTGACTATCCTGAAGTCATCTTCGGGCAGTTGCCCCTTGCTCAGAGTTCCAAGTAGTATTAAAGCAGCGACTTTGTATAGTCTGGGCCCCATCATGGCTGGCGGTTAAACTGTCGGACAAAAGATAAGCTCACATTAAACACAAAGACTGGCACTTGACGTGAACTCTCCATAAAGAGATGGCACGAACTCAAACCACACAGCGCTTCCATGCACCTACTTAATAGAAGTTTTATTTATGCAAATCACTATCTATTTTATTACATACAAGTTAATTACTAAATCTCTCCTTTATGATAGCCGAACGGTTTGGATGCTCTAGTTCTGATACAGACTACTGGACCAACGTTTTAATCAAGCCAGTTTGAAGTAGGCACGTTTAACATGCAAGGCTCATTGAAAACGGTTCAAATTCATTTACGTTTTTGTTACAATAAAAAGTGGTCTGTCTGGTAATGGCCTAATAAATAAGTCAATGCCAATCATATCGTATGACTATATCATATGCGTAATGTTTTATAACTATCAATAGAAGTAAATTGACTCGATGATTTCTCTCATCAGCGTGATTGGTGTTCTTATCTTATCTTCGGAGAGCAACAGTGTCGTGATTAATGATTACGTTATTGCATCGATTAGTTGGTAATGCAGTCATCTGCGCATCGTGTACGAGTACAACCTTTTGAAATCATTGTTGTATCTAAAGGTCGTGATTAAAACGGTACATATTTATATTATACCATCAATTCACATGGGAAACGTTTGATTTAACATCACCTCATGACTCAGGATGATCCAAGATGAGCACAGATGACTGCAGGTGAACCTTGGATTCTTAGTTTTCGAGTAGGAAATATGAGCGAGATCGGAATGATACATTTTTGCGATATACTTAACGCTAAAAAGAACACTACGCCCGATAAAAATGACTTAAACTATCGTAATTATGTTTTTGTTGCAAGATTCATGTAGGTATCCAATCTAAAGTTTGAATGAATGGATACGATTTATTACGAAAACAACACGACGCCATCAGATACGTCTTACTACTGACAACAAGGAAGAACTGAGGTCACACTACTGTTATCTACGAATATGATAGTGCTTTTATCAATAACGGGTAGATACCTAAATACCACCTATTTGTATCTTAACAACGCAAGTAATTATAAAATTCTGCACTAAGTACTTACCGATATACATATAGTATTCCATGATCCCTAATAAGTACGTTGTTCTTAATATGATCGTTTTATGTATTATTTTACCTTCCATGTATAGGAATTGTTTTAATGTTTACCTATACCTATGTTTAGGTGACTTTTATACTCCTAATAGTTTCACCAATAATTGTTTTTTAGGTAATCAGTTTACTAAAAAGCAAACATTTCGTCCAGCCGTAATCTTTAAATTAAATAAATACAGACTTAAAGTTTGTATTTATTTGACTATTAGGAGTATACAAGTCACCTAAACATAGGTATGGGTAAACATAAAAAAGTTTGCCTAACAAAAGTTGGACCCACTATTAGACCCAACAATGCGACAACATTTTTATCGAAGCGTTTGCATGATATGACGTTGCTGACTCAATAGCTAACCAAACCCTTATGCTTGTTATTATTGAGGCATATGTTTGTGTAAGACTAATAATTATGCTAGCGAAGGCCGATCCATCATTATTTAACCAACTAATAATTTTCGTAACCCGCAACAGACGGTTGCTGATAACAAACGTCTGCTTATAAATTCACTATTTAATCTGTATTAAATATATGCCTCAAGTGCGTTCAATAGAATCGACCCACATTTCGAGAGCTCCGTTTCATATCTGAAAGATAGGTGTGTGTGATATTTACATTAGGCAGAGTACAGATTAGACTAGACAGACAGACTGGCTGGTACCTATAGCGCGTCGCGCGACGCGACTTCTAGTAGGTACCTATCCAGACTATCTGCCCATTACGTTTCACCTATTTGTTTGTTGCAAAACATGTCACGTCAGTATACTGATTACTGGAACTGGATCCCATAACTGTCGTGGTGAGCTGATGAGTAAGTTTTGAAGAGCAAAACTAAGCTATTTACCGGGTCCCTAAGAATCTCTCAAACTATAATCATTTGAAATGACGCTTACAAATAAGGTGAAAACGATCTCGAGGTCAAAATATAGGAACTAAGGACGAGCTCTCGAAACTCTCAGTCAAATGTTTCGGACCTAAATCTTTTTGCAATCAATTATTAAACACAATTCACAATATTGATAGTCTATACGAACCTTTACAATTTTTGTTAGAGCAAGCTACTGTATATTTAGATCAAGTGTAGGCGCGGCAGGTGGATAACCTCTTGGTAAATAAAATCGATAAAAACCGTATCAATTTTATAGAAGTGCTTAAACATTGATTATGTACTAAGTAAGCGGGTAATCGCCTACATCTGGATAACTATAGTCATTAGCTTGATAAAGCAACATCTAGTTGACTTAAACTAGCACTTAGTTAAAAGTAGGTTAAAACGAAATCAATCATATCTATATGTATGTTGCCTTGTTAGTTGAGACAGATTATTTCAGTAACGGTCAATTTTAAACTAACATACTCGTGATTTTTATTATCAATCATGGTTAACATTACACTCAACTTAAAAATACAATAACCTAAGTACAAAATAAGTACCCCGTTTTAATAGTCGGTATATTTGTTATACCTGCAAAAGCCAATTTATTCTCTAGTTCCGGGTACCACTTTCAGCGTGTATTGAAAACGTTACTTTACTACTAAAATAAGTCAGTACTTTGTAGTTACCACTAATTACAAGTAATTAAGGCACTAAATGGTGACTACTTCAAACATTCCTAATGAAGTGATGACCCTTAATAACTTGTTTTCCATAATTTATTAAGCATTTTTTTTTGTAATTATTTCGCGATTTTAATTAACCCTCGATAACAGTTGTTTGTTATTTACCAACATATATTATGTTGCAATAGTAATAACGTGTAATGTATTTTAAATTAGTTATTACAATTCAGGCAGAGCAAGTGTGTTAATTGCCGTCGCAGGCCTGATTTAAATCGTAATCGTGTGGTGGAGTTAACGACAGTTAACGAAAACAAGGCACGACCTTAAACAAACAAATAATTTTAAAGCATTACCGCCTGATTGACCCGGTTCGATACGGAAAGTGTACACATATAGTAGTGCTCCTTAACAGATAAGATATACCGGCACTTATATATGTTATCGCTCAATAAGTATAGTAATGGAAAACGTGCGTTACGGATTATGCAATCCTGTAATAGGAGTTTGGAGTTAAAACCGTATGGGATTTAACGGCGAAAGTATATTTGGAATCATTTCAGAAGGTTGTCGTTTTCCGGTAGTTTTTAGCACCGTAATTGTGGTCAGTATTGGCCGAACGTTAATAAGAATTGTCAATTAACCATTACAAATTGAACCGTAAACTGTAACCGTCCGTCACGGTTTACGGTTCAATTTGTAATGGTTAATGGTCAATTCTAATTAACGTTCGCCAACACTGGTTGTGGTTATGGCAATGGTGACCACCCACATATGAAGATCGTGGTTCCTGCACTTATTTCCACAAAAATCTGGATTGCCTGTGCATCTTCATACGGTTGTTTTTAAAGGGAATGCGGTCCAATGTGGTTCACGATGACATATAGGTTTTTTGAAATTTAGTCAGCGAACTGATGATCGCACACGCCATTTCTCGCCGTCAAACGTAATCTGTTACTAAAATCTTCTCCTAAATTTTTACAAATTTGATGTGGACGAAGTAAGACGAAAAAAAAAAAACATTTTTTAGTGTAAACAGTTTTAAAACCCATATTAAGTATATACAGCCTATTAGCTGTCTTCAGCAAGAATATAAGTAAACAAGCCAAATGGCTGCAATATGCACGCAAATGACATCTAACCTACTAGTACTAATGGTCGATAAGGTAATATTCCACCGGATGCGCAAACCAAAACAAAAATAGAATAGATGCAAGTAATGCAAAAACCAAGCAGATGGGTGTTAACATGCGGTAACAAGGTATCATTTTGCACGCTTATGAAACAAAACTAGATTCCTTAATGTCTCAGTCTTGTCATAATCCGGTTGGTGAATAAGTAAAAAAAACTAGAGATTGCATGTGAGTTCGCTACGAAGGTTTGTTCACGTAGGGAGGAAAAAATACCATTCTTGGATTTCCCGCCTAGTCACTGAAGTTTCCGCGCGTACATTATAGGGCGCCTACCTACTAAAAGGTTACCTCCGGGTCCTGCAGGATTACTTCCTTTTCTCTTTGAATAACTAATAAATAAAAAAATCGCCAAGTGAAAAACAAGTTCAGAAAATCGATTAAATAGAAAAACAGATTTGAGGAATGGTGTTAAACTTTGTTCATCAGTAGGGCTAAGATGGTAGGCTCTTTATCATTTGTCACCAATGTCACCATGCCTGTCACGTTCTAACAAGTATGTAAGCGCGAAAGTGACAGGCATATTGCCAGGTGATAAAAATGAAACCATGCTGCCACCGCTGTACGGCTACCACCAGCTTGTCACTGACCTAACACTGATTATATTCGCTAAACTTCTGCGTAACCTGTATGCTAATACGAGCGAGATGCATAGAAAGTAAGTTACGCACATGCTAGCGAATATGTCAATGACAAGTTCGTGGAAAGACTATTAACGGGTTTTAACGACTAGGTTGCGGAAACGACATATATTCGTGTCGTCACACACATGGAAAGCGAAAACGTACCAAAAACTAATTTGGGTGTGGTACATTTTCACAACCACTTTCGCATTGGACTGTACATAATTGCAGGTAGATAGAGCGCGTACGTGCCATCGGCCGTGTTCACACTCGTGTGTTCGAGTCGGAACACATAAGTAGTAAACAAACTGAACAATGGAGGCCCACAGTCGGAACAAGGGCCACTGTTTCTCGGAATAGCGTCGGGCCCATATATCAGAGTGAACTGGTTAGGTTAGGATCGCGCGTGCTGCACGGTACCTTTTGGCTATAAGTATATTTACGTATACCTACCTAATAAATTTGGGTTTTGTGCGTACTGCGTAGTCACTACAAGTCATAAAATTCGCCAAAGACGCCGAAAGCCACATCTTTCTTTTTGCGTTGAACTCTGAAACGAACTGATTAATTCTCATGATACCGATTTCGTGTAGGTTCCTATTTATTTTTGGAGTTGATTTAGGTATGCGAATCGAATACCTATAAAGGAAAGCTTCACAACATTACCGGCAACCAGTGCAAAGACCCACCCATCTATGCGTGTTCGGCTGTTCGCAACACTATTACTACGAACCGACACAGAGAACCAGTACTTTGCGCCATGAGTTGTTGTTGTTGTTTTGACAACAAACCATAGAACCGGAGCATGAATTTCGCGACCTAAACGCATAACGCGTAAGCGCCATGAATTTTACGGCGCTTACGACGTTTGGTCGCGTGGTACAAGTTGCGATTGCGACAATTTTTCATAGGTATTTAATTCCTTATCGCGTATGGAGTATAGGTAGGTATATTTCTTTTTTTGGTTGTTTTTTATTTGTGGTTACTCTAGGTACATCAGGTAGGTAGGTATGTGCTGATGTTTTTTTTTTTATTAAGGTTTTATGTGAAGAAATAAAGAAAAAGAAATATTGCAATGGTTCTAGTGTATCACTAACACTTTGTAAAAGTCCTCCGCCGCGTCTGTCTGTTAAAACTCAAAAACTACTCAACGGATTTTCATGCGGTTTTCACCTATCAATAGAGTGATTCTTGACGATGGTTCAGGTGTATATTTTTTTAAGGTTTTGTGTAACCCGTGCGAAGCCGGGGCGGCCCCCTAGTAATCGTTTAAAATAATGTTATGGCATTGTGAGACCCCGCGTACAATTTCTGTACATACCTATGTATACACAATCTATTCTGATACTTTTATGGAATACCTAACTACCTAATGGTTCCAAATTCAAAAACAAAACAAATGCTTCTGGGTTACAGGAGGATAAAACAAAAATGTAGTAATTGTACAGTCAGCATCAAAAGTAGCGGATGAAACAACGCGCCAAAAGTATCTGACATTCTGGATAACTTTTCCAAATATAGATAAATTTCTAAAATTCGCGCTCAAAAGTATATCTTTTACAGTCTTTGTTGTTCTATATTAAAGACATCCCTTTTTATTAAGCTGTTGCAGAATGGTAGATACTTATGAAACGTTATTTGATCCGCTACTTTTGATGCTGACTGTAGTACCTAGGCAGGTAGATACTTAGAAACAGTTAGGTAGGTAGATATAATAGTATTTTATATAAACATTAATTAAAATCAAGTGAGTAGTGAATTTAAATTCTTAATGAAGCATTGACCATGAAGGAGTCAATGACAGGAACTCGAAAAAGATATAGTTGTGGCTCATGTACCTAGTGCCTACCTACACAAGTTACACAACACATACTTCACTGTTTTAAGTATTCATTCGAAATTGCGAATATCAGTTTCATTTGATATTTATCAGTCACTTTTCGGTGAAGGAAAACATCGTGAGGGAACCAGACTGGGTTGAAAGGTCAGTTGGCAGTCGCTTTCGTAAAAACTAGTGCCTACGCCAATTGTCAGGATTAGTTGTAAAGCGGACCCCAGGCTCCCATAAGCCGTGGCAAAAATTCCGGGACAACGCGAGGAAGAAGATGCGAATATCACAGTGATTTGGGCTGTGCATATAGGTATAGATTTAAATTTCAGGTCAGGTACTGTAATGTTCCTCAGACAAAATTTTCACCAACCATCTACAAAACTTTACTTTCATAAACATAAAATCTATCCTAGTTTTAGTCCAAAGTATGATCTATCCAAGATGAACATATTTCTGAAAACAAACATGTCATATATCAACCTTATTCTCTATGCAAGAAGATATAAATTGTTTTAACAGTTTTTACAAATTATGTTTATCACAAATAATTTTAACCATACAAACCAGTTAAAACAGACATGTAAAACATGACATAAATTAGCTTTACAACTGACATGCTATTATTCCATGACCTAACAAATTACTAACTGCCTTGTCAGACAAACTTACTTGAGCTTTTAGTATATTAGTATTAGAAATGGACCTATATTCCTAAACAATTTAGGTAACTTCTTAATAATGAAACATATAACTTTTCAAGTAGTATATGTCGTTTTGGAGTTATTTGAATTTAGATTTTATTGCAATTAATCAAATTTGAAATTTAAATGACACAATCGGTCGGGAGTCAATGGCCTACTACTCCAAGGGTTAATAGCGAGTTATACAGGTAGTTTTGACAGCAAGAATTTGCGTTTAAAATAAAAACCATAAGCACAAAATTTAATAAAATAACATAGGACTCATAAACTCACAACACTATATATTTCAAGAATATTCTAATCACAATTTATTATTAGTATATACAACACAATTTAAAATGCTTTCAAACTCTCATTTTGATTGGTATAACTCGGTGTTCGGGGACTACTAAACAATAAATGAGTTTGGCCTCATCTAAATGGTATAGTGGCCATGGTTATGATTTGATGTTCATTGTGAGAGTAATTTGCATTTTCGTTGGCTCCGCAGCCAACAATTGAAGCTTGCAACATGTAATCAAAGCTCGAGGCAAATTCCACTTGATTTTTAGCAGGTTTGTAACTTGGTACCATTGAAAAGACTTTAGAAATTTGATTTGTTACATGGAATTGTGTCCTTATGTAATAGGATCATGTTTAGACATAAATATCAGTCCTTTGAAACCACTGGGAAGTAGGCTACTAATCCTAAAGCCACCACTAAGATTTTAAGGTAGATTATCTATAACTACTAACACTGGACAAATACAATCCTACTGTTTTGGAATGCATGCAGCATACAAAGTCTATTAACAAAGTAAGGGAGTTTTCAGTAAAAAGTTTACCCAATTAGTGTGAGTTGTTGAGAAAAGTTAATCACCAGTGATCGGAACTACGGGAGTAAAACTTTAACAAAACTTGTTAAGCGGACATAAAATAGTGCATACAGCCCTAAAAATATTCATGTCCATAGGGATAGGAATAGTATAGTACTTACAACCATAAAAATATTTACATTCATAGATATTCGAATATTTTTAAGGCTATAAGCACTCTTTTTACGTCCGCTTGATAAGTTTTACTCCCATAGTTCCGATCACTGTTAGTTTTGTAACAATAATTAAGCATTAAGTTTCAATGAAAACTTAGTTTTGGTGTTCATTTCATAAACTATAAGCATGTAAAAGAGGGCAAGAAAATGATTCCCATAAAGATTTCATGCTTAATTTATCGTTACAAAACTGACAGTGACTTTTCTTAACAACTCACGCTAATTGGGTACACTATTTTCTGAAAGCTCCCTTATATGTCATATAAAGGAATAAATTACCAACACCTCCAGCTTAATTTGTTTTTAGAGCATACAAAGTCTTCCATCATATAGTTTTTCTGTATGTTTTGTCAGCAATACTGCAAGTTTCAAGATTTGTGTTGTCAAAGACTGAAAAATGATGTGGAATTGTATCCCTCATTTTTTGAATGAAGTCATCCACAAAGTGGTTTTGTCAGTTTGTGTATTCATTTATTCAGGTAAATTGTATGTGGCCATTTTGCTCTGTAGCCCCATTGTTTTATATTTACAAACAAAGATCATGTCATTTCCATACAAAATGGAATGCAATTTACATGTGAGTAAAACTGATTTATGAGTTTAAGACTCATTATGATATTTGGTTGTTAATGTACATGGAAAAGGAGCTTAGAATGTGAGAGTAGGCCATATTTATAAATACCTATTCCTTTTATAAATAGAAATAAGTTATTTAGAAAATTATACTGTCTTGTTTTAGCTAGTAACATATTTTTTAATAACCATAACAAGTATAAGTCTAGATTTACTAAAGCTCTAACCAGTGAGTGGGCATAGGCATAGTAATATTTTAACTACACAAGTTTACAAGCTGCAGGTATTACAGGTAAAGGCATCGGAAAAGGCAATTGTATAGTGTGTGGGCTTCCCTACACCATCATATTTGCGTAGGCACATAAAAGTTTCGCAAACATCCTTCCAACACGGTTCTTGTTTGAAACCAGTACACATCTTCACACAAATTAGGTTCATAACTCTCGAAATCCCCGTGCGTATATTTTTAAACACATTTAATTGAGTTTTGCTTGTTTTGAACTCGAGTTTTGTGAGTTTTTAACAATGATGGGTTCGAAATTTGAAAATTCGAAAAATTTTCTGGGAGGATTATGAAACTTTTTGTGTGTTAAGTGAATATAAGCACGGTTTAACTTAAAAATTGCATGCGAAAGTAGAGTCCGTGAAAAAATTAAGTTACGAAACAAGACACTTCATTCTTACCATAAACGTTATGTGGGTGAAGTCGCAACAAAATTCAAGTTCCAATAATCCAGTGGCGCGAGTGAATGAAGCCCATTCTCCAATATCCAGTTTAGACCATTGTTTAATTCATCACTATACGCTTTTTGTTTCGTATAACTCGTCCCGATCACTGTTTATATTTTGTTGACACAAAACGAGGTTGTTGCCGTTTGCTCTTCTAACATCTGGACTTTACTTGACAGATTTCACTTGATGTAACTAGTAAATTTATATATTCTCACAGCATTTAACCACCGGTTACGAAGTAATTCGAGTTTAATATAGTAAAACAAAAGTTATACACTTGTAAAAAGTCAGTGAACAAGCCAAGGCAGCAAGTGGCTGGCAGGGATTGAAAAAATAACAAAAGCGACGACCACCACCACGCAGAAGTGTGCGTGAATGCGCGCGCGCTACTTGCTACTTCTCCCGCCTGCGGAAAATATTGCCAGCTTTAAATTTATTATATCCGAGAAAGTTCTAATGAATTTAATTACTTATTATTGAATAAGTGTGTGTATACCTACTAACATTAGTTGTATAATTTAATGTGTTACTAACAATATTGATCCTAGGTTGGTCTTAAATAAATGCAATTTAATTTAATTAGAAAATATGAAATCCTTATATTATAAATCAAAATGAAGAAGAATTTCTATTGTGTAAACAACCTCGGAAATAATGAACACTTGTTGTGATGAAGATAAATTATATTTCAAGCTACCACTTGTAAACAACCTCAAAAAACAAATCAACACTTTTTGTATTTCCAACTATTTTAATCACAGACGTCCGTTCGGTTCCGTCGCCCGGTCAAGAATGCCCCTGCGCGCCAAGTCACCTCACTCCCGTTTTTTTTTTCCGCCATCGGGCATGACGCCACCAGAATAGTCAATGCAGTTACTAATTTCGGTTTAGTTTATTTTCTAAATATAATAGAACCTTACACTCGACCATCCTGATGACGTGCATGTCCCCAGGCACGTATCTGGTGAAACCAAAACCTTACACTCGGCGAGCAAGGACATTCCAGACCTAGAAATTGTTTTACATTCAAGATAATTTTATAGAAAACTAAATCAATCAATTCAATTCAAATTTTATATAAACATAAATTCATCATTATGTCATTCATATCTAATTAAATGTAACGAATATAAAACTAGTATATATATTTTTTAGACATAATTATCTATAACAATTTATATTGATTTTAATAGCAATTTACTGTTATATAATAAACATTATGTAAGTGATTATCTATTGGAATAATAATTATATTCATTACGATTTACCATGTATCCAAGTAGCTATATAATTAGTTAACTCTCTATCATAGAAACTCTGCATATGGAACTAAGAAACTGAGTAAACGAGTAACCTTATAACTAAAAAAATATATATAACCAATTATCCCTGCTGCCTTATTACCAAATATCCTATTAACCTTGTAACCAAATATCCTTGTAACCAAAAGCCTTGTAACCTTGTAACCTTGTAACCAAATATCCTTGTAGCCGTGTAACCAAATAACCTTGTAACCAAATATGCAATCAAACATATATCCAGATTTGTTCATCTCGTTTCAGGCCAAGCTAAGCACGCCAACCATTTCCGCGTCTTCTAGCACTCGACCTGAAACGAGACAAAAAAAATACATTTGCGATAGCTAGTTTTCTGAGTCGTCTACCTCTTCTATGTAAGAAACGTCGTTATCGCTTTCGTTATCACTATCGATTTCTAGTGAGGCTATATGTATCCAAGGGCGGATTCTGTCCGCAGCCACTGTAGTTTTTCGTTTGTTCTTCATACCTTCATATCCAGAAATAGGAGCTACCTTATAACGGTCGTTACCTAGTACCTTAACTACTTTAAAGGGCCCCTCGTATGAAGGCATAAGTTTGGTACTCTTGCCATTATTTTGGAATGCAACTTTAGTAATTTTTACTAAATCGCCATTCTTATAAGAACGCGCAGGACGTCTACCCTGATCATAACGTAGTTTTTGAGCGTCTTGAGCCTTGTCAATTCTATCCTTAACCTCGCTACGAATAGACGTTAGGGACAATTTATTTTGTGTCTTATCTGCAACTTGATTTAAAACAGGATTATATTCGCTTGTCATTTCAACCCCGAACATAACTTCAGCTGGTGCCCTACCGATCGTCTTCTGCACTGTATTGTTTAGTCCACACTGAATTTTCCCTAATTCCCTATCCCATTCTCTCTCATCCGTTCCAAGGCCCTGAGCTGTCAGCGAGTCGAGGATCGTTCTATTGTATCGCTCGACTTGGCCATTTGCTCGCGGGCTGGCCACTGCGTTTAAGACATGTTTAATGCCTCGATCTAAACAAAACCTTCTGAACGCATGAGAAGTGAAGCACGAGCCACGGTCACTAATGATTCGATCAGGCACTCGGAAAGTGTCGAATATGTCCTGCAATACCCTTATAACGTTCTGAGTTTTCGTGTTTTTGACCGGTTTTATGAATAAAAACTTCGTAAATGCATCTACTACGGATAATATATAAGTGTGTCCCGTTTTTGATCTAATGAAGGGCCCAAGATGGTCTATATGCAGCGTATGAAACGGTTTTTTAATCTTTTCTATAGGATGTAAAAGGCCTTCCTTTGCATTTGTACCCTTTTTGGCATATGCGCACTCAATACAGGCTCCTACATATTTCTTTATAAACTTTTTCATCTTTGCAAACCAGTAATTTCTTCTAACTCTATCTAGTGTTTTTTCAAAACCTACATGACCTATATCATCATGATTACGCTTGCATATTTGCCATCTAGCGCCCTTCGGGACTACCCACCTCAAGCATTCTTTATCACCGCCTATACATCTAAATACTTTATTGTCCCGTAAAACGTAATTTGATTTAATGTATTCTACGCCTTTGGGGTCTAGATTACTACTGATAGTATCGCGGATGCGGCAGAGTTCCGAATCACCCATTTGTAGCGGAAGAAGCCAGTCATCATCGCAAATTGTCATGACAGAAGGGTATTGTTCGGGACATTCGGTTTCTACATCGGTAATGGGATTTCTAGATAGCGCATCGACGTGTGCCATTTTGGTTCCTGCCCTATACTCCACCGTGCATTGAAATTCCTGCAGTGCTAACCACCACCTGGCGATCCTAGGTATAAGATCGCGTTTTTCGAACGTGGAGCGGAGAGCACTACAATCGGTGACTATCTTAAATGGCTTACCTAATAAGTACACTCTCAGTTTTTTAAGCGAGCATATCACGGCTAATGTCTCCAATTCATAGGAGTGGAAGTTCCTCTCCTCCGGGGTAGTTTGGCGACTGTAATATGCCACCGGATGAAAAGAGCCCCCACTCCCCGAGGGTCGTTGTAGGAGAATTCCGCCGACGCCTAACCTACTCGCATCTGTGTGCAGTTCCGTTTCTGCAGTAGGATCATAGATTGCCAGTACAGGCCTATCAACTAACTTTTCTTTCAACGTTTTAAACGACTCTTCTTGGTCGTTTCCCCACTCCCATATAGCATTCTTTTTAAGCAATTTTGTTATAGGCTGGGCTAACTGAGCAAAACCTTGTATAAATTTTCTAAAATAACTCACAAGTCCAAGAACTTGTCTAGCATTATGCACATTTTCGGGTCGTGGGAAATCGACCACACTCTGGATTTTTGCTTTTCCCGGCCGCATGCCAGCTGAACTAATTTCAAACCCTAAGTAGTTGATTTCGTTTTGTAGGAAACTGCATTTAGATAAGTTAAGCTTCAAATTAGCCTTTTTTAGCGACAAAAGGATTTCTTCTAACCTACTTAAACATTCCGCGGAGGTCTTGCCAAAAATTAACAGGTCGTCAATATATACGGTAGCTTTATCGAATCTGGCCGGTCCCAGCACACGGTTCATCATACGTTGGAACACCGCTGGCGCATTTGCCAGGCCGAACGGCATCCGGTTATATTCGTATTGGCCATCCGGCGTGACAAACGCTGTCAAATGCTTACTACCTTCCGAGATTGGTACCTGGTAGTACCCGGACATCAGATCCAACGTGATAAACCATGACTGGCCGGCCAAACGAGCGATCTCGTCTTCTATCACCGGTATTGGGTAGCGTTCCTTTACGGTTATCGAATTGAGTAGTCTGTAATCGACGCAAAGTCTGACGCCACCATCCTTCTTTCGGACGAGTATAATAGGACTAGCATAATTAGATACGGATTCTCTGATTATACCAGCTTGTAACATATCATCTATCATCGCACGGACCTTCTCACGTTCATGATGTGACAGTCTGTAAGGTCTATATACGACCGGTCGCTCACTATTTAACTCTATATTCATTTCGGTCGTATTAGTGCAACCTAGACTAGCTAAATCAGAAGCAAAGCAATCTTCGTAACAGCTGAGAAGTTTGACGAGCTTGTTTTTATCATCTTCGGTAACATTTTTACCTATATGGAGTTGTTTTTCATCAAACGGTGATGACGCGGTTTCTTCTACAGTTATTTCATTTTCGTACTGGCGTACTGTTGTACCTATATCCGATAACCTATATACCGCCTCTACACGTTCTGCTCGCGCAAATACAAAGTTTTCTTGTAGGTAACAAGACGCAGCACAGGGCATAACCATTACAAAAAGGTTACCCTGCTTCACCTCATAAATCCCGCCACAAACCAAATACTGATCTTGAGGTTTCCCTACCACTTTAGTATTTAACACAACGTTGCCACTAAACTCTGTCCCAGTGGCGGCTCTTACGCTAGCTACCCCATATATCCTGTTACGTGCTACAATTCTTACTCTCTCTAACTTTTCATCGGCACGCTCTTGTAAGTTAGGAAGCTCTGTACCTATGTGTAAAAATTGCAACTTATTTGCATCTTTGTAAACCACGATATGTGGTTGTTCAGAGTAAGTCTGACCTATGAGCATCGACTTTTCAAGCAGGCTATCATTAACTACCCTACACATAACGGTGGCGGATACACCATCAATTGTTATGGTCAACTCCGCCGATCCTAAAGACTGTACGAGCTTATCACCGAAACCTATCATCGTAATAGGAATGCAATCATGAGAAAGCCCAAGATGAGAGAAACTGGATTCTCGTATAAGAGTGACTTCGCTTCCTAGGTCGACAAAGGCTCCCACTGTCTCACCATTAACTTGTACTGATTTTCTAAATTTGTCAGACGGGTTAGATCCGTATATGCGCATCACTCTGGGTACAGTGTCAGCCTTTGTCGAACCAGAGTCTGTCGAGCCTACACATGTCTGGTTTATGGCCCACCTTTTGGCACGTACTACATTTAACTAAAGGCTTAGGACAGCGAGAATAAATATGCCCTTTTTCCTTGCAGTTATAACAAAATATGTTAGGATTTAATTTCGTGCTGGCTCTACTAGACGTCTTCTCATCACCCCCAGTCACGCTCCTATCCTTAGGCAACGAAATATTTACGAATGATTCTTTATTATTGCTTAGTAGAAATTTAAGAAGCTGATCGGGTTCCTCACACCGTAAAGCTAAAGCACTAGATCGCATAGTTTTATCTGTGATACCATGAATAAGGCAGTCGACTGCTCGCCTACCCGTGATTTCGCACTGATTAATCAACGCTAATTTCTCGTAAAAGTAAATTTCCATAGATTCTTGGTACTTACTCCTACGTTTCAACATGTCTTCTAGTAATTGCCCGTAGTTTTGTTCTGATGGAAATGCGTTAGCCAATTTAGTTTGCCACTCGTCCCATGAAAACAAAATTGTATTAAGGCTCTCAAACCAAGTCTTAGCTAACCCTGTCAGTTTCTGCATAGCAAAATGTATAACCGTCTTTTCGTCCCAGCCGTAAACTTTAGCACACTCGTTGACTTTTTTTAACCACACATCAATCCTTTGATTTTTTTCGGATGGGTTAAATTCTGGAATAATGTTTTTGTAGTCGATATTTCTGTTAATCGGAATTTGGCTTTGTGTTGTCGGCTGAGACGGTAAGACATATTTAATTGATTTGATTATTTTGACAATATCATTAGAAGAGAAAGAAGGACTACATGACCTTTTATGCCGTCGATCGATGCTCGTGGAATCCCTTCCTGCACGATCGCGCGTTGCTCTGGGGCTCCGCTCTCGGCTGCGGCTGCGCGGCTCGTGGCTGATCCCGGCTCTCGGTGGTCGGCTGCGGCTGCGGCGCTCGCGGCTTCGTCTTGACGTCGAATTGCGTTCGTTCCTCCGTGAGCGGCGCTCGGCGTCTTTTTCTTTCTGCAGATCCTCCTCCATCTGCCGAATACGCTCTCGCTCCCTCTTTAGAGCCAGGTCTCGGTCCCTCAAGCGGCGGCTGTGGCTGCGGCTGCGGCTCCTGCGTCGTACATACGTCCCACTGCGCCTCGATCGGGAGCGATCACGCTCTGGAGTCACTAAACTTCGGCGTTTCCCATATTCTTCATCCATTATCTGAAACTCGTCGCGTACAGTAACATTAGTACCTTAACTAGGGAGGTAGGGAGTAATTTTAGGCGACTAGAACTTTAAGATTTCTCTTTTCTCTTATATCTCGAAAACGGTGCGTCCTAGCGCAAAACTAATGAAATTTTAGCTCCCCTGTGATACCCCTGTTGACCTTAGGCACGATGATTGACAAAGCAAAAATTTAGAAAATCCTAAGTTTTCCAAAAAAAATTTTAAGTGGTTACAGCATTCATGTAGGTAGTATAGTACCTTGGGGTACACCTATATCTGTTTTTTTTTATCACCCGCATATCAGGTGGCTGGCGTAATTCAGATGTTGTATAAAACATGTGTTTTATAAAACACGTGGTTATCACGTGATCGTAATCACTAATACAAATATGCAGGAACAGGTAGTTTATCGAAATAAAAGTGTTTGTTCTAGAAATCTGAGTACTTATTGCATTCAAATATATTTTACACAAAACTATGTAAAATATACCAACCTAACTTTACACTCGTGTCCAAATTACTCTAGCACCTTATTTAGCAAAGACTCCTTATATCATATTTGATATAATATGCATTATTAACAGAATATACATGTGAGCGAGTACTTACGGAATTTCGTTATCCCACTGGCTGACTTGTAAACAACCTCGGAAATAATGAACACTTGTTGTGATGAAGATAAATTATATTTCAAGCTACCACTTGTAAACAACCTCAAAAAACAAATCAACACTTTTTGTATTTCCAACTATTTTAATCACAGACGTCCGTTCGGTTCCGTCGCCCGGTCAAGAATGCCCCTGCGCGCCAAGTCACCTCACTCCCGTTTTTTTTTCCGCCATCGGGCATGACGCCACCAGAATAGTCAATGCAGTTACTAATTTCGGTTTAGTTTATTTTCTAAATATAATAGAACCTTACAATTGTCACCACGAAATATAGAAAAAAGAAAATCTACCATTTTTGGCTTCAAAACTTAACGTAATTTTCGCCAAATGTTCGCGTTATTGTAGCAATTACTAATATATTCTAGTCAGTGAGTTATGTTATAAAAAATGCAGTAAATTTAACAGCCTTCTTTGGTCAGAAAATTACTATAATCATGAAACAAAATGATCCTTGAAACAAAATAACCTGCATTTGCTTCCTCTTAAGAGAAAAGTATACCACGAGATCGTCCATACAAAAAGAGAAAACGTTTTTCACTTCTAAATATTTTCCATTCTCCATGATTTCTTAGTATGTTATTGACGCAATGACGCAAACTAGGTTTATAGGTTTACCTTTTTTTCGAAACATGCAAAAAAAATTTTTAAAGCGGATCCTATAAACCTGGAATATATTATGCTGAAGCGATCGACATCATAATCAAAGTGATTTGTTATGATTTAGTTAGTGGAAAAGAATTTCTCCCAAAATCGAATTTCATATAAAATATACCGTTATTTCGCTAGGATCGCAAAGCTATTCCTCCCTCTTTAACATTACATGAGAGTGCAGAATCTTTCTACATAATACACACACCTATGCTGTGTGTATGTGGCAACCACCAATAATGGGATGTATATCACAAATCATGTCACAAATCCAGTAAAATAATAATTCATAATCAATTTTTAAACACTGGCACAATTGTGAAAAAATATTGTGTTACAGAACTTTATTGTTTATTCAACGTTCAAGCATACCATAACGATGTATAAACAGCGAATTAGATCTAATTCTAAATATATTGTGTACAGAACTTTATTGTTTATTCAACGTTCGAGCATAAATTTTACCATAAAGATCCTGCTTAAGGGGTTACCAGATCTAATTCGCTGTTTATACATCATTATGGTATGATTGAACGTTGAATAAACAATAAAGTTCTGTACACAATATTTTAGCTTAGTAATGGTTATTTAAGTCTACTGATATTTCAAAAAACATACCGTATCATAAGTAAATAATTTTTTCGTCAACCCTTTTTCGAGTTAAATTTCGTATAAACTCCCTTATTATGCAACGCTTAGACACGAAACTTTAACCAATAGTGAATAATTATGTCCACATCAATTACGTCTGCCGATTTTTTTAATTATATAAATAGCGTAGCCCGGCACGCAGAACATTCAGATAGGGGACGGCCTTAAGTATGACGTGTCATTAATTTCTAGTTCTGTCTGTTTAAAAATGTATCACTTATTTTAAGGCGTTTTGTACGTATATCTGTACCGTAGAATTATAAAAGTCAAAGGATGTAAATAAAAGTGCCTTAAATAAATAGGTTCCCTGTTCAAAACAAGCATAAATCCAAGATTAGGTTTTATTGCAATTAAAACCGAAACATATTTTTATAGTAAAATATCACTGTTCTTCAATACGCGGCAACACCGCCATTCAATGTCAGGCTTTGATTGCATACGTATACGGATGTACACGCACACTGAAGATACAGCGTTACGATTGGCCAAGAGCTTTGTGAGTTTACCTCAACCCGCGTACGAACGTCCTTGCGGCCACCGACCGCGGTGCCTCCATAACTATAACTATGGTTCTATTACAGAATCCATGACTATGATATTGCAGGTTTTTAATAAACGATTCAAATATTAGAATACATTACAATAAACAAACTGTATTTAATTAGAGTAAAACAAAATTAGTTACTATTATACATATAATGAAATAATTGTACATTATGTTAGTTTATTGTGCATGTGCAGTCTGGATTTGGGGTAAATAGTCGTGTTATCGGCCACCTAAAGTAATAGCCTGTAAAAATACGAAATCGATTACATAAAAACCAAAATTAAGTAGGTAGGTATTGAATTAGACCTGCAATTTTTTAACTAGCCTTTCCTGAGGGCCTACCGCCAACATCGAAAATTTTAAAATTGTTATCTGGCTCTCTATCACTCTTACATATTCGGCCGATAGAGAGGCTGATAACCTTTTGATTCGTTTACCTTATACTTCCTATAGGCAACATCATAAGAAGAAATAGCATATGGCGGGCTTGCAAAAAGTCAGTTACTTAAGTCAACACTGCCGGAAGGAGCAAGTTAAGGTAACATAATCTGAAGTCTTAAGTTTCCCTAAAGTGGGTAGATAAATATACATATAGGTACCTAACTTCCGATCGTCGTCGTTATAAGTCTTCCGGGTTTTAATTTTTAATACCTAAGCTACCTGGCCTCAGCAAATTAGTTTGAAGGAGCTCAATGTTTTGAATGGATGACGTTAAAACGTATAAAAGCCTTAAGTAGGTATCCAATCAACATGAATATATATAATGTATTCATGTAATGAATGCGGAAAATAGGTAGGTACGATAAGATTAAGTGAAAGGCACTTGAAGACACATAAAGTAAACTATCCAATGATTGGCACTTAAAAAAATATGTGCAGATATTACAATAATACCTTATTATTGTTATTCGGTGGTTAACCCTAAGAATCACAATAGTTATTTGTTTTACAAGGGGGCAAAGTTGTTGTTTAATCGCTCGTGCCGATATTGATACCCGAGCCAGCGAAAGATTCCAAAATTGAACCATGAGCGTAGAGTGATTCGAGGAATGAAATCTTGAGCGTTGCGAGGGTTTCAAGGCACGATAGGGTTAACAAACTTTGCCTCAGAGTGAAACAAAAAATTTCACTACACCTAATGTACTGTACTAACTATGAAATACCAAAAAAAAAACTAAATCAAATCCCAATGAACGTATTAAAAAAAAAAACATTTAAACCCATCATTTAAAAGTTAATTGTTACAATAATAAGGTTACAACTCAAAATTTGCATAGTTTGCCCCCCATGTGGATAAAATGCAACTTTCTCATTAGTTTTTGAACAATCAAGAGGGCCTTTACCAGTTGGTGTGGTGAAAACAATATTTCGAGCCAATATTACCAAAGCCAAGCTACTACGTAAATTATTATTATATTTACTTATTGTAAGTCAGACCAAGCTAAGTTGGTAGCGACTATGATAGCCCGGACGGTGCAAGTGTTAAGTAAACGTCATAATTTCACAGAAGTTTGACGTTTAAAGTAACACTTGCACAGTCTGGGCTATCAAAATCACTGCCAACTTCGCTTGGTCTAACTCTAGTTCGTTTGTCGAGTATTCTCTTTTTCATTATATAAACAATATTGTGTCCGTCAATATCATAGCGAAACGATTTACTTACAATAGTTGTGACGATTCCAAATATTACCCAAGGTATGCCGAGGCTCTAAGCCATTTAACAATAAATTATGAAGTAGGTAAATAACATTCTAAGACACTTAAAAGTTTATTAATGGGACAAGGTTGACACAACCGGTCAAGTCTTTTTTTAATTGAACGCATTATTTATCATGCATCATCCCTGATCAAAAGGCGGCAGCGGCAGGCGCTAATCTTCTTATAAATTGGAATCTGTCTTGTTTCTAATATGAATGAAGAGCACATATCCACAAAATGTAGGTTTAGGGTATCGTAGTTACCATTCTGTCAGAACAGGCCACACGGGGGCTATTATTAAGTATCATGTAGGTACTTACACTACAACTAATAAGGAAGTACCTTCACAGCGCTTTGTACCTACGTCTTTTTACTTAGAAGATAAGATTTTTGGCAATAACTCAAAAACGGCTACGGCTTTAGGTTTTACGATTTTATTATATTTTTTGGACCCATGGTTCAAAAGATGGGGGTTCGAAGCGATTAAGAATTTCCGAAAATATTAACTTTATCAAAAAATGGTTTTTGAAGACTGATATTCGTTTTGAAAGACGACGATACCCCACTATATCGGGTCAAAGCAAAAAAAAAAATATGTAGTTTTTATTTTACAGTTTTGTGAGCTTTCTCGCACGAACGATCATAAAGCAAAGCCACGGACGGATAGACGGATATGCCAAACTATAAGGGATCCTAGTTGACTACGGAACCCTAAAAACGGTCGTAGCAAAGTAACATGCTAAATGGCTATTATTGTTGTCAATAATCAAGTTTAATTCGCGTCCTGCTCATTTTACGCTCCTTTCGGTCAATGAAATAATATTTGTGACCGTCTTATTGCATAACTTTGAGGACGTGGGTGCGAAAACGAATACCTATGCCTACACAGCTATGTAAATTACAACCATGACCACAGTTTGTTCCTTATTTGATTACAATATTATTTCTACCATGATGGCATATATAATAGGTAAGTATAGGTATCATAACATAATATACGACTTCAATCAATATGCTAAGTAAGTTATTTAAAGTGCGAAAACTGACACATGCCTAACGATTTATACTGTGCTGAGAAAATTATGGAGATAAGTATGTTTTATTATTCATTAGAGTTTATATTAGTTTCATAAGTATGTTATGATATAAAGTTTATTTTGATTCATTCAAAATGTACAGAAGACTAAAATGGTTTTTGCCTAGTTGTGAATCAGCAGTATTCATAAGAGACTCCCATCTTAAAGGCCGGCAACGCACTTACAACCCCTCTGATGTTGCAGGTGTCCATGGGCGGCGGTAATCGCTTACCATCAGGTGATCCGTCTGCTCGTTTGCCTCCTGTATCACCTAGTACTTAGGAGCTACCAAAAACCACAATCATGAGATTTTATTATTTTCTGTCCATTATAGTTACATAAAATCTTGAGTCGACTAAAATGACTATTCTGCGCAATTTTTTGGCTTGTACGATTGGCAAAGTGCAAGTCCACGAGTTGCAAGCGCTCTTCATTAGGCTGCGGAGGTCGCGTGCTTGTTTGCGACCGTTGTGGTATAAATAAATGTCTCTAAATTTACAATAAGAATCAGCACATTCTGAGCGGTATGAAACAGTGAAATCTAATACCAAGGATAGTCTTTCCTGTAGCGAGCTAGCGAGCCCAGTTAAGAGTGAAGTATAACCACGTGATCGTCTATACAAGAAAACGTTTTTCAACTTCTAAATATTTTCCATGATATTTTAGTATGTTATTGACACAATAAAAAATAGGTTTATAGGTTTTCCTTTTTTCAAAATTAGTAAAACGAAAAAAAAAACAAAAACTTTGTTTTCTAAAAAGCGAAACCTATAAACCTAGAATATATTATGCTGAAGCGATCAAAATCAAAATGATTTAGTGGTGGAAACCGTTTACGCCCGAAATGGAATTTCATAGAAAAATTACCGTTATTTCGTTAGATTCGAAAAGCTGTTCTCCCCTCTTAACTAAAGATAGTGACATACTTATTTTTATTAATATGACCTTAATACTAGCCCACCCAATTTGTCTGTGCAAAAATAATATCAAAACAAATTGTGTGGCCATTTATGTGATCTAACCATCAGAGATCTGAGCACAGAACATGCAAAAGACAACTTTGTCCCATTGTCTTTAAAGTTTTGAATGCTTGAACTCTTATCCCGAGGCAAGGGGGTTGCTTGTACTATGCTGATAAGTAATTAGCAGAAAGTGTGAAGGTCCTGAGGTTATCTGGAGTAAAACAACAAGAGTTACCGCTGAACTGATATTCTGATCGCTTGCTATATGCGAAGAGCGTGGTGGAGGAACTAAAATCCTGATAAAATTGTGAACTAATGGACCCAAATATTCATATTAAGGTGCATCTACACCGCAGTTGACTTTTGTGGAGCAAAACTGTGCAAAAGTAGGGGATCATAAACTGCCAAAAATCGTCTTACGTAATAAATGAATGGTGCCTTAGGTATCTACTGTTGCACAGTGTTGCTCCACATTTGCTCGGGTTGCTCCACAAAAGTTAACTGCGATGTGGATCCACCTTTACCTGAATATTTGCGCCAGTCAATTGACAAATAACCAAATACTTTCGCGCTACTCTCGCACAGCTAATTAGATTTGAGTGATCTTTGCCTATAGTTTTTTACAGAGTTAACGATTTCCGAGGTTCCCTTTTGCTGGTTCTGTGGACGGTCTTTAAGCGAATACAATAACAATCCTGACAATCGGCCTCTGACTGTACTAATTAAATCTAAGACTATACGCACTTAAACCAATTAGAACATGGATCACTATCAGTTTGGCCCAATTTTAAGAAAACGTGAGTGATGAACTCAGGCAATGGCAGGCCGCAGCGTAGGTATCGACGAGTACAATAGAGATAACCCACGAATTCCTATCTGCACTCTTCATTGTATCATTGAGTACGTAGGAAGTATAAACATTATAAGAATTTTGATGCAGCTAATTTTAACTTTATAAGCACCTGGTACTCTTACTCGTACTACATTGAGGTGCTTAATGCTTAATCGATTTATATTTAGTTCAGATGATTGGTTGTGTGAAGTGGAGGAGAAAAAACCGGAAAGCGGACCCCCAGCATCGATAGTAGCTGGGGATGCAATCGGGATAAGCGAGAGTGATGCGTACACGCATTGGTGGTATTGTTTTATTAAGAAGATTAGGTAAATAGGTGAATAATAGGTAGTTACTCAATTAGGGGCATTATTTCTTTTTACCTGACCCTACGAATAGACACGACACAAATATACTTAATTACACTTATGCGTTCATAACTTCATACCTACATACCTATGTCATGCATAGTGTATGTGGGTTTTCGGTATATCTGTGTCGGCTGTTCCACCGTAGCATAAAAATACTCAGCTGATTTTGATGAATGAGGTGTCAATTGGTCCGTTTTTATGACATAGGCTACTTCCATTTTAAACAGATTTTGAAAGAATAAGGTTCTGTTAGCGAAAAAAGCTGAATTCGAATTTTTGTATGTGTTCCGTTCTAAGATTTTGTTTGAGTAGATACATTTTTACCCGCTTTAATTTAATTTAAGTATATTCCCGCACAACACAAGTTATGTACTAGGTACATAACCTAGTTCCAATTGAAATGTGCAATTTAGAAGGCGCTGTAGTTTTCCATAATCATTTTAGTGTCTATTTATTATTAACGTTTACATTTTCTAACGTCCAATGCATTATTATACAACTAGGTGCATAATTATCATAGCTATCGGACGCAGCTGAGCGTTTGTCTCAACGTAAAAAAATATACTATCTCTAGGCCTAGAGAGAGAAACTACATTAAAAAGTTAAAATAGTGATTGTTTTTTTTTCGATTTAATGTTTTCCTAAAGGGCCCATATAAAAGCTATCTGCGAAACAAAGTACCTACCTACTCATCTACCCCAGTGTTACACTGGTCACTGTTACCATTCGAAATGCTAAAGCGATGGTAATACAGTGCCAGCTTGCTTTACAAGCCACATCCGGAGCAGAAACAGTCGAGCTCATTACAATAATCTGGTCGAGTAAATTATTGAACTAGCCAAGTGAAGTGCCAGCAGCGGTGGATATATTTAGGAAATAATTAAGTACCTGTAGGTAGGGTATAAAGTAAAGTGGGATGAAGAAAGTCACTCTCCGCCTCCGTTAGCATAACTGCTGCATAATTTTATTGCCTAATATCCACCACCGCTGACACGTTACATTAGAAATGTTAAGAGTTCAATATAAGCGCAAAATCTACAATTCTAATCTACAAATCTAGCCCCTAAATGCAAAATTATTGATTTTATATTGAACTTTTTGATCAGGTGTTTATTTTCAGTTGTATGTATATCGTTACCCTGCATAGTATAATAGAATTGTAGGTAGTAAAAAGTGGCTAGTACAGTAATAAAGTAAAATTTCAAACAGTCGTCGTAGGCAGGTATATTTTCAGAATAATCGAGATAAGGTCAAAACCCGCGCGACGTCTATATCTTCCGTAGCAAGTTCCGCGCGGCGTAGCATATCTTTTATTTCCTTTTAATTATCTGATTGGATTACGCCCCTTCAAAATCAATTCTCAAACCTTTTTAGCATCGTGATAAGGTCTACAGTTGTTCAGTTAAATGTTACTCTTAGTAAGTACATGTATATGATATACGAAGTGTCTTCTCTGTTTACACCAAAAAGGTTTGATTGCTCGTGATATCTGGTATGTCATCTGTTATCTAATGACGCACTGAACAAGGTCATCTCCAGATTAGATACGTAATCCGATATTACGGTGAGGATTTCCATTCTTTAGTGGCCTTGTCTGAGATTTAGCAATAACAGTATTGGGAGATTAAATCGGAGTTATAAATAAGATTCATTTAGAGACAGGTTTAACTTAAACCTTGTATTATTCTCTTCGTCCAGATATCTAGGTCCCATTGCGATACATTTAAGATACGTTTTAAGATGAACAGATATGGCAACGAATGTACCTTAAAGCGCTGTTAGCAGGTTGGTACGGTAGGTGGTTGTTTTCGAAAATATTTTTTTATTACAGATAAATCAGTGGTTTGTCTCGATACTCCATATAACGATATAAAAACTACAAAAGTGTTTTACCACATTTTTTGTAAGTCCTGCATTGATGATTTATCGGTACTGAGACTTCCTTCCTAGGTGAGTAACTATAAAATTCATGTAATGTATGAACTTGGTACATAATAATATATACAATCACTTGAATATATTATAAGGTAGTGGGCATAAATAGATATCTTATCTAAAGTAGGCAAAGAGTCTTTAGAAGAACCGGGAAACGGGAATAAACTGATTTTCCATATGCTAGGTATTTAAAGGCTTTTCCGAGAGTTGTACTTTTGGGTGTTTCCTGATATGTGTTGGAGCATTTCAATCCTCATAAACGATCTATTATTGGCCAGCTGAACGTTCCAGATTCCCAGAATAGATTCCTGGATGCATATTGTGATAGTTTAATAACAACAATTTTATTGTTCTAGGTCAGTTATATGTTGACAGTCCTTATCTTGGTGCATTCATACGTCCGCTTGATTATTACCTATTGCATGCAAATTGTATCAATTGTATATAATATAATTAACCTCAAAAACATTTGTTGATTTCAGATAACAAACCTTATGGAGAGCATCAAGTACCTACCAATCACACTCTTAATATTGCATCCAGGATGCTATTCACTTTTATAATTAAGTTATTTACTTGCTAAATGGCTATGCTCTTAATAAATATTGTCAGTTTTAATTCCCACGTTAATTCAATTATCTCAGTTTAATCAATTTTACCAGCCCATAGATTACCTATACCTACAACGTTTTATGTGTTTTCGCCAACTTTCTGCCTATGTCCTTCTTAATCGGAAAGGTGTTGCCGGAAATCCGCATTAAACTAAAATGGCGACTTAATTGCCTTTAATTTATGGCTTGCTTCATTACTTTTACCAAGAAAGACTTTAGCGATATAAGAACTCAATGTAGATACGTTCTTTCAAAGTTCGGGCGTGAAGGTAAACATGCATGGTTCGGTATACTGCTCGTGTTTGGGACTAATTGCGTGCAGTTCTGGTTCATTCAGCTTCACAACACAAAATAATTGAGATAAAATTACTGACCTGTTTTGTCCATATTGTTTTGACACCCACTTATTTCCGTAGGTCATGTAGGTACGTAGGTAAGTATAGGTATCGATATTTTAAGAGATGGTTCTTTAGATTAAAACAATTAACTTTAAATGAAAATTAAGAAAACTATTCACATTATTATTTTTTTGTTTTCATTTACGGAACAAAAAAAATAATTATATATATATATATATATATATATATATATATATATATATATATATATATAGGAGATTCTTACGCAGATTGGCTAAGTCCCACGGTAAGCTCAAGGCTTGTGTTGTAGGTACTAAGATTACGATATATGTAATATACAAATACTTAAATATATAGAAAACATCCATGACAGGAACAATTAATTATCTGTGCTCATCACACAAATAAATGCCCTTACCGGTATTCGACTCCAGGACCATCGGCTTCATAGGCAGGGTCACTACCCACTAGGCCAAACCGGTTGCCAAATAGGTATTTTGTATGTTTACACGTAGCTCCATAAAACTTAAAAATGAGTTTGTCTGTCGGGACGTCAGTTCTGTTTATACATACTTTATTCTCATGGAAGTGTCGGTTACGTCGGTAAAATTAGAGTGATTCGATATGAAAGGTGGCATAGTAATAGGAGTTCTCGAGTATTATTTTTGATGAGGGTTGGGCTGGAGTGGTCATGAATGTCATGATTGCGGTTAAAGACTTGTTAAAACCCTCACTTTTTGTGGCTGTTTTTACAGTCCATACTGCATACTTAATGGTGTCATTTTCAATTACCTACTCTATACACCCTTTGTTGTTAGACTTTTAGGACATGACTCTTTAAAATAATAAAAAATTTGCAGGTTAATAAACAGATACTTCAGATCCATTAGTAGCATGACTAGAATAAAAATTGGGAATGTATAAGTGCTATCTTGCATTATCTCTGCAACTACAATAGCGATTATCATAGCCGCTCGTGCTTTTGATTTAAAAGCAAGCCCTGTTTCTTCAAAATGAACCGAATTCCACAAATGGTCTCGCCGGAAGATCAGCGCTGACTTTTGAGTTAGCGTTAATGCTGAGGCGGGACCATTTCGTGGTAAACTATTTATTTATTCTATGTTTCTTTCTTTTGTTATGTTGTTATACTTTTGTATGTCGTAGTTTATCACGAATAAATGCAATGATTTCTGATTTCTGAATTCTCGATACTGAATGCTCCTCGATTGTGTAACAGTAGGTACAACTGGATAAAGACCTAGACAAAGCGACGCCGTATTGCTCTGGAGTATATTACACCTAGTCAAAGTAAAAAAAAGTGAAACAAAACAATCTCTGCGCTAATCCAGTTGCATCATAAAGGAAAACGACACTGGACTAGATTTACTTGGTAGCCTATTCCCGAGAATCGAGGCAAACACACGTAGTAAACCATAAATGGCTCAACAATTTAGTAACTATACGACACAGGATTCAAACCCACAACCTCTGGTTTAAAAATCACACTTTTTAAGGATCGGATTTCCGGTGCGCGTTGCTCAAGTAATGGACTTATTTTAATTATTGATCAATTTGATTTCAAAATTGTTCATTTAGGCTTAATGGGTTCAACGAAGCTACTCTACATTCTACCAAGGCACAATGGGGTCCAGAAAGAAAGTAAGCTAACGGCACACCTCACGTGGGTTGCCCTGTCAGCTCCGTCTCGAATTCCGATTTTGTCTTTGCAACGTAAGAACAATGCAAGTATAAAAAATAGAGGCGACACAAGTGACGGAACATCCGTATGATATAAGGGAATGTAAATGATTTAGGATGTTTAAATGTAAATTGAAAACGTTTCTATTAAACAAAATTAAATTACCACCACAATAAGCTATAAGATGTACCGTACTTACTTATTAATTAACTAGGCAATAAGCTAACCCATCTGTATTTAAGGGAGTTCCCTCTGCCAACAAACTGTCTTACAGTTTAGCAGAAAAAAACAAAATTGTAAAATCAGGGTTTTTTTTAACCAGAATAAATTTTTGTTTTTTTTTTCATTTACCTACTTACCATTGAAGTTCCACCCAAAATTAAAAATCTAAATGGTATGTGTTTCCTACTCTTGATGCTGCTCTACTCGTACCTTAGGAATTATTATTCGTGAAAGCATGTATTATGTTTAAGTACCTAAGAGCAACACGGACTTATACAATCGAAGTTATGCTCTCTTTTTAAAACGACATTCTGAAATAGCATGAAATTTAACATGAACGAACATCGTTTTAAAATTAGAGCGTAAAACGATTGTATGGGAGTGACTTTCGTGTGGATCTTAACCCTGGGCTAACAGTTGCACATACGACATCACGTGTTGGTTTTGTTCACTTAGCTACCGTACCGGAGCCCTAACTACTGCCAATTGGTATGGACTAGTACCTACAAAGGTACAGCTAAGAATCAGTTTTTAACAGAGTAGGGCAGAGGTCTTATTTATTAAAAGAAGGTGATGTGGCTACCATATTATTATCATACATCGGGGTTTTTGGTGCGTGAATGTTTGTTTGAATGAATTTGTTTATTGTAAAATAATTATCAAACTATGAATTAAAAATAGACAGTAAGCTCCAAATGCGTTTATAAATATTAAAATAGTATCGGTTTTTATAGTTTATACCTGTTTTTTGGCTAGTGTCAAACATTCCCGCACCAAAAACCCCGATGTATGATTATTATGTATAATTTTATTATATTTGGCAACAGTACTGGTAAATACCAATTTCAATGTATTGTTATGGTAAGGAGATAATAACTGTCTATGAAACACTTGTATTGGAAGAGCAGCATCCACTATTCCACAAAGGTATTCAGTTTTTTTTTTCAGAGAAACAGTACTTAAACAAGTAATTATAAATATATTTGTGGATAATGCTGGTGGATTTCGCAGAAAATGTTACCACTTTTTAAATATTTTGTATCTCTGACGATTGTTTGGATAAATTTGTATTTATAATTTTAATTTGAGAATTTTGTTATTTTTTTTTATGATAAGTTTATATTTATTTATTTTATTGTGCTTCTGTCTGTTGAATTTGTCTTTTATTATTAGAAGTTATTTTTTTATTGGTTTATAAATTATATTGATTTTATTTGTATTACATTTTTGACATTTTTATATTACAATAACTTGACATTAGAATTAAGATTTAACATGTAAACGACTTGGTGACTACTGTAAGTTTATTATGTGTCTAAATAAATAAATATAAATTAAAACATGTACAAGTTTATGGATACCTCATCGAATCTAGTTACGCTTCTGTACTTTCATATCCTCGTGCTAACACAAGCCTTTCGTGCATTATCAAAACACGCCCGTGTGGTCCTCCGCGATAAAACTACCTACGTGTGGTAGTAACAAACCGCAACGTTGCCACTTGCCAATATATTTCACATAATTCTCGATTTTATTACTCGAAGACGTTTAAAATTATATCGCGGCATAAAACTTGGGTGTCGTGAGAATTTGGAAATCGTCCTTTCGTCCGGTTGTAAAACTGTTTTGGCTAATATGGACCTTTTTATCGCTCGTTCTCGTGTATTGAAGGGAGGCTAAAGGGCTAAGCTAAGTTAAGGTACGAGTAAAGTAAGTTTAAGTCCTTCTGCGAACACAGCTCGTTGAGCACTGAGCGGACGGCCGTGCGTGCCCGGAATCGCGGATATCATTTTTATTGAGTTGTTATTTAGAATTATTTTTAACAAAAAAAAAACGATGATTTAGTAGAAGATATTTTCGTGTAGTAGCTTTTGAGCAAAAAAAGATAACAAATATTTAACGGCGCGTTCTTTAACCTTTTTTGGTGATTTTTTTTGTCTATAGAGCGAAAGTTGTTTAATGAAGTTTCGGATCGATAATTTTGCTAGAGAAAAGCCTCATGATTGGTATTCATATTTCTTGGCAACCGTATGATCTAAAAAGTGCTAATACGATTTTTCAAAAACTCTGTTAGCTGAATGCACTGCACCTTAAGGGGCTCCCCGCGGTTTTTATCGATTTTTGACTTGTTTTGAGTCGTTACTCCTTCATTTGCACTTATAGATAGAATTATTAGACAAACACTCAGATCATATATATCTATGGACAAACAGCTATCGGTTCTTCAATCTTTTATCTCCATTCTGATCTGCCGGATTTTAAAGAAATTAACACTTATTTATTTATTTTTAAACATTGTCTAAAAAAACAATTTTTTCGTTACTAGGTTGCTGTGAAGTATTTTATATGTACGAAATCTACACATTTAGGTTCGTCTTTGATGTCTCTGAAAACTAGTCAGAGATTTTAATGTTAAACTAATTAACACAAAAGTTATGGCCAGTTAACCAGTTTTTTGGCCTAAAATTGTTCAACTTGGATGCCAAATATCCCGAAGACAGTGAACTTTGAAGTAAATATGGTATACTATATTGCGTACAGCCGTTGCCGTTATATATTATAAGATTGATAAGCTACAAAAAACATTTGAAAACGAAGGGATTCTAATCGAAGGTCATTGGCGTTAGGGACCCCCTTAACAGCTGAATTGCCTAATCCAAACCTTCTTTCTGTCTGTGTTTTTTTCTGACAAATTAGAAAGAGACACGTACAGAGATTACTGGTTACACGTGTTTATAAACTGCGACTCTAATATGGTTCTTGTACGATTTACCTATAATGAATCCGTTTATAAATACTTACTTGCCTCTCAGACCTTCAAAGCGCGGTTTCGACTGTTTAACTTTTTTTTATACTTAAAACTAATATTTGGATTTTTTTCGCTGAATGCAGGACTAATTTAACTGTGACAGAGGTTTTTCGTAATTATGTAATTTTTATTTACGGTACAGATCGATACACAAAACCTTACGTGTATAAAGTTAATTAAATTAATGAATTGAAATCCTGTCATATAAACTGCGGATAAGTATGATGGTAGAGTAGCGCTACCTCGTTTCACGCAATATAGGCACAATGGTTGTCGACTTGCAGAAAATGCCCAGAAGCACTTAACTAACTAACTACGACGTAGTACGTAACTGCTTACAGGTAGGTTATTTACACTTTTACAGATTTTGAGATGATTTATTTTTCGTTGTTGATCGGCTTGATGCCAGCTAGCTTTGGTGAATCGGCTTGTGTAATTTTACCTATCGACCATATCACGTTTCATAGAAAAGTGTTTTTGGCGTTTAAGTGCTTTTCGGTAGCAAGGTTTAAATGCAAGGATACTAAAATCTAATAAAAAGCAACATTTACTTAACTAAAAAAAATATTTTATCTGGGACACTTAAGTCGCGTTACAATGATTTGGAATTCGGTTAAAAGCATCGTAAACAACTAAATACGCAGCTAACAGAGGATGTGGCCACATTTGAGTGATTGTTACTTTGTTGTGACGGCTCCATTGTGTAGCGAACCTACCTGAAAAGGTATTCAATACGTACTTGGAACACATAAAAAATTAAAAACAGAGGTATAACTAGCTACAATCTCAAATGCTTAAATTTAATCATTATATATAGACAGACGTCTGTTTAATTTACGTTTTCTACGCACGGGGCCTTGTCATTTATACAATAATACAATCACCAGTACGGGAGAATGATCTTCAAACCGAATACATAATAAAACGTTGAAGCTACAAGCGATTAACAATAATTACCAAAACGTTATTGTTTAACTGAGCTGACTAGGATGTTGCAACGTATCTTGCTTAATCATGATCGGTCAAAGGTAGAAGGAGCTAGAAGTTCAAGGATGACAAAGATGGCACGTTTTACGACCACGTTTTTTTTGTATTACAACGGTGCCAAATAATCCTCCAGAGTGTAAGCGGTCAATGTAGCTTTTAAGAAAGCGAGAGTTGTTCCATTTGCCGACCGTGGGGCCGATTTTTGAATTTCGATCGCTCGAATTCGTGTTCTCCGTTTAATAACATCTCCACTACTAGGCATTTATTTTCTACTAATAGAATTGAAAACGAGTGGTCAATTCCACTAGATTCCCAATTTTTATCGCTGCTACGTCAAAATAGCTATTTGTTTTACAAGGGGGCAATGTTGTTGTTTAACCGCTCGTGCTAATATTGATACCTGAGCAAGCGAAAGATTGCAAAATTGAACCACTAGCGTAGCGAGTGGTTCGTGAAGTGGAATCTTGAGCGTTGCGAGGCTTTCAAGGCACGAGGATTAAACAAACTTTGTCTCCGAGTGAAATACCAAATTTTTCACCACACCAACGCGAGCAAAATACTAACTATGAAATAGCAAAAATTTTCAATCAAATCCAAATGAACGTAATATAAATGTATCATTCAAAATCATAATTTAAAAGTCAATTCCACCAGCTAACAGAAGGAAATAACTCAAAACTTGCATCTGATTACTTTGCCCCTCGTGTGGATAAAATACAACTTTCTCATTCGTTTTTGAACAATCAAGAGCGCCTTTTCCAGTTGGTGGGGTGAAAATATCATTTCGCCGTTTTCACAGATTTTCGAGTGACGAAATCTAGCGCTCGAAATTCAAAAATCTCCCCCATATCGTACGCGTTCTCGCTGCGCTGGCAACTGAAGGGCAAACACACCAAAGTCTTTGCACGTTGGTAAAAAAATAAAAACGTACCTATTATTTGGTTGTGCTTAATAAAGTTACCTATAGCATTTGTTGGGGTACTCCAAATTTGGATTGGAAGAGATGCTGCCGCTGTTTCAAAATATGAATGCTTAATACATGTACATGATACATATAATTGCCTGTGCCGTAAATACTGCGTACGTGCTTGGGCATGGGTAATGTTTATTGGTTTTGGAATTACCTATCGCATTGAAAGCTTTATGATAACCGCCGGATTGATATGATTGGTGAATGTTGCTCAATCTCATGCATACAAATACGATACGAAAGTAATAACGCTTCACATATCTTATCTTCTTAAGCTGTATACCTATATATCATTATAGTAAATGCACATTTAGAACTCGAAACGACCTGAGAAGAAGGCGAATAGTAAAAAACAGTAGATGAAAAATGCAAGTAGTAATTAAATACGAGCACAAAGTAGATAATAGCTCCTACTAAGTATAGAAGTAATTCTCACTGCCTAAGATTATTTACCGAATTGAGAGAATTATATATATATAGTCTGGTAATAAAACAAAAAATCCATTAACCCGCATGTCATATCAATGTGATTCAGTGAAGGGGACGGACTGAAAATCAGCGCTGCGCAATCAATTTGTAATAAAATGGCTGACGCAGCGTACGCTGAGTCCGTTCCTTTTGCCGCGCATGCCTATTATTATTATTTTTAAGTGAAACATTGTATTTTGTGTGGCAATAAATGGTTTCTTATTCTTATTATTAGTCCACCTCATCGTTTTCGTTTTTTTGAGAGAATTACCACTAGCACGTACCTATGGGTGTAAATATGTATATTTACTTCCATCAAATTAATTTTGTATTCAGCAGAAACGTCTGCGAACTATGCTATTAAGCTTAGAAATAAGAGAAGAAATTGTAGCTTGGGTGAGACTTGAACTCATGACCACTGGACCGCTAGCCCAGTGCTCTGCCATCTGATCTGAGCTTCTAATTTGTATTTGTGCATTTTAGGCACGTTACGACCTACCTGATACCTCAGGGGGCCGTTTTTATTAAAGCCTGTACCTAATATAAGCGAAAATAGGATATATCTAGAAAACGGAGTTGAAAAGAAAGCTTTTAATGGCTTATAGTATAGGTTACAAGCATCTATTAAATTACCTCAAGGAGTTACTGAGATATGCATAAACAGATAAGTAACCATGTGTGCTTTTTATAAGGAAGCAACTTTTAAAACTGGCTATGGTACATGCGAATTGCGAATTAACGGGCCTCATAGGAATTATGCATAGGCTTCAAATTAACAATTGCAAATATCGTATGGCCTTTAGCTTTTGTTAGAGGTTTTTCGGGATTCGCGCCAACGTTGCAATGTTGATCTTAAGATTTAATCAAGATTTATATCCGTGATTGTCCCGATCTGAATTCTGAATAAACCCTTACGAAACAAAATAGATTTTTCGATTAAAGCAACCTTTGCAAATAAATTAACCCCAATCAAATTAACTCAACAACAGTGATTCAGCGGGTTATCTCGTCCTCATGAGACATTGTTTACGTTCGAAGTACACAGCTGTACCTACTCGTATGGTTACCGTCCACTTATCTTATCGAGTGCATAAACTAAAGACATGATGTGCCTAGGCTTATTGTGAGCGTGATCTCATCTAGATGTCAGCATTTAGCAGCTAAAGCTGCAGTTTTCTCGTAAACACCACATATAAAAGGTACAAATACTCGTACATAGGTATTAAATAAATAGGCACCTGAACTATCTAATAAGCTCTGTGTACAATTATTTAGAACTTTATTATTCTATTACGTAGCCTGTACAACGTTCGACCGCACCAGACCTCGGCAGCATTTTGCTGTCCCGCAGTAGTGGGTTTTAATATCCGGTCATATGTTGGGTTTAAGGTAATTAATAAACTATATGTACTTACCTTCTTTATATCTATGCAATTGCCAATTATTTGACTGGTAATGTTTATTTAATCGCATTCCAACCAAGATCCCAAGACTAACAGTTATTTTTAATACTTTCTCGAATTCCTCCTAGATAAGTGTAGCTATATCTTATAAAACAAAGTCCCTCGCTGGTCTGTCTATATGTCTGTATGTTCGCGACAAATTCAAAAACTACTGAACGGAACTTCATGCGGTTCTCACCTCGGTATCAAAAGAGTGATCTTAAGGAAGGTTTAGGTTTATAATTTGTTAAGATTTACCCGTGCGAAGCCGGGGAGGGTCGCTAGTGCTAATAGATATTACGTAGTAGAAAAAGTACAGAATTCACACCATCGTCGCGTGGGAGTAAAATGTCGCTACGCATTTGTCGCTAGAGCATAGAGGAGATTGGAGGCGAAAGAGGCAAAAATTGATATTTGTGAGACAAAAATGACTAACATATGAAATGTGCATACCCAAATACCAATGTGGTTCATGCCAAATACCAATTGTAGTAGAGGTACACATAACGAGCATTTTATGTAGACGTTCTTGCCAATACGTGTACCTACAACGCTAGGAAGTCATTCTTGCATAATTATCGATATGTTTATCCAGGTGTTTTATTGGTCATAGGCAGAGAAGACCCGGAAGAGATTAATCATTACAGTGTCATTGCCTCGTGTCGTGTAGCCACCATCTGCGGTGTTTAATACTCAATCCTGTTATTTACACTAACAGGAATAAATAATTGCTTCATGGTAGCCGACGACGTGTAATTTTTAAGCCGAGTTTTATTTGTTAATTTTATCCCCTCGAACGCTCTTACATTTTCAATAAAACCGGTTAAATGCGAGTTCGTTTTTCTGGCGAACCGAGGGTTTCGTACAAACTTTGAATTATCTCTTGCAACTATTAAACGAGAGATTTTTGATGTCGTATAAGTAATTAAGTATAATTGTGTACAGCGCCATCTATAGGCAATCTGCTAACTAATTTACGCAACCTAATGTACCAATGAAGGTTTGTTTTTCAGGTATATTTTTAGGGTTCCGTACCTCAAAAGGAGAAAAAAACGGAGCCCTTATAGTATCACTTTCTTGTGCGACCGGCGCGTGGAGGTATCGAGTTGAAATTTAAACAACCCTTTAAGCTGTGAAAAAATCAAACTTCTAATCTAAGTAAACGTAAAAAAAGATAGGTGAGGCCGTTTATACCGCAAAAGCAAAAAAATTCAACACCCTCAAGGGAATCAAAATTCATAATTCCTGTTGAGCTAGAGCTATGAAATTTGGCTAGTAATATCGTCTTACACTACAAGTACAGGGAAAAATTTTCTCTAGTGAATTCTACGAGTCGTATTAGGATTTTTGGACTTTCGCTCGATAGAAAAAAATTCACGAACACATGTAGATCTAAAAAGCACTTTAAAATTTTAACAATTTATTTATGAAGAAAAGCTAAAAATATGGAAATTGGGTTCAAAAATGCGTATTTTTTTTGTTAATCTTCAATTGATGAACTCGTCGAATACTTTTTTGTTGTTAAAAACTTACAACAAATTAAAAATCAAAAACACGATATCTGCGGTCCCGAGCACGCATATCCCTCTCGCTCACACGAAAGAACACGCTAAGGGGCCTTAACAATATTTATTAAGTAGGTATATTTGACAGGAGGTGTCGTGTCTTTAGTGTAATAAACACACGCAAATATGACTAAATTGAAAACTAAATTTAATAAAATGGTAAAAATGTCCATCTGTATTTTTGGCAAGTTCCCAATTTAAAGTATCTGGTAAATTTTTGGCAAAGTACCTACTTAAAGTATCTGGAGAAGTCTTTGCGTTATCCAAGTTATCAAACATGGCGACTCAACTAACCTAATTATTTATATTTATAGTTTTATCGCGCGCGTAGGTGGTTAGAAATATGACTGCATGGTTGTTACCTTATCACTAGTTTATCATTCTGATAAAATATGATAGGAGGACATACTGTACTGAGTACAATAACATAGTATTTCAAATTAACAAGTGGTTATAAAGTTTCAGAAATCTTAGAGCCCCAATTGTTTCTTAAGAGGAAAGGGGACGGCCGCTTCTCCATACAAACGTAGTCCCCATTTTCCCCTCTGGATATTGACATTATGGAAAATATTTTTATATAATTTGATTTATATTAACAATAGCTATGCCCCTACGTTTAACTTTTTTCGATTTTTTGATTATTGTAAAAATTTGGAGTAAAAATCTAACGTAGGGACATAGTTGTGGTCGATGTACAACAAATTGTGTCAAGATATTTTCAATGATGCTAATACCCAGAGAGGAAAATGAGGACCACATTTGTATGAAAAAGCGATTTCGCACAGGGGACCGATTTTTGAATTTCGACTGCTCGATTTCGTGTAGTTCCCTTCAATTTATCTCCACTACTAGGCATTTAAATTCTACTAATATAATTGAAAACGAGTGGAAAATAAATACCACTAGATTCCCAATGTATATTGCTCGTATTTCTAAAATATCAATTCGCCGTTTTCCACAGATTTCCGAGTGATGAATTCGAGCGCTCGAAATCCTAAAATCAGCCCCCTGGTCCTCCACTGTTATCATAAGCACGTATCCAGCATGCTGTGTCGGTTAACAAACGCTTCTTTGCATTGACATATATCTCAATGCTTCTTTGCCATTAAATACATAAAATATTACCTAAATCAAATTGGACAAATGGGACATTCAAACTATCATTTCAGCTTTCAGTATCTGGGACATAAAACAAAAGGTAGATGTTTCAAATCATTTATTATTTAGGCAAGAGCTAATTTAATTAAAGAACACTTAATGGATTGAAGCATCTATTTACTTAATAGTATTATAATATTATGTAAGTTATTATTTTCTTTTACTTAAAATAATAGCCGTTTGCACAATGTTAGACTTTATCGTGTATAAATGTCCTAGACAAATGTAGAAGAGCGGGGCTTCCTGTCGCAGGTATTATACATACTTACTAGGAAGTCCCAATCATGAATGTGTTATGTTGTATACTATTTAACGAAATAAATGCTTTTTGATTTTTATTGATTTGGATTTTTGATTTACTTAATAGTTCAAAACTGTAGTACCTATTTGATATCTTCATTTTTACGATTTTTACCTAAGTTCTCGAGGAATATATATAAAATATATATATCTGACCTACACACATTATTTATTATTGGGTAGGTACACAAGATGTACACGGTAGAAACTTCGGCAAAGCAGAGACTCTAAGATAAGTCAAACAAGGTAATTCTGCAGTTACGCTCTTGCAGTAGACAGACTTTCTCTTGGTTTTAGTTACAGGAACACATTAAACGCCATGTTTGTAGTTGACGCTAATTTAAGAAATGCTTTATTAAGGCCACGGTAACTACAAGGTATGTTCTCGTTCCGGCTCGGTTATGCCTTTCTGGCTATCTTAATAGTCTTAATACCTGTGATTATTGTAGTAAGAGTTTACAATTTGCACCTAACTTTAAGAGCCATTTATTCCAAGCAATTAAAGATATTAAGATTCAAAAGTTAAACCTTTGTAAAACATATAAGTTATTCTTGTCTAGCTCATGCCTAAAATGCAAAATTCGTTTGTTAGCGTTGGCTGCGAAGTGCGAATATATATTTTTTTAATGCCACGTCGGTGGCAAACAGTCATACTGCCAGCCTGATGGTAAGTAGTCACTGGAGCCTATGGACGCCTGCAACTCCAGAGGTGTTACATGCGCGTTGCCGACCTTTTAAAAACCTGTACATTACTTTTTTGGAGAACTCCATACTGTAGAATCTTGGGAAAACTTCGGTAGGGAGGTCATTCAAACAGCACATATATGCAGCAAAACTAGGATGGACGCGCAATTTTGCCAGCCACCTACCTATTAAACTTTAGTTTATAGCAGTGAATCGTATGATAGGTGTAATTCTATTACTATATATGTAATGATTTCTACGTATAAATACGTGAAAGTTGCATTGAGTCAGTCAAAATAAAAATATTATAAAGGAGTCTGTCATCAGTCATACAACTATCAGCTTTTCTAATAGCTACTGCGTGTTAAAAAGCCATAATTTCACCGACCTCGAAATACTAAGTCAATAAAGGTACTAGGTAAATTATAATAATTGCTACTTTACATCGGTTGCTCTATCAAAAGCAGTAAAATAGTAGGTACATTAAGCTGCAATTTAAGAGGAGATACCAGAATAAACTCTAACAGTACTCGGGTACAAAGTTGTGAAGTAACAATACAATTACTATGGTAATTTACTCCACATTTCTGAATAAACTTTATTGTCCATCATCAGTGGAATGTTGTCTTTGAAACATTTCACAAAAGCTTACATGTAAGATAATTTGCAACCTTAAGCCGGTAAGCTAAGGTTCATAATCGAGTGATAGAATATATTGGCCAGAGGCTAACTCAGTGCGACGGTGGACTCATCATTATCATCAAACGTTTCGTTGCATTTGGAGAAACGTTAAATTACATGGGTATTATAATTTGAATCGCTCCGGTACTTGCGTAATGCTACGGGTGACTGGTGTGAACTTTCATTCGTGATTCGTTTAATAATGTCTGTCATTGAAGGTATTGTCAGCATCAAAAGTAGCAGTTGAAACACCGCACCAAATATATCTGCCACCCTGGAATACTTTTCCTAATAGGATATATCTCTAAAGTTCGCATATACATAAAGATATATCTCTTTTTGTTAAGCTATTTGAAAATAGCTAAACGTAGGTAGGGCGTGTAACTAAACTATTAAATTGAGAATTTAAACCTGTATTTCTGATTTAAATTAATTATTGACATTGGCTATGTGTGAAGTGAGAATAATAATAAATGTACATAGAAATTGAAATACTAACTGAACTAAATGCGAGATGAAGGAACTGAAAATGATTATCGCGCGCATCGTGACAAAAAATGTGAAATTAAATGTTCCAAAATTACCATATAACAATAATATATCAAATCTAACGAAATAAACTACCTACAACAAAATTTTAACTGGCCAATTCGACACCTGTCGTAAGTCAAATAACTATATCTAAGACAGGGTAGCGTACCTGTCCCATAGTCGCTAGACAGGCGCCACTGTCGTACACAACTAATAGAAGTGAACGCATGAAACGCATGATAGTAAGCGGCCACCGCAGCCTATAGCCAAGCGGCTAGTGCTTTAGTGTGATTTTTTTTTGTTTATTTTGGTTTTTCCGTCAGATTTCGATACAATTTGATGGATAGATGTAGTTGCCTATTTGTAAAACAAGCGCTAATTCATCGTGCCTATGTCCTAATGAATCCTCCTCAGAGTTACAAAAACTTATTTTACAGTACATATGGGGCTACTTTATAGCACTAGTGCGAGAAGTAGCATATTACGTTACTGTGTCGAACATTTAAAGGGCCATATGTACTGTAAAACGTTGTACGATACATGTGCGAATAGGTAATTCGCAACTCGTGTCGATTTAAAACACTCCCTTCGGTCGTGTTTTAATTTATCGCCACTCGTTTCGAATTTCCTATTTTTCGCACTTGTATCGTAATGTACTATACAATTACGACCTAGAATTAGAAGCTCTTCAAAATAACGAAATTACATCGAAACCTAACGAAAAAAATCGACAGCAAATAAAATATCGGCCCGATTAGGTAAAGTAATCAATGCAATCATTGTGTTTAGAGAGACATTGACGTCCTTCCTTGGGAACTCTGGCAACTTATTAACTTACATATTTCATTATAACAGTTGAACAGTTTATAACCTAGGTAAATGAAGTCTTATGGAAACTCTTGTTGTATGTATTAATTAGTACAATCCAGGCAGACGATACCGTGAGAAATACTTGCTATTATAACATCCAAGAAACAATGGAGGTATGCGTGGTCAATCATAGAATGTGGGTCGAATGTTTAGCTAAAGATATGGACAATTAGTACCTATTTACACCTGTTAAGTATGGTTTATGTAACAATGTTAATCAGTGCATGATTACCTATTACTAGCTTTTACTCGCGACTTCCTTTGCGTAGATTGATGATAAATTATTGAGAAAACTAGGTATCCTAATATGTCCTTTCCCAGGCCTTAAACTATCTCCATACAAAATTTTATTTAAGTCCGTTCAGCGGTTTAATTCACAATTATAATTATATAGTAACTTTATACATTAACTTTGCAGACTTCTTTATGATGTTAGCCCATTGAATAATCCATGTTTGTAACCTCGAGCACCGACGCAACTTTGACAAAAATCAAGAAAACCGCGAATATTTCCTGTTTTTTTTTATTATAAGTTATGACCCTAAATGACTAGTTTTTGATAGTACCTTCTCAAGGCTTGTTTAAAGTAGATTAAATTTGCTACAATACGAGACTAGAATTGTCTCTGTAGACCTATTAGTTTCAGAGATAAAGCCTTTCAAACTTTATAATTTTGTCGAATTTGAAATAGTAGGGTAAGCTAGTGCAGTGAGTGACTATGCAAAAAAATGTATGACGGCCTGCTTTGAAGTGATACAATACAATATAATACTCTTTATTCACACCTCACATAGTTTACAATAAATGCACAGAAACAAACAAAGACAATTTGATAGAAGTAACAACAGGCGGTCTTTCCACTCAAGAGCGATCTCTTACAGACTACCATTGGGTATCGAAGACAATAAAATTAGAATATACGGTAGGTGGCACAAAGGAAAGCAGCAACAAAAAAATAAATAATAATAATTAAAAGTTGAATTGAATATAACCAAAAAACACCAGATATTAATATGAATAAACATACTTAAATATGTCTAACCATAAAACATACATAGACATACATACATATCAAATATTTATTAAATAAAGAAACAACAGTGACATTAAAAAAAATGATGATAATCAAAGATACAAAATGAAAATCTTAAAATCTACTTACAAAAATCTTAACCTAAATTAAAAACTAACAAACTCAAAAACGATTACTTACCGAAATTCGCCCCGCGTCCCTCCAGATGCAAAGGAGCCCAACACGCTCGCCGCGTTGCCACGTCATTATTTGTTACTAAAGCCTGATTAAGTTAGTATGAAACAGTGTCATTAATAAAAATAAAAAAAAAACTAAGGAAGGGAAAGATAGTATTCCTTAAGGTTTGTTTGATTTGAAGGAGGTAATAGATTGAGAACGTCTAACTCAACAGGGAGAGAGTTCCATAGTCGAATAGCTTGAAAAGTAAATGAGCAATTAAAAAATCTGGAAGAGGAAGATGGCACAGATAGGAGCACATTTTGAGAGGATCTAACAGTAATCTAACAGAAAAGATAAGACAAACGCTCTTCGAGGTAGCAGGGAGTTGCAGGATTTGAAGTGATACTTTATAGAATAAGGAATAAATGGGTTAAATTGCCCATTTTTTATGTAAAGAAAATCGCCAAACTGTGATTGTAAAGGCTAAAATTGTCACACATAAATTATACATAATTTAAAAAGCGAGATCGCGTGCTTGGAGGCAGCCAAGAGTGCCTGGAAAGCTGGGCTGAACTTAAATTTCTCTTCTGGGGCACAACGGGCTTGCTTGCTCTTCGGGCGCCGGCCGCCTACCTCGTCATGCGGCACTCAACGACATCCTTAGAAGGGCGCACGTCAGCCCCAACGTCCCCGCAGCTCTGGAGCCCCACATCGTGCGGGACGATGGCAGGCGTCCCGACGGGATGTCGTTGATCCCCTGGAGGTTGGGCCGTGCGCTACCTGCACCGATACGCTGAAAGCGTCCTACTTGTCACCGACCAGCAGAAACGCCGAGACTGCGGCCGACGTCCAAGAGGGCTTTGAAACTAATAAATATAGCTGTCTCGGCATTAGTTACGAATTCGTACCTTCTGGTGTCGATGTCGAGACACTTGGTCTGTGGGACAAAGGTGCGCGTGGGCTCCACAGGGAGCTTGGAAAGCGATTGAAAGAGGCAACGGGAGACCCTCGCGCAGGCAGTTTCTCGCGCAAAGGCTTACCATCGCGATACAGCGATTTTTCTTTTAAGTGCAAAGAACAATTTTTTTTTTATGAAAAGGTATAACGTATATTTCAAAAATGAATTGCTCGTCCCTAAGTTATAAGTAAATGATATATGACTTGCTCTAGTTGCTAAGAGCAGGAAGCCTCTTGTAGAAATGAATCTACTTTTTTTAAGAGAGTAGATTCATGTAAACCCAAATAAGCTGGTAAGTTTATTTGGGTTTACATAATTTTAAAATACTATCTACCTTCTTTCCCATTAGCAAAGGTCGTGATTAAAGATAATATCGACATATGTTTCTTTTATTTAATCACTCATGTTTTTGTAATTAATTTAGCAATATTATCAAGCTGAGGAGTTATCCCATGAAGCAATTATTAAATATCATATTTAATGTCTCGGAAACTGCTCGCTTGATATGGCGAAGTTGCCACTTTCTATCACAGTGACCAATTTAGCTTGAACTCCGGTCGGGAATGACATTACAGACTGTTGGAATAGATAACAGAATAATGAGATGATGCTAGCGCCCCACGATGGGTCAAGCTAACTTGGCATTGGAAGTTTCACTTCGCTTCTGTTTGCCTCAGGCACGGGCAATGGTCGTAGGTGTTTTTGTTGATTAACATTTGGTACCTTTGCAATTTGAGCGAGAGCTAACAATTTTATAGGCATTATTGCGTGAATAATTTTGGGATAAATGTTGTTAATAGGTCTGAGAATACTTAAGATTAATTGAAAATAATCGAATGTTTAACGCGATAAAATAAAATTATCGATTAAGTTCTTGCGGTATTCTGAGGCAACGGTATATATTATGGAAAGTTACAATTGAATCCTACATTTAACTTAGCTGAAAAATCGGTAACTACATAGGTACTTTATTACACGGTGCTGCTAAAATAATATGTTGATGTTGACTCTCTTAGAGTGAATTAAAATGAACGTTAGAGGATTAACCATGAATTATGGCGTTCCTTCTTAATAGGTACAGACAGACTCCAGTCTGTAGGCGTGTTTTATAATCCGTTTGAATCACCCGAAAAAGTAATATTTGATTATTATTTTCCTGTTAATTTAGGAAACGGATAGGTAGGTTAATATTATGATTATAAATAATTATTATATTTACTTTGACTTATTAATTAATTCACAAAAATAAGTTTACATCAGTAACTTAGGAAGTATCTACGTAGATGGATGACCATGGATGCACTTAAATACTTGCTAAAAATATGTCTGAATACTTAGGTATAAGTAAGTAGTAAACAGTACTCAGGCTTTGAGGCTTGTATCCTAACCACTACGTCAGGGCACTAACTGTCCGCAATAATTTCTAACTACAGTCTTACCACTTAACTCAGAGGGTTACTAAAATTTGTAGTTTAAAAACATTAATTTTTACTTAGGTAGGTACTAACCAATTCAAACCAGTCCATTGAAAAAAACTTGCAGTCACAGTTATTAATAACCAGTACCCCTAGTGTAACTAAATTCGATTTTGAAACGTGACGTACGCGTTTGCGTTTAGTCTCATTTTGTATGGGTTTTTGAACAGCGCGCCAAGCGGGACGTTTTGGAAAGTCAAAAATCTCATACAAAATGACACTTAACGCAAACGCGTTCGTCACGTTATGATGTCGATCAAAGTTACACTAGGGGTACAGAAGTAGATTCCGTTGTATCGCCTAAGTAAAACAGACCTATAACATCAACATCACTCTGATTTTACCAAAACAGATGTATCTATTTTACAAATAAGCTTTAATTTGTAGGTAGCACAAATAATTACTTACAAATTGAAACACCCCAGGGCAAATATAGTGAAGTGAGTGAAGTATGAAAGCTCGTGCGTGAGATGAAACTAATATTATCATATCATAATCAATGTTATTGTGTCGTGATAACACGATGGCAATTATGCTGAACAGTCGTAGAAAGTGTTCGACAACTCGGACGATTATAAATGACACTAATAGTGCATGTCATGTTTCCAATCACGACTATCTACAAACGAACAAAATAAAACAAGCATATTGGCCACCGCCTCATTAAAAGTTAAATTGTCGGGTATTATGGTGGCAATAGGAAATAACAGAGCAATAACAAAACGAACGATTGCGCGAATTGGTCAATTTGAGAAATGTACGCACGAGCGCACGACTACGTTAACAATACAGACGTTACGACAAGTGAAAATTGGGTAGGTATTATATAAAAAAAGAACAGGTAGGTATTATTAACATTTCCGTTGAAGCGCGTTGAGGAGCGGTGGTGGCCGAGTGGAGCTGACGTCCGACTTTCAATCCGAATGAGTTTATCGAACTTATGTACGGAATATCAGTTGATATGTACCACTAGCTTTTCGCTGAAGGAAAACATCGTGAGGAAAACTGCATACATTCGCAAAGAAATTCAAAATTCGCATTGGGCCAGCGTGGGGACTATTGCCTAAACCCTCTCGCGCATGAGAGGAGACATGTACCCAGTAGTGGGAACATATATAGGCTGAATTATATTCCGGTGGGCGGTGAAGCAGGACCTACTTTTGGTCGATATGGTATATACTGTACGTTATCTGTCATCATTATCTCTGTAAATAACGTCTGTTTAATATTACATAATTCACCTAAATGGGTTTTCAAAATTGAGTTATTCTTAGTATTATTACTATAGAGAAGCCATGCCATACCAAACAATGAAATTGTCGCAATCCTAACTTGTACCGTGTGACCAAAACGTTGTAAGCGCCGTAAAATCCATGGCGCTTACGCTTACGCGTCTGGGTCGCCAGATTCACGCTTCGCTTCTATTGTTTGTTGTCAAAACAACAACAAACCTTAGCACCAAAATACTGGTTCTGTGTACCGGTCCTATACGTAGTATAATAGTTCTAATGGTTTTCAACCCACATCCAAATCCTCAAAGCATAAATTTATGATACCTATACCTAGGTATTATAAATAAATATAAAAACGTGTTTGGTATGAACTTTTATCATTGACTGTACCACTTCGTTTCCGTACAGGGCAAACGTACAATAACAATGCATCCGCGTGATAATCAATAGGTAATTGAGACAATTCACCGTAACTTTATATATTTTATGCCTCCATTTTGTATATAGAGCCTGGAAGTGCGAGAATCAAGAACAAAGGGCCGAGCAATAAAGTTTTTTAGCGATATGTTGACCTTAACAAGCCATGAGATACGACTGACTTTTAGATCTGTTTTTGTAAATGAATATAGTCTATATTATTTTTATACTTGTTTCTTGTATAGGATAGTGTTTTTTTTAGTGTAAGTTTGTGAGTTGTAGGTGCCAATCTAACTCATCACCGGTTTATGTACAAAACAATATTATATGCCAGGCCTGCACGGCACGGCATGTTGTATGTGGTATGTGTATAAAAGTCCCTTACCGATGTTTCGAGCTACGGTCTTCAAAACGCAATAAAAGCAAAAAGATAATGCCGGTAGCTAAAATAGGTGGACTTTTTTATTTAATACTTATTTATACGTATTAAACACGATTGAATTTGTAATTGTTTCTTATTAAATGTACTTTTGTATTGAATAATAATTTATGCTTTCGTTTCCTTTGCCTGAGCGTGACAATGTTTCTGTATTACATCCGATTGTTATGATTAATTGGTGTAATATTGTGATAATCTGAAGTACGGTAGGTACCTAGTATACCTACGTGCGTGCTGACTTATTATTGAAATACGTGTGAAATGATATTGCATCTGATAGAGTAATATCCGCTTAAATAATTAAATAGTAGGTATTAGTGCTGAGCTACGTGTAACTATTAAAATCTAGTTACTAAAGATACGTGCCTAAGTTACGTGCTTAATGTTTTGTCTTTTGCAGTATAATTGATCTATTGGTTTGGACTCTGAACGTAAAAAAAACATTCGACAACAAATCGACATAGTACACATCGACATATCGTATGTAGTAATCGACATAGTAGTAGTAGTAATACTGAACTATTCACAGAAATCATATTTAAACAAGATATTTTTCCAAGCCGCATACTATTAAACAAATGAATAGTGCCAAAGATTTACAACTTTCTTTGAAAGATTCATCTTAATCCGTTCATTAATCATCATAAATAAAATATGTAAAATAGCTGTTTAATTTATGGCGCCGACTAAATAGGTATCTATTTGGCGATCGTAAATCAATCGCGGCGTCTGCGTCTGAGCAATTCCATTATCGAAATAGTCTCTTGCACTCTTGTGTCTTAAAACTAAAGAGAGAAAGGGACAAATGATTTTTGGGTTTTGTTTACCGAACTGCGTTAGTAGACAATTTACACTGAACAATTATATTGTCTACACCTCATCTAGTAATGCATTAATTTTGTTCATCATAGTTTCTCGTATCTAAGTAGATCATATGCCTATCTAGGGCAATATTTGATCAGACAGTTCATCTATACAAGATTTCTTAAAGATTAGCAAAGCACTCGGTAGAGTTCATAAAATTATTATATATTAGAGTCCATAGAAGACTTTGTTGTGAGCCTATAATTTCCTCTACTTTTGTCTCGCATGAAATGTATATCCGTTATTTTCAAGACTAGTAATTATTTCCTAAATATTCTTCATTACAGTCTTTACCCAAATTAAGCAAGTTATTAGGCGAGAGCTAAGAGAAAAAATATTTTGGGCTGCATTATAAATGAGGTTTTCTCACGAATGAGAGCAAATTTGGCCAAAGACTAATCAACTAAAGCTTCTAGGCTTCCCACGACTAGAAAGTAATAAATAGCAGCTCATTAAGATTAGGAAAGATCTTCACTTAAGTAATGTGCAACCAACCACGCATGACTGGGGGCTACGTTTTAATTTTAACGCCTTTTCAAATGTGCGGTTTCTGTTTATAATATTCGTGAAAGTGAAATCTTTAGGATTAGCTGTGTAGTGTCTAGTTGCTTAACAAACCTAACATTCACTCTGTCTAATGAATAAATGAATGACTTCCATCGCAGTTATCGTTCCTTTGGAGAAGACCAGGGTGCATAGCTACTAGCCAACGTTTCCTACGTAGATAACGTTCCGTAGCGGACGAAACGCTCTGGCACTGTCGCACTAATATGGAAGAGTGATAGAGAGAGATGACTACGCTACGCTATGGAGCGTTAACGATTGGCACGTTGGCTAAGTAGTGTAAGTCTAAGTACCCAGTAATGTACGGATCTGTATGCTACGTATGCGTAGTTGAACTAGTTGCCTGAACTATGTTCAATTCAATTCAATTCAATACTTTATTTCCAGGAATATGGTACATACACTGTTGGTTAGTAGGAGGTATTAGGTCAGCATATTCTGCCGGCATGCATCGGCGTAGAAATATTTACATAATTATTTACATGAGGAGTTAAATTAATTGACTATTTTTGGCAGCTGATAATTCGATTAAAATTACAGTAATGTACAATTATAATAATAATTACAATTTTATTATTACATTGTATATGTAAACTATGTAAAGGTAAGTAAACTGCACAAATAAAGACACACAGAGGTATCTGTAAAAGACATATTTATCATGCTGACTGTCCAAAAATATGGCGCTACTTACCGATAACTCGGCTATTCAAATATTATTTCCAAAATTACAGTAAATTATAGATGTACAGGTAAGCAAAGTACACAAATATGACAGCCAATAATGACAGGCACTTTGGCAAGACCATGCCCAAGAATGGATTGTCAAATGTCAGTTTTGGAAAACCAAAGTTACAACCATAATGTATGGTAATGTCTAAGAAATTAGGCCTGTGAACACTTCACCCGACGTATATTTATGAAGCATGTGTATTTGTAAATGGCCCGATTCACTCTACATGTAAATATTCATCCTCGCCCGGCTAAAAATACTCTAAAAATTCTTCCTCCAGGAAATTGTATTTCAAAAACAAACTTTTATACAAATACCATCTACATAATGGCCCCTAAATTGTTTAAATAACAGCTGTCGACGTTTAAGATAAGGTTAAACAATATATTAAAAACGAAATGTTATTACTACAATATAGACGAATTTATGATGGATACTTTGACAAATTATTGATTGACTTATTGAATTACCTATTAATTATTATTACTATTAAGTAAAACTTATGGAATATTATAAAATAAAGTGAAAATGTAAAATATTTCTAATAATATTGCCTGCGCTAGGTAACCATAATTATTGTACGTCGCAAGACATGTTACAGAAAACAAAAATTGTTTATAACATCTGTATTCATTTTACCTGTAATGCATAATATATGTATAAATAAATGATTCTTAATTATTCTAAATGTACAGCGTCAACTCGTATAGCTGCCAAATTTGAAGAACGAAATTAGACTTTAAATAGTTCGTGTCATCAACGATGACGCGCAGATTTGTCAAATCTAACCTTTAATAACATGATATTACGAGTCAAGGCACAAGTCGTCGTGAATGACACGATCTATAACATCTTACACAATCAATGAATCTTTAGCAGCATACAACACACTCAATTGTATTAAGAAAACCCTAATATCGCATAACACTTTCTTCCTCATTAAATTTTACATCTCAAGAACAATAATTTGACTCTTAGTTCAAACGCGGTTTGCTAATTAGACTGCAAAATACAATTAGACATGGCACAGCTATGTGGTCTAATGTTGGCCAGACATGGAAACTGGTCGTTAAAAGGCCAGAGGTCTAAGCCGCTTACGGAGGCAATCCACACCTAGCCATTTCAGAAGGGGTCTGAACTGGGTGATTTTTAAAAGGTTAAGTAAGGGAAATCTTTTCTAAGGTTACTTTTACTTTTATGTTGCACGAGTTTATACATTTACCTTAGCACGTATACCTAAAGTTGTGTAAATAATTACTTGTTACCTATGCACTATGTACAGTCACTTGCAATAATACTGATTTACTTATGTGACTCTTCAAAGGCCGCAAAAATGTGACACGCTCTTATGGCTCTATAAGATTGTGCCAGATATTTTTGCGGCCTTCGTTGTTTAAGAAATTATTTCAGGTGACTATAGTAACTTTACGCATCAATAAAATTATTAAAAGAGTGCGCAGATTTAACATTTTATGTTTTTTTTTATAATACGAGAAGGAATGGAGTTCAATTTTAGATGTTAACTAATTTTAACACAAATGCGGTTTATTTGAACCAATTACCAGAAAACTGTTTTGTTTTTATTCTTTTGTGCCTAGTGTCTCACGGTGGACACAGTTGAAGTGTAACATTGAATCTAAAACTCCGAGAGTATATTCGTTTTACGTTAGTGCAGGTCCGTAACCAGGCGCGGCAGGAACTGCCTCTGCAGCTTAATTTCCCATATTGCTCGAAATGCTCCCATTCCGCATATTAAGTCCAGTTTGCCTAGTTAATTGACGCCACGCAACATGGAAAGCTACACCTTTCTATCAACTGCGCGCATATGCTCGTCGACTGGTGTGAACTATGGAAAATCGTGTTCATTTTACATGAAAAAGATTTTCCAGTTAATTTGAGACAGCAGAATAATGTTAATCGCATAATTTTAATGCAGGAAAATGTACCATACCACTATTTAACTGTCTAGGTTTGATTGTTATTTTTCCTGAAGTAGGAATATTCATGAAGCATGAACATCTGTTAACAACAATTACAGTTAAGTAAAATAATTAAATAACATATCTATAATAATCATTCAGCATATACTATACTTCCATACACATCCTACTGCTGGGCACAGGCCTCTTCTCATGCGCGAGAGAGCTTGGGTTATAGTCAAATAAATACTATAATATAATAATATATGACCTAGGGACACCTAGGGAGCTGTTGAGGGAAAACAGAGTAGCTCAAGCACAAATAAATTTTGCGAAAGCTGGCTAACCACTTGTGCCATATTGCATTGCTTAATATATTTTAAGCAATCAAATTATTTAAAGAAATGCTCCTAACCCAGCAAATATTGATTTCATTGTTAGCAATATAGCCATAACCATCTGGGCAGCTATTTATTAATACCAACTTTAAAAGACATCTACAACAACAGCTTTTCAGTATCAAGTTCGCCGCTTGTCCGGCCATATTTCTTTCTCGAATACCTTTAAAAAGGCACGTGCAGAATAAATCATTATTTTCTAGAACAGCCATCCAATCAAAGTGGCGTCGGGCCGAATAAAAAGCAAAGTCCTAGGCAGCAAACGCTTTTCCAATACGAGGGTGCCCTTACCGCATTTCATATAAGGACAATCGACATTTCGCCGCACCAGGGAAGTTCTACCGACTTCTATCGCCATTAAAATTATGATAATATCTGCCAAACCAGTATACCTAATGTTAAAATATATTTCAGCTCTATATAACATTGGCGTCAAATACGTTAAATGATTAGGTATGAACTTTAAAATAATTTGGATTTTTTTAGGTAGGTATTCAACGTTTAGGTACATGGCGCAGCTGGGAGGCGACTAAGTTAGTATAATAACAATAGCTAAAAGATGCAGTATTACAGGAGGTCAACGCGAGTTAACATTATTAATTGGTTATGTTTGGAACTTTGATTGGTGAGTGTATATAGCTGACATTAATAAAATATAAAATGTTAATAGTAAAACTATAATGGTGACAGTGGTTTTAAGTACCAGGATAAAAATGTCAATAAAAAATTATCTGTATCAATCAACTAGCCCATGTAATTTAAGAAAGTAGGTAGATACACTCAGTAGCGCCCTAATGGGCTGCGTCCGGCAACAGGCGCACGCGCATCATTCATACGTGACCGACGCAGGCGCAGGCAGCGGTCAATTTATTTTCACCACACCAGCTCGTGAAGGTTTTATTTATTTTTCAAAACCTGATGAGAAACTTGCATTTCATCCACAATTAAGATTCGCGAAGTAATTTGATACATATTTTGAGCTGTTTCCTCATGTTGGCTGGTACAATTGACTTTTAACTGTTTTGTTTTTGAATGACAAATATTTAATAAAGTTCATTTGGATTTGATTTGTAATGTTTTACTGTTCGTATTTTTCTTGCAACGCTCAAGATTCCATTTTTCGAATTTTGGTAACTTTCGCTTGCTCGAGTATTAACATTTAGCACCAGGGGTTAAACAACAAGTCGGCTCCCTTGTAAAACAACTATTACTTGGTCTTCGGTTTAAGCCTTCCGCTGCGTAAGTGCGTACAGCGGCATTTGCTATGACGCTATATGCAATCTACAAAGAGCTGGATATTATTGGAAAAGAGAATGCAGCGGGGCAGAATGCTACAGAACCCAAAGGCGCCACTTATTAAACAAAATCATATTTACATCTGTCAAACCTTTTTGACTATCAAAGATAGAATTATAGATTTTCACCTCAGCAGCTCGAACAAGCCTACTTTCGTCACTCCAGGGAGTGAGACAAGCTTTCGTCATAATGATGATGCCTTTCATTCATAAATTTAAATAAATGTGATTAACTTTACTTCATGTTGAGTTTTTTTTACCGTTAATATGTTCTCACTACTGAGGTGAAAAGTTGTATGTGTCACACGAGAGCAAAGTTATTTTACATCTCGTGTTCTTGAGTCCCGAGTAAGCGAAAGATTTTATAATTGAATCACGAGCGAAGCGAGTGAAGAGAGAAAATCAACACTCGCAAAAAAAAAAACAACTTTCCTCTCTTGTTGCACAAATAACTATTTCACGTCAGCAGCTCGAACAAGGGTAATTAGCTGCTTAAAAACAGTGAGCAAAATCGCATTTTGCTCACTGAGTGAGACAAAATTACATTCAAGTGACCTTTAGATTCGAATGTCATTTCAATGTGCGGGGCCTAATACAAGTTCGAAATATTTGGATTCTATTGTCTTTGTCCCTTTCAAGTCAATAGCAAAAAGAAAGAGACAAAAAAAGTGCATACGTAATTCAACGATATATAATAGGTTTATAATATACCCCCGAGATAAGTCAGACCGCATCGTTCCAAAACACCCTACGAGTCTTCATTCGTAATAATTATTTAATGAAATAAAAGTTTAAAATTTAATAAAAACACCATATTTTACGTATTATACAATCAAAACAATAAAGTTACACAAATTTACGCAATTGTTACGCAGTAAATAATTCTACTTAACTACTTTTAACGATCTCTACTATAGTTGACAAATAGTAGTATCCGCAATTCGGACCGTAACTTACAAAGTTTTTTTTACAAAAAAAAGTTGTCGATTGAACTGTCAATTGATGTTCGTTAATTCATTATTTTCGTATTATTTTATTGAAATTTCTTTTGTTTTGTTTTATTGCGGTAATTATCCGTTTGTCTGGATTACATTTTTTCAGGTTGTATTTTCTGATGGCTGACTGACGTGAAAAATTTTGTGTACTACACGAGATCAAAGTTATTTCCATCTCGTGCGCTTTTGAGTCCCTTACTACGCTCAAGATTCTAAATTAGATTCACTCGCTACACTCGTGAATCTATTATAGAATCTTTCGCTTGCACGGGACTCAAAATAAGCACTCGAAAAAATATCAAACTTTGCTCTCTTGTTGTATAAATAACTATTACCTACCTTCATATGTAATGTTGAAAAACAAAAGCAAGTAGTTGTAAGATAACTTTGAAAACTTAAGTAAATGGATCTTTTTTACATTTTCCTTATAGTATTGTCTGCTGCAGCTCTACATAGATTAATTCAGTCTGGATTTTGGTATTGTCAATTTGGTAATGTGCTATGGACCCAATTTCTGAAATATATCGTTGATTTTGAATGAAATGTCTAAGCGTATAACCGTATTCTGACATACAGGTGCCGTAACGTCAATTAGATCTCTACACAGTACCTCACATCCACACGAAAGATTTAACCGTCTAAGGAATCTCAGACCGCGCCCAGCAGGCCATCGCATGTTAGCGTGTTAACAAGCCGTGTTAGCAGATCAAATAAAACATCATTTACATAATCTTGGTCACTCAGCTTATTTGTCCGTCAATAATAGCTAGACTTTCTCGGTCGAATTACATAAAGTAGAATTTGCCTAATAAAACAAGTACGGCCATCAATGGAGACGGAACGGGCTTACTAGTAGAACTAGAAAGTAGCCACTAAGTTGACCGAGCATCGGGCGGCGCGGTACATTATTGACGCATTCTTGTAGGCCGGGTCTGGTCTCCTTGTAAGGCTCGCCCTGGACTCGCTAACAGTAAACCTGCTCGGCAAAAACCCCTCTAATTGCGCACTTGCGCAGGATTGACCAGCAACTCGACCCGTCCTGATGTGACGCGGAAGTGGCCGCAGGAAGATGTCAATTAGAAAAAACTAATCTTATTAGTTGTGGTTGACAAAGTTGTCATTGATGTCGTTTGTGTCCGAAATAGACAAGGGTAACGAACCGTGATGAAGTGGTCCACTGTCGCAAGCTTTTTAATGACATGCCGCTAATCGATTTTCTATCAAAACGTTTATCGCGACTACCATCATTGCATATGCTCGTATCATAGATTATATCTGTGGCACTGAGCCTACACACATTTTGTTTACTAACATACAACTTTTCTGAACAAGTTCATAAAGATTCCAACGATCATTCAGGTGGCCTATTCGACACGTCACAATGACAGGTTGTGACGTGGTTAGCGTAAGTGCAATTAGCTTTCTATCATATTGTCATTGTATCAAGTCAAATGGGTCCATTCTTAATTTGCCTTTAGTGTATCTCTTGCAATGCCAGCCTTTGAATTTTGCCAGGCATTTTGCCGTTACGTATCATAGATGAAGTTGAATGAACTTTTTTAAACTTGCCTGATTTATTAAACCTACATTTCTTTTTTTAAATCACTTTAATAACCTTCTGGAGCCCACCCAGTGTTTTCATCTTAGTCAGATAAATTATGTAGGTACAGTAGAGTCTCAACCTATGTACTATATTTATGAAACTGAGCCTCAAGAGGCTTACCTAAGTCAGTATTCGACTAGGTATTTTCGCAAAAAATGAACAATGCAAATACACCACTAAGTAGGTACCTAACTTAATGTTGACGTCTCTAACTAAATAATTTGTATACGGCGGAACTAATTTAGCATGGTCTCTGCCCTCAAGGCATATGAGATTACGCAACAGTTTTACGACTGCGTGGACGTGCCACGCACGGTAATGTGTCAGAACACACGCTAATCGCCTCCCGCGAACAACCACTCGTTACTACCACAATCTAGGATGTAAAACTGAGACTAATCGCCCGTTGACACGCGATGAAAGTGTGCAAAAATTAAAACTACTAGCGATTCGCTACGGGTCCGTATTTAACTTTGACTAATATGTTTACAATTTTTCCCGCCAAAGTCACGGTTCTAATTCCAAATGAATTTCTCGGAACTTATTTACGGAATAATCATTTCATATTTACCAGATTCTCATTGGTGAAGGAAAACATCGAAGAAAATGGGGACTACGTTTGTATTGAGAAACGGTCATCCACTATACTCTTAAGAGGAAACAAAGTAATGGAACCCGTGTTTTTTTTACTCATTATTAAGCTAACACAGACATGATGAGCGTGAGACTTTCATTTATAATTATGCATATAAAATAGATTACGCAACTTCGATACGCTTTATCATTCTCCAAATCCGGTTGTCAGTCAAAACTAAAGACTTCCTGAGGCGCCTCGAGTTTTAATTGTGTATGCTCCGCAGATAATGACCAAGACCACATTTTAAAACCAGTTAAACATATGTAATTCCCTCGTTTCGGTCGATATGAGTGAAAGCAGGACGATGACAAATCGTGGGTATTCTGATCAGGTGTTTCTTATCTGCTTGTATCTTTTCTTCTCGCTCTTCCAAAATAGGTGTGAAGAAATGGCCGCAAGAGTCGAGCTATTACCATAAGGAATAGGAGGAAGACGATTAGTGATAATTACCTATATGGCGCTAATGAGCACAGTGATAAGGTGTACCAGCGCTTTTGTGTGTGCAATCACTTTACGTCTATTAAGTGGGTAGGCTTAAGAGGAAATAATAGCTGACGTTTTGAGTCCAAAAGTCAGCTAGCTAAAACTTCTGACTTGGTATACCAAACTTCAAGTCCTAGGTGGGTTGTGATTATTTATTAAATAGTAGATAAAAATACACATCGCTACTTTGTTAAACCAGGTGTGCGATTCCATTAATAGACAACTATATAGAAACTAATACGTGTATCTAGTTACAAATCAGTACCCCTAGTGTAAATTTAGTCGATAACGAAACGTGACGTACGCGTTTGCGTTAAGTCTCATTTTGTATGGGTTTATGAACAGCGCGCCAAGCGGGACGTTTTGGAAAGTCAAAAATCTCATACAAAATGACACTTAACGCAAACGCGTACGTCACGTTTCGCTGTCGAAAATATTTACACTAGGGGTACTGGTGTCAATTTTGGAAAAAATTCCATACTTATTTTGACATTGCATTACATAAAAAATCCATAGTTATTCCATACAGAATTTGCAGAAATCGCGAAGCGTCTGGTGGTTGACGTAACTGGTGACCGAAGAGCTGGCGCGCACAACGTATGCAGCATTGCGATAGAACGAGGAAATGCCAACATCATCCTTGGTACAATGCCTCAATGGCCGATTTTTAGATTTAAGCTACTTATTAAACCTTTGAACGCTTTATATCATAAACACAAACATCACTGAAAAGCCAAATTCCCCGGGGCAAGGGAGCTAATGTAAACCTTACGAGAAAGTGTGAAGGTTACTTTGACATAATACTTACCTAAAGTTGTCCTTGGCGCCATGGGCATGACTAATACGACCCCTTTAGGTGTTCTTGGCGTTCAAAAGGTTAATAGTAATACCTCTGTAGTTATGTATCGCTAATATATATATAACACTTGGATAAGACTATATATTTTACAACGACAATGATACTCGGAGGTCATAAATAAATAATTTATTATTATATCTATTATGTAAATACGAGCTTAGATACATTCAACCCCTAAATAGCAAATACAACACACTCCCGACAACTTCACCTGCCGATACGAGGTTATAAACTCAACAGACAGTTCTAAGAAACCGAATGGAATTCTAAACCGTTCTTACTCATTAGTTACGATTTATCCCTTAGATTCCAGTGGATGTTTTTATAAATAGTCAGCAGCCGATAGTAAAGATGTGGCTGTAATTAGAGCTGTCTACGCGGGTGGAATAAAGATGGCAGATCTATCGCAGGCGTGTGCTAAATGATGACAAAAGTTTAGAACCTGATTCTGAGGCTTGCCATACAATTTTACAATAACCTGCTCTGTTTAATATTTATGAATGTATAGTAAAGATTTTTCTACTCGTCGACTGTAATGGTTGTATTAAGATTTCGTATACTATTATTACCTACTTAAATATAATATTCAAATTCATCGATACGCTGTAGTCAACTATAATAAAAAATTACCAATGACGGGCCGCCACGCTCCCATAGAAAAGACTTACTAAACTAAACGGGCGCGGGGCGGGATTAAATTGTCGCTCGTTTATGTCTTTTGTACTACATTTTTGTCTGCTGAGTTACTTACTTTTTTATAGTAAAAAAAACATTATTTTAGATGACTCGTAGAAAAGTATTGTATACAATAGTGATATAATCAAGCTTTTCAAGCTCGTTTCTTACTTAGGCAACTCAGCAAGCTTCCTAAGCATGGTACTCCACTGTAAAGCTCTCTATTATATTACGATTGTATAAAATACTATTTTGCTCATCTAAGGGCGTTAGGACTACCAGCTTACCAGACGCAAGTCATTTTCCAGATGTGTCACAACATTGTATAAAAATCATATATTTTGAAAGTAATCAGAACTGCGGCCTAATATATTGAATTCAAAAAAAACCTTCAGATCCACAGCGCTGGTGGCCTAGCGGTAAGAGCGTGCGACTTTCAATTAGGAGGTCGCGGGTTCAAACCCCGGCTCGTACCAATGAGTTTTTCGGAACTAATATACGAAATAATCGAAATATCACTTGATATTTATCAGTCGCTTTTCGGTAAAGGAAAACACCATGAGGAAACCGGACTAATCCTAACAAGGCCTAGTTTACCCTCTGGGTTGGAAGGTCAGATGGCAGTCGCTTTCGTAAAAAGTAGTGCCTACGCCAAATCTTGGGATTAGTTGTCAAGCGGACCCCAGGCTCCCATGAGCCGTGGCAAAATGCCGGGACAACGCGAGGAAGAAGAAGATCCACAGCGCAGGCTTCGTCATTTTATAGAAAGCTCATCCACCTTTATAGGTTTCGTCAAAATAAAACATAAATAAATAAATAATAATAATAAATATTATAGGACATTATTACACAAATTGACTAAGTCCCTCAGTAGTATAGTCAAGTTAAGAAAAAGTATGGAAGTAAGTCGTGTAGTCGTGCTTTTTTTGGATTTGTTAGATGGCGCAACTAGATTGATTCCCCCGAGTTGCACCGTTTCTATTATGTACGGAAGACCGTTAAATTTTAGGTATAAACTATAAAGTGCCGTAATTTTGGAGTAAATTAAAAGCTATTAGGTTCAAGCTAAGTAGTGTATAGAGAACACCTTGGTGCATAGTATATCTTAATTAAAAAGATGTGCAATGTATGATACCCTAAAAAAAATTTTTTTTTCGATTGCGGCTCGAGGATAAGTCAGTCGGTTGGTGCAATCTCAAGTTAAGCTTTTTAAAGCATTATAAACATTCAGTTAACTTTGCACGCCTGGGCAAATTATGGAACATGTATTTTTAATTATTTTGTACATCGTGCTTCGGGGGAAATTAAGAGAGACGTGAAAATTTTAAAAACGGTACTTATCTAAAAGACACTACATTTGCACTAAATAAAAAATAGTTTTTTTTCACCGGAAGTTTGTCAAAAAGTAAATAGAATTAATCGCAACGAACTGCAAGCGAAGGTGGTTGGCAGCACGTGGCGCGGGGCGCGCGGGGCGGGGAGATAGCGCAGCGCGCAGCTAGGGTTTGCAATATCCGACAACTTTTCGGATCCGGATACATAGAAATAGGATATCAAGAACGACTGTCAAACTTCAAAAGTGCGACCAAAAATGAAATGCAAGTTTGTGCGTTAATTGTCTATGTGAGATCAAAAATAGTGATGTCATGTTACAACATATTAATAATCTATCGTTGTTTGACTGCTTTATCGACTACTTATTCAAATGTGTTTGATTGTATAAAAAATGTTATACGAGTAGATATGAAGTCGCTTCCCTTATGGTCATATAGGGCCCAAAAGGTGCCTATGAAACCAGCATCATATTTTAGTATGTTGTTAAGCATGTTATTCTGACTAAAAAACCATCGGGAGACAGTTTCTAACGTGGTTAAGTCACCAGTTATGACGTCATCAAAATGGCCGGTGCCGTGTTCAGAATATTGCGTATACCACAGCAAGTATATCACATGTAAGCTTGTGTGGGGTGTCATAAAAAGCAAAATTAAATGCGCTACAATATCGTTTATACATTTGACCTTGTAAATACCATAGTTTGCGAGAATTTTAAGTTTTATTTAAATATTCCCGAAAAAAAATCCGTTTTTTGTTTTCATCAACTTTACTAGTAACTTTACAGGAAGACATTATATCAAGATATATTATGAATGCTATATTAATAAGCTATAAAATTCCATTAAAATTTTGAAAATCGGTTTATAAACAAGCAAATTACACTATTTTTGTTCCATACCGGATGACACCACCAAGAGTCGGATGGCTGTTTCAATACAATTTGCAAGGCAAATGATGTTTAAGTAAAGGTAACTTGCTAAACGATATTTATAAGTCAAGTCAAGTCAAAATATTCTTTATTCAAATAGGCCTAGCAACAAGCACTTTTAAATCGTCAAATTTTACAAATATCATCTTAATCTAAATATCAGAGCAATTTATTGATGCAGTTATTATTGTTCTAAAAAAACATTGAACTATTATAGATATGGTAAACTTAATAATAAGAATTTCACAAAAAGATCGTCAAACATCAAAATTGTATAAAAATACTAGTCTAGAACCTTTCTAGAATAAAATCTAAATGTCAAAAAAAACGGTATATATACATTGAATTATCAATTTCATCATTAATAACATAACAATAAATAATTCATTCTTTACAATCACACTTAATCCCACGGTGTTTCATCATTCATGTAGTCTTGTGTGCTATAATAGGCTTTAGAGATAAGCTTACGTTTTACATAATTTTTAAATTTACTAACAGACAATTCAGTTATAATATTAGGAAGTTTATTGTAAAATCTTACACAATTACCCATGAATGATTTCTTAATTTTATGGAGCCTAGCCTAGCCTAATTTTATAGTAAAGTAATATTTTCGATGAAAGTATTATTATCAAAATTAAGAATACTGAGATCGTTTTATTGTAATTTACTCCGGATCTAGCTAATTAAAGTTACACACTAATTAAACAAAAATATTTTTTTTTTACATATTATTTTGTCCCAGAGCATGCACCTTCGCATGCGCAAAGCATAGTGTATTTAAATCCGTGTTTTACTCTCCCACACCCTGTACAGCGTTCTTTGCACTTGCAAGACAATAGCTCCTTGCAGAGGTGTACGCTGGTCCATCATTTTTCTTTCGCCAAGCCTAGTTGCAAGAATCTAGCATTTGTGGGTCGCTATTCAGGTAAATTGGTCCCAATGTGGGTCTGTTAAGCCCTTTTTATATGCTGTAGGAGAGCATCCTGTTGAAGGAATATACTCGATCGCTCTGGTTTTTCCTAAACAAGATCCTCCTCGCAGTATTTACATTACCTATTTGTGTCCCTACTGGGAAGTTATATGTAGGGTTTGCAATTAGAATATTGTGATATTCTAATTATTCGAATATCCACCAAAATAAATATCCGAATAAACTGATTTAGATAACACAGAAATAACTATGTTTGAATACAATGATATCACCCCAACTAATTTTAAATGATTACTTGATTACTATAATAGCTAACATAATGTTATCTCTAAAACCGTACTTAATAAGGAGGGTTTATATCTGGATTAGCTGGTGCATAGTTGGAAATACATCCAATGCCTCACCTCGTGTTCATTCGTCATGAAATACTAACTATGAAAGCAATACTTACTTACTTCACTGGATCAGTGACCCAAAAAGAATCTTGGCCTTTGATACAAGAACAACGTCACTCTGCTCTATTCTGCACCACTCCACGCTAGTTGGATACTCCGAGGGCGTTTTAGGGCTACATCGCTCCTGCGGTATATCTTTTCACAGCCCGATTCTCTCCCGTCCACTCCAAGTGACCAAGCCTGCGAAGTCGTGCGGCTATAATCTCGCTAATTATATTGGGTGCCGCAACTAGCTACTCTAGCTCCCTATTTTTCCTACGCTTTCACCTTCTCTATCTTCATCTCTGATAGGTCCCAGAATATTCCGCCAGAATTTCGTCTTCTTCACTAAGAACTTGTTCTTTTTTTTCTGATTCAGAGTCCAAGTGTAATACTTACCGATGTCATTCATCAAAATCTAATTATTGTCTTATAGACTTGAATCATGGACAGTCTACTGATCAGCTTGGACACTAGAACTCGGCGAAGCGCTGCTGAGCATCTTAGGGCATTTTGGATTCGAACATCTATCTCCTCTTCCCGATTACTTTAGGTAGGTCTTTTCTTTTCGATCTGCGGTGGCAGCATGGTTCTATTTTTATCACTTGTCACTATGCCCTTCATGACAAATGATAAAGAGCCGACCATCTTAGCCCTATTCATTTGGAGATATTCTAGTGGTTGATTATCAGACCAATTTTCTCTCCTTCCTACTCTACTATCCTAGCCTTGGCCTTCAGGTTGCTTTTGTTTTGAGCCTATAGCCCCAAGTCATCAGGATATCCAATGATCTAATGTTTGCATTAAGCAACATTCGCATTCATTGTATAAAGTTACTGCGTGACACCTGTATGTACCTATCAAAATTGATGTGCTGTTAGTATTTGAATTGATTAAATATATGAAAATACTATATTTAAATGACAAAATGGTATGAAATTATTCATTAATTTCATTAGAAAATTGTTCCGGTTATAGGTCAATAACCATATTTAACGGAGCCGTAATATCCGGATCTTATGACCCGATATCCGGATATTTCGGATATCCGGATCTCAAACCCTACGCGCAGCGATTGTTCCGAGACAGTTTGTTTGACACTTTTGACGGGCAACGAGCACAAATCTTTCTTCTGGCATTAAAACGGAACTATTATTTTAAACAATCATTGAGTAAACTAAGTAGTCTAACGTTTTCGTAAGTATATGGAAAAACGCGATTTTTCGAATTTAATAAACATTGAGCGTACCTGTATTTAATTTGTTGACTGTCTGTCTGCATACTCAGAAACCCTACTATTTTTGCAGTACATGCCACTACTCGTGCCTCAAGAGCCGTGCTTCGTCGGTGCATCTACGCGCGTTCCTTCTCTTGCCACTAATCACGCGCTTGTCGCTTCTGTGTATTTATTGGTCTACGTTTTTGGTACTTGATTACAAAACTGCATGTTCCGTATAAAAAGGCCAATTTTTTATGGAGTGCGAATTTAAACAAAATCAAATGAATATGATTGCATCAATTTCCAATAGTATTAAAATTTCCCCCGAAGTACAACGACAGTAAAACATGAAAAACTACTTTCCGGGTGTCGCACCATGGTGCGAATTTGACATTGGATTTAGATATTTTTTCTAATTATTTACTCAATTTGCACTGAGTACATTACTTTCCCCAGACCCGCAATGGCCAAAATAGATTTTTTTTAATGTTGTATTTTTTTTTACCTGTTCCGTAGCTTAAATTAACATAAATAACACGTGCGAATTTAGATATAAGTGTTGTAAAACGTACGCCAAATTACACCGAGTACACCTTTTTTCTCTTCTTAGTTATAACCATTACATTATTTTCAGCCGATTTCACCCCTTTCCGGGGGGGTGAATTTAGTAACGATTGTATAAAGTTCAATTTTTAGCCCATACAAAACAATCCGTAGTGATTTTATTAGTCCTTAGAATTAGTTCCTGACTTTAGTGAAATTTGAGTTAATTTGACCGTACTAAAAGTGTTTTGAGTCGGTAATATATATTCTTTTTTTGTGGACTTATAATTAATGTGCAATATGGCTGCCAGGCCAGCGCTAGGTACTGTCGCGAACACAGTCAATTATCGCCACCTCAGTTCCACACTCATAAAATGTCGATCTTTGATTACTCACATGAGTTTGCCAGTAACCAGAAGTGTCAACGTCCATGCGGCGCCGCTAATCGTCGATTAATTCGCGCGTAGGCGCCAATGTTCAGACAACGAAAAGCGACGTAACAGCCCCACTTTCCCCAATATCATGCGTCTTTTTATTCCGTGTGCACACTTGCATAATTGGCAGTGCACAATTATGCAACGTTGCTATATTAAATATGCATTAGATCTTGAAAACACTGTATTGTCTAAACTTAAGACCTTTTTTGACGCAAGTAGTTGTCTTTATAAAAGTTCGATTAATTAATAAAGCCAGAGACAATTAAATTATATGGAGTACTAGCATCCATTGAAAGGCGTGTTTCTTTATATTGTAGTAGATAGCAATGGCGTAACATATCGTGTTTTGGACTCCGTTCAACACCATGCCTGTGCTTTTTTCGTCTTAAAAGTCAGCTGCAACAAATATTAATAACGTGCCTTTATAATAGAGACTGCCGTTCTTTATTGTCTCTGTGTCCGTGTTAAAACACATCATTAAGAACTCATTACAATATCATACAATTATAATAATTGTGGCGCCATGTCTATAAATTAGAATTATTACATGATAAAATGCCATCATGCCCATCATTCAATATTGTATGCATAATAGTAGCATATATGTTCGTTTTTTATACCAAGGGAACACATGTAAAAAACTGTATCCCATAATATGCTTCTGTTTAAGGAATTCTCTTCAAGATAAAAAATGTCGTCTTTTTTTTTTTATACTACGTCGGTGGCAAACAAGCATACGGCCCGCCTGGTGGTAAGCAGTCTCCGTAGCCTATGTACGCCTGCAACTCTAGAGGAGTTACATGCGCGTTGCCGACCCTAAACCCGCCCCCCCTCGATGAGCTCTGGCAACCTTACTCACCGGCAGGAACACAACACTATGAGTAGGGTCTAGTGTTATTTGGCTGCTGTTTTCTGTAAGGTAGAGGTACTTCCCCAGTTGGGCTCTGCTCTAGATCTGGGATGACATCCACTGGCTGTGCCCTACCACACAAAGCCAGATGACATTCACAATGCCCATACCTCTCTTCTCGTCTCTCAGGAAAGGTTTCAAATCACTTCTTCTTCTATCTTATTTCAGTACTTACCTATTTAGCAGAAAAAAATCCAAAACTTCTTGAATCTTGCTAGGAAAGCTGGGTATGAATTGCTTCACAAAAAAAAACAGAAGGTAGCGATATTTTTTCTCTCTTTCGTTCGTTTGTAGTTATATGCCCATATCTGATTAGATTATTGCTTAATTCTATTAGAGCACTGTTTGGTGCCTTATGTGTAAATGAACTAGGTTGTTTATTGGAAAAACTAGAGGTGGTACGATTTAACCAACGGTAGGATCTATATCTATATATAGCCAACTCTCCTATATTTAGCAGAAAATAATCCGAAGCGAATCATGCTAGGAAAGCTGGGTTTGATTTACTTCACAAAAAACAGAAGGTAGCGTCGTGGCTGCCATATCGACGCTTAAGAATCAATACTGTCTAACTAAAATTTCACAACAAAACAAGTCACAATTTTAGGGTCACATTTCCATTTACCTGTACCTATTTAACTAAGGTAACAATATTTTCCGTCTTTACATAAATAAATAAATATTATAGGACATTATTACACAAATTGACTAAGTCCCACAGTAAGCTCTATAAGGCTTATGTTGAGGGTACTTAGACAACGACATATATAATATATAAATATTTATAAATATTTTAATATATATAAAACACCTATGACTCAGTTACAAATATCCATGCTTACCAGGATTTGAACCCGGGACCTTCGGCTTCTTAGGCAGGGTCTCTATACCCACTAGGCCAAACCAGTTGTCACATATACAAAAAAAAAACACTGGTATGGTGTGGTGAGGCAAAGAGGGGACAGAAGTTTGTTACATTTAGCTCTACAACTTTCCATCTCCGATTGGATATCCAGACACAGAACAAGCTAATACTAGGGTATAATTTTTTGAGCACAAGGTATCCGAAGATGATGTCGAGGGCAGTGTGATATACATGACTAGGTCGAGCGAAATCGTTAAGTAGATAATAGAGTGAATATTAACAACCAAATGCAGTAATACTGTATTAATCCTGCATAGGTATCGATTTTGCTCCCACCTGTGCACCTCTGATTTTTTGAATGTCCGTTCCAAAAGCCTATGGTTGACGCAGTTTATACGCTGACGTGAAGGGCCACCCCACACTGGCATCTCCCGAGGTCTGGTGTCTAATCAACTCTATGGCTGCTCGACGCAAGGTTGGCGCAACTGAAAGTACAAACGCATACTTATCCCTATGAAGGATCTCTTAGCTATATAGTAAGCTTTTTCCTACACATTAGGCACACATACTTCCATATACTTACACTCAAGCTTATTCGTAGTTGTAAATCGTATAAGGCACTTTAGGGAAAGTGCATTGAGGTTACTTCGAAAGCAGTGTAATTTTGAAAATACCGAATGAATAGCGAATATCTATAAAACCACTTCAATACAGCAATACCCCGCTGCTGCAACCCTGCTACAACGCTTATAACGGCATCTTATCTAGCTTACTGTGGCTAATTTTTTTCCGCAAGTGGTCATGTGGCTACAATTTCTTTAGATAAGAGTAAGTAACTAAGAGATTGCGGATGCTCAATGGTACACCGAAGTGTGTTTGCCTACTGTTTTTAATAATTTGAGACAAAACAGACCTAAATTTGGTTTGAGGGGCTATTTTTGCATCATGAAAATTCGTCGTCCGACAAGGCTATTCTCACAAAATATTTTTTGAAGAATACAGAGATCGAAAAGTTATGTCATCCTCTATATATAGTCCTAATTTAGTTCTTTTTGATTTATTTCTCCTCCCGCGATTCAACAGCTTCGAGGATGCTAGGAATGCCTACTTGCAAGCCATAGCAGACCTTCCTCAAGAAGAGTACCGGGAATGCTACAAATCATGGTAAATCATGGTTATAGGCGGATGAACCGATGGAAGCTAAAGAAGAATATTTAAATGTTATTTGACTAACTTTAGTAGTTTTTTTGTATCTCAAAACTTTCGTAGTGACCTAAGCTTCAAAGTTACCCCAATGCACCTTACTTTTGCTCTTACTAGTCTTGTTTGACCTTTTGATCTTTGTTTAGAATGTCTCCGCATGGTCGCAAAAGCAGATATTAAAGTTTTAGTACATACTTAATATAAGCTTAGGTATACCATGATGTGAATATCTAATGTTAAACCAGCATTAACGTCAATATAAACTATTAACCTTTTGTCACTGACGATAAATCTGTTATTCCTCAGAGATAATAGAACCCACTTTGCTAAACATATCAAATTTCATTCTGCAGTCTAATAAGTCATAACTATTTATCAAACCTATCAGCCGGTGCCAAATATTGTCCAACGAATACGAATGGTTCAAGTTTCACTCCTACAGGTCCTATAGACGTATCTTCGCAAACACATCAGTCACTGGTCCAAATTAAATACTTACCTTCGCAAGCTCGTATTTTGCTAATTTATGAAATTCCAAAAGCAATCTTATCAAATTGTTATAAAGTTTACTTTTACAAAAAAATAAAGGCAGTGTTAAAGACTTGGATGATATTGTTGAAATGTAATGGAAACCGCTGCCTACGCTCCCTTCACTTGTCTTGCTTATCGTATACCTGCTGCTGCGACGAAGGACATACAACTATTAATAAACAAGTAAATAGTGATGCAACTGGCGCCATAAAATACTTACTTTGACGGAATTGGTAATTGAAGTGGTCTTGAAGTTATGCCGTCGAGAATACGCCCACCGCCCTAGGTTAAAAGGAGTTAAAATAAATATTCAAAAAATAGAAATCGACAAGGTCTTTAAATCTTCCACACTTAGTGGTATTCTATACATGGTACTAATGAGATTAAATGCACCCAGCTCTACGCAGATGATACTGCAATCCATGTGTTCGAAAACCTAGTTTTTTTTTTTAATATACCAATTTCTTATACGCGCTCCACACTGCCCCACCGTTTCTTGTGCCTCATTATACGATGCGACCGAGCTGAACTATCTGATCTGAGTCTGACTGATTTAGTTAGGTAGGCAATCATGATAAATTAATAAATCTGATCTGTAATAGTTAGTACAGTTAGCATTAATAGTAGCGGATGAAACAAGCTACCCTGGAATATTTTTCCAAATAGAGTTCAAAATTATCTGTCAAAATCGAATTGTTCTACAATCTACGTATACATAGAGGCGAACCAAGCAAAAAAGTGTGGTTAGCTTAGCCGGACTCTACATGTAGAGTAGCTTATACATCTCTTTTTGTTAAGCTATTAGGGCCACCCCACACTAGCGTCTTTTGAGCGTCGGCGTCTAGTCAGCACTATGGAAAATGGCGTTGCGGCGCAGTTGCGCCAACGTTGCGTCGAGCGGCAGCCAAAGAGTTGACTAGACGCTGCTCGGGACACGCTAGTGTGGGGTGGCTCTTAGAGAATGGTAGATACTTTTGACACAGTCGGTATGACACAGTCTGATACGTGACTTTTGATGCTGATTATACTCAATGTATCTCACCCGTACCAAATTAATTATAATATTAAATTAGCAAAAGAGACAATAAATAATACAATCCTGCAATTATTGCGAAGATGAGAATAAGCGTAGGTATGTAACAGTAAAATATTAAATAACTATGAATTGGTAAACTATGACAGTCCGCGCGTGCTTGACAGATGTTATTAGTTATTGTCATACAGCAAAACATTACGTCCACGATTCCACATTCTGTGACTAAGTAGTCATACATCTATGGTCTGTCGGTGTTTAATATCAGTTATTACCCAAAATAATTCCACGTGATGAAGTCAGAACCTGTCAGAACCTATTGGTTTCTATATCTATCAGTCATTTGAAAAGAAAAGAATGTACCTTACCTAATAATAGTTGTTTACCTAGGTAAACAAATGTAGGTACCTATATTATGTAAGCATGTGGTTCATATTGAATACTATTTCATCAACCAATAAATAGCATCAAAAAAATTAACAGACTTCACAAAATAATTTACTCGTAAAATGCCATCAATGGTATACATTTCATTCTCAGTTTCATTTTACTAAATGATGCTTTCCGAGAGCAAATAAACAAAGCTACCTACCTACAATGTAACTGGACAAGTATTTGATTGAGAAATGTATGTAACTTTCTGGCTTAGAAAACTACCTGATTATTCGCTCATGATGATAGAGAGTTTCAATATCCATTGAGAAAGTGATATTCCTGGAAATCAAACAAATTTGTTGGAAAGCCATGTTGAATAGCTACTCCTTTGACATCCGACCAGGTATGTCATTCTAGAAAAGAGCGAGACAAAAGACCCTCGCAATCCACTATAAGTTCGCTCTTGGATAGTGAACAGCTGTTACGAATCTCGGGGTCACATGCCACTGGTTGTCCCATGAAGACGACTTGCCATCGCTCGCGCAAGCAACGCAGTGCTGACAGTATCTTGCGCATATCGCTCGATCAAAGGCCTCGTTACATTGCTACTGATTGGCCTGAATAAGAATGCAACAGCAAATAGGCTACTACCGTCACTTTACTCGAAAAAAGTCTTAAGAAGCTTTGCTATTCGAATTTAAATAATGCTTTTTGGCTTCGGCGATTCTATACCGTCGTTTGAATTAAAGTGACGTAAGGGCAATGCAAAAGTATATTTAGTTGAGGCGATATCAAATGAATACGCAAAACGGTCGTCCCGCCCCCGTCGGCGCCGATCTAGTAACTTGTCTACATAATGTATTGAGTATTTTAATTGCGACCGACCCAATACCGTGTCGTTTATAACCATTGAATTAATAGGTAAAATACGATCCTTGAAGCGATATGTATATGGGTTGCTATTAATGAATGCATAATGCTCAGCTGATTTCTGTTTTCCGGCTATTCCGGTCTAGTCTAGGGGACTAGGTTTCTTAGCCCTGCTGTATAATTCATAGGTATCTGTTTTAAAATGTATGTGAGTCAATAACCTGAAATGATGAAATAATAAAAATTGCCGGTGTATTCCCGCCTCACGTGACCGCCGCCATACATGAGAAGGGGAGGTGGGAATAATTTACATGTAGCGCCAATTCCCATCTGAGCTGTTATTATAACAAGTAGAATTAAACATCGATTTAGCATTGCATTCAAACGGTCTTCTGCCTGCACCCTGCACACTTTGCAGTCACCGTTGAGGCTATAAGTACATATCCAAGACACTTACCTACCACAATATCCATGGACCATGGTGTGCTCTATTGTTTCACTGAGGTAGATTACACCTATTTTCGTTCCGCAAAAGATTCGAAGAAAACCCTAAAAACTGACTCATATCCTGAACAGATGTGTTTTATAATGCGTGCGCCTCTAGAAGGGAATCTAAGCCTTATTGTAAAGGAATTATTTATTTTGACCCACTGGTCATACGGATACAGAATTTGAGTATGCATTATATATATAGCTATTGACACTACCACAAAAATTATGAGCGCGTGTTTGTGCTCTTCATAAAGCAGTAGGCGTATGATGAGCACTTGTTAATATTAAATTGCCTACTTTATGACATTAGATGGTTTCGATTAAATTACTCTACTCTTATATTTAAATTTCCTACACGATAATATTGTAAGCACTTTATTGCATTTGCCGTTATTACCTCTTGGTTGGTCTCTGTTGCAAGCAAAAGTAATAATCCCGATGAATTGCGCATCAATTTAAGCCTACAGTTTTAATGGAACACATACTTTGAATGCATATATTGTACATATCATCATTCACAGTACTATTTATTAACGATTCGTAAACCTTATTGCATGCAAAGATATAAAGTCCACCGATAGTTAATAGTATTAGTTGTTACTAATACTGTATTAGTTGTTACTAATACTGTATTACTACTGTTGTAGTAACACACATGCCACCCTGTATAATTGTATTAATTTTCTTTTCCAATTAGATACATGCATGTTTTGTTTGTCCCGTGTTCTAATGTTTCTCATAAACATGCTATCTATCGTACTTCAGAAAATTATGGATATAAATGTTGCGAGCCCGCCGTGAGTAAAACTTAGTTATACAAGGAGCGCGTGGCCTGTGGCGTCACAGCAGGCCGCACGGCTGCGCAAAAATGGCTGGAGAGAATAAAGAAAAACACGTTTTTTTGTTATCTACGGCGTGAAAACATGCGTTTAAATATATACATAGTTGCCATGGCACATAATTTTCGTCATGTCTCTTGATGTCAAGATTATTATAGCAACGACATAACAGGAAAGTCTAAGAGCCACCCCACACTAGCGCCTCACAACTACTCCCAAGCGTCTACATCTAACTAGTCAACTCTCTAGCTGATGCTCGACGCAACATTGGCCCTATAAGGGATTAATTTTAGCTTTCGTCCAGGGGTTAGGTTTACGAGGATCATACTTAAGTAAGCGAACTTTTCAGTTACATACTTCGAAGCTGTTAAAAGCTCATACTTTAATAACTAAAATAAACACTTAAGTTGATCATAACGACATATGCAACCCATTCGTTCACGTGTCGCACTTTGCTGCATGTGTTTCCCATAATAAGCAATGGAGGTGTGAAGTTCTGAGTATTATCTTTCTAACTGCTTATGTTCCAGTTCTTATTAACTAATAATACAAGGCCAGGCAGAAGGTAAAAAGGATTGATAGGTGAATAATCAACGTACATTAAGTGTCCTAACCTGAGTACCCAGTCGCCATACTAGCTGTTCAGAAAAGTGAATATTTATGATACCTTTGTACGTGTACGAATACCTAATTATGTGACACAATACGATATAGCAAGTTGTGTTCCAATTAAATCTAATATATTACAAATCGACAAAGGTCAACATTTCAGTATATTTTCAACACACTTGCTTAAACGGCGTTTTTAATCCACCGATGTTTGGCTTATAATCCTAGATATTAAACACGCGTGCTTTTTTCAGTATATTATACCACTCGTGCTTTTTCATTAGGTATATTATACGAGTGAGTTAAGAAGGTAACTGATTGCTAATAATATGTATGGAAACGGAGCCGTCTTAAATTGGTCGAGTAGATTTTACAACGTGGACTGGCGGGAGCCGGCGCCCCGCTCGCCGCCGAGGCCTGCGGCGAGCCGGCCGGTCCCGGCGGCGGGCGGGGGGACCGGCCGGCCGCCGGCGGTGGGGCGAGGGGCGGCAGGCAGTATGTCAGATGCAACACTGCATACTAACCAATTTAACAATTAAAATTTGATTCATATGAAAGTTTCTTATTTCCTCACTAGTGTGTTGAAAAACATCGTATGAAACGCGTGTGCTCTGGTCATTACACACATCGGCTTTCTTATTGCGCGCTCGCTTGCAGCTCGCGCGCACAATATCGCCTCGTGTGTAATGACCAACTTAGCACACTTGTATCATAATGTACTATTATGTTGTTTGGCCTAAAGTTGCAAGCGTTACCGTAAGCTTGTATGCCACCAATAATTAATCAAAAAGTCAAATAGAAAAAAAAAAAACAACCCACCACCATGAAGCAAATTAATACAAAGGCGCCTTAACATTCTTTCCGACATATGTAAATGATGTTAATTCAAAGGGGCGTGTAGTAATATAATTATCGCGAGTTACCGTACGAATCAATGATCATTAGCATACAGTAGGCAGCCCAAACATTCTCGGAATGCAGCGAGCGTCCTCGCTTGCAGGCGTATGCAGCCATCATTGGCCTTGACCACACATTGAGTGAGCCAGACGTATTCGCACGCGAATTATATACCAGGTGGGCCGTGGGCCACGTAACACGAGGAAAAAATTAAAGCATATAAATATTGTACTTACTCCTCAAACAAAAAAAACTTTTGTTTAATAACTTTTAAAAATTATTCATACAAATTAATTATAATCCTCAATATAAATTATACATAGCTCATTGTCACGCTTCAAACATTACAAAATTCGCGATACATTGCGGTCATAGAACAAACTACCTACAGTTTAATTTATTGCTCTTGTTACAGAGCCCACCCGGTATTTATAATTACTTTTCTTTAAAAAGTTAAAAATTGAGATTATTTAGCTCATCAGCTTATTAACGTTTTATTTTTAAACAGAAAAAGTGTGGTGCGAAAAGCCCATTTTATTGTTCAAAAGTCTACCTAAGTGCACCTTATACTTACCTCGCGGTTTCATAAGGTGGCATTTACCTTACCTTAGTTTAAAGTTTTAACTCAAGATTGAACGACACTTTTGTATGCAACTTGGAGGTTTCTTCGCTAGCTACGATCGCCTATAAGAAATCTGCATAATTTTACACGTTTCTCTCCTTGGCTATGACCATAAATTACTTAAGTACCGCAATCGTAATCTTTACCAACATAAATCACCATTAATTGCAGGTTTTATCCTGTATGACGTAATTACCAAGTAAATGCGTATGTCGCATAATACTTATATATTGATCATTAAAATTAGCTTCCTATACCCAGGTAGCAAACTGACGTCAGTGACGCACAATTGACGTCATTTATAGGTCATAACAAGGTCAGTACTCTATTCGTCGAGAGTAGACGTTTCACTGACGTCTATTTAAGGTCATTATTAGGACGTACCATTTTGGACACAAAATTGACGTTTCACTGACGTCTATTTGGGGTCACTATCAGGACGTACTTTCTTTGTCACAAAATTGACGTTTCACTGACGTCTATATGGGGTCACTATCAGGACGTACCTTTTTAGTCACAAATTTGACGTTTTATTGACGTCTATTTGGGGTCACTATCAGGACGTACCTTTTTAGTCACAAATTTGACGTTTTACTGACGTCTATTTGGGGACACTATCAGGACGTACTTTCTTTGTCACAAAATTGACGTTTCACTGACTTCTATTTGGGGTCACTATCAGGACGTACTTTCTTTGTCACAAAATTGACGTTTCACTGACGTCCATATGGGGTCACTACAAGGACGTACCTTTTTAGTCACAAATTTGACGTTTTACTGACGTCTATTTGGGGTCACTATCAGGACGTACCTTTTTAGTCACAGATTTGATGTTTTACTGACGTCTATTTGGGGACACTATCAGGACGTACTTTTTTTATCACAAAATTGACGTTTGACGTACGTCTATTTGGGGTCACTATCAGGACGTACTTTCTTTGACACAAAATTGACGTTCCACTGACGTCTATTTGGGGTCACTATCGGGACGTACCTTTTTAGTTACAAAATTGACGTTTTACTGACGTCTATTTGGGGTCGCTATCAGGACGTACTTTATTGTCACAGAAATTACGCTTCACAGACGTCTATTTGGGATCACTATCAGGACGTACCTTTTTAGTCACAAATTTGACGTTTTACTGACGTCTATTTGGGGTCACTAATACGACGTACTTTCTTTGTTTTAAAATTGACGTTTATTTGGGGTCACTATCAGGACATACCAGCTTAGTCACAAAATGGACGCTTCACTGACGTCTATTTGGGGTCACTATAAGGACGTACCTTTTTAGTCACAAAATTGCCGTTCTACTGACGTCTGTACGGGGTCACTATCAGGACGTACCTTCTTAAGTCATTAAATTGACGTGTCACTGACGTCTAATTGGGTTTGTAATATAATGGTAATTGGGGAATCTTTTGTAAAAACAAGAGACTTGGCAACACTGCCGTGTTGAAACAGCGATTGCAGCGCCGCTACGCCCCGCCGCAGCGGCGTCACAACAACGTTATTAATTTTCGAACAACGAGTCAAAGACGTGCAGGCCTACCGCGAAAAACGAAATTCGGAAATTGAGGGGATCTTTCTCTTTTACTCTCACTAAGACGTCATTAGAGTGACAGAGAAAAATGCCCGCAATTGACGAACGTCGATTTTCGCGGCTATTGCCCTGTTTCACTAAACGTGATTCTTAATATTAGCGTAGTAACTTCTTATAGAAATTTACATCTATTTGGGGTCTCTGTTAGTAGGACGTACCATTTTAGTCACAAAATTGACGTTCTATTGACGTCTATTTGGGGTTACTATGAAGACGTATGTAACCGACAAAATAACGCGTTTCGTTTCTTGATACCAATTTGTCAATTTGTAAAATATTTATAAAATAAAAAAAAACATTTCCGTTTGTTTCGGTAACTCTAAAGTTGTAATACAGTATTTTTTTTATAGATTTTATAATTAATAACACCAAAACAAGCTTAAAATTGTTATTTTTAGAAACATCAGAAGTTGGAACGGAACGATATTCTGACATTTTGATTGAAGTGTCATGTGTCATGTATCGTTTCCCTCCTTTTCCGTTTGCCCGGTCTGTTGTGTTGTGTTGTATCGCGTCCGTGGGTGCTGTGCAATTCGAGACTCTTAAAGGTATATTTTAGTTTTATCACATGATAAACACATACTCAGTGATGAGTACATACTCAGTGATACAATTCAGTGATCAAGACGGCGGATCAATATCCATTGTAAAGAATCAGTGGATTACGCCAAGGCGTCGGGAGGTATTTTGGCCACCCGTCAAGGGATCTAAAGCTTTTGAAAAGGTGTTGGCGGATACCAAAACACCGGATGAGAAATGGAAACGATACTTCATCCAAAGAGTTTTTTGTGAGACTGGTACGTATATATTTATTTTAAGAACCACGTGGATTTTGCTATTGGTAAGTCACGTACTTAGAGGTATCTGGATGCAATATTTCTTGATTTACCGAGAGCTTAATAATGTTGGTGGAAGTTTCCGTTTTCTGTGATAGTTCAGTTTTTCGAAGATAAAATATGTAGAGTCATTGCGTTAATTTCCGTACAGATTATCAATTAATGTAATTGATTTTTAATTTTCTATTTGCGACATATAATTTTATGTAAATAGATTGATATATTGTTTTGACATTAATGATTGCAATAGGTACGTACAAATTTGTGCAGCAAAGTACGTTTATATTCAAATTTCGTCAAGTGGACGAAAACTAGTGCCGGACAAAAACCAACACACCTACATATAGGTAGTATTCTTGTTGGTATATTGAGTAAAATATGTTACGTTACTGTAGGTAATGTCATTGTCACAGCAGTGTTATGGATTTATTCGGATTTGTTATAGTATCTTGTAAGTTTACATATTCAGCAGTAATCTTAATTACAAACAGTATAGCAATAATTTAGTGAAGTTCCGGGTAAAACTTATTACCGGGTAAAAAAAAATATTTTCGATTAGTTTAGCGATACACAGACAAAGAGACAGAAAGATAGAGTTGCTTTCACACTTATAATATTAATATGGATGGACAGCTTATGGTCATTTTCATAAACCTATTGCTGAGACAAGTAGCAGCATTTTTGGGATAATTTTACCTTGCATTGTGTCTGTATTAACATAACTTCTGTAGTGTCCAGGTAAATGGATAATTGACTGTACTACTAACCACTTACTACCCTGTTCCTACTCCATCCTACATATTTACCAATAACCTTGTTTTAATTGACTGAGGGATGCATTATGTTGTGTTCATTTATTATTTTTGCATGTTGTGTGTATTTTTTATTTTATTTGCATGTAAAGACGATATAGATAAAGCCAAAAGAAAACTGAAACTGGTCGAGGAGACATCAGACTTACAGACTGAAGCAGAAGAAGAACCAAATTTTAAGCGGAAAAGAAATAACAGATATATTTCCACAAGCGATGAAGATGACGGTCACATAACGCCACCACCAATTAAGAAAAAAATCTTGAACAAAACAGCTGCTGCTGCTTACTATAGAGGTAAGTTGAGGTTATAGCCAACGGGCCATTATTATTTATGAATTAAGTCCCGCCACATTGAACAATTATGATGCTGTAGATACTTGTTGCATGTGTCAGAATAGTAAGAGTAGCATTTTTTTCTAAGGTTTATTTAATGGTTAAACGAACTTACCTTAAGTGAAGTTTGGCCATAATTATACAAGACGCACATCCGAAGAGATTTATATATTTATACGTTTACAAAGTAGTATTCATTTTTCAATGTACTAGGCATCGCACAATATGTTTAAAGCAAAAAAAACATAAAATAAAAAGTACCTTAACTGACACTCCCCTCCCCGGCCACTCACGCCGCGCCAGTAATCGTCATTATTTTTAGAGCAAAGCGCCTATTTTATACATTTTTGGGGTTAGCTTCTGCGAAATTGCATGGGTTTGGGAGGGTTATAAATCTCTTCGGATGTGCGTCTTGTATAATTATGGCCAAACTTCACTTAAGGTAAGTTCGTTTAACCATTAATTATACTACGACGTACATCCTCGAGATTTATATATTTATACGTTTACAAAGTAGATGTTTAGAGCCAATGTTAAAATAGGTGCAAATAACCAAGTGAACATCCATAATCAATCGTTTATTAGGTACATTGTTAATTAATGATTGGTACAATTTTCGCTTGACTAAGAATTTTACATCTAAACATGATCATAAGTTGCTTCCGCAAAGACACTATCCTCTACACTAGTCAAGGGGCGATTATAGTATTTCGCGAAAATCAATGAATTTCCGGTCCATCCTGCGGTTCGTTTTATGAGGTCTATTGAGATACCGTTCCTATTAGCCGCCGAAGTGGATGCGTGGCGTGTGCTGTGAGCGGAGAAGATATTAGTATTTATTCCGCTTTCCGATAGCACTTGTTTAATCCAGCGGGAGATAGTCGCCGCGCTAGCGTTATGTATCGGTTTTTTGATAGTTAATATCAATTTGTCTGATTGAGGAAGATTCCTAAAGTGTTTTGTCATCTCTATGTAGGCGGATAATGTCTTTTCTGGACATATTTGTACTTTGTTTGTGAAATAAGGTATAATGAGCCGCGGATTAATGCGTCCTGGAGCAGAGGTTTTGATCAGATCACTGATCATGATTTCTATACCTGAAGCATTGGTTGTGATACTGGATAGTCGAATAAGTGATAGCGTCTGCACACGTTGTGCAGTTGACAACGCGAGCAGAGCCACCATTTTTTTTGTTAGTTTGTCCAATGATAAATTTTCGTTGGGATACCAGTTTGACAAGTGATCAAGTACTAAATTTGGATCCCAGGTAGTGTGATATTTAGGTAAATTTGGTTTGATCCTAAATACCCCTTTTAGGAAACGACTTACTCGTTCGTCTTCACTCAGACATTTACCCAGTATCAGCGCCAATGCTGACCTCAGACTACTTAAAGAAGAGTAACTTGCTCCGTTTTTAAATTGTGCTGTAAAAAACGTAAGTATTACAGGAATATCAATCGTATAAAAATCATGTTTTAATTCTTCACAAAAACCCCACCATTTTTTGTAGGCACAATCATATTGTTTTAACGAAGATTCTGCTAGTGATGCTATTAATATATCAATTATTTCCGGACTTAACATTTGTCTTGAGTACGCTTCCCTGATAATAGAGATGACACCAGGGTAAGCTTTTTCCAAAGTGGGTGACTGCCCCTGAAAGGAGACAGAAGTAAGTCATGATCAGGCCCAAAATAAATAGGACTGCCTATCGATAATTTAGTAAACAACGGATACCAGGGTTGGCTTGGCCAATACGGCACTATGACAACTCCGGTTGCTCGGTCGTTAATAATTTTGCGTAAGCACTTAAGAGTAAGTGAAAAAGGAGGAAACGCATAGAACAAATAGGTACTCCAGTCTATCGTGAAGGCATCAATATTAAAGGCTTCGGGATCGCGTTTCCAGGAAACGTAATTAGGGCATTTAGCATTAATTCTGCTCGCAAAGAGGTCAATTTCTAAACAGCCGAAATTCGTTACAATCGTGTCAAACGCGGATTGCGATAGGCTCCATTCGGTGTCTATATTAGATCGTCTAGACTCTTCGTCCGCCTCAAAGTTATCCTTAGATTTTATATATGATGCGAAGACGACAAGTTTTTTAGTTTCGCACCACTGCCAGATTTCGCGAGCTAAATCATTTAAGTGTTTGAATTGAACGCCACCACACCTATTGATATAGGATATTGCTGTGGTATTATCTATGCGCAATAATATTTCTGTGTTATGCAGGTGATTAGCAAAACATTTAAGGCCATTAAATGCGGCTTTGAGTTCTAACGCATTTATATGTAATTTTAGTTCATCGTTGTTCCAGAAGCCTCCCGTTCTTTCATTATTACATGCTACTCCCCAACCGGTAAGAGAGGCATCTGAGAATATTTCTAGTGCATATCGTCCGGTGCGTATACAGTTTTTAGCAGTCATAATATTATTAATCCACCAAGTAATGTCTGGCTTAAGATTAGGACATAATAACATGGATTTGTCAAAATCGTCCCCGCATTGTTTAAGTGCTAGAAATTTTTCTCGCTCAAAACGCTTGGTATAGACCCACCCATAAGCAGCTGCTGGGCAAGCAGAACATAGCAGGCCAAGAAAACTTGCGAATTCCCTTATGACTATAGAGCGCTGTTTAAAAATTGTTTTAGCGCGATCGTAGATTTTTTGACGTTTCTCTAAGGGTAACTTGAGGCACATTTCTCTTGAGTCAAGTTCAAAACCAAGAAAGGTTTGAGTTTGACTAGGAGTAAGGTGACTTTTGTCGTAGTTTATAACAAACCCTAGCTTAATTAGCAGACTAATTGTTTCTCGGACGCAATTTTGACAATCGGTAAGGGTAGACCCCATGCAAATTATATCATCCAGATATATAGCTAAAATAAGGCCTTTATTTCTCAAAGAGGTAATCAGTGGTTTCATCAGCTTCGTGAACACCATTGGGGCAAGGGACAATCCGAAGGGTAGGCACTGAAATTCAAATAAATGACCTTGAAACTGAAACCTTAAAAATTTCCTACTAGACTTGTCTATAGGCACCAGGAAATACGCATCTTTTAAATCAATAGTGGCCATAAAAAAATTTTTTGACATAAGTTTGTTAACTGTTCGCATATCCTCCATTTTGAAATGCTGTGGAGCAATAAATTTATTGAGGCTCTTCAAATTTAGTATAAACCTAAAAGTGCCATCCTTTTTAGGGGTAAGAAAGATTTTTGAGAGGAACTGTCCAGGTACGTTTTTACTGCAGGGTACTATTGCGCCCGTATCAAGTAATTTAGAAATTGCTAAATTCAAATGTTCAATTTCAGACATAGTAAAATTGTTGTTCTGGGGAGATGAGCCTAATTGTACCACTGGTTTATCAAATGGGATAACAAACCCTTTCACGTATCCTAATATTACGGAGTCATCGGTCAGCTCACGCCAAAAATTAAAATAGTAACGTAATCGTCCTGCGTGGGACGTTACCTTAGTTAAGTCTTCGGATTCTTGGGGTTCGGCTTCGGCGCCGCCGGTGGTCGATCTGCAACTGGTGGAGGGCGTTTGTATGGCCGTTGGTTGTAATATCGGTTCCTCGGCCCACCCTGCTTGCGAGGTCCTTGCCCCTGTCTTCTGGGTGGGCCCCTCCAGTTTTCCCGATAGGTGTATTTCCTGGTCGCATTTTCATTCCTTCTATCGCTTCGTTTGATTTGCAGGCCAGATCTTTCTGCCGTCTTTGATGTTTTTATTTTTTCGCCCAGGTTGACTCCAAAGAGATAAGCATCTCTCTTAACGTCTTTAACAATATTATGGAAATTTTTATCTAGACTTTGGGAGACCAATTTTCTTCTGTGCATGGTGTTTTCGTAATGTAAATCCGATAGGATATTACTTACTTGAGAGAGATTCCGGAGCATCTCAATTTTGTTGATATCAGTTTTAATAACTTGGGACGTGAGGTTTGACAGGGCAGCAATACCTATACCAAGGTGTTGCTGAATTTTTTCTATGCTTTTATCCCTGTTTTTAACGGTTTCGCTCAGTATCGGTGCAATTTCAGGGTTGAGCTGCGGAGCCTTCAGTAGAAGAAAATTTTCTGGTATTAACGCCTTCTCCAATATATCCTGCCTCTGTTCTTTGGTCAGGCCGTTCACAATAATTCTACCCCAGCGTTCAGAGATTTCTTCCGATATTTTAGGACCCAGCTTTTCGTCCTTGTCTTGGGGGTCGCCGAGCGCCGCAAGGATGTCGTCCGGCAACGGCGCAACGCTGTCGCCTGCAGCCCCATTAGTGGATGGGGCATGACCATTACCAGTCGAGTTATCACCTGGCGAGGCAGTTATATTCAAATTTGGAGCTGAGTTTACAGCACCAGATTCGTCTCCAGGAGCTGCCCTGGGAACACACACGGTCGACCTTGGGCGTACTAAAATCGAATCATCTGACTCATCAGAAAAGGGCGCCTGATAGTATTCATCGGGTGGTGGTGAACCAGGGTCATAACGCGAGTAATCGCTTCTATGGCTTTCTGAAACCGTAGTTAAAAGAGTATCTTAATAAATCATAATTAAGAAATATTTAATTGTGATCGCAAACACGTTGCGATATACTAATTGGTTATCAACCATGACCGCGTCACAGAGTATAACCTTCAAGAACTCATAGTTGAGAACGGACCATAAAAATACCAACCATGACCACATCATGGAGTGTATTTTGTCATTGCGCTAGTAGGTACTTGAGGTCGGCGCAGACATTATAACTATCAACCATGACCGCATCATGGAGTATAGTTGTCACAGCGCTAAGCGTCAAAACTCCGATAAAGGTATAACAGAACAAGCACAGAATGCTAAGTGGTTATCAATTATGACCGCATCATAAAGTATAACCGAAAACCATGGTATATAGATATATATCATCGTAACTGGATTAGTTACGTACATAAATGTTGAGTTATTGGGGGTTAGACTTATTATTTAGCGTTTTAAAAACGATATTTAAAGAGAGATTAAGTAAACCTTTTGATAATCGTACAGAAAAGTAGTACATATTTCTAGAAAGGAACGGTCATTATTCAATAGTTATTATCTATTGTGCGCGCTAAGCGCGCGAGATAAGGTTGTTTTCCGTTTGATATAGTACTACACGGGAACAAGACTTACCCCCGCTCTCGGAGTCTGTGGAGTTATATCGTAAACGTTCTTGTAAACGCCTTATTTTTCTTCTTATATGCGAGTCCCTGTCCTTGTGTTTTCGTTTTCCCATTATACCACAAGACAAACAATAATCAAAGATAACTAGATTAGTTATAAGAGAAAAAACACGTAATAATTAGGTAGTCTCGATGTTGCGATGCCCGCACAAAAAAAACGAATGACGATTACTGGCGCGGCGTGAGTGGCCGGGGAGGGGAGTGTCAGTTAAGGTACTTTTTATTTTATGTTTTTTTGCTTTAAACATATTGTGCGATGCCTAGTACATTGAAAAATGAATACTACTTTGTAAACGTATAAATATATAAATCTCGAGGATGTACGTCGTAGTATAAATTGTCAATATTCAGTTTAGCAACTTCATAGGTGTGCAAAGTGTCAGAATTTACTTCATAACTGCCATTTTATGTTGCTGCTTTCTCATAATCAAACAACTTTCAGCCAGTTTATTTAATGTATTTTTGTCCCATGGTTCTCATGCAAATATATTATATGATATATCAGGTGCTTCCTATAACATTAGAAAATAATTAAACCATATTATTGTAACTCCTCAAACTGATCAACATTTGTTCAGCAACTTTAAAAAATTATGAAATCTTCAGATTTTCTCTTTTTCATACAAATTAAATATTATTTTCAATGTATCTGTTATCACAGTTCTAAGTATGGGGAACCCCCAAAATTTATTGTTTTTTTTTTCTATTTTTGTGTAAACATCTTAATGCGGTTCATAGAATACATCTACTTATCAAGTTTGAACAGTATAGCTCTTATAGTTTCGGAAAAAAGTGGCTGTGACATAATCGGACACACAGACGGACCTGACGAATCTATAAGGGTTCCGTTTTTTGCCATTTGGCTACGGAACCCTAAAAATGAAATTTTTGACAAAAACTTATTTTGGTCAATATATATAGCTAGCTGCTTACTGCTTACTCTGTTATATCCATTAAGTGTTTCTTCTAGTAAAATTTATCTTTTTGTTAGAACACTGTTTTGGCATGGAGAGACAGATGGAAGGTTTTTCCTTTTCTGGTATGGACCCTTTAATATCAAGAGTAAATAGATATATTTTGTGTAGTTTTTTTTTATATAGAAGTATGATATTACAAAGAACTCTCAAAAATAATACGTTATGGTTTGTACAGATACCCGTCAGGCTCAGCCAAACATTACCCGAGATTCCCGGGAAGCTCCTTCAACACCAGAAAGTAAGTAAATCATAATTAATACATACCTAATAGAATATTATTCTTACCAGTAAGCCTAGCATATGATTGGCGCGAGAGTATGTCGCCGCTAGATAGACTACCCATCTTATTCTAACTGTATTAATTACAAAGGGACGGGTAGTTTATTTCGCGGCGACATAACCACAGGTGATTTATTTTTTAGGGTGTCGTACCAAAAAGGTACAAAAGGAACCCTTATGGTGCAACTCTGTCCGTCCGTCCGTCCGTCTGTCTGTCTGTTTGTCACATCGCTATCGATTTGGAATATTACTTATAGTCATCAATAATGCTAACCCAAACACATTGAAAGTGTTATTTTTCTATTTTATTTTTATTCAATATGAAAAATGCCCCATATGAAGAGAGGACAAAATTTCAAATTACTAGGTCTAGTGGGGTATCGTTTCAAAGATCTTAAATGTACATTTCAAAAAAAATTTTGATTAATTTTTTCATAGTGAAAAATAATCATTAATGAAGGGAAATGTAAAACAAATTGTCACCTGAGCCGAAGGCGAGGGTGGCAAACACGCGGGATGGAATGTCCTATGTTTCCTCCCGTGGTGCGCATACTATTTTTCTGCTCGACGGAGGCGGAAAGCGGCAACTTCGTTTAGCGCAGCGGGAGCAAAGTTGACGCTTTCCGCCCAGAGGGCAGAAAAAATATAATCATGCCTATATCTTGAAAACTTTTTTGTCACTATCAAAAAACCTTTCGAAATTTAATTTGCAATTTAACCTCCTTTGCTGGTGTTAATTATACTTGAAATTCGTATGAGATTACACAAAAAACACCTTTTTTTTCAAATAAAACAAAAAAAATTGAAATCGGTTCGAATGATAAAGAAAAAAAACAACATATGTACACAGGTCCCGCAAATTAGTTAGCGAATTTGCCGATAGATGACGCTGTACACAATTATACTTAGTATACTTGTGGTCATTAAGTCTTTTGTATTTTTACATGAGATAATTGAAAGTTTGTACGGAACCCTCGGTGCGCGAGTTAAACGAACTCTCACTTGACCGGTTTTTTTTATTTTGGACTGGGTAAGTCGGTCTAAGCGTGCATTGTATTATTAATACTCATAGAAAATAAATATAATACATATTATGTTAATGTTTTTTGCCAACAGAAACCCTCATTGCTGAATGAAGTTGAAGGCCTTCCTGTCTTGACAAACAGTGTCCTGCAAGGTAAGATATCAATGTTTAACCATCTGCGGTGGTTTGATTTTCATGTTCATGTATGTGTAATATGTGTGTGGTGTTCATTCCTATGTTCATTTCTACAGAGTAAACAGCTATAGCTGGTTTGATATTGCACGCCGTTGTATGGGAACCTTGCACTTTGTGACTATGCGCTGAAACTTGGCATCGTTGATTCTTAGCTGGTTCAAAAGTCTGCCCAGTCTGTCTACTTGGGGTTGTGCACTATCAAACCAGCTACTAGGACGATTTTTAGAAATGACGTATATTCATCTTTATTTATTGATAGGTAGGTACCGGAAAAGTTTTGTATTGTTAATATTTTTGACTTGTCAGATTTAACAGAAGACGGCGAGGGGCGGCTAACTCCGGTTTCACGCATACGTAGTCCTTGGTCGCGAAAAGAACAACCACCGAATCTCGGCAGCGACGTGCCAGCAACGCCATCGTGCGGTCAAGGATAGGTGCGGTCAAAAAGGTAGGTAAAGGTACAAGTTGAAACACAACTACGCGTCGCTGATCTCGACTTCATGTCGCCGCGTCACTGACTGGTTTCTATGTATTTCTATGAAATAGCATTCGAACGCGGCTACACGAAGCCAGCGACATGAAGTCGAGCTCAGCGACGCGTCGCTGCGACGCGTATAATGATGTATATCCATCATTGGCGTCAAAAAGGTTAAGACACGCTTGTTGTTCACGGCTGGTAGAACGTTAATACTTTGCCGCTATATTATTTATACATACATACATACATACATTCGGTATCTTACCTGCGACCCATCACTAATACATTATTACATTAACATAACTGTCTTTCAGGTTTGCAAGATACAGTGGTGTCACTACTGACCCACATAAAAGCCCAGAATGATATAATCATCTCGATTTTGCGAGAAAAACATACAAGATTGGATTTAAAACCAGAGTTCAAATTTCCCATCAAAACTTCGGAGGAGTTGGAAATTGTGGAAAAATTATTAACGTCACAAGAAAACCATGCTAACGTGCTAAGTTTTAAGTTTGTCAATGCGATAGTATCATCGAAACTACAAGCGTACCGGATAGGTATAATAACCGGCATAGCCTCGTAACGTCGTAAGTAGCCGGGTCCACACAGAGCGAGCATACGCGCGAGGATATTGCCTCGTGCTTATGGTCGCTGCGTGGACCCGGCTAGTCCCGTGTTTTTAGGAAGCAGGAGTCATAACTGCCGAATCTACTATTTATCAAGTACAAACTAGTACGTTTTTTAATTTAATAACATTAATTAATTAATTATGACAGGACCATATATTTATAACGAATGTTACTCCAAGTTTTAGTACCTTTTTAGGGTTCCTTACCATAAAAGTACTAAAGGAACCCTTATGGTGCCACTCTGTCTGTCCGTCCGTCCGTCCGTCTGTCACATTGATAAATATTCTCGAGAACTACTTAAGCTATCGATTTGAAATTTGGAATAGTCATGAAGAACGCTAACCCTAACACTCTGAAAGTATTATTCTTTAAATTTATTTTTATTAATTGTGGAAAATGCCCAATAAGAAGAATAATTATGAAAGGTACAAATTAGGTACTAAATCTTTGTCAAAAGTTGGATTCTATCGATATAACCCCTACAACTAGGGGGAACTGGACTTGGTCCTATCAACCTGACGTCAGAATGGCTGACCACTTTATTTTCAATATTTAGAGATTTTAAGTTAAGTACAAATTTTTCGATGTCAGGTACCAAATAGTACAAAAAATTGACACTCAACGAATTGTACACAGACAAATTGGTTTTTATACGATTTCAGAGAAATACCAACCCGTTATTTTATGATCTGCAGTATAGTTAAGTTTGTGAATGTTTTTGTAATAAGAAATATTTACAGGTAGCCTACTTCAAGAGCCTTGGTGGACAGGGCGTTAATAATAAAGTATCTAGAGTTATGAAAGTTGCATTGTCTGACTCTATGGCAAGCAAGTACAACTTTTACGGTAAAAGATCAGACAAGAAGCTATTTGCAGAACTACGTCTCCGGGCGTGTGCAAAACCATTCGATGTAGAAGGAACCCACCATCAATTACAATGTCACTACCAGCAAGCTTGTTGTGGATCAGACTCTGGTGAAAACAAATTCGGATTTTAGAAGAAATTCAAAGTGGCGGCCGTGTTTACAATCTTTGACTACGAATTCATATAAGGGTATCTTTCGGATCCTCAGATGTAATTTGTTATCGTGACTAGATCAAATTTTCCGTCGGACGTACCGTTTTTGAACTACAAGAAAAAAACTTAAAAATAGCAAAAAAAGTTCCACAACTTCTGGAATGGAGCAAACTCGGATTACACAAATTTAGGATCAAATAAAGGTATTAAGACGATTTGACTGGCCTCTTAAAATACTTAAAAAGTACCTTGTTAATATGTAGTTTATATGTTATTATTAAACTACTAGTTCCTTGATGTACATTTGGGGTTTTTTATTTTTCTTGCCCCCGTTCAGCATCGCGTCGCATGCAATTGACAAATAGTCGTCATTGGGAAGTAACGGTTGCTTAATGATAATGAGTTTAGTTAATGAATTGGCAAAATATTTCGTATGTGCAATATATCAATTGAATCTTCAATAAACGAATGATAACTGGCTTAAATTGAAGTCCCATTGACGTCTATTGTATTTGTCAATTGAACGTCATTTTGTCGTTAATAGGACTTCTTTTGAAGACGTCGTAGTATCTTGCATACATCACAGCAGGGTAATAACGTAAAACTGCGTACGTACGTTAGGACGATCCAAATGTCATTCATTGTGTAGAAAAAATACATTTGGATCGCCTCAACGTACATACGAAATTTTACGTAATTGCCCTACAGGAGACATCTATATTACGTTACTAAAAGACGTCCTACTAACGACGTTAAAAGACGTCCATATTACGTTACTATTGAACGTCCTACCAACGACGTTGGAAGACGTCTAAATTACGTTACTAAAAGACGTCCTACTAACGACGTTAAAAGACGTCCATATTACGTTACTATTGAACGTCCTACCAACGACGTTGGAAGACGTCTATATTACGTTACTAAAAGACGTCCTACTAACGACGTTAAAAGACGTCCATATTACGTTACTATTGAACGTCCTACCAACGACGTTGGAAGACGTCTATATTACGTTACTAAAAGACGTCCTACTAACGACGTTAAAAGACGTCCATATTACGTTACTATTGAACGTCCTGCCAACGACGTTGGAAGACGTCCATATTACGTTACTATTGGACGTCCTACCAACGACGTTGGTAGACGTCCATATTACGTTACTATTAGACGTCCAATACGACGTCGTTAGAGACGTCGTGAGGCTATGACATATGTTCGTCATTTCGAACGTCTGTACGACGAAAGTAGCGACGTCATTAACGTCTGAAATGACCGTGAATGGACGTCGTGACGACGAAAAATTGCTACCTGGGTAGTCAGTGCAGTCGCTGTAAAACTTTATTAACATTAGCTGAAAACGTGAGGTAAGTACACACAGACAGCAAAAAAGTACCTACATATATGCACCTCTACAAGAAAAGTATATCCCACCCAAAATAACAAGCCCAAGCGCAAGTAGCTAAAAGCGGTCGGATTTCGTAATATCAAGACTTTTATTCTGTAGGTAAGTCCTAACTTTAGAACTTTTAACATTATAAAATCTACATCTTGGTCAAGCAGTACGGCTTAGCAGTTTCGTTGGTTTTATATCAACAAAAGAGGATGTGTGATTAATAAAAGTTGTAAACGAAAGTAAGACAAAGACCGAAGTAGAAATTTTGTCCGTCTATTAATATCTCTCCTCCCTCTTTGAATGCCATCTGCAACAGTCAATCAATGTTCGACGTGGCAACTCCATAAAAATATTATAATACCTAATAGTAACCAGTCTTTTTGGAATCATTGGCTACCATCGGTTACCGACACTACGGCCGCTTTTCCTCTAGGAATTTGATGTATATTAACCATAGCTATATATGCCCCTACGTTTGACTTTTTTGGACTTTTTGATTATTGTAAAAATTAGGAGCGAAAAATAGATTTCATACAATTTTTTTAATGCTCCTGTGTAGCTCTTATAAGCAGAAATCGCGAAGCGTCTGGTTGACGTAACTGGTGACCGAAGAACTAGCGGCTTCCTCGCACAACGTATCAGCATTAAGATACAAGGAGGAAATTCTTGGTACAGTGCCTCAGGAGCCTATTTCAGATTTAAGCTAGTTAAGTAGAGTCACACCACTGTATCTATCCATTATGTATGTTGTAAATAAAACTGACTAAATCGATCAAAATCAAACGTAGGGGCATAGGGCATAGCTATGGTTGAGATGCAACAAATTGTGTCAAAATGTTTTCAATGATGTTAATATCCAGAGATGAAAATGAGGCCTACGTTGGTATGAAAAGGCGATTTATAGCGGGTCTTCCACTTTCGCCTTAAGTATCCACTGCTGTATTGTTTATTTTCTAGCTTTATCGTGCCAAAAATATACAATATTCGTAGGTTCGCTTTTATTTAACTTTTATTTCGACCATCCACTTTCGGTAAACAATTCATTATGATTTTTTGTTGTTATCAGTGCATCCTGTGGATTACTGAGTGTCCTATCGGGGCAGCATCCGCCTCGTCCTAAATGTCTGGCGAACAATTAGTGCTCGTGCCGGGGCCGGCCGAATCGCAGCCATGTTGCTCTTCGCGTTGTTAGCTTTGAGTGTGCTTGGAGCTCAGGGAAACGATTACAAGTGTAAGTTTTTTTCTTAATTATTATATATTTTTAATTATTATATATACCTATTATTATTATTATTATATATACCTATTTCAGAATTTGGGCTATAAGCTCAGAGATTGGAAATACCCCAACAAGTAGATACCAATTTCACAGAGATAATTGATTCGTATTAAGAGGGAAGAATAGTTTTTCGATCTTAACAGAACGTACCCACGTAAATATTTGATGAAATCTCCATTTCGGAAGAAAACTGTTTCCACTTCCATAATTTTAACGTTTGATGTAAAAAACATGTACCTAACTATCAGGCAATTTCTGATTTACTTTTTATCAAAAGTAGGTAATTCGACCTCAATTAACTTTAGATAGGATAAGATTTCAAAAATAAAATTAAAACGATACCCATCAGCACCACAAACTACATATCTGTCATCCATCAAAAATATAGGTAGATCCTAACTTAATATGTAGACAGGTAACTATTACGATCTTAAATTTAATAATACTTATTCTACGTTTATTTCAAGGCATGTTAAAAAACCTGCCTAATTCAAATTCTATAAATGCGTCCTTACTCAAAAACAATAAGTACCTAAGTGGTTAATCGATAAGTCAGTTTTACAAATTGCTTATTCTAGGCGTTCAAAGGAAGTCAACTTAATAACCAAAACACGCACTTACTAATGTGTTTTGTATGTTAGTCGGGAATATGAACAACGACATACTGTAGTTTAGTTTTTTAGACACGAACACTGACGTTAGAGAACCAGTTTTATTTTAATTGTGTGCTCTATTTTTAAGTTTTGTGTTTTGAAAGACTGTTGCGACTTATGGCTTTTTCACTCTGGTGTTTAAAATAACCGATAAACTATTGTTCCGTTGATTTCGCCTCACAATAGTACGAAACCCCCCCCCGTGACAAATACCCTAGATCCAAGTACCCATAATCTAACCTACCCGTATTAGTTAGGTATTAGCATGCACAGATATACACTCGCAATTGACGCTATGTTAACGATGTTGTTCTCACGCAGTGAATATAAAATTGTGAAGCATGGAAAGCTGAATTCCTAGAATTTTAGTAGGTATTGAAGCCACAGACCGATAGTGTGATTTTTTGCAGCGTTCTTCGAGGGCGAGGCATGGGAAGATGTGTTCGCCGCCGGCGGGATGCACATCGGCAACGGCCGCCACAAGCGCTTCGTGGAGCTGAATGACAACCAAGTACCTATTTAATATTTATTATAAGTAGGTATATCTACATTATAAAAGAGATACACACACAGAGAGAGACAGACAGACACATAGGTCACAGCCACACCTAATCCTTGAAATGAGCTGTTCTATTCCTTGAATTTTTCCCCTAAAATTTATTTACAATTACTTTCGTAATAACGCATAAGGCAGCACCTAATAGTAGCTAGAGGTACAGTCAGCGTCAAATATTTTGTAGCAGTCAAAGTGGCCAAATAGTTCGATACACCATACTAAATATATGGTGTGCCGAACTATTTGGCTACTTTGGTTGCTACAAAGTATTTGACGCTGACTGTACTAACTATGCATTATGTTATGGGCATTTTGCCGATGTACATAAACATTTTAGTCAATGCTTATTGCTAAAAGTCGATTTTTAGGGTTCCGTAGCCAAATGGCAAAAAAACGGAACCCTTATAGATTCGTCATGTCCGTCTGTCTGTCCGATTCTGTCACAGCCACTTTTTTCCGAAACTATAAAAGCTATACTGTTCAAACTTGGTAAGTAGATGTATTCTATGAACCGCATTATGATGCTCACACAAAAATAGAAAAAAAACAATAAATTTTGGGGGTTCCCCATACTTAGAACTGAAACTCAAAAAATCTTTTTTCATCAAACTCATACGTGTGGGGTATCTATAGATAGGTCTTTAAAAATGATATTGAGGTTTCTAATATCATTTTTTTCTAAACTGAAAAGTTTGCGCGAGAGACACTTCCAAAGTGGTAAAAAGTGTGTCCCCCCCCCCCCCCCCCCCCCCCCGTAACTTCTAAAATAACAGAATGAAAAATCTAAAAAAAATATATGATATACATTGCCATGCAAACTTCCACCGAAAATTGGTTCGAACGAGATCTAGTAAGTAGTTTTTTTTTAATACGTCATAAAAATTAAAAAAAAAAATTTTTTTCATCAAACCCATACGTGTGGGGTATCTATGGATAGGTCTTCAAAAATGATATTTAGGTTTCTAATATCATTTTTTTCTAAACTGAATAGTTTGCGCGAGAGACACTTCCAAAGTGAAAAAATGTGTGTCCCCCCCCCCTGTAACTTCTAAAATAACAGAATGAAAAATCTAAAAAAAATATATGATATACATTGCCATGCAAACTTCCACCGAAAATTGGTTCGAACGAGATCTAGTAAGTAGTTTTTTTTTTAATACGTCATAAAAATTTAAAAAAAAATTTTTTTTCATCAAACCCATACGTGTGGGGTATCTATGGATAGGTCTTCAAAAATGATATTTAGGTTTCTAATATAATTTTTTTCTAAACTGAATAGTTTGCGCGAGAGACACTTCCAAAGTGAAAAAATGTGTGTCCCCCCCCCTGTAACTTCTAAAATAACAGAATGAAAAATCTAAAAAAAATATATGATATACATTACCATGCAAACTTCCACCGAAAATTGGTTTGAACGAGATCTAGTGAATAGTTTTTTTTTAATACGTCAATAAATTAAAAAAAAAATTTTTCATCAAACCCATACGTGTGGGGTATCTATGGATAGGTCTTCAAAAATGATATTTAGGTTCCTAACATCATTTTTTTCTAAACTGAATAGTTTGCGCGAGAGACAGTTCCAAAGTGGTAAAATGTGTGTCCAAAGTGGTAAAATGTTGAACAAGATCTAGCAAGTAGATTTTTTTTAATACGTCTTAAATGGTACGGAACCCTTCATGCGCGAGTCCGACTCGCACTTGGCCGCTTTTTTAATGATTGCTTAATCAAAAACTTCTTAAAATTTGTAAGTTTAATTTATGCCGTTAAATTAAGCGTCAACAATATCAAAACCGTCATAGAGTACCTAGGTACCCATAATCGTCAACGTCAAACTTTTATAAAAAATCATTGCTCCATAATGTGTGTCCTATTTTATAGTTGCCCAACCTTATCCTATCTATGTCTTCTCACCTTAAACTCTATTTACCAGAAAAATGTGCCGTACCAAGCATGCACGTTGCCAGGCGGCAAGGGCGGCCACTGCCGGCATCTGCACCACTGCGTGATGGAAGAGTTCAAGCGGGACTTTACCCTGTTCATGGATTACCTGTGCATTATCAAAAGGACGTGAGTTAAACATTCAAACTAATAGTAATCCTATCCTTACTTAAAACTCTATTTACCAGAAAAAAATGTGCAGTACCAAGCATGCACGTTGCCGGGCGGCAAGGGCAGCCATCATTGCCGGCATCTGCACCACTGCGTGAATTGTGTGAAGGAGTTCAAGCGAGACTTCACCCTGTTGATGGATGTTCATTATCAAAAGTACGCGAGTTAGCTGAAACATCCAAACTCTTTTCTGATCGACCCACTAAACTTAACTGACCGTGAACATGTACCTACGTGCTGATTGCGACCGTGCGGTTTTTAGTAGGTAGGTATATGAAAAATTTGTACAAATCTCGCACCAGTTCTTATGAATTAACCCACACCAATGCGTAGGTAGGCGTAGGTCTACAAATACAAAATTGTGAAATGCATGAAAAATTCCTAAGAAAAACCTAATAAGTCATATGATAGCTCTAAATAGAGAAGTCGCTAAGAAAAATACAGTACCTACTTAAAAATAACTATTAAATATCGATCTCTATAACTCGTTTTAATATTGCTTTTATCTATGGAACGTGTAGGTTATACTCAGTTTCACAAAGTCTCGGGTTAAACTAATAACATTTAGGTCAACCTTAGTAACGGTTACACGTAAATCAAAGTCAAAACATCGTGGCGAACGTCTTAACCGGCACCTTGGTTAGACCCCCTCGTGCTAATAGATATTTGACCCCAATGAGGCGTAAACGTGAGACGAGAGTATTGCCCTTTTCCGGTGTTTAGGCGATAATGCGCTTTTAAACTAGGTCGGTGGAAAGCTTAGTATCGTTATTGAATGAAACCCACAATTTCAATGACACATTCATTACTAGTGATCGGTAATCGCGTAGTAGGTAATTAAGTAACTATTTTCGTTGCAGCGCAGGGAGTTAACGTAATTGGTACTTGAAGTATAAATAACTTTATTCATGAAACTTACCTTACTTACCCTTATTTAAATCCCCGAATATCATAAAATGATATTATGATCAATTACATAATTCATAATCATTTATTTGCACATAAAAAGGGTTTACATAAAAGGTGTTACAAATAAATAATATTAAATAATGAGAGTTTTGGTTTAGTGGGCACATATTATAAGTTCAGTATATATTTGCAAGCACGCGTAAAACGAAACTAGGCATCGAAATAATTACGACTCTAATAAATAAATCGTTTAAAAAATATCATACGAAACATGCATTATGTTTGAACTATTATCTTCGGATACCTACTTGTTCCCTCCATCAGTATTTTTTTTTTCATCTCATTGTACATTACTAAAATAGGTATCAGTATCTCATTTTTCATACACATTTTTTAGCATATTCGTTCGCGTCTTTCCTGTAGACATCGCAAATGTAAAGGAACCTAACGCTAATTTTTACCCGGCAATTTACAGGCGAGATACATTTAGTCAGTGCTTGAGTCTTGAGACTTAATTAAGAAAAACTGGATACGAGTATGTACCAGAGTAGTTAACTTTGATAGTATTGTCCACAGCAGTGACCTTTTTCTAAAATGTGACTCTGCTACTTTCTCAGATCCATCGGTGTATGCTGTCCGGACTCCCTGAACCAGGACCAGGTTGAAGGCTTGGCCGGCGACCTGCCCGCATCAGCGCCGCTGGAGGAGGGCAATGACGCTATACTTAAGATCACGAAGGCGGAAAACCGAGGTCCGTAGATTCTATATAAATTACCTACTCTTATATATTTTACCTATGTCTGATTTGTTAGCTGATGGTAAATAAATTCTTATACAAAGAGATTGCTGTTTTATTTTTGATGTGCTCCATTTTGTTTTTAATACAACTTTACAGCAAATGAAAATTATTAGGCTGGATTATAAAAGTATTGTTTAGGTCTGCAATAGACAAAAGGACGCAAGCCTAAGGACTGTAGCCAAGTCTGTGGATTAAAATAAAGTGTATCTATCCTAATAGGTAATAACAATAACATGCTAACGCATAATACAAAACAGAAAAAGTTCGAAATGGCAGTCTCACTTTCTGATCACGGCAATTTTTGATATTTGAAGGACACTAGACTCTAACAGCGAGTTTCGACTATTTATAATACAATTAGATTTAAGTTAAAATTCGTTTATGCAGGATGTGGTCTCAGCACCCGATCCGCTGGGCGCATGGTGGGCGCACGGCCGGCTAATCCCCGCGAGTGGCCGTGGATGGCGTCCATCACCCCTGAGGGCTTCGAACAGTACTGCGGAGGTGTTCTCATTACCGACCGTCACGTACTCACAGCTGCACACTGCACAAGAAGGTAAATGCTAGGCTATCATATTTCGTTTATTCAGGATGTGGCCTCGTATTACTCGCTCCGCTGGGCGCATGGTGGGCACACCCCGTCCGGCTAACCCTCGCCTCCATCACCCATTCACCCCTGAGGGCTTTGAACAGTACTGCGGAGGTGTGCACATTACCGATCGCCATTTACTTACAGCCGCATACTGTACAAGAAGGTACCTGTTACCGGTCTATTATAATTCAAGTTGTGAGAAACTGACTCGTAAGTTTTAACGCGCAGTCATATTTTCTCTTAACCCAATTGCCCTGTGTATAAAACCCCGTGGTAGCTCCCGCCCTGTCGTACCTCTATCCTTTGACATGTCCTGCTCATGTTAGTAACTTAAAATTAGATATAGTCAGCGTCAGATTTCCAAAGTGGTCAAACATATTGCACACATTGTAACAAAGGTGTGTTGCAATATATTTGCCAACTTTTGTTACCACTATTTATACGACGCTAATTGTACAGTCAGCGTCAAATACTCTGTAGCAGTCAAAGTGGCCAAATAGTTCGGTACACCATACTAAATATATGGTGTACCGAACTATTTGGCTACTTTGGTTGCTACAAAGTATTTGACGCTGACTGTGCCTACCAATAAACTAAAAATTCCAGATGGAAAGCCAACGAGCTGTTCGTCCGATTAGGCGAGTACGACTTCGAGCGCAACAACGACTCGCGCTCCTACAACTTCCGCGTCGTGGAGATCCGGCAGCACGAGGACTTCGACCATACCAACTACCACAACGACATCGCCATTCTGAAGCTGCACCGGCCAGCCGTGTTCAACACGTATGTGTGGCCGATCTGTCTGCCACCGGTTGGATTGTCGGCGATCAACCAAAGTGCTATTATTATTGGTAAGTTTCGAATCCTATCTAAGCCCTAAGTACAAGTTGCACTATCATTTATTGCAGACAGAATCCACAACTAAAATTTTGCAATAACACCTTTCATTTTTATACCCTGTTAAATTGAAAGTAGGATAGCATTCTCTCGCGCCTGGGCTCTGCCCATCCCATAGTAATCTAACTACATACACGACGAATATGTTCAGATAAAGTCAGACCACGCTAATAATAGCGATTTTGATAGCACAGACTGTGGAAGTGTTAAGTAAACGTCATAATTCCATAGAATTTTGACGCCAACTTAGCTTGGTATTGATATGTTTTGCGTGCTTCCATTGTTACATAATGAAACATCAAAGGAAAATTATAATTATTATTATTATCATGTACTAGGTTGGGGAACTCAGTCGTACGGTGGGCCACACAGCAACGTACTAATGGAGGTGTCGGTACCCATCTGGGAGCACACGCGCTGTGTGCAATCTTTCACGGACTCCATCTTCGAGGAGAACATCTGTGCAGGTGGCTACGACGGCGGAAAGGACGCATGCCAGGTAATTGATACCAAAAATTACACACATATCGAAGTGCCGACGGAGTTTCCAAAATTACGATTAATTGGATTTAAAATGAAAACTGTTAAAAGGTTGATTGATGTCTTGATTGATTCTTTTATTGTTTTTAAATAATTTTTGTGAAAACTTCCGAGATTTTTCTAACTTTTTGAAAACTTTCTGCAAATCGCACATCGGGACAAACAGTCTAAACACCTTGGGTTGGGTGGGGAACTCCGTCTGACTGACTCCTCTTACTCCATAGAGAACTCTTTTCACTCTAATATTATTGAACATGTTGACAGGGTGACAGCGGCGGGCCGCTCATGTACCAGCTGTCGAGCGGGCGCTGGGCAGTGATCGGCGTGGTGTCGTGGGGCGTGCGCTGCGGCGAGCCCAACCACCCCGGCGTCTACGCGCGCGTCGACAAGTACTTGCGGTGGATCGTCGACAACGCTAGGTTTTAAAAGCTCTACAATGTAGGTGGAGCATTTACGAAATGTTGAAATTTCAGGGTCATTAAAATCAATCTAAATAATAAAAAATAAAAATACAAAAGTAACTCTAATTTTGTATCTTAATAGTTTATTATTTTATAGTTAACTAGCGACCAGTCCCGGCTTCACACGGGTAGAACCTTAACAAATTATATACCTAAACTTTCTCAACAATCACAATATTGATAGGTTAAAACCGCATGAAAATCCGTTCAGTAGTTTCCGAGTTTATCGCGAACATACATAAAACAGACAGATAAGGTGTAGTGATTTCGATCCTCCTCAGTATACTGAGGCAAGTGACATTTTTTATTGATTTCACTGAAACTTTATGTTGCTTTTCGTATTCGTTTTGGAAATGAAGTGACGTATATGAATACAACTATCATCATTTTATATACTCGAACGTTAATAACTGAGGCTCTCCACAGTACGCGGAGGGTAAAAAAATGTGGCATGGTCGACATAGTAAATAAAAAATGATAATAACAATTTAAATTACAAATATTTGATAAATTTTAAATGCTTTGATATTACGTAACATACAATTACACTTTGAATACAATTTTATCATAAAAATTGAGAAATTTTGACGTATACTGGATCAAGTGCTTGTTGGTTGCGCTAAAATACGCGTATACTGGACTATATACCCTAATATCTTAAAGTGCAATAAATTTTGGAATTCCAATAGATTATGCAGATATAATCTAAGAGACGCCAGAACAAATAGATTTTTTTATGGAACTACATAAACAAATAAGAAAGTTATTTTCCGTTGTACCTTTGGAACTTGCCTCACTATACTTAGGTGGTACTTATTGATTTATAATTCGTTGGATGCTAATTCGTACTTGTGCAATTTTAAACCTAATTAAACTAGTGAACTGTGTCTAAATTGGTTAAAACGTTACGAGTAAATAAACATGAAAGATAATAAATCAAACTCTCTAGTTAGAAAAAAACATTTCATTATATCTTAAAAATTATCATGAGTATTTCTATAACAATATATTATAGCGAATGTTTTCAATCAAGAGCATTCAGAGCCCACCTCAGAGCCTCTGAATCTATAAAATGAAATATGTAGATATCGTAAATGAAAAGGTGAACCAATGTACATGTGACAAAGTTATTTGATTTCAAAATTTAAAATTAGTAATTGTAACTGGTGAAAAAGGTGTGGAACCCTTCTTTGCAATTGTCATTTTTATCTTTCTATATGTGTTTTATGTATCGGTAAAATCTGTTAAATGAGATTTTGGACATAAGTTTTTTAATCCAACTAGTTCATCGTAACAGAGGTAAAAGTTTATAATATGGTTAAATCTACTAACAATCTAGTGTGATTTCCTCCCCCGCTTGATCTATACCCCCAGAACATCTTCAGGACCTGGGCTTCCTCATGCAACGGGTTGAGGGTCACAGCCACAGCGAAGAAGTTCTTGTGCTCAGGCAGGGGAGGGTATGACAACATTAGCAGGAAGTTCTATATTAAGTTTATGTTAAATCTACTAACAATCTAGTGTAATATCCTCCCCCGCTTGTTCTATATCCGCTAACATCTTCAGGACCTGGGCTTCCTCAAGCACCGGGTGGAAGGTCACGGCCAGACGGAAGAAGTTCTTGTGCTCACGCAGGGGAGAGTATGATATCATTAGCAGGGAGTTCCTCGTTAGACTTTCTTTGATTTTCGGTGTAATCTGGAATGTGAAACGTGGGTTTTTTTGAAAAAAATCGTATTAGATAGACTTAGGTGCTTAGAATTACTCGTATTTCCACTAGGTCTGGAACTCTCTTTAGTCTGAACTACATGTGATATACTTGGTTTTTTATGTTTTACACAAAATAAAATCGTTACAGGAAAATCCTACTAGTAGATACCCATCACCAGATTTCGACAACTAATTGAATGCAAGGCATTTAATTAGTCCTTACCCACTTTACCTTCTAAACAAGACACTACCGAGCGCTCTGCATAATGTGGTCGGCGAGGTACTTATAGCTTGTAAATTAAAGAAACAGACTAAATCCTTATGCACAGGACAAGAACACTCGAAAGCTCTAATCAAAGGGTTCAACAGCAAAACTGCTAGGGAGCTTCTAGGGCTCAAAAGATACAAAGCCTGCGCGCGGTGACCAGAATTTTGACTGGACACTGTAAATTGAACAAACACATGTTTCAAATCGGAAAGAAACAAGACGCGACATGCAGGTTCTGCCATGAGTCAGAGGAGACTGCAATGCACATTCTCTGCTCCTGTGGACCACTAATGTCAAAAAGAAGTACCCACCTAGGGCGGCACGTATTGCAACCCTATGAGGTACAGAACATTACGGCCCAAAGAATCTGGAATTTCCTGGATTCAACAGGCATCAGTAATGAACTTTAAAGGGCTGTCACAATAGACCAATGCCTGGTCGACGTGGCATTCAAAGGCCCACAAACTACAATAATAATAATAAATAAATCCTTATGCATCCTCTCTCACCGCGCGCTGTCCTCCTCGTCCTCCCTATTATGTTGCTTCGAAATGTACCAGGACTGTGTAGCTGAATTGAGCGATCTTCAAAGCGCGGCCTGCTAGGTCTACTAAACTACGTAAACCTTGCTTATTAAAAAAGTCTACGTACCTTATGCATCCTCTCCCACCACTCCTCATTTTCCTTATCTTTTCTGTATCGCTTGGGAATATACCAGAAACACACATTGGGGCACTGCAGTTGATCCACCACCAGCTTGAACCCAGGGCGAGCTGCTACAGTGTCGAGGCAGAACTGAGCGATCTGCATAGTGCGGTCGGCGAGCTGGTTGAGGCCGGCGTCGCCGCGCGCCTTCCACATCATCCATAATTTGAATGCGTCGATCTGTGAATGTTCGATTTTATATGATCAGGCGCTGCGACAAAACTTAGTCAACTCAACGGAAAAAATATTTTGGTTATAGGATGGTTATGCACACAATGGCAAGGGTAATAAATCGTTGTACATACTGTAGGTAAGAGTAAGTACATTAAGAAATAGATGAAGAGCTCACCTTACGTCCGCATTGTATGCTCTTGTCCCCGGTATCGTAGCTGACGTCATAGAACTTGTCCTGCTGAAACAAGTACTGCGCTGCGGCTGAGTTCGCCTCGTGGAGGAGGCCCTTCTCGCGTACCAGGAATAGGGAGCACTGGAGTGGCGCTCCTGCCATCTTATGAGGGTTCCACGATATGGAGTTTGCTCTGAAATTTTAATCGTTATTTGTGTTATATTTATTTATTATGAGTTTGTATTTATGTATGTGTAGTATTTTATCAGGAAACAAACAGAACAGCTTACAATTATACAGAATATAAATTACATGACTGATACATGAGCCAAAACAGTTTTCACTAATGGAATAAAGCAGAATTGCTCAAAGGGAACTTACCCATTGAAGTATGAATATAATAAACTTATAACTGTTATAAAGAGACCAAAGTTGTTGTTTAACCCCTCATGCTAATATTGATACCAGCGCAAGCGAAAGATTTTTAAATTGATAAGTAAATTAGGTAACCGTAGCAAGTGGTCAAAAAGTTGAATCTTGAGTGTTTCAAGACAAACTTTGCTACTGTATAAAAAAAAAATTTTTGCACAACACCAACGCGAGGAAAATACTAGACGTAAAACATTACAAATCGAATATAAATAAATTCAAAATCATCACTTAGAACCCTATCCTACCAGCAGGCAGCCAAGACGAGTAAAAACCGCAAAAGCATCAGATTAGGTACTTCCCCACTCAATTAAAATATACAACGTTGCTTACCGTTCAATGCCATTCAGCTTTATTTTATGCTTCCGAGACAATATCAAACTCCCGCCCCAGCAAGCCTGAAAACCATAAACAAAACTCAATTAAAATCCTACATGGTGGGCGCTGGGCGCTATGCCATAACCTACGACCACGGATTTCTCGTGTATCTAGTAAAAAATAAATACAAAGTAAAAGGTTACACCAACATAGGTAGAAATGCTGTTTAAAAATGTTTGTTACATTCTTCAATCATATCTCGTCCCGTAGTGAAAGATATGAGATATTCTTCATTTTTTCGAGATTATGCAATGCCGGCTGAAAACAATTCAATAATATTTTTAAACAGCGCTTTAGGTCGCGTTACGGTAGACTACAGAAATTCTTTGACTGGTTAATTTTGGGAAAAAAACAATAGGTATAGTTATTTGGTTCTTAAATTAAGCGTTTATAGCTTCTTACCAAAATCTTAAGTTATTTGCTCTTTTCGGGCCGTCACTGTATATTTGCCTTAAATCATAAAACAAGTTTAAATCTTACATCAACGTGCATCCAAACTGCGTTCTTCTTGCAAATGTCGGCAATGACCGGCAGAGGGTCGATAGCTCCCAGGACAGTGGTCCCAGCAGTGGCATTCACCATCAAGGGATGCATACCATCCTTCTTATCTTTCAGAATAGCCGCTTCCAACTCTTCTGGTATCATTCGGCCGTTGGCATTGGTCTTTATGATACGTATGCAGTCGGTACCGAAGCCGAGCCAGTGCGCGGCTTTCTTTATTGAATAGTGACTCTGAAAAGTTTTGTGATTAAATCATTTAGTAGTGTGTTTTTTTAATCCTCAAAATATAAGTAGGAATAGAAAATATTTTGACCTCACGAGGTCTAGGTGAGAAATGGCGAGGCAAATAGCGATAAAAATAATTCCAGACTCGCATTCGCTATTCCCGTCATAAGTTACCTCACCAACTTAGGTACCCAATTGGATAATAAAGTCAATCCTTAACCTTTTGAACACCACGCCTATCGTACGCGGCGCGTAATCGTGAACCTTGTTCGGTACGCATGAAGGTTGATATTGAGCTGTAGCCGCGCGCGTCATATGACGCCTTTGGCGGTCAAAAGGTAAAAAAAAAATATCTCCATCTTACATGACTTTACCAGGAAATACTTACGTCTTCAGAAGTGTACAACACCATCTGAGGTAGACCCCACATGCCCTTGGTCTTGACTTGGGGATAGGCTCTGAACCGGGCTGCAACGATGCCGTACAACATCGACAAGCTGCCTCCAGGGCTGAAGATGCCGTCGCCATCGGAGATGCCGAAGAGCTTCAGGACGTGGCCCAGAACTTTGGTCTCGATGAGGGTGAATGCAGGCGCTACTTCAAATGTATACCTGGGAAAAATGATTTTTTTTAAGGCCACTGAAGCATCAGAGAGAGGTTTTTTTCAAGATTATGCAGTGCTAGCTGAAAACATTTCGACGTCCTAAGTACCTATTTCTAGTCTAGACAATGGTGCTTAGCTCTGTCCGGGGTCTTCGATTCATTTCAGATGAGCTTGTGGTACCCCTTGTTCATCTGACACTAATAGTGTGAGAAATTAAATATACATATCTACTATGTATTGTTTTCATCCCAGAAGGGCCTGTCTGAATGTGTAATTAGAAAGGAATAAGAAATTCGGCGCGCCGCACGAGTCTTGCGACGGAAGATTTGCCGATCGCGTGGGTTTTGACGGTTTTCCTCAATAATTCTGAAAGTATACTTGTGATTGAAATTTTGCTAGTCAAATCCTTCGACTATATCACTAGCTATTTTATACCTAACACACACAGAGTAGAGCAACGGTTCAGAGTAAAGGTGTATATTAGACAATTAGTGAAAATTAGACATATTTTCATATTTTTTCTATCGACGCAACTTCAAGCTTTTAAGGATTTTTTTAGTGTTTGCCCTTGGAACTATAGTTTCGTTTCTGTGAATATTTTCTATATTTCCTTCATTAAAATGTGTACAAATTCAAAATAAATCTAGTATTCCCCCGGTTCCATAAAATAGATTAAGGACTAGTGCTACTGCCTGAGCAACCCAAGATCCACAACCCGCTACATAATCGCCAGGCAGCATCAGCCACCCTTCCGCGCAGTATCAAAGTTACAAGGAATACTTTATGTTTATTATTCTGTAAATGGATGCAACTGCGTAGTTACTTTTTGGGCCATTTCCGCATATCGACAACGATTGTTGCCTATTTTGTGTGAAACGAGGTAGCGTTACTTTTACCACCCCAGCTCCGCGAAGCCTAGCCATGTTTTCAGGTTGCTAACTGCCTCCTTTAGTGTGCACGGAGTCCAAGATGTAGGTACCTCCGTAACTCGAACATATTTATTTATTTATTTATTTAAAACTTTATTGCACAAAAGACAAACTTAATGTACAAAAGGCGAACTTAATGCCATGAGGCATTCTCTACCAGTCAACCTTAGGGCAAAGCAGAAAAGATTGTAGGCGGCGCGTTTAAAACTAAAAGAAATTGTTATTGAAAGAATTAGAGTCCTAATACACATAAATTAATTATCAACTACTTAAATACATAAAGACACATACATACATTACATAAATAAATAAATATATATATACATATATATACATAATATACATAACCGATTCGTGAGACTGATACTTAATTGATCTTTAAACTGCCAGCAAATAAATCACGCAAAGATTTTTTGAAAGCAAACTTGTTGGGAGCTTTTCTAATGTTAGGGGGAAGACCGTTTCAGAGACGTGCTGCCTGAATGGCGTAAGAGTTAGACATGAAGCTTGTTCTATGAGTGGGGATAGAAAGAGAGAGATTGCCAGTAGAGCGAAATTGACGGTCACGAGAAGCACCATAAAAGTGAAAGAAGTACTTAAGGTATTCAGGGGAGTGTGGATCATTGAGAATGGAATAGAGATTGCAGAGCATACGAATATTACGCCGTTGACGAATAGGGAGCCAGCCCAACTGGGAACGAAACGAGGACACATGATCATATTTCCGGAGACAGAAGATAAAGCGGATACAATTATTAAGAAGACGGTCCAACTTGTCAAGTAGCTCTTCATTTAAGTCAGGATAGCATACATCACTATAGTCGATAATGGGTAGGATTAAGGTGTTAACTAATAAAGTTTTAGTTTTGACTGGCAAAAAGTGTCTGAGTTTGTTAAGAGCGTGAAGGGTGCCCGTAACCTTCCGACTGATTTCGGCAACCTGCGGTCTCCAGCTCAAAGTACAATCCAAGTGCACACCTAAATCCTTTACAGACGGGCTAAAAGGTATAGGAGTGCCATTGAAACACACCGGCCTAATCGTATCCAGATCCAACTTGGCCAGCTGACGAGAGCTACCGATAATAACGGCCTGACATTTGGCGGGATTTACAAATAGGCCAAACTTTTCTGACCACTGCTGAATATGAGCGAGGTCCCTGTTTAGCTTTTCCGTAGCGGCTAACATATCCGTTACTTTACACTGGTCGTAGAGCTGTAAATCATCGGCGTAAAGATGGTATGCGCAGCAAAGTTCGGCGGTGATGAAGTTAATAAAAGTGAAGAAGAGAAGCAGGGAGAGAATACCACCTTGAGGTACGCCAGTAGCCAGATCGCACCAGTCCGACAAAGCCCGATCAACTCGGACTGCTTGCTTGCGGCCCCCAAGGTAAGCAGAAAACCATCTAAGGGCTGTAGATGAGACATTTAGATGGTTGAGAAGAGCAAGGAGAATGTCATGATCAACAGTGTTAAAAGCGTTTGAGAAATCAATCAAAATGAGTACTGTGACCAATTGATCCTCCATGCCACGTCTGATGTCATCAGTTACCTTAATGAGAGCAGTACAAGTACTGTGGCCAGGTCGAAAACCAGACTGAAACGGGCTCAACAGTTTGTTAGAGTGTATAAAGTCAGAGAGTTATCTGTGAGCCGTGGCTTCAGCGATCTTCGATAGAAAAGGGAGGATACAGATGGGTCTGAAATTACTAGGCAAGGTAGGATTACTAATTTTGGGAAGAGGAATAACAAATGCTTTCCGCCAGAGCTCAGGGAATTCGCCATTTACCAAAGAAAAGTTGATGATGTGAGTTATCACAGGAAGCACACAATCAAGAATTGCGACTATCATGTGACGACTCACATCATCACAACCAACGGCTTTAGATTTGATGGCCCGAACAATGTCTTTTACATCAGTTTGAGAGGTTGGGTTGAAAGAGAAGAAAACAGACAGGGAAGAGGAGGGAAGGGACGAAATAATTGAAAGAGTTTATGCATATTCATTTTATGCAATACTTATGTCGGCATGGCATAAAGAAGGTCTAAATTCTAATATGTCCTTTTCTTCGAATGATATTATATAATAATTTAAAAGATTATTCAATACATAAGATTATGCGAAACACTTAAATAATTAATTTAATAACTTTAATGACTCATAAATCAACTAAGTATGCGAACAATTATCTCAATTCTCTAGTTTGTATTATTTACTACTAGGTTATCAACTAATAAATGTCAAGTATACAACTGGTTAATTGGTTATACAATCACGCCGACCTATGTATGCGAATGGTGTAAGTACATACATACATACTCGTAGTCTACTTTCGACATGAAATACCAGATTCCGTCGTCAAAATGTCGAAAAATTCGATTGGCAAGTGAAAGATTAATAAAAATATAACAAGTGCTACCTAATTAAAAAAAGTAGGTAATTATAAATAACTAATGAATGTACTGTGTATTGTAATTGTCATACGATACTAAATAATGGAAACTTTTCCCACTTTGTTATCTCTTCTGTAGTAGTAATCGTAAAGTAGTTTTAGTTGTCAGCCTTTTTACCGTGTTTATGATAGGTACATACTTTATTATTTTTTCTACCTAGTACTTGTTGTATATAAACGTACACTTGTATTATTAAACTAGGCTTATAGAAATTGTAAAAAAAAAATGACAGAATTGGCTTTTAATTTGTTTACTGAACTATGAATAGTAATGGAAACAGTTTCCCGCAGCTGCACCTACCTACTAAAAGTTCAAAGCACTAAGAAGGAAAGGCTAGTGCACAAGGTAGACGAGATCCAGTAAGCATTTGGTGAAGGTGAACCAGACATCAAGTAAGTTTTTACCTATTTCCAAACTTAGTTAAGCTGGCATAACTACTAACTTGTAATCTACTAAGAGTACTAAGGTTTTTAATACGGATATTAAACAGCGAATGATCGCTCACCTATTGCGTGACCAATCATTGCCCTTTCAAGAAATACATATTGGCTTCAGAATTATTGATATCTACCTGTTGCATTAAGAGGATCGGTAATGACTTAATATAACAAAAGCAATAAAATGTAACGGTAGTTACATAAAATCTTCTTTGTTGCGCTATACAACCACAGTTTGCAAAATAAGTTAGGTATTTATTAATCCAAACTTTATTGCACAAAATACAAAAAAAAATACAAATGGTGGTCTTAATGCCTAAGGCATTATCTACCAGTCAACCAGTCATCAGAAAACCTTAAGTTATATGAAACTTTCAAAAAATATCTATAATACGCAAGTTTCGTTCATTTTCGAAATAAGAAATAAGCGGGATAGTGTGCGCCGGGGCGAGCAATTTGCGAACATTGGGTACAAGCGAGGTTCCTTGAAACTCATCGGAACTCTAGTACAGACGACTTTATTTACAAATTACTTACTGACTGGTGTTGAAAGCCTCTGTGATCCAAGCAGCAGAGAGCCCATAAGGATCAGTGGCCCCGAACAGCTGATTACGGAAGGTGGGCTTGTTGGTCTTCACGCTGTATTGCAGCACTTGACGCACACAATGTTCTAAGCTCTTCTCGTCTGTAGCCTCTGAAATGTCTAGCTGGAGAATTTTCTGAAACGTCAAAATTCACGTTTTTGAACTAGGATTGAATTTACAATTCTAATGGTATCTAGCAACTGTCCATACGATAATCTTAGTCTGATACGTAAGGTGAGCGCCATGTGAGCGCCAATTGCCTAGAGTCCAAGTCGATCGTCAAGGACGTATCGAAACCCGTTCAAACCCATGCCAAATTGTTAAATCTGAATCGACCTAGGGGAACACTTTTCAAAGTCACAGTTTAAAACTCCATAATTTTGCGTTCACTGACCTACATAGTTTCATTCACGACGACGCATGCCTTTATTTGTATTGTCATGTTATTAGAGTTTAGATTTGACAAATCTGCGCGCCATCGTGGATGACGTGGATGACATCAACATACACAACACAAAATACATCATCTAAGCGTTCCCAACCAGTAGAAAATTGCATCTGATGTTTTATGATCTAAACCGTGTTGCCGATCAAATCAAATTTGTATTTAAAGAAAATATGGCCGCAAACCTGAACAATTGAACATTACTCATAGAAGAACATCATAAGTCATAAGTCATCATTACTCATAAGAATATAGGTATCTCATATCCAGCAACAGCGTCATCGTTTTTGTATTTAAATATTATGGGGAAAATACCTGCCTAGTGGCGTACCTATTACCTTCAATTCGTTATTAACTAGATTCTGAATAAAATATAAGAAATATACAAGTAGTATCTTCCTTTTTTTTGTCGTAGCAGTTAAAGAAGTTAACACCTCCCACCCAAGTACGAGTATGTCACTATTCTTCTGGTCCGAGTATTTCAAGGACCCAATATAAGTTTATATCGGATGCTGTGAAGCTAAGTATTGTTAAGCGTTCTACCGCTGTAAGTAATTAAAATTTAATGAGTAATTGAGTCTAGTTAACTAACTAGACCCCCGCCACGCACACTAATTTACGACATTTGACTCTCTTCCTAAGTAGCTAGTATGGATGTCAGGCTAAACATTGTGGTTTACTCAATGAGATAGCAAAACATATATGTTTATTGCAGTAACTGTAACTAGCGGCTTCGCCTTGATACTAATGTTAATGTAAGGGTGCACTAATTGCGGAAGAAACATTTTTGTTATCTCGTCTATATCAGAGCAAATGATATTTTTATGATATGTGGCGATGTCACGGAGAGTCAAATTCTCACGAACTGTAAAAAATTAAGACTACAAACAGATTATAGTGTCGAATTGCAAAATTTTATGGTCTGATCGTGACATAATGGCCTATGGCCACTTATCGCCAAGAAGGCACGTCGCCTTTTATCACTTTCTCGAGTTAAATAGATCCTACGTCCAGTATAAAATTTGGCCAAAAAAAGAAAGTTACCATTATTTTCATGTAGAACATTTCTTGTGGCACGAATGAACCGGGTGTCTGTTTGCATAGCATGATATTGCGAGAAATACCGGCTCGTGTGGATGTACTCATCAAACAGCCGAATCACCGCGGTTTCAAATTCAACGGGATTTTTTGAAAAATTATCATAGGTCGATATTTAAGTAGATATTGTGTTTGTACTAAGAGAAAAAAGTTACAAATAAAAGCAGAACCTTAGCTTAGATAATATTGAGAATAGATTTTACATAGGATTTTGACCGCAAATCGAACTTCTAGCCTGTTGATTACAATCTTTCCACCACTAAGAAGCTCGTGTGAAATGCATAAATAGGTACCTAACGATAGGACTTCCTAGTTAATGAATATTAAACTTTAAATTATTCATCAGTCCTTTAGTTTAGAATAAACGATAGAATATGTATAGGTATGTTCATAATCAACCGAGTGCAATACCTACCTCTAAATCCTTTGGGTGCTCAAACTTGACAAGGGGCGCATCTACTCCTAACTCTTCTTTTACTATATTAAACACTTTACTAAGAAACGAATGACCGTTGACATTCATTTTGTAAACAAACAAATCTCACTGCATCTATGAATGAATAGGTGTAACCTAAGCAAGGGACCGCGGCAGACTGCGCGTAGGCACGGTTCACCCGGAATCATATTGTTTGTAGTATTTTGCCATTATTTACACAGGACCTCGCTCGTTAATGAGCCTATTGACAACACCGATATTGGATACGTTAAGGACCACACATCCATTCTGGCCTTCCGGGTAAAATATGAAGTTAATAACCCTTCAACCATGTCGATGTCTGATTACAGTGATTACAGATATTGTCGTTAACGGAAAGTTACGGAGTAGAAAGGGTGATATCTAACTTGTGTAATGTGTGGTACGGCACACAATGTGGAAGTAGATAAGGTCATGGTTTGATCTCACTGAACAAGTAGGTAAATAATATAAAAACTAAAAAAGTCGCCATCAGATATGTATATCGGAGCAGCCAAGGCGCTCACAAATATTTGAACACGCCTCTATTGTCAAGGAGTTAAAGTGCTTGTTCACATATTTGTGAACACCTTAGCCGCTCCGATATATCTGATAGCGACTGTACTTAAATATAGGTTGATATTGCAGTGCACTTATTGATATTGAGTTGGACCAATGAGACCACAAACGTATAAGTTATTGATAAGACATAAAAAACATATCGACAATAAATACTGTAAATACGTAATGAACTCCATTGAACCACAAGTGACAAAGATTGAAAATCTACTTACAGTAAAATACCCTCGATCTTTCTTAAACTTTAGACAATAGATATTTAAGTATAGGAGCTCTACCAAATAATCGAAAATGCAATACCCCGTTCTCTTTTTATCTTGCTTTGCTAATTGGGTTTCAACTACGCTACCATAAAAATAAAACGAAATTACCAAATCACTAACGTGTAACGCTTTTATAAGGGTTCTACGAAAACAAATCCATCGCATGCGATTTTTGATAGGTACCTGCAATGCGAGCTTGTGGCATTTGGTCAATCGAATGAAATCGTTGTGCCTCGGTGATCTACAATAAGTGCAAAATCGCAGTCAACTATCGATGACGTAACGTCTGTAGAGCCGGGCCTAATAAACTTAAGATTTGCATAGTTAACATAATATTGTAGTTGTATACCTTCTCTTTTCAACTCAAATAGGTACATACATAACGTATCTAGTTATGTTTGTTTTTACTAATGAATCAACATCCCGACCAACTAGATTATTCACATGTTGATTAGGTTAAGCTAAAAGTGACTTTGAGGTTAAGACAATTTCAAAATTCCTGTAATTTAAAATAATTTACTGCAGACAAAATGAATTTCATAAAGCAACGAGCCCGTTCTCGAAGAAACTCTATAAACATAATGTCGGCTGCAGACAAGTGGAAAAACATGAATAGAAAGAAATCACGACGAGACGAGGATTCGGACGAAGACGAGGATGAAGAAGAACCAAAGTTGAGTGAGGTAGACTGGGAACAGGAGTTCTTCCAAGAAAGATTAAACCGGCTCTCCTCTGACCAAGATATCGAAGTACAGCTTACCAAGAAGCAAACGTTACTGTTAGCCACGTTACTTCCAGACGAGATCATACAGACGGAAAAGTTAGTTTCTAATGACCATTCCCTGAATTTGAAAGATGTGTGTAAATTTTTCAAGAGTGAATTTGTTACAGTTTTGATTCGACTGAACCGAAACGCTTCGTTGGCGTGCTATTGATGGCTGACGTGTCGGGATACACCGCACTGTCCGAGCGCTACAGCAACACAGGCAAAGGTGGAACATACCGATTGACTGCTACACTTAACGCGTACCTCGGATCCCTCATAGAACTCATATACAACCACGGCGGAGACATACTTAAATTCGCAGGCGACGCCTTTTTAGCACTTTGGAAAACTGATAAACGGACTTTTCTATGCCATACCATCCACACAGCGATAACATGTGCACTCTTAATACAACATTCGTTTTCATCCTACGAAACCGACGTCAAAGTAAGTCTCAAAGTAAAGCTAGCTATCTCAGCGGGAAATTTAATTTTTGCTACAATCGGTAACAAAATACCGATGAGTTACGTTATTTTTGGGCTACCGGTAATCGAGGCTAAATTAGCCGAAAGCCTTTGTACTTCAGGTGAAGTAAAATTAACGCCTAACGCTTGGGGCCACTGCTATTCACGAAATTACGACTACGTTATTAAAGAAAACGGGCACGTCACGATTAGGGCCATACTATACGATCCTCGCGAGAAGGACGTTTCAAAACCTTTTGCAGGACTAGGGGCAATGGTTAAAACCAAAAGAAATTTTGCTGCTCTTGAAAATCTTCCAGATTCTGTATGGACGTCTTCAAACGGTTTAACTGCTGAAAATGCAATAAAATATGAAGCGCTTACTTTCAGGCAGAAGATTTTACTTGCTGAGGATCGAAATATCGGGCCAGAATTGCGAAAATTTATGATTCGTCCCGTGCTCACTCAGATCGACGCGTTGCAGCCATTGGAGTACCTCACGGAAATGAGACAAGTATCTGTTTTGTTTGTAACCCTCAAGCCCAGAAATTGTCCACATCAGCAGCTCATCACAATAGTCAACAATTCCTACGAGACCATGTGTGAAATTGTTTATAAATCAATGGGATGTGTGAACAAAATCATACTGTTCGATAAAGATGTAATGATTTTAATTATTTTTGGCTTGAGAGGCTTTAAACATGAATCAGAAGCTCAAGCTGCATTAAAATGTGCATGTGGTATAAAAAAATCTGTCGGTGCTTTAGACGGCGTGCGAGAGGTATCTATCGGGGTGACTACCGGGCAGGTGTACTGCGGGGTCGTAGGACATCCTTTGCGGCGGGAATTCACTGTAATAGGAGCCACCGTTAATAAAGCGGCAAGGTTAATGTGCTACTTCCGTGACAAAATCACATGCGACGAATCGACCTTCGTGAGTAGCAAAATGTCCAGTAACGGATTTACTCTGCAACCGGCAGTTGACCTTAAAGGTATTCAGCATGCAGGTAAAATTTTTGAATACAGTGAAGATATACGAGTAAAAGAATTGTATGATATTCCAATGATACCACAACTTCTGAACCGAGAGGATGAGATGGAATACTTTGAAAATTGGCTCGATGATGCGCATCACGCTTATAGAGATTTTGACGCTCTTTTGTTGGTTGGTGAACCAGGAATAGGAAAAACTAGATTAATAGAGTGGATGGCCCGGTATGCACGAGGGTGCGGGTACAACGTCTGCAGTCTCACATTGACCTCTATACACTCCGCAACTCCATACTTAGCTCTAACTCAAATAATCAACCAGATATTAGGGCTTTCAGAACCAATTGAAGATTTCAAAAAAGAAGAGATAATTGTACAGCTATTAAAAGTATACGACGAAGATCTTTGTTTTCTTAACGACGTTATTAAAACTCGCTTCGCGTATCATGAAGGAGTATACAGCCAGGATGCAAAACAACGTGACGAGAAAGCAAAAAGTATTTTCGCAAAACTTATGCAAAGCATACCTGATACACACGTCATATTTTTAGATGACTTACAAAGCTTGGATCAATTCTCATGGGAGTATATTTCTATAATGATAAATTCACAGAAAATATTTACCATATTAACAGTACGTCGAGGAAAAGTTAGCTCTATACAAACATGGATGTACGATGTCTTTACTAGTCATAATATAAGGAAAATCATTTTAGGCCCATTAAGCTCAAAATGGATTCCACCACTTGCTTGTCAGATATTAGACGTGGCTGCAGTTTCCAGTGACTTATGCAAAGCACTGCAATTGAAATGTAAGGGAATACCTGGAATCATGGAACTGTTCATTATACATCTATTCTCCAGCGGCGGTCTAGATATAAAGAAAATTCAAGAGCAAGCACTTGACGAGTACCGTAATGACGAATTACAATTCCCACCAGCTGAATTTTTACATCCGCAAGCTTTAAATATAAGGAACCAGCCTACTTTAGACCATTTGGTACAAGAAAATAAAACAGATGAAATAGGAATTTGTAGTGTAACTGAGAAAGAGAAATTAAATACAAACATTAATGTAGAAACTACAGATGCATTAATAATGATGCAAATTGACGCGCTTACTCCTTATCAACAATTGTTGTTAAAAATTGGCTCCGTAATAGGAGATGTAATGTCACGAGATTTATTGGAAAATATAATGTACGAAAACAACACAATAACAACAGCGAAGGCAATCAAAAGATTATTTGCCATGCAAATTTTAACTTGTGCAAATACAATAAACAGTAGATGGCACCGTAGGTCCACTAAGGCTTCGTGGAACAGCAGTATCACGTCAGTAACTCCGTTGCCATCATGCGAATGCACTTTTGATTTCGATCCTGAATGCAGTTTTGGTTTACCTAAATACGCTTTTTGTAAATTGTTGAAATTTAAAGGTAAAAAAATAAGAAAAACTTTTTACGAATTACTTCCAATGAATCAAAAAAAGGAATTTCATGCACGCATCGTTACCTATTTAGAGAGTAACAAACACAAATGTCGCAGTTGCGGTGGAACCATCATGGTTGTTCAGTCCCTAACGGAATTAGAGAATGAAGGCGAAAAACATATCTTTAATGAAAGCACCAAGGGTGAAGATGACGAAGATGAAGACAACAATTCTCGAGAGCAAAAGGATATAAGCGAATCACGTTATATTATTTCGGACTCAGCAAATAATAATACAGAAACACGTAAAAGTACTAGTGTTGCAGATTTACCAACAGAATGGTTACATACAAGTTTCACATCAGTAAATTCACAAACTGTTCCAATTTTGAAATCTAATAAAGAGGATTCTATAGTGAGACGCCGATCCACTAAAAGAGTGACTGTTTCCAGCTTTGTCTTTAAAAATAGTAGCAGCTATCAGCTAGACACATTTAATGTGTTTGATATGCTGCGTAAGGTAACAGAAGCCGAAAGTATGAGCGATTGGCACGAACTCGGTGTCATTGACAGCGATGACGAAGATCATAAAAACAAAGAACTATTCAGTATAAAAATAGAAAAAGGTGTTTCAGAAACCGATTTCAGTAGGTGTACTTGTGCTGAACTAAAAATTATAATTTATGAACAAATGATTTATCACGCAAGTATAGCTGAAATGAAATTTAAGGAAATTGAATTCACTATTGAATTATGCTACCTATATCTACTTGCAAGTAATGTTGATGATGCACACCTAAAACTGGATCATGTTGTAACTTTGTGCAATCTCCCAGAAGTTCACGAAGTTATAGACTCTTGTGACATAAAGAGATTTTTAGGGAAAATTTATACTTTAAAAGCTGCTGCGTGTCTAGCAATAGGAAATCACTCTGCTGCCAAACTGGCCATTGGAAGGGCAGTGCGTATTTACCACATTAATCTTGATAATGTAGCGGAATTCCTTAATTTGCGTACTTTAGTAGATAAAATTAAAATAAAAGGAAAGAAATATCGATTACACAAGGCGAAGATGGCAGCGGATTCCATCCTGTGTTTAAATATTTGCACTTTACTGTATTCCGCCTTAGGAGATGGAACTGCAGCCAGACTACATGCATACAGAGCTCTGAAATTGGTACAGAAAGTAGAATGCAATGTGGTAGACATGTGCGACGTGTTTAGCAATGCTATACATGTAGACCTCGTATTGGGATTTATAGAGTCAACAGCTGATACACTGCATATAGCGATATCGAAATTACATCATTTGCCGCAGCCTTTTCAGTCAGGAGATTTGTATGCTCTCGGGAAAGTGTTTATGGCTGCGTTTCGTGCAGGAGTGGCGCGTGGCGCGCTCGCCTCGGCTATAAAAACAGCCTTTCGGGCAATGGCTGTCAGTCGATTTCTTCGTGCCTACAATGTATCTATGGAGATTATACCTGATTTATTTTATATTTTACTTTGTCGTCGCCGCATTACAGAAGCGGTAGACGTTCTCAAAGAGGCTTCGATCATGAGTAAAGAACGCAGTTCATTGGATTGCGAAACTTGGTATTATGCACTTTGTATAGATCTGATATTAGACACTGGGTTCCAACTGGAGACACCTACTGAAATAAGTAGATACGCTGAGTATGTCATACAAACCCCCGAGTCGAATGCTGGACGACGACGTCTCATGGCGGGCCTTTGGACTTATTGGCTACGAGCTGACCAGGAAAAGAGAGCCAAACGCTTTGAAGCCGAAGTTCTGGTATGGGTGTCACGAGAAGAAGAAGACGGATCTTTAACGACTCTCATAAGTTCAATGCGATTAGCTGAAGGTATGCTGGAAAGTTTAGCAAGGAAAATGGATGATTTGCGAAAGGTAACTAACCAGAATTTCGGTTGCTTAGCCTATCGATGATTCGTCAAATGTGTTTTCAATTACGAATTTGCTTTTAGGTAGTTGATCTCATGGAACTGCGTTCGTTGGCGGACCAGAAGCTGATTTCACTGGAACATGATGCAAAAATGTGCCGCGTAATTTATCCTAGGTGGATTACATTAAGAGCAAACTCACTATACTTATCAGGTCGTCGCTCAGCAGCAACCGCTGCATTCAATCAGGTAAATCGGGTGCAGTCATGAGCTGTAGATATAGTCGAAGCCACTCCCCTGGGTAGCAGTTTGATTACAAGGGGAGTCAACTACTTACCTTTGCAGCTGACTATAGGTATGAGTACATAAAATAGGTAAAACTCGTGCAGGTGGTGAAATAAAAAATATATAAATATCCGATTAGTTACAAACCTATTACAAAACTTACGTTAATACCTCAATTGTAACAATCTAGCGATTATACTTATATAAACACGACCCCTTGACGTCCTTTGGGCTAGCTGCAAAGCCAGCGTACCAATTAAATGGACACACGGTCAGCAGCAGAAGCATCTAAATAAGCGATGGTAAGGGTGAAGTGTCCAAATGATGTACGAGTACACACGCGCTTACTTTACTAACAATACAGTTTTGTTCAGAACATTTGGTACACCTCACCCGCTTAACTACTTCTGCTGCTGTCTGTACACAATATAGTAAAACATTGTTTTTAGAGGGTCGATCCATAATACTATTACTTATTCTGTGGTCGAAATCGGAGAAACATGAAATTTGTGAGCATAACTATTGTGAGCTTGTTCAGCAGTGTATGCACTGTACATGTCACACATCATTACCCAAATATTTCAGGCCCTAGACGAAGCTCGCAAGGTTCATAACCGACTGGAAGAAGCCATCACCCAGGCTGCGACCGGTCAGTCAACGATTTGGCTTTCCAACGCCCGGTCTGGACGCTTCATAACCTGGCGGGATGGATGTCAACTCGCGCGGGAATCGTGGCATCGATATCTTTATAGAATAACAGCTATTCGATAATGAATAAAGTTGGTTGTACATTATACACCTAAGCCCCTAAAGCTACTGTTTTATTTACGGGGAAATCACATTGCGCATTGCTTCCGACAATTTGCAATTCAAAGTTGCAGGAATATTTAGATTACTCTGAACCTACTAAAACTTTAGGTAAACAAAATACATATGTAAAGTTCATAAAATATGAGATATAAGCTTGCCTCCAGAATCAGGTGAACTAAATTGACACGAGATTGACAGATAAAATGATGTCGATAAGTAAGATATTGCAATTACTATCCATGTGATAATTATAAAGGGGTCACAAACGATTTCGATTTATGAATGTCACGAGAAAAGTGGTTGATTCGATTGTAAGATTGTGACGTTACCGATTAAATCAGGAGGTGCGAACGCGAAAATGCCTAATTTCGATGTTAGTATCAGGCTGATGCAACTAGGAACAAAATAAGTTTTGTATGGAACTTGTTTCGCAAATCTTTGCCAACGAAGAAAAATAAAACGTCAGTGCTATTTATTCTGTCAAGTTTACATCAAGTCAACTGTCAGCCTAATTGTTTTGTTTGTTATTGAGGCCTCAATGTTTTGTTCGGGTATTTCGTGCAATTTCTTTATTATTTAGTGAAAATATCGAAAATAGTGAACCGTGATCAGAGTAAAGAACGAGTTTGTTACAATGCCACCGAGAAAACGGTTTACTAAGTGTGAAATATGTGGCAAGCGAGCCACTCGAGAAAATCACGAAAAAAGGGATTTTATGGGCAAAATTTTCCTTGGATAAAAACCGGTACGTATTGCTTTAGATACTTTTGACCTTATTCTGGTGCAGCAGGCTTTAAACACATCGAAAATTTGATATTTTATATTATTTTTAGTTGTGAACTAGGGATGTACTAAAACTATCGATAATTGTATGTTTATTTGTATATCAGTGTAAGTAATAAAATAAAATATGTGAAATTTCCTGAGAACTTGCATGCAATATGACACAAAATTAATTCGTCGAAGATTTTCAGTGGAAAAGTATCTATCATCTATGCATTAATGGTCATTATTTAACATATTTTTTTAAATCTAGTAATTATTTAATATATTAATCCGAAATGTAAGTAAATTAATCTCTCTTTTTGTGATTGATAAAAAATATTATACGACATTATTACACAAATTGACTTAATCCCATAGGAAGCTCAATAAGACATGTGTTGTGGGTACTTAGACAACGATTAATACATATAAATACATAGAAAACACACATGACTCAGGAACAAATACGCATGGTCATCACACAAATAAATGGCCGTACCAGGATTTGAACCTGAGACCATCGGCTTCATAGGCAGGGTTACTGCCCAGTAGGCCAGACCGGTTCTCATGATTAACAGACATATAAATACATAAAAAGTTAGAGCATTGATAAAGGGTTGTTGATAATTGGATGCCAAAAAAACATGATTTATAGATGCATATTAGCGCTAAATAATCAGTTAATCATCTCATTAGCAAACACTTGGAATATAAACTGTTCATAACCAAGGCTGTATGTTTTCAGATGCAGGCAGTGAGTCAAATTTGTTGGGAGCGAAGACCTGATACATCTTCCCATAGAAAAGTTACATATATTGAAACATGTATCTGCAGATCATTTTCAAAATAGTGCTTTTAATAAAAAAAATTAAGAAAAATAATAGTGAAGGATTTTATAATTACATTCTGAGTGTAACGAGGTATTCTAAAATAGAATCCTAGCGTAGTGAGGGTTTCAAGTGTTAACGCCTAAGAGTGGTATTCCACCTATACAATTTCTTTGTCCAATGTGTATTGCGTCTCACATTTTGCTTAATGACAGAGTGAGACGCAATGACATTGGACGAAGAAATTGGATAGGTGAAATACCACCCTAAGGTGGAAATATTTTTGCTACCGCGCGATAAATTTACATACTAATTTTCACATCACCTATGAGGAAATTATTATGGTACAAATAAAAAAATAATAATTAATGGTAATTAAATTAAATAATTTAACCTAAGAAGTATGGAAAAAGAGGAAAAAAAAGTGATCCCTCCTAGTAGGGAAGAAAAGTGCTACTTTGATCCTTCCTAGTGGTGAATAACAAGGTGTTCTAAAAAAAAATCGGGTCCACATTAAGCTCGACCACGTATTAGTCCACTCATAGAACTATCCACTATATACAACTTAAATGTGGACTCGATCCTAACTTGATTTCGAGTACAAAATTTGACAAGAGTCTATATTTCAACCCTCCCCATTTTATCGATATCGATAAGAAACGCAAGCGTGTAGCGTACTATACTATTTAAATTGCTTATGTTGGTACTATGGTTCTTTGACAGTTCTTTGTCGTACATTTTTGAAACATGATTTGCGAAACAAACTGATTCCACTCGCTAGTAAGTAGCTCTTTGGAGGTAAGTTTAGGTACTTATGCGTCAAGTTATGCGTTGACAAGAACTACTGGTAACAAATATCTTCAGGAAATTAGGTACATAACGGATTATAAACTGTTCGAAATTCGCGCCAGGAGGCCTACCGCGAAAATCGAAGTTCGTCAATTGCGGGCATTTTTCTGTCACTCTAATTACGTGGTAGTGAGAGTAAAAGAGAAAGATCCCCGCAATTTGCGAATTTCGATTTTCCTGGTAGGCCCCCTGATCTAAAGCAAATTTGTGCGTTTAGTTTTTTAACGAACTATTTAGAAAAAGGTACCGCGTTAGTTAATAAATATTACCAATGCAAAAGGTTTCAAAAGTGCTCAAATAAATAAGTAAAGGTAATTATCTAGGTTTGAGTAAGTTACAATTTATAGATGACAAACAAATAAGATAGGAAGAAATATGTACATACGAAACGAAACGTACTACTGACATTCTTCTGACATATATGTGTAGACCAATAGTGGGACCGGATTTTTGCCCTATAAGTTTCGATAATTCTAAAGAGTGAAAAGTGATGTTTATCTGGTATGGGACATATTTTTAAGCATATTTGTAATATATGAAGAAAATTTAGAACGAGCGTTAGATATAAATAAGGTATTTATGTATTTTTATTGATGAATTTTGAATATTGAATTAAAGTACAAAATTTAAGCATCGTCTTTTATAATATGTATGAAGCTTTATGCTATCAAATTTTTAGAAAAAAAATCAACGTGCTACTTTGTCAAACTCAAATTAGCTTATTATTTTGTCAATATTGAATTAAAGTTTGAAAAATCCACAATATCATATCTAAATTCTTAAGTTAATAGGCAAGGCAAAAAATTAGAAGAATAGGATATGTGCTTTACAATTAATATGCGTTTTTTTGTCCTGTAAGATCTAATATTGAATTAAAGTCCGTAGAGATAAGTCTATTACTATAAAATAATATATGCAGCCATTTTATGGAAAGGTAGAAATATCTGTATGTAGCTTGCATTGTAATAGTAAAATCAACTTAAAAAGGCGCGAAATTCATAACCACGCCGCGCTGGTCCGTCAACATGTCGGCTCGGCGCGCGGGAGCCTATCGTAGCCGACCTAGTGAGCGATAGATACCTCGCCCCGCCCGCGCCCCCCGCTCAGCTTCTCAAGCGCTGTTTGTCTTTTCTTTCAAATCATTCATTTGTTTATTTATCGTGCACATCAATTAAATGCGGACATTACATGAATTTAATTATAGAATAAAAGTTATTATGACTTCAAAATGAGTGAAAAATGTTTGATATGTGTACTGTACTGACTTAGTAACAGAGAAAAAACGAGGAATTGAGCAGTTAATAACTGCGAGCAAATAATCTTTCTTGGTGATGGGAAAGTTAAATATTTCTACGGGAAGGAGGAACTACGTTTCCATAAAAAGTGTAGATTATACATTGAGTCGAAGGCTATACCGGCGTACAAAAGACTAATGGAGGTGGCATCAGAGGGCTTACCGCGAACCACGTTCGACGTGTTGCCTCCCTGTCATACTTACGTACGAATTTACAAGTGCGACAGAGAGGTAACACGTCGAACGTGGTTCGCGATAGGCCCTCAAATGTACAGCCAAGTGACGATGATGAAAATTACATTTTCAAAACTTTTGTCTTTTGTTACCATTGTGTTAGCCGCCTGTACTTACTTTCAACATATATTAGTAGTTTATGTTACTGCTACATAATAAAAGGCATTAAAATACACGAGTGTGGGCTTAGGAAACGAACGAAGTGAGTTTCTTAAAAAGATCACACGAGTGTTTTAATGCCTAATTATCTTATACCTTTAAACGAGCAATTCTTGTATATATATATATTTCCGGGATCTCGGAAACGGCTCTAACGATTTTGCTGAAATTTGGTATATGGGGGTTTTTGGGGGTAAACAATCGATCTAGATTAGTCTTATGTTTGGGAAAACGCGTGTTTTCGAGTTTTCATGCGTTTTTCTTTCGACGCAGAATATGGTCGCTAATTTCGTGTTGCCGGCCACTGTCCGTCTGGTCCAGCGGGTTAAGACGCGGACTGCTAAACGAGTGTTACGGGTTCGAATCCCGCCTGGTGCCTAACTTTTGTTTTTTTTTTATATGTTCAATTTTATATATAATTTTTTAATTTTTATTGTTTTAGACAAGTTTAATTTAGTAAAAGAATGTAGTTAAGATTATCACCTATACACCACCATATTACAATAAATAGTTAGTTATAACCGAGCAAAGCTCGGTCGCCCAGGTACTGTATAGTTATTGCAGGTAGTTCGCAATCACATTTTTAGCACAGGCATTATAAGAGAGGTATGGGCATTGTAAATGTCATCTGGCTCTGTGTGGTAGGGCACAGCACAGCGGATGTCATTCCAGATCTAGAGCAGAACCCAACTGGGGAGTGGGGAAGTACCTCCACCTTACAGAAAATCGCAGCCAAATAACACTAGACCCTACTCATAGTGTTGTGTTCCTGCCGGTGAGTAAGGTTGCCAGAGCTCAACGAGGGGTGGGAGGGTGTTAGGGTCGGCAACGCGCATGTAACTCCTCTGGAGTTGCAGGCGTACATAGGCTACGGATACTGCTTACCACCAGGCAGGCCGTATGCTTGTTTGCCACCGACGTAGTATAAAAAAAAAATAAAAAAAAAACACACAATTAAAATATTTCATACGACATGTGCTAATTATTTGTCTCAGTGTAAACAAAAATATATCATAATTATGATATCAATTTTCAAATTCAAAATGGCGGACATGTTTTATAACTTATTTTAAGAAATTATGAGTAGTTTAAGACTTTAAAAATTGTTTCTTGCTTCTGTTTGTATATGTATCATGTAGTATTTGATGTTTTCATTATTTTTGAAAGTCCTCAGGGTGCCGATTACGAAAATGACATCCATTATGGAACCCAAGATGGCGGACATTCATTTTTCTTAAAAATCGGTATGGGTGTCATCTCCGAGGTTCTTCGAGGTTCCGATTACGAAAATGACGTCCATTTTGCAATCCAAGATGGCGAACATTATTTTTTCTTAAAAATCGATATGGGTGTCATCTCCGAGGTTCCTCGGGGATCCGATTACGAAAATGACGTTCATTTTGAAATCCAAGATGGCGGAAATTATTTTTTCTTAAGTCGATATGGGTGTCATATCCGAGGTTCCTCGGGATTCCGATTACGAAAATGACGTCTATTTTGAAATCCAAGATGGCGGACATTAATTTTTCTTAAAAATCGATATGAGTGTCATCTCCGAGGTTCCTCGGGGTTTCGATTACGAAAATGACGTTCATTTTGAAATCCAAGATGGCGGACATTAATTTTTCTTAAAAATCGATATGGGTGTCATCTCCGAGGTTCTTCGAGGTTCCGATTACGAAAATGACGTCCATTTTGCAATCCAAGATGGCGAACATTATTTTTTCTTAAAAATCGATATGGGTGTCATCTCCGAGGTTCCTCGGGGATCCGATTACGAAAATGACGTTCATTTTGAAATCCAAGATGGCGGAAATTATTTTTTCTTTAGTCGATATGGGTGTCATATCCGAGGTTCCTCGGGATTCCGATTACGAAAATGACGTCTATTTTGAAATCCAAGATGGCGGACATTAATTTTTCTTAAAAATCGATATGAGTGTCATCTCCGAGGTTCCTCGGGGATCCGATTACGAAAATGACGTTCATTTTGAAATCCAAGATGGCGGAAATTATTTTTTCTTAAGTCGATATGGGTGTCATATCCGAGGTTCCTCGGGATTCCGATTACGAAAATGACGTCTATTTTGAAATCCAAGATGGCGGACATTAATTTTTCTTAAAAATCGATATGAGTGTCATCTCCGAGGTTCCTCGGGGTTCCGATTACGAAAATGACGTTCATTTTGAAATCCAAGATGGCGGACATTAATTTTTCTTAAAAATCGATATGGGTGTCATCTCCGAGGTTCCTCGGGGATCCGATTACGAAAATGACGTTCATTTTGAAATCCAAGATGGCGGAAATTATTTTTTCTTAAAAGTCGATATGGGTGTCATATCCGAGGTTCCTCGGGATTCCGATTACGAAAATGACGTCGATTTTGAAATCCAAGATGGCGGACATTAATTTTTCTTAAAAATCGATATGGGTGTCATCTCCGAGGTTCCTCGGGGTTCCAATTACAAAAATGACGTCAATTTTGGCGGTTCTTGTTGGTGCAGATTTCAAAAATAGAGACCATTTTAGAATTAAAGGTGGTTGATATGACGGCTACACACATCGACACCCATTTCAAAAAGTAGCGTCCGCCATATTTATTTTCAAAATAGATGTCATTTTTAAAATCCACACCCCTAAAAACCCAGAAAACAACACGCATGACGACTTTTTCAAAAAAGTGACGTCCGCCATCTTTATTTCCAAAATGGACGTCATTTGTAAAATTAGTACACATACATCATACAACATGAAAACTAAAAACATTTCCATCCTCTTTTGGGCAGTTGTGTAAGTCTGTGATAATCCTAGGTAGGTACGGAGACCTTGAGCGGTGTCGGCATTTACGCAAACATCAAAGGCGTCGGCCCACTGTTACTTTTTACACTGTGCTTTTAGTGTGTAAACGAAAACGTCACATGATATATCAAAAGAAAAGTTATTTTATCTTATACCTTTAAACGAGCAATTCTTGTATATATATATAATAATATTTCTGTGATCTCGGAAACGGCTCTAACGATTTCGCTGAAATTTGGTATATAGGGGTTTTTGGGGGTATACAATCTATCTAGATTAGTCTTATGTTTGGGAAAACGCGTGTTTTCGAGTTTTCATGCGTTTTTCTTTCGACGCAGAATATAGTCACTAATTTCGTGTTGCCGGCCACTGTCCGTCTGGTCCAGCGGGTTAAGACGCGGACTGCTAAACGAGTGTTACGGGTTCGAATCTCGCCCGGTGACTAACTTTTGTTTTTTTTATATGTTCAAGTTTATATATAATTTTTTAATTTTTATTGTTTTACACAAGTTTAATTTAGTAAAAAAAAATGACCTATGTAATAAGAGAAATCGACAATAGATGGCGTTACTCTGTGACAAGTGCTGTAAGGTTAAAATCGATTGTAAATAATAATAATTGTCAGTTCACATTTTACTTTTTAAGTTTATGTAGATTATCACCACCATATTACAATAAATAGTTATAACCGAGCAAAGCTCGGTCGCCCAGGTACTATATTACTAACTGTACTAGGTTGCCTTTTTAACAAGTTGGTCCAGTCCATGGTTGCCTACATTTTATTTAAAAATCGGTTAATCTAGGCGACCATTAACTGGACCAACTTTTTTAATACGGCAACTTTCAAATAAGCTTTCATATGATATATCATACGATGAAATAACAAACAAAAAAACTATCCGTACGCAATTTTACAAGGCAACCTACTTGAAATGTATCACTGTGAATTTTGTCTTACATTTATTTCTTATCAGAAATAAATAACATGAGGGTGCATATACCTTATAACGTATCTCTATATAACTATCGGTTATCAATATTAGCATTAGCGGTTAACAACAACATTCCCCTTAAAACAAATAACTATCGCGAGGAAAATACCAAGTCCAAACATCTGAAAAAAATCCGGAAAGAAAAGCTGCAACTGGCTTTTAAAATGGTACAAGGAAGGGTGGTCATCTGTATGAGAATGTGTTTTTTATGTCTCTATTTGACCCAATGGTTGACTGGTAGAGAATGCCTTTTGGCATTAAGTCCGCCATTTGTGTTTTTTTTTTGTTTGTGCAATAAAGTTTAAATAAATAAATAATATTCATGTAACGCGATAACGAATTCTACGTGAACGAAACCGCGGGCAATACCTATTATAGTAACAACAAAATAACAATTTTCTATTGCTATTAATTTAAAACACGCTTTAGGAATTTTTTTGATGGACCGTAGACGCAGTCAAGGGCACCCCGCTCCCCACTACCGTTGTTCGCTGCCTCCTGCCACAGCGCGCGGCGCGCGCAAACTTGCCGCGCGTTTGAAACGTAACGTATTTATAGTGTAGGAAATAAAGGTAGTGGACCCCGCTGTAATTCCTCTGCCAGAAAAAACTTTACAGTATGATAAAGTATCAATAAATAAAAAGTATTGTCTTAATTTCCAATAAATAATAATAATAGGATTTAAGTAAATACCTAAAGTATTCAATCGTTAATATCTTTTTACGGAAAAATGCTCCGTTCAAACTTTCTTCACCAGACATATTCATGTAACGTATTACAACAATATATGAAATATCCAAAAAAATATCCCAGCAGAAATACCAATATTAATAAAATATAATTTTTGAACGTGTCTTGGACCGGAAAATTACTCCATCTAATTTTTTCACTGAAATGCCATTTTATTGCCGTTTTATAGCTACAAAATGAAAATCTAAAAAAAAATCCATGTAACTATACTATTTTCAGAAATTGCCTTTTTACTCGCTGTGAAAAATTTCTCTATCCATTTTAATTATTGAATTAAGATCACAGTTTTATTTCCATCCAACTATAAAAACATCCAAAAAATAACGAGCGTATTAAAAACTTAACATATCGGGAGCAGTGTGTAGGGAGCGGGGTGTACAAGCGGGGTGCGGGAGCGGTACCGGCCGCCGCCAGCGCGCGCGCCGCGCCTGCCCGGCGCGGCGGTGGCAGCTTGCTACTTCTCTATTCATTCGCGTATCGCCTAGGTGCATAGGTTACTGTTTTTAAAAATATTGCTACATGTTTCTTTTTTGACCTGCCTAATGCCTGCCTGTCTGTGTAGTACCTACCGTAAGTATAGTCTCTACCGTACCTACAAATGAAGTAGGTAGGTTATGCGATGTGTCTAATTTAAATATTTATATTCTTAAATTCAATTTATTCAATTCGAGTCGTACGTATTAGGCCACCAAACGAAGGAAAAAACGGGGAAATAATTCGTGTATAAGCGAATTTTGGCATAGTTGTAGATAAATAACATACTGAAAGTACTGATAGATGGGGGTGGCGCTATTGTGTACGGGGGAGGGAGGGTTTAAATGTCCCTTTTTTAGTTTATCTTAAATAACTCGTGAACGGTGGCCCATATCAAAAAATTATCTATCACGCAAATCATCTATATAACATTTCCTACAAGACAAATTCAGTACACTTTTTACTAGGATCAATATTTAAAAAGATATTAAAGCGAGAAAATTAATTAAAATCAATTTTCTGGTCCATTTTTCTATATTTTCGTAAACGGTGGCAATTAGCAATAAACGCTGTAAAATGTAAATAATCTACACAAAACTTCTACAAAAAAGATTCAGTACACTTTGTGAAAGGATCAATATTTAAAAAGATATTAAAAAGGGAAAGTTAATAAAACCAATTCTAAGGTTCATTTTCTTTAGTTTTCGTAAATAATTTGTAAAGTATGACCCATAGCAAAAAAAAATGTCTTATACATAAATATATAAGTAACATAAAATTTTCTATAAGAAATATCTAGCACACTTTTCGCTAGGATGAATATTTAAAAAGATACTAATGCGATTTTAAAAACCCTTTTTAGTTTTCGTAAGTAACTCGTAAAAGGTAGCCCGTAGCAAAACACATTCTTATACATAAAGAATGCACATAATATTTCCTACAAAAAATAATTCGATCACTTTTCTCTAGGATCAATATTTAAGAAGATATTATAGGGGGTAAATCAATTCATAGGTACTTTTTTAGTTGTTCGTAAATAACTCTTAAACGGTGCTCCAGTGCAATAAGAATGTTAAACATAAATACTTAACATAAAATTTTCTGGAAAAAAGATTTCTTACACTTTTTCTTTAGGATCAATATTATTGAGATATTAAACGGCGAAAGTTAATTTTAATCAATTCTGCACATTATTTGTGTTTCTCGCTTTAAAAGCTTAATAAATATTGATCTTAGGGAAAAGTGTTCCGCATGTCTTTTGTAGAATTTTTTATTATAATTGTTTATATACACATATATATTTTTTGCTATAGGTCATACTTTACAAATTATTTACGAAAAACTAAAAAAGAGACCTGAGGATTCATTGTAAGTAACTTTGCTCCTCTTTGACTAAAAAACCGGACAAGTGCGAGTCGGACTCGCCCACCGAGGGTTCCGTACTTTTTAGTATTTGTTGTTATAGCGGCAACAGAAATACATATAAATATAAATATTTCTGTCATAGCATGCCAAACTATAATTCTAAACGTAACCAGCGACAATGATATCGCTCGGAGCGCACGTGAGACAATTGCATCGACGCGGCTGCTAGCTTTAAATGGCCCTTTTTTAGTTTATCTTAAATAACTCGTAAACGGTGGCCCATATCAAAAAATGTTCTTTCACGCAAATCATCTAAATAAAATTTCGTACAAGAAAAATTCAGTCCACTTTTTCACTAGGATCAATATTTAAAAATATATTAAAGCGGGAAAGTTAATAAAACCAATTCTAAGGTTCCTTTTCTTTAGTTTTCGTAAATAATTTCTAAAGTATGACCCATAGCAAAAAAATGTCTCATACATAAATAAGTAACATAAAATTTTCTATAAGAAATATGTAGCACACTTTTCGCTAGGATGAATATTTAAAAAGATACTAAAGCGAAAAATAGGGAAAAATGTTCCGCATGTCTTTTGTAGAAATTTTTATTATAATTGTTTATATATATATTTTGCTATAGGTCATAATCAGGGGTCGGACAAAAAGTGCGGATGACGTAAAAATGACGTAATCTTGCACACAGGTGATGTTTGAGTTTGTATTTAAACTTCCGTGTGACATGTAGTAACAAAGTAGTATTAATGAAGTAACAAAATAATTGTAAATAAATCCATGGAATTAATAATACAGGTGGTAGGGTGATGTAGTGAATAAAATAAATTGCACGAAACTTGTTACCATATGGTATAATTATTTGAAATTAGTTAGAACAAGTCTGTGGGATCCTCAGATAAATAGGTTTAGTAGTCAAAAATGGGAACAGTAGGTAAGATTAGTAAAAATAAAAAAAGATATTTTGTTATTATACTTATTATTTAATGAAATTATGCATAGATGACTATTTTTGTCCGACAAAAATTATGGTAACTGTTTTTGCATATTCACCATCCATGCATTTTTTTTATGAAATTACGGAAGTTTTCATTTTGTAGTTGCACCCAGGGTATGTTTGCTGCTATCATAAAATTTGTAAGGTTCATATTAAATTCACTTTGCCCTTTTTTTTCTACGTTTCCGACATGTTTGGTTGTCTCCAAATGTCTTTTAATATTGCTTACCTTCGTTGGTATATCTTGATTACAGCAAGAGCAGTATACGTGTTTGTCACGTACCTCCAAAAACGGAAAATTGCCACAATATTCGAGTAAAGATGACATTTAATATAAATTTTAGCTAAATATAATCGTGAAGATACAATAGCTAAACAATAACGAAGTCAATTTATTGTTCATCTGATTGACAAAAAATACTATTTGAAATCATCCTATAAGTGGTTTGACGTCATCCGCACTTTTTGTACGACCCCTGGTCATAATACTTTACAAAATTATTTACGAAAAACTAAAAAAGAGACCTGAGGATTAATTGTAAGTAACTTTGCCCCTCTGACTAAAAACCCAACAAGTGCGAGTCGGACTCGCCCACCGAGGGTTCCGTACTTTTTAGTATTTGTTGTTATAGCGGCATCATCTGTGAAAATTTCAACTGTATATCACGGTTCATGAGATACAGCCTGGTGACAGACGGACGGACGGACAGCGCAGTCTTATTAATAGAGTCCCGTTTTACCCTTTGGGTACGGAACCCTAAAAAGGACCTGGAAACTGATTATAATGAATTTTAATATCTCATTAAATATTGATCCTAGCGAAAAAAATTACGGAACTTTTGTTGTACAAAATTACATTTCTATTATTAATGTATAAAGAACTTTTTGCATTGGGCCACTGTTTACGAGTTATTTACGAAAAACAAAAAAAATTAGGGACTTGTAAATTGTTTGTGATTTACTTTCCCCCTTTAATATTGTTTTAAATATTGATCCTGGAGAAAAGTGTTCTGTATGTTTTTTGTAGGAAATATTATGTTAATTATTTATGTATAAGAACCTGTTTTGTTATGAGCTGCCGTTTAAGAGTTATTTACGAAAAACTAAGAAGTGACTTTAAAATTGATTAGTATAAATATTCCCTCTTTAGTATCTTTTTAAATGTTGATCCTAGCGAAAAGTTTCATATATTATCTTTCCTGTAGAAAAAATTATGGTTAATATTTATGTATGAGAGATTTTTTGCTATGGATCATACTTTACAAATTATTTACGAAAAACGAAATAAAAGGAACCTTAGAATTGATTTTAATTGACTTTCCCCCTTTAATATCTTTTTAAATATTGATACTTTCAAAAAGTTTACTGAACTTTTTTGTAAAAAAAAAATGTGTAAATTATTTACGTTTTACAAGGTTTTTGCTATTTATGGGTTATTCACGAAAATATAGTAAAATGGACCATAAAATTGATTTTAACTAACTTTCCCGCTTTAATATTTTTTAAATGTTGATCCTAGCGAAAAAGTGCACTGAATCTTTCGATTAGGCAATTTTATATATATTATTTACGTTAAAGAACATTTTTTGCTATGGGCCACCGTTTATGAGTTATTTAAGAAAAACTGAAAAAAGGGACCTTTAAACCTTATAGTACAAGTTTCATCAAAACTGGTTCAGTAGTTTTAAAGATCTCGACGGTTAAGTTTTAAGATATCGCAATTTATTAACGATAAGCATACAATAAGTAGGTAATCTTTATTACGTGGCAAAAATTCTAGAACCTAGTTGTTTTTGACGTCGGTTGTTATTAACGTCTTTAGCGTGATATTATTCTAATCAATGTTATATAAAACTGTATATATTATTCGGTACAAAGAAAACGCAAAAATCACTAAATGTAGTGTAAAGACTCACAGACTCACACATCAGTGACAACGACAACTCCCTTCTTAAGTGTGGACTGCGGGTCACGCGGTCGGGTCGTACTAGTAGCACAAGGACACTAATCTGCACTTACCTGCTAAGGGAAGACGGTACATTATTGCGTAACCGCGGGATGGATTTATCTTCGCTTCAAAAATTTCGGTGTTCTGGATGATATTTCTTTTGGATATTTTGAATTTAAGTGTATACGTGACTACTTAGTATATATTTAAAAAGAATACAGGCTGAGAAATTTTCCACTCTCAGTTTTTAATAGTTGTAAAATACATACATTTGGGTATGTATTTTTTTTGGATATTCTTACCCACTACGCCAAATTATATTCTAAGATCATATAAGAAGAAAAAAATGACAGAGCAATTTTCCGATGAAAATGAGCGTCAAAAAAAGGAATTATCATTTAAAAAAAATCACATGTTTGACAAAATTTTTAGATTTTTTTCTAGTATTACATACTGATACAAATAACTTATTTGGTAAAATAATTTTGGACAGAGGAATTACTCGGTTAAAAATATAAACAGATTTATATTTTTACGTATAAATACCTAACTTAGAAGTGTTTTTTTTTTTGGATATTTATATGTTAGTTTCGACTCATACTATACAATAACCAAGCAAAATTTCATCGACTGATAAATTAATGCATGGGTCTCCATACAACGACTTGCTTCATTTCCTACACTATTTATATAAGCAAGGAATGCATACATATCAGTAATGAGTGTCGCCGTGATTTTATATTTCTAAATTTTTGTTTAGTAACTGAGATCATTGTTGATGATCGATTATTATTAACTCTACAAACTTTAATTCAATATTAGCTATACTGCTTAACCTGAAATCAATATCTAGACAAGCACATTGTCTACATGTCTAACTTTTTACTAGAATACTAAGTTGATCGATAATATCGTAATTTTGCAATATCAGCAACTCTAATTCTATATTTACAAAATAACTCGTGTTTTTACGTTTACCAGAAAGCAGCTGTTCCAGATTTCTAAAAACTGAAAATTGTACATAAATTGAAGTGTTATTCGATATGCTAAAGTTTTCTGTAACTTTAATTCTATATTTACTTAGTTATTAGCAAAAATTAAAATATTCAAATATAACCGAAAGCTCAACCTTAAAATTTCTAACTTTTTACCAAAGTATTATTTAACATACTCCCAATGACATATCAAAAAAGAAAAAACTTTAATATTATCGAAACCCATTTTTGTTCAACCTCTGGTCTAGTGAGAGGTCATCGCCCGCGCTGTACATTGACAGTTGGAATGTCGGAAATTATCTCATCTATAATAATACTAATAATATGAGCTTGTTGTCTCTTCCTTTCAGTGTCTATTATGCTAGGGACAGGAAGAGATGGACATGTTTTGTGAATCTGTCTTAGAAACAAATATGTTATCAATAACAACAAATATTATCAAATCGCTTAGAATGGTTATAAATTGTAAACTTGTGAGTTTCGTAAGATAAATGATAATAGTTGTCAAAACATACCTAGTTAATCCATGTGCGTGTGACTAGTTGGTCAAGTGGTTCTTGTGTCATAATGTCTGGAACAAAAAAAGTGTTTCTTGGATCTATTGTATCATCGTCTTCATTTAAAAATTTGTCATTTGCCGGCTACTTGGCCACTGAGAATGGAAAGGTAAAGAGGTGGAACTACTTGTTATTAAATTTGGCAGAATTGTTTTATATAGCTTTACTGACTAAAGTTTTGTTCACTTTATTATTTCAGATTATTAAATTGGGTTCAAATGAAGATTATAAGTCCTTACAAGAATCCGGAGCATTTACTGATTACAAAACCATAACTTTGAAAGCAGATCAGCTGCTAATACCTGGGTTTGTGGACTGCCATACTCATGCCCCGCAGTTCCCTAACTTGGGCATTGGTCTCGACAGACCTTTGTTAGAATGGTTGGACAAATACACTTTCCCCCTGGAAAGCCAGTATAAAGATGTGGAATTTGCTGCCAAGGTTTACGATAAGGTTGTGGTAAGTAAACAATTCATTTTACCCATAGTTAATAATTCAAACAAGCTAAGAGCAGCCCTTAACCATAATCCTACCAAAATTATCTCTCAAACAACAATCATTTCAATTCAGAGTGATTTCTGCATTTTTTGAAATACATATTTTAGAAGCAAAGAATTATGTAACAGGAATTAATACACAATATTATTTCTAATTACTAAATAAAATCTTACCATGTTTGTAGCAAAGACTTCTAGCCAATGGCACCACAACCGCCTGCTACTTTGGCTCTCTGCATCTTGAAGGAACTATTGAGCTGGCGAAGACTGTGCTGAAACATAAACAAAGGGCACTGGTAGGGAAAGTCAGCATGAACCTCAAGAATGATGCCGGATATTATAATGAGACCACTACTGAGTTGGACCAAGTGGAGAAGTTTGTGCAAACTATTTTGTCTTATAAGGTCAGTGTATAAAGTTGCTTCTTTAAGGATCAGGTCAGGTTATTTTTAATGGAGCATATTTATAAAATGAAATTTACAAAAGGCTCAATATTATAAAACTAGCTACCTATAATTTTCAATTTTACAGTTAAATGAATTGACACACTTGGCAATAATATTCTGACCAATAAAACCTGCCTGTAAAACTACTTCAGTTTTAAATAACGCGATATCAGATCAGCTAAGAGAAGAAAATTCCATTCTAAATGTATTATTTTAAGGTCGTTTTTTCTTTGGCAATTTTAGAGGTCGATTGTCAAAGAACACTTTTTAGCCACAATAAATTTACCACAGCCACAGTAGACTTTAAACGTTGTTCTTTCACTGATATGTGTTAAATTTGTTAAATATCAAAAAGTGGTGCCATCTAATAGATCAAAGGCCAAAGGTATGTATGCTATACCTTATCGTTTAGAGAGATGGCGCCGTTACCTTTAGATTGTACCCGGTAAGATAGATGGCGCCACTTTTTGATGTTTGACAAATTTAACACATATCAGTGAAAGAATAAGGATCAAATTCAAATGACGTTCTAAAAGTTATAAATTGAATTAAAAATTTATGTAGCTACAAAGCTTTCTTTCTAAAAAAAGCTATTTCAAATTCTCTATGCTATAGTTTGTTTGTTTGTTTAAACTTTATTGCACAAATTTACAAAAAGAGTACAAATGGCGGACTTAACGCCTTCAGGCATTCTCTACCAGTCAATTGGGCTAAACAGAAATAGTTAGTTTGGTGCAAGATTGTAAAGAGTCGATATGGAAATAGACACAAGTCGAGACTACTATGATACTTTACTTACACAAATATATATTTTAATTATACCTACATATACATATTCAATATATATAAATAAACATACATATACATATATAATAATTATGTACCTATTAGTGTGAGATATCACGCAGACATTAAGTCACGAATGTTTTCAAATAAGTGCTATTACTACTACTACTTGCTATAGTGTATAGTACTTGAAATTAAATTTGTAAAATATTTAATTTTTTATTTTCAGAATGACTTGGTGCAGCCAGTAATAACACCAAGGTTTGCAGTAAGTTGTGATGGGCCTCTGATGACTGGTTTGGCAAAGATAGCCCAGAAGTATGACTGCAGGATCCAGGTTAGATGACTTATAATTAGAACCTGCCTTACATGGGCACCTGCCTAACAAAATGTAAGGTTCAGATGGGGTAAGGCACTGGTCCCACCGCGAGCGTGTAAGCTATGAACTATCGGCTATTTTCTAGCTCAAGAAACGAACAAAAGATAATCGCTTTCGTGTAAATAAAAGAGAGAGATATATATTTATAGTTCATAGCTGGCTTGTTCACACCGCCGGCGAAGCACTCTCCCACCGCCCGGCGAGTAAGCGATAATTCCATACAATGTTTACTAGCCGCCCGCTGATTGTCAACTGTTTCTAGTACATAATTTTACTAGTTGATAGCCGAGCTCGCTGATAGTTGGCGGTGGGACCACTGTTTTCTAAAAGTTTTAGTTGACCGCCGCGATAAAAGCTATCGACTATAAAACTAGCTCAGCGGTACTCGCCGGTGCCTGCTTGGCGATCAGACCGATCATTTTACCTTAAGAGGTGGATGCGAGTGCACGTATTTAGTACAATGAATTTAAAACAATCATATGAACTATCTTTGTTGTCCAGTTCGGATGACGATGATGATGTATTTTATAAAAGCGTGTGTGTAGTGGCAGTGGCAATTTTAGATGGAAGCAAGCCACTTTTCTCGGTGATAGTATAAACATAAGTAAGTGATTTTTTCCGAGGATATCAAGATTTCATTCCTTAGGAGGCCGAGCATAAGCAAGTGCTTATACGAAAATGAAAAAATTCTATACTTTTTTTAGATTGATAGATTTTGACGTGTGCCATGTGCCAATTGAAAGAGATCGATTTATTTAACAAACATTTTGATTAGGATTTCCTTTTTTTAAACACCTTGGCTGCGGCAATTAAATATACCTTGTACATAGTTAACCATACTTTGCAAGTGGTCGATCGAACTTATTATATTAAGGAAAAAATTGCGGGTTAATCGCATCTACCTGTCTCTACCGCACTAATAAGGTACCTATTTTTGTAACACTCAATTGTAAATTTTTCTTCATAGTAAATGTACGAAAACATTTTTTTTTATTTCTGACTTTTTTGTACATTACCGAAAGCTGACCCACGGAAACTATTGATACTGGATAGGAATAGAATCGATAGACATAATAAAAAAGTTTGTCAAAAATTTATAGGTCATTGGCGAATAGGGCCCTCTTAAGTTTTTTACCTTTATGCTGGGCCACCCGGCTGAGCTAGTAGAGCGAGTAATCGCCCGTCGCACGCAAACACTCGCTTATAGCTCAGCGTCTAAACTAGTAAAACTATACTCGCTTCTCGCCGCTCGCCCACTAGTTTGTAGTTTATAATTTCACTCGCTTATAGTTTGTAGCCGGCGGTGGGACCAGTGCCTAAGAGAAACATTGGGGCAAAAGAAACACTTGTAGGGAATCCTCATACTGTTTATCATGCCCCGAGCAAAATAAAGTGTCTTACCCCACATGACCTTATTCAAAATTTAAGCCAAATAGCAGATTACGTGTGCTTACTGCAATTTATGTAACAAACATAATAAATGTATTGTTATTGTTTCAGAGTCACATATCTGAGAACCTGAAGGAAATAGAATATGTGTTAGAAATGTACCCATCTTGCACAAGTTATGGAGATGTATACGACAAAAGTGAACTCCTCAATAACAAGGTAAATATTTTTACAAAGTACATACAATATAGTTTGCTTATGAGCTGTCCTGTTCACGTATAGAGTGTGGGGTGAGCACTAGCGACATCTTGTTTATTAAGCGCTTGTATGGTCTTGTGAGGTAAAAAAGTACAAACAACATTGTTTTCTTACCTACTTACTTCACTGGCTCAGTGACCCAAAAAGGATATTTGCCTCTGACACCAGAGAACGCCACTCTGCCCTTCTGCACCACTTCACGCAAGCTGGGTAGGTACTCCCAGGGCGGACAGGTCTTTTAGGGCTTCGTCACTCCAGCGGTATCTGGGACGCCCAGACGGATTTTCCACCTGGATGCCCCACATACGCTCTTCTCACAACTCGATCCTCTCCCATTCTCTCCAAGTGACCGAGCCAGCGGAGTCGTGTTGCTTTGGTAAAAGAACAACATAAAAGCAATAAAATTAGGTTGCGCTATATTGATTGCAAGAAATAACGGTCATAACTTGTTTAATATCCCGACTCTTAAATTATACCTACTACCTGCAGCTATGTTTTTAATTTCAGTGCATCATGGCCCACGCGATCCATCTAACCGAAGCAGAGATGTCGCTGCTGGCGGCGCGAGGAGTGTCGCTAGCGCACTGCCCCGCGTCTAACACGCGGCTGCGCTCCGGGCTGTGCCCCGTGCGCAAATACCGCCAGCGCGGGCTGCGCGTGGGTTTGGGGACAGGTATATATATGGTCGAATACTGCGCTGCCAAGCCGTTGTTCTAGGTTGTAACAAAATCTACGTTTCTCTATCAGTAACTGTGAGGCTTGGTGGTAAGTAGTGGGAATAACCCCTTTATAACAAAGAAAGATTTTTTTTTGTCAGCGATCAGCTATACTAGCCCCGCCTAGATAGAGGTTCCTTCAGACATGACAACAATTTAGCTTGTTGATGAAAACGCATAAATCTCGCAATATCATTATACTGTGATGACATCTGTCATAGTATCCATGCTGTTTGAAAAATACTATAATCATAGTAAGATTATCTTAGTATAAAATGCTAAATTTAGCGATTTCTATAGAAGCTGTAATGTATGTACATTTACATATAATCCTCATCAGGCCAGAGGATATCATGTCTAACTCGTAATGCGATTTTGTTCTTTATACCTATGTTAATAAGGTTCTTATGGTACCTACAGACGTGTCAGGCGGCGACAGCACGTCGATACTAGACGCTATGCGCAGGAGCATGGACGTGTCCACGCATCTGGACCTGCAGGCGGGAGGAGACAACGCCATTAGCTGGAAGGAAGCGTTTTACTTAGCGACTATGGGAGGCGCTGAAGGTAAATAATTACCTTTACCCTTAACCGCATACGAAGCTATATATGGCGGATATGATATTCAACTCTATTGACAACTATTAAAGTTCAAATTTAAACAAATATGTTTTTATTATACTCGTATGCAGTAAGGGGCTAAATAACGGCAGTTATTGCACAGTGAAAATACTTCCACAAAAGTAATTAAATTGATTTAAATATCATTTGATATCAGGTACCAATCTATCATCAGGAACAACAAATTTACCCGGTAGATAACCAGTGTTATCCCATAAATTACTGTAAGTCGAGGGTTTGAAATCGTACAGTGATCACTTGCAGCACAATTCTCCTCGATCTTTATCCTCACAGTCACATTTCAAGCTAATTGTAATGTTCACTCCACAGCTCTAAATCTGGATCACAAAATCGGGAACTTCCAAGTGGGCAAAGAACTCGATGCTCTTCTGGTGGACGTGTACGCCGCCGGCAACATCGATCAGCACGAGTACTCCGTGGCCAAGAATGAAGAGGAACGCGTCACAAATCTCTTGCAGAAGTTCGTGCATCTGGCCGATGATAGAAACATCTTGCAGGTTTATGTTAAGGGAGAATTGGTAAAAGATATAAGCAATTGAGAAATATCAAGTACGTTGGTAAATACTACTGCCGAGTACAGTAGTGTACCACGAGAAACTCAATACTGACATATACGCTAACGTCTACGTAATTTACTTTCTATACAACTCGCTCGCACTAATATGCCAGTACGAGCGAGATGCATAGAAAGTAAGTAACATTTACGCTAGCATTTATGAAGGTTATTCCCACTAGTTACCGCCAAGTTGTTACCAGTGGTAACTACTGGGAATTTTTTTCCCACCTTTTATCACTAGTAACTACTGGGAAATTACCAGTGGTAAAATGTGGGAAAAAATTCCCAGTAGTTACCACAGGTAACAACTTGGTGGTAACTAGTGGGAATAACCCATTTATGACAGTGTCAAACCAGTGGTAGATGTACAGATAAAAATACATTGATAAATTGAGAATCAATGACTGGAACTATTCGTTTCCGGTGGCCGCACTTTATTGAACAGATAATATATTAGTTATATTAGATAGGTATGTCGCTGGAAATCAATAAATGAAATGCCATACTTTAATTTATTCTTTTTTATTCTCGTGTAATTTCTTTATAATTTGTGTAGAAAATGTGCAAATAATGTGACAATAACAACTGAAATTAATTAGCGAAATACCATATTTAATACTATCAAGAATCAATATTAAATTGGATTCCAATTAATTTCAGAAATACATTTTATAATGTCAAAGAAAGTTAATGAATTTCCGTTACGTTTAGTAATAAAAATATTATACAGAAATGCTTTTATAGTAACACTGTTATTATTTTGTTAAAGCTTTGAGATCTCTTATAAAAGTTAATGAAAAAAGAATTATAATACTCAAATGCAACTGGTGTTGTTGAAAAATACTTAAGTCGGTGGAATGATCTGACATTCAAGTATTCGAGTGTCATTAATAAATTATATAAGTAATAACATAAACAGTCTTATAAAATCAAAAATAATCTATCTACATTTAGAGCAACTTATACGTTATTGTACAAAATAGTAGAATATAGCTATGTTAAACATGACAAATATAATTTTATCTAAAAAAAAATAGGACGCATTGAATCATAAAGTAATACACTAATGGTTAATTTATTAAAAAAAAATGTTTACTGTCGCTACCACGGCTTTTATATACTATTTCGTAAAGCGCGCTCATGGTAGCAAAAGCAGCAAGTACCAACAGCAACACACTTAACTGCTTACTGGATGATACATATCATGTTATTGTTGCTGGGTTAACAGTGTGTGGCTGATGGTAGGTCGCGCCACTGTCATACGCGACAATACTAGTTATCTATTACAATTGTTTCCCTAACACTACTCAATGAACACAGGAACGTGGGCGTGCAAATCCGAGAGATGCAAGCCCGTTCTTATACTTTACAACATACACATCTAAGTAGGCTAACAAACAACCCTTCTAGCGGTATTCGGAACACTACGCCCTTCCCGCTACAGTATGGCCACAGGACAACAGGTATCACACAAAAACCACCAATTTGTTTAATATTCGTTATATAACAAGCGTAATGTCACATTACGCATAAATATATAGCTATATCAATATTTGATGATATAAAAACAATGAGTGTGATGGTTTTATCAGGCAACGAAAAGTAGGCTTAACAACTGCTTAAAACCTACTTACATATGTATAAAACATAAATTGCTGTCTTCTAACATCTTACTAAATAATATTGAAGCAATCAGATCATGTTCTGAAGTTTAGTCTCATATGTTAAACAATTACATGTCTTTTGACTTGCATTGAATAAACTAACCTAAACAGTCTTAAATATATATTATATAACTAACACATCATGTGTGAACCAATGTGCATAACAATGATTTAAGTTTTTTAATAAAGTAAATTAGTAACGCGAGCATAATTTGAATAACAGAGTTTATGGACAACAGAGATTATCACCGACATATAAGCATTTTTTTCCCTTTCTGCCTAGTAAGTACGGGAGGGACGAATACTTTATGCCGCTAATAAACGAAGTTTCGCTGACACACAAGCTACAATAGAAAACTTTTCACAATCCTCCTAGCACCTCACATTGCAATGAAGAATTTATAAAAATACTCCTGTGGTTCCGGAATAACAAACTCAATTTTGTACTATCCAATAATAGTTATAAATTCAGGAGGTATACTTGTTGAATTAACATCATGTGTTAGGTTTAATATGAAGGGATTTAAAAAAGTATCAAAGTTATTACTAAAAATTTCAGTCTTTTGCGTCTGGCTCAAATTTTGGCGAATACCATAAATTACTATCTCCGTTTTAAAAATAAGGAAAACTGAACAATCCGATTTTTACGGACTAGGGAACTATTGGAATATAATCGAAATATGAGCAAAACTCGCTTGAATGATTAATTGATGAATGAGGTAGAACAGAATATAAAACGAAATAAAATATAAGATAGAAAATAAAATATTTTGTTCGTAATTTACCATCTTCCATAGAAATAGCAATGGTAAGATTATTTTGAGTTAAACACTATCTAATTATATCTAGCTACGTTAAATATTTACAGGAATGTATTAAACATTGTGATATCGAAGTAATCGGGTACTTCGTTAATAATCAATTATTTCTCCAAACATAGCTAAACCTCTATAATTAATATAGGTTATAGGTTATAACTAAGCGATCAATTTTCGTAATAAATTCGATAATATATTATGTTTACAACGTTATATCAATAGCACAATCGAACAAAGGCTTATGTAACAAAGTCTACGGTTTAAAAGAATCTACAATGCTCTTTATTTCCTGTACTATCTTACGGTAAACATGTTAAGTATTTTAAAATAACTGAACAAGAGTGTAAAACAAATCATTAAAATGCATACCTGCCCACCTATTTCGTAATTTAAGTCGAGAAACAAATCGTATGAGACTTCAAGATTTAAAAGGCTACCTACATATTGTAAATTAATGCTGAACTTATTGCGATGCGGCTCACCACTCATTACAATTATCAATGTAACATTTGTGATGATGTTCTATATACTATATAGCTTTTTCGTCATGCAAATAAAAAGAGGTAAACAGCATGCTAGTCTTCATAAAAAATGCAATACTATGAAAACTAACAGAAAACACTAACTATTACAAATTGACTTAATTATGATAGGGTCTCGTTTACAAGTCAGTTTAGTAATGTCGCGAACTTAGCGAAAGATTGCCATTGAGTTACCTTTACCCTTGTAAAAGGTATAGATAGTTCGTTTTGGTACTCGTAAGTGTTGTAACATATCGTTTTATTTAATCATCTTGTTATGAACACAGGTCTCCTCATGGTAAAGTAGGCTCTGAGATCTATGGAAATACGCAATCTGAAGGTTTCCATGGCGTTTCCATTAAAAAAAAATGTATTACTTTCGAATATAATAGCTGAAAGATCGATATCTGCGTCGCCGTCGACAATGGTGCTCGATAAGACAATTTCGATAACTGTCTGTTCCCTGGGACAATAGACGCCTTCTGCGAAGCTCGAGGCCGAAGAAAATATTAACTGACAAGGAGCCTCGGATGCTGTTCAGTAACATGGTCACTCGTCAGCCAATTTTACAAAATAAATGATCCTTTGTTGAAGACCGTTTAAAATTATGTAATTCACTGCGAGGCCGAAGGTTTCGATAGCTAACAAGAAGCCTTAGATCAGGTTTCGTGGCGCTTTTCGCTGGGGGCATTCCAAGGTATTTGATGCCGACCGTGATCTCGCATCAGGCGGTTATTTTACAGACTGGAGAGAGCGATTCTCAGACTCAGACGATTCTTACTGACGATCGTGTTGTATACTTAAGGAAGCGACAGTCGATCACTGCGAGGCCGAAGACTTAGATAACTAACAAGAAGCCGTAGATCAGGTTCCGTGGCGCGCTTCGGTGTAGGCACTCCGAGGTAGGTGATGTCGACCTTGATCTCGCGTAAGGCGGTTATTTCGCTAAACAGGCGAGCGACTGGACCTCGGTCCCAAGCGACTAAATGAAGATCCTGCGGTGTGCTTAAGGAAGCGATAGTCGATCACTGCGAGGCCGAAGACTTAGATAACTAACAAGAAGCCGTAGATCAGGTTCCGTGGCGCGCTTCGGTGTAGGCACTCCTAGGTAGGTGATGTCGACCGTGATCTCGCGTCAGGCGGTTATTTTACGAGGCTGGAGAGCGAGCGGGACCTCAGTGTCGGAGTGCGTGAGCGCGCGGCACGCGGCGCCGCCCGCGCACAGACGAGCGCGCCGGGACCGCCGCCGCGAGCTGCGACGTTCGCCACCTGCCAGGTAATGCACATGTCAATTGCTCTTTGGATGTGTTCAATTGAGTAGAGAGTTGTAGAATGACATATTGTAACTTTGGAACCAAAATTATTAATCCCGGAACAAGCTTTGCTTTGGAGCCTTTCTGTGTGTGAATGTGCCTGTTTTAGCGTAAAATATACGCGAATTAACTAAACCTACTCTTTTTTTACAATAATGTTTTCTACTACAAATCTCTACCATACTTGGTGTAGTTTCATAGCATTAGAATCGTCAAAGAAGCAAAACAATCTTATTGAAAAATAGCGTAATATTTATACCGAGTTAATTCTCGGTACTTTGTGAGAAAGCTCATATTTTTCGAACGTTAAAAAGCGAAATGCCTACTTCTAAGTTCGATTGGCTGCTAAAAAGTTAACATAAAAACTCAAAATAGGAGCGAGATATAAAAATATACAAATAGTCTACAGCAAAACTTTTTACACAGAACAATTGACACTGTAATGTATACAATACAACAATTAACAGATTATGTAGTTTCACTAAATACTTGCAAGGCTTTCGAGGTACTGTTCACATTTTATTCAAATATGTTATTATTATTAAAGAAAATAGTTCACTACTTCTATTATGTACAAGGAAATGAGCTTTAAAAAAATCAATGATTGTTTTGTGTAGGATTACTTCTAAAACTAAAAATAAGAAAAGTTGTAGCAAGGACAATATCCTTCGCACGTACCAGCGGCCCTAGCAAACAAGCAACTGAGACGTTTGTGGCAATCGTGGCATGACTCGTAATGCAATGACCATTCTGAATGACGGTGGCTTGTGAACTTGTGCTGACACAACATCGATACACAGCATGCCGAAATAATAGACATCTGACAAATGCTTTACATTCGCGGCACAGCGTTCTAAACTTTTTTCGATAGCACCTTACTTTGCAAGCGCAATTTTAAATACGTAAATTCATACTTCATTGATAATAGGAGTACCTACGATTATCATAAATGGAGTTTATGGGAGCTACAGCATATGCGCAGCTGCAGAAATATCTTTCACACGAAGCGATTGTAGTAAAAAACGGGTCATATATTTTTGCGGGCTTCGTTGTACAAGATAATTTTGCAGGTGACTGTAATAAACCGACGTCAAACTACTAGCTAAACGTTTGTGGTTTGACTGTATATAGACTTATCGTAGCTAACAATACCGCGCAAGTCAGATTTGCTTACGTTTCAAGAGAAACAAAGAACTGAATTACATATACATTTGGCGACCAATTGTCATGGCCCATTTTTGACTTACGTGGTATTATCAGCTAAGCGATGATATGTATTTACATCTGTCGAGGCGTATCAAAATTACCAAACTCCAACTATTTTACCATTTAATCCTTTCATAAATTAAATAATGCTACCATTTTGTGTGGTGTACTTTTAAGGAATCTTGACATATCAAGCCAAGCCATGGAAATTAAAAAGGTACTAAACATATTAAGGCACAAAAGTTGCCCACATGGTTCAATTTCATTAACCATACGATAATCTACCGGATAGAGCATACAAATCAAAGGAAGCCACCAGAGCACTGTATGGCATAGACAATATCAATTAAGCAATATCAATCGTCAATTTTATTATTTTAAAAGCATCCGTTTTGTTTGTTTCAAGTACAATAAAAGTACATTATGAGAAAGCTGTATGAAAAAAATAATAAATAACACACTAACAATCTTAAATCTATATATTTATTAGTAATTAATTAGTTCTACAATTTGCACTAATGATATAGAAAAATACAATAACAACAAACAAATGCATGTATTTTCATAACACAACCAACATAAAACACAATCGATAGTGAACATAGAGCATGCAAATGAAGTGTTCATGCGGTGAAAAGGGAAAACAAACGTGACGTTGAAAGCCAAAAGCGGGACAAGCAGGCCCAAGACATACCGTGGTGTGGTTAGGATTGGCGTTCTTATTCTGTATCTGTGGTAACAACGGCGGCAACATCAAGCGTTGAAACCTGCTCTGTACTACGGTGTAAGCAAACTGCGCCCGCAATCTTAACACACGGCCAACACATCCAACCCAGCGTGGATGATCAATGTATAACGCTGACTTTTTATTGTACACCCTAGCACCAGAACCTTGATTCCCTGTAATGGCAGACACGAGAGGGTGCTGAATCATAACACACTCCTATTTATAAATTCGTATTAATTAGAGCGCCGTGTCAGATTTTAGTCATAGTCATAGTCATAGTCATTTATTTTATAAAGCCAATTTACAAGTCAACATCGAATTACTATACAGAAAAATTAATCCTTACATCACGGTAAAATTACAAAAAATAACATTAAAATTTTCAATTAATACATTAAAAAAAAAGTAGTCAAGTCACAAATTCATTGAAATTATGATAATATCTAATAATAGTAAAATAGAAATAATAAAAAACAGAATAATTAATATATGATTAATAAATTAATAATTATATCTAAATTGATGTGTAAAAGGACTAACTGCCCTTATACATTAAAAATTCATTATAATTATAAAACGGGCGCTCAATAAGCCAGTGTTTTAGACGCCGTTTAAAGCTATGCAGACTTGTGGCCTCAGTAATAATGCTTGGCAACCTGTTGTAGACCGTGGGGCCCATCACGTGTGTTAGCTTGGACGACTTCACAAGTTTATGGCTAATACCCACGAGCTTGTTAGCGTTTCGCGTATTGTACTCGTGTACCATTGCGTTGGTTTTATAGAACGCAAGGTGTTCACGCACGTACACAGCTACTTGCATAATGACTACTGCGGGTAATGTGAGTATGCCCAGTTTTTTAAACAGTAGCTTCGCTGGAGTATCTAGCGGCACTCGTGAGATGATGCGTATAGCACGTTTCTGGAGGCGAAAAACTCTCTCCCACTCAGCGCAGCGCCCCCAGAGTTCCGCTCCGTACTGTAAAAGCGAGTGGACTGTAGCGAAATAGCATGTACGGGCAACCTGCGGAGTCACAGACCTGACGACTCGACTTAAAGCAAAGCACGCGCTAGCTACTTTGCCGCACAGTTTGTCAACATGACTATCCCACTTCAAGCCCGAGTCTATTTCAAAGCCCAGGAAAGTTGTGCTAGTAGTTTGATCCAGTTGCGTTCCATCAATGTTTATAGCCAGCGGCGCTGCCTGGCGACCTGATAAATTAAATTGCATGAAATGCGTCTTCCGTAAATTAAGAGCCAAGCCATTGGTTCTGAACCAATGGGCAAGCTGCGCCGCTGTCTCGTTTAATACCTTCTCGATGCCATCGACATTTGGAGCAGTTACAATTGCAGCAACATCATCAGCATACATTAATACCTCGCCGGCTTTTATAGCGTCTGGCAGGTCGTTTAAGAGCAGCGAGAACAGCAGATTTGAAACTGACGATCCTTGCGCAACCCCCATCTGTGCTCCCAATGGATCCGACCTCTCTTTCCCACCATCACTTACCACAACTTGTGTCCTATTCTGGAGTAAACTCGTGAACAAGGACAACGATGTGTCGTGAATGCCGTAATGGCGGAGCTTACCTGTAAGAACTGCATGGTCGGCTACGTCGAATGCCTTTGAGAGGTCACAGCACAAGACGGCGACCAGCTGCTGACTCTCTCTGGCAGCTACTATGCGCCGTACCAGCTCACGGGACAGAGATGTAGTGGATCGGCCCACGCGGTACGCATACTGTCTCTCAGATAGACAATTAGTCTCTTTTAGGAACTGCGAGAGGCGGGCACTTAGGCCATGTTCGAATATTTTTGCTATTGCCGGGATGATTGATACCGGTCTATAGCCATCCATATCCCCTCTGCTACCCCTCCCTTTGAAGATAGGAGCGACCTTACTTATTTTGAGCGGATCTGGGTAAGTGCCCTCTTTTATGCACCGATTAAAAAGTTCTGCCATCGCAAAAGCTAATGGGATTGGCGCTAGCCTTACCAGTTTCATGCTAACTCCATAAATGTCCTTTGACGCCTTAGGTGGAATGCATGAAGCAACCAGTCGGTGTACCTCATCCGCTGTAAAGGGGCGGAGGGTCAACAAACAATCCGCGGCGGGTCGAGCGCCGCGCAGCTGGCGCAGGGCGCGGGCGACGTCAGCGCGCGGCGCCCCGCACGCCTCGGCTGCACCCAGAAATCTATAATTGATGGCATCTAATGCATGTTTTTTACAACTAAACTTTGTCCCATCATTTTTTAGAAGAACGTCTGTCACATCTAACACAGGGCTATTATGTTTTCCCCGTTCCTTATTTATTACATTCCACATGGCTTTAGATGTATTAGTGCTAGATTGAATTATATTATTGTAGTGACTAGATTTATTACTCTTAATTAGATTATCATAATGGATTTTCATGTCATATACAATTTGATTAATTGGCTCATAATTTGGGAATGTATTACTTAATTCTATCATGTCGAATAATAAAGACTTAAATAATTTAACATCTGGGCTAATCCAAGACGAGCTACGCCTGCTATTTATCGTGTTCATGCGCAAAGGAAAACAGATATCGAACTGATTAACTATAATATTAATAATGGAAGTCGCAAGCTCAATAGCGTTCGTGTTTTTGGCGAGTATGTAGTTCCAATCAACACTATGAATAGCCTCCGTAAAATTTGCCTGATTCATCACAGAAAAAGACCTGGTGTATATATTGGAGTTGTTTATGTTAGATTTATTACGTAATAATCTTAATTCACCTTTGATAGCGAGGTGGTCGCTTAGATTAGTAGTAACTGGCTTCACGGTGGCTGAACCCATCGGCAAATTTGAGTACAAGTGGTCTAAGCAAGTCGCTGTTGTAGCGGTAATTCGCGTAGGGAAATCTACTAAATTCTCCAAACCTTGAGAACATAACATATCGGACCATTTTTTTATCTCCGCATTGCTTTCACCTAAGCAATTTACGTTAAAATCACCCAGGATCACACACTGTAGCTCTAATTCGTTAATCTTATTGAGCACCCGTTCAAAAACATCAAGAAAGTCGCTTATACAAATTAAGTTAGTTCTATATATGCAAACTATAGATATACCAAAATCTATCAGATCGATTGCTGAGATTTCGCAGTATCTTTCTACAGATAAGTTCACTATATCTAAGTTTTCAATGCATTTCATGTAATCGCGCGCGTATATACACGAACCGCCGTGCAGTATATTACTTCTACAATAATGCGAAACAAGTTTATAGCCGTCTAACTGAACACAATTCAAATTCGCCGTTTGTAGCCAATGTTCGGTGATCCCCAGGATATCGCACTTAAGTTCTCCCTGTAGAAGCACTTCCAGGCGAAGTGTTTTTTTCTCCAGTGCGGCAATATTTTGATGACATACTGTTATTGTTTCATTCTCGCTCGCATTCGTTGTTGCTCCAGTCCGCTCCCTGTTAAGTTTACGACTGCTCAGTGCGACTGGTGTCGGGGTGGGGCAAGCGCCCGCGCAGGCCGGCGGCGGCGTGAGTGTCGGCGGGCCGCGCGCCACGCGCCCCACCAGTTCGGCGTCGAAACCACTCCGATATTTTTACACCGGACGGCCACGTAGTTGGTGCATATACAAGCTCATGCACCCGCTCCGGAAAGCCTATAATAAAAGCTGCGTGTTTATCAGTCTTAATGTCTCGTTTTTCTACAGTGATTTCGTTCATCGGTAGTCGTTCACTTAAGTACTTCGTCACATTTTGTACGGTAGTTTCTGGTCTAAATGACCAAGCCTGCACGTATTTTTGACGCTCTACAGTTTGGAGGTCATCGTCTTTTTTTCCCGCACCAGTAATTATTAGTCGAGGTTTATTGTTTCGCTTGTATGTGATATGTTTCCAAGCATTGGGATTGGTGCTACTGTCCTCATTGGATTCATCACTAGTCACCTTCAAATTAGCAGGAGTTGGTATCTCAGAACGTGCAATAATACTGGGTCGTGAGGGACCACTGGGTTCATCACGCATAGCATTTGTTGGAGTCGCGGTTGGGATCTCTGGCACTGGGGCCACACCCTGTTGTATTGGCTCCTTATCAGCGGGAAGAGTGAGAGGGACGTTCTGTTTTGTCTCCGCGCGGCTTGCTTCGGGTGCTATCGGCTGCGCTCCGACGTCAGTAGTCAGTGATCGTCCAGTAGTTTTCGCGCTTGATTTTTTTGCTGCAGCGGTCGCAACCGATTTCAATCTAGCTTGACGCACCGGGCGCTGCAGCGCTGCCGGAGATGCATTTGAAATTGACTTACGTGTCTTTGTAGAGGTACCTTCCAAGTGATTTTTGAGTTGGTTCATCACTTCATTCTGATCCATAATTGTAATATTTTGCTCACTTATCTTGGTCTCCAACGCACTGGTTCTATTAACTAGTGACATTATTGTCTTTTGTAACTCGCGAATCAAACTTTCAAGCGCTATTTGCGCCATTCTTACTATTTTAATTTTTTTAATACGCTCGGGAGCAATGATACATGCAGGGCAGTCAACTACCCATATTTATTGCAGGCTACCAAAAGGAATAGCGTATTTTATTGACTACCATCTAAAATTAATAAATTAAGGATAAGAACGCAACCCCAACCGCGCTGTTAGTCCAACCGCACCGAAGCAAACGAACACAGAGTCACAGTACCGGTGCGCGTCAAAACAAAAACTCTAGGCAGGCAACAAGCACGTAAAGGGCCGTGCTCTCTTGGCGGTCGCCGCAGCGGCCTTGGGCGAGGCGCGGCATGGGCGGGAGCGGAGGCGGGAGCGGGGGCGGGGGCGTACCGGCGCGCGTGCGCGGCGCGTCCAGCGACGCCGCGCCCTGCAGGAACCACTCCGAGCGCGTGCGCATCCGCGCCCGCTGGCGCTCGTGGACCTACCACAACCCAAGCGTCACCGACTCGCACCAACAATGGGGCTTCAAGGTGCTCCTATAGTTGCCGTATCTTTTTAAATCGATAGGGAAACTATAGTTTGGCTCTAACATTTTTAAATCGCCTCGTGTTACACATAAATCCGGCTCGAAGGACTCCAATTATAAAAAAATGTTGATGGGTAAGTTAACCTACCCCCGGGATGATATTATGATATCGTTAAAAATGTTAACATGAAACGAGAACGTTAGTTCAGTTAGTACCAACCGTCTACAATATTAGTGACAAAAACGGGAATGACGTTAGATATCCTGCACACCAAAATAATAAACACGACTGTAATTATCGCCAATAAAAGCGTAATTTATCCTAAAGTTTCGCTGTACTTCCACAGATTATCGGCAGCGTTCAGAACATATAAAAGCTGTGTATATGCTGACAGAATATCGGTTTTGACGCACATTTATCACGTGTTTTGCACACTGCACTGCGTTATATACACGCACACACCATTGTGCGCACACCTCTAACAAGCTGTGTCAATTTAGAAGTTCTCTGAAGGACCAAGTCAAACTAAAACAATTCTAAAAGGGCAGCCACAGATCGTCCTAAATCCACAGAAAACCAACATGCAGTCGAGGTGAAAATGAACCACAGATAGAGCTCAGGCATCAGACATCTATTCCGTACATAGGACTGACATTACTTGCTAACTAATGAGAAAATGAATGATGTTTATTTGTAATGAAAACATCTATGAATGGTTCATTTGTTGAGAGCATCGAGTACACAAACCCAGTAGCAACGTTCTGGCAAGCTTTGCATTAACTTCACTTCAGAGGCATCAAGTGCAAAGTTAACGATACAACCTTTCAGCCACTGCAGTACAGGGCAACGTATGTATACATTTTTGTAATCGTAACGTAAAATAAAGATCGCTCCACACACAGCGGCAAACACACATACAACACACACTTACGTCGTGCGTAACGTAACTAGTGCAGCTATTTTAAGTGTTGATCCCCTTTTGACACAAAAAATCGAAAATGGTGAACCCATATGCGTGATTTGTACTCGTGATGCGCCGTAGGGCTGAATTTTCGCAAAAGATAAATATTTTATGCCTAGTATTTTTGAGGTATATTCACGCGTACTTGACAGAACGTTTCGCCCCTGGAATAATGGTACCCGATGGCAGAGACAAGACAGTACAGTTGACAGACTATTTGTCAGGAGCAGTGGACAGTGGCGCTACGGGTGGATTGAGAGAAATCTTCACCATCACTTAAAGAAAAAGTCCTTTTGTGAGCGCTAGAACCCAAACACACATTTTATACATGGAGAGAATTATTTTTAGGTAAATATACTGTAAGTATTCAAACATTAAAGATATTTAATTTTGATGATTGAATAAGTACGTAAATAAATTTAGTTTTAAAATAACGTAGAACTTTCTATCTTCAGTAATCGAGAAACACGTTCATTACATGTAATGCCTCTTAAAGCCACTGCGGTCTTTTTAGTAGAGACAGCAGCTGCCTTAAATGTGCCCTGAACGTGTATGCAACTTGGTATGGGCCCATTTATTCCATCAAGAATTGGTTATACGGCATGATCTTGTCTTTTTTCAAACAACGGTCGTTGATAAGATAATATATATACGTATAAGTGGTCATGGCCATAAATTGTATTAAGACAATTTGTCTTGATACAACTTATGGCGATCATCATCGATCAGAGAGATGAATGAGCCTCGCCGTGTATAGTTCATCCGCCTTCTTTATATACTAAACAGCTATAAATCTTGTAACAATTGCATTTTTTTCGAAACGTTATACGGACTCGTAATACGAAATAGAATTTTTTTAGCATTAGAAAGAAGGTAAGCGATTTTGACCTGTTTTTTTTTATTGAAAAACATTTTTGAAGAATAAGTTACGTCAAATATGTAACAATTATAAATCACATACGATAATTTACATTATTTTGCTTTCATAAGTAATAGTTACTTATTTTTAAAAAGCGTTTTTCAATTAAAATACATGTCAATATTGTTTACAGATAGTGATATGACCTCGGTCCTCAGTTTGGTTCGCGGATAGTATAAACCAGTTCCAGCGGAATACTAGTTGTAGATTCCCGATTGCCATACAAAACATTAACATACAGGTTGTTTATTTAGTCACCTGTAATAATGGACCCGGGTATGTCCTTAAACTACGTCCAAAAGAGAGGTATGGGCAATGTGAATGTCATCTCGCCTTGTGTGGTAGGGCACAGCACAGCAGATGTCATTCCAGATCTAGAGCAGAGCCCAACTGGGGAAGTACCTCCACCTTACAGAAAACCGCAGCCAAATAACACTTGACCCTACTCATAGTGTTATGTTCCTGCCGGTGAGTAAGGTTGCCAGAGCTCAACGAGGGGGGTGGGGTTAGGGTCGGCAACGCGCATGTAACTCCTCTGGAGTTGCAGATGTACATAGGCTACGGAGACTGCTTAACATCAGGCAGGCCGTATGCTTGTTTGCCACCGACGTAGTATAAAAATAAAAAAATTACGGGCTGAATATATAAGTCATATTGAGCAACTTTTACTAAAGTTGCTCAGTAAGACCTATATGTATATTCACCCAGTAAATTATTGCAGGTGACTAAATAAACAACCTGTATGTCTGTGTCTTACGTAAGTTTTATTATTAAAACCCTACCCTCCAATATTTTTATTGCATTTACAATTTAAAGTGATGTCATTTGACACTGAACCTTACTGCGTATTACGTTAGTTTTTATTATTAGTTAAGTATAAGAAATCATTTACGTTCTTTATACAATAGACAACGAATTAGCTTATCTTTATGTTTTTATGGCTCTTTACTATTAAATCGCCGGACGATAACCAATTCATGCGGAATATACCTGTTGGCGACCGTACTTAGTTACGCGGCTTTCCTAAGACGCGAGTAAACCAGATGTCTACGAAACGTTCAATGTGGCTTCAATGACGTGAACAACCTTACCTGGGGGAGATAGGAGAGGCTCTTGGTGCTCTCCGCGTACTTGTTGATGGCGCGCAGCTCGTCCAGCGTCATGTGCGGGCTGGAGTTGCTGCGCGACGACTGCGAAGATGAACTCACCGAAACCTGCAACGTTAGGGACATGTGATTTTTTAAGATATATGAAGCAAACAAGCAGCCGATTCGCGTGATGGTAAGCAATTACCTTTGTTCATGGCCAAATTTAACACCCGTCCTCGTCGCACGTACCTTGAACAAGCTCTCCTCGAGCGAGATGGACAGCCTGGTGCAGGAGTCCAGCAGCGAGTGCTCGGGTATGATGCCGAGCCCTCGTGCCGTCCTCGTCGCACGTACCTTGAACACGCTCTCCTCGAGCGAGATGGACAGCCTGGTGCAGGAGTCCAGCAGCGAGTGCTCGGGTATAATGCCGAGCCCTCGTGCCATCCTCGTCGCACGTACCTTGAACACGCTCTCCTCGAGCGAGATGGACAGCCTAGTGCAGGAGTCCAGCAGCGAGTGCTCGGGTATGATGCCGAGCCCTCGTGCCGTCCTCGTCGCACGTACCTTGAACACGCTCTCCTCGAGCGAGATGGACAGCCTGGTGCAGGAGTCCAGCAGCGAGTGCTCGGGTATAATGCCGAGCCCTCGTGCCATCCTCGTCGCACGTACCTTGAACACGCTCTCCTCGAGCGAGATGGACAGCCTGGTGCAGGAGTCCAGCAGCGAGTGCTCGGGTATGATGCCGAGCCCTCGTGCCATCCTCGTCGCACGTACCTTGAACACGCTCTCCTCGAGCGAGATGGACAGCCTGGTGCAGGAGTCCAGCAGCGAGTGCTCGGGTATGATGCCGAGCCCTCGTGCCATCCTCGTCGCACGTACCTTGAACACGCTCTCCTCGAGCGAGATGGACAGCCTGGTGCAGGAGTCCAGCAGCGAGTGCTCGGGTATGATGCCGAGCCTTCGTGCCATCCTCGTCGCACGTACCTTGAACACGCTCTCCTCGAGCGAGATGGACAGCCTGGTGCAGGAGTCCAGCAGCGAGTGCTCGGGTATGATGCCGAGCCCTCGTGCCGTCCTCGTCGCACGTACCTTGAACACGCTCTCCTCGAGCGAGATGGACAGCCTGGTGCAGGAGTCCAGCAGCGAGTGCTCGGGTATGATGCCGAGCCCTCGTGCCGTCCTCGTCGCACGTACCTTGAACACGCTCTCCTCGAGCGAGATGGACAGCCTGGTGCAGGAGTCCAGCAGCGAGTGCTCGGGTATGATGCCGAGCCCTCGTGCCGTCCTCGTCGCACGTACCTTGAACACGCTCTCCTCGAGCGAGATGGACAGCCTGGTGCAGGAGTCCAGCAGCGAGTGCTCGGGTATGATGCCGAGCCCTCGTGCCGTCCTCGTCGCACGTACCTTGAACACGCTCTCCTCGAGCGAGATGGACAGCCTGGTGCAGGAGTCCAGCAGCGAGTGCTCGGGTATGATGCCGAGCCCTCGTGCCGTCCTCGTCGCACGTACCTTGAACACGCTCTCCTCGAGCGAGATGGACAGCCTGGTGCAGGAGTCCAGCAGCGAGTGCTCGGGTATGATGCCGAGCCCTCGTGCCGTCCTCGTCGCACGTACCTTGAACACGCTCTCCTCGAGCGAGATGGACAGCCTGGTGCAGGAGTCCAGCAGCGAGTGCTCGGGTATGATGCCGAGTCCGAGCACGCCGCCGGCCGCGCTGCCGCCCACGACGCCCATCAGCGCGGGCATTGACTGACACTCCTCAGACTTTGTTAGACCTGACAATTTATGCAGTGTTTATAAGGATCAGTTTGGTAAGAACTGTGAAAGAAAGGTATTGAAAAATTATATCAAATATTTGTCAAGAAATAAAAATCGAGGTTTTAACGAGTGGAATACATTTTTAGTTTTGAGTATTTAATCAACGCCTGACGAACAGATTTTTAAAGTTTATCTGTAGTAAAATGTGCTAAGTGACGAATTTTCCCTGCAAGTAAAGACCGTAGTAGATAACTACACGTTCACAAGCACAGCTCCGATTGCCAATTGAGTATTGTATCAAAATGACAACATGATACGTTATCGGTCAACATTAGAAAGATATGAAAGGCCAATACGACGTTTTTGTTACATTATCGAGTAATGAAAATAAAGAAAACATTATGACATTTATCTTTTCATTTAAAAAAGCGGCTTGTGTCATTTAGCTCTGATCTTTTGTTCGTCCCCGTGGAATGTTGCCGACACACATGAAAGAAGCCGGAAATGTACTCATTTGTTAATTACTTGGATAACTACAGTGATTGTGATAGTAGAATTTGCTATAAGAAATTATTTAACGATATATCATCTCCTATTTTATAAAAAAAATATGTACCTAATTGTAACACTACATAACATATTTCTAAATCGTAAATGTTCCGAATTATTTTGTAAATGTTAATGTAATATGAGTGAACTGGGATGATTTGTATGATTCTTCGTTTAAGTATGCTCCCAAGATTAGTAATCGTGATTTGTGACTGATAACAATGGACGTAGTTATAAGAAAAGTATCGAAACTACAAAATTGTGCCAAGTATATCTTTATTAGTTGTTAATGGAAACGTTATAATTCGACTTTTAGTAACGAAGGTTTTCTACTTGAAAAACCAATGAAAAATCAAAAGTGCGTCACATTTTTCTTCATTTTCATCAAACATTTGCTTTTTCGTGACTCAGTTTTAGTACTATTAGTTTGATTCGTTTTGTATAACTTCGTCCAAACATTCGGTGATTTCTACACAATCAATACATCACTAGTGCCACCAACCCGTTACCGATACCAACAGTAAGTTATCAAATTTACTCATTCACAATATGAACTCACCAGACGTATTTACAATATTGACTAGATAAAACGGTACTTGACTAGTTTTAATAGTTCTCAGACACATTCAGACGACCTGCGAAAGATGTACAAGTTAAGTACGATTAACGTAAAATGCTTCATAGATATGAGAAGTGGGTAAATAACAACTTTTGAAAACAGAATTATCTCCTTTAAAAAATTACGACAGCGAACATGGTATGCATAAACATTCTAAAGTTAACGCTCTGATTCGACATGTTTTTTAAAATTCTATTTTAAGTTTTGATGCGTTTTATGAAAATCGTACTTTATAATACTATAGTGCAGGTACATGACTAGTGAATTTCATTATCAAATAATAACACCACAATTTCGTTACCTACGAAAAAGCACATGAATTAAAACAGAACTAATCATCGTATAGACATGCTGTAGTTTTCTTTCTTGATATTGACTTAAACTATTTACAAGGTCATTTGAGTATATATGAACATCCATAGTTTATATCCATCATTTACTCTAATAATGTCGCCACATCCATAATAATAATAACAGCTACGACGAGCTGGATGTAATAAGTGGAACCGGAAGTAGTCATGGTCATTACACATGAAAAAAATATTTACATAATACTTATCAGTTCATGCCATACACTATTATCATGTTCAAATAACTTGGAATTTTACCTTCTAAATTAAATTTATTGCCCCAACGATCGCATTCGCATTGCAGCCACGTCTTCTCGGCTTCCAGTGATAATTGTCCTGTAACAAGTTAGAAGAAACTTAAAAAACAAACCCTAATTATATTCCTAAAATTAACACCAATATAATCTAGGGGTAAGTTCGCCTTTGTACATAACATTTTTTTTGTTTTGTTTTGTCTGTTTTATGTTAACTTGTTTATGCGCAATAAAGTGACATATATGCATACATACATACATACCAATCTAACGAGACTTCATCTTAAATTTCAAACAATTACGGCGCGTAAACATACTATCTTATTTTTGAGAACAGCCTAATTTGATGATAACATAGATTACTTTATACTATCTGCAATAATGTTATCTTGAGTTTGTTTACACTTTCTCAAGAGTAATTGTTTCAAAAGCAAACAAATGTAATGTACTCGCTAAGTATTTGTCACAGCATGTTTTCGCAACCTTATTTTAATTACTTATTAAATGCGATGCTAACTAGTATAATAATATACTAGGTACTTTGTAAATAGAAGCAACCACATACTGTAAAGTTGTTGAGTTTGATCCAAGGAAAATGGTTCTTTTTCTCACTCTTTTTTATCCTACATTATCTGGTATCGTACACATAGTTACAAGGATTGAGTCGAGGACTTAATAAATACACATATAGATGATCTCACTAGCGTAGGCCTCCTGGTCGATGCGGTGTCGCGGCGGCGGCGGGTCCCTGAACGAGCATATCCACTCGTCCTTCACTCGCAGGATACGGCCAGTCACCCGCGCGTAGTACTCGTAGTTGTCGCGCCCGAACAGATCGCCCGCAGAGAACTGCTCGATCAGCTGACGCATTATGCGGGTCGCCACCTAGCGTTACGAAAGTTTTAGGAATTATATTGCTTTTGGTTTAGGGAATGAAGGGATGGGCCCTATAAGATGTTGAAGTATGTCTATGTGCAGCATACGATCGACTCGAAGGGCAGACGCTCGGTCTAAAAAGCAGGCGATGGATTTAAAATAAATATAAATCGCAAGGATAAGCTGTGGCTGGGCATGGGTAGTAGTTCGATAGGAACGCAAGGGGCATTATGTGAAAAATTGAGAAAACATTGGCCTCTCTCCCTTGAAATGCTCAGTTGTTTTCTTTAGGGCATCGTATACATATGTTTATTTACGTTGTCCTTCCTTTTTAAGAGAAGAATAAGGCTCATCGCCTTTTAAAAATAGTCCGAAAATTTACGAGTGCACGCATACGTAAAATTAATCTTTAGATTCAAGACTCTTAAATATCAGATGGCCCTTTCATAACGCTAGAGCATGGTATGAATGCTTAAACTCTTTAAAAAACTGAGGATAATTAAATAAAATCCTCCAGACATTTTTCCGTGTCCATATTCTCAATGAGAATTACTATACATAGACCACGTACTTGAAGACAAATGAACTACCCATTAAATTCAAATCATTAAATAGTGCGGCCTCAAGTGGTATCGCAATTCGAACAAATATCCGAGAATGGGATGAGTCAGCGAGTAGAGGATGTGAGTAACTAAATTAATTTTATGAATCAAGCCCTTATCAGTGTTGCGGTGGGTTAGGAATTTAGGGTGCCTACGTGTCTAAATATAGCGGGGAGCACCGGCGGTAGTACTTTGAAGTGTTATCTACACTACGCTAAATACTTAGTAAGGATATGAAGTCTAATTTGTCACATTACATTACTTCTTTTACAACATCCAAGGCCGTACACTCAAGAGCAATGAAAACAAGGTTTGTATGAAAATTTATTTCAAAAGGCGCCCGTTTTAATTGCTCTAAAAAATAATAGTTGTTGCACGGTATGATGGCAGGAAATTTCTTTTTGGCCAAGGGAAGACGTAAAATTGTCTACCTACACACCTTGTACGGTAACAAAGAAAGCTTCAATTTACTCATCACTCGTAATTTCTTTAAAAAATAACTAATAAATAGAGTGTACGCCATCGATCGATCTGATGGCCGGTCGGTGGCCATCAGAACAATCGACCGACGCGATGTTGTAGGACTTGAAGCATTCTTAAGTTTTGCCGCCCAAGTGTTAATGTAGGTACAATTACCGCAATAACTACGTGCCTTATGATGAATTCAATTCTAGCTTCACTATTTATACATCTAAAAGTACTTGCCATATTAAAATGAAGCGTTCTAAAAGCAAATAAATTCACCATTAAAAATGTTGTCTTAATTGGTGAACGTCACGAAGTAACATAAATATAAGCGCTATAATGCCTGTAGCAAGATCTACGTTATATGCGTATATGTATAAATATTTTGTGTCTTGCAATATGTACTCACGCACACTTCAGCCTTCAGCCGCATGTTTAGATAAATTTAGTGAAAACAATATCAAAGCTATATACAATAATTGCTTATACTTAGTGTTAATCAGCCGATTCGAATTAGTCATGTTTAAGATAAAATTATGATAAAAAGTGGTGAGAAAAAAGATATGCTCATCGCAATTTCAAATTATCATCCTATCAGAATACATAAAATACTAGTTGTGCGATAGTTTCTGTTTATTGAGTTATGATAAAGCGATTAGGGCTGCCTTTGTGGTGGTAATAACATGTCTTATCGCGACACATGCATTATTGTACTATCGGTTTGGAATCGGAAATCGATGATAATCTTGAACAGGTCATATTAAATGCCATTTAACCTTATCGTTACTACTACAACACACAAAAGAATCATTAGTATCTAGGAATCATAGATAAAGTTTAGATCCCAATTACCTGGCCAGTAAATTTGCATTTTTCCATGAAAATATGTATGGTGTTCCAGCCTTCCTTTCAAACTGAAAAAACCTAAGTAAGCAACTGTGGCAAACTGATAAAAACCCGTTTTCCATTCAATAATAAACCTACATACAAGACGTTATTGCAACTTGTTTCATTGCAATTTAGTATGGTTAGTGGTTTATACAGTATTATAATAGGAATAACTGTAACGTGACGATGTAACCAGCTAAACTAGACCACATTATAAAACCATTTACATAAAACACATGTCCGAATCGGATGACCACTTTAATATGGTGCAACCGCTATCTTTAATAATATTATGTGCATTACTCATTATACTGTACATATTTTCTAAATAACTAAGCTTTTTAAAAACTTTATATAAAAAATATCCCGCAACTAGATCGTAAATGAAATCAACTGCTTCCGAAAATATGCGTTTGACCAGCAAGTCTTCAAGTAACGAACAAAACGGAAGTCTCTTTATAATAAATAAGTTAGAAGATACTTCCGCTTGCCATTACAGTTACAAGCATTCATTAAACGGACCCCAAGTATATAACCAATAGAAAATATGTAGGTCTATACAAGCATGTTGGGCGTTACACTCGAAAACATGCTGGTCGAGCATAATTAACTTTCTGTTTGTGATTGTTAGTATGTCTCCAGTACCTACCAAAACAGATGCCTGCTAATTGTGAGTAACCACACAAACAAGTTTTTTATTACTCATATCATCCTCTTTGTCAGTGTACAATGGAAATTATGTAAATGCACACTGTTTACAGAAACCGCGATGTTCGAATGACCTGGGCAATTCTATTTAAAGTTGGGTTACCAAGCGGTTATTAGCCGTGAAAGAACTAACCATATGGATCGGCAACTTTTAAACGAAATATACTCACCTAAGAAGCATCGCTCTCGCCGTTTTTTGCTAATACAGCTGTTCTTTAGTAATCGTATCGAAACGGACGCAAACCATAGGTAACATTCCTTTCAAAACTTATTTCCGTCGATTCACTGAGTATTTAATTCAAATAATAAGAGAACCTACAGTTTCCTAATGGCTGAATTGTCGCAAAACATTGTCGTTCGCGATTGCTTTAAGCGTACCTAATCAATCGCTGTGCAAAAATGAAAATGCAATTCACCTTGAACCTTTGAACGTCCTCCATGGTGGCGGTTTTTCCATCCGACACGCAAGAGTGGAAGAATGACGGGGCTACGGACACACCGAGCGCTTCGGATGTCATGCCGGTACCTGTAAACAATGATTTTGCAAACGTTAATGAAGCTTGAATGTGTATAAGGATGGCTCGGCGTATCTGTAAACACGCCAGCCGTTAGCATGGCTAATTTAGGTTCAGATTACGGTTATTACCGTTCTAAGGTAGGTAGGTAGTATCATATGGAGAGAAACGCGAGTGGTCATATATGGAAAACATGAATTAAGCCATTTTATCCCTTCAAGCGTTCTCTTTTCTTCCAGCTAACCTTGAACCAACAAAATGTATATAACAGATATAGATATTGACTGAAGAAAGCATTGACAGTTCAGTATATAATAAATTTCGCGTCAGCTCATATAAATCGCGATGTATCTACTGAAGGTCAACACGATCATAAGGAGTCAAGATCCTCGGCAGTGAGGGAACGATCAAGAAGAGAGATCTACTGAAGAAAGATACAGATCCAAGTCGGCAACATTACAAAACACAATGAATACACAGTGTTATTTACACCATTAAATATATATTAGACTTTAAAATGATACATTACATTAACTCATGTAGGTTCTTATCTTATCTAGCCTATCATTCTAAGTAGGTTTGTATTAAAATAAATCTAACATACCTATTTTTTCACGTCTTTTTAATTAATTAATTTATATAACCTTGTCTTTACGCCTTTCCATCGAAATAACCAAGAAAGTAACAGATACGGTCACTATAAATAGTTACAATTCGATGGCCGATGTAAATGCAACGTCTAATCTAAATTCTTATACTGTTTAGGCGGCGCGTTGTATCAATTAAATTCATAATAAATGTCTGGTACGACGATGAAGACTGAAACTTAACAATGCGTAGTCGCATGAACGAGAGTGATACATATTAGCAATCACTCACGCGAACTATCAAATGAACATAATGCGGAACGTGTATAATGAATAATTATTTTGTAATTTTAATATCAATTTAATTCGTGTTAATTGCTCACACAACCAGCCAGTATATTATATTAGCCTCTCATTTAAAATCAATGGAAAAAATCCCTCAAAACATCTTCATGCTCTGGAAATAACTCAAGAAGTATTAAAACATGACATAAACCACGAAAGTGACATGTTACAATATTATGATATAATTAATTATAATGACTATCCGTTAGTTACTCATAATGCCGTTATAACAGCGAACGAAAAAACGTTATAATTACTACTAGTAATATCTGTGTATTTTTATTTTTATTTTAATGAATTGTAATTGTACCTGTTTTTCTACTAATATATCTAAGCGAGCATGTAAACGCCACAGCACAGCGCTAATAAAAGTCAAACTATTAAACATCATAAAGACATAAAAAGTTTTAAATTATAGTCTAGAAAGGTACTTCCTGAAACATTTGGGCGTCACTCCGTACATCGCGAGCAAACGATGCGTGAATGCGTCGATTACGGCTTAGTCCAGCATTACAAACGCTTACCGATCACAAGTGAATCGAACGTCTAAATAAACTAATATTGAGTACCCTCTACGATTAAGCCAGGTCATTACGAATATCAAGGTCACAGTTGACACTGGTTTCCTCGAACGGTTGACTCTGAAAGCGATGGGAATGCACGTCCTAATTATGCGCTTGATCACGTAAATAGCTTCGTGCAGTCATTGTTCGCGCGGCATTGACTTCAGGAAGAATTTCAAATTTGTGGTTAAAAATTCAATTGATTATTAGTGATTACATAGTAATCGTGAAGGTACGTTTTAAAGCCGTTTTAATTTATTTTAATTGCCGCAATATCTGTCAGTTAGATGTGTTCAGTATTCACTTAATGGTTATACGGAACGTTTTTATCGTCTATTAATTGACGTCTGTTTACGGAATCTCTTGCCAATTTTTCTTCATGGGGCTGAAAAAACTCTTCGGTTGTAAGACGGAGAAAAGTCACATTGGAAACGGTTTCTTTAGAATACCCACCAAACAAATGATAATATACGAGCTATTAATGCATTTCGGGCTCGTCACCAAGAAACAATGTTTATATAAAACGCTTAGTTCTACAACGCCGGGAGGTTTAAAGTCGGCTTCCATCATCATTTGACTGTACTTAACTTATTCGCAGAATAGGCGCGGATGTTATTTTCTTCCATACCATACTTCTCTGTCGCCTGTCATCTGATCACATTCTATCTGTTTATATCGTATCTCGCACAGCCCTTTTTCCTAGGTCTTTCTCTTACAGCCCTCCAAATTCGTAAATGTATACCCTATCCCACTCCCATGAGTTCCTAATACATATTCAAATGTCCATTATGGCATCGTCGCGGTACAGCGCGCGCATAACGCTCTGGTTATGGCGTACACAGTTACGCCCGCGCCCCATTCGTTCGCCTTTACGTCATTTGTTGTAGTCGGATAATGGTAGCTATCGTATCTCATCGCATAAATTATTGCATTGTGACAGTATTAGTTGCTTCCGGTGCTTATTGTTGAGGTTTCACGCGACGTCGTGCGGGCGAATGATCATCTCACATTCTTGGGCGGTGTGTGAAGATAAGTGGTTCTTAAACGGTGATCCGCGGGCCAATTGTGGTCCCTGGAAGCATCCGAAGTGGTCCGCGAATTTATAAATAGAATAGAATAACACTTTTTGGAAATTTCTCTTTACAGGCATTTATTTTCATACTGTGGTACTTGGTCAGATGGTCCGTTTCACCGAAATCTTAAGGTCCACTGGTTTAGAATAGAATAGACCCAAACACATTTAACTATTTACCATAATATTATTGACCGATTTGACTTAGTGGGTAGTGACCCTGCCTATGAAGCCGATGGTCCTAGGTTCGAATCCCGGTAAGGGCATTTATTTGTGTGGTGAGCACAGAGAGATATTTGTTCCTAAGTCATTGATGTTTTCTAATATGTATTTAAGTATTTGTATATATTATATATATCGTTGTCTGAGTACCCACAACACAAGCTTTTTTTAAGCTTACCGTGGGAGTGGGACTTAGTCAATTTGTGTAAGAATGTCCCTATAATATTAAATCTTCAAATGAAGTGACTCATATAATATCGATCGAACTTCACTTCAAGAATTTCGTTTGATCATCAAATATTCGTTGCAAATGTCTTTCTAATATAAGCATACGTATCTACTAAGTACGAAAGCGTTCAAATATAAAAATATAATTTAGTTGGAAAACTTAGGATAAGCTCATTTTGAGCAACAACTATCACCTAAGGTAATAGCTAAACGGCTAAACCCGAGAATCTTCTTCAGTTCGGAACTATTCCGTGTATTCAGAATTATTCCGTGTAATAACCAAGGAATGCTCACCACTGATGAATTATATGAATAGGCAGGAAACAGAAGATTTCTTAGCAGTAGGCGCGGAAATGAGTTGTGCAATGTCGACAATACATTTTTCTATGTACACTTTTCTTGTTTGTATTGCAGAGCTGGCATACCTTGTACAGGATCCAGGAATACTCTCTGCATTGTATTACTGTTTTGTAACCTTTGAATGAGTGAAACTAGGAAGCAAGTAGTTCTTTTAGTGTGAGAGTGTGTTCTGTCAGTGAGTGTGGAAAGGAAAACCAGCAAAAGATCTAAAGGTTCTTGCAATTCTGTGGTTTGTATCTGAATACACTTGTGAGCTCTGTGATACCTTGCAAACCATGTCACGCGGACACCATTATGAAAAAAATTAGTACTAAAACTAAATCGACAAAAAAAAAACATTAGATGAAAATTTTACGAGATATGGCTGATAAATGCGACATATAGAGGAGAACAGCAGGAAAAACAAAAGCATGTTTGCTCAATCTGGCTTATTAAATTTGAAGTTTTTATTTTATTTAAAATTTCATCGCTTAAGACCCCGTAGATTCGTGTTTTTCTCTCACTCTCACTGAGCGTAAGGGTGAGCGAGATGGATGCGCGAGCTTGGGGCCGCGCAAATCATGTTTTTGAATTGTAATTTGTTGTAAGTTATAAAAAAGAATTAAGTAATCGTTGTTCCCTCAAAAATTAAATTTTTAGAGGCAATATTTATATTTTAAGCTTTTGGGCATAAAATTAATTTTATTTTATTTTAATTTAAAATTAATTGTTACAAATCTTTAAAGTGCGTTTTGAACTACGGTAGTGATTTTTTTATATCGAGCGAAAGTCAAAAAATCAGGATTCGAAGCGCTGAAGTCTCTAGACAACATTTCTGGCGACCGTATTGTTATGTAAAAAAGCGGTATTTTCCAGACAAACCTTGACCTCCCATTAAACAGTACGAGTGGCTAAATAACAATTATAACAGGCCGCTGCTCATGAAGAAAGTGTAAGTTTCCATTACCAACAGATGTCAAGACACGCAGGACGTAAAACGTCGACGCATACGGCGAATATGATTCATGGTCATGCATTACCATAATGAGTTCATAACCATCCACCCTTAATCGGGTGTTCATAATATGTCTTTGTTTGTGTTTTATAACATGTGATAGTTGTTCTGTTTTTATGCGCTAACATATGACCACCAACTCACCAATTGAGCAGCTATTTAGTACTGAATTACAATCTACAATCGTATGAGTACAATCTGAATCTCTTCAAGGCTAGAGTAAATAGGTATCTCATAGGTAAGCGTGCTCCACCGTAGACCGCATCATCACTTACCATCAGGTGTGATCGTGGTCAAACGCCTGCCTATCCTCCATAAAAAAAATAAAAAAAAAAGAATTACGCGCGACTTCTGCGTGGAAATTACTGATGAATGATAAAAAGTAAAAACCATCCTGTATGTAGGGATGGATTCCTAAAATAAAATATCGACATACTACATTTAGAGAGTATTATCTCATCGGATGCGGCGCTAGACCACCATACCTATAACCGACTTATTGGGGCCGCTAGCACAATATCATAAGGAAACCACAGCAATTAATTAAAGATACCTAATAAAGGAAGAAATATATTTAAATTAAAATATTTCCTCAAACGAAACAATGTTACATGAGTGCTCATATTTTTGCCATAACTTTAGCTCAATAATGTACACATATGGGCTTCATACTACCACAATAAAACCATGTCACTGAGAAATTAAGTAAGATTAAACAATAGCGGGAGAACCGGGGCGGTTGCATCACTTATTAAGGCGTGCGTGGGCTGTGTGTAATTGGCAAAATTAAACTAATTATTTTCGGCAACGAGTGCGTGCAAAGAGTTGAAAAATGTTTCTGGGAGTGTCGTTTCGTGTGTCCTTAGTATGATAAATATGTCAGTGTTAGTTAGCATTTATACAGAACGTCATTAAATGTAATTAAACACTACCAACCACTCCGACTCAAATTAAAAAAAACCGTCTCGGGCGTGATATGAACAGGCAGCTCTGAGACACTGCTCCCGCTCTAACAAATAAAGTATACAATTTGGCCAGCAAGGCTCTGCTGAATGAAGATGAAAGGTGACTGATATACAATAACCATGAGGAGCAAAATATAGTTTTTTCTTCAAATCGAATGCTGTGATAGCTACGCTAGTTCAATTGACAAAGATGCCGTTTTTTATAAATAACGTATTAATTATCTTGAAACTGTTGACTTATTAGTTACCTACCACTAACGCAATAGTACATACAATAGAGGCCGGGAAACGTAGGGTTGCAGGCCAAGTAGATATATACGGCTGAGCGTAGCGAAGCCGGATAGAGATACGCGGCCGGCAACCCTGTTTCTCGCCGAGATATGTATAGTGCTTTTCTCAAACTTGCAATTAAAACAAAAAATTGTAGTCAATTTGTTTTGTGGCGACCTACTCAGCTCGCCACTCTACCAGCGGTGTACAATCTTGACCGCCGTTGCTTAGCAACGAATATGCACAACAAATCACCGTACCAAGCTAACTGAAGCTAGTTGATGGTTGGATGCCAAGACGTTGTGTCACAATTTGACGTTAAAAAACAAAAGAAGGTTGCTTTACAGTCCTAGGTATGTAAGGCAGTATGAAATTCCTTTACATATCATCTTCACTCATCGCACCTGATATGTAGTATTTCCGGACCTAATTTGACGTAAGTCATGTCATCATTTCATAGCAAGTTTGAGAAAAAGATATTGCAGGGCTTCATAATAGTCAAGCACTCAAGCACTGGAACGGTCTACATATGGCAGGAACAAGATGTTGAGAGATAGTGCATCTAGAGTGCCTAGATTTATTATTTAATGTACTACGTGTTGTTATTTGTCTTAATGTGTCATGACTGTCATGAGTCTTTTAAATAATTTGTACTTGTTGAGCCTACCAACACTATATGAATCTCCTGATTCAAATAAATAAACAATTGAATTGGATAGTCTGCCTGTCTGTTCACTCCTATTTACATCTAATACAGTTGAACAGGAATACCATTTTAAAGAGTCAGCTATGTAGTACTTACCAGCTTTATCAGCATTGGACGCCATCACCCGAAACGTGCCGAACAGCAGCACTAGCAGCCTTTGCGTGCACACTGGCAGGGACAGAAGCAGTCTGTGAACAAAAACACATATTTAAGAATTCTTCAGGTTCTTTACTTTCTTTTTTCGTTCTCGACGCGAGAAATCTCGTGAAAATTGGCCTTCGTCGAGACGGGAAAAAATTTCAATGCATCGAAGACTCAAGAAATAAATATCTTGTGATAAGTACAAAAACACACGTATAACAAGTTATGTGTCAATACGAGAATTGTATTTGTATAGGTAGTTTATTAAATATATATTTTTTTACATTTTTAGGCACTTAAAAATGTATTAATCAACCAAATAAAAAACTGCCTTGATCCGTCCCCTATATCGTTCTGGCTTCAACCAATGTCATTTTATCGTGTAATGTTTTGAACTACCCTCAAATGTCTAAAGTATTCTTCTCGTTAGGTTCTTTATGGCCACGTAATAACAAATATTACAAACTAATTTACTATTGATAAATCAAATCATCCCGATATATCCTTATTCCCAAAATAGCACAATCTTAGCAGCTTCTTTTTTAGGTTAAGTAACTTAAGTAACTATTAATATTACATACTAAAACCTCAGTACCCCTAGTGTAAATTTATTCGATGGCGTAACGTAACGAACGCGTTTGCGTTAAGTCTCATTTTGTCTCATTTTAAGTTTCTAAAACGTCCCGCTTGGCGCGCTGTGTCCAAATCCCATACTAAATGAGACTTCACGCAAACGAGTTAAATTAATGGATTTTAATATTCTTGCCTAGTAAAATAACATATTGTGGTTTGTTAACATTTTATTCAATACCTAAAGAAATATACTAAAGCATATCGCATAGCCGACGCGCACGCCTGCACCAATATTTTTTTTGCTTGTTATTGAATTTTTGATTATTAGGTGCAGTTTATCAAGTCTTTTCTGTAGACTTCGCAAAGTTAAGGGAATCTAAAGCATTTTTTTACGCCGAGGCTCGAATAAAAAAACGGGATATATATGTATGTATAATGATATGCATGTATAATGAGCAGCAGAGATAACTGACCCCCCTGCAAACAAGTTTCTATGTGCCAGACTCGTTAACTTTTCTAGTATTATCCACAGAAGTGACCGTTTTCTAAAATATGTTTGACCCTTATGTAACTGAAGTCGATCTACGTTTTATATAATAACGGGGCAACGAGACAAGTAGCCTGTTAAAAGCGGTCCAAATAAGGGGTAGTGCCTTGCATTAAATAAGGGTCGTCTGGTTTTTTTTTTATGTCTGATGTTGTAAAATCCAAGTTACTGGACTTGAAAGCTCGACAGGTCATTGTCAAATACATACTGGAAAAACCATGCAATTTTGGGAGACTAGGTCAGAATTTCAGCAACTTGTATTTATGAGAGCTTTTTGTCACTATTCACTTATAAAAATAAAAAAAACAGCTAACCCTTATTTAATGCAAGGCATAATGTAGCAATTAAATGAGTTAAAGACATATCTAAGGACGGGCCTTACGGGCACTAAGAATACTATGTCACACCGCTGTACTGGCCCCATTTTTATTACCCGTAAGGCCCGTCCTTAGATATATGTCAATAGTTAAAGCAGAACTATGCTACAATTCCTCGCAGTTCGTATGCAGAGTATAAAATCATTCAGAACACATAATTGCCAGGCTCCTACCACAAATACCAAATTTATTTACCTATTACTTAATAAGTAATTATATATACCGTAAGCCATTTAAAGAGGAAATGGGGCGTAAACAAGACTTACCTAAACCGTAGCCATTATCATAAATGACCGACATAACATAACACAACAGGGAAATATGACATAATGCCGGGTCGTTGACCGGCGCGCGTAAATATATAATATAACTCGATTACTCCTTTAAAAGGGAAAAGATTGGTAGATTGAATGACAGCTTCTTAGTAACGTGTAACTCGACCATTAAATTGACCGAAACTAAGTTGGCTACTAAGGATTAGGGTCATTCGTAATTATTTGATTACGGTGTAACCATTACCTACCTAAAACGATGCTCTATGTTCATAGTGATCGTCCATAGATAGGATCCATAGTGGCTGTTGTTAAAATACCAACGTTCCTATTTTTCTTAAATTTACTTAACGTAGACGTCACGCAAACACAACACGAGAAAAAAGTACTTTTATGTACTTGTATTAAAAAAAATTGTACTCATACGTAGCATTTACCAAGCACGACCACGACTCCGGTGTCACAGTGCCTAAACCGTATGAGTACAATTTTTTTAATACAAGTACAAAACAGTATTATTTTTTTCGTGGATTTGTACCGCAAAAGAAGTTACAAAATCTTCCGTGCTGTCATGCTGTGTAACATCACACAAATAAAAGCATCATCAGCCTACTGCTGAACTCAACACCTCACCACTTTTTAGGGTTCTTTGTTAATCTAGTCTTTCTATTGAGCGTTAGTCTAGCCATTGTCTTTCAGATCTTATGTGGTCTCAATGGATTATTTATATAACTTGAAGACAATTAATAAATCTAAAGACGTGTAACTTATCCATTGTATGGTGTAACAATAGTAACATAGTATTCGGACATGCACATGAACGGTAATAGAGTGGCCCCCGCGCGTTGACGGAACAATGGATGTTTAGAGTCGCCCTGCATACATTTCGATGCGATACCCGATGTCCGTGCATTGTTTGTGTTGCGCTTCGGCAAACGATTGACCAGCCATTTTCGGTATCGTGGGTAATTTACGTAACTCCAGCGAAGGACAGGGGTCTTCAAAGGGTTCTCAATTTGTCGATAAGTATGTTCCCTGATTTCTCGAAGTTGGAAAATGGAATTTTTACTTTAGGTACCTGTTGGACCCATTTTTAATACGTCGCCGCAACTCTTCAAAACCCATCTTTAGATAGTACTTTTACTCACTACCTTACATGCCGTGAAAAAGAGAAGTAAATCTCAATTCCGAATTTTGGTCGTGATTTTTTTTCTCATACTTAAATATAATTGTTTTATTTCCTACTTCATTCAATCAATCACCCACAGGAGCGCAATTTATCCTTGTCTGATTGGTTCTTAGAAATCATTATCGAACGCCTATTTACACATGATTCCCGTGAGAAAACCGCTGCCAAATGAAAAAGGAGAAATAATGACGGCGTTCACAACGCTTTATGAGAGTATCGCTTTGGCTAGCCAGTGTAAGTCGGTCGGAGGGCTTGAATTCGATTTTTTACGCAAGTATCATTGATGAGCCGAATAAATGTCATATACTAAGAAAAAGTGACCAAGGCCTCCAGGACCCAGGGCTGGACTCGAACCAGCGTTATTTGCTATCGCGGCAGGTGCCTCTCATCCCCTCGACCACCCAAGTCACGGCGGCATAGGTCGAATTTTACCAAATTTGCAATTTTTACTGAGGACTTATGGCGCCCCCCGTTCTTTCTCTTAGTCTATTTTGTAGGTACATCATACAGTTTTTCAAAAACCTTTAATGGGGTTGGCAACTGTCAAAGGTTTGTATAGATTGCGCCAGCATAGTTTTTAACTGTGTTTTGTTTTGTTCCAGGCCAAAAAATACAAAACAAGAAAAAGACAGTATTCGTCGGACTCACAAGTAAAACCTACGATGGCGCCATCTGTTAAACACTTCGATCGGCTAAGCCCATTTACTTACGGGCACTAAGAATGGTGCTAGTTTAGTGGTGTCACTTACGAATTAGAGCCAATCGTGCAGGCTAACGCAACTAGTTGCGACCAATCGCGCGCGTGATGCGAACTCATCTACCAATCGCGTTGTGGCGTTAGACTGCACGATAATCTCGAATTCGTGTGCGTGACACCGCTGTACTGGCCCAATTCTTATTGCCCGTAAAGCCCCGTCCTTAGATATATGTCAATGCATTTGATCCTAAACAAGTAAGTTGCCCAAAAAATAATAATGATAATTTTTATAACCTTTTCAATATCTTCTTAGGCATAGTTTGTATTATTCTGGATGCCGAGTTATACTAGGGAATAGGTTTTGTAAATAGACAGCTGCGAGCGAGTATCATCGGTTTGCCGGGCCAGGCGTGAACGGGTCACTGAGCTTGTTCGCTCCACATTACTCCGGGACAGCTGCGAGGAAAAGTATTCGAAATACGGAAGGAATTGTATGCGACCAATCTCGGATAAAAGTGATTTCAATTCTGTATTTGGGTATGACTGACCTACTTGCGTTTAGTTTTAAGTAGGTATACCGGGTATACGAGACGCAGATCTGCTGTTTATAAAATGCATACATTACGTAATTACATATGTCGGTCAGTCTAGGGTAGGGTTGCCATCTCTAAAATTTGAAAACCAGGACAAGACGCGTGAAAACCCCGGATTTTAGAGTCCAGAACCCGGACCTGTCAACAGGCTTTTTTTAAGCAGTTTGTGCGTGTCGCGGGCGGCCTAAGACTTTAAATTTTTAAACCCGGACTACAAATGAAGCCCCCCCCCCAGACGCTCCCCGGGCGCCCTCTAAACTAGGACAAATCCGGGGAAACCCGGACGGATGGCAACCCTATAGTCTATGGGTATGCAAGCAGATAACTGAATTAGGCCCTTTGGACATGCAATTGGGCCTCAAACCACTCAAAATTGTTCTTAGAAGACTGCCACTCAAATAACTTTCGTGACTCCTTGATATTGGTAAAACTGATAATTTCTACTGGACACTGGACTATTATAATGAACAAAGCGGACAAGCCCTGTGTCACCTTCCCTCCTGGAACGGTGTCAAATTGATTATTAAACAAACCCTAAGAAACGACTTACTCATTATTAATGTAATATGGTTCTATGTTTGCCATGGTAACATCACAGTCTATAAAACAATTACTTCTATACACTATGGTAACATGGTTGATCGCGTGGGCGAATTTCGAGACTTAACGAGACTAACTTTAGCTAATGAAATTAAAAAAACATGTCACGACTAATGCATGAAAAAGTGCAATCGTATTGAGAGCTTCTTTTTCATGAAGTATGTTAACAAAACATACTTAACATAACAATAGGACATTCAAATTACAGGCCAACAAATAATACTTACCTACGTAGGTGATTCATTCACTACGTCATAATCATGCATAATGAGTGTAAACCACGCATAGGTAGTCTTCATTTACATAATGTCTTTGACATATACTGAAGACCAAATATGCAAATAAACCATCAGAATAGATTATTTCACTATAAACATGTGTGCACACATGTTAAATGGCAATAATTGTACGGTTGTTCACACCCGTTTAGCGAACAAATCGTAATTAATTAAGTAAACTTATCGTATTTACTATGTGCAAAGAGTTATTTATTGTAGAGGCATATAGTCTAAGAATAAATGTGTCGAAATTTAGTCAAAGGTCCCACTTTGTCGGATCGCCATAAGGACGAGATTTGATTGTATCTTTATACGAATAACCTGTCAAAGCGTCCTTATGGCAAGCGACAAAGTGGGACTTTGCTTGGAAACGACACAAATAGTGTCTCAAGAATGGCAGGCGAGTGCTATATGGCGCCATAAGTTTTGTAATAACTGACTAAAATTGTCAAACGTCAACAACTAGAGTTACTAAAGTTTTTTACGGCCCAAGGAATATGGAATTTCCTGGATAGGACTGTCGCAAAAGATCACTGCTTGGTCGACGTGGCACTCAAAACGCCCGCAACACCACAATAATAAACCTAAAGTTATGAATATGGGATCTTGCAGCGACGTCCACTTCAGGTGACAAATTCGAGGCACGATGTTTTTCTTAGACTTAGATCTCTTCTACAATCAATAGCTCTTTGTTAAGTTTAAGTGATGAATGAAGTCCATTTTGTTTTTTCTTATAGAAATTAACATTATTACTCGTATTACTAATGAACGCAAATGTTTCTTTAAGTAGTTTTACTGTTTAGGTTGCATGTTTGAAAGCAATATCGTGGTAAAATTACTTCCAGTGGCTTCTCATTACATGCCTTGTCTCATTACTGTATTTATTAAATGTTTTTATGAATTTTGTATAATTTTATTATAATTATGAAATGAGTTTCACAATTCAATTCAATTCTTTATTCGTTCATCACAGGTACATAAATAGGTGGTAACACAATGAGGAATTAAATGTTTATTTATAGCCCTATTTAATTAAAAACTCGTTAATTGACTGAGCGTATTCGTTTCAGCTTGGCCAAAAGTGCTTTCGTATAGTGTCAGACCAAGCTAAATTTACAACGATTTTGATAGCCCTGACTGTGCAAGTGTTATTTAAACGTCATAACTTCATAGAAGTAACAGACGGTTACAGTTTACGGTTCAATTCATAACGGTTAATAATTTTTGATTGCATTAACGTTTCGGCCAACACTGCTTGCACTGTCTGGGTTATCAAAATCGCCGCCAACTTAGCTTGGTCTAACTCTATCTCTCTTTTTTCAACCAATTCTCGTGAAATTTTGTAAGCAGATTAAAATTTTATTTAACAATTCAGGTCGGAGGTCGCGAGTTTAAACTTAAAACCCCGGCACGTATGACTTTTTCGGAACTTATGTACGAATTTTTGATATTTACCCGTTGCTTTTCGGTGAAGGAAAATATCGTGAGGAAACCGGACTAATTCCAATAAGGCCTAGTTTACCCTCCGGGTTGGAAGGTCAGTACCTACATAGTGCCTATGCCAATTCTCGAGATTAGTTCCTAAGCGGACCCACGGCTCCCATGAGCCGTGGCAAAACGCAGACAACATGAGGAAGACGATGTATACATTATATATATATGTGCACTAACTATAACGTAACAATCCTGTTGTTCAAATAGCAACTAGGCTAGTATGTGGTGATTGTTAATAGATCAGATATTGTTACGGTTGTACCAGGTGATATGATTGATTTGTCTGATACTACAGAGCAAGTGCACCAAAACACCTGTCACAGTTAAAACTAAAAGTGTAAGAATGTCCCTATAATATTTAAATTATTTATTTATATTTATATAGTTTAGTGCTGCCTAAACTAACATTGATCATATTATTGATATATTGATTATATCAGATAAACCCTTTTGACCCTTTTAGGACATATCTACCCTACTACAATTTCTTAATACTATACTATCTGAGTTTGAAGTAAGCAAGCAACTCGTGGTTGGTGAAACCGAACCTAAGTATAGAAACTTTTTTATTTAAAATAAAAGCTCTAATTAACTTAAGAACTACTTTGATTATCACTAGGAACTGCAAACTTTACTAATAAACACATGGTCTCTGTTTTGAAATACTAGATACTAAAATGACAACTAGATTGGCCAAGTTACTGCTCAAAACCTGTTTTTGTACTAATTTTATATGCAAAATCAGGTTGGCTGGATAAACTGAACTGAGATTTTAGTATATGAAATATAAAAGTAGGTTTAAAGCTATGGAGCTTTAAACCTACTGTTCAAGAACTTGCATGCAATATTCGATACATTGATGTCTACAGAGTACAATGAATTCAGTTGATTAACCAAATACTGGAATGTATGCAAGTTCATGAACCATCTAAATGGGGTTTAAGAACTATCTAACCTTCTTATTTCATGGACCTGCTGCTCTTCTGGGAACTCCACAGCGGTGAACAGGTGCATCTCCCCATCGCGTCCAAAAACACCTCCTGGTATTTTCCTGTACACACAATTCTAATTACATATACAGATAACCACACATATGAATGATCTCAATTATCATTGTAAAGATAGTGACCTTGTGCCACTTGGACAATGCTTAACTATGTTTATTTTATGTTTAGAAAGAACTCGAAAAATGTATGTGTGTTTAACCTTTTCAACGCTTTCTTCCTCGCATCAAAATGTGGTATACACGCCAATATGTCAACTATTGAGAAACGAATTTAAACTTTATCTGTCAACAGTAAAATTGCTTTGACAGCGTCTGCCATAAACCTCTTTAGTGGTCGTTGGCGTGGTAGGCACGACAGCACACAACCACTTTAGTGGCTCTTGGCGTTCAAAAGGTTAAAAACGAACCACATAATAAATGTGCAATTTAAGATTATTAGACTGTTTTACTGCAGTGTCTCATTTTCCTGCACAGTACTTCCACGGTTCTGTGTGATTCTTTTTAATGCTTAAAATAAGTATAGCAAGGAATAATATTGATGGGGCATCCATCTAGGATGTTGTTTTAAGGGAAGAATTAAATGACAACCGGTTTGGCCTAGTGGGTAGTGACCCTGCCTACGAAGCTGATGGTCCCGGGTTCAAATCCTGGTAAGGGCATTTATTCGTGTGATGAGCATGGATATTTGTTCCTGAGTCATGGGTGTTTTCTATGTATTTAAGTATTTATAACTATTTATATATTATATATATCGTTGTCTAAGTACCCTCAACACAAGCCTTATTGAGCTTACTGTGGGACTTAGTCAATTTGTGTAATAACATCCTATAATATTTATTAAATCTTCTCTTTTTTCCTTCTGATATTTTAAGGAAGGTAAATAAATGGCAGAGGAAAAAATATATTTGAAAAAAGAACTAGCTATGATATATAAGAGATAAAGAGGTCAGGGATTGGAACCGGTTTTTCCCAAAAACTTCGAAATAATCATATATTTTGGTTTATAATAATCATAATTTTATTGTGTTGTTAGATAACGACTTCGTATTATTAGATTGCCTAGTTAGAAATGAAATAATTAACAAAGAACGAAAAAACGTTTTCGTACCCATACAAAAAATACCGGTTTCCGATCCCTGAAAGAGGTGCTTTAGCAAAAAAATGGCAGTGAATTAGATTCACGTGTTCAGGTTTGGGTCACACCTGTAGGCCTGCATAAGATATTCAATATAGAATAGAGGCCATTTCATTTCGTAACACTGACAATTTTTTCCAGAGACTATTGGATTAAAATAATTGTAAGTATTGGTTGTAGCTCATCTACCAATTCAAGAATATATCCCTATATATTCTTTAGTAAATTAAATGAAGGACAAAATAATAGTTCAGTAACTGAAAACTTACCTCAAAAACTTCTTGAGTACACTAGCAATGGTATACACAGAGTAATTGTCTACATTCACTAGTCGGCCCGTTTGCAGGAAGTGAATTAGCTTCTTCATAGCACCCTGGTGTCCTGGTGCGCGAAACACATCCCGACGCAGCGGTGCCTCCTTGTTCAACTTTAAAATCAGCACCTACACAATAAAACCGTATAAAAACCCTGATGGCGACTATACTTCTACATAATTCTGATTTTTAAAGTTTTTTTTTTTACATCCGATACTAACGAGTAGAGGCCCAGGAATGTCGTCTTTACAAACTTCGTGCAAGGGTACTCCGAACTTCACTTTTTCTAGCCGCCGCGGATAGGGCAGGGTATTTGGGTGCCCGCAGGATGTGACCACATTGCTCAAAGTGGCAGCCCGCCGGTGCATCCTCCTAGCCCAGTTGCTCATTTTAGAAGCCTAGGTTAAGCTCGATTTAATTAAAATATGCATAACCTAACGCCACTTAGTTGTTACGGAAATAATAAAAACATTTGTGTCGCAAATGTTCGGTGTATAGCTGTACTGCACGCAGGCACGAGCCCTAGGGAAGATCAATTTGTAAACGAGTCCTCAATGCAAGTTTTACGACCACACCTCCATTTCTTCTAACTTGGCACTTCTCACAATATATAACAGAATTATAAACGAAAAGTAGTATCAGAAACAAAAACACCTAAAAATACGAATATATATTTTTTCTGCTACTAGCAAAGAAACGCGACAGCGAACGAAGAGCGAGCAATCAACTAACTTCTGTGTGTGCCAGTTGAATTAAACAATGTGACGTGTTGAGTATGACACTGTGTGTGATAGATGTGCAATGCAACCATTATGTATCTATCCAGAGGGCCTACCGCGAACCACGTTTGGCGTGTTTCTTCTCTGTCGCACTTGTAAATTCGTACGTAAGTGTGACAGGGAGGCAACACGACGAACGTGGTTCGCGGTAGGCCCTCTGCTTTCTAGCGTAGTGTGGGTGTATTTACGGAGTGTGAGTGCGTAACACGAAGCAGAGACAACGTAGAACGGACTACCTCAAGGGCTCGACAGACTACTGCGATTTATCATCACAATAGAGTGAGAAGGATTATGACTGATATTACCGATAAAATGGAGAGACGCAATAATAGGAATCTCACAAGGAGAAGAACGCAAACTCCATATAAAAAAAATGCCTCTTTCAAAACTTCGTTTATACCAGCGGCGCTCTCTTTGAATCTCAGTACTAAAATTGATAACCGGTGTAGTTAGCCTGGCGGGTTTTGGTAGGTAATTCAGTTCAGGAAGCTAGTGGTTCTGGTGTTCGAATCCCGGCGAGGGTATTTCTTTTTGTATTTTTTGTTTTTGTTGGGGTTTTAAAATTAGCATTTCTCAAATAGAAAAATATTATGTTAAGTAGATATTAATCAAAATCACAGGCATTTTTTGTAATGAGATAATGATTTCTATAAGTATTAGGAAGTTATTTCAATATAAAAGGTAACAAAACAGTTATATTATAATCAAGTTATAAATATTATTATTCCTATATATTACGATCAAAAGAGCTTGATTCGAAAAACATACAATAGGCAAAAGAAAACATTCAAAGGTATATATACATATTATTAAAAATATATGTATCGGACGGGGCGTGTTGAACTAACTGTGGCACTTCTTTATATCTAATTATCTACATACCTATATAAATTTTATTCAATGAGACCACAGGTCGGTAATTTCGGTTCATTAATGACGTGGCTACCGAATAACCTATCCTGAACGTGTGATTATTACCTATCTTTTATTTTTTTTAAAAGCCTTATTAGGTATTTATGTTTAGTTTGCCTATTTATTAGGGCATGTTTTAATTCCCAAATTTCCTTGATAACATTAAATAAAAGTCATTAAAAATCTTCATGATAAAAAAAACGTTGTGTATATACTATTTATTGCTTTTAATATAGCTTTTTAATACCTAAAACATGAATCTTTGGCAAATCTGGTATTACTTCACAATTTTAATGCATTTAAATTGTAATCAGATTACATATATCAGGCCAAAAAAACATGGATATATGACAACTAAAGTTGTTATTACATCTATCCAATTGTCGGATGTTTCTGCTCCACAGCTCAGTGCAGCAGTCTTGGTCAGCGTGAAACTAGTCGGGATTATGCGGCGGGTCAGTGTCTTTTGATATTGAGTCTCAAGGCCTCTAGTGACTGAGATCTTTTTTAAATATTATTATGGAGGGCCTCTAATCTCCACATATTTTATGAACACAGATAAAACCAAAAAGAAATAGGTAATAATTTATATAAAATAATTATAATTTACATATGGACATAAACCAAAATATCTGATAAAAATAATTTTATTTGTTCCTAAAGTTGTATGAACAAAGCCAGATGATGGGAGCAATGTCGCTGTAGCAAAATATTTTTTATATTAATTACTGGCAACGTATTTCCCCAGCATCAGACCACACATACGCAATTACAAAGGGTCATGTATTTCTAAGGAAGTCGACAGGCCTTGAGTCAGGCCAAGCTAAGTTGGCAGCAATTTTGATAGCCCAGACGGTGCAAGTGTTAAGTAAACGTCATAATTTCATAGAAGTATTAGAAGTTTGACGTTTAAAATAACACCGGGGCACGTGTTATTTTAAACGTCAAACTTCTAATACTTCTATGAAATTATGACGTTTACTTAACACTTGCACCGTCTGGGCTATCAAAATCGCTGTCAACTTATCTTTGTCTGACTCTACCAATTTGTAATGCTAGTATTCGCGTTTGGGGGCATTTTTTTATTTAGAGCGCTGAATAATCACCATGAATTGGAGATTGACGATACAAAAGATGCCTGTGATTTTGATAAATTAAATAATATCTACTTAACATAACATTTTACTATTTGAAAAATGCTAATTTAAAAACACCCTCGAAATACCCTCGCCGGGATTCGAGCCCAGAACCACTAGCTTCCTAAACCGAATTACCTACCAAAATCCGTCATGCTAAACCGGTTGTCAATTTTAGTACTGAGATACAAAGAGAGCGCTAGTAGTATAAACGAAATTTTGAAAGAGGCATTTTTTTTTGTTAACATGAAACTAAGAAAATATTTTTATATTACACTTATATATATTTATAAAAACTAAATATAAAATACCTCCCCAAAGCTACCCGCTTCTGGAATACTCCCTAGGATGCTAGCAGCATTGCCCCTTTGCACCGCCAGACTCAATCTTTGGGCAAAGAAGGAGCCCGCCCTGTGGTCGCCCGAGACACCTATTAGTCGGACCGACACTTCCTTCATAAATTGCTTTGTGTCGGTCGACCATGGGCCCAGTGTTTCTATGGCAAGCGCCGTAAATTCGTATTGATCCGTTAGGAACGCATATTTGCGGCGCTTTAGTGTCTGGGCCTGGTCCGCGGCAGTCCCGGGCTTCCGAGCCGATCCTTCAACGTGGGACGGGGCTAGCGTATCGACGCAGGTAGCGTCCCACGCTAAAGGGCGGCCAAGGCTCCAAGGCACAAGAGTGCAGCCATCAGGTCTCTTGCCGTCGGTGGCAGAGAGGCCTGACGGCTCCAAAGTCGCAGGTAGGGAGGCGGTGCAAAGGGCGCGGCGGATCAGGTCGTTTAATGTGGCGTGTCTGTATAGTCGGCCTGCGCTCATTTGGCAGTGTAAGCCATGCCGTCCTAGAGCGTCCACAGGCTGGGTGCATCTACTACAAGCGTGGGGCTCGCATACCTTTAGGCCCAGGCGGAGGCAAACAGCGATGCGTAAGGCTGGTGGCTCTAGAGTGGAGCCAAGGTTTCGCGATGGAAGCGCGTGCAGCCAATGCCCGGATTCCTTTTCGGAAACGGCTAATAGCCTCGCCCGTTCGTGGTCGTTATGGCAGTTTTGTAGTAGAAGTTTTTTTTGTATGGAGTTAGCGTTCTTCTCCTTTTGAGTATTGTATTCTTTGTTTGAGATTAGCCGACGATATGAAATCATATGCGGTTGAGGTCTATAGAGGCCTTAAAACAATTGCACTTGGATTAAAAAAAAGGGTGACTATTCAATTGTCTATGTTCATAACAAATTTCAACAATCTGTATCTGAAAATAAAAGCATGTGTTTTTAGTTAGAATCATGTTAGTGTAGAACTAGACTTGCTAGTCCCGTCTAAAAAAACGAATAATTATAAGATTACTCTAAAAGTTTAATATATTTATAAAACCAAAATGGCAGACGACGAATGGCAAGATGAACCGGTTGCTGTGATGCCCTCGGCACCCATATCTTCAGGATACGACAGCCGTCCGAGAGGAAGTGGCAGAGGCAGAGGACGCAGTAACGATTCCAACTGGAGAGCACGTGGCCCTCAGACTAGTAGCTACGATGACCGGCGCGACAATAGAGACAGAGATCGTCGGGATGGCGGCGATCGACGTAACGGAGATCGTCGCAATTTTTCACGGCAAGACGAAGGTAACAGAAAAGTCATTTCAGTCCCTTCCTCTAAGATCGGTCGCGTAATTGGTAAAGGCGGGTCTAAAATAAAAGATCTTGAATTTGATTCTGAGGCTAAAGTCAAAATCGGAGATACTAGCGGCGACGAAACTGAAATCACGCTGACGGGTACTGATGAGGCTATCGCAAAGGTTGAGGACATGATTCAAGATCTTGTCAAAGACTATAAGCCTGCAGGATCACGAGATTTGAACACTAGTAACAGCAGTAATCAATCTGGCGAGTTTTTGAAAAAAAATGAAAATGGTGTGGAAGTTATTGACTGGACTAAGTTGAATTCGTTTTACGAAGAGAGTCAGAAGGAGCGATGGAGCAAGCTACCGCCTATTGTCAAAGATTTCTATAAGGAAGATCCTCAAGTAGCTGCAATGTCCCCTGCTGAAGTTAGTCGTTGGCGTAAAGCAAACCATGATATTCAAGTAAAGAGAACTTTTGATGACAAACCTGGCTTAAGGCCTATTCCAAACCCAGTTCTGACCTTTGAACAAGCATTCCAGCACTACCCTGAGATTTTGGAGGAAATATATAAGCAGGGCTTTAAGCAACCCTCTCCAATTCAAAGCCAAGCTTGGCCAGTTCTTCTTAGAGGTGATGATTTAATAGGCATTGCTCAAACTGGTACTGGCAAGACATTAGCTTTCCTTCTGCCAGCTCTTATACATATTGAAGGTCAGACTACCCCAAGAGAAGAGCGAGAAGGCCCATCAGTCCTTATATTGGCTCCCACCAGGGAGCTAGCATTACAGATTGACAAAGAGGTATCTAAGTATCAATACCGAGGCATTAAATCAGTGTGCTTATATGGGGGAGGAGATCGTAAAGAACAAATCAAAGTAGTGTCCAAAGGTGTAGACATTGTCATTGCTACTCCTGGGCGACTGAATGACTTGATAATGGCCAGGCACCTGAACATCATAAACTTCTCGTACATTGTCCTTGATGAGGCTGACAGAATGTTAGACATGGGCTTTGAACCTCAGATCAGAAAATCATTATTTGATGTCAGACCTGACCGCCAGACAGTAATGACCTCAGCCACCTGGCCCACAGGTGTGCGGCGCTTAGCAGAGTCCTATATGCAGGACCCTATCCAGGTTAATGTGGGTTCACTGGATCTTGCAGCTGTTCACACAGTTACACAAAAAATTGTATTTGTTGAGGAAGATGAAAAAGAGCAATATCTTCTAGATTTCTTAAACAACATGGAGCCTACAGACAAGGTGATTGTATTCTGTGGTAAGAAGGCAACAGCAAACCACATTTCTACTGAACTGGCAATAAGAAATATTAGTTGCCAAGCTTTGCATGGAGACAGAGACCAGAGTGATCGTGAAGCAGCTTTAGAAGAAATGGTTGATGGGACAGTAAACATTTTAATTGCCACTGATGTTGCTTCCAGAGGAATAGATATCAAGGACCTCACTCATGTTGTTAACTTAGATTTTCCGCGTCATATTGAAGAGTATGTGCACAGGGTAGGCAGGACTGGTCGGGCAGGAAAGACAGGCATTTCACTGTCATTGATAGCGAGGAATGATTGGGCACATGCAAGGGAATTGATAAAAATTCTTGAGGAAGCTAATCAGGAAGTTCCTGATGAATTGGAGCAAATGGCACAAAGGTTTGAAGCCATGAAGTTGCGTCGCGACGCCGAAGGAGGCGGGCGTGGGGGCCGCGGCGGCGGCCGCGGTCGTGGAGGAGGTGGTTATGGCGGTGGCGGCCGCGGTGGTGGCTACGGCGGCGGCGGTCGCGATGGTGGTTACGGCGGCGGCGGTCGCGATGGTGGTTACGGCGGCAGCGGTCGCGATGGTGGTTACGGCGGCGGCGGTCGCGATGGTGGTTATGGCGGAGGTGGCGGTGGATATGGAGGGAGAAGGGACAGATATTAGTCTCCCTTCTCAAATTTACGACTGTTACTAAGGGGCCTAAAATAGTATAGTATTTCTTACGGCATGTTATGCAAAAGTTTAGACTACTTTCTAAACTTTAGCATGACATGCCGTACATACCGTGTACACACTAAAATTTGAAATAAGTCACAAAATGTTCAGTCTTCCATGCTAGACTACAATAAGGTGTTATGAACTTTCAAGATCTACTATCTTAACTTGGCTACTTTTTGAAACATCTGATCTACCCACCCCTCTTTAATATTACCTAGTTGTAATTTTTTCCTTGTTTCTAGACTGAATATAAGCCAATGGCTTAAAATATTGTCAGTTAGTAATATATATTGTTTATTTTTGTTTATCTCTTATTGCAAGTCAATGAAGATGACTGTGATCTGACTGTAGAGACTATTGTAACGAAAAGTGTTTTAGTTTATAAGGTATACATTGGAATTTGCATGCAATTCACGGCAAACTAGATTGTAAGGTCAACAGAACTGTGAGCATAAAAATAACTAAAATACTTAGGCAAAGCTAATATTTGCTATAATATCCTCCTCACGCCTCGAGGTATATTGATTAGTTCCTCATTCGCCGGATTCTTGTTTCGCTTAAATTTTTCAGCTACAGAAAATCAAACAATGGAAATATTGTGGCTTTACCTGTATCTATTAACACATTCACTGCCAGACAAAAAACAACTTTTACTATGGGACCAAACACGAAATCATGAAAATAAAACAGCTATTCTATAGAAAACATCGACTCTGATTCACCGAAATGTATGAGACGGCAGATTTTTTTTCGGGGTTGGCCCAATACTAAAAGTTGTTCAGTATGACCTACACCCCTCAGAGTTTGGTCTGAGATAATAAAATCAGCCTTTATATTCCTGATAAATCCCGACGTTCTGAACTTGTCTTTGCGCTGGTAAACGGGATTTATGCGTCTAAGAACATAATGACACTTTCGAAATGTAAAATCTAAAAGTATACAAACAAAGCTTATGTAGCTGAAATCAATACAAACTACATATTTAATGTATAATGCGTGTAGGTACAGCCTCATTTTTATAATAATATTTATAATACACGCAAATAAGATTTTAATACCTAATTTGCTGTGAAATGCGAATATTTACCAATCCTTGTTTATAAGTTTATACAACATTGTCAGTAATAAAGGACCATCTCAATTTATGATTAAGGTGTATTTCTGAATTCCTGTTACTTAATTGAAATAAAAAAGCATTTTAGTTTGGTTTATCATATATATTGTTAACATTATATGTTATGTTTTAATTTAATATCGTTAGAACCTGCCCGTCAAGAGTGAAGTCCAAAAACAGCAATGTTTTCTTAACCAAGTAGCATAGCAAATTGAAAATAGCCTAAAGAGGTAACATTAATAACATTCTTATAATACTATGTGCTTTCTAATATAAGACAACCTCGTGCATACATTTATGAGATAAAAATCTGCCACAGACAACAATACACAGAGATGCTGTAGATAATGTTAAATTACATTTAATATAGAACGCACCACTTCTGTTAAATTGTTTTCAAATGAAACTTTATATCTGTATAAATTCATAATATACATTTTGTTGTTGTGCCCTGGAGGGCAGTCAAATTTAAATGGACATTTAATACTGTCAATAGGTTCGTGACAGCATGCCTTAGGAGGCGTTTAATAAATAAATCATAGAAACAATGTTTGAAAACATACATGTATAATTTCTAAAAGTCTATAAACGGACAATAACTGGAGTTTCTTAGACGATTTCTAATCTCTTCATCTCTTTGAAGAGTTCGGTGCCCATTTTGGCGGGGGAGCGAGTGACGATGACGTTGGCCTTCTCCAGCGCCTTGATCTTGTCCATGGCGCCGCCCTTGCCGCCCGAGATGATGGCGCCGGCGTGGCCCATCCTGCGCCCGGGCGGCGCCGTCAGCCCCGCGATGAACGACACCACGGGCTTGGCTTTTTGGCCCTGGAATAACAGATCATATAACAGAAACTGGCACGTAATGATGCCCATTTTGTGACTACTAAGTTACAAACTACATCAGTACATACTCAAACAAAAACACTGTGTTTCAAACGGAAATTTAAACTGAACATTGTTATCTACAAACACTAAACACTATGTTGTATTATAAATACTTGTAATTCTATGTTGTACTTATTCGACACGATTAAATACTACTAAATGTGAAATTCAAACTGATACACACTAAATTTAAATCACAATTTGGAAACCATGATGACACGAAGTTAGCGACGGAAGCCAATAAATCAATATGTGACAAATAAAATTAGTTAAAACTGACATAGAGAAATATAAGTGACCACTCTTTCTTTACTTATATTCCTCTGTGGAACTGATGAAGTGATGATGGTTGATACATTATGAGATTGTCTTTACAAGATAATGTTGATTTTGTACAGATGATGTAACTTCAGAGATGTCAATGGGAGGTGATATAAGATAAAGTAAACCTTTGGGTTGGGCACCATTGTAGATCCATACCTTTTTTGACTGTCAAGCGACAAAAATGATTAAAAACTCAAAATAGAAAATAAGTACGTTTGTGAGTAAACTCGAACCTAATCAAGATAATTAATCTCCTTGTGTCTCCGTATACACAACTACAAGTGTATACCTACTTTAGGAGTGGAATTACGCGTGCGTTATTATCAATGTCGAGATGGCGCCACTCAAGAGTGGTTTCCCCCGGGATATCCCTTCGAGACATCCTGGCGTCAATCCAGCTACATCATAGAGAAAAGATAACCTATAAACTCCCATAACTAACAAAAAAAAAACAAGAATGGTCCTAGGATAACAGTGTATCATGATTATTGAGATTATATTGCTATGCGCTTTCTACGGAAATAAACGGTCTTAACTATTTAGGGATCACCCACACAGCGTCCATTTGAGCGTCGGCGTTCATAGTCCGTTTTTTTTTGCAAGAAGGTAAATGATTTCGACGTGTCTTTATTGAAAAATAAGTCACTGCACTAATTATAAATCATATATGATCTCTTACATTATTTTGCTTTCATAAGTATAGTTACTGATTTTTAAAAAGCGTTTTTTACTAAAAAAGATGTTAAGGTTGTTTTATCTTTTTTCTAATGCTAAAAAAACTAAATATAGTCAGCGCTATAGCTACTGACGTCGCAGCGCCGCTGCGTCAAGTAGCACTGTCAGCACTGACTATAGTTCGTTTTTACAAGTTTTTATTTAACTTACAATGTACCTACATATGTATGTACGGGTCAAATCGTGCAAGTTAAATTTGACTCTCTTCCCGGATTCCGATGACGCTGAAAATTTGCATACATATGAAAGTCGTGTGACAATGCAATATTATAGTACCGTCGAGCTGATCTGATGATCGAGACAGGAGGTGGCCATAGGAAGTATAGGAACTCCGTGATAAAACAACCTAATTGTGTTTGGGGTTTTCAGAATTGTCTCGATGAGTATTAGTTGCCTGTGGAAAGAAAAGTACAGTCAGCGATAAAAGCTTCACCAAAAATGTAATCTCTGCCAAAACTTATTAGCATTAGAAAGAAGGTAAGCGAACTTGACGTGTATTTATATAAATTAAAAAAACTTGAAATATAAGTTGCAGCAAATATTTAACAATAATAAATCATATACGATTATTTACATTATTTTGCTTTTGTAAATAATATGAACTAATTTTTAAAAAGCTATGCTTTTATTGTCAATAAACACGTCAAGATTGTTTACCTTTTTTCTGATGCTAAAAAAAACGAACTATAAACTAACGACGACCGGACGCTAGTGTGTAATACAGTGGCATTCTGTAAATGGAAATAGTTATTTGTGCAACAAGAGAGGAAAGTTAGTTTTTCTTGCGAGGGACTCAAAAACACGAGATGTAAAATAACTTTGCTCTCGTGTGACACATAACTAACTTTTCACCTCAGTAGTGAGAACATATTAAAGGTTAAAAAAATTCAACATCAAGTAAAGTTGTCATTCCTGTATTCATGGCCTTTACTAAATTAAAAAGCTACTTTGTCTCACTCCCTGGAGTGACGAAAGTAGGCTTGTTCGAGCTGCTGAGGTGAAAAAAAATAAAACTTATGGGCTAAGCTGTGGTTGATATACAATAATGTTGTTGTATATCAACCACAGCTTAGCCCCTAAGTTTTTTTTTTAATTTTTAATTATTATAAGAGAATTACCGTGTTGTACTGGATAAGGTACTCAGAAGCGAGCTCCTCGGCGTTGCCTCCGATCTCTCCGATGAGTATGATGCCCTTGGTCTCCGGGTCGTTGAGGAACACCTCCAGACAGTCGATAAAGTCGGTACCGTTGAACGGGTCGCCGCCAATGCCGACGCAAAGGGTCTGGCCTAGGCCAGTCTGGAAACAGAAATAGCAACATTTATATATGAGCAGATGAGCGCATGTGACAGAATAAATAATAAGAATAAAATTATAGGGCCTAAATTGATACAGGAGACTTGATTCATTTTTTGCATCTCTTTAACGGTTAACCCTAAAAGTACTCAAAAACTGACTCTATATTCTGATAATCACTAAGTAACGACACAAACTGGAACATGTCAGATACATCTTGTAAATCATTAATTGTAAAAATACTTTTCCACCAATTGCCAAAAATGTTCAATGTTTGATATTTTTGCATTTGAACTATTTTTTTTACATTTCAAATATTGTTAACGATGTGCTGATACTTGGTGCCATCTTGTGCACTAGGCTTGTGTAGTTCATGTACATGTAAAGTCAGAGACGCAATTCCCTGCACTGTACTAGACCGAACTATTTCCTAATGATTCTGCTCTTAGTACACTATACGCTAAACGGAACGGGAACGAGGAGTTCAGTTCGTTATCTTATCTGTGGACGTCAAGTTGTGCCAACCCTAATAATTGCTCGGAGCAATGCTGAGCCGAGAATAACTGAAAGGAGGAGTGTTGCCCTACTGACCGAACTAACGCCGAGCGCGTGCGATGACGACCGAACGGCTCTCGGCTAATATGAGTGAGACAGCACATAACCGTCCGTCCGTTGCAACTACTTTACAAAACGTCCGTAAAAACCGTTCCGTTACATTATTTATTATGCTCAGTTTGTCTCGGTGTACTACTGTACAAAAAGAGCTAACTAGTATATTTTCATCACACTTGCTCGAAAAAGATCTTATTTCATGCAGGTGTGCTGAAAGACAAAGGCCTATTTTGTTCCCGCGAGAATTATGGATTGTGAAAAAAAGCTATAACTCCCTAGGGTAAAACCGAGTTGGTGGTGACTAGTGGGATTTTTTTTCCCCGTAGTTACCATTACCACAGTGGTAAAAGGTGGGAAAAAAATTCCCAGAAGTTACAACTTGGTGCTAACTAGTGGGAATAAGCCATTATTTCCTGTCTTACATTTCTACGCGACGCGTAACTACATATATTCTGGCATAACGACTTTGTCAGTAAAATAAGGCGGCAAATTTAAGATTGTAGGGTTGACTTCTCATGAAAATTTGAATTTTGCGTCTTTTTATACTGACAAATTGGGTTTGTTTGAGTATAACAAGCCTCTACATTTATTTTTGTTACAAAATCTTTTACTTACTTCAGTGGTCTGATGGCAGGCCTCATAGGTAAGGGTGCCGGACCGCGACACGACGCCGATGCAGCCCTTCTTGTGGACCGCAGCGGGCATGATGCCGATCTTGCATTTTTCTGGGGCAATGATGCCGGGGCAGTTAGGTCCGACCAGGCGGGACTTGTTTTGCCTGAGGAGCGCGTGTTTCACTCGTACCATGTCCTGGAAATTGCGTAATAAGTGGGTAAGTGATTTGAAACATTAACCCGAATTAAATTTTCCAACGTATTGGTATGATGGAAAGGGACAAACGATGATCACCGGCATCGTGACTTTAGTAGATACACGTTTATGAATAAGGGGGTAAGAGGATAGTGGACGACCGCTTCTCCTCCGTCCGCTTCTTGTGTTTTAGTGACCCTGACTATGAAGCCGATGGTCCTGGGTTCAAATCCTAGTAAGGGCATTTATTCGTGTGATGAACACGGATATTTGTTCCTGAGTCATGGGTGTTTTCTATGTATTTAAGTATTTATATATATATATATATATATATATATATATCGTTGTCTAACTCTCAACACAAGCCTTATTGAGCTTCCTGTGGGACTTAATTAATTTGTGTAATAATGTCCTATAATATTTATTTATTTATTATTTTATTCTCTATACAAACGTAGTCCCCATTTTCCTCCTTGGATATTAACATTATGGAAAAAAATTACACAATTTAACCATAGCTAATGAAGGGTGTTTTTTTATTTATTATTATTATAGGAATTAATAGTATAAAATATATTTTTAAATGCTTCTAACTCTTATAATAATTAAATATGATGAGGCATAGCTGTGGTTAATAGAGTGCACATCAAATTGCGTAAACATATTTACTATAAATTGATTATCCAGAGAGGAAAATTGGAACTACGTTTAAAGGTTAAGCGGTCGTCCTCTTTCGTCTTAAGAGACCTTTGAACTACCTGATCTTGTAAGGGGGCGTCCATTAATTACACGAGTCACAGTCAGTCATATGTACTGTAAAACGTTGTACGATACATGTGCGAATAAGTAATTCGCAACTCGTGTCGATTTAAAATTTATGTGTACTATTATCTGGTGATATAGGCAGTCAACAAGTGATGCAATAAATCCTTTGCGAACATCGCAGATTTTACAAGCGTTAACACATTCACTGTCAGACAAAAAACGGCGCACTACCCCAGAAACCGGTGGTCTATAGCTGCGTACAAAACAACCCGCCCAGCGGGTTGTCCGGCATCTGAACAAAGTTCACGAGCACCCACCAGGGTTCCCAGCAAACTATTTATAACAGAGACCGGGTAGCACGATTCAAAGAAAATCCTACTTAAATTAAAAATGACAACGTTTGTGTGCTTAGATAATTGTTCCTTAATCTTGCATAACAATTTGAACGGATTTAGCTGCAATTATGCAAACAGATAGTTCTTTAACAACTTAGAAGAAGGCTTATTAAGTTATGATACTTTTTATCCCCTAAGTGGGTGCAATTTAACGGGGGTTGCCGTTTCAATATAACATGTAACTCGTAAGTAATAAGGGGAGGAGTGGGGGCCATGGGCGTCGCCAAGGGGGGTCGGGGGGCCCCCCCAGATAACAAAATTTCTAACCAAATGTATCCTCCTCCCCTCCCTTTGGCCATCGGCCATATGAACTGTCCCCCGCCCCTAGCCCATCTGCTGGGGACGTCCTTGCTGGGTGCAGTTGAATGACTGACAATGCGAAAACAACCGCGGGCAGATAGTACTCATGTAATGAATAAATACAGGCAATATTCAATAAGTCTCTATTCCAGATCTTCTCCTTATGTTGTGGAACTCTCCTCCATATGTTCTTAACTTACATGTTGTGGAACACCCTCTGTGATGCACACAATGAGTGGCATCTCAGCTTCAATGGCTTCCAGAATACCCGCTGCTGCCGCCGGTGGGGGAATGAACAGCACGGTTGCCTCCGCCCCCGTTGCTTCCTTTGCTTCCCTCACGGTCTTAAACACTGGCTTTCCAAGATGTTCCGTACCCGCCTTCTTTGGTGATACCCCACCAACAAGCTTTGTGCCATAGTCAAGTGCTTGCTGGCTGTGGAAAGTGCCTTGCTTGCCAGTGAAACCTTGTACTATTACTTTTGTTTCAGAAGTCAATTTGAGGTTTTTTCGTGTTTCATGGTATGGGGTTGAATAGAATCTGACGTTACCTAGTTTTGCACTATCTGTAAACATAAAATTAAGTAATTAACAAACATAATACATCAAATTGACCTGGTCTGCTACCTCAAAATTAATTTGTTACTGTATCTATAAACTTATGTTTATAGATACTTTATATTTTATTTGTACATATGAAACTATAGGTCTCTTTTTTGTCTATAAGTTTTGATCAAAAATTGTGTATGACTGTTTGTTTCTAAATAAATAGAAAAAAAAAAAAACTTATGTTGTAATCATAGCTGTATTAATTTTAGCTTTATATTGTTACCCAGCGCATTTTTAGATTTATCAGTAGGTAATCTAGTAATCTGTGGATGATATTGTTTGTCTTACAATTCATTATTCTTTGTATTCTATATCTGTGTCTAAACCTGTGTGTTACTGTTTTTTGTCCCAAATAAAAAAAAGAAAAAATTTAAACTTATGAAGTTTTTATGAATATAAGCTGGAATGAAATGATTCAGCAAACAATACATGATTTCGGTAACTCTTAAAAAAAATGCTTTACAAATAGACATTGAACCCACATGTTTTCCTATTCAATTCAAATAACATTTCTTGTTATGACAAAAAGCACAGTTGAATAAGCCCTATATCTGGGGTCACCAAATGGCCAAGCGCTGTCCAGATCCAGACCGCCTACCTATTTTATTTTTATGCTTATTTAATAAACTCAAGTAGAAAAGAATCATGATGGTCTTTTTATTTTAAGAACCGTCTCCTTGAAGAAACTATTTGGTGACCCCTGTTCTGAACAGAGGATGTAACATGTAGTGCCCTGTGTCATCATTTGGTTGCTTAAGTTATGATTTTTAGTCTTTCAAAATGTTATTACTGTAAATATTTATGTGACCTTTGATATGTGGAAAAAAGTGTCATTGATTTTGTTTGTTGCTTCAATTTGAATCAAAATGTACAAAACTATGATATAGTCAAACCAAGCTAAAAATTTATTTGAAAATATTCCATTTATAATGATACTCCCTCACTTGTTCATCATCAATTCTGTGTAAAGTTAGGTTAGACAGACTCTTTAAGGATAACAGACAAAACAAAAGAATAATAAATGAATATAATTTATTGGAAAATTACAGTAATCACTTATTTCTATTTCATTGTAATTTCAACCTTATTTATTATCTATGAAATATTTATCGAACATATTAATTGTCAAGATTGTTGCTTTAATTTTAACTATCTACTGTAGATACAAAAGAATATTAAGAGGAAGTCATTAACCCTAATGGGTTAATGACTATGCTAATGCGCCCACACCCACCTTTGGGAACCCACTATTTTTCTAATTTTGTTAGGCAGATTTACAGTAGAAAATCAAATCAAACACCAAGGCCCCGGTGTACTTATTTAGTGATTATTTATTTATTTAGATTTTAAAACCACTTTGTATTTGTAATGAACAAGTTTATGTGACTTTCAAGGACAGACAACTGGATGAGCTGAATAATATGTCTATAGATATTAGTAGCCATGGTAAAGAAAACTATGTTTAATCTTTTACAGTTTAATATTTAATTTGTGTTATCAGTTGTCATAATCATGTAGAAATGCAGTCAAAATTCATAATATCTCAGTTAAATTGAGTTAAAACAGTCAGTGCACAAAACATTACTGCAGCCTAAGTCTACTAATATCCTCTCTCAATTATTTAATTCAATTGAAACAGTAGTACATTGACCAGAATCAAAGGCCGGATATATCAGTTTATATACAATTTACAAACAAAACATCTGATAACACTTGATGTATTGTTTGATTGATCAAAGGTCAAGTTTTGATTGACGTGCCCAATCCGTGTAATAGGGCACATAATTCGCGAATTATGTACTAGTGTAATAAGTGTCTCATTGTACCGATTTGCATAATGAAAAAACTACGAATAGACAAGATATTTATAGATGAAGGTCTCGGCGATCATAACTAAGGTTGTAATGAAAACGACATTGATCGGAGGACTCTCGTTGATTATAATTAGTCCTATTTCACTTACATCACTCCCAAATACGAGATAAATGATATAAACCGCTTAAATATATCCCAGTATGTTATGAAATAGGTGACAATCTCATTGGAAGGTTAACATATTCACAGTTGTAGTGAACGGAACGTTAACTATCACGTCACATGCGTCATCGTTACGAGAGCCCCATAGCGGTACATGACCCGTAGATGAAGATAAATGTAATTATGTTGCATAGTTGTGTTAATTACCTCTAAAACGAGAGAAAATCCGAACGGAGACAGCCATCGTGAAGGGGAATTCTGAGGCGGAGGAGACACGGCCGGGATGTTTTTTGACACTGACAGATGATGACGATTACGTAATAGAAGCGTTCAGTTTATTTAATTGATATTGATTTTCGAAAAAACAGTAAAACGCAAGTTCATATCTGAATTAGAAAAGATATGCATATCATAATGTAAAAACTGTGCATTTTTCTACTGTCTACGAAAATGCATTTCACAAGAGTGCTACTCATTTATTACACACTCTTTGTAATTTTGAACGCAATTCATGTTCGAGCTATTGAAGAAACCGACTGTTTTAGCCAGTGTTCCGACAGTATTTGTTGTAGGTTGACTTTTTGCGTGACGTGTAAATTAGTCAGTGTATTGCAAAATGCAAACTAGAAAAATAAAGAAACCAATCCAATAGAAAACAATTTCGTGGAATTGGAATTCATAACATTAAAGATTGATAAGAAATTTCATACGTCTTTTTTGTACATATATTTGCTTGTTGTGTAATTAATACAATAAATAAAAAGACAACAATTGGTAAAAGTGGTCAATAGTCCGGTGGAATATAAGTAGGTTTCCTTATTTTAAAGAATTATGTGCGGCACCGACAAAAAACTTGGCGAAATGAGGGCTTTAATCTTAGTTGGTGGTTACGGGACTCGATTGAGACCTTTGACTTTAAGTAGGCCAAAGCCACTGGTCGAATTTGCAAACAAACCAATTCTATTGCATCAGATAGAAGCTTTGGTGGAGGCTGGAGTAACACAGGTAAAGACCTAATAATTCTATTTACCTATTATTCCAATATAACAACGAACAATACAGTGAGTACAGTGTGCAATGTAATGTATAAAAGAAACCTCAATTACTTTTTATTAATTTTATTGGAAATTATATTCCTTTACAGGTCATTTTAGCTGTGTCATACAGAGCAGAGGATATGGAAAAAGAGTTAACAGAGAAAGTGGCCAAACTAGGTGTGTCCCTAACATTTTCTCATGAAGTGGAGCCTCTTGGCACAGCGGGGCCCATAGCCCTGGCAAAACACCTATTGAGCAAAAGTTCCGAGCCATTCTTTGTTCTTAATTCAGACATAATTTGTGATTTTCCTTTCAAAGAACTTTACAAGTTTCATAAATCACATGGAAAGGTAATTACTACTACTTTTTGTTTATAAAATGTATTTATTTATTTAATTTAATTTACTGGTGATGAGGATCTCTATAATGACCTATCCATGCAAAGGCAACAAAATGCAAATTGAATAGCTCTATCCACCTCTTATTTAAATCTAATAAATAGTGTCTTCAGTTGGGAAATCAAAAAGTTATTCACTGCCAAGAACTATGTATGTGTGTTCATTTTGTACTGGAACCAGGGCGCCCGGCACCGAAAGCGTTAAGAGTTCTTGCAACAATTCATTGATTTACCCCCTTATTCATAAACGTCTACTAAAGTTAACAAGCTGCTAATAATTGTTTCTCCGTTTCCAACGTATTGGTATGATGGAAAGGGACAACCGTTTATTAGTGGCTTGTTAACTTTAGTAAACATTTATGAATAAGGGGGTTAAAAAAATCTAACTATACATAGCTTCCCCTTTGATGTTTATGGTTATGATGATAATTGATGTGGAAGTACAATTAATAGATTGATAGAATGCCCTAGCAAAACTGTAACTAGATAATAGTTAAAAGTTGACTATCTTAATAAGCTCAATAATAATTATCTTCAATATTTGCTTTGCAATATGGTTGTGTATTGCTTGTTGATACCAGTTAATGAGTTTACTGATAACACTATTATGACCTAGATTGTAAAGTGAAGGAAACTTACGAATTGTATGTTGGTGAAAGTAAATTTAAAAAAAAGTTAGGAAACATGGATTAGAGATTGACCACCATATTAACTGGCTTTAATTTTGTCAAACTAAGAGCCATACATAGAGTTAGACCTGGTGCATTTTATACTTGCTGCCAGTCTCAAGATGTATGTACTGAAACACAATTAGCTGGCCAATTGTAAACCTTATCTTGTTGCAATAAGATTTATGAATAATCTCAGGTCCGTTACTTTGTCAATGATAGTCATAATACTATTGTCTCGTTCCTATATTGTGATGTGGGCTTGTGAACATGGGTATTATTTTGTAGTGACATATATGTACTTTAGCTGTGCTAATATTATATTCATTTGTATGAATAGGTAGGATGACTCACTTGGGTAATATTCACCTGAGTAAACAGGTTGATTGTGGTATTGGTTTAAATCAATAGTGAAATATCTTTAATGGCATATATTTTTTATGTTTTTTAATCCATATTTTTTATTAACATCTACTTAATTCTACTTATATGAATCAAGTAGAAAGTCAGCATTGATTGCATGTGTAGGTGTTTTTTATGTCAATTATATCTGTAGGAATATTTTTTACTAGTAGGACCATTCCATGGGGCTAGGGGTCCATTATACTTCACGATTTAAAAAAAAGTCACAAGATTTTGTGAAATAGGCCATAAAACAGAGCTAATGAAGTCCAAGACCCCTAAAAGGGTCCTTAATGTTGTATAGTGTGTATAACTGTTACATGGCTAATCTAATGGCATTCTTGTATATTTATTTCAGGAGGGAACAATTGTAGTTACAAAGGTAGAGGAGCCATCTAAATATGGAGTGGTTGTATATAAAGAGGATGGACAGATTGAGAGCTTTGTGGAGAAGCCACAGGAATTCATTTCCAATAAAATTAATGCTGGTAAATATTTTTACAAGTTAGTGTTGAATACTTAGCTTCAAATTGATTTATAAAAGCTGATGTTAAATCGAAAGCTAATTTTTTTATTGTCGCTCATTTACTATCACAAATTTAGTGCCATAATTGATTGCACTTAGTGAGTTTTGTTTGTCATCTGACAATTAATTATATTATCATATATTATGTGTAAGTATGAAATTGTTGTTGCACTTTTAACTTCCACTATAATATATTTAGTTACATTTTAAGATAAGAAAACCTTTGGAACAGTTTTAAGTGTGTTATTTATGAAACAGAATTTACAAGTGCAATGGCAATATTAAATGTTTAATATGTAAGAACAGAATGAACTGCAAAATAAAGAAATCAGTCTCTAAACACAATTTTTCTTTACTGTCTGTAGTTTTATGGTTGTATTTTTACTTACAGGCATGTACATTCTAAACCCATCAGTCTTAAGCAGAATAGAGCTGCGTCCCATGTCAATAGAAAAAGAGGTGTTTCCATTCATGGCGAAAGATGGGCAGCTGTTAGCTATGGAGCTGCAAGGCTTCTGGATGGATGTGGGGCAACCGAAAGACTTCCTAACTGGTAAGCACAAAAGAAGGGTCAATGCGGTCAAATACGTCAGCGGGGAATTCCGCTCACTAGCATATATATTTTTTATTTAATATGACTGCTGGAACTAAAAGCAAACGCTGCTTTACCGATGATGTTAACAGTAGTGTACTCTTATTAGAAATATGTATTTTGTACGAAATTTCCCGCAGACGAATTTGATCTCACGGACCTAATAAAACATAAATGGACGTTGTATAGGGAAAAGAATCTAATCTACAAAAATCTGCCAACAAAATGTGAATTCTGTGTCAACAAGAAAAGTTTTATTTAAATGACAAATTAAACGGAGGACTTAGAAATATAGACGTGAGAAAATTTATGAAAATTTATATTATGAAATAAAATGGTGCTGACAGTTCTTATTAACGGCCTACCATTGTAAGCGTGGCCTTTCTCTGTGGTGCTAGCTATTTCATTGCCTTCTAGTTACCAGATAATTTGAACATAAGTAACCCACAGCCAGATTTCCTTTATAACATAAAGGAAATCTGACTGTCTGATTCTTCTAATAATCTAGCAATGTGTTTGACAAAGTTCAAAGGTCGTCCTCATGATGTTTCATAATGGGTATATATTTATGTAGGTATGTATATTTATTTGTTTATGTACAATATTATTGATGTATGTATAATATTATATAATGTTATTTTTTTCCATTTTACACTAACTGTATTCTGACCCTCCATCACCTAGATCTTTCGGTTTAGAGAATGCCTTCTGACATTAAGTCCGCCATTTCTACTCTTCATGTATTGTGCAATAAAGTTTAAATCAATAAAATTAATATATATCTATTGTTGATTTTAATAGGTATATCATCATTAATCATCAATAACATCATTATCATCAAGATAAACATCTGCTTAGCAACTGAATGAATGGATGAACTTGAAGTTCAAACATTGATATAATCGTTTGATACATTTGTGATACCGGTAACATAGCATCGATAAAATGTTGCGTACAGGAACTGTACGTACTGTTATTATCAGCGTAATTAAAATACGGTAGTTATTGTTTACTGTGTTTTACCGTGCTGCTGTTTAAATAGCAAAAATCTTGAATGAAAGTAGACCTTATTTCTTTGCAATAAGGTTTACTAATGATCCGTCAACTATGACACTGATGGTAGGTATTTAACTACATAATTAAAATTCATTTGAAATACAGAAGAGCCAATGACTGAATGTATTTACTGTCAAATAGAGATCGGCTGTACAAACAATATTTCAAAAAACCTGACAATTATTTAGATGTGATAGCAAATATCAACATACATACTACGCATCAGGAAGGTTTTGAGACGAACAATAATTACACTAAAGGGTGTAGCAGGATAGCCTAGGAAAAATTGCCCCCAGCGATTTTGGGCCGAAACTGTAATCAAACGATGCCTTTTGGGGAGGTTATACTCTGCACAAAGTTTCATCCCTCTGTTACCCCCTGGGGGTGAAAAAAACCCGATTAACCCCAAAACTGTTTTAATTATTTTTTCCTAAACTATGAAAGTGACGAATTTAAAATTTCGTACAAATATTAATAAGACTAAAAGCTATGTGCTAAAAAAATATTAACCCCCTAACCATTGAAATTCTTGTAAAAAAAACAAAAATAAAAATAGAATCAACCTGTATATCAAGTTTGGCTCATGGTACCACACCATTTTTTTTTTCAAAAATGAACCAGTTTATATTCTACATGATACAAAAGTTTCATGGACCTACTCCAGAAGGAACATTGCGAAATTAATATGTATTGGCTCTTTGGTGCGTACTATTCATTGAACTCCCACTAAGAGCCTTGCATTATTAATAAACAATGGCTTGCGATCGGACCGCTGCTCGTGCCCGATTTGAAAAAGGTGGGGATAAAGAAGTATGAATCAAACTCATTTGTACATGGATCTCAAGTTTGGCTCATGGTACACACACCATTTTTTTTTTAAATGTACCAATTTATATTCTATATTATCTATATAAAAGTTTCATGGACCTACTCCAGAAGGAACATTGCGAAATTAAAATAAACGTACTATTTCGTAGCTACTAATCATTATACTCGTATCATGCTTAATACGCAACGTCTCGGACCCGAAAACAAAATAATTTAAAAAAACCGGCCAAGAGCATGTCGGGCCACGCTCAGTGTAGGGTTCCGTAGTTACTCTTCCGTCACAATAAGCTAAACTGGAGGTTAAAGTATAGTAAATTGTTAACCAAGGGATGAAACGGTACCTTTCACGTGAGTTAAACAAATAGGCAAATTTGCATAATCAGTACCTAATTAAAGTATGTCTTTTTACTATGAAGGGGAAACTTTTTGCGATAACTCAAAAACAGCTAAACTGATCATGTCCGCTATAGTTTTCATTTAATGTCTTTCTTAAGATCTACTTCCACGATTTTTTTAATTTTTTTTGGACCTATGGTTCAAAAGTTAGAGGGGAGGGGACACATTTTTTTTTCTTTCGGAGCGATTATCTCCGAATATATTCACTTAATCAAAAAATGTTTGTTGAAGACCCCTATTAGTTTTGAAATACCTTTCCAACTATACCCCACACTGTAGGATTGAAGCAAAAAACAAAAATTCACTCCCACTTTACGTGTAGGGGAGGTACCCTCAAAAAAATTAAATTTTTAGATTTTATTGTACGACTTTGTCGGCTTTATTGGTTTATATATCCATGCCAAATTTCAGCATTCTAGCACTAACGATCACGGAGCAAAGCCTCGGACAGACAGACAGACAGACAGGCAGGCGGACATGGCGAAACTATAAGGGTTCCTAGTTGACTACGGAACCCTAAAAATGTTTTTATAAATACAAATGAGTTTGATTCATACTTCTTTATCCCCACCTTTTTCAAATCGGGCACGAGCAACGGTCCGATCGCAAGCCATTGTTTATTAATAATGCAAGGCTCTTAGTGGGAGTTCAATGAATAGTACGTACCAAAGAGCCAATACATATTAATTTCGCAATGTTCCTTCTGGAGTAGGTCCATGAAACTTTTGTATCATGTAGAATATAAACTGGTTCATTTTTGAAAAAAAAAATGGTGTGGTACCATGAGCCAAACTTGATATACAGGTTGATTCTTTTTTTATTTTTGTTTTTTTTACAAGAATTTCAATGGTTAGGGGGTTAATATTTTTTCAGCACATAGCTTTTAGTCTTATTAATATTTGTACGAAATTTGAAATTCGTCACTTTCATAGTTTAGGAAAAAATAATTAAAACAGTTTTGGGGTTAATCGGGTTTTTTTCACCCCCAGGGGGTAACAGAGGGATGAAACTTTGTGCAGAGTATAACCTCCCCAAAAGGCATCGTTTGATTACAGTTTCGGCCCAAAATCGCTGGGGGCAATTTTTCCTAGGCTATCCTGCTACACCCTTTAAAAAATATGAAAGCAAGTTTTTAACGCACTCTTTTTTTGTTAATATCCATTGGTTTTTGCTAATTACCTAAGGTGTACGTATAAGGTAATTCCGAATGTCGGTCCGAACCGAATGTCCGTTTACAAGATTCGGCACCAGTATCATTATATAAACATATCATAAATAAGTACGATACTTAAACGTATTAGAAATAAAATATAACGGTGAAATTACAAGACCTAGGTAGGAACTTATGTGTCATAATGACAGATGCATGCGCTCGTATCACTGCCAGCATGAACTTACTCATCATTTTTTCCAGGAATGTGCCTATACCTGAACAGCTTGCGTCAAAAGGACTCGAACAAGTTGTACGATGGTCCCGGCGTGGTCGGCAACGTGCTGATCGACCCGACGGCAACCATCGGCAAGGGCTGCCGGATCGGGCCCAACGTGACCATCGGGCCTGGCGTCGTCATCGAGGATGGTCAGTTTAGATTAGATTAAGGCTCACAAAAGATTTATCACCAATCGCCGAACTAAACCATTAATTACCTACATATTTGTTATATCATGTAATTTGATGTGTCTTCTTTGTGTTTACAAATAAAAATTATTCTATTCTATAATTATTTTTTATGAGCTATAATTAAGTAATTCAATCTATGACTTTTATAGGAATAGGAACTGGTTAGACGGACTTGGTTCATTACATTATATACCTACTTAGTTACTTACTGGTGCCGAATTAAAACATTGGCTCTATAGATTAATTTACTCCTCATACATCAGATCTGGCGCAAAACTTGTACTAAACTGTCACCTTTTTCTGACTTGCTAGATTCAATCTTTTTTTCCAGGTGCATGCATAAAACGCAGCACAATCCTCCGCAGCGCCTGCGTGCGGCAGCACGCATGGCTCGACAGCTGCATAATCGGCTGGCGCTCCGTCGTCGGCCGCTGGGTGCGCATGGAGAACTGCACCGTACTGGGCGAAGACGTCATAGTCAAGGACGAGCTTTACGTTAACGGCGGGCAGGTGTTGCCACATAAAAGCATCGCGTTGTCTGTGCCCGAGCCACAGATTATAATGTAAAGGTCGTGCGTGTAAGAGCTGCAAGGTTTTTTTTTATAATCAGTTATTTTTGTTGTTGGCTGCTAAGTCCGCATAAGGAACTGCGCCGTGCTAAGAGGAGACGTTTAAGTGAAGGGGTTATGACATCTATCCATTCGCTGGACATTCTGCTATCTTGCTGCTAAGACGGAAGGACATCCTTCTTAAGGTCCGTCCAGACGGGATAATCAAATTAACAACTGGATCAGAAAAAATTGCTCTAGCGTACACACGTACACAATTTCATAGTGGAATCGAGGCGGCGAGCCAATGTCATTTTTCATTTTTGTTTTCACACCATCTGATTAAATTGACAATTTAAGATTAGACGAAAAATTGGCCCGTCTGGACTGGCCTTTACAAGAAAATATCCTAAAAAAGATAGACGTGACATGGAAAATACATTAGATTGCGTGAAGCTTGCCTAGAAAGGTCTAAAACAGTTATTTGATTTCGCAAGTGCGCTGCTGCATATCTGAGGTCCAAATATAAGATTATTTATTAATGTTGTTAAACTATTTATATTTCTTTCGCAGTTCTTACATACGTTGTAAAGAGGATATTAATTTAGTCTCAAAATGCGAATCGATATATTATACATATAATATGCTTTTGCAATTATTTAAAGACAATACTAATTTTATTTTTTCATAAATACATTAGATATACATATAACTTGCACAATAAGTCATTAAGGAAGTTGACCGCAAGAGAGAATTATAATTGTTTTATTTTTAACTTTATTGTAATTTAATGAATTGTAGAGAACTTGTTTCTTAAAAAGATGCATTGTCATATATTTTCATACATCATCCATTTATTTTGTATTTATAAATATGATATTTTTATTTTGTTTTTATTATATTATATCTTGTTCTAATTTAGCTATAAAAATATACTTAATTAGCTAGCTTTTTAGATTGCCAAGTAGATTGAGCTATCCTGTTTGATAAATGTTATTTTAAGTACAGGTATCTCTTTTATTTAAGACCATTGCAGTACGATTTTTAATCAAAGCTGTTATTGTTCATCTAATTTGGATCTTATATCTTACTCTGCAATAATTAACCAACTTATATTATGGAAAGAGATTATACTTGTCGCTAAACCAAGTGGCGAGTCAGTTCATATGCCATCTCTTTCACTCTTGGTTGGTCTTAACAAGGGTAAAGGAGACAGCATTATTCAGCAGTCGTCAGTTTTACGACAAGTATAGCGTGTTAATTTTGTTTATATTATGTTTGATAAAACGTAACAAACTTGAGACATTCCTTTGTGTATTTTTTGCGCTATTATTTTGTACTTTATTCTAGTGTATTGTTATCGATTGTAGAAAAGTTGTACAGATTAAGAAAAAAAACTTGCTCCCAAGTGTGTGAAGTCGATGGTGCTGTACGGTACATATATTTGTAGTATCTTGGATAGCTACCTTTTGACAACCAGTTACCGCAAAATGTATAGTGCCATACAGAGCATCAGATATCAAATTCGAAGCACGGTTTTTTCTTTGATTTTACATCCCTTCTACAATGAATAACTCTTTTTTACTAAAGTACAAATAAAATTTAATCTAATTCTAGGACTTTTGTACCTACAGGTCGATTCACGAAAGCTGGCACGAATGGAATGAACGAAACTCATTGATGTGTGACACCTGGGGGCTATAACCGCGAAAACCGAAATACGCAAATTGCGGGGATCTTTCTCTTTTACTCTCAGTAAGATGTATTTAGAGTGACAGAGAAAATTGCCCGCAATAGACGAACTTTTTATTGTCGCGGTTATAGCCCTATATCATACAGTCAGAGCCACCATTTAATTGGTTTACAAAATGACTTACATGTGATACACGCATAGATATGTTCATTCACTCATTCATTCCATTCGTGCCAGCTCTTGTGAATCGACCTGTACATAATGGCAATAAACTGCCGTTTTACACCAAAATTAGATGTAATTACTCATAAATATAAATAAATAAATATTATCATTTGAACTGAAAGGGCTTTTATTGTGATATTTTTACCTTTAATATTCGGTATTAGAATAATACCAAATGGAATTTGGAATAGTCTACCCTTTACCCGTAGCAAAGCTCGCCGAGTAATGTACAGGAATGTTCATTAGTTTAGTTTGGGGTCAAGTTGGGCATTGAATATTCTTTGCTTTCAATCCCTGCCACATTTAACTGGATCGAGTAAAAGTTGGTATGTTGACGTTGTTATCAATTTTAAAAATACTACGATATCCCTGATATAAGTCATATGTTGGTCATATGCTAGATGATAAAATCTAAATTTTATTCAAAATTTCGATTATTTACCAATTAAAAATTGTATTTTTTTTGATAACGGTATTAAATAAGTGCCGAATATGTCCGCACAGATTTTGACACTGACAGTTGATACATGGTTGATACTTGACGTTCAAATTTGGCCCGGTCGGTTTTGCGCCAAAATAATGTCATACATACGCATTCTAGGATTTATTAACTCCTAATAATTTAAAATAAAGCTTGAGTTACTAAATACAAACACGCGACATTAGATACCAACAATGTCTAAACGCAACAGCGTTGGACCTTCAAATACCCTATTTAACTATTTTACTAAAACACCGCCCGCTAACAAGAAGCCGAAACCCGCAGAAAATGGAGACAGAAGTCCAGACCTCGACGCATTAAAAAAAGAAATAGAAGTGAAAATTGAGAGTAAGTATATATTTGAGTCAATGCTGGTATCTATTGAATAAGATTTAAGAGGATAATTTTTCTTAGAAAGATTTAAACCATACACATTTAATGATTTTTTAGGAATCTCTTTGTTCCATATTGTGGTCCAAAATTCAATCTAGTACTCATATTTTAAGTGAAATTTAATATTTCTTTTTGAGATAAATAAAATATCTTTAACCCGATATTTATGTAATATAAAAGACCCAACAATGTTTATAAAATATTTTCTAGGTAAGAAACGTGAGAGGCAAGTCACACCCTCCCCAGAAGTGAAGCAGGAACACTATGATGATGACGAACCTATCGCTCCTAAGAAACGGAAGAGGATAAGACTGAATCCTTTGGATTCCGATGATTCTGATATGGAAAATAAAGGTAGATTTTTAAATGAGCATACCTTTCTGTTAAGGATGTATTCTAATTTCTAATAAATAGATTATTACAAAGTTTCATGCTCTATTGCTTTAAAATCTTAATTGGAAACTATCCTCAGACTTAGAGCATTTACTAACTGGAGACTCCTTGTCCGTCAATTTGTGTACAAAACAGTCTGATTTTTGCAAGGGGCACATCAAATGTATGCAGAGGCACGTTAAATAAATTGCTAAAATAGAGGTATCTATTTATAAATGGTTTAGTAACATGATCAAATCCACAGACTATACACATAATTAGGTTTGGTACTGGAGTTCTTGTTCAAGAAGGCTTGAATTATATTGGACTAATGCTACCTCCATTTTAGTCTAATGAAAACAGGGGACTTTACACAGACCAGTGAATTTATTAGCAGAAGTATGCAAGTTTTCTTATATACATCATGTCATTCACTATAAAATTCATGTTGTTGACTACAAAAGTATAAATCCAAATAATTGGAAGTTATAAGAATTATTATGTTCTAATTGACTTATATTTCTTATAATATTTTGTTGTTTAGTAGATAACATAATTGAGACCCCAAAAGAGACAGCAGTAGGGAAGAAACTGAATGATAGTTTTAAGTATGAGGCCAACCAGACACCAAAGGCCACCAGCAAGAGCTCAAAAAAACCAGCTGCAACAAATGGGTAATTGTTATTTATTCTTATTTTTACAAAATAATAATGCTTTTCTTTACTGTGTATCGACTCCTACTAAACTTGACAGATGGTTTTGATTAAGGGGCTCTCTAACTCCAATGATCTTCGATCTGAATCCCTTAGTTTTCTAATGTTTTTTGTAGCTTATCATATTAACAGCAACGGCTTTAAGCAATATAGTATCCCATATTTACTTCAAAGTTCAATCTCTTCGAGATATTTGGCATCAAAATTGATAAATTTTAGGCCAAAAAACTGGTTTTCTGACCATAACTTTTGTACTAATTAGTTTAAAATCGAAATCTCAGACCAGTTTTTAGAGACGTTATCTTTAACATACCTAAATATGTAGATTTCGTACATGTAAAAGCCTTCACAGCAATAGAGTAATGAAATAAGGGTTTTTTTAGACAATGTTTAAAAAAAAATATAAAAAAATAAGTGTTCATTTCTCTCAAAAATTGGTAGACCAGAATGGAGATAAAATATTGAAGAACCTATAGCCGTTTGTACTATAATTCTATCTATAGAGCAAACGTAGGAGTAACGATTCAAAACTTGTCAAAATCTATGAAAACTGCAGGGAGCCCCTTAAAATAAATGGGAATCATCTTTCAACTTGTCAACTCTAACTTTTAATACCATGACAACCTGAGTCAAGGCACGCATCGTCATGAATGACATGATCTATAAGTGGCACACTTATCATTAATGTAGCAAAGCTTGGAGCAAAGCATTAACTTTCAAACACTTATTAAAGTGCTGCTTTGAAATGTACTTGAACAATACATGACAAGATTCAACCATTTATGAATTTGGCCATATACATATTTGGTGTTGCAGCAACTGCAGCAAGTATGTAATGTATGGGTCCTAATTCATATTGCAACATTTGTTTCTGCAGGCCAGCCATGCCAGCAAAGACTGGGGCAGCAGACGAGTTGCCAGTCAGTGATGATGGCAACTGGGTGCACTGCAAACTGGACTGGCTCCGGCCCGACAAGATTCGCGACGCCAACAAGAGGAAGCCAGATCATCCGGACTATGATCCTTCCACTCTCTTTGTGCCAACAGAGTTCATGAATAATCAGACTCCTGTAAGTTATTTCGTATATGAAGTCGCACATACTTCGTAAGACTGTCACACTTTGATGCCTCTACATAGCATATATCTGATCTGAACATGCAAAATTGCAAACATGAAAATTATTCATATTGGTTAAGTATGACAATAAAGTCCTTCTATTGCAAGCAAAAGTGAACGTTAACTACACGCTGTAAGAGCCAGTAAGATAATTTCCTCGCGCACAATAGGCGCTATTTTCAATAATAGACGCAATGTTTATAGCCGTACGTCATAATGTATACGAAATAACATTTGATATTTACCAGTCGGTTTTCGGTGAAGGAAAACATCGTGAGGAAACCGGACTAATCCCAATAGGCGGGTCCACACAGAACGAGCATATTAAAGAAGGTTCTAAAGTATCCAGCGTATTTTGTGACTGACAGTACCATGAGTTACTTTGTCACATAATTAACATTATAGTACGTGCCATCCACGATGACGCGCAGATTTGTCAAATCTAACCTTTATTAACATGACAATGTGAGTCAAGGCACGCGTCTTTGTGAAATGACACGATCTATATAAGTCGTCATCATCATACTCAAGCTTTTCTCCTCGTATATCTCTAGGCTCATCGTCAATGGTGGCAGATGAAGTCATCACATTACGACTGCGTTCTCTTCTTCAAAGTTGGCAAGTTCTACGAATTGTACCACATGGACGCCGCGGTCGGGGTCAACGAACTCGGATTCTCTTACATGAAGGTACTTTGCATTTAAATTTGTGTTTTATGGACCTGAAGGCCTACCGTGAACACCGTAGGTTCCAAATTGCGGGCATCTTTCTCTGTCACTCTGATTACGCCTTAATTGGAGTAAAAGAGAAAGACGTGCGATAGTTCTATGCGTCATTTTTGTTTAAGGGTTATCGATAATCTGCAATGTCAAGTTGCCATTGATATATGTGCCTTATGATTTTGGTTTTATAGTTCATTTTTGTTGTAGGGTGATTTTGCTCACTCCGGTTTCCCGGAGAGCGCGTACGCTCGAATGGCCAATACGCTGGTGTCCAAAGGGTACAAAGTAGCTCGAGTTGAGCAAACGGAGACGCCTGATATGATGCAGGATAGATGCAAGAAACGTAAGTGTAACAATTAAAACGCATCTATTTCAGTAATGAATTATAATCGTTAATTTTACGAAAAGCCAAATTTGTCCTTGTATAAGCGCATCTCTCATGTCCTCTTAGAGTCTGTTGTGCTAAAAATGCCTGTGCTAAAAGCATAATAACTCCTTTTCTTTATTTCTTAAAATAGATCATTACTTATTAGGCGGGTCCACGCAGAGCGACTATACGCGCGAGGCAATTTGCCTATTGACTTATAATCACTTAAATGTAACACATATTCCAGTGGGTCAAACGTCAAAGTTCGACAAGGTAGTGCGTCGTGAAATATGCCAAGTAACGCTACGTGGCGCGCACGCGGCCGGCCTGCAGGACCCGGGCCCGGCCGAGCCCGGCGCGGACTACATGCTGTGTGTAGCTGAGGAGGTAGATATTTTGCCCACTAGTTTTCAGGTGTTAATGATCTGGATATAGATAATAGATAATCATCTGAGGGTTCCTACAAGACAAATTAATCGTAATAAACGTGTGCGATCTTTAGGTACTGAACTTTTCGAACATATCAGATTTTTTAAAATTTATATTAAGGCGAAATGTAACTATTGATTCAGACACCATCATCATCACCCCCCGTCTATCCACTGATCCCATAGTCAAAACTTCCGTTTTCAGTCTTTAGGCGGGTCGACACAGATCGATCCGCCTCGCGAGGAAATTGTCGCGTAGTTCGGCCTATGTAGACGTGCCTCGGCCGCATTGCCACGAGGTACGTCTCAACCGACCGAGCTGCTTCGCGCGGCAATTTCGTGGACCCGCCTTTTGAAGTATGGCTATGAGACGAAGAGGTATTTATTAGAAATATATTTTGCAGGAAAGCAATGGCATTAGCACATATGGCGTGTGCTTCGTCGACGCTTCAATAGGGTTGTTCCATCTTGGACAATTCAAAGATGACAAGCATTCCTCAAGACTCCTCACTACTCTAGCGCATTTCCCGCCAGCACTAGTAAGTTTATAAAAGAAACGATATTTCGTTATATGTCTTAAATTCAGAAAGTTTATAGAATTTGTTCATACTTTGCAGATCGTATACGACCGTAGATCCACCACAGCGCGTACATCTAAGTTGCTCGGCACACATTGCCACCGCGCACGACGCGAACCTCAAACATTATGGCCACCGGAGAAGACGCTTAAAACGCTCGCAGAAAAGTACTACAAGACCAACGCGGATGGGGATTGGCCGGAGGGATTAAAGCCATTCTTACATGAAGGTGACTACAACGTATACACAATTTTAAAATTAGCGCCCGCTAAATATACATCATTTTATTATATTATTATTATTATCTATGGATTATATTAGAGTAAAACCTCTTCAATTATAAATTTCTTAATAAATTATGAATTGATTTTACGTCAAATTTTGCTTGGTCGTTTTGACACTATCGGTATCGCGCATATATACTTTTTGCGCGCACCCATATAAAAAGTAAGTACGCTGATCACAAATTAATTTCGTACATTGACGCGCCATTTCGTTATCGTACGTTATATTATCCTACGTGCGTTGTACTGTTGTCTCATCCATGATGCCGCGGTCAATGCCATTGTGAGAGTCGGACAGCAATATAATTATGCGCGTGTGATAGAGATAGGAAATGGCGAGTCAATGTACGAAATTCTTCGCGGTTAGCGTCCTTACTTTACCTACTGAGACTGACAAAATAATAAATATCGTAATAAATAATAATAGATCCTTGTGGTTGACGTAGTGGGGGTAAAATAAGTCCTGACAAATTTCTTGCAGGTGACGCTTTGGGCTTAACTCCCGCCCCAAACTGCTACCTGGCCATTAAAGCCTTAGGCGGCTGCGTCTCCTACCTCTCCCAATGCCTCCTCGACATACAAGTACTCGGCATGTCGCAGTTCGAGTCCTTCGCGCCGCCCGATGTTCTAAACAAGACCTTATCGCAAGAGCTTAAGGTCGAGAATAAGTGGGAAGGCGGCAGCACCATGGTGTTGGATGCTATTACGTTGAGGAATTTGAGGATAGTACAAGATGAGGGGTGTTTGTATGACAAGTTGAACTTTTGTGCCACTGCCATGGGTAAAAGGTGAGAAAAATGTCATAAATACCATATAAAAAGAGCTAAGTGCTTTTCCGGGTGAATTTTTAAAATAAATAAATATTATAGGACATTATTACACAAATTGACTAACTCCCACAGTAAGCCCAATAAGGCTTGTGTTGAGGGTACTTAGACAACGATATATATAATATATAAATATTTATAAATACTTAACTACATTGAATACACCCATGACTCAGAAACAAATATACATGCTCATCGCACGAATAAATGCCATTATCAGGACTACCCACTAGGCCAGATCGGTCGTCAAAAATTTAATTATTAAAAACAATTTTGAGGTACGATGGTTGAAACACGATCCTGTCCCCAAATTTACGATGTAACAAAAATCTATTTAACCTTTTGAACGCCACGCCTATCGTACGCGGCGCGTAATCGTGAACCTTGTCGGTACGCATGAAGGTTGATATACGGCTGTAGCCGCGCGCGTTCATATGACGCGCGCGGCTACAGCAGTCTTTGGCGGTCAAAAGGTTAAAACTACAGAACACACTTCTCCAATAATTGAATATACACTTTACTGTCATAGCAATAAAGTTAAATGTCCACTTTCAGACTATTATACCAGTGGGTATGTGCGCCAAGCTGCAATTTGGCAGTTATAAAGGAACGCCAGGAAGCCGTCAAGGAGTTATTCGAGAACCAAGAGCTGAGTCAAGATGCGAAGAACATTCTCACTACACTGCCGGATTTGGAACGGCTTCTGGCGAAGTACGTGTTGGCTCTTGAGATGTTATTTACTTATTTTCATAGAATAATCCATAGTTAGCAAATTTTTCCACCATATGGGTCTAGAGGCCGTGAGTTCAAGTCCCACCCAAGACAGTAATTTTTCCACTTTTAAATTTATTCTAAGCTTAATAGCATCGTTTTTGCTTGTTAAAAATTAATCAAGCTAATTTATTTATGGATACTAACGTAAACCCGAAATGGCTCAACAATTAAAGTACACACACGCGCGCACACACACACACACACACACACACACACTCACACACACACACACACACACACACACACACACACACGCACGCACGCTGTTTTTTTGTTTCTGATGTTCTAGATTATTTTCTAATATTATTATAGATTATTAGTAATATTTCCTAATCTTTACATAGATTGTGCATAACTTTCTTTACAGTATGATTATAATAACACCCGTCTAGATATAATACATGTATAAAGTATATAGAGACAAATGGAAGGTAACTGGTACTTATAGCACAGGTTCATACCTATTTTAAGTATCAGCGAAAAACTCTTGGACAATGAATCCTATGTAATATATTATAAGAAATTATGTATTAGGTGTAAACTTTTGAGGTTAATAAACTTATCTTATCTTATCTTATCTTATCTAAAGTCCGTGACTGTACGTTAGTACATATTGCGTTATCTATAATGCGATGTTCGTTTGCAGAGTGCACACCCTCGGCAACCTGAAGCGCTCGACATCACACCCCGACTCACGCGCCATCTTCTACGAAGAGAGGACCTACTCTAAACGCAAAGTCCTTGACTTTATCGCCGTGCTCAATGGATTCCAGTCGGCGTTGAAACTTGTTGAGTTATTTGATGACGCAGAAAGCGGAATGTTGAAGAAATTAACGAAATTTAATCCGCATGGAAAGTTTCCGGATTACAGAGATACGTTGAAGTTTTTCAAGGTTGGTAATTCTTTTGTGTGACAGACAGGTTTCAATCTCCGTGTTGACCGAACATCGACTGACTGACACTCCTGTTTTGGAGCGACGGTCTAAATTAAAATCAATGAAATAATTGATAGTACATAGCAGGACAGTTCACGACAGCACAATCAAAGGCGTACCTATGATAACAATCGTGGATTGTCACGTGACTTTTTGCATCCGTCATCCCAGTACATTTTTACATTTACATACTTTTTAGATTGTCCATATTCTACGAGGAAGAGATCTATTCTATAGTGATACTTTGAAGTTTTTCCCGATTGATGACAGTTGAGATCAAAGACTTGTGAGTGACGTTCGTTGTCGCATTACTGCGACGATTAGGATATAATTATAATGTTTGATTATTCCGTCACTGTCACGTTATCGGAAGTAACCTTTTAGCTTTAATTGTCTGTGGACAATGGATACATAATATAATAGTGTTATGTTTCAGGAAGGATTCAACCAATCCGAGGCCGAGAAAGAAGGTCGCATCCTGCCCGGCGCGGGCGTTGATCCGGAGTATGACAGCACTCTGCAACTTATTGACGATATACAGAAGGAGCTCAACGAGTATCTGGCTGAGCAGGAGAAGTACTTCAAGTGTCGGGTAAGATCTAACCAGAGACATGTCAGTCGCTTCGCTTGACAGACAGATGAAGTGTGCGAAAGGGAAGCCATGACGTATATGAACAAGCCATAAGTGCAAAAGAGGCAGGCTACATATGAGAAAACGTAACCAATTTTGAGTTCGAAGGCGGCCGAGGCGGCCAAAATCATATTGCCGTATTTTTTAACGTGAAAAATATAAGCGAATCAAAAAGAAAAATATATTTTAAGTAATTTAATGACGATGGTGTCATGTTGTGTGCCGGATTGTAGTGTTTCAGGGCCAAAAAACCCAGGAAAATACTCATTTCACAGGTAATTATGATATTCCTAGCGAAATTTTCGTAACGATATTTTATCAAATTAACAGCATAAAAAGTGTAAAAAACCAATTATAACAGTTCATTATAAGTTTTTCTTCAATTGTGTGTTAATATTTCATCATATTAGTCAATAATAAAGAATATTTTGTGTAAAAACCTAAACTGTTACTTTACGCTAGGGCTTGACAAAATGTTCATATGACTGTATCGATAACTTGTCGGTATATTAGTAGGTATGGAATTAGTTGTTCACAAGACATCATTAAGATATTACCTTTATAACCGACTTAAAATAATAACGATTGTTATAATACCTTTTTTGAACGTGTACATGTTTAGCGATAAATTTAAACTTCACTTTCCAACACAGTACTTACATTTTAACCACTTTTCCACGGCTTTGCCGCCAACACAAGAAAACACAAGACAGCGTATACTTGTACACAGCGTATACACATCCAACCCAAGTTGTCAGCAAGAAAAGGCACGAAATTCAACTTTTCTTTGGTAAGTCAACTCTTTGCGAACACATTTTCAAACAACTTCAACTTTATCATTTTCAACTTTTTCAAACACATTTGAAAAAGTAGTCGATAAAGCAGTTAAACATCGATAGATTATTAATATGTTGTAACATGACATCACTATTTTTGTTCGCACATAGACAATTTACGCACACACTTGCATTTCATTTTTGGTCACACTTTCCAAGTTTGACAGTCGTTCTATACTATCCTATTTCTATGGATCTAACATGTAACACGAGGGAATTTATTTCAGGTTTAGACTTTATAATTGAAAATAAAATAGTAGGATGGTTGACCCAGTCCCAAACCAGTTAAGGACAAATTTTGACTTTAAATCGTTGTTATTTAAAACTATTTGGACGTTTACTTTTAGTTTATTTTTTATATTGAATATTGTCTAATTAAAAGTCGAGATAAGAAAAAAAAACACAGAATTACGTTCAGGTTTTTTTTATAATATTTTTAAAATTCCAAAAACGGGAATGTGCCTAAGTTTGACCAGCAGGCCCCAGTAGTTGTTAAGTTTTGTACCCAAAGTTGACCAATTTCAAAACAAGGCAAAAATAGCAAAAAATAATAAAAAGTAGCTTGTTTTTTATGATCAACTTTATTTAAATTAGAAGCAATATCTTTTTTTTAATTTAGATCAACAAGTTTTCATATTCAGTCTTAGCAATCACATTGAAAGGGGGATTTTATATTTGCGGCATGTTTCTCTAATTTTTTTCCCAGAATGTATTTCTTTTACTGCTTCGTGAACGTCGTCCTCACTATATTGAAAGAATTTCTTTTTTGGTGGCATTTTTTAATCTAAAACAAGCAAAGCAAAGAATAATGTTTTATAAGGCTTGGTCAACCATAGGAGCTTTTTTTTTTGTACGTGGTACCAAAGTCAAACCACTGGTCAACTTAAGGAACCACCACGATTTGGACCTTAAAATCGTGAGAGGTGGTATTGAATATGCCAAAGCTATAAAAATCCAGTTAAAAAAAGAAAATAAAAAATAAAAACCATATAGCCAGTCGTTGACCATCTGGTCAACTATAGGAAAACCAAGAAAAACATGCACCAGAAGTTAACCAGTTTAAAAAAGTCATGAAATAGGGTAGTTATATTTAAAACTACGTTGAAGGCGAGAAGATAAACATTTAAACTTTACAAAAAACAATCATTACAATAAGGTTCATTCAAAAACAATGCCAATTAACAATAAAATAGGCTTACCTGTCAGAACACGTGCCTAACTGTAATGGCGGCAGATCGGCAACTAACGGCGACGAGCGGAAGTAAAATGATAGTGTAGGCTACATTTTTTGTCTCATGTCATCGGGAATGTGATTGGTTTGTCAGTTAAAGTTGAAATAACATGTAGGCAACTTAAAAAATACCAGATAGTGGCGGGAATTCTTAATATTGACATTTGAAGTCGCAAATGGTCAACTACCGGTGCGTGGTCAACTACTGGGTCAACCATCCTATTTCATACAATCGTGTTATAATAGAGAGCTTTTTAGACGAGAACCGTGATTAGGCAACGAAGCTTGCTGAGTTGCCTAAGTAAGTTACGAGATTGAAAAGCTTGATTATATCACTATTGTATACAATACTTTTTCTACGAGTCATATATCTAAAATAATACCTACTTTTTTACTATAAAACCTAAATAGTTCATGAAAATTGGTAAGTATCTCAGTAGATAAAAATGTAGTACTAAGACATAAAGGCGCGACTATTTAGTCCCACCCCGCACCCGTTTAGACTTTTCTATGGGAGCGCGGCGGCACGTGATTTTTCATAGTTGAGTACAGCGTATCCAGGCCCGGAGAATTAGGGCCCCTAGGCACTTGGTATGGCACTTAGAATTTATTGGGACCCCATTCTCCATCACAAAACCATTGCTTAGCCCAGGTCTCGTGGGCCTAGACGGAAATTCGGCCCTGATCGTATCGAAATGAATATTATAGATGAGTTGGGGGCACTTATTACATGAAAAGTACGCAGTTATAGTTAGGTATACGAAATCTTAATTCAACCATTACGAGTAGAAAAAGTATGTATTTATTGGCATTAATTTAAATTACACAGACAAAAACTCGTTTATTGGTAATATCATTTTGAGTTTGTGTGGATATTCGACTTTGGATTACGTTATGATACGACGTTATTGAGCGGCGAGCGTGAAGTGTCTCCGTTTTTGCTTGGACAAAACTGCTTTCGTATGTTTGTCCGGCTGTTTTCTACAGGTCACATTTCTCAACCGATTCTCCTGGAATGTGAGCAGTTTCTACAATTACATGATTTTTTTGTAGACACAGGTTTTGGAGGTTCGCGAGGTCTATACCTCACAGAGACACTGGTTATTAACTTCATCAAAATCAGCCTATAAGTTTATCTAACATTATATGAATATTTAAATAAGTTCTCATGCGTGTGTGTTTCAGTTGAAGTACGTGGGAACCGACAAGAAGCGTTATCAGATAGAGGTACCAGAAAGCGCTACGAAAAGAGCAACCTCGGACTACCACATGGAAGGCGCGCGTAAAGGGTTCAAGCGGTTCTCTACCAGTGAAACTAAGGTAAAAGCTGAAACATAAGCAAAGCGTAATCAGAACGAAGTCAGAATTTAAAAATTGTAGGCTAGGGTGAAATCGAGTGCTCAAAAGGAAGTGATTTTCGCTTCGCCAATGAAAAAAATCAGCTTTTTTTCTACGCTAATACGAACCAGATAAACTCTGACCATAGTATAACTTTGAACACACTTAGCAGTGAACATACATAAACTTAAACTCAGCGTGGTCCAACTCTATATTAGACTCAAGTGAAATATCGATTGACTGAGAAATAATTTAAAATATAATTTACTTTACACTGATTGGTTATCGTTGATTGTATATAGTATGCCATTGTGTCGTTATGTGTTTGTCTAATTGTGTTACGGGGTAAAAGCATGAAATAATTGATATTTTTTTTATTGAATAGTATTCCCTTCCTTTTATTCCTTTATAACATATTATATCATTTCAGGACCTCTTAGCCCGTATGACGGCGGCCGAGGAGCAAAAGCGCGACGTCCTAAAAGACCTGAGTCGTCGAATGTTCGAGAAGTTCTCCAGCAACCACGCGTATTGGGACGCCGCCGTGCAGTGCGTCGCGGTGCTGGACATACTTCTGGCTTTAGCAGAGTTTGCGAGGCAGCAGAGCGGGGAAGTTTGTCTGCCGAGTGTTACTTTCGACCCGGAGCAAAAGGTGATACAGCGTCAATATGTAAACGCGTGACATCCTATAAGCCTCGAACAACCGAATGTTCGAGAAGTTTTCTAGCAACCATGAGTTTTGGGAGCATTTGGGAGGCTGCCGTTCACTGCTGGCTTTAGCAGAATTTGTGAGGCAACAGAGTTTGCTTGTCTGCCGAATATTATTTTCAACCAGGAGCGAAGAAAAGCAAGAATCTTAAAAAATCTGGAGCTGACGGATATTTTAGTTTAGAAGTTTTCTATTAGCAACCAGGCCTGTTGGGGACTATTGTAAGGCCACAATTCAGTGCGCCGCGGTGGATTTACATATTTAATACAATTTTTTTTTTCCTGTTTGGAACTGCCATCAGTCGGTAACGACTATAATCAGTTTTGATGTATGTAGGAATTGACATTGGGGTTTTGGAGACCATCGTCTCATTTAACCAAACATTAATTTTGCACAATGTGCTTCCTTTTAAGTCTATGTACAGTTTTAGTCTTATCCAGTAATTTTGAAGCCAGTGGGTTAGGGTGGCTTGCTAGGCGCTCAATATAATTGTTTGTGAATTTTTTGATCTCTTCCTTTATGGTGGTCATATTGAGATAATCGTGTATTTCATCGTTTCGGGTGAACCACGGTGCGTTGGCAATCACTCGAAGGATGGCGTTCTGTGCTCTTTTAATACAATTAACGAACTTTTGGTTATAAATTCCTTAGATAGGCTTTTAACTTTATATTTTTACTATATCAATTTAATCTGTATTTCATTGTTGCAGCCCTTCATAAACATAGTAGACGGGCGGCACCCGTGCATACCCGTGGCGGAGTTCATCCCCAACGACACGAATCTAGGCGGAGAAGCCGCGCTGCTGCTGCTGACGGGGCCCAACATGGGCGGCAAGTCCACACTCATGCGGCAGTTGGGACTACTCACTGTTTTGGCGCATTTGGTAAGTTTTAGGTTTCAAGTTCCAAGGTTTTTTAAAGTTTAGTGGTGAGGGTGTAGTAGGACGTTCGATGGGGCGGGCAGCTTGACGTCAAACGGACCGTGCGTCAAAGCAGCGTGCACTGAAGCCGTTCGCATATATTTGCATTTGTTTGTTATGAACGTCGCACATTCCGCGCTGCGGTACGCCCCGCTTGAGCGTCCACTCGGTCTACTTTGAAAGAAAATAAGTAATACTAAAAATTATTCACCTTTTTTATGATATTGGAGGCAAACGAGCTGACGGATCACCTGATGATAAGCGATTACCGCCGCCCATGGACTTTTTCTAGTATCAGAATAAAATTATCAGATCCTAAAAAGACTTGCCATACGCCGGACTGCCAAAGATGATTGGGCCTTTTAACTACAATTCAACGTATATTCCAGGGTTCATACGTGCCAGCGTCAGAATGTAGTCTAAGTCTAGTGGACCGCGTGTTCACACGGCTCGGCGCGGCCGACGATATCTTATCGGGACAGTCCACGTTCCTTGTGGAAATGAATGAGACAGCGGCTATAGTTAAGCACGCCACCGTGCATTCTTTGGTGCTGTTGGATGAACTTGGTAAGTTTTTTTTTTGTTTTAATACTGAAAGCGACGGTGACAGGGTTGATACGTCCCAGTGTCCGAATGCAGACTAAGCCTAGTGACTGCGTGTTCACGCGGTTCGGCGCGGCCGTTAATATTCTATTGGGGCCGTCCCCGTTCCTCGTGGACGAGAAGGCAGCCATATTAAGCGTGCCACTGTGTATTATTTAGTGCTGTTAGACGAGCTTGGTAAATGATAAAACCTTAGAATATTTTGTTTTATCACATCAGCCAAGTGGACTCGTAATCCAATTTTCCGAATAGAGGCTAAAAGTCTAGAAACGAACGTATTATTCACTTACATTCTTGTTTCATAACACGACCACTAACGACGATAGCGTCAAATTATCTGAAAATATATCTCTTGGTTTTCACTATCTGTGTCAAGCTAAAACGGAGTCTTATCTCCTTACATCTCTTTTAAAGCTTCAATTTCACACGCTGCAGCATATACATTTACGATTATACGAATAGCACTTGGAAACTGGAGCCATGTCTCCTACTCCGTGTTAAGCTAAAGTAAACCATAACCCTGTAATAATAAGCTTCATTATCCCCAGGGCGCGGCACGTCGACGTACGACGGGACGGCGATCGCGTCGGCGGTGTGCGTGGAGCTGGCCGGGCGCGGCTGCCGCGTGCTGTTCTCCACGCACTACCACTCGCTCGTACACCATCTGGCGTCGCATCCGGGAGTTGTGTTGGGACATATGGTGAGCACTGTAAACAAATATGTTCTTTTTCTTCCAGCCTCGTCTCATTTGTAATTGGGGTCGGCTCTCCTTCTCTAGAGATATCGTTTATGGGTCGTCGCTACTGTAAAGAAATATAATCGGAAAATTAACCATCGCATTATCAGATTTTCTATATTTGCATATGCTTACTGCCCTATCCATAGAAAGTTATATTCACGCTTCACGCTTTCTATTGCTGTTGCTGCTGCGGATGGACACTAAAAGTGGTGGTTATAAACATTCAATACTAGGGTACTAATGGCTCTATTAAGATTGTCAACAGCTCGGAAAATTAGTTTATCCTTTGCCATCTTTAAACTCTAGCGGCCCAGGAATAAATAACTTGCTGAGACAAATGCAATTATAATTTGTCAAAATAAAGATAAAAATACAATGGTGGATTAAACAGGCCTCCAGGTGTTAACGGTATATTCATACTCAGCCAAAATCCGAAGTATTTCTTATCATCAATAAAAGGTTGTAGATTTATGTCATTTTTATTGAACTACGTGTTCTAATCCTAAATTTATATAGGAATTGTTTTTAAAACGATTGACTATTTCCAATCGTCATAACAGGCGTGCATGGTGGAAACCGACGAGTCCACAGCGGACAGCGACGAGCACATCCCCGAGGAGAGCATCACGTTCCTGTACAAGCTGTCGGGCGGCGCGTGCCCCAAGTCGTACGGCTTCAACGCCGCGCGCCTCGCCGGCGTGCCCGCCGCCGTCACGCGCCGGGCGCACCACCGGGCGAGGCAGCTCGAGAGGGAGGCCGCGTGCGTGCGCGCCTTCAGGGATATTGTGAAGTCGGATGATGGGAAACAGATTAGGGAGCTGCTGGCGGCTTTGAGCATTTAATAATGTCGTACTTTTGATAAAATTGTTTACTATTTTTTTTGGCGATGTTGAAGAATTTGAATCGAGTTATTGGTAGTTTTAGGCGGTCGAATATAAATGGTCTTTGATACTATTGCTATTACAATAGTTTAAGATCTTTAACGTTGCAGACATCACACGCAGAGCTCAACAGATAGGATTATAATGATGTTTTAGTTGGGATAAAATTTTATAGTTTAAATAGTTTTGGAAAATAAACTGAATATCGAGTAGTTAGCAGTTTTAAGCGCTCGAATATAAATTCCTGTTTTATATTAATACTTTTTTAAGTTTGATGAGGTCAATTAGGACATCACAAGCAGAAAGTATTGAAGAATCTTGAGAAAGAAGCGACGTGTTTAGGTACATGCTTTTAGGGATACCGTTAAAATTGATGATGGGATACAGAGTAGACAGCAGTTAACGGCTTTGAGCATTTAAATGGTAGCTTACTTTTCTACTCAAAAAAAGGAACAGGAATATTATTAAGATAATAAACAGATGAGAGAGCTGGCAGCTTTCTAGCTTTAACAGTATTCATAAATTAATATCTAAATACCATTTTTAATCATCTGTATGCGTAAAGATAAACACAATCTTATTGAAAGCGTTATAATTCAGAATTGCTTTTGTAATAAAAGACAATACGGGTATAATTTGAGTGATCTACTTAGCAATGTTTAGCCGCCAGGAGTATTTTATTAGGATTGGGTTTCCAAAGTTGACCCCGGGTTACTTTAGGTTGCGTCCAGGAGAGCGCTAAAGTGCAAGGTGAACTCTATTGTAATGAATTGAAGTGCATTTTAATCTGTACACATTGTCGTGTGTAACGGTAGCGGTCGGTGGCGGTCAAGAGATTAATGTGTGAAAAATACAGTATTCTAAATTCATGTACATGTTGTGTAAACCAACAGCAATACTTTTGGACCATGGATGGACTTTATGACTTGGTAATAAGGTTTATAATTACGACTTTTGAGTTTGTGGGCGATGATATGCTGTTTTTGTATTGGAACTGCCACCACTGTTTTATTTTAGGCATGAAAATTCCCTCCGAAATATTAGGGTGGTATTCCACCTGTCCTATTTCTTGGTCCAACGTGCATTGCGTCTCACTCTCTCATTAAGCAAAACGTGAGATGCAAATACACATTGGACCAAGAAATTGGCAAGACCAAGAGATTGGTGGAATACCACCCTTAGCATTGGCATTATGATTTTTGTAGTTGTTTGATTGAATAGATTACTGGTTATTGTATTCTCTAAGATTTCCTAGCCTGTTGGAGTAGAATCTTTTTCAGTTGATCTGATAATTTTTGTTTCAAATGAATGATATTCCGAATTATACATATATGAATAATATTCAGAATGATATTGAATTGCATATGATATTCAGAATTAGATCGTAGTCAGTTGATAGGAGTTTGAGTTTTTTAACAAGTTTACTGCGGTATGAGGTCGAAAGACCCTATCCCATGCAGTGCAAACAGCAACACTTTAACTGTCCATCGGTGGACTTTATGCCTTTTTTAATAAGGTCCACCAATGGACAGTTAGCAATGTGGGCGATAGCATCCCATCTCAAGTATGCTTACTTCTGTAAAGTAATGTATGTTTAGTTCCTTCATACCATTCATTCTTTTTTGCCATTATATAAAAGAGAAGAAGTCGAACTCTGATTATCTAAGTAACGTGGTTTAAGTTTAAGATTTAAATCTTGATACGGTAATGTCATTTTATCGTATTTAATTGTGATAACACTGTAAGTCTATGCCATGTCATTATGATTCGGTACACGGCGGGAAGAAGTTGATAACTAGAGATATAAAATTGAGGAAATTTGAACTTAAAATAGAACTACATAATGTTCAAATTTCTTAATTTTTTTCTCTCGAGTTATCAACTTCTTCCTGCCGTGTACGGAATTTACCGTGGAATAGAATGAAATAGTTACGTTGATTGAAAAATTGGGTTAATTTCGTTAATGTTATGTTTGTCTGTATACTTAACTATAGTAATATCTGTGATGCATGATTTTAATCAAGAAACTGTTATAAAACACCACCGATTTATAAATACATTTTTACAAATAAATTATTTTTTATTCACTCCTACAATTTTTACCTATTCTGATTGGATTTAAGATACATGTTTGTAAGTACTCAAGATAAAATGTAGACGCAAGCGTGTATGCTTTTCCTACTGATTTCCTCTAATGGAGTCCAGTAATATACAACAGTTTGTTTTACAATGGGGCAAAGTTGTAGTTTAAATACAATTTTTTTCACTTCAACACCTATGGCTACACCAGGAAAATATTAACTGTAAAACATCATTAATCGCAAACAGGTACAAAGATCGTTATAAGAAGCAGATATACGTATGTAAATTAAATTGTGATTATCTAAATCGTTGCCACCTTGAACTTAGCGTGTGATATCACGTTTTGTAACTGGAAAAACTGGTTATCAAGAAGTATACCTATAGTCTCCAGCGCATACCTACAATATTCTATGTAATGAATAAGTAGGTAGGTAATGGTAATGATTATTAATAATAAAAGTTAAGCCGGAAGTACATAGTCCCACTGCTGGGCCTGACCTCGGGAGAGATTATGTACTTCTTATGTAACTATAATTGACAAATAAAGAAATAATTTGGTCATCAAACTGTATTTCCTCTACCAACTGCGTAGCAGGCAGACATGGCGCTAGCAAAAATCCGTGTGTAAATAAACCCTAGTAAAAAACTTAGTTGACACGATCAGTTGGAAAAGTTACCAATTTTATCATAATATATTTGTATATCTATAGTTCGTTTTTTTGCATTAGATAAAAGGTAAACAATCTGGACATGTATTTTTATTGAAAAACTCTTTTTTTTTTTAAATCATGGTAACTTTTGAAAGTTTAGTTTAGTTTATTTATTAACCATAAGGTAACATGATCATCATTACATGGTAAGTCAGTAATTAACAATATTATACACTATGAATTTACTATACGAAGTAAACACGCTTAATAATATTAAAAATCTATTTACAATTTGCGTCAATTAAAATATTTTGTAATGATAAATATTCAGTAATCGAATAGAAGGCATGGTTTTGGAAAAAAGTCTTCACCGTGTTTTTGAATAAATTGTAAGGTAAATCTGTGACATTTGTGGGCAGTTTATTAAATAGCTTTATTTTTATGAAAATTCCCTGTTTTTGATACTTTTTTAATCTAAGTGATGTAAGAATTAGTTTGCTACTGTTCCTTGTATTAAAATTGTGACAATCCGAACGCTTAAGCAGAGTGCTTGCATTCTTGTGAATTTCCAACACAGAGTTGTATATAAACAATGATATGACCGTCATTACCTCAAACTTCACAAAGTAGGTTCTCGCAGATGTGCGCCAATTTACCCCGCATATTATTCTAATCGAGCGTTTTTGTAAAATTAACACCCGGTTTACATCTACAACATTTCCCCAGATAATAATAGCATTAGTTAGTACACTTTTAACATAGGCATAATATACCGTTTTTAAAGTTTTTTGGTTAACTAGAGGTTTTAGTTTCAACAATGCGTAATTGCCTGATGCTAATCTATTACAAACTTTATCATTATGCATGCAATGTGTTAGTTGACTGTCAATTTCATAGCCTAAGAAACATGTATTGTGAGTGTACTCAAAAGTAGTTGTTATTAGTATTTCTTGTACTCGAAAGTGTCTTGTAGTTCACAAAAAAGCAAAATAATGTAAATGATCGTATATGATTTATAATTATTAATATTATTTTATTTGATACACTAGCAGCTCTTGGAGCTGATGCGTGTATATCGCAGCTTGTGTTTATTTAGCACTTTTTAATGTATTTTTTTTTTACTAAAAGCTTTAAAGTTTAGCTTACTAATGCTACAGTAGAGTCACAACACCCATAAAAATTACAAGCCCTAACTCGATGGGGGGATTGTGGGGCAGAATCACTTAGCTTATCCTGGCATGGCCTTTGCCGCCTTTTTCTACTGATAACCTGGCTTGCCAGAGTAGATATACTATTTATTTAGTATCGTCTGAGTATTTTTTAAACACAAGGTGCCTTTACGAGGTTCAGTTTTAATTAAATAATGTGAAATAGATTCAGCAAGCATATTCATTTATGGTCGTCATTCATTTATTTTTACAGCTACTTATGCTTAACACGAGCCATAGAGACGGCCACTATTATTTATAAAGATTTAGAGTTCGGAAAGAGAAGAGTCGTGGAATTTATGGGATCCAATATATTCCACGACTCTTCCCTTTCCGCACAGACATAGGTGTTAATCGATAACACCCTTGATCGATAACACTATCGAGTATCGATATTGATAGTACTGATACAAGAAAATGCACAGTACCATTGAATGAGTATCACGACCTATCGAATGGTATTATCACTATTAAGTATGTGACGGCCGTATTGAAGAATCTCGTATATACATTTTCAGTTCTACAAATACCGAATGTAAAAAATATAACTGAGAGTAACAAGTATTAATTATACTGCATGTCTATTCTTTCATCTAAAATAAATACAAACCCAAACTCGCTGGGGAAAATCATTTTGCTTATCCTGGTTTGGCCTTTCGATGCATCCTGGCCTCCGTTTGGCCTTTCGATTTTTGAATTCTGATGCTCAAGAGGTTTTTGATCCTGACTGTATGAAATGTTCGGCTACCGCAGATTTGTTTATATTTAGCAGTTTTCGACAGTTGTGATATGCTGCTGATGAGCTGGGGCGCGGCAGTTGATATGACCGATGGACTAGGGGGGAGACAGTTGATATGGCCGATGGATAAAGGTGGTATACACTTAGTTACAAATTTTATTCTCTAGGGGGAGGCAGCTGCCGGGTTCCGTCCAGTTGGCATAACTTCCGTGACCCAAATCGCATCGGGCATAACCTATTTGGCAGAATTATTTTTCCACGAATATTAAAATGAAAAACCTCGGTTTGTAATGGGGAGTAATTAAATGATCAGCCGTTTTAGAAAAATGAATTGCAAAAAATACTCATTAAATGAAAAGGTCACCAAAATGTCAAGGTCATCTAAAACCGAATCAGAACACCCCACTATCCACGTGGTCTTGTCTGTCCTACATTTATTTCTGCCAAAAAATATTCGCCCTACAAACATATATGACTCTTGCAAGTATGCAAAACATTTCTATGCCAAAAGATTTTATGCTTGTAGTAGTTCATGCTTAATAGCGCGTTATGCAAAAAATAATTATTACAAATAAAATTATGCGAAACGAAACAGATAACAGGTCTCAATTCAGACATTAATTTTTATGGCAAAAGATACTTCGATTAATAAAAATTATGCGTAGTGTACGTACGCGCAACTATCCAGTACCTAGTGAGTTTATGCTAACAGTGTATTATGTCTAAAGTTATTATGCAGAATAGAATTACGTGAAAGAATAAGAAACATTCATCAATATTCACGAATTATTACTTTTACAAATTAATGGCAAAACTTGAAAAAAAAAAAACTTTTATAAACATCACAAAATAGTCAAATACGATGTTTGAAATAAAAAAGGTACCAACGGCAATTTTCACGTAAAGCGTCCAAGCTAATTTGATATAAATAAAAGGGCTGATAATTATGGATTTAGTTGTACTATTGTTGTAGTCATACATAATTTATTTTATTGACTGATTGTCTATAGTTTTATTAATAGCTCGATAGTTTACAATCGATCGACTCTCTTTAGGGAGAGATTCTAAAACGAGGTAAGACATTATAAAGCCAAACAAAATAAATATGTACCTTTACCATGTTAATGTTTATGTATAGAAAATGCAAGTTAAGGCGTTAGGCGCTGTTTTTGTTTGTTCTCCGTAAACTCTTGTTTGTTTCTTCTTAACGGTCCAAAAAAAAGAAAATATATATAAATCTACATTTTGTGTACAATATTTTTAACGTTTGACTTTTTTCCTGTGACTTATAGTTACTCCATAATAGAAACATTACGACAGGCCGTTTTGCGGCTAACTTTGCCTATTTCTTCTAAACGGTTTATTCGATTAAAGTTATTTTTAAACTAAAATAAATGTTGTAACTGGTACTACAAATGCTACATAGAATGATTGTCAATTATTAATCTTTTTTCAAGAAATCGAATATTATTCAACATTTCGTGCGTGTGTATCATTTTTTTATTCGACTCTAATTATTTTAGCCAAACAAAAAAAGCTATTCGATAAATGAATAGGTACGTAGTTTACAAATTAACTATTAATGGCGTTATGTAGAAACGCACTACAAGCCTGAATTGAATACCTAATGTTCAGGGATTGCAATCCGGTCCGGCGGATCCGGTAATCCGGCCGGATCCGGCACTTTTCAGGAGCTACCGGATCCGGCTAAAATCACCGGATCCGGACCGGATCCGGTAAAATGAAATAAAGCCTAAATACAGCACGCATTGTGCGTTTTAGATGAGGAAAAGGCGACGGATGAGAGGTATGAAGTTGAACAGAGCATAAAACGAATAAAAAAGTTTAAATTTAGTTCAATAAAAATATATTTATTATGACGATGACTGGGAATAGAAGTTGCCTTTCATGTTGGTGGCACGATATGACGATTACATAAATACTGTAATAGAAGGAAAAATTAAAGGATGGAGATGCCATGGAAGGCATTTGTAATTTATGCTAAAGAGAAGGTTAATGTTGTGTCATAATGTTGTGATAGGAGATTAAAAGTAAACAAATGAGCAGTGGTACTCAACCGACTAGAGTCGGGCTAATAAATATGTATTATATGTGTGAATGAATATATGATAACATTGATAATCTTTAGTATAATCCGATTTTATATATATATAAAATCGGATTGACCCTGACCCTGCCTACGAAGCTGATGGTCCCGGGTTCAAATCCTGGTAAGGGCATTTATTCGTGTGATGAGCATGGATATTTGTTCCTGAGTCATGGGTGTTTTCTATGTATTTAAGTATTTATAAATATTTATATATATTATATATATATATATATATCGTTGTCTAAGTATCCTCAACACAAGCCCTATTGCTTACTGTGGGACTTAGTCAATTTGTGTAATAATGTCCTATAATATTTATTTATATTGACAGTCACACTTTTTACTACTAAGTTAAATTTTATTGTTAGGAATTTATTTATTAACTTCAAATTGTAGATTTAGGAATACGTATTACGCAAAAAACGAGAAAAATATGTCATTTAATTAACTTTAATATCCCTATACCAAACCGGATCTGGTCCGGCCGGATCTGGCCGGGTTATGGCCAAAATCCGGCCGGATCCGGTTTGCAATCCCTACTAATGTTCATTTTTTTCGTAATCTGTCACTGCCACCTGCGTGCGTCTGAGTTGAGTCTTTGAACCTCGTAGCGGTGCAGCGAAACAAATTTACGTATGATCGTTGTGAAACGGGTAAGCCGGGTAGCAGGGATCGGAACCGGTTTTTTGCAAAAACATCGAAATAACCATATATTTCGGTTTATTTTATACTCTAAATGTAGGACTCAGTTATGTTTTCAGATAACGACTTCGTATTATTAGATTGCCTAATTAGAAATGAAGTAATTAACAAAGAACGAAAAAATACCGTTTTCGTTCCCATACAAAAAATACTGGTTTCCGACCCCTGCCGGGTAGCGCAGGGACAGAGCGTTTAGCTCCGCCCAGACGCTCAAGGGCATTGGGCCTACCTAGCGTCTTAATGCTTATGTGTGGTATTTTGTCTACATCTGAATTATAATTAAATGCATCAATATCGAAAACAATTTTTTTAATTTCAGTTAACATCATGGCAAAACTAGTTCTATCTTCTCTGGTTCTGATAGCTTTATTACATCTATGTGGCGGCTACAAGATTTTAGTAGTTTTCCCGTTAGCTGGAAAGAGTCACCACATACTTGGAGCAGGCTATGTCAAACATCTGTTGGAAGCTGGACATGAGGTAAGTGCAATTCAGTTTGAATTTGTTTCTAATACACCCCGATTTTTGGTGACGATCGACGATCGATACTAGGTCGATTTTTAGGGTTCCGAGGTCAACTAAGAAATACGGCTGTCAAAAGTATGAATAGCAATCTTAAGACCTTTCTCTACTTACTTCATTGATTCAAAACTGGATCTTTCGCTGGAGGAAAAAAATCACGAACATAGATCTAAAATGCACCATTAAAACGTAACAATTTTGCACAAAAGCGTTGGCTAAGCACCCTGTGGCCTACCGCGAAAACCGAAATTTGCAAATTGCGGGGATCTTTCTCTTTTACTCTCACTAAGACGTACTTAGAGTGATAGAGAAAAATGCCCGCAATTGACGAAATTTTCACGATTATAGCCCTGAACTATGCTACTTGCACTCGCACCCTCTAGCGATGCGTGTTGCAGCTTTTTCACTTTGTTTTTATTGCCTTACCGGCACTTTGATTTTTGCCTCACGATCACAATTGTAGTTAGGTTTTTGTTGATGTCCAATGTTATGTACTTACTGAGGTAACAAGTTAATCTGCGATGATAGGATGATCAATGAAGTAACATTTGGACATACAAACAATTTTAACCTTAATAGCACAATCGGATTAGGATTAACCTCGAAGAGATTACGCATACTTTGCCGCACATAAAGTGGTAAGGCGCATATTTTATACATGTTCATTTTACAGCTGACGGTCATTCCACCGCGATAGAACCGGCTGACGGTTTTTTTAGTTTAAAACAACATCTAATAACTATCATGTGACAAAGTATCAGCCAAGAGGCGATGAATGACGAAATATGCTCCTGGCCCGCGGTCTAGTAGTAAATGTTGTTCATTATGACCTATGTATTCCTATGTTATTTTCCAAGATGACGGCTGTTCCTCGAGGTCCTCAAAAGTCAAATAGTGTGGACATGAAAAATAGACCTTTTATTAACATACGAGTACATATGAAATTTCAGGACTGTACCAGAGATTTTGAGGTTAGTCTTAATTCGATTGTGCTATAAACTAAGTATGTTTCATGGTTAAATTTCCAGGTTACTTACGCAACTCCGTTTCCATCGAATAAAACGACCGATAAGTATCATGAAGTTGATCTTAGCAAAAATATAGAGTTTTACAACAAACAAAGTGAGTTTCTATGATCGTTGATATAGTTTTTTTTTATACGCCAACCAAATATTTATTTACACGTCGATTTTGACTACTATCATTATTGGAATGTATATCGGATAAAAGTGCAATTACCGTAAAATGGGGTGAGTAGGGCCAAAACCGACACCCAATAAAAAAATATTTTTAAATGTGGAACGTTGATTTTTATACATAAAAAATAGTCCGGCCGTGTGAATTTTAGTTTTTTAATGATTATCTGTCGTTTAATTTCATAATTTTGAAGATAAGCATAAAATAGTACGAAATGCAATGGAGTGAGATGGGAAAATGTATGGAGTAAAACTTTCAGATTGTGAATTTCGGATTTAGCTTGCCTTGATCCGCTCTCCGTCCCACTCTTCGCTCATCCTCATCGCTCCTATTCCGCATGATGGGTGCCCGCCACCCTGGTTCTTGTGGATCCATTTTTTTTATAATAATATAATTTGGCTACTCAGTTTTGCAACAAGAAAAATAAATATGTCTAAAAATATAGTAAATTTACGATTAGAACAGCCTGAACCAGAAAACCAAAGTAGTAACTGAAAATATCCGCGTCCCTTCTGCCCCCTCAATCCCTACTCACCCCATTTGATTGACGTTTGATCTAAATGTTTACTCTTTGTAGTTTATTTTTTTTATATAAAACGGCTTTTTTATGGTAGTAATAGGTTTTTATATTTTATATTAATTTGTAATTGTTATTTTACAGCTTCAAAAATGTTAAATTTAAGGGCTATCATAAACAAGGAAACAAACATCGATGTACTAGCCGTGATACCCGACTTCGTTAAGATGATTAAGTCCATGATGGAAAGTGATAAACTCGTCAATTTCCTCAGCGACCCTACGCAGGAGTTTGATGCTGTTATTGTAGAGTGGCTTTTCACCGATGTTTTTGCCGGGTAAGGTACCTACATAGAAAAACACATCTGTCTGACGATGATACATTTTAGGTGATTGCATTTAGGTTCAAAAACGAGTTCAAAGTCCATATACAAACATAAAAAAGGAATGAAAAATTGACGAGACTATTCTTTTTCAAGTCGTAAAATAAATCGACTGGCATCTCAGTCACCAAAGAGCATTCTTTTAACTATCGAGTATTTCATGAATACAACGTGTAAATTTTTTCAACCCCATCACTCTAAGATATAACTACATTTCTAATAATGGTTGTACATGCAGGATAGCGTCCCTATATAACTGCCCACTGATCTGGTCGTCGTCCGTGGAGGCGCACTGGATAGTGCTCCAGCTGATACATGAGCCTTCGAACCCCTCGTTTAACGCAAACGTCCTTTCTACCACGATTCCACCGTTTACGTTCTTCGAGCGAGTTGCCAACTTATTGACCATGGCTGCGATCAAGACTATAAAATATTTGTAAGTAAACATATATGTATACTGAGTTTTGAAAATTCACACAGGGGTGCCGGAACTTTATTAATAAACATACCTACATGTACTTATCACAAATCATATTAGCGCTCGTAGCCTGTATTGCGCGCCGTTAGTAAATGTAGGTCTTGAACAAGGTTCCGGTTTTAAAAATAGCGGTAAATACCGGTTTATTATGGTTTTACTCAAAACTTTCGTAAGAACGCGAACGTTTTAAGAAATTTATTGAAACCTAAATAAACCAGTTTATTCGACAAGCGACGAGACGGCCGGTCGGCCTAGTGATGTGCCGCGTAAACAAAGACACCGACATCCGACATAGGAAAAAAAGTGGCGGTGACATAATCGGACAGACAGACGGACATGACGAATCTATAAGGGTTCCGTTTTTTGCCATTTGGCTACGGAACCCTAAAAACGGTTTTTATTATTCTAAAGTTTCTATTTAAACCGATTAATTTGACAAGAACTTTATGGAAATGTCGTTCTAAAAACTGGTTTAAAAATATCGGTTTAACGAACGACACCGAAATTAAAATGTTTTGCGCTAAGTACATGATAACGGTTTGGAAATTTAACGGGTTTCGAGCCTTGGTCTTAAAAATATAGAATACTTCTCTAAGTTGTCACTACCCAAAATGTGTAAAATGTACTTTCAGCTACTTACAGCCGAGAGAGACCGCAATATACGAAGAATTCTTTACGCCTCTATTCGCAAAACGGGGTAGACAGCTGCCGCCATACGAGGAAGTCGTGTACAACGGCACGTTCATGCTGACAAACTCCCACAGTTCGTTGAGCCAGCCCATCAGTGTGCCCCCGAATGTTAAGGAAATCGGAGGATATCATATCGATCCTAACACCAAACCTCTTCCAGCGGTAAGGACCCACAGTTCTAATTTATTTTTATTTATTATATTATTTTATTACAAGGAGATAAAACAGAAACATACAAGTTAAGAACAATATAGGCAGTGTATACGTAACTAGTACAGTATAGATTATGATCTTTCCTTCAACATACATATCTCACTGAGAACATAAGTGGTATCAGAATATAAACCTAGCAAAATGCAAACACTAATATAACTATTTCCACTACAAAATCTATATGCATTTACAACGAATTTTACTATTTATTCTTTTATTTTGTATAATTTTGTCAGAGCAGCCTTGTTTATTAAAAAGTGTAGTACAGTAATAAAATCAGCCGTTTAAGTGTCAGAGATTCAAACGTAAGTTTTTCTTAGTTGTTGACTTGTTGTGGCCCCTGGGTGAGTAGACAAGATGACAATTCGTTCACACTCCGTAGCGTAGAGTAATTATCTCTCTATCACTCTTACAAATTAGTGTGACAGAGACAGTTGCGTTTCATTCGCTGTGAAGCGTTTACGATTTTTGTCTACGCACCCTGAGCTTGTTGTCAAAATCAATAGCGGCTGGCCATTTCAACATTTTTGTTCTGTACCCCTAGTGTAACTTTGATCGACATCATAACGTGACGAACGCGTTTGCGTTAAGTGTCATTTTGTATGAGATTTTTGACTTTCCAAAACGTCCCGCTTGGCGCGCTGTTCAAAAACCCATACAAAATGAGACTAAACGCAAACGCGTACGTCACGTTTCAAAATCGGATTTAGTTACACTAGGGGTACTGTTGTGTAATTAAACGTAAATGTTGATAATTTGTTAGACCTTTTTGATATAGCACTCAGTAGGTACACATTACCTAGAATATAATTAAATGTTACAAATGTAACATATTAGAAAACAAATTAGCTTTCTAGAAAAAAATCTAACTAGACAAAAATCTCACTTTCTAAAATTTTTAGCTTCCTATAATTAGTTCGGGAAGTACTCAATTTTAAACTATACCTACCCTTATTCAAGAACTCAAACAAAGAAAATCAATTTCAAGGAATTTCTAAATATTAGTATTATGCTTTAAATTATAAGTTACAATGTCACAGTTTATTCAAGCATAAGAAACACACTATGTAATTTGTACACTTACAGAATCTCCAAAAGATTATGGACGAGGCAAAGCATGGAGTCATATACTTCAGTATGGGAACCAATGCCAAGAGCAAAGACTGGCCAGAATCTCTGAAAAAAGATTTCTTAGAAGTATTTGGTGGATTGAAGCAAACTGTGCTATGGAAGTTTGAAGAACAGTTACCAAATTTACCTAAAAATGTTCATATTTTGGAGTGGGCGCCGCAGCAAAGCATTCTTGGTAAGATATATTGGCCATTTAAGAAGGAAGAATAGCTTTGCGATCCTAACGAAATGACGGTACTTTTTCTATGAAATTCCGTTTCGGGAGAAAACGGTTTCTACTAACTATATCTTAACAAACCAATTTTGATTTTGATGACGATCGCTCCAACATAATATATTCTAGGTTTATAGGTTTCGGTTTTACGACAAAATATTTTTTTTGTTTTGCAAATTTTGAAAAAGGAAAAACCTATTAGCCTGGTTTTTTATTGTGTCAATAACATATTAAAAAGGAAAATATATAGAAGTGGAAAAACGTTTTCTCTTTTTGTATGGACGATCACGTGCTTTCCCTCTTAAGATCATTGAGGTTCAGATTCTGTAAAAGGGTTCCTGAGATTTCCTTAAACGCTTTTTATTATCTTACTTATCGGTCGATAGAAGCAGGTCATCCAGCTCGAGTCACTTTTCTTAGTCTGAAAGCTGAACAGGTCTGAATCTGTAATTATAGTCCGTTTCAGTAAAGGTCATTAACCTATTCATTAATGATGAGAAGAAAAAATCCAACTCTATGTGATAGGGTAACTGCTATAAGTAGTTATTGACCACTCCTATTGGCTTGTTTTTTTTCTGATTAGCGCTAGTTGGCCACTACTAATAGTGGCCAACTAGCGGCTCTCCTTAAGGAGCGCTTGTGCAGTGCACTCCCATAAATAATCATAATGAAATTATAGTACCTAATGAATCTAATACTACTTATTCATAATTAATATACCTATCGTAAACAGGTCAATAATAGTTAAATAAGTAATTATTATTAATTATAAGTTCATAGACAACCTATGACTACTCGCCTACTGCTATATTTTACACGTAACGCGCGAGGCGGAGCGCTTTGGATTGGCTCCCATGAAAAAAGATTTAGTATATTGAATCAATAGGAAATTCCATAAGGGCGAAAGAGAAGTTTCGCCACAGTTCCGCATGTGAACAAAAGATGTTCTATGAAGAAACACGTAAAATTGGAGCCGCGCGCTCGACGAATGCACGCGCACTCAGCGCGCCATGTTGTCATTTGTTTACAAACATACCTTTTACTTTAGTTTAGTATTTTATAAAGTACGCACGGGAATGCAATTTTGGCTATTTTCATTCTAAATATTTCCATAAAATGAAACACATTCATAATCTCAAATCCATTTGTTAAATAAATTGCAATTGAAGTCTATCGGTCGTCAAGATATTCGTAAAACGTTAGATGCCATTGTGCATAAAAACTTACCCAAAATCATTAAGAGAATTCAATGACCGGGTGGACAAAAACCGATATCTACATATAGGTATGACGATTAATAGATTGTGTAGTTTTAGTTTTTTCTTTAATGTAAGTGAACACCCGTAATATATAGTCACTAGCCATCATCATCATCATCATTTAATATATAGTCACTAGCCGCCGCTGTTAAATTACTATGTAGTGGCTAATAACTATAGCAAGCACACTATTAGGGTTCCGTACCCAAAGGGTCAAAAGGGACCCTAATTACTGAGACTCCGCTGCCCGTCCGTCCGTCTGTCACCAGGCTGTATCTCATGAACTGTGATAGTTAGCCAGTTGAAATTTCTACAGATTATGTATTTCTGTTGCCGCTATAACAACAAATACTAAAAACAGAATAAAATAAATATTTTTTTCCAATCTCGAGGTTCTCATCCAATCACCGAAGTTAAGCAACGTCGGGCGGGGTCAGTACTTGGATGGGTGACCGTTTTTATAGATAGTGGTACGGAACCCTTCCTGTGCGAGTCCGATTCGCACTTGGCCGATTTTTTCCTTAACAGATCCTATCCTTTCCTAAGCCTTACGTTACTATTTCAATCGCTTCCAGCAAACATTATCACATATGTTACCTTGCGCCTGGTTTCAAATATTCAAATTACATAAGTACTATTAAAATTTGAAATTATGTTTCAGCTCATCCCAACATGCGCCTTTTCATCACCCATGGCGGTCTCCTCTCCACCACCGAGACAGTGTACTTCGGAGTCCCGACGATCGTCATGCCGTACGGAGCCGACCAGCGCGTCAATGCGCTGAGAGCTGTAAACAAGGGATATGCGAAAATGGTTGAGCTGTCTTACGAAATGGCTGGTGAAATGAAGGTTGCCATAGAAGAAATGCTATCTAATACAAAGTAAGTGAAACAGGCGGCTTTTATGTTGTATGAAGTAAAATAAATATTGCATCAATCGTATACCACATCCTACGAGGATTTAACAACTGGAGTCGCTTTTAAGAGTTTTACCTCTTTGTCGAAAACCTTGGCCAATGGTCATATGTATTGTATGGACTGAAGTTTGTCTGACATGGCTATTTGTACGTTACGTGCAAATAGCCATACATTTGACGAGCCCCTCCCCCGCAAAAAGACGAGGCATCTCCAGTTGTCCTTCAAGATCACATCTTACTCGTAACTAACATATTTTTTGGGTAAATCAACATTATGATAATATTGTTTTTTCTTTATCTGAAGTAGTGAATAAGCAGTAAAATATACCCATTGTTTGGGGTATCTTTGCTCCTATCTAGAGTTTATTTAGGGGCGCAAAGTTACCCGAATGTGCGTCAATAGTAGATTGTGTCATAAGGGAGAACGACATAGGCATTTACGGCATGGGCATAATAGTATAATCCTAAGTGTAGTGAGGGATTCAAGTGTTAACGCCCAAGGTGGAAATAATATTGCTACAATGTGACACATACTGCTTTTCACATCACCTATGAGGAAATTATTATGTTTCTAAATATTATTTAGGTTAAAAAATAGTAGGTATGCAAACAGTAAAATAAAATTGTGTCCTTGAACAGAAAAGTTATATTTTAATCCCTCCTAGCAGGGAAAAAAGTTGCACTTTGATCCCTCCTAATAGGGAAGAAAGCCCTTTTCCGAATAGGTGATGTGAAAAAATAATAGGCGAAAGAGAGATTAGTTTATGACTAATGAAGCAATTCAATATACACATTCCTTGTATATATTGGTTTCCGTTTATCTAAGTATAATAACTTAGAAATATAATATTTGAATATATTAGACGCGAAGTAATTTTACAGAATTGGGGCATAGTTACCCACAGGGGAGTAAAGTAAGACCAGTTTACGGTATTGATCTCACTATTTGTTTCAGGTATTCTGAGAAAGCGAAAGAACTTTCAAAGTTGTACCACGATCGCGTGGTGCACCCAGGCAAAGAGCTGGTGCACTGGGTGGAGCACGTGGTGCGCTCGCACGGCGCGCTGCATCTGCGCTCCCCCGCACTGCTGCTGCCCTGGTACCAGAAGATGTACTTAGACTTATTAGCATTGATTTTAGTGGCTCTGTATGTTATTAAAGTAGTATTGAAATTGTTATTTAGGAAACTAAGCTTCAAAGTGCCTATTACTGAAAAGAAAACCAATTAAATTTTAAGGAATGACAAAATTCGTGATACGTAATAAACGAATGATGCCTCAGTACTTAAGTGTTACATAGATTTAAGATCTATCAAATAAACGTTTTCACCAAATTTCGCATTGGTTTAAAGTTGTTTTTATAAATAGACTAGCTGTTGCCCACGACTTCGCGTGGATTTATTTCCCCAAAACACACTTTCAACCCTTTTTAACCCTTTTTAACCCTATTAGGGAATAGGGACTGAATTTTCAAAAGCACCAAAATTAATTTCGTACTTTCTAATATTTTCCTTCCTATTAATCCCTACCTACTCAAATCGTTTCCGTTACAGACGTTCAGCCCCTTTTTAACCCTAATATGGGGATGAATATTCAAAAACGCTGAAATTATTTACTTTTCTCGTATTTTATGGAAATGTGTTATTACGAAGTATCAAGTTCCTAACGTAATATAAAACTTGATCCCCGTACAAAATTTCATCCCCCTTTTAACCCTCTTAGGGGCTGAATTTCCAAAAACGCTGAAATTACTTTTCTTTTTTCCCCGAAATCACGAAATAAAATTTGGCTGTCGTATATTTTGGCTGGTCTCACGTTAAAATTTTCTATGGGAGAGTCAATTTTTTTTCGCGATAACGGGGTTGGCCCCATAATAAAAGTTGCTCAGTATAACCTAAATAGTAACGGGTTTGAGTAAATGGTTTTAGTTAATTTACCTACTGGATAATAATACCTTTTCACGAGGTTTCAACTTACTAGCTTAAAATAAAACTTGAACGCCATACAAACGTTCAACTCCTGTTTAACCCCTTTAGGGGTTGAATATTCAAAAACCGCTTCTTATCTCTTGTTTACTTTATTAATGCAACTTAGTGCGCCAATTTCAACTTTCTAGCTTTTATAGGTAATTAAGCAGCCAGGCTGTCAACCCCTATTTAACCCTTTTAGGAGAAGAATTTTTAAAAACGCTGAAGTAATTTTTGTTTTATTCTAATAATATGCTCATATACTCAAGTCCCGCACTAAAAAAAAATGTTTGACCTCCATACAAAGTTTAACCCCTTGTTCACTACCTTGGGGGATAGGTTTTCAAAAACGCTGAAATTAGTTTTCTTTTATTTAAATAAAATACCTTTGTACAAAATATCAAATTCCTAACTTAATACAAAACTCATAAAAATCAGCCATGAGAATTTAAGAAAAGTAACTAATATTTTTACCAACCTTTAGCACCTTGTACTGGACAAATGGCCGTCGGGACAATATATGTAGGAAGTATGCAAACATTAAAATAAAACTACATACTAACACTAGATTATCCCATACATTTTAGTCATGACAAAATAAGTAAGGTCTGGCGGCTCTGGGATCTTGTTCTATGATATTTCCATCCAAAGAGACCCGATCATTGACTTACATAAGATTTAGTCCAGCAACAATTTTTGTAAGTACCTTTCAGTAGAATAAAAGCACGGCCAAGTGCGTATCGGACCACGCATTGTGGAGGGTTCCGTACCTTCCCTGGCAGAAGACCTCAAACGCCGCAAATATGCCACCCTTGGCAGTAGTTATGTTTTTGAGGCATTTGGGGTCGAAACGCTGGGGCCGTGGGGGCCAAGCGCGCGCCGTCTGTACAGGAACTTAGCCGCGCGCCTTATAGACGCCACAGGTGACCAGAAGGCTGGCCAGTATTTTGCTTAACGCATTAGCATTGCCATTCAACGTGGCAATGCGGCCAGCCTTCTGGGCACACTGCCCATCGGCAGTGACTTGGAGGACGTGTTTTATTTATAGGACCTTTATTTTAAGTTTATTTATAGTTTTTATTATTTTTTTTTAAGTTTATGTATAAGTTATTGTTATCAAAGAATTAGTTTTTTATGTAGTGATTATACAATAAAGCGGTACCTGATTTATTGAAATCCAGTAGATTTTGGTGATACCTTCCTTTAATTTAAAGTAAGGTATTACCAAAATTCTAAAATTTAGTGACTGTTCGTTTATTTTTATCGTTTTTCGTTTTTTAGAAATGTTCAAACAGTTAACGTTTTACTGTTTTCAAACATTTGTTGATATTGTATAAAGCAGTTAATCTTAATGAAAATCACTTTAATGTGTGTTCAATAGATTTTTGTTTTTCAGTGCAGCAGCCGTTGCTCTGCATTTAGCGCATTTTCTATTATACTGTGCCGAGGGGCAATGGTACGCGTGGGCTCCACAAGGAGCTCGGGAAGCGATTAAGGGAGGCAACAGGAGACCCTCGCGCGGGCAGCTTTCTTGCGCAAAGACTCGCTATTGCGATACAGCGTGGGAATGCTGCCTGCGTGATGGGCACTCTGCCAAGAGGCCAAGGGTTGGAGGGTAGATTTTAGTTATATTATTATTTAAGTTAGGTTTAGTTATATTAGTTTATTTTATAAATAGTTATTATTCTTGTAACTTATATTTAGTTTGGTAATTCTTGTTCATTTATTTTCAAACATGCCACATTGGTTTAAGACATTATTATGACAGTTAGGTATAAGATCAATAATAAAATATATCGAAACTAAATATCGGAAGGAAGTCTCTTGCGTTGCCTTGTTCGTGCTAGAAAAATCTCTAGGTCTAGTCATATCTTCTCAAGGAAGTCGATAGGCCTTGATTGTGAGTTCGCAGTGATAATGACTCAATCAAGTTAATTTTATTTTTACATATACATTTCAGCTTATCGCGTGGTCTAGTCCACAAAACCACTTAGTAGTTTTAGATAGACAATTATCAATATATTATCGGGAATAATTAAATAAGTACTTTTTCAAGGGTGACATGCTAGAACAGTCTGTTCTATGACAGGTGTACGGAGGTTGCGTGATATTTTCTACAGAAAACTGAATTGGTGGACGCCTAGGCGCGGACCTGGACCTGGGACCTGTGTTCTACCGTGAGTATGCTACCAAGGTTTATCTTATATCCGAGTTAGATAAACTATATTTCACAAGTAATATAAACATTGGGCGATGTTGTAAGCCTATTGGCATCGTATACCTTATTGTTGAGATAGTACGATTTGATTTAGTTAGATGCGGGCAGATTGATTCAGAACCTACATCTAATCGTTTATCGTTATCAACGTAAAACTTATAAGTAGTCGGCTTGTAAGTGTGGCATCATAACATAGCCCACGTTTAGGTAAGTGAATAGTCTTTTGTATTCATTATTATACACGGTGCCAGTGAGCATTGCGAGAGATTTTAACAGTATATTCCTGATCATAATGAAGACTAAAATAACTAACTTATTTATAAACTTATTTGGAATTCGTCTAATTTCGGAGTTAAGCCACTTACACAAGAAAACATCTTTTTATTGTTACTTAGTGCAAAATGGCGTTTTTGATGGCGATGTTGCCACTCTGGGACCTAGTCAAAATCAAAGAGCATATAATCACTACGTTTTAAGAGACGGGACTTCCATACTAGCGAGTGGACTCAGTTTGTTTCGCAAATCATTACCAAAATCTACGACAAAGAACTGTCAAGGAACTATAATACCAACATAACCGATTTAAATAGTGTAGTACGCTACACGCTTGCGATTCTTATCGATATCGATAAAATGGGGAGGGTTGAAACATAGGCTCCTGTCTATAAATTTTGTACTCGAAATCAGGTTAGCATCGAGTCCACATTTAAGTTGTATGTTATATAGTGGATAGTTCTTTGAGTGGACTAATATCTGGTCGGGCTTAATGTGGACCCGAATTATTTTAATACAGTTTTTAAGTCGTGTTTTTTTATTTATTTAAAGCTTTATTTTCAAAATGTTCTGCACATACATGTTTCAATAAATGTTACTTTTCTATGGGAAGATGTATCGTCAGGTCTTCGTTCCCAACAAATTTGACCCACTGCCTGCATCTGAAAACATACAGCCTTGGACAAACATGACTTTATCTACAGTTTATATTCCAAGTATTTGCTAATGAGATGATCAACTGATTATTTAGCGCTAATATGCATCTATAAATCATGTTTTTCAGCATCCAGTTATCAACAACCCTTTATCAATGCTCTAACTTTTTATGTATTTATATGTCTGTTAATCATGAGAACGGGTCTGGCCTACTGGGCAGTAACCCTGCCTATGAAGCCGATGGTCACAGGTTCAAATCCTGGTACGGGCATTTATTTGTGTATAAACATACAATTATCGATAGTTTTAGTACATCCCTAGTTCACAACTAAAAATAATATAAAATATCAAATTTTCGATGTGTTTAAAGCCTGCTGCACCAAAATAAAGTCAAAAGTATCTAAAGCAATACGTACCGGTCTTTATCCAAGGGAAATTTCGCCATAAAATCCCTTTTTTCGTGATTTTCTCGAGTGGCTCGCTTGCCACATATTTCACACTTAGTAAACCATTTTCTCGGTGGCATTATAACAAAGTCGCTCTTTACTCTGATCACGGTTCCCTATTTTCGATATTTTCACTAAATAATAAAGAAATTGCACGAAATACCCGAACAAAACATTGAAGCCTTCATAACAAACAAAATAATTAGGCTGACAGTTGACTTGATGTAAACTTGACAGAATAAATAGCACTGACGTTTTATTTTTCTTCGTTGGCAAAGATTTGCGAAACAAGTTCCATACAAAACTTATTTTGTTCCTAGTTGCGTCAGCCTGGTCAAAATATCCTTATTAATAGATGTCAAAAAGTAACAAGTAACACAGCTTTTACTAAAAAAAGATCAATTCCTTTTTGAGTTACAGTTTTACATTTTATGTACAAGCACACAAAAATACGAAATAAGAAACTATTTTTTTTGTGAAATTGACCTAATCTCATATAACATATTTTCCTTCTTTTGGCCTCAGAAATGCGTGGTTAAAATCTCTCTGGTTCCTCGTGGCACACCACACCAATCTCACAAGATTTGGTTAATGCACTAATCTAATAGTCTTTTAGGTGCTATTTAGTGCCACCAAACAGTGTTGGCCGAACGTTAATTAGAATTGACCAATAACCATTACAAATTGAACCGTAAACTTGAATCGTCCGTTATGGTTTACTTTCAATTTGTAATGGTTAATGGTCAACACTGGTTAATGGTTAACGTTCGGCCAACACTGCTACCAATCACATGCACATTTGCTGCATAGTATAATATAAATCAATAAATAGTAACCGCGGTATTATCGTGGGCGGGCGTGGTAGTGCCACAAATCCCAAGAATGATATCTTGAAAACTATGCGGCACTAATTTGTGTAATATAATTAAATCTTATTATCGTGTCGTGGTCGGGCCAGGATCCATGACGCTATTGATTGGCACCAGAAGATGTTCTTGATTTATTGGCATTAATTTAGTTGTATTGTTTATCATAAAAGTACCTATTTAACAATAGATTTAATAAACGCGTTATCTCAAAAAAAAAAGATATAATTTTAAGTGTATTTAATTATATAGTTTATATATTTATTCAAAATAAAATGTTATATATTTAATTTAACATTCGTTATTTTAATGTCATAATTCGAAATCTTAAATTCATGCTCTAAAACATTGAGATGTCAGTGCTCTAAAAAGGTTAAAATGAAAGGCTGATACAAAACCATGTAGATATTTTGAATGAAACAATCACACTACATTTTATATGTGGGTACCTACTCATAAGTCGCATGACAACAAACTCTGAGGCCCCGCCTGTCTCTTATTGGCAAGGTCGGGTCGTTATCGATACATTATCACTAGGGTATCCAATATCGGACGATTCTCAATACTATGGAGTATATAAAAAGGAGCAAAATCTCTATGAAAGGCGTCCATAAAAAAACATTAAATAGGTGGCGCCACAATACACCGAAATGGAATGTCATAGACCTAATATGTATATAGATGGGTATAGATACGCGTGCGCCCGTGAAGGATAGAACATACTCAATGTGACAAAATTAAAAACACGTTTTAACTTTCCTGACAACATACCAAAAACAATCTACGTAATTTGGTCGGGTTATTTGTTGCCCTCCCCCATTTCAGCTCCATATTATTATACCTCTATGGTTCATGCAATTCATGAGCCTTCCTGACGCCACTGGAGAGATTAGACAGGGATAGGAACCGGTTTTTTTTGGAAAAACTTTGAAATAAACATATATTTCGGTTTATTTGATACTCCAAATATAGGACTCGGTTGTGTTTTTAGATAACAACTTCGTATTATTAGATTGCCCAATTAGAAATGAAATAATTAACAAAGAACGAAAAAATACCGGTTTCCGATCCCTGAGATTAGGAACTATTATTTAAAGCTGAAAGGTGGTCACTTTTGGGACAGTTCTGTCATAAGTCATAAGAGATTGTCGTCCTTACGGATTACGGTATACCGGTATTGAAAATGACCATTTTAAAAAATCTCTTGGGTATAATTATAGTCAAAGAGAATGGCCTGCTGTATAATATAAATATATATATATATATATATATAATCTTATCGGGCGGGTTGTGGCGCCATCGCTCGAAACGATACCGCCATACCTTTGGCCTTTGATCTATTAGATGGCGCCAATTTTTGATATTTAACAAATTTAACACATATCAGTGAAATAACAAGGATCAAAGTCAAACGGCGTTCTAAAAGTTTTAATCATGTGTCGAAAGATTGCAGTAAATTTACTGTGGCCACAAAGTTTTCTTTGACAATCTACCTCTATTTCTAACTCTCTTACGCACGTTTATCTCGTTCTATGTGTATTGACACTACTCAACTCAACTGACCTTCGCAAGTACACATTGAGGAACGAGTTAGTCAAGTGTGCTGATTCAGTATCTGTTGTGTCTCGTTATTATAACGTTGCCGGTGGCCGGGTATTCTAAATTTGAAAATGGTTGATTGCTAGCATACATTCCTAGGTTAGTTAGCAGTAGGGTTTGTCTGCTTTTACTTTGAATCAGTGTCCAGTATTGTTTTATTTAATTATAGTGTGTTTTAAACAATTTTTCGATTCGATGCACACGAATTGAATGCGTGCGGTGTTTATTCCAGCTAAGTGAGATATTTATTCTTGAAATTGAAAGTGTTTTCGAGTGCTAGGTCTGTTCACTGTCTTCTGATTTTAATCAACTGTTACATTAATTATCTGATTTTAGTAATCCATTGAATAATTTAAGTATCTTATTCTCATTGTTTAAATCATCAATTTAAACTGATTTTCCAAAAACTATTGTTATGCGGCTTTTATGCGCATTCTGGCAGTTATAATTAACTGTTATGAGCCTTTGTTGAATGATTGATTTCTATAGTAAATATGGGCAGACACAATGATAAGCGAGGCCTTATCATTGTCAAGGCCCAACGTGTGGGGTGTGGGTAATATATATTAAATTACCATAATTAATCAATATTTTCATCATAAGAACATAGTTTGGGTAAGGTACAGGTTATTTAAAACAAACAAACATTTTTGCGCATTATGATTGAGAATCACGATTGATATACGTGATATGAAGATTGGCAAAGAAGGACCATGGGCCAGCGATTGATAATAAACATAGATGACGAACTAGCTCTGCAAATTGACCCCACACACATTGTGCCGAAGCGGGCGGGGCGTCAACTTTGTGCCGCGGAGCTATTTAGTTCGCAAATGGCGGCCCGTTGTGACAGACATAGAAATACGTCAGTTCTACCAGCTAACTTAAGGAAATAACATTTGCATTTGATTACTTTGACCCACATGTGGATAAAATGCAACTTTCTCATTAGTTTTTGAACAATCAAGAAGGCCTATAGCAGTTGGTGTGGTGAAAAACAGTTTATCTTTCTGCTGGTCGTAACTTGCGATTTTTGAAATCATCTTAGGCCCTAAGACTTAGGGCCATCTGCGCGTTCCAGGGTTAGCCAACGAACACGGAGTTAACCGTTTAATGTAGGACAGTTAACTATATAAACGGTTATCTTCTAGTTATTTCTGTGTAGGTAAATTAACATTTAGTTACATTCTTCTTCTTCCTCGCGTTGTCCCGGCATTTTGCCACGGTTCATGGGAGCCTGGGGTCCGCTAGACAACTAATCCCAAGATTTGGCGTAGGCACTAGTTTTTACGAAAGCGACGTGACGCATCTGACCTTCCAACCCAGAGGGTAAACTAGTCCTTGTTGGGACTAGTTCGGTTTCCTCACTATGTTTTCCTTCATCGAAAAGCGACTGGAGTATTGAGTTACATTACTTTAAGTTTATTTGTACTTTGTAGTTTGTATTATTAATTTTAGGCTTATGTATAACTTATTGTTACATATTTTTATGTCTTTATAAATATAAAACAATTTCATGGACTCTAAAAAAAAGACCAATGAGAACTTCGAACCTGTTTAAATTCACATAACTTTTTACTCACATAAATAAAGGGATCAAAGTGGCACTTTTCTGTTCTAAGACACTACATATTTTTATTTCTTTTTGCATACAATATTTTTTGCTAAAATAATATTTTGAAACAATAATTTCCTCATAGGTGATGCGTAAAAGCAGTATGTATCGCAAGGTAGTTCTAGTTAGCAAAATTATTTCCACCTTGGGCGTTAACCATTGAACCCCTTACCCTTACTACGCTCAGGATTCTACGAACGCCCTCGCCGTAAATATTCTCCCTTGTGATACAATCGACTGTTGTATCGTACCTAACTGGAAATAATGTCGTTACATTTCATATGAATGCTTTGTTTTTTATTTCAGTTTAATATGGAAAAAATAAAGTACCTGATTATATTGGCGACGCTTTTTCAAGCATGTACTCCGTACAAAATTCTCGTGGTGTTTCCGTTGCCCGGCAAAAGTCACAATATTCTCGGACAGGCGTTCGTCAGGCACCTCTTGAATGCTGGACATGAGGTGGGTAACTTGTGTTCCTTTATTCTTTAGGTATACCTATGTAGGTATAGATAGGTACTACGTGCGGGCGAGAGGAGATACCTACGTCGCGCTCTGTATTTGACTGAACTGTAAAATTAAAGACAATTTGAAGGGTGCATTCGATGTCGCCGGGGACAGAATCAAAAAAATTGGACACCTATACGAAACTGGGGGCCATGCTAAGATGACAATCGCTTGCAGAAAACGAAACGAAACGCTAAGATAAACCTAAACAATTTATAAAAATGATAGCGTATCATTTTCTGCAAACGATTGTCATCTCGACTAAGGCCCTACCAAGATTGCTCCTGGAATCCAATAATTCAGCCTAAATTGGTTTTATTATACAATTTTTATTATTAATGGGAAATAGTACATTACTATAGTCCAACATTTGCAAAAGAACTCATAGCCCCCACCTAGAACGAAATGGCATAGATTGAGTGACAGGGAAAAATTTAGAAATAGAATAGGAATGGGTGATATGGCATAGATGAGAGCGAATGATTTCTGGAATGAGAGTAGTAGGTTAGCGGAGTATGAGCATGTAATGAGGAGGGATGAATTCCATATAGGCAAAAGGATGTTAGAGACGAATGTTGATGGACGGAGAGCGGATGGTAGACCCAAAAACGATGGATGGGTTGTGTGAAAGAGGATATGAGAAAGAAAGGAGTGAGTGCTGAGATAACGAAAGATAGAAGAGAAAAACATGTACCGACCCCACATAACGTGGGATAAGGGCAGGAAGAAGAAGAGGACTTTACGAAACGAAGGGTTGTGGTTAGGGATACGCATCCGGCGATCCCGTTTCACGCCGAAATTTGTATAATGCTTTTCTCAAACTGGCAATTAATTTGTAGTAAGTCATGTCAACATTTCATTGCAAGTTTGATAAAAATAGTTTCCTCGTAATACAGTGTGTCCCTAGTCCCTATCCATTGGACAAAGCCGAAATGTACATGCATTAGGGTATTTAGAAACAGTGTACCAAGTATCATAACAACCGGTGTAGCGGTTTCGAAGAAATTAACAAATTAGCATTTTTTACTTTGGAGCCTGTATGTGTTAGTAGCTCCTAAGGTAATATCTACATAGAATAGTATGGAACCTTCTTCGACCTTTTTGATTATCTTTTTAGGGTTCCGTAGCCAAATGGAAAAAAACCCTTTGAGATTCGTCATGTCCGTCTGTCTGTCCTTTTATGTCACAGCTTATTGTAACACTTTTTTCCGAAACTATAACTTCAAACTTGGTAAGTAGATGTATTCTATGAACCGCATTAAGATTTTTACACAAAAATAGAAAAAAAAACAATAAATTTTGGGGGTTCCCCAAAGGGGGTTTGGGGGTTTTAATACGTCATAAATGGTACGGAACCCTTCATGGGCGAGTCAGACTCGCACTTGGCCGCTTTTTTTATTTATGACACTAATAAGCTTCTGACTTTTGATGTGAAAATGTCGTCATTATAAAATATTTCGAACAAATTGTCAAAAACACTGCCAAAGATTAACACAGTGTGTTTCTTTTTGTTGTCGATTATTGGAAATAACTTTTGTTTGAAAAAAATTTTTTTTTTCTTTTGTTCTAATTAATAAATATTAACGTCAGAGCATTCCTGAGCAGTAACCCTACGTGGGATTTCAGGATTTGTCCAATGGCTAAGGTCACCCTGTATACGTAGGTACGGTAGGTGTTTACAATAGGTACCTACGAGCTTCTCAATACAAATTAATCCTTTTCAGGTCACATACGTTACACCTTTTCCCACCGGTAAAACGACTGATAAGTACCACGAAGTCGATCTCAGCAAGAATTTGGAGAGCTATAAAAGTATGTTGTATTTTTTTGTTAAAGAAAATGTTTGCGTAAACTCCGTCCACTAAGAAGACCAGGCTAATAAACATGTTGAGCGGTTAGGTAGCAGAGATTATGGAACACTTATGTAAATGTTTAGTGCTGAAATTAAAGTTGGGAGCCGTTATGAAAACCAGTATTTAGCTATAATGCTCATGCTCATATTAGCACCTATAGGACTTAGGTATGTAGGTACAAACTGAAATAAATGTCATACAGTAAGAAAAAGTGACCAAGACCTCCAGTGCCCCAGGCTAAAATCGAACCAGCGTCTTCTGCTACCGCGGCAGGTGCCTGGGCCATTCGGTCACCGGGGTCACGACGGCATAGGACGAATTTTTCCATGTATGTATATGCATTACTGAAGGCTTATGGTGCCCCCTGGCCATCCTTACGGTAAAACAGTATGGTTCAACCTTCTAACTCAATCAACTCAGGCGATTCCGAGTTAGCGAGAGAATATAAGAAAAAGAGAATAGAAAAAAAAAAAAATGTTTTTATTTCAAGTCCTCCTATGCCGTCGTGACCCCGGTGGCTGAACGGCTCAGGCACCTGACGCGATAGCAGAGGACGTTGGTTCGATTCCAGCCTGGGACACTGGAGGCATTGCACTTTTTCTTAGTATTTAAATAAGTTTATAATTTATACAGTATATTTGAAAGAAAATCAAATTAAAATATTTTATGAAAATAATTTAATTTGTTCTAATACTTCTAATACTGTGTAGGTACGACAATAAAGAGCGGTAATAGAGGATTACAACCTCGTTCCTATATTTGTAGTTTGCAGACTTGCCATTTCTTTCTCCTTTCCATTCCATAGTCTTGGACTATTTAAGATATACAACTTGGCAGGGCATAATTATGAAGCATATATTTTATTTATTTCAGCGAGTGATGACATATTTAACCTGAAGAGAGTGATTGATAAGACAGGTAAACAAGAAATGTTGACCATGTTGCCACAGATGATAGAAATGTTAAAGATGAATCTTGAGAATGACAACCTGAAGAAGTTTCTCGGAGACACCACGCAGGATTTCGATGCCGTCATTGTAGAGTGGCTGTTTAGTGATACATATGCTGGGTAAGTGTGGCATACGGTTAAGTGGGGCTGGCCTTAACATTGGGGTCTGTTTACAAAAAGTTTAGGTTTAGGTTTCCAACCTTCACAGTCTTTTTGAATATAACTGGCAACAATTATGTATTTGAATTCAGGACTATCGCCCTGCCAGATGAATAAAAAAATATCTGCAGGCGAGCATTCCGAAGGTGGCAGTCATTAAGAGTAGATAGTCGATATTTGTGATCTTGCTGAATAAAGAAAAAATATACAAAGCCAGAAAACTACAACGAGTGATTCCATTCCACCACCATTAGACGCATTCCTTTTTACATTACACATTTATTAGTGTTTACTGCGAGTTCAGACATTTTGCTACTTACCCGTATTGACGTTACCTTATTAGGTATCCATTAAAGAGAAATGGAAGGAGCGTGAGTGAAGAGATGACAGGCTATACATCCGTAATTCTGTATCTTTCTATCAACCGTCAAATAAAAGAGTCATTTCATCCCAAGTGAAATGAATTTTTCCAGTTAACAGTTGCGTTGCAGCATGCATAGCCTTTAGGTAAGCAAGAGCAAATTTGAAGACAGGACGGTGGGAATCGAGTTGTATGATTGCCCCGCTACTACACACACACACACACACACACACACACACACTAAAAACACACACACACTGATACATATTAAAAGATTTAGTAATGAACAAATTATTTTTTTCCAGATTTGCCACTGTATACAATTGCCCATTAATTTGGTTTGCGTCCACCGAACCTCACTGGATGGTTCTGAAGCTGGTCCATGAGGTCTCAAACCCAGCATTCAATCCAAACATTATGTCCACATCGTCACCACCGTTCTCCTTCGCTGAGCGAGCTACCAGCTTGATAGGCGTGTTTATGTTTTCAGCTCTCAAATACTTGTAAGTGCATCGTTCTCCTTATGCCCTGGATAATCAGGTTTTTCTAACTTAATGTGGTTAAAATATCGAAGCCGTGACGCGACCTGACGAAAGTATTCGGTTTCTTTTTAGCTACCTTGGCCCTGCTGAGAAAACAATATTTGAAGAATATTTTGGTCCATACGTTCAAATAAGGGGAAGATCACTGCCAGAGTATGAAGAAGTTCTACACAACGGTTCTTTGCTCCTGACTAACTCTCACTCTTCGCTGAGTCAGCCCGTGAGCGTGCCTCCGAACACCAAGGAAATTTCCGGATACCATATTGATCCTAATCCGAAACCTTTACCCGCAGTAAGTAACAATAACACAATCTCTCTATTTTGGTTTCCTTAAATTGAATCGGGGCAAAATCTAATTCGAATGCTATACACGCAATTGCTCTTAAATGAAGTGCTCGATTTTTTAATTTACTCGTACAAATTACGCTGAAACAGAAAATCACATATTCTAGTGGTAATCTTTGTTTTTACAGGATTTACAAAAACTTATGGATGAAGCTGAGCACGGCGTCATCTATTTCAGTATGGGAAGCAATGCCAAGAGCAAAGATTTTCCCGACAAACTAAAACAAGATTTTCTTAAAATGTTCGGTACTTTAAAACAAACTGTACTGTGGAAGTTTGAAGAACAGCTTCCCAATTTGCCTAAAAATGTCCGAATTTTGCAATGGGCGCCGCAACACAGTATCCTTGGTATGCCATATTAATTAATTCACCTTTGTATTTTTGTTATACTTATGCAACAGTCCACCAATCTACTTTCTGTTTCAGCCCATCCGAACTTGCGTCTCTTCATTACGCACGGCGGTCTTCTGTCCACTAGTGAAACAGTTTTCTTCGGGGTCCCAGCAGTAGTGATGCCGTATGGACTCGACCAACACCTCAATGCAGACAGGGCTGTTAACAAAGGCTTTGCATTGAAAGTAGACCTCTCTTACGAAATGGCTGGTCACATGAAGCTAGCTATAGAGGAACTTCTGAGTAACCCCAAGTAAGTTAGCAGCTTGATCGTCCTGTTTTTGTTGGGTTAGTTATTAAGCTAACCTACCTGGGAAATTGGCCGGTAATTTTTTTACAAATCAACGGATAGCCACAGGCAGTAAACATTACTATGTTTACTTACCGCTTTTTCAGTTTTTATAATAATTTAATAAGGATATTCTTTTATACAAAAATAAAAGACCTAAAACCTAGCCCAAAATACGTGAGAGTCAGAATGGCGGGTGTACCTAAATAAAATTAAATGAAAACCATACCATATTTTTGTACCTAATTTGTACTATTTAGTACCTCCTTTAAAAAAAATTGTACCTCACGGTACTTAAAGTTATCACCAAAAAACAGGTCACCCGCCATCCTGACAGTCAGAATGGCGGGTGTACTTTATTACGCTATGTTCCCGTGGTTATTGATAAATTCTATAAAAGCCAAATTTTTGTACCTTTTTTGTACCTTCATATTCAATTATAATACGAGTCATTTTATTTTTGGTTTCCAAGTTTTACTCATTTTATATTTTGCTTGCTATTACAATTTTGCAGGCGTTATAATTTTTCAAATTATCGATTTCATTTTTAAGAAAAAACGCTAGGGTACAATTATTTTTATTACGCCAGGATTTAGTACCTTTAATGTTTAATCTGTTAAGTTCAAATAACTCAGTAAATCATGTCTTAAAAAAGGCTAGGCGCCAATTCAAAGAAATTTTCCTAAGAAAAATCATAAGACATGATTTTCTGAGCTATTAGAACTTAACAGATTAAACATTAAAGGTACTAAATCCTGGCGTAATAAAAATAATTGTACCTTAGCGTTAAAAAAGGCTAGGCGCTAATTCAAAGAAATCTTCCTAAGAAAAATCATTTTTAAGACATGATTTTCTGAGTTATTTGAACTTAACAGATTAAACATTAAAGGTACTAAATCCTGGCGTAATAAAAGTAATTGTACCTTAGCGTTTTTTCTTAAAAATTAAATCGATAACTTGAAAAATTATAACGCCTGCAAAATTGTAATAGCAAGCAAAATATAAAATGAGTAAAACTTGGAAAGCACAAATAAAATGACTCATATTATAATTGAATATGAAGGTACAAAAAAGGTACAAAAATTTGGCTTTTATAGAATTTATCAATAACCACGGGAACATAGCGTAATGAAGTACACCCGCCATTCTGACTGTCAGGATGGCGGGTGACCTGTTTTTTGATCATAACTTTACGTACCGTGAGGTACAATTTTTTTTTAACTAGGTACTAAATAGTACAAATTAGGTACAAAAATATGGTATGCTTTTCATTTGATTTTATTTAGGTACACCCGCGATTCTGACTCTCACCAAAATACCTGCTAGTCTTAAAATTTTCATGTCGAATTATTAAAGCTAAAGTTTGTTTTTAATATAATTTCTAATCATTGTATTAGATATACCGAAAGAGTGAAGCAGCTATCGAAGATTTATCACGACCGTCCGGTCCCCCCTGGCACGGAGCTGGTGCACTGGGTGGAGCATGTGGTGCGCACGCGCGGCGCGCCGCATCTGCGCTCCCCCGCGCTGCTGCTGCCCTGGTACCAGAAGATGTACTTCGACCTTCTAGCAGCAGTTTTACTAGCACTGTTTGTCGTTAAATTAATATTGAAGAAATTGTGGGGTATAGGAAAAAATAATTTAAGAAAATTAGGATTAGAGAAATCGTCTGTTGTTAAGAACAAGAAAAAGACTAAGTGATGGTTTTAGCAGGTTGTTAATTAAATTAATTCTAAAGCATTTTTTTCATTAATGCATTCCTGGTTCCTACCATAAAATGCCTCCTTTAATTTTGACGTCCTGGCGGTAGGCCCTCTGTTATTTTTGTCAATTGTCGATGGCATAACTTTTGCGTAAGAACACTAAGAACCTTAATGTAGGTTATTTAATTATTAATTTCACTATTTGTAGAGTCGGCTCACAAAGATGTTGAGCGTATTGGAATTGGACGATTCATTATCATTCAAAGGGTTACGTAGCCTAATATACATATATCGATAATTATTTTTATTTATTACGTATCATATTATAGACGTACCTGATTAGTTAAATAGTCCTTCAACTGCGTTTAAAGTCGGAAGACCCTTATGTAACCTTCACGCAATGGATCAATCGTGTTCTGATCTAATAATCGTTTAGAATATTAGACATTAATGTGATAATAAGTAGAAGTCGAGGTTTATGGAGTATCTAATACAGTCGTCGTTTTAAGTTGGTTTCATTTTACCTCTAGTCATCGAACAATACGTAAACGTGTGTATATAAAGACGGTAATAAGCTGTGGTGAGCTGTATTATATACCTGCCTTAATATTTATGGTGAGTAGGTACCATTTAAGCTTTCTACTATCTATGTAATTGAATTATTCCGAAATAATAGCATGTTTTTGCCTTTATTTATCTAATTGGGATAAGAAACGCACAGTTATCTCTCTTTTAAAGCCTTATAAGGTCTAGGAAAGATGTGTACCTAGGTACTCAAAGATATTAATTTTTATATTCAATTGGTACAAATTTAATTAATTTTCAATTCCAATATTTGTACCTCCATAACATATGAATGTAAAAATACTCATTATTTGTGTCATACTTATTTCAATTTAAATTTCGAAATGGTCAATCCAATGGCTGTATGGCATGTAGATATGTTGTAGGTATTAATGAAGATTTAAAGTAGGTACCTATATATACTTATCTAAAAACTAGAATTGTTGGACTTTGTATTTTTTTTTACTTATTGCTTATAACATTACAAAAAAAGAATCGTGCCCTAGTTAAAAATTAGAATACGTGGCGAAGTAATGAAAAAAAAAATACGGACAGATATTTCAATGACTCGGGTACTTTCTTTCTCTGGACGCGGAAAATTTACCATTTGAAGAATGACCCTGTTGCGTTCATCTTATATTTTCCGACCCATTTGGATTAAGCGCTGTGTATATTTTCAAAGTCATGGTCTAAGATACGTTATAAGGAATAACTAACCTAGGATATAAAATCTATATTTTATATAAGAATCGATTAATCTAGGCAACCATGAACTGGATCAAATTTTTAATAAGGCATTCTATTACAGTTAAATTATATAAAATATACTTTTATTCGATATATCATAAGTTTAAATAACAAAAAAAAAAACCTGTCCCTACACAATTTCACTAGGCAATCTACCTACTTTCAATGTATCAGTGTGAATATTATCTCTCATTTATTTCTTATCACAAAAATAAATAACATATGAGGGTAGATATTCCTTATAACGTATCTCCTACTATTAGAAGTTACTAGGTACCTAATCTGAGGATAATGGTCAACGAGTGCTCACTATAAATGTCCAGGGTGAGTTTAGAAAATGGCCGCTTGCCGTTAATTTTAAGGATTTTGTGGTCATTATAGACGATGCCTCGATTTCAACGATACTTGACTGCGCTACTTCTGATGACGATGACCTACTGCGCTTGCGATGGTTACAGAATCCTAGTCATGTTCCCGTCTCCGGGCAAGAGCCATAGCATCCTTGCCCAGGGCTATGTCCGACATCTCACTAGGGCTGGACATGAGGTAAACACACCAGCTAGTTTGTAATTTGTAAGTACTTATGCAGGGCTGCCACCCACAAGTCCGAGTTTCCCTGAATTTGTCTGTTTTGATGTATAACGCAGAACAATTTGACTATAGTCAATATAGACTATATTAAACGAATATATTACTTTAATGGTAGGTATTCGCTACATATGTATATAGAACTGTCAATAACTATGTGACCTTAGAAAAAAATCACTACAGACATGAACTTGCCGTGTACCCTTTATTTAAGCTTTTAGATTTAAAACAGGTAACGCACGTTACATCATTCCCTTCAAACAGCAGAAACCCCAAGGTGCGTGAAATTGACGTCAGTGACAACCTGATAACTGTTAAAGGTAAGATACGTCATTTTGCCGGGCATAGGCCAAAGGTTGTGGCTTGTGGCGCCATCGCTTGAAACGATGCCGCCATACCTTTGATCTATTAGATGGCGCCACTTTTTGTTATTTAACAAATTTAATACATATAAGTGAAAGGATAAGGATCAAAATCAAATAGCATCCTAAAAGTTTTGATCATGTGTCGAAAGATGGCAGTAAATTTACTGTGGCTACAAAGTTTTCTTTGACAATCCACATCTATTTCAAATTCTCGTTGCATTTAAGTAATACAAATAATTTAAATATATTTGTTTAAAACATATATTTGTTTAATTTTTTTTAATTAAGCCCTAATAAGGTTTCAATGAATTGTCATAGCCTCATAGGATATCATTCGAAACTAGAAGTATAGTCGTTAGATTTGTAGCTGGCCCCAAGCGGCTAATCCTTTGTCTATTGTTAACTAAAACCGCGCGTGCCACCTGCAAAAAAAGGGTCCGGTCACTTTAACCGGTTATTGAATTACAATTCTTATGGTAATTGGAATAAGATTCAAAATTAACAAATGGAAAAATAATTTGCGATTTCTTGTGTGGTCCCTCTACGGTTACTCGAATCCCGGCGAGTCGAATGCTGCCAAACCAGTCTAAAATGTGTCCTCGAGATGCGTAACAAAGGCGCGTTATCGGAGAGCGCACCTACACTGGTTTTTTGAGCGTTAGACTAGCCCGCGCTCAGGTGCCAATTAGAATTATACGACCCTTTTTGTGCAGGTACTGGCACGCGCGGTTTTAGTTAACAATAGACAAAAGATTAGCCGCTCGGGGCCAGTTTCAAATCGAACGACTATGTAAATCTATCTATACCACTCTACTCCGTCCATAGTCAAAATAAGAATTTTACGTTTATGGTAGCACTTATGCCAAGACAATGCAGTTACCTTAGACGGATTCTAGCAAATTTTAAATAAAACCGCTATCAGATACCAACTTACTGAAATGCTTTGCCATACTAGAAGATAAAATAGACTTTTGTGCACTGAATTCAAAAATAAAGAAATTGTTGAAAAGTTGAATGAGAAATATATTTCGAGATATTCTAATGTATCGATAATTTAATTTTCATCCCTTATTTTTTGGTAATCACTATTCTGATAAAATTATTTTAGAGCGTGCATTGAAATTAGAAAGAATCATGAAGAAAGAGTATGACATAACAGACCAAAGCCTAACAATAGGTTACTATGGAAAGGTGGCTCAGATGTCACTGAGGAACAAAAATGTACAAAAACTATTAACGGACCACAACGAGCACTTTGATGTAGTTATTGCGGAGTGGCTGTTTGATGAACTTTATAGCGGGTAAGTATTATCCCATCAAAAACATTTTCATGTAATATGTAGCCAATAAGGCCCAAGACGAGACCATAAGGCTTTCACTGTCAAAAAGTTATCAGATCTCTCGTAGAGCCAAGCTTTTAACTCTTCAAGCCCTAACAGCCACATTAAAAAATTTATTTTATTTTTTTGTCTTATTTTTATCTTTTTTTGTATATGACAACTGATTTTGTATATGATTCGTTTTTTGCGTATCGATGCATATCTAAATGAAAAACATCATTTTAAAATTTTAAGTGAATCGCTTGAATACATCCATTACATTAAATACAGAAATACTACATTAAAGAAAAAAACTTCAAAAAAATCTTAAGACATAAACTGTCACTAGTAGGTACTAGGATGTTGATATTTAGCATAATTTAAATTAAATATCCTTCACCATAAGAGGTACTCACAAAAAAATCCGAGTCAAATTGATTTAAGGGCCGACTACTATGGAAACCCGACTATGGCCTTTAGAATTGTTTCATTATGTTGGTTGGTATCTTTATAATTTGATGTGTAGGTAGGTACGAAAACTAATTCAAGGACACTACAGAGCCCAAATTCTTTCTTTTTTTCAGGTTAGGTGCCGTATTCAATTGCCCTTTTATCTGGGCGTCCACGTTCGATCCGCATTGGCTGATATTACGCCTGATCGACCAGCCTAGCAACCCCGCGTACGTTGCCAACTGCAAGTCGCTCAATGTGCCACCCTTTACGCTGGTGCAACGGGTGGAAGAGCTGTGGACTTTCATTCGGGTGTCTTTTGCGAAGTTTTTGTAAGCATTTCTTAGGATAAAATGTAATCATCACGAATTTTCAAGTATCTACATATATCCCGTGCCATCTCTTTAAGCGCCTGATACTACACGACGTTTACTTTTTCATTTCTTATACTCTGAAAGTAGGTCATTGTTGTTCTATGAAGTGTGCAGAAAGTGATACGTTTCTACACTCCTATTCTTGACTTGTTCAATGCAAGTTCTTCTTGGCTTCCCTCTGCTCTCTCTTCCACCTTGCTTCTGTTTTCCCTTTTGTAATGATCATTATACTCGTAAAAAGGTAAACATCTTTCCTCTTCTATATTCTTGTCTTTTAACATCTTGAGAATCTCATTATTAGACTTTTTTACGCGACTGCCCAAATGAGTGTATTGTTCCAGCTAACCCTTAACCGTCCGACCGACTTATTTAATCCCCTCTATGCCTACAATCTACAATAACATTTTTAGTTGAATCGAGATATTAATTGTAAGGTTATTTCTTCTACTTCAGTAATATTTATGGACGAGGTAAAAAAAGGGAAAGTGTCGACAGTACTTATACTCTTAGTTGCTTTTCCTGTTTCATTACTTTAAGCTTTGGCTGGTTTCTTTTTTTTGTTCACTTTACACATTCAGCAAAAGAGGTGTTAGTAACATCGACAATATTTAATTGTTACAGCTACTTAGATCCGATCGCAGAAAAAGCCTATAAGGATATTTACGGGCCAGTGCTGGCAAAGAGAGGGAGGCATTTGCCATCATACGACGATGTGTTGTACAATGCGTCGCTCGTCCTGGCAGACTCCCATGCGTCGCTCGGGCAGGCCACTAGACTTCCACAGAATTACAAAATTGTTGGAGGTTATCATGTAGAAACCGAGGTTAAGCCGTTACCACAGGTACTTCATTATTTCTGCCTTGCTAATAATCTCCGCACTTTCTCGGAGTCGCTAGTCGGTTTCAAACAGAAAACAGGCATTTTCTGAAGGGGGTTGATAATTTAACGGCTTCGGGTATTTTTCAGTCTGTACATTCTGGAATCTGATCCCAGTAATTGGTGCAGGCGATGGTTTTTCAAAGCGTTTTAAAATATCCGCTGTTCCATAATACTTAAAATCATAATAAATAATCATTTATATACTGTTCCAGGAATTACAAACGATTATGGACAACGCTGAACACGGAGTCGTATATTTCAGCATGGGAAGTAAGCTGAAAAGTACAGATATGCCGGAAGAACTAAAAAAGCGCCTGCTTAAAATGTTCGGCCTTCTGAAATACACGGTTTTGTGGAAGTATGAAGAAATCCTGCCAGACATACCTGAAAACGTTCACGTTTTGAAATGGGCTCCTCAACAAAGCATTCTAGGTAATATTATTTGGCTTTGGGTTTTGTAGAGGACTATACCTCTCGTGTCGAACGCATGAATTGTTTTCGAATGGTCAATTTGAGCTTTTAAAAATGATGCCCCACTTGACCTAGTGACCAGACTTTGAAATTTTGCCCTCTTTATTATTGGGCATTTCCCATAGTTATTAAAAATAAAATAAAAATATAATACTTTCAATGTGTTTGAGTTAGCGTTGTTAAGTGGTAGTGCCATTTGTACAGTTGCCATCAGATATATTGGAGCAGCCAAGGTACTCCAAACAAGTCCAGAACTGTAAAACAAACCTTAATGCACTGGCTAACTCCAACAAAGTCATACTTAGATGGATAACCATGGCACTCCGTCATTAACGGAAAGAAGCGGACGCACTTGCTAGAAAAGGCGCAGACGCACCCCTGGCCGGCCCAGAACCGTTCTGTGGAATGTCAAAACGGGATGCATATTCTCTGCTCAGCAACTTAGAAAAAGCAAGAGCAATCGATTGGTGGAAATTTGTCAAAGGGCAAGAACACTTGAAAGCTCTAATCAAAGGGTTCAACAGCAAAACTGCTGGGGGAGCTTCTAGGGCTCAAAAGACACAAAACCTGCGCGGTGACTAGAATATTGACTGGACACTGTGTAAGTTGAAAAAACCACATGCAGGTTCTGCCAGGAGTCAGAGGAGACTGTAATGCACCTTCTCTGTTTCTGTGGACCACTAATGTCAAAAAGAAGTAAGTACATACTTAGGGCGGCACGTTGCAACCCTATGAGGTACAGAACATTACGTCGCAAAGAATCTGGAATTTCCTGGATTCAACGGGCATTACCAATGAACTTTAAAGGGCAATAGATCACTGCTTGGTCGACGTGGTACTCAAAGGCCCACAAACTCCAATAATAAAAATACTCCTTACAACCAAATATATAATATTTCATCGCGTTAGCAATAGAGGCGTGTTTAGGTATTTGTAAGCAAGCGCCTTGGCCGCTGCTATTTAATTTTAATCTGATAGTGATTGTACTTCGCAGATTAAGTATTTCCTGTTTCAGTCCAATTACCTTTTTTAAATGAATGTAGGTATACTCGTATTATTGATAGCGTTATCATCTTTTCCAGCACACCCTAACTGCATCATTTTCATAACACACGGAGGATTACTGTCTACCACAGAATCTGTTCACTTCGGCAAGCCCATCATCGCTATACCAGTGTTCGGAGATCAATATATCAATAGTAAGAGCGCCGCGCACAAAGGATTCGCTAAGGTGGTCGAATTGGACTACGATTTAGATAAGGCCTTGAAGAAAGCCATTGACGAGGTCACGAGTAATACCAGGTTTGTAGTCGTGGCTACGGTGGTAAAGGAAATTATGATCCAAAAGAAAAAATAGGCATCGAATGAAAACATAAAAACTTGCTATATTCGTCATCATAATATTCGATTTCCTATTCTAAATCGCGGGCAAGATAGAATCTGGCTAGCCAAATTTTGCTGACAGATATTTCCATGTTGTATCACCAATTGTCTATGATTTACAAAAAAAGCTAAAAGTCTGTTGTCAATTAAGTCAATTTGTGTCATTTGTTCAAATTGTTCGCGGGTTATAAGGGGTTTATTTTAAATAATATTAATAATGATTATACCGAGTGAGGTCCGCAAACTATTATTTAAGCTCATAAATAATTACGACAATGTATGTGCGAAGTCGACGTGAAGCGTTGTATTTGTATAACGAAAAACTGCTATGTTTATAAGTCGTAAACAATTTAGTATGTTGGTGATGTATTACTATTTTGATACTTTAAGTAAGTACTAGTTCTAACATTTGCCTATAACTTCGATTAAGTACTAGAATTTATTAATATCTGAATCTCACGAACAGGACGTGTGTAAAGAAACGGATAAACTAGAAATTCTGGAAAATATAAATATTATCAAAACATTGGAACGTAACGAGTTACTGAAAACTAATATTTAGAAGAAATCAGTAGAATGACTGGTTAGTATTGCAGTAGTAAATTGATATAAAAATATCTTGGCGAAATATGTCTATATATGTCTTTGTACTTTATATAGAGGTAGAAATTACGTGAGCTGACTTTGAGTGCAAGTCAACGTATATTAACTTATTTCCTTAGGTACCTTTTACGTGTGCACGGAAAATCAAAATTATTTTCTAGTATCAAAACTATAATTCCTACTACACAAAGTGTGACTAGCCCAAGATATTTTGAATTTCCCGCCAAAATATTGTGTAATATTTCAGAAGCCAGACTCTATTGCCGCGCCGCTGCTTGGTTAGGCCTACAGGAGAGCCTAATCCAGAATATCAAGTTCTTGCTACATAACGGTGTTACTTATTAAGTTAATAATTTCAGGTACAGTGAACGAGCGAAGGAATTATCATTAATTTACCACGACCGTCCGGTCTCCCCGGGCGCGGAGCTGGTGCACTGGGTGGAGCACGTGGTGCGCACGCGCGGCGCGCCGCATCTGCGCTCCCCTGCGCTGCTGCTGCCCTGGTACCAGAAGATGTACTTAGACGCATTAGCATTGATGATGACGGTTGTGGCTGCTGTCGTTTATGTGATTGGGAAGCTACGTGGCTTATGCAAGTTGATTGTTATTAAAGAAAAGAAGTATTTATAGTAATTGTGGATTTCACTTTTTAAAGCCTGTTACCATGCCTTGAATCGCAACTTGTGTCACATTTTCGCTTTGATAACAAACTTAGAGACAAATCGGTAAAAAGTTACCGGTGTACCTAGCGTTAACGAAGAAATTAACATGTTAACTCCCACTAGTTACCACCACGTTACCAACACTGGTAACTTGGTGGTAAGTAGTGGGAATGACCCGTACCCCTAGTGTAAATAATTTCGATTTCGAAACGTGACCTACGCGTTTGCGTTAAGTCTCATTTTGTATGGGGTTTTGAACAGCACGCCAAGCGGGACGTTTTGGAAAGTCAAAAATCTCATACAAAATGACACTTAACGCAAACGCGTACGTCACGTTTCGCTGTCGAAAATATTTACACTAGGGGTACTGTTAATTTCTTTCTTAACGCTACACCGGTTGTTATTAGTATAATAAGAAAGCCGATGTGTGTGATGACCATAGCACACGCGTTTCATACGACGTTTTTCAACACACTTGCGAGGAAAAAACAAAACTTATAAATTAGATTTTTTTTTTGTCAAAACAGTAAAAGTACCTACAATTTTCAGGGGTGGCTTACAATTTTAACATCGAATAATTGCACCGAAGCGTGCTGGGCTTGTAGGCATTTATTCGTCAGTTCATTGAAGTAAGCTACCAACACGTTTTCCAAGAAAGACTGGACGTTTTTGCTGACTTTCCGTTGAATAAAAGGTTCATATGCCGCCAAGTATTTTTCACCCGATTTTGATGGTAAAAGGCTATCGTTCTCGGCTCTTGCCTTTACCTATTAGTATTACTGGCAGCGTCAATTTCTATAAATTATGTTTGGTGTGATAAAACCTCTTTGAACTAACATTTGAAACCTTAAAGTTGGTTAAAAAAATGTATTACTCGACCAAATTATGAAGGCTCCGTTTCCATGCATATTATTAGCAATCAGTTACCTTCTTAACTCAGTCGGATAATATAATGAAAAAGCACGAGTGTTATGTTATAATATACTGAAAAAGCACGCGTGTTTAATATCTACGATTATGAGCCAAAAATCGGTGGAATAAAAACGTCGATTTGAGCAAGTGTGTTGAAAAATACTTTGTATAACTGGTTCTAAATACCCTAATGCATATGTACATTTCGGCTTTGTCCAATGGCTAGGGCTCAGTAGGTTTTATGGATGCTAAGTTCCTGTGTCGCAGATTATGAAGGTTTTGTATTTTCGATGATTTTGCGTCACGATATTTTAGTTTTTTATGCGGTTTCGTATGTCCGGTTGGGCACTTAGCACAGCTCATCAATCTCATCATAATTGACAAACCTTATATTTGAAAAATATTAATCATTTTTGACTTGGTAGATCGGTTTTTGCTTGTTTTCTTATTAACCGTTTTACAGGTAATACCAAAAATAATAATCTGGGTCCGACCGCTACTCACCACACACTGTACGCTACACCCACGCTCTTTTGTTATGAGATTGTACCTACATCCCACGGAAATGTGGAGGTTGCGGCACTTGCGGCACGTAGTGATTATATGCTCTTTGGTTGCGGCTTTCTAAACGCCAAAAATTTCCACGACCATGAGGTCACCACGAAACCACTACAATCTCAGGAATTATTTCCCCGACAAGTGTGAGACTGTGGGATGTATCGTGATGTGGTGGCAGCAGACAGGGGCTTCACACCGCTCTCCTTGGTAAACAAGAACTGGCGCAAACCTGTAGTACTAAGCACCGAGGACCGGAAAGCGGTATGGAAGGATAAAGATGTACAAGGCGATTCTACAAGGCTCTCACCCCTCACGGGACCCGCCTTAGACCTACCCACGTCGGCTAACTCCCAAGGTTGTCCGTTTAAAACGAATCATCAGCCAGCAAGCAGCTCAGCTACTTCTGAGCCTCGTCAATAATGTACTATTCGTTTTCGTAGCTACCTATTCTACTTTGCTAGCAGATTGTGGGCAATGGCAATATGGCAAAGGACAGCACGATCACCGTCGTCACAAATTCCACACAGTCATCTCCCTTTAATACCAACCTAAGTTATTTTTTTCTAGACTAAAATTACTTTTCCGAAACTGCAATGTAATTTGAACCTTAACTCAAGAGGGTTACGGTTGAAATTATTTCGACATGTAAGTGGTCTATAAATCCATCGTTAAATTGATTCAATTTTATAGACCACCAAAGTTATAATTTTTTTTGGGAATCTCTAAAATCACTGACTAGACGTTTTTAATAATAGACAAGAAAACATCCTAATTATTTACTAAAATTAACAGTTTGAATTTTACAGTTATTCAAAATATGAAAATGCAATATGTAGTGCACTTAAATCTCCCGCCTCTTAGACTCCTACCACGCATGCAGTGATTGTCACTGTCTGCAAACATATCCCATAGAAACGCCATACTTTACCACTAGGTATGAAATTGAAAACAGCATAGTCGGGTTCCATGTATATACTTTTCTTCTTCTTCTTTTAATCCTGTTACCCCCTGCTGGGGTGTAGGGCTCGAATCATTTTCTTCCACTGACTCCGGTCCTGGGCAGCTTGGGTAACCTCCTCCCACCCCATCCCCAATGTATATACAGTATTTGTAACTATTTTCAGTGCATTTTTCATTCCTAACTTGGCTTGGCTTCTTTTTTACTTTTAGCGAAAACAGAGAATATGTACAATTGTACAGTTCAAAAGTACTTAATCCTTTAACAAATTAAATTGAAATAGATTTCATATACTAAAGAAGAAAAAGTAAACAAAGTCGTCAAGTCGTCAGGTGGTGGTTTGGTCACTTTTATTTTAGTATACTTACATCTCTTTGAGTTAATAATATATATATTTACATAGTAATGTGCAGGGCTCGAACAAATCATGCGGATGACGCAAAAGTGACGTAATTTTGCACACAGGATGATGTTTGTATTTAAACCACCATGTGACATGTCGCACTAACTAACAAAATAATCGTAAATCATTCCATGGAATTTGGGTGACAGGGTGATGTCTTGAATACTCGTAAAATAATCTCACGAAACTTGTTACTGTAACCATAGAGGTATAACCAAAATCACTCACAAAGTGCTCACTCCATGGGCATTTCTCACAGCGTTTCAACCGCTGACAGTCCCCTGCCCACATTTATGATGAAGTTCTAGAAGATCGGTGGGTCAGTTTTGTTTATTTTAAATAAGAAAGGTATTAGTTTACCGTAACCAAAAATGGTATACCAATCTAGGGGAATTTCGGCATAAACAGGAGACCGCTGGTGGATACATTTAAAACGAGCATATTAAACAACAAGTAATCTCAAAATGTATGGAGATTATTAATAAGTTTAGTAAAACTTGATATTGGCAAATTTTTACCTCACTTACAATGTTATATATATGGAGCTTGAATTTTATAAATAAAAGGTTTTGGCAAAGCTCGCTTAGAACTTGTTTGTAAATAGGAAATCGTAACTTTTTGGTTGCTATGGAGTGGGCACTCTATTAGGGATTAATAATTTCGTTACTGTAAACTAGTACCTTTCTTGTTCAAAATAACCAAAACTGATCTGACTGACAGCGGTTGAAACGCTCTGAGAAACACCTTTGAAAAATAAAAATGTGGCTTGACGTCATCGGCATGATTTGTTCGAGCCCTGGTAATGTTACTACTTAAAAAAAACAAATCAAAATATTTAATGAACATAACTTTGATTTGTTCACCAGATGTAATTCTTTAATTAGTTCAAATTAGTGGAGTTATACAAATAACAAATCAAAAATTCCTGACTTTTCTTAAACCTACACACAATAGTCAGATTCAGGGAAACTGCTTATTACACTGTGGAGTTTAGTGGATGATCCCTATAGATGGATAGTAGAATTTAAACTGCACACTGGTGGGGCACAGTGTGATAACCACCTGAGAGTTTCAAAATATTACTTACTTATTGCAATAAATATTAACATTTTGAATATTGCAATTGTTGAAGCGCACTAAAGTACTTAACATTTGCTGTAAATTACCGGGTGCGCCTGGCACATTAATGTTTACAATTTTATTGCCATTGTCTTCTAAGGGATTTTCAGTAGGATTCCTCGCTTTATCTTCATCTTCGATTGAATCATCAAAGTAGTCTTCTGATAAACTTGTACCTGGAGTATTAATACTTACATCAGTTTTCTTCTTGAAAAAACAATTTTGTATTTGACTCCATACTTCATCTTTGTTTTCCATTGAGTTCTCCGCAACATCTGTCGCTGTATTTGTAATATTTATATTTACATGTTCAATGCTCTGGTTCTCAAAGGAATTCCGAAACTGATTTGGTTCTTGAATTTTATTCTCCGTTATATTGCTTGAGCAAGTTTCTGTTATAATTTTGCTATGATCATTTTTGTTTACAATACTTTTGTTTGCAACCAAACTTGCTATTGAGTCATTAGTGGAATCCTCTGGCTCTGATACAGGGATAGTTTTATATCTAGCATGCCCTCGTAAAGGTAAAATATCTCCATCTGCATCAACTAATATTGTTGCTGATGTCCGTCGAAAACAGTGTCCAGTGTACAATTCTGGATTAGGGAGTCCTAAGAATTTGGCAATTGTTTTACCTAGATTTCCAAACTGGTTAATACCTACACTCATTGAGGTGTATTTGCCTGTGTGATAGTGTATGAAAAAGCTTGGGCTGCAGCAGTGATCAGGTCGCAGACTTATGTATTTTTTAACAAGTTCAAAATATTCACCAGTTACGGTGAACACTCGGTTAGTATTTGATTTGGTGTTGTAGATCTTCACAAGAATTCTTGATCCACAGACTTCTACATCTGTAAACTGAAGTCTGTGCAATTCTTGTCGCCGACAAGCACCCACAATGCCAAATATCAAGGCAACCTGTAAATATAAGAAAGAATTAATTGGTCCATGTGTTACTATTTAAAACACAAAATAGGATAACAAAAAAAAAAGACATAACAGGTTACCTTAGCAGCAAGGTATTCATCATCATGTGCTTCTTTTAAGAACTTATTTATTTCATCAGGTGAAAATGTCTTGGATTTTTTCCCTGTATAGCCCTCTGCTTTACTTTTTATGAGAGCAATCACCTTAGAATATTTTGAGATGTCTACCTTATGATTCAGAACTAAAGTATTTTTTAGAATTGAGAAATTTGTTGACAAGGTAGAGTATTTGAATTTGTCCGACATTTCTCGAAAGTATGCTAATACCACCTCCTCTTTGAAAGATTGTATATCGTTTGTTATTTTCCAGTTCATAAAATCTTGGTAAATTTTATCATATGCTTTTCTTGATCGTTCGGGTACCAGATAAGCATCGTTCGTTGCTGACTCAGATACACCAGATGAAGCCACATCCATGCTTTCATTATCAGAATTTGTGTCATACATTTTCATTCACTTATTTTTGTGAAGTTTTCACAACATTCCACACGTACGTACACAAACTTTTCTAAGGGGTTGTGTGTTAGAATTGCCATAATCAGGCGTAGTTAGAACTATTAATAAGTAATTTATTAAATAACAAACTATTTCACAAATTATGAAGAAATGGCTAGAAAACTACGTTCAAGATTTCTCATCCTTTCTAAAATTTTATCGCTACGGCTAGGCTACCTCAGTTCACTCACTGAAGTCATCTCATCAAGTCACTGATCTTACTGTCAGTGTCAAATTAAATGTGTCAATTGGGTTGTCTATGGTTTCAGTGCAACCCGCCGCGTAGCCATAGATGGTAGGGGCTATAGTCCGCGCGGAAAAAGAAGAGCAAAGAGTAGTATAACAAAGAAGAGTCATAGAATGTATTGGTTCCCTTAAGGTGCCTTAAGCGCGAATTACATCCACATTTCCCGATTTCGGGCCCGAAATCAGTCCCGATTTAGGGCCTGATAATCGTTTTCGTTTCACGGAATATCAGCAAATCGTTAACAATGTTTGAAATGTAAACAATACTTAGTCTCATTTTATTTTCGTATTACATATTAGTTCTTTATTTACAATAACAATATACGTCATGGATATATACAGATGATTACTATAACTAGCTTATATCGTCAGGTGACAAACAAAAGTCACTAATTTCATAGCCACAATGAACCATATTGCTACTAAAATAAGGTTGATTTTTGTTTAATTATTTTTGAGTGATTAGTCAGTTTTGCTTGTCACCTGACGATATCTAAAATATGCCTTAAGCATTATAACAAGGATGCTGGCGGCATTTCCTCTTTGTATCGCAATACTGATACGTTATGCTATACGAGGAAGCCGCCGGCTCTTCGGTCACCAGTTATGTCAACCAGACGTTTCGCGATTTCTCCAAAAAAACTTGTGCGCGCTGGGACCCCATGGACCTAGAATTTCAACGCTAAATGGTACAAAATGGTACTCTCTACCGAGGTTCTTATATTTATTACGTTTCAAAATTTCGGCGCTTTCCGCCGCTGCGCCCGTTTTTACATTAGTCCGTTAGAGGTGGCGTATACTCTTGGCTCGTCTCAGTCGTTTTTTGTCACGTTCTTAAATTCGTCCGTTTCTGCTTTCGTAACCCATTCTTCATTCGTCACTGTCGATATTTGGCTATTTCTTATTCCGGCTTAGTTCGGTATTCGTCATCATCATCTTTCGGCTTGTTCAATGTTAGTCTATGTTGTTTTTATACTCACTCTTTATTTGTCTTGTCGTTTTTGGGACTATTCTAAGTTCGTGTTTTTCTTATTTCGCCTCTTTAGTAATTTATATATTTCTTTGTTGAACACATTCTCTGTTTATCTCTTTCGATATTCGCCCCACTCACTATTTGACTATAAGTTTCTTGTTTATGGCTTCCTTCATTACTAATACCCAACGCTACGCTAGGAAAAGACAAACAGCAAACATGACCAAAGATGACAAAGACTTCCAGCGTAAGTGACGAATGCAGAATAAGATGAATTAAGAACTTGCCAAAAATCGAATAGGACCAACAACGAACGTGCCGTGAAAAAAAATACGAATAACGAGTGAGTCTAAAAACAACATAGACTAACATTGAACATGCCTAAAGATGATGTTGACGAATACCGAACTAAGCCGGAATAAGAAATAGCCAAATATCGACAGTGACGAATGAAGAATGGGTGACGAAAGCAGAAAGGGACGAATTTAAGAACGTGACAAAAAACGACTGAGACGAGCCAAGAGTATACCAGAGGTGGGACGGTGCCACTGTGTCTACGCAGGTAGCATCCCCCACTAACACCCATTCCAAGCTCCAAGGAACTAAGGACACTCATCAGGACTCTTGTCATAATCCGGAATAATCCTTGATAATGCCAGTCGGCTCAAGAAGAATCATTCAAGACCTAAAATTATTTTTTGCAATTATAATATTTAGCCCTTAAAATTTTTCCTCTGTTCATTGTAGTAATTTTGTATTGCATACCGCCTGTGTACCAATTATGGAGTACTGATGTCTGTTTTATTGAAATCCGCTCTATAATTTAGGTGCTAGAAGAAAAAATATGATTTAATATTCTGCGTCCTCTCAAGGCGGCTCTACTGATTTTTCTTTAATAAATAATAAAATAAAGTGGGAGCTTGAGGCGAACTGTTGGGGAGTAACGACCCCACGGACCCGAGTACTCCTGAGAGTCGGTCAGGGTCTCCGTCTCCGGCGTGTCTTCGTCGGTCGGAGTGGACCCCAAGGGGACCCGCACCCGCAGGACTCTCAGCTCTGGCTTGCCTTCATTGGCCGTCCAGAGAGGAGTCGTTAGAGCTAAATGCTCCAGGGGTGGAAGTGAAAACTTGCATAAGACGCGAGTTGGCACAGTGGCTGTTATCAGCCACTGAGTAGAAAGCGGCGTACACCTCTCGACACCCCTGAGCCGCTCACATCGGTGTTGCTCCTGGTCGTCTTCACGTCGGCATTTTCAGGGGCCCATCTAGAGGGCGGCGAGTCACCGCGTGCCTCGATAACTAGTGAAAACATTGTTATGGCAGGTGTCCGGACGTCTTTGCAATAACCCAGTCTCGTTGTCCTCCCAAACTTCAATCCATATACCTTTATACTGTTCACTTTTACTACAATAGTCTCAATGCCTGTTGCGACCGGTTCATGGGTGTCTATTGTTGCGTCTGTAAATGGGTTCCAGCAGGCATTCTACATGACATTAAAGCTCTCCAAGGGGCATCTACGTGTTGGATCTATATCCCCACGCAAGCTTATCAAAAGACCGGGATTTAAAGGAGATACAAAAATAAAGTGTAAACAGGTTGTGAAACTTGCGAATGGTAAGAGGAATCTACCGATAAGTATGTCAATTTTTAAAATCCGGCCATTATCCTAAGGAACAGGGTGTACGGAATAATCAGTAAGTACTTAAACCCATAACTCATACTAGTTACATAACTTTCTAGTGAAGTCGCAGTCAAATAAAATGTTGATATTGGGGTAGATCTTGTACAAATGTATACACAAAAGTGGAATTCATATCTCTCCAAGTTTCCTACTATAAGAATGTCCCCTGGAAGTGTATAAGCGCTAAACTTAGATTCAGCAAGTATTTTCTATAACAAGATGTATTTTTTTCGCAAAGATATCTGGGACTTTTTTGTGTAGAATTTAATAAGATTTAATGTTATTAATTTATTATTATTCCATCTGTGAGTGTTACATCATATTTTCCTAGATAACGCCGATTTTGAGTAAAACGTGTATTTCTTCAGGATGGTACACATTTTCCAAGATGGCTGTGATTCCTCGAGGTCCCCAAATGTCAAATGGTATGGACATGAATAAGGGGCCTTAATTTACATACTTACATACCAAATTTAGGACTGCCCAAGAAATTTCGAGGTTAGTTTTATTCCGATTGTTATGCTATAGCGTAAAGTAACAGTTTAGGTTTTTACACAAAATATACTAAATTATTGACTAATATGATAAAATATTAGCACACAAATGAAGAAAAACTTATAATTAACTGTATAAACTGTTTACACTTCTTATGCTGTTAATTTGACAAAATATCGACAGAAAACTTCGCTCGAAATATCATAATTACCTGTGAAATGAGTATTTGCCTGGGTTATTTGGCCCTGTGACACTACACTGGCACACTACATGAGATCATCTTCAGTACATTACTTTATTGATAGTTTTCTTCCAGATTTATTTTTATTTTCTACATTATAAAATACGGCAATATGCTCGTGGCCGACTGCGGCCGACTTCTATTGTAATTCGAAAATGGTCACGTTTTCTCATAAGTAGTCTCCCTCTTTCGCACTCATGGGATGTTCATATACTTACGTGATGGCTTCCCTTTTGCACACTTCATCTGTCTTTAAGCGTTAGCGTTTGACAGGTCTGTGTCTATCCTCCTTCCATAAGAACATAATTCCATATCAAATGACATTCCAATAAATTATTATAAAATTAAATGACGTATGAGATACAGGTTGTTTATTGAGTCACCTGCAATAATTTACAGGCTGAATATATAGGTTATATTGAGCAACTTTTACTATGGGGCCAATAACGAAACCGCGAAAAAAAAAAATTACTCTTCCATGGAAAATGTCATGGTCAGACAGCAAAAATGTATGAAACAGTAATTTTTTTCCTGTATAATAAAATGATAGTGAGTAAAATATGTTAGTAACAACAGGTAATTCTTAATACAATGGCAAAGCTTAACGCAATGCTATCGTTAAAATATATTACTTATATAAAATCTCTTTCTCACTATGGATTGCTGACACTTGATCTAAGATCTCCGAGCACAGTTTGATATAATGTTTCTTTACTAAATAATTAAGTAACAGCTTTATTGACTCCCCCTCACTTCTTGGTAGGTTATTATTTAAGATACCTACCTCAACGCACTGCACGCCACAAGAAATTATTTGCTATCCCTTTCGCTCGTATAAAATATTGCTCAAATTCTTACTTCAACAGTTGTCTCAATTATTACAATATAAATGTATCCCATATAAAAATCGTATAAAACCTGTGAAACAAATTATTACTCACTTAAGATCGAAATTATAAACATTAACAAACTGTTTATTTAAGTAGGTAACGTTAATAAAAGTAGGTATAATTATATCTTTGTAATAATCTCTGCAGTACCTATAACATTGTAACATTATAGGTATTAACTTATGTATATAATATTCTTGTGTACCCCGTGTGGGTGTATGTACGAGTAGTATTATATGATGATCTGTGGTACGAGTATCAACGAACCTGCCCGTGCATACATATACATGCATATAAGAGAGAAAGTGGAATGCAGCGGAGATCCGCTACATGCGAATCAGCATGCATACATGGCAGGAAAGTCAACGGAGACAGCCCTACACAATCTAACGCTGAGGGTGGAAAGAGCATTAGATATGAAACAGTACGCATTAGGCTGCTTCTTCGACGTTGAGGGAGCCTTTGATAAGGCAACCTTCGAGGCCGTAGAGGAGAGCCTGAAAAGAGAAGGCATCCGACCGACAATAGCACTATGGATAAAAAGAATGCTCAAAGGAAGATCCATAACGGCGGAGTTGGGCGGAGCAGCAAAGACGATTAGTCCAAAAAGAGGGTTCCCACAAGGAGGATGTCTGTCCCCCCTGATGTGGTGCCTACTGCTAGATTCGATGGTGAAGGTCAATAGAGGGGGCATGTATATGCAGGCTTACTCTGATGATGGAGTGTTACTAGTGAGAGGGACGGTTCTGAATGTCCTAAGAGATATAATGATAAGAAGTCTCAGACAGGTACTGGGATGGTGCAGAGATAGAGGACTGGATCTCAATCCGTCGAAAACAAAGCTTGTGCTGTTCACGAACAGGAAGATAAAAGAGATAACACCTATAAAGATACAAGATAAAGAACTAGAAATGGTGGATGAGATAAAATATCTGGGCGTTACTCTGGACAGAACGCTTGGTGAATCAACTTTTAATGTTCAACATCAAACGTACAGAGTCCCTGATCGATATTACAAATTTATATAAAGGTAATGAGCTTTATTTGCATGCTATTCTGTTCCCAGTAATATTACGTAACATTTCATCACCAAACATTGAATTGTTTTTTACAATTTACCCGGTTTTTAATGGTTGTCCGAAAGACCAAAAGGTGGTTTTCATAGTACGTCAAATTGTCCCTTTGCGACGGTGCACCATAAAACTTCGAATCATGAAAAAAAATACTATTGTGGGATTGATATACATACACATAATCATTTTTATGGATAAGTATCATCAATAAAACACCGATTTCTTATATTTGTACTAAACCGTTTATGAATTTCTTGCGTTTTAATTATGTCCCTTGAAATTATCCGCGTCATGCAGGTCCATCGGACAACCATAAATTAGTTACGGAATCTAAATGTAGATGGCGCAGTAAGGCACTTGACAACAAGTTTAATTTCCTGGTAATCTGATAGGTCTAGCCACCATTTTGAATACACAACACTCGCGGCGTCAGTCGGTCGGGTACTGTTGGTGAGTGCGGGGTGGTTTTATTGTCTGTCCATCGGACCACCGGCACAAATTCGTAAGTACTTAATATATTTGAATAAATTATGTCGTACTAGATTCTGTTATATGTATATGTTACGGTAAGGGTGAAATAAAACACAACAAATCATTAATTTTTATTGTACGGTTCAAAGTTTTAGAAAAGTCCCTCGGACAACTAGTCACTCGGACAACTGATTTGGTTGTCCTTGGGACATTTTGGTTGTCCGTTAGACAAAAACGATGTGATAAGATTTTTAATAGGATGTTAAATAGGGTAAATACCCAGTCTTTGACCTTTCGCTTTGACATAAGGTTAATTTTAAGATATCAACAATTACATTTTTTTTTCAATCACGGGGATCTTTACCTTAATTAAATAACTTGCTTACACGTATTCCATGTAATTAAAACTGTCTGTATGAAACGATTTTTATTTTAGGGGTTTAACAACAACTGTTAGTCTCCATTAGTCTAAGATTTTTTAAAGATTAGTCTCTGAATATGACTCTTATTGTGATCTTTAATTATAAGAAAGAGACTGTCAAAGACTGCACTAAGTATAAAAAATGTAAACTAGTTAATTTATGAAGCAAATCTTATATTTTGTATAAAGTTGTTGATTATTAAGAATTGTGATAATATTTCTGTTGTTCGGTGTGCTGAAATATCCTTTGGACTCTCCTTTGCGCTCTAAAATGTCCTTTGGACAACCAGATATGTCCTTGGGACAACTACGTTGTCCCTGAATTGAAAACCACTTATTGTTATTTTTTTCGTTTTAACATCCAGAATAATTCATATTGTTTTAAAAATACAATAGCACAATACAAAACCAAGTAGCAGGAGGAATTTTGTTACATTACTATTACTATATAGCGTTTTAATTGAAAAGTTCCGATCCTGTAAAGCCACAGTTGTCCTGGGGACATGATAAGGGGAAATATTGTGAAATTCAGGGCTATATTGCCATATTTATAGATAAAACATGAAACTATATTGTTTAATCAATGTAGGTAAAATAACTGTTTTCATAATAATCGATATCTGGTTTGTTAAAAAAATAATTTTAAATAGTTGTCCAGGGGACAGTAGATTTAGGGTGGTGAACTTTTTTTAGTAAAATTCACTAAATTCGCAAAAAAAGTGCTCTGCTCTATACATAATCATAAATTATAGAAAATTATCTTTTAAATAAAATAATGAAATATGGAATATAAGAAAAAAAAATATAAGTCCATAATTTCATCATGTGGATATTTAAAAGTTGATTCACCCAGATACAGAACTCACATCAAGGAGCAGTCGGCAAAAGCCATAAGAACACTGTATCAATGTAAAAGGGCAGTGGGAAAGAATTGGGGGTTGAAGCCGGGAATGATCTACTGGATCTACAAGGCGGTCATACTACCCAGGGTGCTATATGGGGCCGTGGTATGGTGGCATAGGGCCCATATCAAAGAATACCAAAGAGATCTAACCAAAGTACAGAGATTAGCGTGTCTAATGATGACGGGGGCCATGAGAACGACCCCGACACACGCAATGGAGGTAATGTTAGGTTTGAAGCCACTCTGGATTGAGGTAGAGAAAAGAGCCACAGAACAGTGGTACAGAATGAAAGCATGTAAAGAATGGAGAGGAAGCTGCGTGGACAAAAGGCACGCGCTGATACAAAGAGAGGCACTATCAAGATTTGAGATGTTGATGGCAAACAATGACCTTATAAAAAGGCAGGAGATATTTGACAAGAAGTACAGGGTACATATAGGAGAGAGAGACAACTGGAAAGTGGAAGTCAGACACCCAACGACAATCTGCTTCACGGATGGCTCGAGAAGAAGCTCAACGAAACTAGCAGGAGCGGGCATTGTGATCCCTAAACTGGGAGAAAAAGTATCAATATCATTGGGTAGATATGCTAGCGTGTTCCAAGCTGAGGTATGTGCAATAGCGCGCTGTGCACGTATAATCAAAGAGAGTGTGAAGCAAGAGGGTGCTGTTGTAATATATACCGACAGCCAGGCAGCACTGAAGGCACTGAAGAAAGTATCAGTCACCTCCGCTCTCGTGAGAGAATGCAGAGAGGAGCTAAACTCGATAGGCAAGCAAAGAAGTGTCACGGTGGCATGGGTGCCGGGGCACCAGTGACAGGAAACGAGAAAGCGGACGAGCTGGCGAGGATGGGGGCGGAGACGGAATACATGGGTCCGGAACCGGCTCTACCTATGTCAGCGGATGTCACGAAGTAGAAAAGGTAAAAGAAATGGAAGCACAGAGAGAATGGGAAGAAGAGACTAGCTGCAGACAGTCCAAGATGATGGTCAAGGGCATTGACCACAAAAGAACCAGGTATCTTCTGAAACTAGGTAAGAGCAGTCTGAGAATACTGACAGGTATCATTACTGGTCACAATACTCTCAACAGACATCTCAAGGTAATGAAAATAAACAGAGACGCCTCCTGTCCACACTGTGGCAAGGAGGAAACTAGCTTTCACCTACTAGCAGAATGCATTATGTACGCGGCTCTGCGATATAATATATTCGGTAGAGATTCACTAACAGAAAATGAACTAAAGGACGTCGAACTTAAAGATGTCCTTCTGTTCTGCAGGAAAACAAGAAGATTTGAGGAGATTGGTATGGGAATGCCGCCGGGACAGTAACCTGCAGCTCCAACTACAGGGAACTGGGCTGAATGAACGCAACACGCGATCGACAGCCCGCCTGCTTCCGGCCGGGCGTCCCTACACTACATCTACATCTATACATATACATGGATGAATGAATACAGATTCACTCGGATGCATAGCTGAATGTGCAAGTCGCAAAATGTGCACTAATAGGTCTATTAACACATTGCTTATTATTACATTATTTTTTGTATAAGACCGTTTGTTGCCAAAATAAAAAAAAAACTATCGAAATATAGTTTCAAAAAACTTTGTCAGTAGAAAATGGCGCGAAATTTAAATTTTCTATGGCAAGATAATCCTTCGCACCTATTTTTTTTTGTTTGCCGCTTTTTTGTATGGCTTGGCAGATTATACTCAGACATATCCACTTTGTTAGTAGAAAAAGGCACGAATTCAAACTTTCTATGGGAAGTCCTCGCGCTTACATTTTTTTTTAATTTGCAATATGCCACCTTTTTCTACAAATTCTACTAACAATCTGGGTCAGCTAGAGTATAAACCCCATACACCACAGTCCCTATCCACAGCACTACTTTTGCGGCCAGCGTGTGTGGTACCATTTCTTCGTCAACCTGATGAGGCGGATCGAAATCGTCATCGGATGGTTTTTCAATGTTGGCACACATCTCCGGTCAGGTATATTCTCGCAGAATTGAACATTGCCGTAGTTGCAAACAGCTGAGCATTTGAGTGCTGCTTTCCTGCAACCACAACTGCTGGCACAACCTTTTTTGCAGTTACAGTTAGTTCAACATTTTCAAATTTCATCATCATCATCATAGTCAATTATTTGCAAATTTCATCTTCTTGAAAGTTTGCATAGTGACTTTTGTCGTAACTCCGCCGGTTCTTAGTGGAAAAGATTTACAAAAATTGAAAAAAGTCCTAAAATTAAATGGATTTTCATGTACTTCACAATGATCCCAAGGGCTTTTGAGGTGGAAAACTTGGATTTGTTATTGCCATTTCATCACTACCATCATATTAAAAAACAGAACTACCTCATTTGATGTTAGGTATAATGTACCGATTCCATGGGATTTCGGACGAGATGTCGTTTAGTTATTGATCTTTTAAAGATCTTTCCAAGATCTTTAACTTGTCCTAAACATTCATCGAATCGGGCCGTAACAGTAATAACTTCTGCCCGCGATCTGGGTACCTAACGAATGATGATAAAAAGCTGATTAAAAAAAAAATAATTTGATTAAACAAATAGAAAATAACACTTGACATTAACAATATCGCACGTAACATAAACAAAACAAGACTAAAATACCGGTCATTTAAAATAAAGACACGTAGGATGTGGACACACATGCATTGGGAAGCATTTATCACAGATTTTCGTGGGATCTCTCTTACAAGACAAGCAAGGCGACTTCAATCGACCACAACTTGGTCCAACACATCTGTAACTACTTCTTAAATAATCCCTGTCTGGTACGAGAGGAGATCTGGAACAGTGTTTCGGACGGTTGAAGAACTCGTTTGGGCATGCGCTAGTGAATTGTCTTCTTGGTGTCGGCCTTTGACAGGTAGAAGCTTCTGGCCGTGAGCGCGGTTTAACAGGAATTCTTCGTGATGTTAGTGAGGACCGGGGGCGACATAAGCGCTCAGTGTTTAAACATGATGAAGGTATACATATTCTGCCAGATTCTTCAGCGGGAGTTTGGGTTGCGAATTCTACCTTGTTTCCTAAGTTCGAATCCCAATAATATTCTTTCACTAGGACGTATGGGGATGAGTCTGCCTGACCTTCAGTGGATGGGCAAGGACGAGTGCCGATTGGTATTCGTTTGGTTTTTAGTGTAGCGGATTTAGAGCACTCATGTTCAGGCTTCCCTGCATGTTGGCAACATTTATTGTTACAAGGCATGTCTGTTTGACTCTCGTGATCCAAAGGCGCTGGATTCACAGCAGCATCTCTACATCGTCGTGATTGTGTACCAGCTTCACAAAGCACTGCCCGCTCTCTTATTCGTTGCATTATTTCCTGGTCTTCTTTACTTAATCCACAAGGAGGGATAAAAGATGCACAGGAAAGATAGCTAGTTCGCCTTGGAATGCATGGCAATGGAAAATCTTCACATAAACAGTCATCAGTAAGTTTAGATCTCGTTCCTTCAACAAATGCTCTTGATTCAGCAGTATTTTTTATCTTGTCGACAACTTTCTTAGCCATCTCTCGTAGATTGTTTTTATTCTTTAAAGGAAGCTTCTTTAGGTATGAGGCAATCTCTGCTATGGCGATTTCTTCAAAATTGGGATGAAACTCGTTCTCTAATTCTTGCAGTTTTTGCGCCATTAATGTTACTACTTTATTCGTATGTAATTGTTCCGATATAGATTGTTTACTCATAGGCACTGTTTTAAGCCAATCATTTATAACGTCTTTCATTCGCACAGACTCTACTTCAGTTCGCATTGATTCATCACCGGGTACTGGTACATTTTTTAAAGCATTATACAAGTCTTCGTTAAGCTTTCTTGTACTAACGGGAGTTGCTGGACAACGTTTCAAATAGTCATTAGCATATTTGTTGACTTCATCCATTATTCTGCGTTTAAATTTAGCCCTAACTGTGTCATCTTCGACCGAATAATTTAGGTTGATAAAAGCATCCGCAAGATTCTCTTTCATTAACTCAAACGATGCCAGGTCCTCTGCCATCGGGCATGCTATTGAAGGCAAAACATTCGATATAGTGTCGCGAAGTTGTTGCTTGTATTTTCTGCCAATAAAATCGTCTTGAATTTTTTGTTTAACTTGTTGAATTTGATCAATGAGAAGTTTTTTACTGGCGTCAGTAATATGCGTTTCCAGGTTCAACTCATGTACCTGTTGATCAATAAAATCTCGCAGTATTTCATCATATAACAAGTCGTCATTAAATATGTCTTGGTTCATATTCATTTCTCCTACTTTTAATATTATTCTATTAGCAAGATCTTGTTTTATTCGAAAAGCCCCGTCTGTATTTGAAAGCGGCAATGTATCACACCAATCTTTGACAATGTCGTTTAATTGATTAGTTGAAGACATGAAAGAAGACTTTGTTCTTTGTGAATCTCTTGCTGAAATATCTTGAAATAACTGTATTTTTTTCAAGTAGTCTAAAATGTGATTACCCAACTTCCTAATGTATTCCTTAGATTTAAATTCAGGTTCTAAGGGGAAACGCTCTATGTGTTTAATGATCTCTTTTAACAAAACTTCATCCGGATTCGTACCTGGTTTTTGTATTGCTTGAGAGCCAAGAACACTTGCTAAAGATTCAGCTAACTCAACCATTATTTGCTCTTGAGTTTGTTTGTTTCTTAGATCCCTACTTAGATAAATTGGTGATTGCCTTAACCAATTTAGTAAAGCACCTTCTAAGTTTTCTTGAATAAATTGTATGCTATCCTGAACCAATCCTTTGCTAGACTCCCTAGATACATGAAGAGCATGAATTTGTTTTAGAGAATTCATTAAATCATCAGCTTCTGTCATAATTAACTGAACTGATTTTTTATCTATTAAATTGTTCAAAACCTTATAAATTTGTTCCTTTAATATTTCCGATTCCTTAGCTTCTGAGATTTTTACTCCTGGATTAAGCTGCAAATACTTCCGTCTGTCTAAGGTCTCATTTGCTATAGCTTCTGCTACTTCATTTAATTTCTTATCACTTAAATGGATATCGCGATGCTTTAACCAATCTCTTATAACTTCATAGACCTGATCAAACAATATTTTTTCTTCATTTTGAGTTGAAGAAGCAACCGGGCCGCCGCTGTTTTCACTATAGCTTCGCGATAGATTCTCAGCCAGGGCAAGTATTTTCATAGAGATATCTTCAATCTGACTATCCGATACATTTCCCTTGAGCGTCCTATAGATGTAATCTTGAGCTTTACTTTTGTCCAAGCCACGCATAACTAGATCACTTACAATATTATGTATATGTTCTTCAACTTTGTCTCTGTTCTTAATGCGGACGTTAGTACGATCAAGGATGTCACTTATGTCTTCTTTTAGGGTTTCTTCTAATTTAGAATGCTGCATACTTAGATTATCCTCTATACGTTTAGCTAACTCTAAGACCTTGAGGATGATATTTTCTATGTTGTCCTCCGGAATTTTACCTTTAAGTATACTTTTAATGGACAGTCTAGCTTTGTCTCTACCGATTCTTTTCATCAGTATATCAGATACAATACTTCGTAATTTTTCTTCAACTTTGCGTTTGTCCTTTATATCAGGTTCTGACTGATAAAGGATATCACTTATCTGTTTTTCTATATTTTGTTTTGTTTCCGGATCTATTGATTTAACTTTAGTTTTCATCTGTATGGCCAATGCAAGTACCTTTTTAATAATTTCATCCTGTTTGTTTTCCGGAACTGTATCTTTAAGAGCAGATTTAATTTGTGTTTCAGCTTTGTCTTTATCCATGCCTTTTGATATATCAGCTACTAGTTTACTTAATATTTCTTCTACTTTTCCCCTATTTTTAATTTGAATATTGGAAAAGTCAAGGACATCCTGTACATCTCCTTTAATAGCTTGTTTTGTTTCACTATCTAACGGTTTTACCCGATCAACTAATTTTAGTGTTTGCTCAATAATGTCTTCTAGCGTACCTTCCGATACTTTTCCTTTGAGAAGAGCTTTAATTTGTGTTTCAGCTTGGTCTTGATCTATATCTTTCTTAGTAATACTTGCTACAAGCTTACTTAAATTTTGTTCTACTTTTTCTTTGTTCTTGATTTGAGCATCAGACAGGATGTCTTGTACATCTCTTTTTATTACTTGTTTTGTTTCATTATCAATCGGTTTCACTCGATTAGCCAATGTTAGTACCTGTTCAGTAATCTCTTCGAGTTTATCTTCTGATACTTTTCCTTTGAGTATCGATTTAATTTGAGTTTTCGCTTTATCTTCCTCCATTCCTTTTGCTGTTATATCAGCTACTAGCTTATTTAAATTTTCTTCTACTTTCCCTCTATTCTTAGTTTGTACGTTGGACAGGTCAAGAATATCCTGGACATCTCCTTTAATGATTTGTTTTGTTTCATTATCTAACGGTTTTACCCGATCAACTAATTTTAGTGTTTGTTCAGTAATTTCATCTAGCGTATCTTCAGATACCTTTCCTTTGAGAAAAGCTTTAATTTGTGTTTCAGCTTGGTCTTGATCTATATCTTTCGTGGTAATATTTGCTACAAGCTTCCTTAAATGTTCTTCTACTTTTCCCTTGTTCTTGATTTGAGTATCAGACAGGATGTCTTGTACGTCTCTTTTTATTACTTGTTTTGTTTCATTATCAAGCGGTTTCACTTGATTAGCCAATGTTAATACCTGTTCAGTAATCTCTTCGAGTTTATCTTCTGATACTTTTCCTTTGAGTATAGATTTAATTTGACTTTTAGCTTTATCTTCCCCCATTCCTTTTGTTGTAATATCAGCTACTAGATTACTTAAATTTTCTTCTACTTTCCCTCTATTCTTAGTTTGCACGTTGGACAGGTCAAGAATATCCTGTATATCTCCTTTAATGATTTGTTTTGTTTCACTATCTAACGGTTTTACCCGATCTACTAACTTTAGTGTTTGTTCAGTAATATCATTTAGCGTATCTTCCGATACTTTTCCTTTGAGAATGGCTTTAATTTGTGTTTCAGCTTGGTCTTGATCTATATCTTTTTTGGTAATATTTGCTACAAGCTTACTTAAATTTTCTTCTACTTTTTCCTTGTTCTTGATTTGAGCATCAGAAAGGATGTCTTGTACGTCTCTTTTTATTACTTGTTTTGTTTCATTATCAATCGGTTTCATCCGATCAGCCAATATTAGTACCTGTTCAGTAATCTCTTGGAGTTTATTGTCCGGAACTTTTCCTTTGAGTAAAGATTTTATTTTACTCTTTGCTTTATCTTCTTCTATGCCCTTTGTGGTTATATCTGATACGAGCTGACTTAAATTTTCCTCTACTTTCACTCTATTCTTAATTTGAACGTTGGAAAGATCAAGGATGTCTTGTATATCTCTTTTTATTGTTTTCGTGTCTTTTTCTATTTCTTTCGTTCGTTCAGCCAATTCTAGTACCTGCTTAGTAATATCTTCTAGTTTATGTTTTGGGACATTTCCTTTAAGTATAGATTTTATTTCAGAGCTTGCCTTTTCTTTACTCATACCCTTTGTGATTACATCAGATACAAGTTTATTCAAATTATCTGTAACTTTATCTTTGTTCTTTATATTCGCATCAGAGTGTTCAAGTATATCACGTATGTCTTCGTTTATAATCCGTTTAGTTTCCTGATCTATCGGTTGAAATAGACTTTGTTTTGCTTCAATAGCCAATTCTAGTACTCGATCAGTAATATTTTTGAGTTGATTATCCGACACTTTGCCTTTGAGTAAAGATTTAATTTGTGTTTCAGCTTTATCTTCATTTATGCCTTTTGTGGCTATATCACACACAAGCTTACGTAAACTTTCTTCAGTTTGATCTCTGTTCCTGATCTGTGCTTCGGAGTCATCAAGAATATCACGTATGTCGTCAAGTATACTTTCTGTGGTGTCCGGATCTATCTGTATTACATCTTGACTCGTGTCTGCCAATGTAAGTGTCTTATTAGTGATATTTTCGATTTCACTCTCTGGAACTTTTCCTTCTAGTAAACTTTTTATATGCATTTCAGCCTCATCTTTATCAATATTTTGTGCAATAACATCAGCGATAATAGCGTGCAACTTTTCCTCAACATTATCTCTATCTTTGATACGAACATTGGTTTCATCAAGCATGTTTCTGATAGCGTTATCCAAGTAACTTTTCTGTTCTGCATCTTGGGATTTAATAGATACATTTAATAAACGATCTGCAAGCTCGTCAGACAATTTATTCAAATATTCGTATTTATTTCCGCTACTTTTAATATTAAGTCCATCCAGTAGTTCAAACGCTTTCATTTTTAATAGATCTCTGTATACATTATTATTTTCTGGTCTATTAAGCGCTATTTTATTTAATTCTCTAATAATATCATCTAATGCTTGTTCTGCATCGACTTCCTTTCCAAACTTTATGTCATCAAAAAAGTCTTGTGTAGCCTGATTAAACATTTTCATTTCTTGAACGCCTTTTATTTTCTCTAACAAATTGTCAATAATATCATTTTTAAAATTCTCTCGTTCTTTTTCTCCTTTCGGGTACCACATCGGCATTTTATCCAAAGCGCGTTTAATTTCTTCTTTCCCCTCTATAGCGAAGTCTGCACCATTGAGTTTACTAAGAGTTTCTGCTAATTTTTTGACAATGGCGTCTCTAATAAATTTGTCCTGTGGGTTTTCATTTGGATATACAGGTATATCTTTAAGCCAGGAAAAGATGGCGTCTTCAAATTGTCTTATTTCTTCAACATCTTTATCTAGAGGCAAATCAAGTTATTATTTGAAAATGGGCTAACGAGGCACCGATGACCGATAGAATCGCGACAACTCTGTTTTTTTTTTAATGGGGTATTTTAATTTTATTGTTTTTAGTAAATTTAGCTCCGTGAGGTCTTAGAATTCGGGCTAAAGAAAGATACTTCGGGTATCAACGATGAGACGCGAATGAAGACTGCTGTTCTTCATCAATAACTCTAGCTGACTAAAAGTTAAGTAAAGAATATCCAACAACGTAAAATCCTTAATTGATGTTTTTTTTATATTATATATTCTCCATTCAAATTCTTAAATTCACAAACACCCGCGCGAATATTTTAAATTAATATTACAATTTTTCAACCTGTCTGGCCTAGTGGGTACCTAGTGACCCGGGTTCAAATCCTGGTGAGGAAATTTATTCGTGTGATGTTCCTGAGTCATGGATGTTTTCTATATTCAAGTATTTATAAAAGTAAGTACCCACAACACAAGCCTTAGATATTGAAGTTACTGTGGGACTAGGTCAATTATTGTGGAATAATGTCCTATAATATTTATTTATTTAAATATGTACAGTTTAAGTTGTGATCATAAATAATTGTTTCTTACTCTGTACACTTAGCATAAACACTTGTTCGTAAGAATATTTAAAAATCTGTAAATGTATTTTGTTATAGTTAGTTAAATGTTTAACTTAAATTTCTTGAGTCTCATGGATACCCTACTTTTTACAAAGAACTGTCATAGTATATTTATATGAAATTATTCATCCTTTGTATAAAAATACATTGATTATGACAAATTTCGTACTTAAGTCATAATCATAACGTACCTACGCATAAGCAAAGCATAAACATTACGAATGCTATATGTTTCGGAAGCTAATTTTGCTGAAATTGTTGAAGTAATGTCATCGAACATGTAGATGTTATTTTTAACACTAAGATTATATGATAGGTTAACGTATACAGAAGGTATAAGTGACAGCCTTACAAAAAATATTCAAGACTATGATCTAAAACCATGGTTTAAATCAATGGCAGGCTTTCACTTATGCCTTATATTACATTATGTATTAAAAGATAACTTTTAAGTGCTATTTTTGTTGAAGGTAAAAAAAATAATAAGGAAGTAAATAAAATATTGAGTATTATTTTTAAGCGTATTTTTTTCCTGTCGACGTTGGATTGTAATTACCCCACCCCAGAGTAGGATGAATAATATACCTACTCATATATCAGATCTATACATATTCTTTCAAACTATCCTCTACCTCTACCGCAACATATGTGGCACTATGCGTATTGGCACTAAGCGTATTTGGTATTGTGAGAACTTGGTGCTTTGCGTGTATAAAAATAATACTCCGCGAAACGCCAAATGGCACATTGCGAATTTGGCACTACGCGTATTGGCACTAAGCGTATTTGGTATTGTGAGAATTTGGTGCTTTGCGTGTTTAAAAATAACATTCCGCGAAACGCCAAATGGCACATTGCGAATTTGGTACTATGCGTCGAAAGGATTGGATCAAGCATATAGCATTAGTTTAATGAAGTTTTATTGGGGTATGTGGTAATACTCTTCACAACTTAAAAATCACCTGTAAAAAATGATAAGACTTGAAAAATTTGTGTAATTGTTCTTCAACATCAGAGCCATTTAATTTATGATAATATTAATAATAAATCGGTTAATGTCGTAATATTGATATAAATTTACAGTTTTTTAGCTAACGTCACCACTATATAAAGCAATTTCTGAAAAATATCAATCTATTATTTTATGCATGCTGGATGTTCTCTTTACAAGTTAAGACTCCAACTATAGTGTTTCTCACCAACGAAGGGTTCGGTAACAGGTGTCATCTCCATATAATTTATAATCTTAAATGTATCTTAAAGATATGCGATCTCCCAAAATTGTGCGAATATGGCATCTGTCAGCTTACCCTTCCTGTTTGAAAAATAGTATAAATCAAAAAGACATTGTCATCTTTGATAACAAGATCACATCCGATTCTACCTGATCACCGACGATCATTCTTAGACCTCACGGACTGTACTTAACTGCGATGTTTTTTCGCAAGCCTTTAGTTAGCAAATTATAGTTCGTGTCATCCACAATGACACACAGATTTGCCAATTTATCCTTTAATGACATGACAATACGAGTCAAGGCACGCGTCTTCGTGAATAAGACGATTTATACGTGTTCATTTACCTACAATCCGACGGATGCGTTTAGCAGCTTCGCAGGGACATGGCCGCTTTTGCAAGCATTTGCTACACGTCTGCAGTTCCCCCAAGTCCACGTGAGGGATTTTAGAGGTCCCCTGTAAGAATGTTTTCAACATATACATTTACGGATGTATTAAGTTGTGCCCTGTACAGGCACGATATCAATTTAGTTCAGTTCCGTTCAATAATTTTGCCGTAGTAAATCACCTCTTTCGATTAATTAAAAAAAATCCCGTAGATGTTATTTTTAAAAAGCAAACTTTATTGTACGGACAAAGTAACAAAAAAATGTACACACTAACTTAATATATAGATAAGCAATAAGGTAGTATATATTTTCCTACTCCTCTACTGTTATCTGTGATTTATGCATTCATTAATACGAATATAAGAACATACATAAAAGATTTCAAGAAAAGTCTATATTGTCTATTCCTCATAAAAGCTCTTGTGCTTTTATAAGCTATAATGTTACTGCGATTAATAGCTACCAACCTAACAAAACCAAAACGAATACAGTTTTAAACTAAGTGCATTGCTGCCAACTTACAAAATATTGATTTGGTTGCATAGTAAAAATAATTACTTCATAAGTCAGAAACACGCATGTGACACCCGTAATATAGCAACACCCATAGACTACGAAGACCGCTTAGCGTTGCTTGTTAGTCTCCGTAGGCTACGGTGGCCAAAATTGAGAAAAAACTGTCCAAAAAATTAATTTAGCAAGTAGCAAGTACCAGGGCCTCATGAGTTACGAGGAGGTGTCGCCGACCGGCCGGCCGCGGCCCGGGGCGGGCCGGGCGCGTAACAAGGTATGCTCGCGCGTCTTGGCTATATACTTTTGCTGTAATTTGTTTACCTAAATTAAGATTTATTTTTGTTGACTCGTAGGAAAAATATTGTATGCAACGTTGTATAAGTAGGTCAAAAAATTCTCGTGGCGTATTCCCTTACAATGTTCGCCTACGCCTTCGGCTCCGGCTCACATTGTAACTCACGCCACTCGCCTTTTTTGACCCTTCTTATACAACTGTTGCATAAAATACTATTTTCACATTTTGTCCGTATCCATATTTAATACCTTGACTGTGCCTAGGTACAGTATCACAGTATGTCTGTACTTATCCTACTAACATTTTTTTCACCAATTACACATCTGAATATACGTTTTAGGTTAGTAAAGACGTTCAAGCCCTCCATAGGCTTACTTACCGCATGGTATTTCTTTAAATGCTTCTCATATCTGCTCTGAAGCATCGGACAAACTGGAAAGGCAGTCTGAAAAAAAACTTATCTTTGGAAGCTACTGGTAAATTTCCGTTAAAAATTTAAAAACCTGCCACAGTTGCTCATTTGGGTTCTAAGAGCGTTTTCACATTCTCCGATTCGATTTCGGATAACCTTTGAAAAAAACAACTGCTAGAGAATGCCCTATGGCATAAAGTCCTTTTATTGTTTGCATTATTAACGCTTTCATTCGAACAAATATAGTATTTTGTGCAACTGGTAGATAACAAGGATTCTAAAAATTCAAGCGCCGAAGCCTACTTGCTTTGGATAGTAATTAAATAACTTACCACGGGTGTTCCTTTGTCCCGGTTCTTCTCTCTAAAAACATTCTTGAAAATAGTATTTTCTATTCTCTTATTTAAGTTCCTTGCTGACGATCGGGCCCCGCTGTTCAAGTAGTCGAAGGCGGTTACACTGGGAATAAATTTAAGATTAAGGTGGCTGGCAGGCTCAAAAAAAATTATATCCTTATGACAGTAAGGAGTAATAACTCCTTCTATATAAAATCTAAACCAATTCTATTTCTAAAAGTACACCCATCCCATATTCACTTACATCCATCACAGTCTATCGCATAACTGTGTCATATATTTAGCCAAAGCATGCAAAGTTACAGCATAACATCTTTAAGTGTTCACCTTACAAGTCCACCTCGCAGAGAACATTCCTTCTCCTTTGAATCAACATCTGTGTTGGTGTGTTTCTTCTTGCGTGATCTTCTGTAACTTTCTTTCTGTTTATTGGAATAAGGATTGAGTGACGCGAAGGGTCGCGGTTTGTCCCAATAGTGACGGCGCTTCTTTGAGGGTGCTGGGGCATGGGATTGTTTTGGGGCTGAAAAAATTTTTTTTCAGGTATACGTGGTGAAATACATTACAATTGTCTGGAAGTAAGTATTATTAGTGTTAAATAATGGCAAAACAATGCAAACGCGAGCAAATGATAGTCCCTCGTATGCTCTTCGGTACTAAGTAGATAATGTTAGTCAGCAATTAGATTGACAATGATAATTTGACGCAGCATTTGATGTACAATCTATAGGCTCATTTAGACGGATCGAGAACTTGCATGTAATATTCGATATATTGCTGAGTACAGAGTTAGGTACCCTACTATGAATTCAGTCGATCGACAAAATACCGCAATATAACGAAAAACGTATGCAAGTTAATTTTATTTATTTGGTCCCTCTAAATAATCAAACTAAATGGAGCATTAGCTTAAACATAATTTATGTAGTTTCTAACCCGATGAGATGAATGAAAGACAAATATCGGCCTTACAGTGATTTCGTGAAGTTTTGAGGAGTTGTTGCAGCAGTTGAGCAGACGGCGAATGTTCGGTCACGCTCGGGTACTTCCTGAGCGAGCTCACGAACGCATCTACGTCGCGCTCCTGCTGCGGCCTGAACTGGCATCCTTTAAAATATGTACCAACGTAAAAATCAACGTGAATTTACATGCCAGGTTTTTAAGATTGTAATTATATGTTATGTGTGATTATATGTGCGGTTGGCGCTTACGTCGCGTAGTACCGAATTAGTATTGGCGCGCCGCTAATAATGGTGTAAGCGCCGACCGCCATAAGATCCCTTTTGATTTGGAATGTCACATACGAGTACACAGGGACAATACCTAAAATTATATTAAAATTTAATCTGATGATATCAATGCTTCGTCCAATAAGCTATCAGATCTATGATAGAATTCCTTTAGAATCAATAACTATTGTTTATAGGACCTGATTGTAATTGTTCTTTGCATGAAATGTAAGGCTTTTTATTTTATTTATTATATAGGACCTGATTAATGTTCAGTCTTTTAAAGTACACGACTATTAACCGACAAATGGTTTTGTATAAATAATAAATTCCATTAAATAGTGTTGAGTGAGCTAAAATACGCCAGGAATCCTATATAGGAACAAATGTAAAGGAGAAACTGTCTGAGTAAAAAATACCTCTGCTTCCAAGTGTATCCAATTTTCTTCGGTAGCTATGGATGTCACTGCGTGCAGGGGAGTTACATCGATTGATATAGCCCACCTCAAAATTGCCAAATTCTGAAAACATGTTTGTCAACAAAGTGCCTATAACGCTCTTCTAACACAAATGTTCGAACGGGAGAGTTATGTTGTTTTAGACAACAGTGACACAATTTTTATTGTTCCGTAGCCAAATGGCAATAATAACCGGCCAAGAGCATGTCGGGCCACGCTCAATGTAGGGTTCCGTAGTTACTCTTCCGTCACAATAAGCTAAACTGGAGCTTAAAGTATAGTAAATTGTTAACCAAGGGATGAAACGGAACCTTTCACCCGAGTTAAACAAATAGGCAAATTTGCATAATCAGTACCTAATTAAAGTAAGTCTTTTTACTATGAAGGGAAAACTTTTTGCGATAACTCAAAAACAGCTAAACTGATCATTTCCGCTGTAGTTTTCATTAAATGTCTTTCTTAAGCTCTACTTCCACGATTTTTTTCATATTTTTTGGACTTATGGTTATGGTTCAAAAGTTAGAGGGGGGGGGGGACACATTTTTTTTTCTTTCGGAGCGATTATCTCCGAATATATTCACTTTATCAAAAAATGTTTCTTGAAAACCCCTATTAGTTTGAAAGACCTTTCCAACGATACCCCACACTCTAGGGTTGAAGCGAAAAAAAAAATTCACCCCCCCTTTACGTGTAGGGGAGGTACCCTAAAAAAATTAAATTTTTAGATTTTATTGTACGACTTTGTCGGCTTTATTGATTTATATATCCATGCCAAATTTCAGCTTTCTAGCACTAACGACCACGGAGCAAAGACTCGGACAGACAGACAGACAGACAGACAGACAGACAGACAGACAGACAGACAGACAGACAGACAGACAGACAGACAGACAGACAGACAGACAGACAGACAGACAGACAGACAGACAGACAGACAGACAGACAGACAGACAGACAGACAGACAGACAGACAGACAGACAGACAGACAGACAGACAGACAGACAGACAGACAGACAGACAGACAGACAGACAGACAGACAGACAGACAGACAGACAGACAGACAGACAGACAGACAGACAGACAGACAGACAGACAGACAGACAGACAGACAGACAGACAGACAGACAGACAGACAGACAGACAGACAGACAGACAGACAGACAGACAGACAGACAGACAGACAGACAGACAGACAGACAGACAGACAGACAGACAGACAGACAGACAGACAGACAGACAGACAGACAGACAGACAGACAGACAGACAGACAGACAGACAGACAGACAGACAGACAGACAGACAGACAGACAGACAGACAGACAGACAGACAGACAGACAGACAGACAGACAGACAGACAGACAGACAGACAGACAGACAGACAGACAGACAGACAGACAGACAGACAGACAGACAGACAGACAGACAGACAGACAGACAGACAGACAGACAGACAGACAGACAGACAGACAGACAGACAGACAGACAGACAGACAGACAGACAGACAGACAGACAGACAGACAGACAGACAGACAGACAGACAGACAGACAGACAGACAGACAGACAGACAGACAGACAGACAGACAGACAGACAGACAGACAGACAGACAGACAGACAGACAGACAGACAGACAGACAGACAGACAGACAGACAGACAGACAGACAGACAGACAGACAGACAGACAGACAGACAGACAGACAGACAGACATACAGACAGACAGACAGACAGACAGACAGACAGACAGACAGACAGACAGACAGACAGACAGACAGACAGACAGACAGACAGACAGACAGACAGACAGACAGACAGACAGACAGACAGACAGACAGACAGACAGACAGACAGACAGACAGACAGACAGACAGACAGACAGACAGACAGACAGACAGACAGACAGACAGACAGACAGACAGACAGACAGACAGACAGACAGACAGACAGACAGACAGACAGACAGACAGACAGACAGACAGACAGACAGACAGACAGACAGACAGACAGACAGACAGACAGACAGACAGACAGACAGACAGACAGACAGACAGACAGACAGACAGACAGACAGACAGACAGACAGACAGACAGACAGACAGACAGACAGACAGACAGACAGACAGACAGACAGACAGACAGACAGACAGACAGACAGACAGACAGACAGACAGACAGACAGACAGACAGACAGACAGACAGACAGACAGACAGACAGACAGACAGACAGACAGACAGACAGACAGACAGACAGACAGACAGACAGACAGACAGACAGACAGACAGACAGACAGACAGACAGACAGACAGACAGACAGACAGACAGACAGACAGACAGACAGACAGACAGACAGACAGACAGACAGACAGACAGACAGACAGACAGACAGACAGACAGACAGACAGACAGACAGACAGACAGACAGACAGACAGACAGACAGACAGACAGACAGACAGACAGACAGACAGACAGACAGACAGACAGACAGACAGACAGACAGACAGACAGACAGACAGACAGACAGACAGACAGACAGACAGACAGACAGACAGACAGACAGACAGACAGACAGACAGACAGACAGACAGACAGACAGACAGACAGACAGACAGACAGACAGACAGACAGACAGACAGACAGACAGACAGACAGACAGACAGACGGACATGGCGAAACTATAAGGGTTCCGTTTTATGCCATTTGGCTACGGAACCCTAAAAAACGGAACCCTTATAGATTCGTCATGTCTTTATATGTATGGGTTTGATGAAAAAAGATTTTTTAAGTTTCAGTTCTAAGTATGGGGAACCCCCAAAATTATTTTATTGTTTTTTTCTATTTTTATGTAAAAATCTTAATGCGGTTCATAGAATACATCTACTTACCAAGTTTGAACAGTATAGGTCTTATAGTTTCGGAAAAAAGTGGCTGTGACATAATCGGACAGACAGACGGACATGACGAATCTATAAGGGTTCCGTTTTTGGCCATTTGGCTACGGAACCCTAAAAATGAAATCGTAGTAAACGTTGTGCCTTATTGGCGAACAGTTTTCATAGTTAATGTGACTCTAAATGTTCGCATGTTATATATTGATTTAAACCAACACGACTTTCGTCCATATATATATGTAGTTTTAAAACGAATACGGGACTTGTTATGCCGCAATGTTCGCATGTTATGCCGAATATTCGGCGCTTCGGCTGGGAGAGAGGCCAACTATTGGGTATTCGGCCAAAATCACTATTCGGCATCTCTAGTCATTTTATGAAGTTCGAAAATCGTCAATAGGTAGCGCTGCGCCTTCTTTAAACTTAGTTTTTTTAGTTAGTTTAATTATGGTGACGAGCTCACGGTATCGCACAGATAAGGAGGGCAGTTGAATCATTCTTTAGAAAGACGAACCTGATGATGGTTTCTTCCTCTGTGGCGGAAATTCTGTGTGCGTACAAGCAAAGGACCGGGTGTCCACGCCGCAGTGGGATACCTAAGGGCATAATTACAACAATTTATGGTCAGAAAAATCACTTAAATAACCCAAATGACCCAAGATTACTAAGTAGTATTGGACGCCACTTTTCTTTTAGGTAATAGTGGAATTGAATTCATGCTTTTGGTTTAAAAACCTCGAATACCTGATAGGTGCTAGCATACGGGTCTGGAGATAGGTGTCGACGTTTATAATTGTGCTCGGAGACGGTCTGTGATGCTACTGCGTTTGAGGGGTTGCGAGACGCCCGCGGTGCTGCAAAAATAGAATAACAGGACGAATGCCTCCAATGCAGAATCCAATGGCGGTACAAGTAATGTACGCCTCTGTGTAAATGTTTTTTTATTAGAGCTTCATGGCACAATACGAGTAATATAAGACGGCTGAGGAGATCAGCAGTATTTGTCTTTTGCCTTTCCCCAGGAGCTTTAACGGACTGTTTAACTGTCAAAAGGGACACTGCCTCATTGATTTTTCACTCACTTGCTTCATAGATTTTTTCATGGAATTCTATTGCCTTGGTACCTAATAACGGCGACGGATGGTAGTTACAGCTCTCAGCGGCAATGATAACGTTCTGCATTAGCAATCTAGTGAGTCAAATTTCTACTATGTCACATACGAAACTTTAAAAGAATACCCCTCTATCTACCTACCTATCTAGGCTGGCGATAACCGTATATAACGTATACATATGTATACGCATTTTGATATAAATGAAGCTGCTTTTCGACTGCGGGTATCAAAACTGGCAATCTCCGTCCGTAACAAATACGAGACGGAGATCTCCGGCCGCGGTAGATAGAGGATACGTTTTTTCTTAAAATTTGGACAAATGAATTTGGGTTTTTTGGCCGGTAATATATGAATTTTGTAGAGATAGGTTTCCATGCTAGTTATAATATCTAATGTTTTGAAAAGACGTGTCCCGTCGAGTTTCTTGTTGGTCCCATTTTGGGATACTCTCCTACAATAAAGGAGGGATTAAAGTAAAGATGTAAGTTAGTGTATAATTTTTTACCATCATATTTACAAGGAAACGCGCGAACGTGTTATGCTGTTTCAGTCAGTCGCAGTGCAAAAAGTACTGAGGCTGACTGAAGTAGCATGACAAAAACGAACGTTTCCGAGAAAATACGATGGCAAAAGATTATGTACTATATCTGTACATTTTCTCGGGTCATAGATGTAGGGTTGAAGCTGGCGTAGCTTTATTTGTTGTTTATAAACGCATTTTAATATGTCTACTTGAAAAAATAAACTATCTTTATCAACCAAAACCAAGTGAGCGGATAGGTTTTAGCTCACCCGTTAGCTTTTCCGGAGGTCGGCATTGTAGAGAGCTGCTGACAAGACTAAAGGCTAGTCCCGCGTCCGAAAGCCAGCTGACCACCGCTACCACGCCCTCGCCACCACCCTCCATTATTGTTGAGGGGGCAGAGGAATGTGCTGGAAATTATCATTAAAAATCATGACCTAAAAGTCAATTCTAGCCACCAACACCAGGAAAAAATTCAAAATTTGCATTAAATTCTTGTGGATAAAATGATACATTCGTAGTTTTTTAAGAATAAAGAGAACTTTTACGAGTTGATCTGGTGTTCCTTGCCTTACGGATAGGCATGACGATCTAAAGGGGGAACGCAATCAGCCTTATGGGAACCCTTCCGCAGGGGACGGACCTGGTTGATCTAGCCTAATATAATTAGCGTAACCACAGCCTAATATAATTGAACTAAATCACCAAAGTTTTTATTTTATTAGGTATTGTATTCGTTTTAGTTTTGTAGATAGTTTTAATTTGTTATCAAGTAATGTATATTTTCGGTTTTAATAAAGTACACGAATATAAAAAGTGAAAATTGTATGGTGTCTAAAATACTTTACGGTCATCTTCATAAGCCGCAACGAAGAAGCGCACACTTCGGGCTTAGTACAGCCCTGCCACGCGTCGTGATGAGGAACGGGCCTGAAAGGTTATTCCATACGAAGCTAGGGTCAATTATCACCACTAGGACATCTATTATCTCCTATAGGATAGAGCAATCTGCTGCTGGATATAGGCGTTGTATAAAATGCCAAAGAACTTCAAATAAGCGTATCCTCAACTTCCATCATCCTTGTCATCCGTTTATAAGCAAGATATTTCCATTTTTTTTACACATATAAGGTAAGGTGGGGTAAGACTTATGACCGGGGCAAGAGAAACACTTGTATGGGATCCTCATACTGTTTGTCTTGCCCAGAAAAATAAACTATTTTTGCCTTATCTCACCTAACCTTAAGGCAAGAACATAAAAAGCAGCTATGCTGCTTGAGCATCTACATGGACTACACTCATCTATAAAATCGAAATTAACCAGCATGTTATTTATGATGTTTCCAGGCGTTTCATTAAAGTTACTGCTCTAATTTTCTAAAAGTTACTTACATGTTAATTAAAAACTGTAAATAAATATGTATAACAATAAAAATTTGGAATTTCAGTTAGTAATTTAGCTTCATTTCATGACAGTTTTGAAATATGAAGTTCGAATGTTTCTTCTAAGCGGCTATTTCAATAAAAAGGTTTCTATACCAATTTTGCTGTGATTTCCAAGTATTGGCAATTTCATTTGATTGACATAAATAAATCCTATACTCTGTCAAGCCATTTCCGTCAGGAGAAAAAAGCGGCAAATTTAAAAAAAAATTGGCGCGTATCATTGATGTAGGTAAAATTACGTACATCAATGGCGCGTATGGTGATCGTGCCATAGATAATTTGAAATTCGCGCCTTTTTGTACTGACAAGCTCGTTTCACCTGCTATATCTACATTTATCTACATATAGGATAGAGAAATAAGTACCTAAGCATAGAGTGCCCACTCCATAACTAGGGAATGCAATAACCGGGCGTTTTTCATTACCGGTAATTTACCGACGCGAGGTCCCACTAACCGGTTAACCGGTAAATTACCGGTTATACGTTTATGAAATAAAAAACATTGATTTTGCATTATTATTGATTGTGTCCTTATTTTCGTCAGTAACCTTTAAAAGTAATCAACAGCACTTTATAGAAACATCGACAAAACAAAATAATGAAAATAAACTATAAACATTAAACAAGATATATTTACTAATCATATTGAATAAAAAATCAAACATGTATCATTTCAAAGCGAAATGAACTTGTACATTAAATAAGCAACATTAAAAATTTTAATTCTTTAAAAATCGCAGTAATCAAAGGGTAACAAAAAAGTGACAGTCGTCATTTAAATGTCATACACGTTTGCATTTACACATCTATCAATATAATATTGTTATTAAAGTAACTAAAACCGTAATCAACATTCATTAAAATCTAGTAAATATAAGAAAAAAAATATTTAACAGATTAGTTTCATATCATTTTAACACTAGTTACTTTAAAATTGCACTTTAAGAGGCCGTTATCGATTTTAGTCGCAAAAATGTCTAACTATTAAAAATAACAAGTACTGGTTTCTATTAGCACGTCTTGTTATCTTTCATTATAATATTATTTTTTTTAAAACAGACTCACTTAATTAGTAATGATTTTTTTTCTGATGGACGTTTAGGTAAACGCGCGAAAAGCAGTGATTTTGTCGATCTAAATTTCGTTAAGTTATGACTGCTAAAAATGGTAATTTTGTATTACACATATCCTGTACTTCAACTTTAATAAACTACATTTTTGTTACTATAAATTTGAAGTAGTGTAAATGAAAGTTAGACGAAATCATTTTTCTCCAGAAATTACTTCAAAACAAGTGACAATTTCTCTGAAAATTGACTTAATTTCAACGTAATTTTGATACTTAAACAATCTACAACATTTGCTGAAACTGTTCTTATACATCATTTAATTATTTATTAAGATTAAGGCGGATCAGGTAGGGGTGGCGAGAAGGGAAAGGGCGAGGGATTAGCGACCACTCATTTGTCACAAAACATTGCTTCCTAGTTCCTACTCCGACGAGATCATAAGATGCAGAAAAGTAAGTATTTTCGGTGTCTCTTCGTAATCGTAAACCGTAGTAATTGGTTTTTTTTGTAAGTACGAAGACATAGATGGGCTAATTCAACAGGTTGTTATATTTTTATTTGCCTATACAACGTTCGGTAAATTCCCGGTTACGGCTGGAAATTACCGGTATTTTACCGACTGTAATATTGGTCAAATTACCGGGTAACCGGTTAACCGGTTAACCGGTTAGCATTCCCTATCCATAACAAAAAGCATATAATCACTACGTTTCCATAAGTACACGAGTTTATTTTTGAGATTATACATATGTTTGTATCTAATGTATGGAGTGTGGACCACAAAGAATTCAATACTCATTAGGAGGTGTGGACTTGGTGTAGACATTATGCTTACTTATTTATTTATATATCGGCGGCCTGTATCGATTGTGCTTCATATATTTGAGATATATGGGCGATATGGCTTAAATCTTAGTTTATCTAACCCTTATTTATTACTCATTTATTAATAGGTGCGAGCAGTATTCTAAGCGATATGAACAAATACCAATAAATTGTTGTTAGCAATTTAGCTTCATCACCAGCTTGAGGTTTTCTGATAAGTAAGATAGATTTTATCTCAATAGAAGGCGCTGCTTTCATTTTTGTCGAGGGTTTGAATCGTATCGGTGTGGCCCTCGGCCTTCTTCACAATAACCCAAGGGTCACATAACTCACGGAATGCTCGCCATGCTCGTGCACGCCAAAGAGCATATAATCACTACGTTTTAGTGCACACTCGTAACGCTCGGAGAGTGCGGTCAAAGAGCATATAATCACTACGTTTTAGTGCACGCTCGTAACGCTCGGAGAGTGCGGTCAAAGAGCATATAATCACTACGTTTTAAGTGCGGTTAGTGTCCGAGGCGTAAAAGTCCTAATTGTCGATATGCAATATGCAAGATGTTGTGCTGTAGAATGAGATTATTTATGAGCTTGATTTGTCATAAATGGGTATAGTATAAGCGAGCGCCCATGTAGATTTGTATATTCCGTTAGATATTCTATTGAGCGTCCTTTGTTTATATACTATCATGTCAAGATGGTATACTATTATAGTAAGATTGTATGGTGGTAGGTATTTTAGTCTAAACGAATTCAAGAAGAAAAAAATACTGTGTATAAAGTAAACGATATTTAATTTCTCTTTTTCTTGCTTACGAATTTTTTGGACCCAAACACGCGTTTTATTGCTTTTGTGACATAGTGTACAATAATCGTGATTATTATTATAATAAAAACTATAACGTCGAGGAACATTTTCTCCCACCAGGGCATGAGGGAGGCCGGGGAGCGCAGATGCGGCGCGCCGCGCGTGCGCACCACGTGCTCCACCCAGTGCACCAGCTCCGTGCCCGGGGGGACCGGACGGTCGTGGTAAATCGAAGATATATCCTTTGCATGTTTCTTGAATCTAAAAAATAACACGTGATCAATATAAAAAAAAATTACGGGATGGAAAAGAGGGTGGGGGCTGGTATCTAACTGGGCTGGTACAGTTCGTGTTCACTACCCTAGCTTCTCCTAGAAGGTAGCCACTATTCCTAAGCAAACTTACGTTTTATCCTTAACCATCGCATCAATCGCTACTTTCAGGTCCTTAGGCAAATTCATTGACAAGTCTACTCTGAGGGCGCTTCCCCTTTGTACCCCTCTGTTAATGTTGATAAACTGGTCGAAGTATATGGGTACACCGATGACTGGTACTCCGAAGTGCACGGATTCAATGGAAGACAGCAGTCCTCCGTGGGTGATGAAGAAAAGAATATTTGGGTGAGCTGAAAACAAAACATATTTAAATTTTATCTATAAAATACCCCTTATTGATAGCAAGAGTCCTAAAAGACCTCGAGGTAGAGTAGCCTTAGCACTTAGCACAAATCAAAACGCTTGAGTGTTTTAGATACAGAGTCAAAGTAACTTCCATTCTTTCCAGAAAGCTTTACGGTTGCTAGCTTGTATGAATGTTGAGTAACATTTCTTACTAAAAATGTCAGTCAAAAGGAAAAAAAACTAAAGTCTGTAAATACTTACCTAATATACTAGTTTGTGGTGCCCATTTCAAAATGTGGACGTTTTTTGGGACGTTGTGCAGGTCTTCTTCATATTTCCATATGACAGTTTCTTTTAAAGTTCCAAACATTTCTAGGAGACCTTTCGTGATTTCTTTTGGTATGTCCTTGCTTTTCCAAGTTGAACCCATGCTAAAGTAAATAAAGCCGTGTTTGGCATTGTCCAAAATTGTACGTATTTCCTGAAAAGTTCTTGATGAAGTATATCAAATAATAGCTACGCCATATATTAACTTATTTGGGGCTAAATTGTAAGTTCTAATCAGAGACAAAACTACTTATTCAGTAAAATTAAAATTATTACCTTTCACAAATACCATTAAGTATACTTACTTGTGGTAGTGGTTTTGGAGGTGTCTCGATATGATAACCTCCTATAAATTTAAAGTTTTGAGGTACACTTGGCATCAAACCATTTCCAGGGAACTCATTCGACAGCACCATCGAAGCGTTATAGATTACGTCTTCATAGTCAGGTAGATGCTTATTTCTTTTTGCAAAGAGTGGTTCAAAGTACTGTTTGTAGAATGTTCTTTCCTGTCTTATAACGTTGGTCCTGTAATTATTAAAGGATTAAAATATTGTAGACTTGACAACTAGTTAACTGACTACAATTATCGTATGCAGTTATTAATGTGGGTGGGTAATACAGAAAGTTTCTTGAATGAGCCATTTAGAGGTCACGCACTGAAAATGTTTATTTGTTGAAAATATAACTTATTGTCTATTCCTAGATACAATTTGTTCGGTGATGATTTGTATTTTTGGAATGCTGTTTGAAAATGATATGTCAGGGATTTTTTTAAAGATTAAAAAAAATAGATTCCAGGAACTTTCAGTATGACCTAGTATTGACAATGAGCGTTAATATATTATGTTTTCTTATAGTCCCGTTTTTTATCGCAATTGATTATTTACCTATACGTAACTTATTGTATTTAATCGACATATAGCTTTTTATTGCCTTCCCAATAATGTAACACAATACATATGTTGGGGTTGGGATTTATCAAAGTACGTGTAAGTACGCTATGTGTACCTAAGTCCTTACCCCCACGTACCCCCAACCCAACACGTATTATGTTACGTTATAGGGAAGGCAATAAAAAGGTATATGTCGATGGCGCTTATATGGATTTGACAATTCTTGGGATTGATGCTTTCTTACGGACCATTTTCTTAAGTCTCCTATGAACATCTTTCGCGGTGTTATGGTTAAGTTTTGGTTGACTAAAGACACATAATGTAATTATTTGACCGCTAGTCTGTACGGATCCAAATCCCGACCACATCCCTAGGCAAGCCCTAGAATGGACCCTGCAAGGCAAGAGAGGATCAGGCCGTCCCAAACAGACCTGGCGGCGCTCAGTGGCATCCGAGTTGACAGCAATCGTGCTATCATGGCCTGAGGCGAAGCACGCAGCCCAAGACAGAACGAGATGGCGGTGCACTGTGGACGCCCTCTGCCCCACCTAGGGGACGTAGGACTTTAAGTCAAGTCAACTAAGTCAGTCTGTGCGGAAAGAGAAGAGTCGAGGAATGTAAGGGAGCCCATACATTCTACGACTCTTATCTTTTCGCAGAGACTGTATTAGGTCTACGTCCGTGATACCATCACATCACACGACCTCCTTTGGCCGCTTGGCTCGGATTGTCAATGTCAGTGTCAGTGTCAAAGAGAATGTAAATAACTACGTTGTGTTCAGTATCAGTATGTTTGAAGGGGTTTTCAAGGGTTTTTAGCAGTTATTTTTTTGTGATAATATAATTTGTGTGGTGTGTTATAATTATGCGAATGAGTGATTGTGGACCCTATTTCTGACGCTGCAAGCTACTTACTGTGCGTGGGTATTATGAAGATTACTTGGCTCACTTGGCTGCTTGTCTTCGACTTTGACAATGAGATGATGATGATGATCAGTGAGTATTGGGATTATGAAGAGATTGTCAGGGAGTATTGGGATCCTCGGTATCGACATCACCTGTGACGTCCAATTCCGTAGCCACCTGGAAGGGAAGGCTGCGCTGGCATCCAAAAAACTCGGTGTGCTCAATAAAGCGAGGCGATACTTTACTTCGGGACAAGGACTGCTGCTATATAAATCGCAAGTCAGACCCCATATGGAGTATTGCTGTCACGTCTGGGCAGGAGCACCTGTATGCCAGCTTGGACCCTTCGACTCAGTCCAAAGGCGCGCTGTACGAATCGTTGACGATTCCAAACTCGCAAGCGGTATTGAACCTTTAAGTCTAAGGAGAGACTGCCTCCTTGGGCGTGTTCTACCGCTTGTACAATGGGCTGTGCTCTGAGGAGTTGTTTGAAATGATGCCAACGGCCACTTTCTATCACCGCACCGCTTGCCGTCGGAAAGGTGTTCATCCTCACACCAACGCGCATGTAATACCTCTGGAGTTTCAGGCGTCCATAGGTTGCGGTGACTGCTTGCCATCAGGCGAGCCGCTTGTTTGCCACCGTCGTGGTATAAACGTGGTATTTAACGAAAGTTTTACGTACATTTTTATAAAGAACCATTTGATCTGAGTCCAGAACTTTAATAGCCGGGGTGCCCACATGTGGAACGGCGGGATGTCAGGCGTCAAGTAGTCTATCGCGTACGCGGGGTTTGTGGTCTCATCGACGAGTCGCAAGGCAGGCCAGTGCGGGCCCATGGAGTAGCCCCAGATGAACGGGCAGTCGTATAGAGAGCCTAATCTGTAATTTACAGATAATAATAAATAAACTTGCCTTATATGACGTTGATTTTAATTGGCAATGATCCGCACTTTTGATGTTTATTTTGCCAAATAATTTATTTAAGTAAGGTAGGTTAAATATGTTAGTTTTACTCTTGATTATGGTAGCTGTAGCTACCAGCCATGACCCTTTTTATAAAAATAAAGATTTCACTGTTCATCAATCTCGTGAGTGGTTGATTTAACTATATTATCATTGGTATCATGCTGTCGCACTGCGGGTACACGTATGCACAGGTAGAACTATTGCAGAGATCTACCTGTGCACATATTGTTACTTGTATTGGTCGGGTATAGGTACTTGAACAATGCATCTGAATAATAAATAATGATAAGGAAATTACGGGTATACTTTTATTGCAAACGTATGTTTCATTTCAACTTTCATCGTATACATAGGTACTTACGCTGCGTACAATTCGGATTCAAAAAGTTCACTGATTACCACATCAAAGTGCTCACTTGTGTCTTCTAAAAATTTTTTCACTTTCTCATTTTCGAATGTGGTATATGCGGTTATAAGACCCACTTTCTGTATGTACTCTATGTCAGCACGTTCAGCAGGTGGGTGCCGCATTAAGTGACCTATGTTAAGTATATCATCCTCTGAAATTATAAGACAGGTTATACCTATTTCCACATATTAACAAGAGTTTTTTGTTCATAGACAAGTATGGTGCTGTTATATTATAATATATGTAACCCCGTTTTAAGGTTATCGTTGACATTTCGTTTATTATACACTGAGAATTATCAGCAACACGTTTAACTGACCAAACTGGCCGACCCGACCTTATCTCATTGTGATTAGGTTTACGAAATGGTTATTAAATGTTGTAAACGATGGAATGATACAGATAGCAACTGCGAGATGCATTTATAAATATAGAAAAGAAAATAGGAAGAGAGAAAAGGCCAAAAGGGAATCTATTAAGTGAAGAGGAAAGTGAACATCGTGTCGTATTAGGCTGCCAAGGATAAGCTGAAGAAAGAAATATGTACATGGAGATTGTTTCATCCACAAGAATGCAGATCATATATTTATGATGATCATTATAAACGCAACGAAGCACATATGTCAAGTCAAGAAAATATTTGCCTTAAATTTTTTACATTTTGTGGAGTTTGTCTCTATTTCCACTCCTCAGTGAACAGCTTTGGATCGACCCTGTACCTATTTAATATGTCTGCTTCAACGATGATGCTACACAGGACTCCAAAATAATACTTACGGCTTATAAGATCCATATGCGTATTGCTGAGGTCGATGTGACGAAAATTCTTTTCTGGGATATTTTTTGGCGGGTAAACTGATATGTAGGTCACCTACGAGCAAGAATTCACTATTTTATTGTATCTCAATTACTTACATATGTATGTACATTAGAAACGTATGGACACATACCTACCTATTTAACTAAAGGCATATTTATTAAGCATAAGCTCCTCTAATCTGTGACTGTCCATAAGAAAAGGGTCCTTATGGCAGTTTCTAGTTACGGAGATATTGACGTTTTTGTAAGATGCTTCAAAATTTTCGTTTTTTTTTTTAAATTGTATACAAAATAGTAAAATATACAGATAGACGTGTATTTGTAGCTCGGTTTCACAAGTGTACGTTGAGTATTTCTATATTAAAATTGGGTTCAAAATTTAGTAGAAAAGGGTCCTTATGGCAGACCATATACAAGAATGATAAATCTGTTGATAAAAATTGTTCAATAAAATGTAGTAGTAACTGTTTCTTATAAGCACGTTTTATTTATATACTGTAAAAGAGATACGGTCTAGCTGAGGTGGGGAATGTAAACGCTCCGGGTAGATTTCTTATTTTATATACATTTTTTCTTCAAACAACACAAATAACACAATACAACTATCGAGTAACTCAGATGCTTGCAACTTTCAGAATGAAATCGCCTGCAGATCTTTATTCCTTTAGCAGGGCGATAGTTCTGAATTTAAATAATCGTTGCCAGTTATCTATCTCGAGACTGTGAAGGTTTCCAACCTTCACAATACATAGGTATACTTTATTTTATGGGTAGGTACAATTTTTTTTGCCGACGTCAAATCTCACCAAAATCTCACTTGGCGGCGGCGTGGCAAAACATAGCCGTTCTTCCTTTGTCATTTACCTCCGCTATCACCGTCTCTCTCCTACACGCGACAATTCGCTCGCTGCACCTTAGCTCCTTAGTGGTTACCGATTGGTGGTTGGTGGTGCAAATGTGTTCGCTTTAGACAGAACATGTTAGTCTGACCGAAACATGTTTTTTTGCCGAAACCGAAACCGAAGGTTCGGCTTTGGCTCTAGTTTCGGCGGAAACTTTTGTAGACTTGTTCAAATCGTTGAAAAAAATGTCATAAGACCGCTTTTATACATATATAAAGACTGCATCGACCGTCTAGTGGCGCGTTCGCATTAAGGGAATTGTGTATTCTTAATTAATCAGTATATTAATTTTGTCGTCCTAGTTGTTCCCCAACTTTTTGTCTTTGTCACATAGTTTAGTTTCACACTATGTGACCACAACGAAGTACCATTACGTAAGTTTTGGGTCAGCCGAAAGGTTTCCCGATATTTGGTCGAAACCTGTAACTACGGCCGAAACATAATTTTTTGGCCGAAAATGGCCGAAACCGAAACCGAAGCTTCGGTCGGACACTAGTTCGCTTCCGGGATAACTCAGTAATGTATAATTTAACAACGTTTATGAGAATCACTCTTATGATTAAGTATTTGAATATAATTTGTATTTATTAAGATTTTTAGTAAACTTATGATAACACTTTTTCTTCGGTATTATGTTTTAATACAAGATTAGTAAATAAATAGTGTTAATATAGTGCTATACTGTAATTATCAATAATTTTTGCCTGTGATTGGTCATAAGGACCCTATTCCCAAATGTATGTGAGTAAATTTGTGATTTTTATGAAACTCAAATCGTTTATAACTAGAGAAATGAAACTTGTAGAATAATAATAACGCTTTTGTGATACTTCTATAGACTGATTAAATATAATTTAGAAGTCACTGTATAAAAATTGTTAGTTATATGTAGAGGAAGATAAAAATATAATCACTATGACATTTTGATAAAAAATATATATTTTGTATAGCTTGTGGTATTATTTCTATCCTAAGATGTGAATTCCATTATATCCAAATATATACTATGGTTCAAATTACAACATATTAAAGAACAGTACGAAAATTTATTTTTTCTTAATTTCGTTCTTATAAGCGACTTACTCTAATCAAAGGCAGATTTTTCACGACCTGGAAGTCAAATAAAAAAAAAACATAACTTAAATTAGATTCTTTTAACGATTTCTCAAAAGTGCAATTTTAGCATGTGTAGGTTTGATGTTTTTTTTTAAATATGGGACTTAGGGTCATGATTCTTTTTATATTAGATAGCTCATTTATCGTAGATTTAGGATCTATACTTAATTCAATACCTGCCATAATGACCCTTTAGGCATGGACGGCAATTTCTTCTTCTTCTTCTCTTCAATTCTCTACAATATTTAACTTGTATGTATTAAGTAAGTTGTGTTCTTAATTCACAAAGACAGGTGGTGGTTAACTGTGAAACAATAAGCCAATGGCAAGGACATAGTAGTACTCTAGTACTCTTAGTATTTAGTACCATTTTGTACCACAGGAACATTATGACAACTACACATGAAATAACCTCGAACGTCTTCAAAATGTTTGCATCCGGTTAATTTATGACTTGCGAAAATGTGATAATGTAATCCTATTATCCTATTATCGTTCGCAGCTCAAGTGGCTTCCCATACGTTTGCGACGCAATTCTCACATTCTTACTCACCTATACGGTATTCTCTTCAACCTCTCTACCCCACTCTACCTAAAGGAGCGTTCAAATACCTTTTTCTTTTTTAAGATGCTCCCAGCAATATCTGCTTGCCCAAATTTCTTCTTCTAAATTCTATAACAATTATTTTACAAAATGTATGATATTTGGGTCAAAAATTTTTTCGTTGTCTTGTTTCTGACCACTCTGTCACGCTTATTTTTATGTCTTCTATCAAATAAATAAAAAGTGAATAGTAAAACGGTATATGGATTGAAGTCTGGGTGGACAATGAGACTGGGTTATTGCAAAGATGTTCTGACAGTCCTGAACAGCCCTTTGTCCACGCGGGTCGCTGGGGTATTATTATTATTTTATATTTTGTATATTCAATGCTATCAAAAATAATCAGGCTTAAGCAGAATAAACACATAAAATAGTTTAACTCAATCTAATCCATTTTATCAGTCAAGACCGGACGTTCTGAACTGCACCTCATAATTGATTTGACACTATCTTAGTAAACACTGACCTCATGCCCGGCGTCCAGCAGATGCCGGACGTATCCTTCTCCTAGAATATTTAGACTCCTCACTGGCATTTGAGCCAGCAACAGTATTTTGTACGCATCGAGATATGATAGGGAACACAGCAATAATGCAAATTTAAACATCTCGGGGACACACGCAACCGTGCTGTTGTCAATCGCACTCGGCGGTCAGGGCCGGAATGAATAAATTGGGTATTATTTTTTTACTTTGCAATCTAATAAAAATATATCGTCTGCGACCGCGACCTTCTAGCCTCTGTGACCTTTTAATAGCTGTAATATTATAATAAGCATGTTCTTTACACTGACTTCTGGAGTTGGTTTGTTTATTTTGTGGTACACTCAAGTCTACATGTCGGCTCCTTTCGACCTCGACCACCTCTACAACAGTTGTAGTGTAGGCCTCATTTAAGGGTTGTCAGCGATCTTGACACTTCGCCCCATCATGTTGGAGAGGTTTGAAAAACCTTTGTCCAGTAATATTAACCTATTTGCTAAAATATAAAGATCATGCTGGTTATGAATGTACATTAGATATCTGTCTGTCTGATCATTTTGTAGAGTTTGTCTATGAAGATCTCGTTTTTACAATCTTTAATTTTATTTAACTTGCCCTTTTAGTTACCTAATGTATGTATGTTTGTGTGGGTCAAATCTTGGAAGCTAAATTTGACCCACTTTCCGGTTTTCGATTGAGCTGAAATTTTGCATACATAATATAAGTCTGGTGACAATGCAATATTATGGTACCATCGAACTGATCTGATGATAGAGACAGGAGGTGGCCATGGCAACTTCGTGATAAAACAATACAACCTAATTTTCTGTTTGGGGTTTTTAGAATCGTCTCGATGAGTATTAGTTTCATGTGGAAAGAAAAGTACAGTCAGCGATAAAAGCAATGAAATTTTTGTCAAAAACTTATTGTACTTACTTATTTATCTTATTGTTAGGAGAGCATACAACAAAATGTCAATATGTATTATTACATTTATTACCTTTTATTTTAACTACCTTAGTAGCACATATCGTAGTTTTTCAAAAAAATACTGCTACTTATACATACAGTGTTACAGTATCAAATATAATTTAACTTTCCTTTTTTTCCGAGTTGACCTTGGGAGAATTACGACGAAACAATCGTGTGAATAAAATAAATGCGGTGGCTACAACACTGATGATTATTGCAGCGAGATCTAAGTACATCTTCTGGTACCAGGGCAGCAGCAGCGCGGGGGAGCGCAGATGCGGCGCGCCGCGCGTGCGCACCACGTGCTCCACCCAGTGCACCAGCTCCGCGCCCGGTGGGACTTGACGGTCGTGGTATATCTGGGACAACTCCTTCGCTTTTTCTTTGAACCTGGTAAGTACACATGTTCATGATTAATTTAAAATACACATTTACATTTATTCAACAATAGTCGTAATAACAATTCAGGTTAGCAAAGATCTCAGCGTCATAACAACCGATCTCGTAATACTGCATTTACACTTACGTCGAATTTGCAAGCATGTTGTTAATGGCGATCTTCAAGTCATTGTGGAGATTGTAAGTGAGGTCCACTTTAGTGGCGTATCCGTTGGCTATGGCCTTGTTGATGTTGATAAACTGGTCGAAAAAGATCGGAATCCCTATTGTAGGTACTCCGAAATGGACGGTCTCGATCGAAGACAAGTGTCCGCCGTGCGTGATGAAAAACAGACATTTGGGGTGAGCTAGAAATCAATTAACAATCATGTTTTATTATTACCATACATGTAAGCATTCTGTAAATATAAACATCTATTACGTCGAAGACTGTTCCACTCATACAAGAGTTTCATGGCTTTTTTCACAAGGAATTTAAACGTGTGTGTTCACTACGATAAACTGTTGCTGAGCTCTTGGTTCCATCAAGCTTAAAAAGCGCTTAAATATACTAAATACATAAATGGTAAAATATATTGTAAAACAATTGCTTCTTAATGTCTACCTTAAAACTATAAAACTTACCCAAAATGCTAGGCTGCGGTGCCCATTTTAGAATGTGAACATTTTTTGGCAAATTAGGTAGCACGTCTTCGTACTTCCAAATAATTGTTTCTTTCAGTTCACCAAATACCTTCAGCAGGCCGTTGACAATGTTGACAGGTATGTCTTTGCTTTGCCAGATAGAGCCCATGCTGAAGTAAATGAAACCGTGTTTTGCGTTGTCCAATATTTTCTTAATATTCTAAAAAATAAGGTTTGTTCTCACGTCGCTGGTAGAAACAACACACAATGAATAGTAGGAATTCAAAGAACCCACCTTCACAAAATAATTATTTACCTACCTATAGATGACAGGAAAACATAGTCAAGCGTGAAAAAACCGTTGTGATTTTTTTTTGTGAAGTATGGAATACTTACGCACTTGACCGGTTTTTCATTGGTATTGACCCTATGTTGAGGAATATACATTCGTATAGTTTATTTACAAAGACCAACTTACTTCTGGTAGCGGTTTTGGAGGTGTCTCTACGTGGTAGCCTCCAATAAATTGGAAGTTTTGAGGCGTACTCGGCATCAGACCATTGCCTTTATAGTCATTAGCTAATATCAGAGAACCGTTGTACATTACGTCCTCGTAGCTTGGCAGAGAGAGCCCTCGGTTTTCGAATATTGGCTTCAATAATCTCTCGTAAGCAGCTCTTTCCTTAGGCATGGTCTCTGCCCTGAAAAGATTAAATTAATTTTGAAGTCGATCTATAAGCTTTTAAATTGTTAGTTACACTTTTCTTGGTTGCCTCAAAATCAATCTAGTTAAATTAGGTCCAAATACTAAAACTCAAGTGCTGCAAGTTGAATGGAATTGAAAACAATTATGCCATAAAATCTGATGGTGCAACTTTAGCACCTTTGGCCTCCATGTTTTCATGATTTGATGATGATGATTGTTGACGAAGGGCTGGTGGTTTAGTAGTAAGAGTGTGCGACTTGCAATCCGGAGGACGCGGGTTCAAACCCCGGCTCGTACCAATGAGTTTTTCGGAACGTATATTCGAAATAACATTTGATATTTACCAGTCGCTTTTCGGTGAAGGAAAACATCGTGAGGAAACCGGACTGATCCCAATAAGGTCTAGTTTACCCTATGGGTTAACAGGTCAGATGGATTAGTTGCCAAGCGGACCCCAGGCTCCCATGATCTGTCTCAAAATGCCGAGACAGCGCGAGGAAGATGATGATGATGATTGTTATAAGGGTAATTCTCTGAGAATATGTCTGCGGCTGCGTATAATTGCCACAACTCTTTTCATACATTTTGTATGGGTCGTGGCCATTAGACAGCAGACATATTTTTTGAGAATGACCCATAAGCACAGTACAGTTGGCAGTAAATATTGTATCTTTAAGATTATTAAAGTCTTACCATTTAATATAACTCCACTGTATTTGCAGCCAAAGCTTGTTGAGTCTTCCGTAAAAGTCGAATGGAGGTACCTCCGGTGAGAGATAATCCATGGCAAACGCTGGATTAGTGGCCTCTGCGACCAGTCTTAAAGCCATCCAATGGGCACCCATTGAGTAACTCCAGACTAATGGGCATTTGTATAACGCAGCCAAGCTAAAAGTCATTATTTACAATCGTATATATCGAAAAAAAAATTACCTATATTTCCGATGTTTCAGAATGTTAAGTTTCATTTAACTTAAAAAATAAACCTGTGTCATTAAAACTAAAGCAAGAGCCAAAATTTTATACGTCTTAAGAGTAAAGCACGTACTCAAACTCACCCATACAAAAAGAAAAAATATTTTTCCATTTCTTAATATTTTCCGTTCTCCATGATTTTTTTTGTATGTTATTGACACAATGATAAAACTAGGTTCATAGGTTTTCCTTTTTTTAACTTGCAGAACAAAAAAAATAAAAAATCGAAACCTATAAACCTATTATATAGAATATATTATACTGAAGGGATCGACATCAAAATCTAAGTAATTTGTTAAGATTTAGTTAGTGGAAACCGTTTTCTCCAGAAATGGAATTTCATAGAAAAAGTACCTTTTTTCGTTAGGATCGCAAAGCTATTCTTCCCTCTTAGTTACCTAATTTATTTAAAAAAGCTTCGCTTAAAAGGTGCCATTTAAAAACTTCAAACCATGTTATGGTATAACTCACGCGGCATACAACTCAGTTTCGTATAGTTCACTGATGACCACATCAAATTCTTCTTTGGGATCTTGTAAAAGTTTCAAAAAATGTTTATTTTGGAATGTTTCATTTGCAATTATATACGCTACATCTTGCAGATAGCGGATGTCGTTCATAAGCTGGGGGTTTTCCAGCACCCATGCTACAGTTAACGAAGCACCATCATCACCACCTGGAATATGAAATGTCGGTCAATTGCTAGGCAGGCTAATATATATAATAACAATACAAGATTAAACGCGGCGAATCAAATGTATTTATTTATATTGTACCTTCAGTGTACCTCAGTGTAACTTCAATAGAAACCAGTCTACCTCTTCCTTAAACGAGATATTTAAAAAAAGCTCTACCCGCCTTCCTAACGCCAGAGTGGACTTATAAAAACTTGAGCTTACTGTGGGACTTAGTCAATTTGTGTAATAATGTCCTATAATATTAAAAAAAAAAAAAAAAACTTGCTTTATTAAATTTCATATAAAATTAATGTGGTTATACTTTTAGTAAAAATAGCTGCATTTCTCGCAAAAATAAGTGACGTCCACTTTGGTGGACCGTCGTTTTAAGGAAGGTACACTAAGGTACACTGAATGTACAATATAGTTATATTGGACGTAATTTTGAGTGAACCAATGTAAGATTTAATAGGTTCACCCCCCCAACCTGACGTCAAGGTCGGACCTTTTTTTTAATATCTCGTACTCAGGGAACAGAATATTAAGGGTTTAAATATTTCGTACAGGGAGAGGTACACTGATTTCTATTAATGGTACACTGAGGTACACAGAAGGTACCTCGTTGAAATTTGCTGAGGTCCACCTGCCATCCTGACGCTCACTAAGAATATCTATATCTATGAAGAATTGGCACGTATCTGTATTTAGTGGGCTATGTGAAATTTTTGTTCACTCTAAAATTTGAACCTTACCACCAAGAGCTAGTGCATTGTCGCTAACATCGATTTGACGATAGTTCTTAGTATTTTCCTTTGGAAATGCCGTGACAAATGTGACCTGAAATAGGGATACGTAATTTAATTACAATGCATGTGTATGTAGTTAGGGACGGGCTTATAGGTCGCTTGTTGCGTTCATTCAGCCCAATTCCCCGAATTTAATTACACACCGTCATAAAAATGTAGGTACATTAATTACCGTTTACCTCTCATCCCACCACAGACGCAATAAATATAGTTATGAATTGCCAAAAATACGTGTAATAGGTACCTATCACCTATCATCTAATGAGGCGATTGTGATGCTGCGAAAATAGTTCTTAACGATATACTCTTAGGGTTGTTATAGCGAATTATATAGTGGGAAGATCTTATTTGCCAGTGTGTCGTGTAAATTTTTTTTTGTAGAACTTTGCCTTGTAAAGATGTTTGTGATCTCGAATGTAATTGACAGTTAGGGTCAGCTTTTCGGTCATTATATTTGAGTGAGTTAATTGAATTGTCTCCGTAAGCCCATTTTTGTACCCTACAATAAATGAGGTAGGTACTAAATTGCGACCGAGTCCGAATGTAGTACCTATCTAAATTACTTAATATTGTGACTGTGACCTTTTAGCTGTCTTATACAATTAAGACCTAATAGAGAATTTTATATACTTACCACGAAAAAAATTAAAACGCCTGCAATTTTTATGCGAATATTTTGCACTACGATACATTTGCAGTGTTATTGTATAAGTAGAGTAAAAATATTATTCTAAGATAACATAATGCAATTCTGTGCAATTCAGACAATTTCTCGTGAAATAATAAGAACTGCCTATGACAATAAACCGACAAGCGGCAATCTTCCGAGAACATCAGTATAGTATAGTGTACTATTCTAAGTAGGCAATTTTAAAGATGTACACCTTTAGTATACCTATGCTTTAACGTTTGTTAAGAATGTTTTTATTAAGAAACCGTAAATACCATGAAAATACTTTTTGGTGATGACAACCTTAATAATAAATGAGTATATTTGCGTTTTTTTGTTAACCAATTGTCTACTTACTTCATGTTTCGCTTCAACAAGATGCCTCACAATGGCCTCACCCAGCACACCCAAACTCCGGAACGGGGTCGGAGCCAACACCAATACTTTGTACGTATCTGCGCTTAATACTAAACTCACAAATACCAAAACTTTAAAAAACATTTTTAAATAATATGTTTAGCTTTACATGTTATGATACTATTTTGATCTAGGTAACTTTAGATAACAGCGGTTTAATCGATAGTTATCAGTGTCGCTATATGGAACGGCCTGGTAGGCGTCTTTGCCGCGCAGTAGTTGCCTTGGTTACTGATTGCTATTGCATTGCATCGTACTTGGATACAAAACGTAACTCGTTGTTAATAAATTAAGGTTTGAATGATACAAAAATATAGGTACAGTCACGTCTGAAAATATCGACACGATCGAAGTGCCAAAAATATGGATACACGACTTTATGGCCCATATATTAGGGAAATGTATAGTTGTATACATGTTTTTGGCACTTTTTCGTATCGATATTTTCAGACGTGACCGTACTAGGAAAACTATCTGTAGGTATTCGTAAATTTACAAATGTAAAATATATTATTGAATATATTAGGTGCCTATGGTACTTCTTTATTGTGTGTCTGATTCAATAATGATATTGTTCGAGTACTGACCTTGCCGATTCTAATAATAGACAAGGGTCATAACAGCATGAGTCCCAGGTCACAGACAGTTTATTTGAAGTAGGTAAGCAGGAGTTGACAGGTACAGATAGATATCAGATCAGAATGATATCTGGATGATGTCATCCCGCATCATGCGTCCCGCTCGCGCGAATATCATAGGACAAATACCTACGAGCGAAATGCACGATATCTGAATGACATTATTTACCAGTCGCTTTTCGGTAAACGAAAACATCGGGAGGAAACTGGACTAATCCTAATAAGGCCTAGTTTACCTAGTTAGTCTGTCAGATGGCAGGCGCTTTCGTAAATACTTGTACCTACGCCAATACTTGGGATTAGTTTCCAAGCGGACCCCAGGCTCCCACGAGGCGTGGCAAAATGCCGGGACAACGTGAGGCGTCGTCCTAATAGAACGAGACTTTGCAATTATCGCGCGATCAGACATATTGAATTCCAATAGGTGTCCTAATTGACAATCGCGCGACCAATTAGGACACCTATTCGAGTTCAATATGTTTGATGCGAACTTGCGATAATCGCGTTGTCGCGTTAGGACGACCCCTGAGGAAGAAAAAATGGACAAAATGGACCAATGTTCATCATCAGGATGAGATCATCCGGAGCACCGGACAGTCGTGATATAACTACCTATCTGGGATATTTCCTTCGTCCTTTACTTGTATATATATTGTGTCTCGAGTTGTGTAACTGAACAATGGCAATAATTGCGGTCAAGATTTCAGTGTATATGTTATGGACCAAGTGATAAATGGGTCATTTTATGTAAAGGTTATGTTTTTCCAGCGTCTCTTGACTCGCTATCTTGATAGGCACCAACGTCCTAACCCAAACAATGCTTATAAGATGTCACAGCGTTACGATACCGATTTTTTCAACGCTATTTTTCAACCAAAAACGTCACTTGACACTGACAGATCGGTATAGTATTGCTGTGACATCTCATGTGCATTGTTCGAATTGGACCGCAAGCCTTTTCCGCACAACGGCCTCACAACCGGGATTGATGTCATAAACTTTGGGTCTTGTCAAACTTTATAAATGTTTGTTTTCTCCTGAATGATATTTAATAATTTCCAAATATTTTTTAGTTACTTTTGAGTGCAAGCGCAGAACATGGTACATGTATACTTAAATCGCTTAGTGTCTGACTTGCTATTTAATAAATATAAGGCGCGGTAATAATTAATTATCTAGGCCAGTTTTCGGTCATGATTCATTGGTTTGAATTGATTCAGTAATCTCATTTTGATTTGCTCTAATAATTAGGTAATCGTGACCACAAACGTATGTGCGTTTCTTGAAGGCTTAATTACTATCTATCCATGGTCATTGTCAGTATACCGTGCAATCAATTTGAATCAGAATCAATTTTATGCTTTCTGATCTATTTGGAGAGCCATGGAATAGTGTAATAATTATATAGAATGTCCAGCGGCAGAATACCAATAAAAAAAAATTAAATAAAAATAATAACTTATAAAAATAAAAAGAATGCTGATAATATTTGAATATCACATTTTCTATAAATGTCTACCGTCGCTGTATATGCACTTGTACGACCCATGCTGCATGCTCCGTAATTAATGAAAAACTTACACTTTGCCATACTAAGCAAAAGCTAATCAGTAATCACTAATCAATAAAACAAATCAAACTAAAACGGCCCCCGCGTCTCCCGCGCATTTCGTGTTCGAAAATGATTTGAATTTGAACTACTTAGATGCGTAATGAGACGTGATTTCGGATTCCCCAACTTACGCGTACCATCCACACATCACTTGCATTGCATACTCTATGCATTGTTTAAGTCTGAAGAGTGGAAGCTGGTTATTTGTAAATGAGAATGCATGAATTTGTTGATCTTGAATTACCTACATTTATTAAACAATGTATGTGACACAGAAAGATTGTGCACCTGTTAGATTACAATCTAACGTTAAAAAGGTTATATGTTGGTTTGTAATTTACCTACCGTTAGTGTATAAGTAATTTAATTAGTGGGATTTTAAACTGATGAATGTTTACAATTTTACGGTGACATATACATGTACAAAATTAGGTAGGTAATAAATACAATACAATGTAAGGTATGTCTATTTTTTCTTTTCCTTCATTTTTAGTGTGGTCTGTTTTGTTTTTTTCGGAATACAACTTATTAGTATCAAAACAGCGAATAAAATTAATACACCGAGATCTAAGTACATCTTCTGGTACCAGGGCAGCAGCAGCGCGGGGGAGCGCAGATGCGGCGCGCCGCACGTGCGCACCACGTGCTCCACCCAGTGCACCAGCTCCGCGCCCGGGGGTACTAGACGGTCGTGGTATATCTGGGATATTTCCTTTGCCTTTTGCTTGTACCTAAGAAAAATAAGAAACCTTATATAAAGCTAAACACATACCGAGGTGACTACAGAGTGCTATTTTGGACAAAAAAAAAACTATAGGAGTAGCAGAAATTCTTGCCGTATCTGTACAAATGTTTTACTTAAATTTTTACATCGAAAACTATTTTTCACTGTAATCGTTTATAAAAAATCTGGCTCGAAGGACCATACTTTCAACTACAAGCTTAGTGTTTGTTTCCTGTAGGGCTAATATGGCCGGCTCTTTATTATTTATCACCATGGCTGTGACGTTCTAACAAGTATGTAAACAAGCGCGAAAGTGAGGTGTATATAGTGACTAGTGATAAAAATGGAACCATGCTGCCATTGCTGGAGTTAAGATATCGACGTTAAAACGTTTTATAAAATTTATTTTAGGTCAAACTTGTTCAAATATTCATCAATAGTTATTAGCCAGTGTGCAAATATATAGCTTACGATGAATTCGATAGCATCTCCTGGATCGCGACATAAATATCTTCGGCCATATTCTCGGCCAGGCGGATCTTGATACCGAAACCTTTCCGCACGACAGCCTCCATGTTCACGTACTGGTCTCCTAACACCGGGATGCCGATCACGGGCACTCCGTAGTGTATGGCCTCAGTAGTGGATAGTTGACCGCCATGAGTTATAAAGAATTTTAGGTTGGGATGAGCTGAAACGTACATACTTATTAATCTTATTATGCATTGTAACAGTGTAGGTACAGTATCAACACTAAACACTACTCATACGTCAAAATATTTTTTATTGTTCTGGGCTACGTTGTTATTACGTTATTAGCATCATGAGTGCTAATACGACTAGTCATCTCTTTCTACAGTTATTAAACATGATGTTGCAGCGCGTGTAGATGCACTATGGTCGTAAATAATTTTAACGGTATTGCAAACTGTTTTGTGAAGTTTTTCTATTACTTAAAGATTATGTCACGGAAAATTTGCCAATGTCGGAAATAGTAATATTCAGCGCCACCTAGTTTATTTGTGAAATAGTGATAATCAGCGACATCTAGTTTATTTCTGTAATACTACCGTATTCCCAACAACATTGAACTGTATGTTGGAACACTTGGAACTCAAGCTACGAGTGTTCTAGTTTTAGTCAGAATGTGTAGGTGGCAGCATGTGAGCACCAATGAAGACAAGTATTTACTTGAACAAAATTGGTAGTCTTCAATACGAAGTTGCGTTGAATATTGTCGTAAATTGCAAAGTATATTTTGGTAGTGCTTATATAGAGCAACTACTGTAACACAAATAACTGGGTGCACCCAGGTGGGCCATGGGAGTATTTCCACGTTATTAGACTTTAGTGAATTATCAAACCAAAAGAATACCTAGATAACACCTACAAAAAATGTTTTATTACTTTCTGTAAAAAAAAAAACCTAAATGTACAAAATGACACTAAACAAGGTGTTCGTGCATAAGACTGAACCAGATAATAACAAACGACCTTTACCTTAAAAACACAAGGTCCATTTACTTACAAAAAATGCTCTGTTGCGGTGCCCACTTGACGAGATGAATATTTGACGGAACATTATCGAGTTCGCCCTCGAATTTCCATATGACTGTTTGTTTGAGCTTGGCAAACATTTGTAATAGGGACTCCCTCATCGCTGTTGACATGTCGACGCTCTTCAAATTTGAGCCCATGCTGAAGTATATGACCCCGTGTTTGACATTGTCCATCAACTTTTGGAGATCCTGAAAAATATGTTTTATTCGTGAAATGTACCATTTGTGTCGTCCATTAATATTCGTTTACGCTTTATATTCGTTTTTGCACGACCTGCTGCATATTTCGTTGTATTGAAATTGTTAACTGCCAGTTATATTATTGTTCTTCAAATCCACAACACCTGGGTGAGTGATAAAACTCGGAAAAAATACCTGGATCCACTTTACATTTTCGTAATGTTGTAAGTAGGTAAATTGTTTTCGAGGAATAAGTTATTATAAATTTCTCATTTAATAAATTTATTTCTTCAATGTCATGTTCAAGGTCTGTTATAGATCTAATAAGTTCGGATGCCAAAAATAGCTATTATTATATTCATTTATAAATAGTATAGCATTTATGCAATGATCTTCAGAGCTTCATTGTATTTCAAGGCTAATCCAGCTATTTATCAGTATATCATTATATTACAATATTAGTAATTCAATAATTAACCTCGATTTTGCTCATAAAATGTTAATATCTCATTTCAAACAAATTACATTGTGTTTGAATCAAGATATTTGTATGTGCCTATTGGGTACAAAATCTTGACGAATAGATGGACTTCATAAGCCCTGAAATGATCACCACGTTCGTTGTGATATTTTTGCTTTGTTGGTGAGGTGCTATTTTATTTATTGTATTACTGAAAACGTCTATAGAAATCCTTCATGGTGTAACAATCCTGAGATGTGCGTTGTTTCATAAATAGTGCAAAAGCACGTGTAAATCTAAATTTGGCACAGCTCCTCCTCAAATTGCAATAGGTAAAAGAAGTGCTATACGTGGTCCCACAGGATTGCAGGAGCAACATCTCACTAACTTTACTGTGTCAGCTCCCCATGCCGAGCTGAATTTTAAAAATAATTTGCCGCATTCCGTACTTCTATCTCTTTGTTCGAACCTTGGGGGATTGCAGGGACAAATTAATGTTTACTGGCATACAAAATTTTCCTTTCCCTTGAGTAACGATCAATAGACACCTCTGGGAACAGCGGGCTCTTATCTTTGCTAAATTAAATAGCTTAAGTGCGATGATCTGCACGACTCCTCTGGGAACTGTACTGAGAACATACAGGAAATACCTGAATGCGATCGCATATATATCGCAACCTTCTAACGTTATGGCAAGACAAAATGTTTGATACTGGGTATCATTACTAGCATTTAATTATTGGAATTATCTAATGATGTTTTTTTGTATATATAGTGAGCCCTACAAAGGTAATTTAAAGTAGGTAAAATATTTATTTTAGTAATTAATTAAGTTAGGCTTCAGTGATTCCTTATATCGACATATTTAGTACCAAGTAATTGATTTTATTGTGCAATTATTTTTTAGTAGAAGAGTTTAATTTTGGGCTGAATAATATTTACCTAAAATAATATTTCCCTTACATATCAATCGCATGCACATTACCAAGTCTAGAATACAATTTAGGATAATATGATAAATATTATTTAACGATTGTAATTAGTAGGTATTTATTTACTATGTTTATTTACTTACTTTATGTAGCACATAATTTTGCAAGTACCCTTGCAATGAGTAATAATACTAATTAACCTTCTCAAAAGGTCAGCAAACTTTTAAAGAAAATGGTTCTGCAGTGCAGGATACATCTAAATTATAACATCCTTTAGAGTCTGTCAATTGTTGGCTTTTTTATATAATTTGTAGGGCCCTACAGGGTACATTTTACTAAACACTTATAGGTATGATGGACCTGTAGACAAATTATTTACTACTATCTTTCGAGCATTGTCCACCGAAAAAGAATCATTTCACTACAGTAGTATCGAAGAAGACGCACGCACAAGCGTTTAAAAAGCATAATTATCATATATTATGCTTTTAGAGACACGCCAATTTCAAGTTTAATCACAAATGTACATCTTCTTTTAAATCAAATCAAATGTTCATCTTATACTGAACGAAAAATCTTAGTATTTCAATTCAGCCAAGCGATACTTACTAGTGTTCGTTAACAGACTACGTATCCGAATTCCAAATGCAATGTTTTCCAGGAAGCATTCGGGGGTAATGCAATTTCTTTCAGAAATATGATGATTCGTCGCACGGAATTCTGCAGAGATATATTTCACGTTATTAAATCAGATTTTACTCTCACATTGATTACAAGTTTCAGATATTTCGGATTAAATTAAAATTGATGTAAACTGATTGGGAACTTCTAGGATCTGTGCTTTATAAACTCATATCTTGTTTGATTAATTTCACCGATTATTGTGTTAGTTACACACATCGTGCTTTTAAATTCCGCTCTTTGCATCAATTCGAAAAGCCAAAATAATTTAAATAATTACATAAGATTTTTCTTAATAAAGTTCTTACTTCTGGTAAAGGTGGCACTTTGCTATCTATGTGGTATCCTCCCACATATTTTGCGCTTTCCGGCAAATTAAACGGAGTCCCAATTGACGGATGTGAATTCAGTAGGAGGAATGATCCATTGTATACAGCTTCGTCGTATGAAGGCATATTTACTCCTCGTAAAGCAGCTATTTTTGAATAGAAGGAATCATATAATGTTTTTTCTTTGGGAGTAATAATGAAGCTGAAAACAAGGAAAAATTGTCTAAGATTAACATAAAAACGGTAAATGTAGGTGCGTATAATTATATATATTATACCTATTCTAAACAACAGGAAAATATATATCATAGTTCATAGCTCATATGTAGCTCATAGCTATGATGTAGAATAGAATGTACGGGAATCCGGAATCTTACGCTTCAGTAAAATAGATTTAATTTCCCTCATATTTATGTTATGTATGTCGGCGGCCGATTGTAAAATTAGGCAGATTATAAAGTTCCCATAAAATGTTTTGACGATTGTCATATTAAACCAATAGGTAGGATAGGTTCGTTAAGTTGCTTCAGATGCCCAAAGGGCAAACCATCCAGAAATAGGACCCCTGCTATAAGGGGCGCCGTCGACTCAGAACCGAGACAATGATTTTCACGTTTCACGATATGCCGAATTTCATGATCTGCCTAATTTTTCGATTGGCCGCCGATGTGTACAATAATGCCATACCTGGTTATAAAAATTCTTTTGACCATGGTCCAAAGTTCTTCTACTCGCTGCCAGAAGGTTAGAGGCGGTGTGTTCGCCGAGAATACGTCAGCGTTGTACGACGGATTGGTGACACCATCCACTAGCTTCAACACCTGCCAGTGGGCTTCCGTGGAACCCACCCATATCAACGGGCATTGGAATAGAGGTGCAATACTGAAATGCAAGAAAAAAATCAGGTCGAGTACGTATTTGTTTAACTCCCCCAGGTTCCGTACAAACTTTCGATTATCTCTTGCAACTATAAACATGATCGAGTTTTGACCTGAAGTATATAAAGTACTTATAAGTATATAAGGTGTATACAGCGTCATCTATTGGCAAATTGACTAACTAATTTTTACGACCTTATGTGTGTAATGTGTGGGTTTTTCAGTTCAGGTTTTAGGTCAGAAATAAGGGTTCCTTTTTACCTTCTTGGTACGGAACGGAACCCTAAAAATAAGTCTTCTAATTTTGCTTACTAAAAAGAAGTTGAACTCACCCGGCAATTACATCAGAAAAGAACCACTCGATAATAACTGCATCGAACTTCTCTTGCGGATCACTGAGAAACTCCACAATATTTGGTTCTTCAAAAAATAGTTTGTGAAAGTTGAACACTATGTTGAAGAAAAACGATGATGCACCGGGGTTTCCCGAGTTAGCTATGTTTTGCAAATTGAACGCTGCGACTGGAAAAAGTCAAAGTTTTACGTTTGAGTGATCGATGAGCACTGGGACTCCTCTTAGAGCCTTTTTTCATTGTCTGATGTTTTTATGTGTTTATTTATTCATATAAATAAATATTAGACATTATTACACAAATTGACTAAGTCCCACAGTAAGCTCAATAAGGCTTATGTTGTGGGTACTTAGACAAAGATGCTAAGAATATATTCATATAAATAAACATTAGACATTATTACACAAATTGACTAAGTCCCACAGTAAGCTCAATAAGGCTTATGTTGTGGGTACTTAGACGAAGATGCTAAGAATATATTCTTAAATACATACAAAACACCCATGATTAAGGAACAAATATCCGTACTCATCACACAAATAAATGTCCTTACCAGGATTTTTAACCCGGGGCCATCGGCTTCATTGGCAGGGTCACTAATATCCACTAGACCAGATAGGTTTTTAAAAAGATATAAGAAATCTTTATTGCTAAAAAAACTTAATGCAAAAATGGCGGACTTGACACCATAGGGCACTCTCTACATCACCAAATTACCATACGAAATCCAATATCGGAGATTTATTTTCGATAATTTTAGCAATTTCAAAAGATTATGCTAAAAATGTGATGTAACATACCACTAGTGCCTGGTAATTCACAAAGGCAATTAGTTAATATAATGCCTCACAAGCGGTGATACTGTGATATTAATATTTATGGAATAGGTAGGTACGGTGCGTAATATTGAATAAGTACCTATACCTATTTCATCAGGTTGAGAACTGAAGAGAACGTTGTACAGAGCATGTAAATACTTTTGACACAAACAGGAAAATAACATAAGTACGTTATACGACATATATTGCGGTACAAGAAAAAAATTCCAGTTTCCAATAATTTATGACTAAACAAACTAAAGTGTGTATGTATTATTAAAATAACTAGAGATAATACATTATACTCTTAAATCCCAATACATGTATTGTAATTATTGCTGTTATTGATGAAATTTTTAGTCACCAACATGGATTAAGATCGGCAGATACGAGAGTTGAGCCAATTATTAGTATTAGAAAATGGAAGTAAATTGCTTTACTGGAAAATAGACTTTTTATTCATCAATCATGCAAATAAATAAATAAATAAATATCTCTTATGCAATATCATGTACATTGTACCAAAATAAGTTTGCTCTAGACGTTACCCAGGCTTTCCTACTATGCAATTCATACCACCCGCAATTTATTGTTTAATATTGCAGAACGGCTTATTGGATTAGTAGGTAACGGATAATTATTGTCTGATGTTTGACCAATATATGCTTCTCCAAATGTCATACTTGTTCAAAATGAAGAAAAGAGGGTTTTTAACTAATGTTAAAAATTATACTTCAGTCTGGATACTCTTAGGTAGCGAACTATTTTGCTCAAATAGTAATACTCTTTTTTTTGCAAGTTATTGTTTAACAAATAATTACTTGTTTAATTTTACCAAGTATCAAATGTATCGGTTGGCATAATTTACTCTTCGCACGCTAATATTTTAAGCTTACGATCCAATTTTGAAAATATCATAATGACTGCATGGATGCACATAAGAGGTTGACAATCTATTTGGGACATATTATTGATATATAATCTATTTGGTTAAAGAGATGGGAAGCAGTATAACCTAATCGTGAAAAAAAAAACTATAATGCAGCGGTTTCTAAAGTTGGGTGAAGCTGCTATGAATTGTTACGCGAACACGAAAAGCGTCGAGCTCTTTGTAATTCAATATTTAATAAAGTGTCATTTCATTTTGGAAACTTGGTTATCCATCAGTGGCCTACCTTATTCAGCTACTTTATTATTCTAAATTATTCAGTAGATATCTTACATCCCGCCGGATCTTCTTTAGCAATTGCCATGAAGATGTTAGGAACGATGATCTCTTTTAGTTTTAGCTCCGGTTTGTCACGTGGAAAACCAGTAACGTGAACGACCTGAAACACGAAACAAACTGTAAGCACGTAATTACATACTTACTCAATAAAATCCCTCAAGGTATGGAACTCTTCATTTTGTGTTGCCGATACGTATTGGAGACTTACTTTTGGAGAGGAAAATGTTAAATTTGTGTCAATTTACATACAACTATGGCAAAAGTATCTGCCACCTTGGAATACTTTTGAACGCGAATTGTTGAGGTTTGATATTTTACAGTCTAATGATTCTACATATACATAAAGGCATATCTCTTTTTGTTTAGCTGTTAGAGAATGATACATATTATAATCCGAACTACGGGGCATAGACCACTCATATATGTTTTTCTAGTGTCTAACGCAGCGTAAATTATGGAAATAGTTTACGTTATTGTTATTTAATAACTTTAACTGAATACCAGTTTATTTTAATTTGACTATGTGAAAGTGTAAAAACATCAGCAAAGTATGAGACAGTTTTATCTAGGCAAGTCGGTGTAGGTAACACAGGTTTGGGATGCGCTCCGAACTATCTAATTAAAACTTCCCGCGGCCGAGTGGGACTCATTCCCTCGTTGCGGTCGTGTAAAATGAGAACTTACCTCGGCTTCCATTTGGTAAGACTCTGTCTGATTACAATCTATTCCAATTATCATTTTTTCGAGTTTGCACTCAGGTGAGTGATTGAGTGGTTAAGCAAGTGGTTGATTCCAATCCGCATCCAATCTGATGTGACAAATTTTCATTCGAAAATTTTATTGAGATTTTGATATCATGCAAAATTGCACGGCCGGCAAGCACAAGTAATGTAACCGCGCAAGTAATGCTGCGTGAGGAAGTCTGCACTTTACTTTTCCAATGAATGAATTCGACAAAAAAGGGTAAAGAGCAGTGGCAGCGCGTAATTTATAGTCGTTAAACAAGCAAACAAATTTGTCTAGCTTTATTTTTAAATGAAATGAAAATTTTACTTGTGGCAACTAATAGCCTACCTTAAAACTAGCATACACATTATAAACAATATATCTTAAAATTAAAAACCACAAAATACACTGTGGTTGCGATGAGTTACACAACCTCGCAGTGTCAGGGAGCAGGACGCGCCGCGGAACCGCTGGAACTTGACATCCTTTGGCCAAAACTCTTCCTTGTTGAAGGATTTAAAGGTCGCTAGACGTTCAGTCGGAACGCTCATGACAAAATAATTAAACCGCGCATTGCGTCGAGATTCCAACTTCACGACCTTCGGAACGAATCCTTAAAATCTTTAACTTAAAACCTGTAAGATGAGTTGCTCAGCTGTTTTAAATTTGGCAAGCCTGTTGGAGTCGGGTTATACGGACGTATCACCAGTGCAGCAGTGGTAGATAGTAACTGAGGTAATCGTCGTAATGCTTATCACTCTAGTTGTAATACGTCTTTCGCTAATCAATTTGATTGAAAGTGCCAAGTTGCCAATTAACTGAGCACTGATGATGATCTTTCCGGCCGATTTCGACCATGGCGACCACTTCGACTCCTAGTTAGCTCGGCGCTCATGCGCCCGAAGATGGCTGACATAGCCGATCTTTGAGGTGAACCCCCGCGCACATTGAGGGCACGTGAGGACACCAGCTAGGTAGTGGTAGTGAATGGACGCAGGCTGGCGCGTTTTCAGCTCGTCGCGTTTAGCGTCGAGGTCAGCTTTACGTTGCTCCTCGAAATCGCGCACATTGCCCTGCACCAGCCTGCGCCACTCAGGACGATGTGCTGCCAAACCTTCCCACCGAGAGGCGTCAATGTTGCATCTTTTCATGTGTCTTTTCTGAACATCTTTGTATCGGAGGAGTTGTAACTGAGCACTACTAGGGAGTAGTCGACACTGCTCAGTTAATTCCCCTCAGTAAATCCCCTGATTTACCTTAAACTTTTGGCTCGTTATCAAAAAAACTACTGGTGGAAATGCAAAACTTAGTTAAAACAAATTCGTGGTTTATACGTCAAATACCAGGGATTTTCTCGTTGCGACTTGAAGCCGACTACCGGAGAGCTCCCAACCTATTCCTTTAAACTCCTCAAAGGTAACTTTTAAAATAGCCGTTGTTTTCAGCAGAATATTTGTTTTGGAATTATTCATCGTTTGAGAAAGTTTCGAGAGCGCGATTCAAACCATATTGAGGTCAAGCAAAGTTTTATTGAAATGTTTACACTTTCAAACAGGGGAAAATAAAACCGAATTGCGGTCGTACTATCCCATTATATTAAGTACTATAGATTCTAGGAAAGATTTTCTTTACTGATTGACCCTTTAAAATACAGTCATCGGTCCCTATTATTAACACATATGCACTTATGTATATTAACTTCTCTCTTAGTTTTTAGCATTAGAAATACTTCGCAGAAGTAAGCTTGAAGTTCCAAATCGGGTATTTTTTGCGGTAAAATTTGCGTATTGACCATGCTACATAAAAACGAAGTATAACAATGTAATAAAATCTTGCAAGTCGTTTTTAACCTAGGTACGGCAATTTTAATAGCTGTTGATTAAAAACTTCCAAATATATATTATAATATAATACAGATGGCAGTACAAAAATTTGATGTATGAATTGATCTGATAATGGAGCTACAAGATGGGTAGTGGAACTCTAGGGTGGCTGCTATTAGATTAGACACTTTGAGATTGGGCTCAGCTATAACTTTTGCGACTTTAGTATAGTTTAGCCTTATTTAATAGAGAGGGTAGTGGTGTCGGATCGCTTATGGCACAGAGGGATGGCGATGGGATGGCCGCGGTGTCGGTTTTTCGTCCGCACATCAAAGGTAGTGGGTCAGCGATGGTGCGTACGCATCTACATCTGGCCCATTCCATATTGCGTGCTCTCAACCATTGCATGGCCATCTCGCTGGTCCAGCGCTGGGCCATCGTGTAGAGGAGTCATAATAGTGGCTAACCACTAACTCAGAGTTAACCGTTAACCCACTGTTAAATTGTACTGGTAACTCCGGGTTTAACCGGTTAACCCAGAGTTAGTGGATAACCCTGGATTAAATATAATTTTACATAATATTTTACCTTTTATCTCTTATGGAAATTTGAAGGTTTAAACTCTCTTTCTTAGTCCAGCGTGGAGTCTAGCCTAATTTCACTTGTGCATGAGAGTACGCTTGTATCCAACAGTGGGGTTTTAAACTACTAAATAGTTATGTACGAATTCGGTGGCCAACTATCAGAAACATATTAAAAATTAGAGTAAGACCAAAATAACTTAAATAACTCTGCAGCGATTTTGATAGGACAGACTGTGCAAGTGTTCTTTTAAACGTTAAGACTTCCATGAAATTATGACTTATAAATAAAACTTGCACAGTCTGTGCTATCCAAGTCGCTATCTTCGCTTAAATCGCAAAGAGTTATCTTGGCCTTACTTGTAAACTTAAATATTACTTATTGTCATACGAATAAAAAGTTAATAAATTAATAGTTTAAAAAACACTAGAAAAACACGCTTTTATAAATGCACGTATAAACCAAAAATATGCATTTCGCGGCTAAGCTGTTCTTTTTGCTCAGGATATATTTGAGATGACTGAAAAACTTCCAAGTCAATATATAATAGGTTTGTTATAACCTTGAAACCTGATCGTGTTCAAAGTCCATTCCGTGACCTTTCTCACAAGTGCAAACACGACTATGATACGATATTCCATCATGCTATGCCAGTGCCTATCTTCCGGCTTCATCATCAGACCTTGAAACCTAATCGTGGTCTAAGTTCATTACAAGACTTGTCTAACTAATCCAAACACAGCTATGATACGATGTTCCATCATGAAGTTCCAGTTCACATCTTCCGGCTCCATCATCAGATCAGTTCGACAGTGCCATATTATTGTATTGTCATCAGAACTACATACAGCTACCAATTTTCATGATGCTACGGTCCTTGGAAGATGGTTAAATTCTTACCTTAGATTCCATTACATACTAGGTAGTTAGTTACATACAGGTCGACCTAATAAAAGCATGTTAAAAATCGAAAAAGGCGCACCTCATGCCCAGCCTGCAGCAAATGATTGACTACGCCATGGCCTAGTATACTATGACTCTTCGAGGCCATGGGAAACACTACCAGAATCCGAAGCGCTTCGCTTGACGCCAGAAGCAGAACTGCTAAGGCGATAATTCTTTGTAACATCTGAAATAAGAAAGGAAATTGAAAAGCGTATAAATTTAAATGATTAGTATGATTTCTCCTAATCCACTTCGTCACAAAAATTCGTCAGTGCCTAATTTGAGCATAAAAACCGAGCGACAAAATAGAACATTAGGTTAGATTTGGTTACTTAGTTAGTTTTGCTGGGCATTCTCCGTAAATTGACAACAATTGTGCCTATTTTGCGTGAAACGAGGTAGCGCTACTCTCACCCCAGCTCCTCCACAAATCCTAGCAAAGTCTTCCGGTTGCTCACTGCTTCCTTCAGTGTGCATGGATTCCCTAGGTATTTGAAGCTGTTTGGCTAAGTACATAAATATTGTAATTAATCAAATACTTATTTTATAAGCTTGTAATATTCCTCCGACGTTCCAAAGAAGAACAAGTGCGGGTAATTCGGAAAAGTGCACACGGCTATAGGTGGCTATAGGTATAAAGGATGATGTTGTTGTCAACTTTAGTCAGAGTAAAACAATTTTGTTTTTCTACTCGTCGTCTGTGATGGTTGAATTAAGATTTCGTATATTAAACTATAATTGCGTGCTTTTCATGTATGGGCTCCCAACTCAACTATAAGATTCGCTTCGATACGCTGTAGTCAACTATAAAAAAAATACTAATCACGTGCCGACGCTCGCATAAAAAAGACTAAAGGGGTGCGAGGCGGGAGTCGCGCGTTTATGTCTTTTGTACTTACTACATTTTTATCTACTGAGATACTTACCAATTTTCATTGATCATTTATAGTAAGAAAAATATTATTATAGATGACTCGTAGAAAATGTATTGTATACAATAGTGATATAATCAAGCTTTTCCATCCCGTACCTAACTTAGGCAACTCAGCAAGCTTCGTTGCCTAAACACGGTACTGAAAAGCTCTCTATTATAACACGATTGTTTATAACCACGGTTAAGCCCCGTTTTATTAAATTGTTATTTGTTATTTTAATAAGAAAATTTTATCTCTATATTCAAAACTATCGCTCAAATTCAATCGTTAATGCGAGGCGGGAAGCGAACCCGCGTCTTCAGCTTACGCGGCGGATTAGTGTATAATTTATGGCAGTGTGACTGTGACTACTTAAAAAACACAAATGATTTTTATTTACAAAAAAGTTTGATTTGTTCCCTAGTCGTTATTATTATTTTTTTATTAATAATCAAATTAGAATATGAATAAAAACTAACCTTTATAAAAATGTAATCTCACAGGAAACTGACAGGCATCGCAAATGAAGTGCCCATGCGCACTGATCGACCGTAAATATTGGACGAGATCACGTCAGGCTCGGGCTGGTGCACATATCAAGCGGCAGCGATTTAACTATACTATGACGGAATTTTAAGCGGGCGTCTCGTGGCTTATATAATACTTGTGCGGACATCGGGCAAGTCTGAGCAAGATGAACGCGCAAATGACAGCTAAGTTATATGACTCTAATATCGATATTTGTCAGTGCACGTTTGAATTGGCCTATTCCTAGACGTATCATGAAACGTCGCAATTGCATGATATGCCTAAGATTCGCTCAGCCTATCACGATGTGCCTTATAAAATAATAAAGGTATATTATGTAGGTACCTGCCGTTTAACTGATATATTTAGCTTTATATAGTTAGGTATAAGCTTTATAAATAAGGATCAAATCATAACTGGTTTGGTACCTAGTCGTAATTGGCAATTTTTATTAATTATATTTAATGCAATTAGATGGAATCAACAAGGTCTGCACTGATTTGTCAAAGGACTGAGTGAGAAATTCCTTTTGAATTGCAGAAAAAAGGATTAATGGAGTCTAATTAGTACATAGTTAATTAATTTGATTTTATTTACTTATTTAAACTTTATTGCACAAATTTACAAAAAGAGTACAAATGGCGGACTTAACGCCTTAAGGCATTCTCTACCATTCAACCAATGGGCTAAACAGAAATAGTTTGGTGTGGTTTGGTGCAGGATTGTAAAGAGTTGATATAGAAATAGACACAATTCGAGACTACTTTGATACTATACTTACGCAAATATACATTTTGTTATTGATTTTCTTATGAACACTATTCATATAAATTGATATTGTACTTATATTTATTATTTTTAAAACAGAAGTCTACAACTTACGCTAGCACACTTACATGCATGTAATTTAATTTGACTAATTATTGTTACAAAATGTTTTCAAAATTAAAGTACTTTTTCTTTGCAATTTACTTTTAAATACGTAGTATGCAAAGAAATTCTAATATCACGGCGGCAATATCACCCATATAAACCAAGCAGTTGGTTAAAAATCAACAACAAAGTCCTAATGATGCACCATTAGTACTCTCTGCGAGGAAGAAATCTTATAGAAAGTATCATCTTTTGGCTGGGATGCGTGTAGATTGTAAAGGTTTGATAACTAAATTGAACGAATCCTATACAGTTGTATATTTTCCAGTTTTAACCCTCTATGCGCTTGTAACTCAAACATACTCTTTTTGCAAAGAAACCGTATCGGGTATTTACCGTGCCTGCCTGCGTAAAAGATAGTTAAATGCAGTTACTCTACAAGTTGTGCATATTTCATTAACGATTTTCCTCTATGTTGCAAAATGTTATGTACTCCCTTGCAGTGACACAGTATAATTATTTTTCCCATAAAAAAGCATTTTTTTGTTTTGCCTTTTTAGAAATTCGCTTAAGAGGAAAGCAGTCGTCTGGACGATCACTTTTCCATGCGTCGTCTCCATTTCGCCCCGTGGATATTAACGTTACAAAATATATTTTGACAGCCAGTTGTGACCACTTTGTTTCACTGTTTGTTTCTTGAGTAGCATATGTAAAAATCAAGAGTGGGAATATTAATAAATTATAATATTTTTTTGACAGCTTTAAAGCGTGTGGTAATACGAGTAGTTACCGCCGGCGGAAATGGTCTGGCTATGTTGATTATTAGTGCATTACAATACAAGTGCGAAAAATAGGAAATTCGAAACGAGTGAAATCGACACGAGTTGCGAATTACCTATTCGCACATGTATCGTACAACGTTTTACAGTACATATGGCCCTTTAAATGTTCGACACAGTAACGTAATATGCTAATTTTCGCACTAGTGCGGTAAAGTAGCACCATATGTACTGTACATTTTTTTAACACATTTTCTGAAACATACTTAATAATCAGCCATGAGAATTTAAGAAAAGTTAGTAATATTTTTACATACCTTTAGCACCTTGTACCGGACAATTGGTCGTCGGGCCAATATAGCAAGTATGCAGACATTAAAAGTACATACTAACACTATATGTGACATTATCTATGAAAAGGGACCTTATTGTCGGTGGCGCTTACGCCATTATCAACGATGCTCCCATATTATACACAACGCCGCGCTACGCAGTGCGGCGTAAGTGCTATCGACAATAAGGTTCCTTTTCATAGATAATGTCAAACATTATCCCCTTCATTTTAGGCATGAGGCTCTGGGATCTTGCTCTAATATGAAAAAAGGTTAATTTTATTTTTTAATCAATCTCATCGAAATTCTTATTCTTAAAATTTACGAAAAATTTAAATTCAAAAACATGATGTTTGTGATCCCTGGCACGCAATTGCCATCTTTGCTCACGTTTACTTTCAGTGAGAGTGAGGAAAGAACCTGAAGTGAACCCACGTGATCTTAAATGGTCATTCATAACAATTGCAAAACAGCTTGTACTGAAGTTTTTGGATTTTGAGCAGCCATTACCGGTTTGAAAAGAGTCACTGCACTCTAGTGTACTCGCCAAACTGGAAAGCACAAATTGTTACTCATATCATATAGATAACTGTAGGTATGTTGACAAAATAAGCTTATGTATGAAAAGTCTCTTAAGTAACTTTGAAAATACTATCATTTATTCATAACCCACTTGCTGGTTGCATTTAGATAAGTGCTTGTTTCGATTCTGTCTCAAAGGAAAACTGAGAGATAAGTAGTTCACATCCATAGGTGCCCGGAAATGCATTTCAACGAGCTGCTAAAATGATTGGCTTAAAAAATAACTACAAGTAAGGTGAATTAAGGTAACGTTTGGATGGCAACTGCAGCTGCATTACTGGGTGCGTAGAGAACGAAATTAAACGGTCACTGTCGCTCTTATAATTATATTTGTTATGGAAAAGTGAAAGAGAGAGGTGACTACGCTACGCTACGGAACGTTAACGATTGGCATGTTGGCTAAGCACCCTGTTGAGACATTACCGTGGGCGCTGTATCTGTAAATTTCCTTGTAGTTTTATTTAGCCGCATGGCACCATAATAATAATAATTCAGCCTATATACGTCCCACTGCTGGGCACAGGCCTCCTCTCATGCACGAGACGGCTCGGGCTATAGTCCCCACGCTAGCCCAATGCCGCATGCCATGTTTTACAAAATAGGTAATTACATCAGACACAAATTTACAGTTTTAAAATAAAATAAAATAAAAACAATTTAATTCAGACTTTAAAAATCCATATCTTGTTTAATTGTTGTTTTATTTGTGTAGTTTTATCGCGCAATAATAAAACGGGTCCAAAAGAATACAATCCAAAAAGTTGGGGCTCGAATGTTACTCGCGTCCGCAGCAGTTACCTTACAGGTACTACGTATCCCCTGGGTTGAAGTTGCCAAACCAAAAGGCAAATAAATAACAGGCAGGAGAAAATCAGTGATGGATTCATCGTCATAATCTCGGCAGTTATGTGGCAGCGAATGTCACTTATTTTATCACGGAAATTGACAGATGCAGCGGCAAAAACAACGTCGAAGCAGTAATGTCGCAACAGTAATGCAGCTGCAGTTGATTTACAAATGTCACCTTTATATAAGAAGTGCATACCAGTTGGATTGGATATATGTTAACGGCACCAATCATGGGACATTTAAGAGAAAATATGGAGTATTTTTTATGTTTCACCGACATCTGTAAAATTTCTACCGCTTTATGCTTTAAAAGTTGAATGTCCAATTCGTCTTTTATGTTTTCTATGTATTTAATGAAAGCTATTGCAATTGGTTTATTAACCAATTAAAACTATGGTTTTTTGCTCTAGTCATGGGATATATGGCGCCATTAATTTTCAAACTAACAAATATCGTTGAAAAATTTAACATAAGCAACTCTTGTTTATGGTAAAATGTTGCCAGCGATTAAAAACTGATGGTAAATACTTGTTTTACAGGATTTGTCTATACCATCCCATTACTGGTGCCTGTTCCATTATAGGGGTGTTTACTATAGTGGCACACTGCCTTAATACTCGTATAAACATTTTTTTAAACGTTTGCGTTTTGAACATATATTATATTCAATTATAATTCATAGATAGTCCCGCTAAAAGTTGTAATTTAATATAATTATGAGAAATACACCTATATAACATGAAGTTTATAATAAGATTTTGACTCTTCTTTCTTCTGTCTTTACGCATAATTACACTGCGCTTTGAATGTTTCAATTAGGAAATAGGTATTTCACAAAACTCTGCGTAGTGAGCGCCACTAGCACAGCACATACTGATGGCCTACCAGCCTACCACGGAATACAAAAATCGAAATTTCGCTATCCGCCTCTCTCACTCTTGTATATTCGAGCAATATAGAAGCACAGAACGAAATTTCGATTTACACGTTTCGCGATAGGTTCTCTGTAAACAAACCGCCTTGATGCATCAACTTTTCAAAAAACTGTTTAAGGCATAGTATGTATAAGTTACTTTGTGGTTAACAATATGTGCCATTGTTGCACTCTGGCGGTAGAATATTGCAGTAATACCCCTTATTAAAACAATTTTCAAATATTTAAATCTGAAAATAGATTGTGGCCGCGGCAAGAACTGACGAATTCTTTGTTATTCAAAAAAAACTTCGTAAAAACACATTAAATCTTCAGTTTACATCAATTAAGGATCTGATAATTTTCCTGTTTACACCTTCACCCTCGATCAATCGAATTCGATCTTTTTCTCTAATGCATTAAGGTTGAATTTCGTAGAAAGCGAGTACGATGACTACCGAATGAGCAGCAAACGTGTAACAAACTCAAATTGGGTTCAGTAACGCGAGAAGAGTTTAACTGTTGAGTTGGACGGGAATGTGTGGTGGAGTGGGATAAAGATTCGATTACATTACATACAGGTACGAAAACCACTTTAAAAGGTATTTGGAATAATATACTAACAGAATACAGGAAGAGTACGAGTAACCAGACTTTATTTATCAACATTAGAGTTAAAACAATGACATAGTGCACGAGATATGATATTTTTAATTACCTAGTTAATCATATGCCATATGTTAAAATATTTTTTAAGCTAATGCAATAACTACATGCTCTGTAGCGTTATTGATACCTACTCTGTATTTATTTTGTAGATATAAATACTAACAAGCAAGACTAGTGTAAAGCAGGAAATGACTAACCTAATCAAATCACCTCGGTTTTCTTAATTACTCTTGGCTAGGAGTTCATAGTTTATTGGGTTTACAGTTGCTAGCGAACAGAGTGTTACGTCTAAAGTTAGGTTTAGGAGGTGGGTCTAAAGTTAATCAATAAGGTGCAATCTCACATGAAATGAGTATCTATGAAAGTCCGTTTCAATTCAAATCCGATTTTTTATTATTATTATTATTGGGGTGTTGGGGGCTTTTGAGTGTCACGTCGACCAAGTAGTGATCTATTGTGGCGGCCCTTTAAAGTTCATTACTAATGCCCGTGGAATCAAGGAAGTTCCAGATTATTTGGGCCGTAATGTTCTTACCTCATAGGGTTGCAATACATGACGCCGTACTTCGTTTGACATTAGTGGTCTACAGGAACAGAGATCCGATTGTTTAATGTCCTTCGCAATCATATGTAGGTAAGAACAAAATAACACTTTGAAGAATTTTTCCAGTATTTTGCCATTGTTACAATAATTCAATTGGGCAGACCTAAAACAGCATGAAAGGTTGTTTTAGTTCGAAATGGTTCCACGTGACGGTACGTGGTGTACAGTTGCCATCAGATATATCGGAGCGGTCAAGGTACTTAAAAATATCTGAACATGCACTTTACCGTGTTGATATAGAGGTGTGTTCAGATATTTGTGAGTACTTGGGCCGCTGCGATATATCTGATGGTGACTGTACGGCGGATATATAATAAAATCAACTAAATCAATCTACGAACCTACATCATATTAGAATATAAGCAATCACTCCCAGCATCAAAGTCCCATCAACTGTAATACGTCAACCCTCTTCATCGTACTGCCTACAGCAAGTTTCTCCAAAGCCTCTTAGCACTTCATTTGTCACATATAGTCAACAACACAAGGCTGACAGCATTGTACAGTCGGCGTCGGAGCTATTACGGAAACACTTGATCAATTTCGTACCAAAACTGTGTTTCTGTAATAACGCTTACGCTTAAATATAATTCAAGTCTACAAAAGGGAAGCCATCACGTATTTAAATATTAAGCAAATAATTTTACGTGATCTGAATGAAATATTTCCAACGATATCATTCCGATTTTCGTCCCGCTTTTGATTTTTGACAGGCAAGGGCTTGTCGTTGAGATTCAAGATGGCGAAGACAATAAGGTTCCTTTTTATAGAAAATTACACATATAGCGCACGTGAGACGATTACAGAAATAGCGCACGGGAGACCAATACCAACTTACATTGTGATATCAAAATGATGTCAACCCCCAGTGCGTCTCGCTCGAACCACTACATGTACGGACACATAAATCATTTAGATATCACCATTTACATATATTAGGGGAGTCCGGGAGACTTGATCAGGTGGGAGCTAACCATTATATAAAGAAAAGTGTAAAAATAGAAATACTTATTTTTGAGCATGCAGTTGTCATGACGTCGTTAGGTGATATTGGAGTACTGATAAAATAAATAATTAATTTGGCACTTTTTTTAATACAATGGTTCAAGTCTCCCACCTGGACCAGACTGGATGTCTTTCGATACCCCCCGTCAGGGGGATATGAGGGGCCGCTTCCGCCTTCCGGCTGCGGCGGCTGTCGCGGGGACCTGGACCAGTCTCTCGGACTACCTTCATTCGTAAAGACGGCCCGTCGCCCGTTACGGGCACCAAGAATGGTGACAGTGACACACCGTGGTGCACGAATACGAGCCAAGCGTGCAGTCCAACGCAACTAGTTGCGACCAATCGCGCGCGTGATGCTAACTCATCAACCAATCGCGTTGTAGCATTCCACCGAGGCACAGTTTACGAGAATGTTCGGTCGGAATTATGTGAATTATCTTTACTTTTGAAATCTTTGGATATCACAATGTTAATTTGAATTGGCTTCCAAACTAATTATTGTACCTATACGAGAGTGCGACCGCTAATTTCAGTTGCGTCCAAGTTCTCGACTTGTGCAGGCATAAATTAAAAATACTTATAAGGTAAAATCGAATTTAAGGGATATACATAAGTTTCTGTAATAAATATATGATGGTGTGTGGGATACAACAGAATGATGGGGCTTCCAGCGTAATGTAAAAGCGTCTATTTTTGATGATTAAGAGTTTTTCATCACAATAACTGGCAAAGGCCTTCTTGATTGTTCAAAAACGAATGAGAAAGCTGCATTTTATCAACATGTAAGGCAAAGTAATCAGATGAAAATGTCGAGTTGTTTCCTTATGTTTAATGGTAGAATTGACTTTTACATGATGATTTTGAATAAGTAATACATTTTTTATTACGTTCATTTGAATTAGATTTGCTTTAATTTTTTTGGTATTCCTTAGTTAGTATTTTCTTCGTGTTGTTATGGTAAAAAAAATTGGGTTTCATTCGGAGGCAAAGTGCTGTCCCTTAAAAGTAAGGAAAGGCTTCATGTGATCATATCAGTTTTTAGGATCACTGAAATTAAACACCTGATTTACACAAAAATCGATTGTAAATAATAGTAATTGTCAGTTCACATTCTACTTTTTAAGTTTATGTAGATTATCACCTAAACATCACCATATTACAATAAATAGCTATAACCGAGCAAAGCTCGGTCGCCCAGGTACTAACTATTTATATTGTATATTTTCATAACGCAGCGGTGCGTCTGTCAGCTACTCTAACATACTTTAGAAAAGGGTGTTTCAAACACATGAAGCATTATTCTGAAATGGTTTTATTTATTTATTCATTGACAACAAACAGTACCGTAAATTACTCTGGATCTAAGAAAGAAAACCATTTAGGTTAAGTAGTTTCTATAATAAGTTAAGCTGAACTTAAGCTGTTACAACATGCAAAAAGATACTTATCTTCTCTATCATATAGTAACGGCATCAACTTATGTTTCACCCACGCACACCAAACTTATTACCAACCATTTCTCGAATATCCACATTGCAACGTAACTACATTCATTCTTCACCGCTATCTGACACTACAACCAAATTGTATGACACGTAATAAACTGCTTAGTATAAAATATGGTCGTCGAGTGTGATAGTTCCATTTTCACCATTTAAAGGTGAGCATCCACCAGATCTCTGTGCGAGGCAGCGGTGAGTTGCGCAAAAAAAAAAAACGATACTACCAGGTATACCTATTCTTAACTTTCTTGCCTGGCTCAGCTAAGATAAAGTGGATATGCGTTATTTTTAACATTCTAAACATTGTGAAAAATGTGTACGCCGGAGATTATTACGGTTTACTTGATCAATTTCGTACCAACTACCGTGTCTCTGTAACATAGATCTATGGATGCTTACGCTTTCAATATAACTGAAGTCTATAAAAGGGAAGCCATCACGTATTTGAACATTTCATGTTCAAACTCACTTTTCACTCGTTATTCCCCTTAACCATCAGATAAGAAAAATTCTTGCAACTCTCACCTGCATAAAGTTTCACAATTTACAACTTTGCTACCTAAGAACCCATCCTCGCTACGCTCCGCTTCTTCGCACGTATCTGTTGAAAACTCTCACAGAATTTCCCAGCTTCGCTATGCTATGTAACATCGCATCGAAGCCGCAGAGCACCAGTGGAAGCTCATCTTTAGATTTGGCATGTTGCCATAATTAGGAGACTTGGTGATGTCTTGAGTATTTATGACCTAGATAGGGTAAAAAGGTGGAGCCATTTATCATTGGCGATGAATGATGGCCTAGATCATATTTGTGTTAAGCCTGTTTGAAAATTAATTATTTAAACCAACCGGAAGTTAGTAAGTAGTAATAGTAGGGCTAGGTACATTCTTAATGCAAAATCACTGTCCAGTGATAGTTTGGTATGAATTTTTGTCAATTTAAGTTCGATTAGTTTTTTATAAAAAATAATTGTTTGTAGTTTTAAATTGTAAAACATTCATAATTTGATACTGTTCGTTTTTCAGCTAAAAATGGAATTCATTCATCGAACGATCTTGGTAATTATTCTAAGTTCCCTGGCTGAAATTTGTGCCAGTTACGAAATTCTAGTAATATTTCCAGAGCCCACAAAAAGTCATGGAATTTTGGGGGATGGCTATGTTCGAAATCTCTTGGATGCCAATCACAAGGTAAATAAATAATATTTTTTGAATGTTCATTTTCTTAACATTTGGTATTTTTTTTAAAACTAATACTACACTACACTATATATATATATATATATACGTTACTATATATATGTTTATACAACTATAATTACAACACACATTCTCAGATTTCTTGGATGTTTTTAGGTTACTTACATAACTCCATTCCCCTGGAAGGAATCACCGAGCAATCTGACGCAAATAGATATCAGCTCTAATCTGGAAACGTCTGGCGGTGAGCTCCAATATATTCATTTAACAAAAACTATTGAAGATTAAGGTTGCGCAGACTTTGTAACATACCTATGTTTTTTTTTCTTTTTATTTGGGACAAAAAACAGTAACAAACAGGTTTAGACACAGAAATAGAATACAAAGAATAATAAAGTGTGAGACCAACAACATCGTCTACAGATTACTAGATTACCTATTGATAAATCTAAAATATATAGCGCTAGGTAACAATATAAAGGATATGAAGCTAAGATTAACACAGCTACGGTTACAATATGGTTTATGGATACAGTAACAAATTAATATTTGTGACAGCAGAAGTAGTTTTGTATAGATACAGTTAAATGAGCGAGTAAAAACGGCAAGGCCCACCACAGGCAAGGTTTTGGGTTTGATGTCAAAAATATGCGGGTAGAATAATAAAGAAACTCGAGTATGATAGTGATTATACGAGTTGAATATTTTTGATCCCTCAGGGTCATCGAAAGTAACAATAAATCGTTTAAATTTCCAGAATATTTCCAGAACTTGACCATAGAATATCCGAATAACTACGAATTCCTGCAAATGCTGTCATACACGATGGGCCGGCTTGTTATCACCCATCCTGCAGTGCAGGCCTTCCTGAGGAAGCCCGACATCAGTTTCGACGTGGTGGTCGCTGAGTGGATAGACTCGGAAATGTATTGTAGGTAAAATCATATCAGGATGCCGACGTACCGATCACTCTATCTATATACAGGATTTCAGTTTAATATTCTTTACTGCTTATTTCTTACTTTGACACAACTTTAACTAGGGGATTGACACGGCTCTTAAACTGGGAGCAGGGCACGGGCACGTTTGGTACTTCTCACTCACTTAATTAACTATGGGAGGGAGTTGGTGCCTCAAGAGTACGTTTTATTAGGCCTAGACCAAGGTGCCGACGCGACCTAGGTGTATAAATAACTGGCCAGAGAATACTCAAGGTCCTCTTGATGTCGATCAAGGACGAGCGTAAATCGAGAGAGGACGCCAGCAATGTGACACTATAAGCCGATAAAATAATAGTAGTATATTTTCTTTCTTTGAATGTATAGTTTAGGTAAACTAACATGTAAATGCTCAACAGTTTCGCGGGCTACTTCTCAGCTCCCCTGGTCTGGTCTGTATCGACGCAGCTGCACTGGCAGCCAATCCGACTGATGGACGAGATTCCCAACCCCTCGTACTCGGCTGACGTCAACTCTGGATATCTACCGCCTTTGAGCTTCGTGCAAAGGCTGAAGGAACTTAATGTGCAGATTAGGAAGCTTTGGATATTACGGTGGGTAATAGTAAGGTCAGCTGCAGAGAAAAGGTACCCCCTTAGTATTGAAATTTGTATTCAGGTTACCTTTTGTCTGTAGCTGTACAATATGCCAGCCTTCACAAGATTTTATAACTGTTTTATAAAAGCAAACATACCAATACTACTAGTATTATATGATCTGTGCTCTCACTAAGCGTACTACTTGCATGGTGTATTCCAATTTCTATGAAGCTGCTTTGTATGACTTGCAAAATTTATACTTTTGTCATCACAGACTATGCAAAATACTGCAATGTTTAATAATTATAATTTTCGACTATAAAGACCTATAAAGAACTCGAGTTCGAGTTATATCTGAGATAAACGTCGAAAATTTATCATTGACTAATTAGTTGACATAATTATGCAATAATATACTTACCAAATTTTCCATTTCTGTTTTCCGAAGCGCAACTCGAAGCCAGCTTAGGCGTCTACTGCCTTCCTACTAATTTGTTTTTAATGACGTGCTGGCCTATAGAGAGCTTTACAACTTTAGTTCAAAGCGAGCATGAATTGTATAGATTAGAAACCGGAGAGACTCGTGTTTGCAGTTGTTGATTCAGTTGTGAACTACGCCCGGCTGCTGCCGGTGTCCGACCCTCGGCCATCTTTCAGCCACGCTCTAACTAGTTTTCGGATAAATACGTTAGAATTTCAACTAGGTCTAGAACGTCCCTGAGTTCGTATTGTTGGGTTTGTTTGTTGTGAATAACAATGTAGGTGGTAAAAGACCATTGAATAAACAGAAGTAGGGTACAATATTAAGCCGGCGTTAGCGCAAACGTTAATCTATTCGAAACATTCCCGAGAATAATATTCTCTTTTAAGCTTGAGGAAAGAAAGGAAGGTTTATTTTGATGTTCCACGACAGACGCATCAAGATTTATATTGATATTTACTATTTACGATCCGGGTGCGATTTGACGCAACATTTAAAGATCTCGACACAAAATGCCGGGATGATTCCCTTTTAATGGGTTCCGATATGGATTGTTATTAAACATGGGTATGTTAAATATGTTTCAGACACAAAATTCATCCTCTTGAATTAGAAATCTACGACACAATCTTTAAATCCGCTGCCATGACGACGGGTAGAGATCTCTTGCCATACGCAGATATTCCGAACAACTATTCAATGATGTTAGTTAACACTCATCCTTCTGTTGCAACGCCGTGGAGGGTGCCCCCGAGTGTAAAGGAGATAGCTGGTTATCACATAAAATTGCCGGTTGAGGATTTAGATGCGGTAAGTTAATTTATTGGTGTGTCAACTGTGAGTCCGGTATAAACAATAGTAGATTATTAACCAAGGGATGAAAGGCACCCAATTTCTGTCGAGATAGTTTGGCACTTGAACGCAGTGAGAGCGCCAATAGCCCGAGACTGAAATTATGTCTTTCACTCGAGTTAAACACTTTTCATTTCGAATACGAGAAAAGTAAAATACCTGTGCATTAAAAAAAACAAAGCTAAGTATAAACTTCATTAGTATTTCTTGAGGGTATTTTCAATTAAAAATTAAGATTAAAATATTATGGAATTGTACAACGAATACGTTTAACCGTTTTTTTTATTGCACATCATTAAAAAAACGTACTTAAGTACAGTGCACTAGAGCAGAAACGTATAATTTTCTGAACACTTTTTAGAATAACAACGACCCACTTTCAGAGATGTAAAATCTTTTCCATCTAAATCTTATCTTAGTATTCATCGTCAACATTATTCCACACCACTTTTATTCATTTGTACGCAGAATTTACAATCCATAATGGACGCATCAACGCAAGGTGTTATTTACTTTAGCTTCGGAACCACCAACTCGGGAAAGGACATGGAAGACGGGATACGCAGGGAAATTTTAGAAGTGTTCCGAAGCTTAAATCAAACGGTTTTATGGAAATTAGATGTACCCTTGGAAAATCTTCCGAAAAACGTACATTTGATGCAATGGGCTCCTCAGACTAGTATATTGAGTAAGTGCTTGTTTCGAATTTTAACGAGTTTGTGTTTTTCAAAGCTGTATAATTAAAGGTTATTTAAAATTTTCAGACCATCCAAATACTAAAGTTTTCATTACCCATGGCGGTCTTCTGTCTCTCATCGAAGCAATACATTTCGGGGTTCCCATGATAACGATACCGCATGCTGGTGATCAATATAGTAATGCAGCAGCTGCTGTTAAGAAAAGGATCGCCATAAAATTGGTAAATGGCCCCGGTTTGCCGTCAGAATTGAGAGATGCGTTGAAAATGATGCTTATGGATTGGAAGTAAGTGTATTTTATCTTCATACCACTTCGAACTATGTATGCCAAGCATAAGTTACACGGCGACAAAGACTGCCCATCTCGTTCTGGTTAATTATGCTGGAAGATTCTTTTTGTGCCATCAAGGGTTAGCCACTAACCGGTTAATCCTGGAGTAACCCTTGCCACTTGCACCATCCCACTTACCCGGGTTTAAGCAGTTAAACCGTTAACCCCGTGTCAAATTGTACTGGTAATCATGGTACATAACTCCAGGTTTAACCGGTTAACCCCGGGTTAGTAAAATGGTGCAAGCGGCGCTTTAAGTGACTAACTCAGGATTGGTCAAAGTCGCCCTTAAAGACAGGAAGCGATGATAGGTTACATGCCATTTATAAAACGCGACCCAGGGGGCCTATTTTTCGTCACTCGAAAAATTGTGGAAAACGGCGAATTGACATTTTGGAAATACGAGCAGTAGAGATTGGGAATCCAGTGGTATTGACCACTCGTTTTCAATTCCTTTAGTGGAATTTAAATGCCTAGTAGTGGAAATATATTGAAGAAAGCCATACGAAATCGAGCGCTCGAAATTCAAAAATCGGCCCCAGGTCTACCGTCCTTTAACTCCAGCAGTGGTATCATGGTCGCATTTTTATCACCTGTCATGCCATGCGTCACTTTCGCACTTACATACTTGTTAGAACGTGACAGGCATCGTGACAAATGATAAAAAGTCGACCATAATATCCCTACTGAGAAGTCGTTGGGATCAGGTTAGGGAGAGTTTTTTCCCCTACGAATGAAAAATGTTTTTTTTTAACCACGTCGGTGGCAAACAATCATACGCCCCGCCTGATGGAAGCAATCACCGTATGAACGCCTGCAACTCCGGAGGAGTTACATGCGCGTTGCCGAACCTTTAAAAACCTGTACACTCCTTTTTTGAAGAACCCCATACTGTATACCCTCGGGAAAACCTCGGCAGGGAGCTCATTCCACAGGCGGAGCGTCCGCGGGAGGAAATTCCTCTTTTGGATGATAACTTGCATTTCCAATTACACTAATTCACATTTCACTGCTTTTTCAGGTACCAGGATAACATGAAACGAGTGTCTCGCACGTACCGACACCGGCTTGTATCTCCAGGCAAGGAGTTGGTGCACTGGGTGGAGCACGTGGTCATCACTCGCGGGGCCACATACCTTAGATCCCCTGCACTCCTGGTACCTTCGTATCAAAAAGCGTACCTGGATCTAGCTGCATTAATTTTATTTGTTATTATTGTCATAGTCCTAATACTTTATTTCAGTATTCGTTGGTGTTTAAGAAGGATAAGGCAGAAATGTAACTGTAAACATTAAAATGGTTATTAACTTCGTTCCGAGTCTAATCTTAAGTAAACACTGCAAAAAAACATTGTGAATTGCATTATATTCGGATAATTCCGACTAATTCAAAATGTCGGCTAATACCGATAATCACCCATAATTCCATTAGACTTCATTTTTGGAATTACCCAACAATCCCAACATTCTGAACTTTTCGGAATTAACCCAATACACCTTACTATAAAAAATTTGAAAATGAAGGACAGATAGAATAAATAAAGACTACCTACTTGTATGTAAAACGCGGCGAACCAAACAAGGACGATTTGCAAAATAAAATCTCTCCTAAAACCTCAAGCTTAGGCTTGTGACACACAACACATAGCGTTTTGTCCCTTTTAGCAATATTTTTTATTACTCTTATCTCTGCATATGCTCATCTATAGATTTAATTTCTAAAAATCTAAATAGGCAGATATTAAACCTCTATCTATAGAATTGGGAATCTGTCGAAATCGGAAACTGTGACGAAAATTTGCTGAGATGCTAAATATTTGGTTTCAAAGTTCCATACAGAAGGGCAGGGGAGTGGAGATGATCATTTTGGTCAACTTATTTGGCAACATAAGGCGGGTTGAGCCAGGTGCGATTTGTGGAACAACAATTTGAATTTCTATTTTGAAAACTTTCTGCAATAGTGTAACCTTTTTAGCAATTAGTTCGAACTTAACTAAGAATATATGTTTACACCATTTATTACACAATATTCAGTTGATCAACAAAGAAAAAACACATGTCCGCCTCAGCGTACCTAGTGACATGATCTTTTTTTCAGTATGCAACGCAGTTCGTAAAGCCACCATTCACATGTTCGTATTTTTTAACAAATTGAATGTTCATGTCGCATCTTTTTTTTAAAAGATTTTCATTGCCGCAAAAAGTTTCACCATTACAATAATCACATTTATCTTTTGACGACCGATCTGGCCTAGTGGGTAGTGACTCTGCCTATGAAGCCGATGGTTCCGGGTTCAAATCCTGGTACGGGCATTTATTCGTGTGATGAGCATGGATATTTGTTCCTGAGTCATGGGTGTTTTCTATGTATTTAAGTATTTATAAATATTTATATATTATATATATCGTTGTCGAAGTACCCTCAGCACAAGCCTTATTGAGCTTACTGTGGGACTTAGTCAATGTGTGTAATAATGTCCTATACTTAATATTTATTTAATATTTATCTTTACATAGTTATCTTCTCTTGTGTGACAATCTTTTCCTGGATCGATTTCAATCTTCGCTTCTAAACGGTAACGTGCTTTTGCATTCCAAATTAACCAACGTTTGTGTTGTGTCGTTTTGAGACGCCCCTACTAGTTTCCGGGTACGGTTACAAACAAAAATTTATTTTTACTATCTAAATTTAAAATTATATTCGCTAGAATTTTCTGAAGTATTGCCTGTGCGGGCTGTGCGTGTCAGACAGTGATTGGTGTTGCAGATGTGTCAAAGAGCCAGTGATCCCATCTGAAACCTGACATCCCATGTGACCTTAAAATAGGCCTACCTTATATCATTGCAGTAAGGTTTTCGAATTGTCAGTTATCACGAAACACTGACAAACATTCAAACCACATGACAACTTGACCGATTGCATTTTCCCATTCCGTATTCTGACACAGCGGCTAAAGTCAACGCCGCTAGCGAGCGGCTCCGCTGTTTGACTATTCCGCTCTTTGATTGAGCTGGGCGCCATTTTGACTGAGTGAATGACTTGTTGACATGCTTCTGTCCATTTAGTATCGCATGAGACACAGGTCGCATGAGATAAACAAGGGTTAGGTATTAAATTGATCATTTCTTATTTGTACTACTAGTAATTATAATAAGTTGTTGGCAAAAATAGTACATTTCGATGCTAGTGCGGAAAGAATGACATTTACGCACGTGTATCGAACGACGTTTTTAATACAGTTGCGAAAAAATAAGAAAAAACAAGTACTTTTTTATGCATGTTCTAAACAATTAGACAGAAGCAATTGTAAATATAAAACATTATACTATTACTCGTATTACCTAAGTATCGTTATATTTACGATTATTTGTGTATCGTATATTTAAATTGTTTGAAAACGATATCGAATGTTGCCTTTAGAAACTTAAAACATTCTTGCAGTAAGAAAAAAACGCCTCTGCTTTGACAGGCGTTTCGGCAGCTATTCCGTTCCATTCAGATAACTTATTAAGAACGGTTTTTCAATATTCAATATTAAAAAATAAACGTGTTATAATGATGAAGAGGTAAGTAATAAAATATGAAATATGCTTATATTTATTATTTTTACATTAACAGTAGGTTTTTATGTTGATAACGACTTTTAAAGGAAACTAACATTAACACTAGATATCTCGGTACTCGTGGCGTAATGACATACTTTCCGCACTAGCATCGAAATGTACTATTTTGGTCCAAGCTTTAATCGTTGACTATACTTTTCTTTCCACAGGCAACTCGTGCTCATCGTGACAATTCTAAAAACCCCAAACACAATTAGGTTGCGTTGTTTATCACAAAATGTCTTTGGCCACCTTCTGTCTCCATTATCAGATCAGCTCGATGGTACCATAATATTGCATTGCCACCCAACTGATATATGTTTGCAAATTTTTAGCTTCATCGAAAACCGGGAAATGGGTCAAATTTAACTTGCTTTTAAGATTTGACCCGTACTTCAAACATACATTTACATTGCAAGTTAGTAAATAAAAGCTTGTAAAATGAACTTAACTGTTCTAAAACAAAATATATTTTTTAACAATACATAGATTTTATCAGTACTAGGGTTAGTCGGGCGATATTGGTGACATCAAAAACCAACGCTTGAAACGTGTTACATTTTGCTGAGCCCCACCCGCAGCATAATAGTCGATTGTCCTGGTACATCCAATGTGGCTGACGTTATCGTTGCTATCGGATACCAGCGTGAAATATTATTACATAAAGTTATGTATTCCTAGTCAAACCGGAAGATGACTTCAATTTCCGTATCGGCAAAGATTTGTACATGAAATTGGCTCCGTATAAACTTGACGTTCCGTTTATTCTGTATATGCATATATGTACTAGCAAGTACTAGTAATAGACTTGTCTTATCCAGAGATAGCTCAGTTTATTTTGTTGTTCACTCAAATCGGAATGGAATTTACAACCGCTAGTTTTCTCTCTTGAATACCTTTTATTTTGTGTTTTTTTTCGAATTCAAATATCGAACATAGGTCTAAAACGCACTTTGAAAATTTGTAGGTAACAATTAATCCACAAGAGCAAAAAAATCAAAAATAAGAAAATTCCTTCTAAATCCGCGCAATTGTTTTTAACGAACTCATCGATTACTTAGGTACTTGTTTTTTGTTAAAACTTGCTAAAATAACAATTCAAAAACGCGATGCACAGCCGTCTCGCTCATGCTTACGCTCAATGAGAATGAGAGAAGAACTTGAATCCAGGAGCCTCAAGGGAATTTTCTGTACAGAAACACTTCAAATATGGATCACACACAAACCAAAGTTTTATGGATTCTTCCTGAAAATGTGTATGTGAGGTGGGCTAGCTTCCAGAAAAGCTGTACGCTTTTTTACTACCAACGTGTTACCAAAACCCAAAATAAATGTATGTATGTGTTTACAATTTTTTTATTCTCTGATAGGGTAATATTAAAGTAACCTATTCTGAAATCTGATATCATTCACATTGTGTGAGCGTTGAGTGATATCAAGTTCGCGAAGGAACTAAATATCTGTTGGCTGAATTTCGAGGCGTTAGCGCAATGGTCACGGAGCGAGTGTTGAGAGCAAAGAGCACTAATTAAATAGCAACGACATGACAGCTGGAGGCGACAGCTGGATACCGGGAGCTGATACTTCTCAGTTAAGCTCAAAATGTACTGTTTTAGGGTTCCGTAGTCAACTAGGAACCCCTGTAGTTTCGCCGTGTCCGTGTCTGTCCGTCCGAGCCTTTGCTCCGTAATTGTTAATAGATAAGTGGGGACGAAGTTTTTTTTCGCTTCTAGCCTATGGTGTGGGATGTCAATGGATAGGTCTCCCAAAACGAATCTCTCTTCAAATGTCTTTTTTGATAAAGTGAAAATTCGGAATAATTGCGAAATCGAAAGAAAAAAAAATCATTTAAAATAGGATTTATATCTCTCTTTGAAATATAATATAACCAAAGTGACCGATAAGAGACAGTGACCTACCTTTATTATTAGTATAAGTTTGTGGCACTTAATGCCTTTGTATGAACAGATTATGCTCGATAATTCGAGAAGACGTTTATTAGACACGCGAGAAATGAGAAACTCTAAAACGTGACAACATACTAATTATAATGGAGACAGCTCCTGTACTTAAGTCAGTTGTGTGCAAGTTCGAGCTAGTTGCAGCCGGAAATATGCTTACTTGAACGCTTCGCTTGATTCAGCTTTCAAATCAACTGGATAACTTCCCTAAAATCGTATTATTTAATATGGTTTCGTATTAGATTCTTTTTAATTTTATTCTGTTTGACCCTGCACCAACTCAATGTTTGGGATTAGCTCATGGTTGACTGGTAGAGAATGCCTTCTGGCATGAAATCCACCATTTGTACTTTCATGTATTGTGCAATAATGTTTAAATAAATAAATAACTTGGTTCATTTTAGGTCTCAAAAACTACTAAGATTGGTACGGCTGCCCGCCATATCTGCAAAATTGCATGGCTGCTGAGTTCATTGATGTGTCTATAAAATTTTGCCAAAAAGCCTATATACATACATTGAAACATTGTGATCATATGTGCATTGTGTGAGTGAATGTGTATGTGTATAATCATCAACATTGATGAATGTTGGAGCGAATGACAACACGTGCGATGTACCTAACTTATTTCAATTACATATTATTATGGTGAATGATATCTAGTAGGTAGGTAGCAAAACGAGAATAAGCTCTAATAGGATATTTGTAGCTACCGACCTTCAAATTAAGCTGATATCTATGGTTTAATTTCGAGACAATATGCCGAGCATATAAATACAAACAGAGGATCGGTACAAAAATATTTATGTGTGATAGTGGGCACTTATGTAACTAGTTAATAGCAACAAAAACCTTAAGTACCTAGTTCACAAAGGGAAAGATGTGCTATTGTGTTAAATAATTCAATATTCTTTTTCTGTACTCATACCTAAAAACCTAAGTACCTAGTCGAGCCGAGGCTTTCAAATGGCTCCGAAAAAAAACAGTAGGTACCTATTTCCACGTTACTTTCGTACTCACCCACGCAAGGATCGTTCAACTCCCATTTCTCCCCTCCTTTCCTTTTTACTACGGCGAATCCAAAAATAAAATTGTTATTTACGCCCGTTGTACTGTAAATAAAAGCAGCGGGATACTCTAAGGAGTACTGCTTCAGTTGGAAACTGTATGTTTATAGATTTACGCGATTTGCATATAGATTTAAAGAAGGCGTGCGTAAAAATGTACCTCGAATAAAGGTTACCCACAAGTGCTTACCCACTATATGAATGAATTTCTTTTATAATGTTTTCACGCAATTTTGCAGCTCGCTGTACATTGTACAGTTAGAAATGATTCAGAGAAAAAGATGATAGGAACGTACTTACATGTAGGTGCTAACCGAAAACACAAAATCAAAATTCATAAACGTGCTTTGCGTAGTACTCAGGCTTGCGTAGGTTCAGGTTCTTCTCTCACTCTCACTGAGCGTAAGGGTGAGCGAGTTGGTTGTCCCGGGCACGCATCGCGGATATGATTTTGATTTTTTTGTAAGATTTAACAAAAAAAAGTAATAGGGAATATTACGCAAAACTCTGCATAGGGGGCGCCACTACCACAATCCATCACAATCTGAGGGTCTACCGCGAAACAAGAGAATCGAAATTTCGTTATTTAACCTCTCTATCATTCTTGCATATTCGAGCGATAAAGAGGCAGATAACTAAATTTAGATTTTCGCGTTTCCAGGTAGGCCCTTTGTAAACAAACCGCCTCGATGCATCAATGTCATATTTTACTATCTGTGAAAACTTGTCAAAAAGCAGTTTAAGGCACAGTATGTATAAGTTACTCTATGGTTTATGAAAGGTGCTAGTGGTGCACACTGGCGGTAGAATATTGCAGTAATACTCCCTATTGATGAGTTCGATCAAAAATAGAATTTCGCATTTCTAAAAGCAATTTTCATATTTTTACCTTCTGTGAAAAAATTGTAACAAGTTTATATCCATCCTTTTTAGTCCTATGTTCGTGATTTTTTTAAAGCACTGGAATTTTTCAAACACTGCTGGCTAAACCTATTACACCTTAATGAGTTATTAGATCATTTACAGTACATAAAAATACATAGAAACATTGATAAATACAACTGCCAGTATCTGCATGTAATATCTTATACCTTTAAACGAGCAATTCTTGTATATGTATATATATATTAAGGGTGTTTCATTTTTCTGAATTTTCATCGGACTTCGCTGGAATTCTTGTTCTCACTGATAAAAAAATATTATTGTGCCAAAATGCGGTATATTTTCAGAGGTTGCACAACATCTACAACGATTTTCTCAAATAATTAATGACTGTACATGTTAGGGTAGAGAATGGTTTAAGCGGCTACCAAGCGGAGTAGTGTGATACTGAATAATATTAGAAAACCGGACTGAATTGGTTTCGTTTAAAAATCGAACAAAATAAAACAAAAGCAACTCTGTTCCATTTAACAGTGATTTATATTTCATTGCAGGCAATTAGTACGACTTAGTATTAGAACGGTGACTAGAGGATTAATGTGATTTAAAATTAAATTGTACCGAAGAGCCGTTCAAAGTAAGTGAAGTGTATTCTAACTTGTTAAAGGATGAATTCGTTTAAAACAAATTTTAACATAGTATTCTGTCCTATGAATAATTCTAGTTATTCACCGTGGGCTAATTAAACCCGACAGATTTTAACCACGCATTCCTGAAGTCATAAGGAGCAAAAAAATTAATTTGAGGTTTGGCCGAACTCGTCAAAAAAAATGTTTGGTGCCGTAAAAATAAAAAATAAATACATTTTCTGCACGTGCTACATTAAATATTTTTACACCTTGGTAAAAAAAAACATTACAACGATAAAGTAAAGTTTATTTTTTATTTACAGATAAAAATTGCGAATTTACTTTAAAACTTTAAGTCGGGCAGTAGGTATGTCTAAACCAAGTCACATAGTGGCAGCGTCACACAGCTAAAAAGGCATTTTTCACTAAATAATAACACAAACAAATTTCCACAGAAAATTCATTATCTTAAAAACCAGACCGATTTCAGGAAACGTTGTAAGACATTTTAGTATCTAAATGCGGTCAAGAACACACCTTTATTTTTATTTATTTTATTTTATTTAATCTTTATTGCACAAAAGAAAACAATCTTATAGTACAAAAGGCGGACTTAATGCCACGAGGCATTCTCTACCAGTCAACCTTAAGGCTAAGCAGAGAGATTGAGAGCGGTGCTACAATTACAATAGCAAAACAAATCAAGCAAAAATACATAAAATAACATATACATACAAACATAATACACACATACATATATAAATAAATATGTATATATATATACATATATATAAAGACGAAACATCTGAAGCTAATAAATAAATACATTAAGAATCTTTCATTCTGCTAGCAAAGAAAGCACGTAATGATTTTTTGAAAGCGAACTTATTTGGTGCATTTTTGATGTAAAAAGGAAGTCCATTCCAAAGACGCGCCACCTGCACGGTGAACGAATTTGACATGAACCCAGTCCGGTGAAGAGGGATGGACAGAGACATATTGCCAGAAGAGCGAAGTTGACGGTCGCGGGTAACGCCATAATATTGAAAGAAGGATTTGAGGTATTCAGGAGAATGTGGATCGTTAAGCACAGAAAAAAGAGTGGAAAGCAAGCGAATATTGCGTCGTTGACGAATGGGAAGCCAGCCAAGTTGTGCGCGAAAAGAAGAAACGTGATCATATTTGCGGAGGCAAAAAACGAAGCGAATGCAGTTATTAAGCAGGCGGTCCAATTTATCGAGCAACTCTTCGTTTAAGTCCGGATAACACACATCACCATAATCAATAATGGGCAGTATAAGGGTGTTAATTAGTGCAACTTTAGTTTTGATCGGTAAGAAGTGCTTCATTTTGTTGAGAGAATGAAGTGAGCCCATGACCTTACGGCTGATTTCAGTAACCTGTGCTCTCCAACTCAAGGTACTGTCTAAAAGAACACCCAGGTCTTTAACACTTTGACTAAATATTATTGGGGAGCCGTTAAAGTTTACTGGTGCAAGTGCGTCCAAGTCTAGTTTAGTAAGCTGTTTGGAACTACCTATAACAATAGCTTGGCACTTAGACGGATTTACAAAGAGGCCAAACCTCTCGGACCACTGCTGGATATGTAAAAGGTCTAGGTTTAGTTTACCAATGCAAGTTGGAACGTCAGTCACGGAGCACTGGTCGTAGAGTTGCAAGTCATCAGCATACAGATGGTAGGAACAGCGAAGGTCAGGTGTGATAACATTAATAAAAGTAGAAAAAAGAAGTGGAGATAAGATACCTCCTTGAGGCACGCCAGTCGCCAGGTCACACCAGTCAGAAAAAGACCGGTCAACTCGGACTGCCTGCTGGCGGCCTCGCAAGTAGGCAGCAAACCAGTTAAGGGCTATTTCAGAGACACTCATATGTTTGAGCAAGGCAAGGAGAATGTCATGGTCAACGGTATTAAACGCGTTAGAAAAGTCAATAAGAATAAGCACCGTGACCATTTGCCTCTCCATGCCTCGCCTGATGTCTTCTGTTACCTTGAGAAGCGCAGTACTGGTGCTATGACTTGGTCGGAAACCTGACTGCAAAGGGCTTAAAAGGTTATGCGAGTAAACGAAGACGGAAAGTTGTTTATGAACAACTGCCTCAGCTATTTTCGAGAGGAAAGGAAGAATTGAAATGGGCCGAAAGTTACTGAGAGTGGTGGGATTACTAATTTTAGGCAGTGGAATCACAAATGCTTTACGCCAAAGAGAAGGGAATTCACCAGTGGCCAGTGAAGTGTTGATAATGTCAGCAAGTACAGGAAGTACGCAGTCGAGGACCGACACAATCATGTAACGACTCACATCATCACAACCTACGGCTTTTGACTTGATAGCTTTAATAATGACCTTTATGTCAAATTCAGAAACAGGACAGAATGAGAAAGAATCTGAGATAAGAGAAATCAAAGAAGAGATGTTAGAAAGTGTAATGGCCTTAGTAGCGGTGTCAACAGAAGGAGCGGAGGAAAAATGCCTGTTAAGGTCATTGAGAGAAAAGGAACTGCCATTAAAACTGTTGGGGGATTTTCCCAGGCCAAGAGATCTGAGGAATTTCCAAACATCGGCCATAGACGAAGAGGAAACATTACGGTGAATAAATCGTCGCTTTATCTGTCGGGTTTAATTGGCCCACGGTGTATTATATGAGTTAATAAGTAAAAACACCATGCAATTGCTTATTACGAACAGCTCCAAAATTTAGGCTCTTTATAACTTTTATACGTCTTCGATGTAATGACTACTCCTGTATGCAAAGCGTGTTAAAGTTTTCGGTCGAAAATATAACCAGTTTCAAAGTTTTATATTATTAAGTTAGGTACAGTATTATGAAGTTTGTAAAGTGGTATACTCGTACCTATACAGAATGATTTATTTTGAATTTTTTTTTTATGCTCCTGATATTTTTCTGTTGCACTTTTACACCTTGTCAGCTAAAGTGTTATTCAGCGCAAACATTGTATGTACTAGAGCATTTTTTTTTGTTGTCGATTTTTTTATCTTCAGATTTTGATACAATTTGGTAAGTTTGAATAGCTTCTCTTTCTGGGTGGAATAAATATGAAAAAAAAATCCGGCGAGCTACGTAATTAAGTATAATATGATTTCGTGATGCAGTTGAAGATTTTGTAGGTCTTACAGTGAAAATGTGGTCATATTGCACAAAATAGGGATTTATATTGACGAAAGAAAGTTGACAACAAATATAAACGACCCAGGAATATACGAACATTTGAATTATAATTACGTATAATAGCTATAATAATCGCAGGCCCTAAGGCCTGTACTGAAAAAAAAAAACTGTAAATTTCAAGCAGCTGTAATTTTGTTTCTAAGCAAGATGACGACGGCATTCTTACCGCGATAAAAAGTCTTATTCCAACATAAATAATTATGGTTTTCACAGAAGAGATGACTGAAAATTGGTCTTTTCCAAATAGCAAGAAAATTTGTAACATCCTACATACCTGATTTCGAAACACTTAAAATTGCATCGAAGTTTCGTGCATTTCATAATAAATAACTAATTTTATATGTTGTCTCTTGAACAGAGGCCTCGAAGCGGCAGATCTCTAGGAACAAATGACCCTGGGCCCCTCACAAAGATTGCTTGTAGAATTTGAGAAAACGAAGCAGACCTGTCATAATTTTCGTAAAAACTGTGGTAGATATGCGGCTAAAGTGCAACGAACGACGATGAAAGTCAGTTCAGTTCTTTGTACGAAGGTTAGGATAACTAGAGTTACAGAAATTGTGTTTTACTTAATTCTAGGCCAAGTCGAAAATCATACAATTTCCTTCGTACAAAAATCGCTTTTGGTAGTTGACATAGAAAAGAGTAAGAGAGAGCTCCAAACGTCCTGCAGTGCCGCCTTATACCCGTAGATACCATGAGTCACTGATAATGTCAAAACTGACGTATACTCTATCGAGAACGTAATTTACTTTCTATACATCTCTCTTGCACTTATATGCGAGTACGAGCGAGATGCATAGAAAGTAAGTTACGTTCTCGATAGCGTTTAAGTCAGTGCCGAACTAGTGGTAGCCACACTTTTTATAAATGCCTAGTTGATGCCTAGGTACGTGACGCCTATACGTGACCTGTGGGGCTAAGATGATAAAAGACGGACCCTCTTTTATCATCTGTCATTATGCCTGAAAGTGACGCATGACATGACAAGTGATAAAAATCCGACCATGATACCGCCGCTGTACGTGATGTCAAATTAATTTGCCAGTGACAGATTTAAATATTTACTTACCTATTAATGCTTTGAAGTTTATTACTCGTAGGTATTAGTGTTACTGATGTTTAGATGTTAGTTCGCTTAATTAACTTACTTTGAAAGTCAATTTGGTAATCATGTCTAACGGAGCGATTTAATGTGGTTAACTTAACAAATTACTCATAATGGATATTACACGTCTCGTTAGGAATATAACGTGTAAGACGATGACAGGTCGTGTATTTTCATAGGTGGCGTGAGTACGGACAAATCGAAGTCGAATCGGCCCGCCAAGGCCCGCCAACGGTAAATAAAAACACGAAATTTCGCTGTACAGTTTACTATACAACCATCCAATATACAATAGGTATACATACCCGAAAAGAATTAACAACACAAGAAGATGGTCAAAATAAACATTTATTTCACATTGACAACACTGATATTTTTTGGATCCATGTTTCTTATGTTGGAGGGGGCGGATACATTTTTTTTCTTTCGGAGTGATTATTTCCGAAAATATTAACTTTATCAAAAATGGTTTTTGGAGACCCGTAAGTAAGTAATAGTCTTTATTGTGCACCATCCAGTTAAAAATAGACAGGAAATGAAAAAAAACATTCCCGTATTGATCAGTACCCCTAGTGTAACTTTGATCGACATCATAACGTGACGAACGCGTTTGCGTTAAGTCTCATTTTGTATAGGATTTTGAGGTTCCAAAACGTCCCGCTTGGCGCGCTCTTTCGAAATCCAATACAAAATGAGACTAAACGCAAACGCGTACGTCACGTTTGGAAATCGAATTTATTTACACTAGGGGTACGGTATTCGTTTTAAAAGATCTATCAAACGATACCCGACACTATTGGATTAAAACAAAAATAAAATAAAAAATAAACATTTTGTACACTGACATATCCGATTCATATCGTATGTAGACCTAATATTTGACGTATCTTAAAGCTCAAATCGGGCGCAACCGTAAGTGACACTCGAAAATATATTAATTTTTTCAATTATTCATGATATCAGTGAAGCAGTGAAGTAGTTAGAAGTAGTCATGGCCTAGCTGTCAAATTTTGAAGCACAACAAAACACGACATGTTCAATTTCTGCCGCAAATATATCACACGACACGACACGGTCTGTCACTTTCTCGATTCGTATTGGGACTTTGTAGCTTAAAACATATCGTATACTTACATCTGCAAGAGCATTTCATTCGTTACGAATCTGTGCAAGAAATGCAATGTTTTCGCACTCACTGCTAAGAAAGCAATGCTCAGAAGCCAGCCAACCCAGCAATCCTTTATACAGCATGTGTGAAATAAAATTCTGTTTATATTTCGCTGCCGTTGAGACGTTTGCGTCCTCGATACACACGTCCCATGAGGGGAGAAAACAATCTCACTGAATTTAAGGAGGATTCTTCACTGCGATGTTGGAGACAGTTAAAAAATTGAGGGACATAAATTGTTTCATAGAAAGCTATTACTTTTGTTTTATTTTTATAGTCGTTATTAGAAACTTTGGGTTCTGAGTCCTGGATCATTAAAAGGTTATGGTTAAAAAGTCTCAAATTGTCGTTTGAGATGATTGAATAAGGACTTTGCAATTTTTGTACCGATATAAATTGAACCATTTCTATCTTTGTTATTTTTTTATCTAACTAATGTTTTATATATATGTATAATAATGGTTACTTTACGCCATTACATCACTAGGTGCCTACGAGCCCTAGATATAATCATTACATACATGCCTGCATAAGTTTCAGTTTAATCTCAAGCTACAAACGGTACAAGAATACAGTCTGTAATAATTTGCAAATCAAAATGAATATAGTAGTTACATATGCATATGCCGTTAACCACTGTATTCATATAGAAATAGCGTCGATAAAAGCGGAAACGACTACGGCTCTTAAGTTCTTTTTGATTTGAAGTTCCTCTAACTGTTTAAGCAAACACTAAACTAGTGCCAGCTCAGCCATAATATGATCTAGGTTCTAATAAGGGGCTGCATTAAAAGTTATTACGGGTTTCCTGGGCTTTGTATCGGGTTATAAGGAAACTTAGTCTGGGGAGAAATTATACAACGATTGCTTTAAGTAAAAAAATTAAGGAAACTCCACACGAATGTGTATAAATTTATTATCTTCTTAACTTGTATATTTTTACAACGCAGTGGAGGTGTTAGGTACAGAGACAAAAGTTACAATTTATCAAACGTATTTTAAGCCTAAGTCTGTCCGTATAAAATATTTGTTCGCGTGATGGTTTGCATCGCTAGTCTTAACAATAGAACGGCTTTTACGTATTGTTAGAATAAAATGGCATTTTTTTCACGTTTTGTTTGTGAGGACATGTATAGTCACTCACTTATGCTCACGGTGTTAAAAAAATTTTCTACTTGTCGATGTCGTGTAATGGTTGTATTAAGATTTTGTATACCAAACTATAATTGTACACTTTTCATGTATGGGCTCCCACCCAATTATAAGATTCATTTCGATACCGCTGTAGTTAACTATAAATCGCGCGCGGGGCGCGGGGCTCCAGGTAGCGCGGAACCGCGCGTTTAAATAAATAAATAAATATTATAGGACATTATTACACAAATTGACTAAGTCCCACAGTAAGCTCAATAAGGCTTGTATTGAGGGTACTTAGACAACGATATATATAATATATATAAATACTTAAATACATAGAAAACACCCATGACTCAGGAACAAATATCCATGCTCATCACACGAATAAATGCCCTTACCAGGATTTGAACCCAGGACCATCGGCTTCATAGGCAGGGTCACTACCCACTAGGCCAGACTGGTGTCGCTGTCGCTGTAGTTAACTAAAATTCGTTATTAAGGTTTTATAGTAAATAAAGTATTATTTTAGATAAGAAGAAAAGCTCTCTATTATATCACGATTGTATAAAATACTATTTACTCAGTAGTTATGATGAGGGACAAGCATTTGTTGTCTATACAGGAAAATTTTATTAACCTTTAGATTATTATATGAAAAAAAAAAAATTTTTTTTGTTATGCCTAATTTCTCTAGTAACAGTGCGTTCCGCTCTGCTTATTGTACGTTGGAATAAACGTGCGGGCATGTTATTGATAATATAATTTAGAACAAGATTAATGCGCTCAATATCGTGCTTGTTAATATCTGTCTATGAGCCTACATTGTGTAAGTAATCGATCGATCACCAGGCAACTCGCCGAGGCGGTACGAAGGTAATGAGTTTTTCGTAATTTTTTTATTATTTAAACTGTCGTGAGTATTACTAACACTAAGCTAATAATACGGCTTAACTCATTTATTTCAGTCACTCGCGCGACTTGTTTCGGAAGCACGTCGCACTATCTCCGATTTGACAAGGCGAGGTTACTGGTACGAGAAAAATGTTATGAACACGTTACGTACCACGTAAAATACTTGAAGCGATAGAGTTTGGGCGGTGCCCTAATTTCAATCGAGATATCTGTAATCCTTGGGCGCAAATCCAATCAGTGTTGTGCACTTACACTCGGGAGCAAAAAAATCGACTCAAGTCACATTTTTTTTCGTTTTTTTTTTCAAATGTTGTGAGCTCGTGTTGTCTATCGTTACAAGTGTTGCGTGACTCAAACCGTACCAACCAATAACGACAGCGCAAGACCACCAACTGGTTATCTCATCGCGCGCCCAGCGCGCTGCGCGGCGTGCAGCAGTACGCGGCGCGTGGCTTTCGTGGACGCTACTCATGCACTGTTAGTGCTTGAAAATGGAGAATATGGAATAGGCTCTCCGAAACAAGTCGCGCGAGTGACTAAATATATGTTTCATTAAAAATACATATTCGTTTTTGATCTGTTATCGCTGACTGTGCTTTTATTTCAACGGGCAACTCATCGAGACAATTCTAACAAACCCAAACACAACTAGGTTGTGTTGATGTCCATCATCAGATCAGCTCGATAGTATGTACCTACATTGCATTGTCACTCAACTTACATATGAACAGTTTGTTATGTTTTTGTTATATGTATGTATGTATGTCACTGTATTGCACATAAACAGGTTAACATAAAAGAGACAAAACAAAACAAAAAAAAATGTCATATACAAAGGCGAATTTATCTCTAAAAGGAATCTCTTCCAGCTAACATTTGAGAAAATGCGAAAGGATCAAACACTAACAGGTGAAAGACAATTTTTTTTTATGATATCTACTACAGAATGGAGTATAGAGACAAACCTTACTGGTTTATTGGTAAATAAGTTAAGATATACTTTTTGTAATTACCTGAATAAATAAATAAATATGTCTGTCAAGTTTCAGTTCAATCGAATAATGGGAAGTGGGTCTAATTTAGCTTGCAAGATTTGACCCGAACAAGCATATTACAAATAAACTTTGCGAGATAAATAAAAACTTGTATTAAAGAAACAGACGAATATGAATTATGTCCATAAAAAATGTCCTGACCAAGGAACCACATGTAACTTCCGTAATCGAATATAACACGTGTTTCAACCATTATTCCTCGAAAATTAACTTAATTTAAACTTTTACACTCGCCGGCACGAACATCCAGCGAATACTTACTAGTAAAAGTTTCATCAGTAGTTTTCAGACTTCATGATAACGTACCTAATAAACGTAGGTACTTATCTTTGCGATTACCCGGAGATGATTGACTCGTTACTCGTTAGCGAGAGCGTAAACGATTTATATGGAGATTTTGTAGTGTAAAATTTTAAACTCGGACCGTGACTACCATGAGCCACGTACGTTTTTACTATACACGCTAACGTAGGTAACGTTACTCGTGTAGTTTTTGATACGTCACGGAGTGACGTGCGTAACTTCACACCAAGAAGAGCGTCGCGGATGTCGCGGTACTGTGATAATTCTACCGTGACAAATTAAGGATCTTGCAAACTATTTCAAATTTATAACAAGGTTAGAGAAACTTCAACAATTTAATGGTCTTCCATTGAATTGGAAAATTGTTGAGAAATAATACAATAAGCTGGTTCAATGTGAGAACGTCGAGGGAAAATAATCATTGCAATTAGAACATAGTTTCACATAAATCGAATTCTGATTAGCTTTGTTTGAAATTGTGTTAATATATTGCCTTATTCTTAAGTAGTCAACTGTAATTGCTCTTTTGTCTCTCTTGTAGTAGTACATATGATTTGTGCCATTTTAGGTGAGGACCTTATTCAGCGACTAATTTAAAAACTTTGCAGGGACGTGACCCGTTGGCTACCGTAATAACCTGCAGAAATTTGTATTATATACCATTGAATATAGCTAAGCTATCAAACGTTAACATGACAAATATCGGCTTCTTAGCTTTATCAGAAGTGTTAAATATAGTGTGTAGGTACAGTCAGCATCAAAAGTAGCGGATGAAACAACGCGCCAAAAGTATCTTAAATTCCGTTTAACTTTTTCAAATGTAGATAATTTTCTAAAATACGCGTTCAAAAATATATCTTTTGTAGTCTTAGTTGTTCTATATTAAAAACATCATTTTTTGTTAAGCTGTTACAGAATGGTAGATACTTTTGAAGCGTTATTTGATCCGCTACTTTTGATGCTGACTGTACTACCAGGGTAACCTAGTCACTTTTATGAGATACCCATGCGGCATGTTAATTTTTGAATACGGTTTTTACTACACGTGTCATGCCATCGTAGCAAAGCGCTACGACGATTACCGCCACAAAACAGAAAAAATCTGCTACGCGCTACATCAGGATCAGGATGTACCGAAACAAAACAAGGTGCATCCGAAGCAAAAAAAGGCAGCAAAGATTATTTTGCTTGCTATTTAAGTTATTCAACCACACTCCCATTTCCTTCTCTATAAGTTTTCAAAGCTCAAAATCTACTTGGTTAAATAAACATTAAATAAGAATGAATGAAGAAGATAAATCACAAAACTAACACATGTTATAGAATAAAATCAGTGCTCTAATTCTAAAAACCCGTTATACCCAAATCATAAATCAAACCTAAAAAATACGTAATAATTTAAGATTAGATCTTGGACCCAATTCAACTTTAACAGAAGGCGAGACGAGGAATGTTACGATGGAACATTAGAGTATATGGCGATACCTCAAATTTCATAATTTTACAGTATTGTTTTAACTTTATGAGTCTCTTTGTTGGTTTATTTTGTATCAGTGCGGAATCGAAGCCGCGAACGTTGACGAAAACATTTTATTTAAGTTGTCACAGAAACGTTAATTAACGCACGAGTGACTGACGTGTGTTTAATTAAAATATGGGAAACATAATTTAATTAAAACTCTTCAAATGGTAGGTACATTTCCAAAATTAATAGAGTGCAATTGGTTAGCTCTTAACTCTGTAATTGAATGCAAAGTGCTTAGAAAGGGTTTTTGTTTATTGGTGCGTTCGAGCTTCGCGTTTATTTGTTTGTTTAAATTCAATTTGATTTCTCCCGTCGAATTTCGTGCTGTTAGTAGATCAGGAATAATGCCATTCCGGAAAACAATTAGACAGTCCCCGGTTGCTTAAATACGCCATCTCCTCAAATCCTCTTGATGGTCTAGATAATTAATCGATTTCTGGTCATTGGGTCATGTTTTAGCAGTTCCGATACAAAATGCAGCATGCATCATGTACCCGACACTTTGTATATTTTTTGAATATTTTAATTGATTAAATTGTAAGAGAATTAAACAACCGTAATTTATCATCCTTTTTACGTCTTTTAGGAAACGGAGTAAGGCGTAGCCGAAGGCGTAAATCTAAAGAAGACGCCACGAACATTTTTTGACGGATTATAATGTAACATTGCATATACAATTCATTTCCTATCAATTTAAAATGGAAGCAAGAATGAATTGTAGAACATCTTTGAAATGAATAAGTAGGCGGAGCTCAAAAGACAAAGTGGGAGAATAAAGTTTACTGACAACTTCGTGCACGAGTTACTCTCTGAATGAAGATGGATGGGGCACGATTGCAAAGTAATCTACAAAAGTATTACCTAAAGTTAAATTATGTATAGATTCACAAGCTTCGAATCATAAAGGAAACCGCAATTAAATATGTTAATCAACTATGTTACTACTTAATGAGGAACTGATTGATAAGAAACTCATCACAAATTTAATTGAAATTGAATTGAATTTGATTGTATAAGTACTATCGGGGACATTCGCGGTGAACCAGTTCAGAACATTTTTGCCTTGAATTTTACGAGCGAACTATACTCCGACCCCATAGAGATAAGAGAGAGAGAGAGAGAGAGAGAGAGAGAGAATTACGATGCATTTAGAATTCTTTGCATTATCACGTACATGGCGTCGCGTCCTAGGCGACTCACACTCCGACAGACCGATCTACCGCGGTGGCACTGCCACCGTGGCAGTTAGCTGAACAACATATCAATCGTCCCGCACGCCTGTTTTGTACCGAGCGTGTTTTTAACAAATGAGAATGCGTTGTTAAATCTGCTCGGAGAAGATTGCCAGGTCAGTGTGTAATTGGCGTTATTGGTTACATGTTAGCGATCATTTAATCCCAACATGTTAATAGCAAAAGTGAAAATAGTGACAAGGTCTGGTTCGTATTTATGACACTATTTATCGACATCCATTAAACAGTCTGAACCAAAACTACAAGTATGACTGCGCTTAAAATGAAGTGTACGAAGTGATGCGCTAAATTAAATCTTTCGCTCAGTAGTATACTAAAGCTATGTCGTTAATGGCAGCACGATAAACTCCTCCAGGATATTGAACAAACAGAGAGCGTGCAGAGCGTTTATAGACAATTTACTGGGTGTCTTTGACAACTCAAACTTAGCTATGACAGTCAATTCCACACAAATAGCTCGCTGGTAAAATAGTTATTTACTTTTTTAGTTTTGTTGCAGCCAAATAAATAACATTCTCGTTTATACAGTGAGTGACATGTTCCTAGTATCGAATAGAATCGACAGAGTTCACGTTGTTGCACACAAGCTGTTTTTTTGCTCCATAAGCTGTAATTAAAAGCTTGTCTTCAATTTTATTAGTATTATATTCAAGGGGTGCATATTTTGTTATTCCTTTTTGAAGCACGAGATAAATAAATAAATATTGGACGTGATTACACAAATCATTATTATTATTAAACAATAGTGCTGTTCGTTAAGTAGGCTGTGTCAAACGAGTTGGGAATGCTGGTATACGTAATTTCTCGTTTGCGTACAGTTTGAAAACGTAAACACGCTTTATTATTCATTCCAAATGAGCGTCGTTAATTCGGAACTGTGAACAGACATATAATTTTACATTTATCTCCTATCAGGTTCTTGTACTTACGTGTGGAATAGGTTTTGCAAATTGAATCTAAATGTATGGGAAGATCCGTGCATCCAGATCCGAATAATTTCATATATTGCAAACCCTAGCGTGGAAGGTTACAAGCGGTATTTAACTACGGACTTTATCAATATAATCATCATCTTCAACAACATCAACATTTAATAGGTACCGATATAACGTGAGTATCCTTATAGAGTTCTTACGATGAAACTACTTAGGTTACTTACAAGATTTCCTCTTATACATATATATAGCATAGGTACCACATATTGTAAGTACCTATTAGAAACAACACAATCAATTCAATACCGGTGGAATAGTTCTGAGATAATAACGTCAAAAATACAGTCGCATAGTTTTCATGTCTATCTATCTCTATTTTCATAGAAGTCCGTTCAAAAGTACCTAACATATCGGTTACAAGATACATACCTATGCATGTAAATTCTCTCGTTCCTCAGCCCGGCCTCAAGTAGACCTCAATAAAATGGCCGATTTACTTTTTATGGTTGCACCCTACTAACGTCGAGGCAGAACGAATGGGTTTTTTCGTTGGTCAGTGTGCTTTTGTAGCAACGAAGAAAATGTCCAGGGTTCATTTACCACCCGTTCGGTCATAAATGCCGTACAAAACATACATGGAACATGAACTACAGCGTTTGAAGTAAAGTCAAGTTTTAGGTTTAAGATAAATAGGTACGGTCTCTTAAAATATTATTAGTTGATATTTTATGTATTTTCATATTAATAGGGGTTAGGGGCTATAACATCAGTAGATGAATGTTAGTAATATTAATGTCTTTAACAACCTTAGAATGAGTTATATTTCTAGCTACTAGAATAAAGATTTATTCATATTGTAATTTTTATTTCAATTGGAATCCTTCAGAGCAAGCCCTATCATAACGCCTAGTTTTAGAACCGACTTGTATTAATTTAACGTGTGCTAGATTCTTGTATTGCTGCAACTTGTCCACGACAAGCCTAAGCACACAATTTCTGATTGTTTCATTAATTATAAGAGTATTTGTTTGTAGGTGCATTATCTAAGTATCTTTCTATCTTTGGACGTAACATATAATTATTCTCAAGTACAAAGCCTGCACGAAACAAACGTCTCTTTTTGACTCAGTAGTTGACTGGTAGAGAATGCCTTAAGGCATTAAGTTCACCATTTGTACTTAATATTTTATGTGCAATAAAGTATAAATAAAAAATAATTGTAAATATTTCATATTTTTCATTTGGCTTACCAAGATCGAAAATTATTTCGAGAAAAAGTTATATAGAACCCAAAAATATATTTTGGAAGCGGAAATTGATATCACACGGGCGACGCGCCGTTGATGCAATATTGCAACTATAAATGTAAATGGTACATATGTAAACTTGATTTTGTTGGTAAATAAATCATTTTATCTATTTTTATAATTAAAAAAAAAAAAAATATTCCGGTTGTCCGTTTGACAACTTTGGTATTTGACATTATTGATAGTTCATCAATCATCATTGTTAGTTGTTACTATTTATTCTTGTAACTCAAGGTATTATTTAAATACACAAAGTGCTAAAAATATGTATACACTGCCTTAAAGTATAGGCAATAAGGTCGTGTATACATATTTTTGGCACATTGTCCGTGTCGATATCTAATACCTTGACTGTACTTATCATATGTTTAACATGACATGACATAAGTCGCACTCAAAATTATTAAATGTTGTCATTTAGGTATTATGTATAATTACCCTGTAGGACACATTTTAACCATGAATCGATAAGTAATTGAATGTAAAGCATCATTTCAACGAACCAGTAGCTAATAACGGTATACCTACTAAAATTTAATGCCCTTGGTCCCATCGTCCCGGAGCCCTGTTTAATATACTTATATTATGTAATATTGTGATATTAGGCCGGTATCTATTATCACGATAACGTGCATAATGTGTTGATAAGGCCACAATCATGCCTTAATTGCCAATATCTGGATCACCCTCATAGGTATACGTCCCCTTTTAGTCAAAGAGACCGCTTCAAAAAATTTACATTTCTAAATAATTATGAGTTACCAAAATCTAGGTATAAATAAGGTTAAAGCTGAATGCAGAAGACCTGTGCGAAAAAAAACACATATTTACACGGTTCTCATTTTGTGGCAACCTACCTAAATAAATAATAATAGAAAAACATACTTTATGATTATTCTTCTTTATGTATTCTTTTAGCGCGTCGCTTTCCCAACGTTACTGTATTATTTTTTTATAAAACATTGCAATTTTGGTTTTTAGTGTTTGTTAATATTCTTATGCGTTGTCATAAAAATGTAATCATGTCATTTCAAATACTTAAATAGCATAGGTACGGCTACCACTAATTTCACACTGACATATTCGCTAGCGTGTGCGTAACTTACTGCCGACGCATCTTGTTCGTACTCGCATATTAGTGAGATGTATGGAAACTAAGTTACGCAGACGTTAGAGAATATGTCAGTTTGACACAGCTAAGGCAGTCGTGGTAAGGTTACAGGCAACGACTACTGCAATATATTTGTCATTATTACTCTTTATGGTGTGCACTATAATTATATATAAATAATTGATTATATAATCTTTAATAATCTACATGTTCTAAATATATCTACAACATACCGAAAAAAGTAAAAATAAAAAAAAGCAAGGCACCATATTTTTTATTGTGCCTAATTGAAATTTTTACAATTATATTTTATTACATTACTACAAGTTATAATAAAATTAGAAAACTACGTTTACTTTGTTTTTACGTAGTCACAATTATAATACTAGCTCTTGGACTATCCTTAGCAGCCTTTATGGCACTCCAGGCCATTATCACGTATTATTAATTGACACTGGTTGCCTGCATTATGTTGTCGAATGATGCACTAACCAATGTTAACGGCGACTTGGAAGCTGTATACCAAGGAAATACATAGTGGAACGAAATTTACGAGCGAATACTAAAACTAAGAGTCCAATTTTGGTCTTAATTTCTTATTCTGAAACTGTTATGACTTAATCTGTCAGCTGTCAACTTCATTCAGAAAAGTCACTGTTGTCCAATCCATAACAGTTTTAGAACAAGTAATTAAAATCAGAATCGGTCTCCAAGATATTTTTTTTTTCTAAAGCGGAGTTTAATAGAAATTGCTAATAATGTAAATAAACCAATTTACCTTCATTTTGTCGTAATCTTGCACTTTTTGTGGACAGCCATGGTTTTATCAACACATCCTTAAATATTGTAGTTATATCAATTACTAGTAATAATTACAATAAAAACTAACTTATCTATTGATAACCGATGATGAGGCTTTCTTGAGTGCAGCCTACAATCGGTATTGGATATGGTCACATCACTATAGCATGGCAAGGACTGACAGATGAGCATCGCTGCAATGGCGGCACCGTAGTGGAGTTTCCCAAGTTATGTCTGTTTTTATTGTATTAAATCCTTTATTTGATGATGACTGGTGTATTTAGTTTAACACTATAAAATAAAACTAAACTAAAACAAATACCAGTTAAAATATATGTTAATTATTCATATTTCAATGAAAACAACCATCGTAATTTTTTTTCCTACATTGACCTTATGTGCCGAACACAACTGTGTGTCAATATCACTGAAACGGTTAACATGATTAATGTTCAAGGAGGACGGTTTAGTGAACGAATATTTAGTAGTTTAGCTAATAAGTAAAAACTAATTTTAATAATTGAGAGACTTGAGACCCATCACTCATCTGTATCCCGTTTACCGATACTGTAATAAAATATTTTTATATGTTTTTTATGACTTTTTAAATCAGATACCAGTAATTTGCAATACCATATCCAGAGCGTATATTAATAGTGTAATTGGCCTAAATTAGCATCAGCTTATCGTTGGGAATATTAATAATGTTAATGACCAATTAGTGGTACATGAACGAACAAACTGCATTTAATAGTGTTCACAATTTACCAAAATGTGTTTTGGGGTTTGTTATTGTGACAAATTTATTAGAATACAAAGATACAATTGAAGAAGTGAGTGGGTGTATGTCATATTTTTCAGATTTTGATTCAATGGAATAAATATGGAGTTGGAGCTATTATGAATAGCTTTATAGCAAATTTCATGTGTTTAGCCAAAAAGCTAGTCTCCGTATTAGCCCATGGAATTGGTACATTTTAACTAACATCAAATGAGGTAGTTCTGTTTTTTTTAATATGTCGGTAGTGATGAAATGGTAATAACCAATCCAAGTTTTCCATCTCGAAAGCCCTTGGGATCATTGTAAACTATATGAAATCCATTAAATTTAAGGATTTTTTCAGTTCTTGTAATTTTTTTCCATTAAGAACCGGAGTTAAGGCAAAAGTCACTATGAACACTTTTAAGATGATGATATTTGCAATGAATTGACTATAATTGAGTCTTAGTAAGCCAAATATTTTCTAAGATACGGCTTTTCAAAGGTTTGCAAAAATTTTGAACTAACTGTAACTGCAAAAAAAGGTTGTACCAGCTGTTGTGGTAAGTAAGTAAGTAAATATTCTTTATTGTGCACCATACAGTTAAAAAGAGACAGAAAATGCAAAAAACACGTAGAAGTTAGGTAACAACAGGCGGTCTTATCGCTAAGAAGCGATTTCTTCCAGACAACCTTTGGGTAGCAGGAAACTATGAACTTACAACATTGAACGGGTAGTGCGAATATACATATAATTCAACAAAATGAAGACGCAAACAATATAATACATACCTACATACTAATAAAATAAATACATATATACATACATGCATTATATATTATACAATCATAAATAAAGGCAAGTTAAGGCAGCGAAAGGTAATGAGTCTTCAAAAGATTTTTGAAAACGGGAAGGGATTTAGCACGTCTAATGTCTAATGGCAAAGCATTCCACAACCGAACGGCCTTTCGACTGGCCTGATTAGGTTGACGAAGAAATGCTACCACACACTCTGGCCCCAAATTGCTGATTCAGAGGACCAGCCTGATTCATCAAATATATACAAGAGATACGAACGTTGTAACAATTTCCCTCGCTATACTGTATATTATACACACAATGATCCGAAGGGCTTTCGAGGTGGAAAACTTGGATTTGTCATTACTATTTCATCACTACCAATATGTACGCTGTGTCATCTTATCTTTGTGTTAACTTACCTCGGTCTCCCCTACTGTTGAAATGTACCAGCTATAGTCATGTGTATACGTCTTGGAAATACAGGCATGCAAAGACGCAAATTGCATGCAAATTTAACTAGCAAATGTATTCACTGTATGTTAGTAACTTCTACATGCCGTTTACTAGCATTCAAGCTACTTGTCTCTTTTACAGGCATGTGTATTCCCACCATTAGTTTCATTTAATTACATATTATTATTGTGAAATATTAGTATGAAGTATATTTTCAGAATTATTGAGGTGAAATGTTATTAAAACCCGCGCGATCGCCAAATCTTACCTCGCAAATTTCGCGCGGCGCGCAACATATTTTGTTCCTTTCTAATTGCCTGGCTTTACGTCCCCACTTAAATTAAATATTTCCGAGGTATTATTTTAATAAGTCGCACATTCGTCGTCTTTTGAAAGACATCGTAATTTAATACACAGGTTTCTCGTTAAGCGTGTTTTCATTCAAATCAATGAATCTGTTCTATTATTTACAACAATGTCATTTCAGTCTCAATGTAGGTGGCTTGAGGAAAAATTCTCAGGAGTAATGTCTTGTAAGAGATTAACAAAGTTTCTTTGCGTAGGTAACTTAGTTTTAGTTTACAGTCAATAAAACTCTGTTTGTTAATAATATTATTACTTATAAGAACTTTGATTTGAGTAGTTATCCCATCAAAAACATAAATGTGAAATGGGAGTCAAGTTCAATATGAAGTATGAGTATATGCGTTGTTGTTGACTCCTCCGACAAAAGTATTGAGATCATGGGTGCCAAGTTCTGTGTAGAAAATCATTTATACAGTGCGTTTATTTTACTTGGGATGTAATTCAAGTTCAAAATGTGACTTGGCTATTTATTACTAACAAAGCAAATTTGTGAAAAACAACAAACGTCAATATAAAAAAAAAACATGTAGGTACGTAAAAACTAGCCAAGTCAAATCTTGAACTTGAATTCCATCCCAAGTAGAATAAATATATTGTAAAAAAGATTTTACACAATTAATATAACTAATATTCATATCTTCATAGCTACAATATTTTTTTGTTTACAATAACAATATACATAATGGATATATACAGAGGATTACTATAATTAGCTTATATCTAAAATAGGCCCTCGAGGCATTGTACCAAGGATGCCAGCGGCATTTCCTCGTTGTATCGCAATACTGATACGTTGTGCGAGGTAGCCGCCAGCTCTTCGGTCACCAGTTACGTCAACCAGACGTTTCGCGATTTCTCTACGCGCTGGGACCCCACCCCATGGACCTAGAATTTCAACGCCAATTGGTACAAAATGGTACTCTCTACCGAGGCTCTTCGTAGTTTAGTATATCACATTATAATAGACAACTCACCAAAATATGTATTATTATGTTAAAAATATATAGTCACGAAACTTGCGGTCACGGCAAGATGTACTAACTGTACTTATAAAGGCACAGTAGTTTCTGTTTATAATTCGTTAGCCTAACTTCTATATTATTTACGGTTCAGAAAACGGAGTTTTTAAAAAATCATACAGCTTTTTTGAACTACAATACGGCTGCCATAAATATAATTAGCAATCTTGAGGCTTGAGGCTCGAGGGACTGTATTGATTCGAATTCTGTGGTTATTAATTTTGCTCAATAGCAAAAATCACGAACATAAGTCTAAAATACAATTTAATAATTTGTAAGAAATTATGTACAAAAGCTAGAAATGTGAAGATTGCTTCTATAAATCGGCAATATAATGTTTGAGGGAATGTGTCGATAACTTTTTATTTAAATTTTTTTCTATGCGTTTAATACAAAACAAAAAAAACATGATATCTGCGCTCCTAGGCACGTACTTCCATCTCGCGTACGCTTATACTCATTGAGAGAAGAACACGACCTTAGTGGGCCTTAATCCAAAAAATGTTATTTAACAGGTATCAACAGTTTAACAAAAAAACAGTATAGAGATAAGGAGGCCGGTACTGATTCAACAATATGTTACAGCTCTTGTTTTGATATGACCTAGTCAATAGCTCACGCTAACTGCGAGCGAAATGGCGTTAAAAGTCATGTAATTTGTCACGTGTTTTGTTGTTATTTGTCCCGCTGGCAAGTCGGTTTAGAGCAAATTAATAAATCAGAATCGGCCACAAGAATCGTATAATTGAATGTGTGGCCTTCTTCTGGCCACGGCGGCGCATCTATACCTACCGCGCCCCGATTTAAAATTTTATTTAACTTAGTAAGTATAGAGACTGAAAACTCATTTCAAAGTGAATAAAGTTATTTGCTCAGGTGAAAACTCCGTACCTATTCCATTAGAGTTCTATAAAGCATCCTTATATTTTTCTTAGTCGAAACAAAAACCTTTTGAAGCGAGTAGAGAAACTCGCTTCAGATTAAATGCTTGCAAAGCTAAAATATTTTGCCTATTTATTTGCATATTTTGAGCGTCGAACTTAAAGTCTAAGCTCTTTATTTTTCATCATATTAAGTTGTTTATTTTTATTTTGACTTCAGCCAATCACTATTGGAGTAAGTATAACATGATTTACTTATACATTAACTTGTCATCAAAAAAACCTCGAGGTCGGAGATAATATATTCAACATACTTAAGAGTACATTAGTATAATAAAGTGTATGTACATAATATATGGAATAACCTTTTGATTTATTGGTACCTGAACTCGGTCCACATATAATGGAATAGAATAGAATTACTTTTGTTCGTAAACACAAACAAGACAAATTACATGAGGATTATGTTTATTTAACCTTTAAATGGGGGTATCCGTTACGGAAACGTTGTGTGCTAATATTTTGTTTGTAAAGAAAATGGGTAATTTATATTGTGAATTAATTAATTACCGTGAAAGAAACCCCTACATTGCTTTTGCTAATAAAGTAACACGATAGTTTAGATCACAGAATAAATACACGAAGAATATATGTTTATCACTCGAAATTAATAAAAACACCCAAACGAACGAACGAAATATGTTAGCGCTGTGGCAAGACCGCTAGTTTTGTCTACAGCCAATGATTGATGAAGATGCGGCTCCAATCTGCCAACATAGACGACAGAACGGCGGCCAACCAGAGAGCGCGATGCCAGCGCGCCGGATGCGACACATCGACGTGCAGCGTGACCCGAGCATCGACCTCTTGCATTTTAACCACTGAACTGAACGCGCGTATCCTAGACAAAGAACCTATCAGTTGTAACTTGTAATACACCATTAAAACAATGGTACTACTTTAAATATATTGTTTTTTATTTAAATAACGTGCTAACAGGTGCGGTATGTTAGGGTCGGCAACACGCATGTAAGTGTATGGAATTGCAGGCGTCCATAGGCTACGGAGACTGCTTGCCATGAAACGGGCCGTATGCTTGTTTGCCATCGACGTAATATAAAAAAATGACGTGTTTAGGGTCCCGTAGCCAAAATAAAACGGAACCATTATAGTTTCGTCAGGTCCGTCTATACGTCCGTCCGTCAGTCTATCCGTATGTCACAGTCATTTTACTAGAATACTATAAAGCTATATTTTAACGTGATTTGTAACGTAGATGTATTTTGTGAGCCGTTACTTAGTTTAGAAGTTTGTCTACAAAAATATATTTTAGAGGAGGCACCCCGTACCTACGTGTAACTAAAAATGAAAAATAAAGTAACACTAACGTGTGACACATCGTTCGATATGTAAAAAAAATGGTTGCCTGTAAAGTCGGTTTACGGAAGATAATTTTGCGTGATAACGTCATAAGAAAACATTGATGAAAAATTGCATACTTTTATTTATGAATTGAATTGAATTATTATCACTGAATTCTCATTATTTTGTATAATACAAAGCAGGAGTTACCGTGGAGATCTGTCCACAACGTGGCCGTTACGTTACCATGGAGATCTGTCCACAACGTGACACTTTTTCGTGCATGCTACCGAGGATCAAATTATAAGACGTTATCACGTCAAAAAATCATTAAGATAGATAGAGCGTATTTTGAATCCGTAAATACTTTTGGAAATAAGCAAACTGCAAACTGTATCAGAGTCTGTGAGTGAACCTTCTGTAGTTATTTGTTCTACTGTTCTGGTTTCATAAAGCGGCCAACAAAAGAAAAATGAAGCTGTCGCAGTAAAGAGAAAACTTCAGATTAAAACATGACATTTTAGTAAAATACTGAAAGTACTTAGTTTATAGCTTGTCCATGACAGATCTGTACCCCTAGTGTAAATAAATTCGATTTCCAAACGTGACGTACGCGTTTGCGTTTAGTCTCATTTTGTATTGGATTTCGAAAGAGCGCGCCAAGCGGGACGTTTTGGAACCTCAAAATCCTATACAAAATGAAACTTAACGCAAACGCGTTCGTCACGTTATGATGTCGATCAAAGTTACACTAGGGGTACTGTACCCCTAGTGTAAATAAATTCGATTTCCAAACGTGACGTACGCGTTTGCGTTTAGTCTCATTTTGTATTGGATTTCGAAAGAGCGCGCCAAGCGGGACGTTTTGGAAACTCAAAATCCTATACAAAATGAGACTTAACGCAAACGCGTTCGTCACGTTATGATGTCGATCAAAGTTACACTAGGGGTACTGAATACTTATACAATATAGAAATTAAATAAAAATAAAAATTAATTGAAGCTGGAGAGAAAATAGAATTTGTTGTTCGTTGAATTACGAAATATATATTTAATTGTTTTTCGCCTTATAAATTTCGTCTGTTAAAGAAAAATAAACTTTTCTACCATTTCTTTGGAGTAAAATGTAAATTTTAGATACCTCACCAATATCCATCAATTCAATATCAATCTTCATATAATCTTGTTTTAACGCAAAAGTGATGAATATTCAACGAAAATAGGTACAAATAATTCTCTGTGCCGATTGGGTACATTATTCTTACAATCTTTTGCCTTATTCTTTGCTTATCAAACCACTTAAGACAATAAATTTATTTTCTAGAAAGTCTAGAAACAATATTACAAAGCCTCTTCAAGCTGGCTTCGTTAACTATCGAGGTCGACCTGGATTTTACTAACCAGTGAACTGTAATGCAATTAGGTGTCCGATAATTACTTTATTGGCGAAACTCGGATTCCGGTCACGTGCTGAGGAATGGCGAAATTACTCGCGGGAATCCGGGGAATTCCCGCCGAAGGTTCTGAGGTAACAGGGCGAAAGGAGCAGAAGTTGAGGTTTGAGAATCTTCTGTATGTGAGCAGTAGTTGATATGTTGTTTGCCCGCTGATATGACAATTTAAAAAAAAATACAAAACATGCAAAATGTTTAAAATTAAAATCGTTCCTACACACATACACATACATCATACATACATATATATATACATTTGTTTTTAGCATGCCTGTTGGTCAAATATAGCGACACCATTCATTTTAAGATTCATCACTGTATGTGTATGTACTACCTTGAATTGAATTGAATTAACTAACTTTTTTTGACGAAGTGGGAATGTCCCAGCGATACCTGGGCCAATCCACCAGACAGCGATCAGTCGGTCGACCTAAAAACGCCCTCTTGACAAGCCCTATTCAAAATTATTTTTACTATTTTATTCCAATAAATTATGATAAACTATGAATAATTAACAAAAATTAGCAAAGGTCATTGCTGTGTCATTAGGTTAATGCTAAGTATTGGAATATTGAGGAATTTACTTTTAAACATGATAATAAAATTTTATAATAGAATAGTTATTATATTTTACTAGTTTTTTATTCTAAGTAGTTTTGATACCATGTTGCTTCCGTTTATATTTTCTTAATTTATTAATACATGCTGTATTTACACAGTATTCGGACTTAAGACTACGGGACTTGAGGTCCTTCTCCGAACGCAGCTCGCTGAGCACCGAGCGGACGGCCGTGCGTCCCAGGCACGCATTGCGGATATCATTGTTTTTGAATTTTCATTTTTAGTTAGTTTAAACAAATAATAGTAATCGATTAGTTCGATTATAAATACCTCTAAAGTTATGCATTTTCAGAAGCAATTTTCATGTTTGCTTTTGTGCAAAAATAAGTAACATTTTTTTATTGGTGCTTTTTAAAGATTTGGAATCGATTAAGTTACTAGATAAAGGCATCAACACTGTAATCTACGATTTTTACAAAACTACTGGCTCATCGGTAAGGGCATTTATTGGTGTGTACGTGAGTCATGGGTTTTGTAGGGTACGGAACCCTATTACTACCAAAGGGTCTGTCACCAGGCTGTATCTCATGAACCGTGATAGTTAGACAGTTGAAATTTTCACACATGATGTATTTCTATTACCGCTATAACAAAAAATACTAAAAAACAGAATAAAATAAATATTTAAGGGGCCTCCCATACTAGAAACGATTTTTTTTGCCGTTTTTTTTGATAATGGTACGGAACCTTTCGTGCGCGAGTCCCACTCGCACTTGGCCGGTTTTTCTATCTATTTAAGTATTTACCCGTAATACAAGCCTTCCTGAGCTTACTGCGGGACTAAGTCAATCTGTGTAAGAATGTCCTATAATCATTATTTATTATTATTATTTGTCTGTCTTACCATATCTCGGGACCATGGGGTCCCGGACCTTTGGGAGGCATGCGTGGGGCCGAAGCCAACAGCGCAGAGGCCCTTTAAGACAAATTAATCTACAAGCAAGGGATACACGTGGCGGATACCATCTCCGAGCGCACAATATGATACATCCGGAGATGGTCCCCGCCAGGTGCAAAGACTATTGCAGTGCAGCACTTTTGTGCTGCGATGGGATCTAAGGTCATAAGGCTATTGATTTGAAAGTTGGATGGACTGGATAATAGGCTAGGCCAAATAAAAGGGCCCTCTGGAATAGGGGTCCGCGGTGTCGCCACTCACCGTCAGCTCGCCACAAGCTGCCCCCGCGGGTTTATTATTATTATTATTATCACCCACTGTACCTTAACATTAGTCGGGTGGTTTGTTATATCTGTGATTAGATTTTCCTCTAATCCCATTTTGTCACGATTGAGTTTTGTCACATGCGGTATATTATGACAGTATTTTGTCCTGGTTATAGTCAACGCAGTATGAACGCTTGTAACTCCAGTGGTATTACAAGCACGTTACCGGCGCTTTATCGGCCACAAGATTATAAGTCTCCCACCAGGTGAAGCTCCATACCGTGTCTACTGTTGTCCTTTGTACTGTAGTAGATACGTCGTCCTAGCAGCACTTATTACAGCCTCATTGTGATCTTTATTTCGCGCTACGGCGGGCAACTTGACTGCCAGGAACGCTAGGCGGCTGGGTAATGACCTTTTTGTTACAAATTAATGCTCTGAAAGTGCTGTAGTGGATATAATTGAGGTGTGCCCTTGAGACATGGAGAGGGATATAATTATATTTTATGAAAACTTTGACAGCCCTTATTCGAGTTAAGGTCGACCACGCCAGGAATTAACATTTATGTTACGCAATGACGTATCTTATGCGTTACGTTAAACATACAGTGAAGTCTTTTGGGGCTTAGCCAAGCTGACAAGCCTTGATAGAAAACGTCAATCGGAACTTAAATAATGTATGGAAATAGTCACACGACTTTTCATAGCATCGATCATGCTTTTTAAGGTTCCGTAGCCAAATGGCAAAAAACGGAACCCTTATAGATTCGTCATGTCCGTCTGTCTGTCCGATTATTTTTAATAAATAGATTATGATAATTGTTAAATAAATTAAATAAATAATAAATAAATTATAGGACATTATTGCACAAATTGACTAAGTCCCACAGTAAGCTCAATAAGGCTTGTGTTGTAGATATCTCGAGAACGATATATGTATATATATAATATAATTATAAATACTTAAATAAATAGAAAACACCCATGACTCAGAAACAAATCACACAAATAAATGGACACAAATAAAAACACAGTCGTTGTGGCCGAAATCGGTCAGGAGTCATCATCATCAAATGCTCTTACCAGGATTTGAACCCGGGACCATCGGTTTCATAGGCAGGGTCACTACTCACTACCCACTAGGCCAGACCGGTCGTCCAAAGTATAAAGTAAGTATAAGTGCCGATACTTTGTGTATGGCATTTGTCGAGGTAAGATTGTGATCTTAGCTAGGCCCCCTGGATATACATTTCCTCGTAGTTCTCCCCCGTAGGGTTTGCAATCCGGATCCGAAATGTGTAGTATATGTTAATTATCCGGATCTGGATCTGGATCCACGGATATTCTTGTTAATATCAAGACAGGAAAATGAGGACTACGTTTGTATGAAACGGTGATTTCGCGCGGATCCGCTGCTTTCGTCTTAATTTCAATAATTGACATTTGGTGCTTACCTTTCGGTATATTCGGTGTTCGGTGTTATTGGTATTCGGTGTTTATTACATTTATGGCTGGCCACTAACCCCCTTATGCATAAATGTCTACTAAAGTTACGATGCCGCTAATAATCGTTTGTCTCTTCCGACGTATTGGTATGGTGGAAAGGGACAAACGATTATTAGCGGCATCGTAACTTTAGTACACGTTTATGAATAAGGGGGTTAGGGAATCATTTTAAGCACTTTTTCCTGCATAGACTACACTTTGTTACGTTATCCTTGAGGGATTTGCCGAATTAATAAACTTAATTAAAGTAATAATAATATAGTTTTTGTTGAAGTTTGAAACTACTTAATAAATTAGTTTATTAGTCCTTTCCAGTTTCGGAACATTTACTATTCCCAAAGGAAATCTCTGTATCTGAATTTAAAGACTAAGCATAACTTTATTAACTGGATGGAGGGTTAACCCAAAATAATTCAATTTTACAATATTAGTAGGTACGTTGTGTAAGTATTCAGTAAATGTGAACGTCATTTGTTTTCTTAATCAGTTACTAATTATAGATCGTGTCATTCACGAAGACGCGTGCCTTGACTCGTATTGTCATGTTATTAAAGGTTAAATTTGACAAATCTGCGCGTCATCGTGGATGATACGAACTATATATCTACAATCTACTATACTCCAGTGATCGAAATAGGTAGTGCCATTTCGGGTAACAATGGTAACAGTGGCAGCACCTATAGAGACTTTTGTTCATGACATATAAAACTAATCTATAAAAATTCCAGGGCATTTAACTGAAACCGAATTTATCATACGTTACGCCCGCGGTTCTTTAAAACATTTTTTAAACCATACACAAACTTGAAAATGTTCATATCAAATCTCGGGGTTAAAAACTATATCCATACTAAGCTTACGCACCGAAGTCCCGCGAAATGGCACTACCAATCCCGATCATGCTTATCTCAGACAGTTAGTAAAAAATTGAGTAGTGACTTTCGAATACGGTCACGGTATTTAATTGTTTAACTATTTAGGGTTCAAGCTAATTTGGTAGTTTAATACTTACGATTTACACGGTTACGGTACGGTAACTGTACTAGGTAGTCTAGACCTGAATTTCGGGACTAAATATGGTTGTACATTAGATTTTTTTTATACTACGACGGTGGCAATCAAGCATACGGCCCGCCTGATGGTAAGCAGTCTTCGTAGCCTATCTTGTCCGCATGTAACTCCAGAGGAGTTACATGCGCGTTGCCGACCCTAAACCCGCCGCCCTCGTTGAGCTCTGGCAACCTTACTCACCGGCAGGAACACAACACTATGAGTAGGGACTAGTGTTATTTGGCTGCTGTTTTCTGTAAGGTGGAGGTACTTCCCCAGTTGGGCTCTGCTCTAGATCTGGAATGACATCCTCTGGTTGTGCCCTACCACACAAAGCGAGATGACACTTACAATGCCCATACCTCTCTTTTGGACGTAGTTTAAAGACGTACCCGTACATTTTTACTTACTAAGCGTAATAGAAATAAATCAGCCTCATACGAGTACAGCTAAGTCTTCCACCAGACCGTAGCTGACAATAACAACTTCTTACTAACTGCCTCAGTTAAACGGTATACTCGTACCTATAGAAGGTACCTATGTTATGGAACCTGGCAATAATTTATCTTAGATTCAAAATTAGATGTACTAATATATGCCGGATATGGCGGATGCCGGTAGAGGGGCGTGGGCAAGCAGGCCCAGGCGGAGATGGCGTGATGACTTGGACAGCTTCCTTAATAGCTGGCCAGGAAACACAAAATCGAGAGTCGTGGGAATTAAGGGGAGAAGGCCCTTGCCCAGCAGTGGGACAATCTAATTTAATATACCTTCATATTGTATGTACCTAACTGATTTATCGATAAACATTTTAATTGTGATACCGTGTTAACACTTAAATGGTCACCCTACGAAAGCACCGGCTTTTAAAAGCAAAACTATTCGTTTTTCGTCGATTTAAGACTAATTAAGGGAAGTTTGAAAGATATTTTTTATATAAATGTTTGTTTTTGTTTTTCAAAAGCCAACATTGCCGGCTTGACCAGTCCCTTTAAATGTCCCATGAGACGGGCATTGCCAAAAATAGCATAAACTTAGATTATCATCAAAATGAACAAAATAGTGTGCATTTTTTTGCGATCCATTTACTGTTCTACCTCCTCGAAACAATATTTTTCGAAATAAAAAGTGTTCCATAACATTAAATGCATGGTTGGTTAATAAATGTATATTTTGCCATTATATATTCCATTTTAATACATAACAGTGATTTTAACATTTGTTTTTGATGTATAATATTTTATTTGTTCGCCACTCCGACGGTTTATTATAAAGCGTAGGTACTTAAAACTACCACACGAAGCAAAAACTAACTTTGCTTTCTTGTTGTTGTTGCACAATCAACTGGTAATTGCTGTCATTAGACGAGTTATGTTTGAAAAGTTCTCCCCGATTGTGGCTGCTGTCTAGTCATAATACAATAATAAAATACATTTTTATCAAAAGTGTAATGTAGCTGATGGAAGAACTGCGTAGTAGACGAATGGACGAAAAACGATTTGGACGAACTGCGTATTAGACGCACAGCTACCAAATCATTATTTGGATGTTACCGGAAATGTCCGCTACCAGTGACACCACAATGGTTCACAATCGGTGCCCATTAAGGGCAATGTCATTTTTAAGTGACATCTACATTTAATCTAATAAGGAGAATTAACTACATTCTTATTGTAAACATTAACTACGTAAAATAGTAAAATTATTAATAATTTAACATAACCAGTAAAAAAAGTATATTATGATGGGAAGATTTACAAAAATATATAGGTACATTTACAACGAGCAAAAATAGCATCGGAAGTTGGTTGTTTTGGTCCTATTTTTTTTTCTACAAAACTTGGTTCAGTTCTCAACTAAAGCACATTTGAGTAAAGGGTATAGTAATTATTATAAGCCACGCGTATTACGCGATTTGTGCGAGCGTCTTCGGAAATAATGTTGTGGGCATGTTTATAAGATGTCCTTTATAACGGACGAAACCTATTTAAGGGTTAAGAAGGTGCTAAGGGAGCGTGAAAATATCTTACGAGTTTACTAAGCTATAGCGCTCGTTTTGGAGCATCCTCGCATTTCGACGCTAAACACCTCTGCGACCCAATAGCAACACGTGCCATTTGCACGTAGGCTTCATATCTTCGAGGTGCTTTCATGTTCGCACACGCGTTAGTATATCTAATAAATATGTTGATATTTATCGTCATGTCTCTTACTACGGTATGTAAGACGACGACTCATCTACGACTCTTTTCTTACCGCACATACTCTAACAGCTATAGAAAATGATGGCGACACTACACTAATTTAAGTTTAAATCTCGTAACATGGCAAACCTGCATGGTGCAGTCACCGCGCGGCGTACTAGCCGGTAATAAAAAAATATGCCCTTTTCGCTCGTCTTTTGTTTTTCTTCGGGTCAAATTTTCTCGACAATTTGAAGGCGAATCGCACGATTCAAATTACATTTATGTAATATAATTCAAGCTTAAACGCTGTATTATTCTTATTTAAAAAAGAGTTGTTACTTAATGGGCTGCCCCTAACGCAGGTAAAGATTGTATATATGTATAATAGTTTTAAGTTCTGCTTGTGATTTAACCTAATCCAAGTCTTATTTGTACGTCACTGGCTCTTGTAACAGAATGAGGCTTGGGTTAGGTTCCGACCCGAAATTTAAGAAAGCACGATTGTTGCAGCTCTTTTTCTCGTTTAAAATTGAAGACTACTTATTTTCTTGACAATCGCTGTTGAAGTTTTCATCTGCTAGCATCTGGTGGGCCCGCGTAGCCCTCAGTAGCACTTGCTGTCGGGATTCATCATTTGGCTCCATGAAAATTCAAGAAAACGTTAAGGCCAGTGACGATATTTTATTGTTTTAGAGTAGACTCGCGTACTTTTTACTATAAGAACCTGGTTTCATTTAGTTACTACCGAGTTTGTTAGCCGGCTACATTGGCGCCCAACGTGGGGTAATAATATTTAACGCCCGGCTACGATCTTACAGGAAAGAGAAATTAATTACATATAAATAAATAAATATAAATATTATAGGACATTATTACACAAATTTACTAAGTCCCACAGTAAGCTCAATAAGGCTTGTGTTGAGGGTACTTAGACAACGATATATATAATATATAAATATTTATAAATACTTAAATAAATAGAAAACACCCATAACTCAGGAACAAATATCCATGCTCATCACACGAATACATGCCCTTACCAGGATTTGAACCCGGGACCATCAGCTTCGTAGGCAAGGTCACTACCCACGAGGCAAAACCGGTCGACATATGCAGTGAAAGAAAATGAATCAGAATCAGAAAGCAATGAATCGTCTCATTGTAGTGTTAACATTATTAACAAGTCGTAAATAACCTAAAATAGTGCCGGGCGGGGTAACCATTAAGCCTGACAAAGCGCCTATTCAACCGATATAGATCTTAGTCTCCTTCGGTTTAGATAGACAGGTGCTTCTCCAAATAGTCTTCGTCCGCAAGGGAAAATCTACCTTATTGACAAAATAAATGGACATTAAGAGGAAAAGGGACGGCCGCTTCTCCATACAAACGTATAGTCCTCAATCTACTCTCTGGATATTGATATGATGGAAAATAGTTTTACATAATTTGATGTATATTAGCCATTGCTATGCCTCTGATTTTTTGATAATTGTAGGCGCGAACTGTATTCATACAAATTTTGACATCCTTCTAACTCTTAAAATATTAAAAAAAAAACAAACGTAAGGGCATAGCTGTGGTTCATATACAACAAATTGTGTCAAAATATTTTCAATTATGTTAATATCGAGGGAGGAAAATGAGGACTAAGTTTAACTGTATGAAAATGCGATTTCCTCCACTATCGTCTTAACTACCGCCATACAATCAAAGATACGCCAGAGGGGAGAATCTGCAGCATTCGGGCATTCTCGGCTCCATTCGGCTCAGCATTGCTCCGAGCAATTATTAGGGTTGGCACAACTTGACATCCCTATGCGTGCACGACCACAGATAAGATAATGACTTGAATTTTGACAACCCTAAATAGCCAATAGGGATAGTGCCATATATTAAAAAGGCACAGCATGATTTGTCCCTGAATCGTTGTCAAACTTCGGTTTTGTAGGAAGTTTCTTTTCTGTACGGTAGTACTATTACTTATTTGGTGTTTAAGCTCTCATTTTAAAGCGACATTCTTAAATAACATGAAATTGGATATGAACATCGGAGTAACAAAGATGACAGAATACTCTTTATTGGCACGCCTTAGTAAAATATACAGCTTAAAGAAAAACAAATGATTAATGACAGAAGCAGACAATAGGCGGTGTTATCACTAAAGAGAGATCTCTTCCAGACAACCTTTGGGTATCGGAAACAAAACAACTAATCGAAAAGATTCGATGTTGCTAAAAATGTTATGAAGCATACTTTCATACATACAATTTAGGTAATTTTTTTTATTTTTTTTATTTTTATATACACATACACATAAGAAAATATACACATACATAATAAATATATAAAAAAATATATATATACCGATACACATACATACTGTATAACACAATAACACACACTGTAACAGCAATATATAAACCAAAGAGTAAAAAATAACTTTCTTTTTCAAACACTAATTATGTCGTATCTTGTGTTTTACATACGAAAATCATATCAGATATAATACCAGCGCCCCAATTCGAAGAATAAAATACGATAACGAACGAACGTGTCTTAATCATTCTTCAAATCGGGCCGCAGGTATATGTAGTTTTATATATATTTTATTTAACTAAATGTTAATTCAAAGTTTCATGTAATTTATGCATGTCATTTTAAAATGACAGTAGTTTCAATTGTATGGTAGCGGCATTTTGGCGGCGGATTCGTGCGAGTGCAAACTTAATACGTAATATTTACGTAACTAGGAAATCGTCTTCATTTTGGTGTTAAAAAGTTGTTTAAATTTTAAACATCCAACGAGATATTAAAGAAACAAGTAGTACTCCAGCTTCGCGGGGTTTACGTTTACTGGCTTGATAACGAGCCGAGCCACTCTTCTTTACAGCCCCGTGCTTTCAACTTAATACCGAATTACTCAAAACACAGGGTTTAATGAAAGGTGAGGGAGGAATAGATCTAGAAGCTTTCTTGAACATTTTGCTGTGGGTTTCGTTGTATCTTATTTATATGGCATAATAATGTAGCCGAATTTTGACCTAGCTATAATCCATCACTTCTTACCACATATTGTAAGTATATAATGTTAAAATTAACTACTTACTGAATATAAATGGAACCAAAAATAAAAGAGGTTTTAAGTAATTATTGATTGTTCTAGAGTTTGACATCCGAAACACTGAATTGACTAACGTCGGATTGGCCGGTCAAAATATTTTCCAGATGGCGCCACCATAGCTTGCCCTGTAAATCCCTAGAGTTGTGTCAAATTCTTGTTTTTTTTTTGTGGAATTTTATGGCCTGGATGCCAGCCCAATAAGCCAAATCTCATATTATACAACACAACTAGAGATAGGGGCAAGTTGTGATGGCGCCATCCTACCTAAGACTTAAGAGTTATTGAGTACCTACTTACCCCATTTTTCTAGCCCATTTATTTCTTAAATAAATCGGAATTCTCCAGGACTTTTATGTTGATAAAATCTGAAGAGCTAAAATGTTTCTCGGAAGATAACGATCATTAAACTAACATTTATCTTCTCTACTATGACTTGAAGTAGACTTGGTGCCTAATTTGTAGCTCTTCAGCACGAAAATCGCCTTTGATATATAAGTAATTTGCGCAACGCCGAGGAAAGACCAGCTTATGGGTATGGGTATAGCTTAGACTAATTCAAATTTGAGAAGCAACCTTTGGAAGCAACTTAATGCGCTTCTGTGTTAGATAGTATGTCGTCTAAACGTTGCAGTATAAAACAGAAATCAATACTGTATATGAGCTTTTTCATATTATACACAATAGTCAGCAAACAGAAACCTGTTCAACTTGAAACTCTTTTAATCTAGGAATAATCTCAGTACTTCTAAGTAAATTGTGTATTTAACCTACATATTTACAAAGGTATTCTTGCAATGCTTGCTTTCAATATACGTAAAGGAAAGGGAACCTGTGTGGTTGCAGCATCTAGTTAGTAAAACAGTACAAAATAAATGCGTATACTTGTGTTTGAGTATGAGATAAAAAATCTTACGCAAAGTACCTAAACCTAATCACATAAGATAACAAAATATATTAGTGGCAGTAAAACACTATATTGTAAAAAAAAAACATAAAACAGGAAAAAACACACATCATTAAGGCAAACGTATCCCTTTCAAAGTATACATTGTTATTAAACAGTTTCCATTTAATTTTTCACGTTAAATCATTAACGGCTTTCTAACCCTTTATAAAATTGAAATAAATTATGCAAAATTGAACGTTATCAATTTGAAATTAGAGTTCAAAATCAGGTGGGAAATATTTTCCTTCTGCCTTGAAATAAAGGTACTTATATCTCAGGTACGGATCATATGGATGTTTCCTATGTAGGTACCTATTTAATCTATTTAACTATGTTCCCCATACCTATGCAAAGCAAATGCCGTTTTTGAGCTTAGGTACTTAGTTTAGGTCTAGCTCGATTTTATTTCCCGCTATCGCTATGATGTTATAACAAAGTCTTACTCGTATTTATCAACAGACAAACCAACAAACTCATTTTAAACTTCATTACTACAGTATCTACAAAGTAAAGGCGCTTAATCTTTTATAACAAAGGAGATAAATCTCCCACCGTTACTAGGCGTGAGAAAGACCCATTTTTGTAAGAGCTGTAATTAACGAAACTTTGTTAAGTAAATGCGAGCTTTCACTTAATAAGCGTATACTTAATTGAATATTTGGGGTGAAGCTTTAGTAAGTTAAGGCGAGGGGGCGAAGTGCGCCATGCCGTCTAAGTGCGCCTACCTTGAATATATCGAACGTAGTAGCAAAAGGCGGCAAATTTGAAAAATCGCGGGTTAGCAATGCAACACTGTTTTCGAATAATTCCAAAATCGCGTGTCATCTGCGTTTCATCTTTGGAATCTGGATAGTGAATGACAGGCATCATGTTTGTTTACATTCTGAATCGTAGCTATTTCAAGAGAAATTTCTGCTGTCACCATTAAATACCAATATATTAAATAAGTTTGTGTATGAACCAAAGAGTAAATTAAGTATTGAACTTAAGCAAAGTCAAGGTGCCTACAATACACAATCACGCTCGTTGATCGTAAATATTTGTAAAATTTGAGGTTATGATAATTACATGTTTTGGTTCGATGTACATTGCTGATTTTCTTAGCGCAATACCAACGCAATACTGCTTTGTGAGTGTTGCCCTACTTCACTTTGCTGTACATTGCTACTGACATACTTTGCTTGACAGACTATAGTAATACTACTAGTCATATAGGACGTATAGTACGAGTAGTAGGTAGTATTACTGGTAACATTACTAGTATTCTAGTATAAGCAGTTTTCGATATATTCAAGGCAGGCACTTAGTCGGCATGGGCATGGCGTACTTCGCCCCCCTCACCTTACCTAATTCATTTGGAAGTGTAAAGGTCTAAGTAATACAATGGGTCTTTTTCATTTGTTACCAATCTCCATGTCTGTCACGTTTTAACAAGTGTGTAAGTGCGAAAGTGACAAGCATAGTGACAAGTGATAAAAATGGAACCATGCTGCCGCTGGACACAATTTTTCTCGAGAAATAGATAGAATTTGATGGGGCTACACTATATTTTACATTTTGTAAAACCATAAGATAAAGGTCTCTAAGTTGTTCATTCTAGCTGAGATTTTGCTACTTATTACGAATGTAGGGACATTGGCTACCAAGCATTATATACGTCACCTTCTGTCATTTTCCGAAGTCGAATTGAGCTGCTGTTCTGTTCCTAAGTGACTTTATGTCTGTTTTATATACGTAAATTTATCTGTGTTGTAATCTGTTAATCCATCAGCTCTACGTGAAAACGATGAAGTTAATGTTGGGTAAGCTTTTACTAAAATGTACGTACGTTAATGCACTAATAGGATCAATGTTATTTGCTTTGTTGTGGCAAAATTTGTGGTTACTATATAATTTACATTTCGGTCACGGCTTTACAAATAGGGGCGAAGCTAAATATGAAATTTACAGAGCGTAATCATATTTCCAGTTAAATAAATAGGTACTGGTAATTTAGGAACAAATTAGTTTGTTACTAAAAAGATGAGTGAATTTGTGTTGAAGTATGATATTTATGAAATATTTTTTTCGGCTAGGGCCCTAATCTGTTAGGTTTTGAGCAGCGGTTACCAATGCTACCGCTACTGAGTGAACGGGAACAAACTCGTTATAAAATAAATTTTATCGTGATATTTATAAGGTTCAAATTCATGTAACAGCTTATTCTATTATCTGACCACATACAGGATCGTCCTACATTACCCAAACTCGTTATCTCAGAATGAGCTGTTATTTTAATACTATTACGATAGTTGCACTTTAATGACGAGGCTGTTTTGGCACGCGCCTAAGACGCCTCTCCACAAAAGAACCAAAGGCCTTTGTTTAACAGGTTAGGGCCTGAGACGTAAAAATAATTTCAAAAAATTGATATTTTAAGCGTGTTGTATGAACTGAGTATAATTTGGACAAACAAATCGAAAATACAAATTATAAGTGCGAGCGGAAAGCACCAAGGTTGAAACGAAATATCCCTTCTCAAAAAACAATAACTAGTTATCTACAGGTAAAGACTTGTAGAATTATATACCTACGCATGATATCGTGCCATTATCAATTGTGTTTGACGACAGTTTCATATCATTGAAAACTCTTCTTCTCACAACTCATTTAACAAGACCTTTCAACATGAAGAAACTCTCGATTTTGCGCTTTTTTGGTCGATTAGGCTGAAAACAAGTGAACATTTGTCATTTTTCCGGCACAAAAGAAACTCTAAATCACCTTATTTACAAATGATTTGGCAACTCCAGATATATAGCCTAACTGGATTACATTTCTTTGGATTTTCTTTTTTTTATTCCACTTCTACAATTCTACATAGGCCCTTGAGACTTGACCCTTTTAAGTACCTAAGATTAGACCTTTTATAGTTCATTTTACTTTTTTATGTGCATGTATTTTATGGCTACGACGGATTCTTTGTACCTAACATGGCTTTATCATGATTTTTGTCTGCACTTCTACGTGTTAAATACGACCAAACATTTATTAACAGCTGGTCACAAACATTCGCGAATAAAAATGTAAATATATTGCATGTTTCAATATTTGAAAATATTTAATGCTTGGAGCTAAGTAAAACTAAAAAATATAGTAATACTCAACCGCCAGGATTACTGCCATTCAGTTAATTTGTATCATAAAGAACATGGGCCTTATTCGAGATGCACAACTGTCAAATTTCGCGTCCACATCAAATCAACACTTGATTCTATCGCATGTTGATTGTATCAAGTGTTGATTCTATCAACTGTGGATATTATCATTTGGAACAATCAAAACTCATTCATAGAAAAAATAATCAAACAAAAATCAACTTTGTTTATTACTACTATATAGTTTGAAATGGCTCTGAACTCGAAGTGGTTCGGTTTGATTTGATTGTCACCTGACTGTGGATTGCTAATGTCAAATTTTGACAAGTGTTGATTTTATTGCTAGACTTTTTGTCCATGGGCTTGGGCACCATCTTGGATTTTTTGACGTACGACAGGGAATACCCTTCCTTTCCTACAATATATGGAATAGAGTAAAGCGTCTTTTTTTTTTAAACATAAGTTTACAGGAATCAGCGACATCTTGTATTCGATAGGATAAGTAATGCGCTATGAACAATGCGGCGGCGAGTAGTGAAACTGTACCTGACAATGTCAATCAATTAAAAAGTGACCACACAGTTGATGGTCGATAAAGGCGATTATTAATTGAATTTTAACGACAAAAAAGAACTATTGACATGCGATCTTTTTGTTGAACCCACACCTACACGTCGAATAATGCTCGCTCCACATATTCTCCTATAAACGCTCAAAATTGTAAAAAAAATTGATGCAATTTACTCCGCACCCAGTCTCAAGTTGCTTCTAAACCACGTTCACGAACCAAGTTGTAAGTGTTGTAACCTAACACATCTGTAAATATAAGGCATATGATTTAGAGATAAAGTCCGTTTTTTTTTTAATTACGAGATGGTTCATGAATAACCTTTATTACTATAAAAATAATACTACATTTGTCAAAAAAAAATTCTGTATTGCGCTATTACATAATGCATAAAATTGATATAAAGATAGGTACCATAGTAGCTCGCTCACTTGGTCTATCAACAACTATTTTAATGCTCTTTGTACTCGTATACGCGACCCCATTGTATGTACAGTCGCCATCAGATATATCGGAACGCATGTATGAGATCTCAAATTATTAAGATAAGGCCTACTGTACTGTCTATATTACTTACCAAGACCTAAGTACCTATTATTTATATGTACCTACCAGGCGCGGATACAAGATTTGGCTTAGGGGGGGGCCATTTTGAGAAAATCATATATTTTTGCACAGAAAATAAGGTAAAAAAAAAATTAGTAATGTGAGAGCCAGGGTTTTAGGGGGGGCCATTGCCCCTATGGCCCCCCCCTTGTATCCGCGCCTGGTACCTACACAAAGAGAATTCCTATGTTAAAAGGAGATTAAATACATATTTTGTTATTAAACTACAAATAAAATAAAATTTATCTTTTTCAGTTAAGTAACACATTTTTTTACCGATTTCTTTAATAAAATAAAACATTAAAGTATTATGTGACTATATTTCATTGTCTTCGGTGTAGATTATTTACTGATGTTCCAATTTCCTGTATCAGTTTGGTACCAGGAAATATAAAAACTACACCTCTTCAAAAACTTTGCTGGTAGTTCGACATCTGTAAGTTTAAATATAAAACATGATAAAAACACTTAAGTCAGAAACGTATACATAAAATATTTGCCCTATATTCTGGTCGCTCGGTAGGGTGCCCAGAAGGCTGGGTGCATTTCCGCGCTGGTTAACAATGCTGATCCTCTGGTCACCAGAAGCCTATATAAGGCGCTCTCATAGAGCCACGCTAGTGCCCTAGAGTTTCAAATTCAACCCCAAGTGCCACAAATATGTAGTTAAGGGTTTAAATTCTGGATCAAGAACATGGAATACTATTCGCTAGTAAGGCCATAGATATAAGAAAAAAATAATAGTAGGAGACGGCCGTGGTCATGGTAGGTGGTACAGGTGGGCCAGGCAAGCTCTGAAATTATGCACCTATTTTACTATAACTTTGTTCACCTGTGTATATTTACTGTTTCCATGATAATCATTTTTAATATGTAGCCTGTGTAATCGGGCTGTATAATTGGTCTCATATTTTTTAACACAAAATCATAATTTTAATTCAATAATTAATGGTGTTTTACATATTAATCATTAATGTACCTATTTTGCAAAATTTTCTTGCATATAATAATATTGTTTACTTCAATTGACGTGTTTATTATTTTCGTTACTATGTCAACGTTAATACTTAAAAAAATATAACGTGAAGGTTGAGTCCGCAGTACAGTTACAGTTTACGTACATAGTGGCATTAGCACAGTCGGATTAGGACCAAACTCGAAATGTCTGAACAGTCATGAAATTTGGCATGTATATACGCCCCTTAAAGGCCCCTTTTTCATGCCCACACCATTTGACATTTGGGGACCTCGAGGAACCGCAGCCATCTTGGAAAATGTGGACCATCCAGGAGAAATTCGCGTTTAACTCTAAATCTACGTTCTTTATTCAATAATCGTGTAAGGCAACATTCAAGCTTATAAAATTCTACATAAAATAGTTTTAGACATTTTTGCGAAAAAAAATGATCTTGCTGTAAAAAATACTTGCTAAACCCAGATTTAGCCCTTATACCCTTTCATGGGATATTCTCTTAATAGGAAACTTGGAAGAATAAAAATTCCACTTTTAACTATACATTTGTACATAATCTACCCCAATATCAATATTTTACTTGACTGCAACTTAACCAGAAAGTAGGGTTATGGGTATAAGTACTGAGGATTCAGGACACCCTGTACCTTAGGATACTGGACGGATTTTTTAAATGACGTATTATTTAGCCCTAAACTTTTTTCTTCGGTTAATTTTAGTAACTTTGTATTGCATAGCACTTGTATACTAACTGTGGATCTACTGATGTCTGTTTTACTGTACTCCGCTCAATAGTTTAGGCGCTAGAAGAAAAAATATGATTTAATATTCGGAGTCCTCTCAAGGCGGCTGTATTGATTTTTCTTTAATAGAACAAGTAAAAGTAGGTTGTGAATGGCAAGAGAAATCTAACGATACGTCATTTAAAAAAATCCGTCCAGTATCCTAATACCTAGCTACTGGGTGTACTGAATCATCAGTACTTACACCCATAACCCTTCTTTCTGGTTTAGTCACAGTAGAGTAAAATGTTAATATTGGGGTAGACCACGTACAAATGTATAGTTAAAAATAGAATTCATATTCCTCCGAGTTTCCTTTTAAGAGAATGTCCCCTGGAAGTGTATAAGCGTTAAACTTAGATTCAGCAAGTATTTTCTATAACAAGATGTATTGTTCTGCAAAGATATCGAGGACTTTTTTGTGTAGAATTTAATAAGTTTTAATGTTGACTGTTGTGTTGATGGTACACATTTTCCAAGATGGCTCGGATTCCTCGAGGTCCCCAAATGTTAAATGGTTTGGGCATGAAAAAGGGGCCTTTAATTTATATACATAATAAATTTCATGACTGTTACAGAGATTTCGAGGTTGGTCCTAATCCGATTATGCTACATTGTGCGTCCGCAGCAAATTCGGTTCTCCATACAAATGTAGTTACGCTCTCATTTTAAAATGACTTGCTAGATTGCTCTGAAACTTTGTACTTACAATAGGATATGGTATGTCTAAGCCTATAATTAATTTAAAACATAAATGTGAAATGAGAGCCAATTAAGTTCAATATTAAGAATATGTGTCGTTGTTGACTCGCCGACAACGGAATTGAGATCTATATGGGTGCCATGTTCTGTGCTGTGTAGAAAATCCTGAAATTATAAAGGATTTGTCTTGGCTAGTTTTTACGTATAGGCTACGTATCACCGAAACGTCACAAACACCACGAAGGTTCGGCTTGTACGGGCCCTCGTTTTTCCTATATTCTTATACGCTCCGGAGACCTGGACTATCCGAAAGACAGAGGAAAAGACGATAGACGCCCTAGAAATATGGTGCTGGAGGAAAATGCTGGGGATATCCTGGACCGAGTTTCGGACTAATGACTCCATCCTTAAAGAACTCTGTATCAAGCAGCGCCTTTCGACTCTCGTAAAGATCCGCATACTCAGTTTTTTCGGTCACGTCTCGAGGAGGAACAACGACTCCATAGAGCGTCTAGTGGTGCAGGGTAGAGCAAACGGAAAAAGACCGCGCAAAAGGCCACCTATGCGATGGACTGACCAAATCAAATCTGCCATGAAGGGTCCCCTGAACGCATTTGCCAGAATGGCCCCCAACCGCGAAAAATGGCGAGAAATCGTACGGCAAGCAACATCTGTGCCTGATATCAGCAGTTGACCACGACGCTCTGCAAAGAGTACAACGACAAAGAAGAATAAGACGTATCATATTTGTCTAAAATTTGGTTTGTTGGTACACATACAAGGGATAGTCTCTAGCTAGGTACGGGGTGCCACACTTGTCAGCGCGACGGCGATATTTTTTACCTTTTACCTAAAAATCTCAAATTTGTGTACGGGCTTAGCTCCTGTTTCGTCTTAAGCCTGAATTTAACAGATTATGACTCACAGGGGGCTTTGAGCATGCTGTTGCGTTCGTTTTCAAATTTTGAAAAAAAGAACCAGCCTAACAACACAATAAATGCTTGTTTTTCCGCATTCTTCACTATATCTCCCTGTCTCACAACTATCTGATCTTCTAACCCAGAGGGGAAAATATACCTTATTGGGGCTACTCCATCTTCCTCATGATAATATATGTTACTTTACTGAAAAGCAATCGGTACATGTTACAAGATGCACATTGTTAAGAGCCGGGGTTAGAACCCACGACCATTGGTTTTAAAATGAAGCTTTGTATATAATTTGTATTTTTATAATAAATCTGTTTTCTTGTAGACATTTTGTGGTATTGTATTGCTTTATGTTAATTGTCAAGATAGTTCTTTCATCCTGGACAATTGTCACATGCGTCACATGTACGTTTTATGATAGATCTACATCGACGCAACTGCATGTCATTGTCAAAGAGCATATAATCACTACGTTTTAAGAGACGGGACTTCCATAGTAGCGAGTGGAATCAGTTTGTTTCGCAAATCATTACCAAAATGTACGACAAAGAACTGTCAAAGAACCATAGTACCAACATAAGCGATTTAAATAGTGTAGTACGCTACACGCTTACGATTCTTATCGATATCGATAAAATGGGGAGGGTTGAAACATAGGCTCCTGTCTACAAATTTTGTACTCGAAATCAGGTTAGCATCGAGTCCACATTTAAGTTGTATGTTATATAGTGGATAGTTCTTAATTGGACTACTATCTGGTCGGGCTTAATGTGGACCCGAATTATTTTAATACAGTTTTTAAGTCGTGTTTTTTTATTTTATTAAATGCTTGATTTTCATAATTATGTGCACATACATGTTTGAATAAATGTAACTTTTCTATGGGAAGATGTATCAGGTCTTCGTTCCCAACAAATTTGGCCCACTGCCTGCATCTGAAAACATACAGCCTTGGAAAAACATGACTTTATCTACAGTTTATATTCCATGTGTTTGCTAATGAGATGATCAACTGATTATTTCGCGCTAATATGCATCTATAAATCATGTTTTTCGGCATCCAGTTATCAACAACCCTTTATCAATGCTTTAACTTTTTATGTATTTATATGTCTGTTAATCATGAGAACGGATCTGGCCTTGTTGGCAGCGACCCTGCCTATGAAGCCGATGGTCCCAGGTTCAAATCCTGGAACGGGCATTTATTAGTGTGATGAGCATGAATATTTGTTCCTGAGACATGGGTATTTTATAAATACTTATAAATTAGGTCTATGTACATATATATATACATTATTGCACAAACTGACTTAGTACTAAAGTATGAATGGCATGTGTTGTGGGTATATATATATATATATATATATATATATATATATATATATATATATATATATATCGTTGTCTAAGTACCCACAACACATGCCATCCATACTTTAGTAGGTACTAAGTCAGTTTGTGTAATAATGTCCTATAATATTTCTTTATTTATCATAAAAACAGAGATTAATTTTCTTACATTTTAGGTTAATATATTAAATAATCACTAGATAAAAAAAATATGTTAACTCATGACCATTAATGCATAAGTAATAGATAATTTATGCATTATTAATCTTCGACGAATTAATTATGGTTATATTGCATGCTAGTTCTAAGGAAATTTCACATATTGAATTTAATTATTTACACTGATATACAAATAAAACTACAGTTATCGATAGTTATAGTACATCCCTAGTTCACAACGAAGAATAATGTAAAATATCTAATTTTCGATGTGTTTATAGCCTGCTGACCCAAAATAAGGTCAAAAGTATCTAAAGCAATACTTACCAGTCTTCATCCAAGGGAAATTTCGCCATAAAATCCCTTTTTTCGTGATTTTCTCGAGTGGCTCGCTTGCTTGCATATTTCACACTTAGTAAACCGTTTTCTCGCTGGCATTGTAACAAACTCGCTCTTTACTCTGATCACGGTTGACTATTTTCGATTTTTGCACTAAATAATAAAGAAATTACACGAAATACCCGAACAACACATTGAAGCCTTCAAAACAAACAAAGCAATTAGGCTGACAGTAGACTTGATGTAAACTTGACAGAATAAATAGCACTGACGTTTTCTTTTTCTTCGTTGGCAATGATTTGCGAAACAAATTCCAGACAAAACTTTTTTCTTCCTAGTTGCGTCAGCCTGATCGGAATTTGGCAGCTAACTCCATCTTGCGTCCAGTAGAAGAATCAAAATCGTACAGAAAAAACTGCTCTCTGCCTTAGGATCCCCTTTTAAATGTCATAAATCCAAACATGGCAGCCATACCCATCGACAAAAAAGTCTACCGTTGATCTAATTTCATTTGACAGTTAACTAATACGTATTCGACACGCTTATATTTGACAACTAGAATCCTGACTAGAGCTGGGACTGCGTACCAAAAGTACGTCTCTGTTACTCGTACCAAAAGTACGTCTAAAATACCAGTTTTACGAGTATGACCCCCAATAGGCAGTTTACGTATTTGCCGTGCTTAGGCGTCTTACAAATAAGGATTATTTATACAAATATCGACTTATTATTTCGGTAAGGGTCGGAAATATGGTGACGTTTTGAGTGAAGGCTATGAATCTATTGTCATATTTTTTTTATATATTATTACATTATTTTTAGATACAACAGACACCCAGACGACCATCTGTTAACAAAATTTTATTTTACCTAAAGTAACGGTAAGAATGGAGGTACTAGGTGATAAAAGTTTCATATTTGTTTTATTTCAGAAATCAAAGTCCGTACTTTTAAATACTCGACAAGCTAAAAGTAGTCTATTACAAATAACCAGTTCCAAAAACTATTCCGGTACAACGCCCCGCCTCTAGTGTGGATATTGTTCACTGACAGGTGGTGATAATAGCAATTCGACAAGTCACAATATTTCTCACATCAAATGGAAATCAACACGAAACGTCACTTTTAGCATGTCGAATAAGGGCCCATGTTAGCAAGGTAAAGATGCCTACTGTTTGTAGCTTTTAAACCTGGGCTATAACTGCGAAAATCGAAGTTCGTCAATTGCGGGAATTTTTCTCTGTAACTTTAATTATGTCTTAGTGAAAGTAAAAGAGAAACATTCCTGCAATTTGTGAATTTCGGTTTTCACGGTAGGGCCACAGTATCCTATGTCCGGTTTGTGAAGACGAGAATGATTATTCCCCACGGATAGTTAATAGCTAACGGGATTGAAAGGTTCCATTTTCATTGGTGATTGTGTTAGATGGAGCGGTAGACCGAGCTCGATGCACTAATGATCAGGTGGATCAACGAGTGTATAATGTTTTTTTTTTTACTCATATAGGTATTTTAAATCATGAAAAATCTTTTTTTATTGTTGAATTACTAGGAGTGACTGACAGAACTATTTAAGTGCTTATGTATTTTTTAGGTACTTTGGCTACATTTGAAACTTGTAAAACGTGCTTAGTGTTTCAGTCGCGGTATGGTGAGATGAAATTTTTTATATTACTCCTAACAGGAAAGCTTTGTGTATTTTGTGTCTCCAAGGAGCACTCACAACGCTAAGAATTCTGCTTTTTGAACTTTTACTCCGGATCTTTCGCTGGAATTTAAATGAAAGTAGCAAACAACAACTACACCTTGCATACCAAATAGTCACTATGGTTTTACAACATAGTAATAAATATTATTGTTGGGTATAGAGAGAACCGAATAAGAAAAAAATATAGGAGAGTACTACGTTGCATTAAACAGTGTTATCTCAACACACATCTCTCGACTTTATGAAGAATAGTATAAAACTTTACTATCTAATGATATTTAGGCAGAGCTCGGAAACCGTTTTATTTTTCAAATCGGTTTGGTTCATTAACCAGGGAACCAAAAGGATTTCGTTTCCGTTCGCGGTTACCGGTTAAAGAACAGTGCCCCTAGTGTAAATTTAGTCAATAGCGAAACGTGACGTACGCGTTTGCGTTAAGTCTCATTTTGTATGGGTTTTTTAACAGCGCGCCAAGCGGGACGTTATGTAAAGTCAAAAATCTCATACAAAATGACACTTAACGCAAACGCGTACGTAACGTTTCGCTGTCGAAAATATTTACACTACGGGTACTGTTCTATTGAGATACCGAATTATGCCAAATTCGTTCGCCTTCCGTTTTTGTGGAACTAAATCAACCGGTAAATTGAAAATAAAGCTAGATAGAACGAGTATTGCTGTCTCTTTCACGTATGACGACGAATTTAAGCGAAAGTCTCTGAAAGCCGAGAGTAACCGGTATTATATCGTTCCCCGCGAACCATACATTTCCGTTCCCTTTTCACTGGTTAGGAGAGAGAACGTATTTTTTTAGTTCGCGCTCGATCAATTAACCTGTTATTTATGAACGAAATAATATAACGGTTTTCACAGGAACAATATTAACAGTTATTTCAACACCGGTTCCGAACTCTGGGTTTACGAGTAATAACGAAGGTCTTTGACCAAAACACATTTACCTCTCGCGGGACTCAAACTCGTGACCGTGAGTAACGCCGTCATTCTGTATTTTACGCCAAACTCCTGAACTATAAACCAGTACGTCCCACTTCGGTTAAATTAATCTTGCTTGCGCAGTGAGATGAGAGAAGTGTTGTACTTATTTTGCTGTGAAGCTTGACTGTTATTTATGAAACAATTTAAATGTTTATTTTTAACTAGTGAAGATTGAAAACACGATTTACAGTAATCATTCATATCAGTCATTTGTGTAATAGTGTTCTTTTATTTATTTATTCTTACTAAAGTCCTAATGGGCCGATTTTTATGTTGTAGTCGTTAGTTTTCTTAGTCATTAAATTTGGTGGATGTATAATTTCCTATTCTGTACACCATATGCGCAATCTACTTCACCGTACGTCCTAAAAAATCTTCCACTGAGTTACGTAAACGTGTTGTATTTTCGTTATCTTCGTAACTCAATTGAACATTTTTTGTCACAAATTTGGATTTCGGATTTATTCCACCCAGAACTGGTGAATTTCCAATATGAGTTGGAACTTGGAACTCTGATAGCCGTTTAAGAAGTGTAACGTTCTTACGGTATATGTCGCTAGGGTCCCCTAGGCCCGTATGGTGGAAAAATATGCTGGCTATGGATGAGGTCTTGGTGGTTCAATTGGCAGAGCTCTGGAGTATCGACCCAGAGTCCGTGAGTTCAAGTCTCACCCAAGGCAGTCATTTTTCTGCTTCTAATATTTATTCTAAGCAGAATGAGGAGCTCTTAAAACCACCCCTTGTCTACCGAAAAAAAATACAAAAAAAAAAATCAGGCCAAATATACATATACCTACTACGGAATAAAAAATAACCAGAAAAAGCGATCTCGTTAGTGTTGTTTTCCCAGCCCTGCCTCCAACCGAGTTGGAAACTCGGCGCTAACTGACACCTCTGTCATATTGAATTAACGCGACTTTACTTTTTGTTACGGTTGTTAAATTTAATAACAAACTTGGTTTGTAGTTCACAAAACTGTGTTAACATAACGGAAAGTTCCTTCTCGTTCACAAAAAAAGTTACAATGTACCTGTATTTTTAACTTTCTTTAATTAAATGGGAAGAAACGGCTACTTAATTGCCAGTCTAATTCCAGATAAATAGATAGAATACTCTTTATTGGCACACTTCAGTAAAAAGATACAAGAAAAATAAACAATTGATTAAATGTAGAGGCAGAGAACAGGCGGTTTTATCGCTAAAAAGCGATCTCTTCCAGACAACCTTTGGTTAACATAGTTTACACTTATAGTTTTTAGGGTTTCGTAGAAAAACTCATTTGATAGTCGGATGCTCTCACCGTTAGTAGCTTAGCTTAATTATTCTATGTATAGTATAAATATCATCATACATTAGGGTTTTCGGTGCGAGAATGCTTTACACTAGCCAAGAAATAGGTATTTTTTTAAAAACCTGATAATATTTTAACATTTCTAAGCACATTTGGAGCTTACTACCTATTTTTAGATCAGAGCTTCGTAATTATTTTACTATAAACAAAGTTATAAAAACACGAAATCATTTCCCAAAAACCCCGATGTATAATTATCATCATCAGCCTAAAGGCAAAAGTCTACTACAAACCTTTCTAAGGATTTTCACCGATCGTGCGCTGCACACATCCAACGGTTTCTCGCAATCTGTAATTCATATTCTAAAAAATAATAATCTTTGTTTAAATTAATCTTTTAATTTACTGGCATGATAAACGAAATAGCAAGGAATGCCCTAGACGAAACAGTGAACGCAAGTTTGTTAATTACTAAATGAAAATTTACGATTTATTTTCCAAAAATTAATTCATCTAAGCCTTAGATTCTAAGGGGTGCTAAAATCGTTTCCATTATATTAACTCTTTGTTATTTTACGTAGTCGGTTATATTTTCGTAAGGCAGTTAAATTCTGTACCCCTAGTGTAAATAAATTCGATTTCCAAACGTGACGTACGCGTTTGCGTTTAGTCTCATTTTGTATTGGATTTCGAAAGAGCGCGCCAAGCGGGACGTTTTGGAAACTCAAAATCCTATACAAAATGAGACTTAACGCAAACGCGTTCGTCACGTTATGATGTCGATCAAAGTTACACTAGGGGTACTGATTTATTTATAGTCCATGTTAACGAGTACCTAAATAAAACAGATACGTGAAAGGTAAATATTAATAAAGGCAATATAACAATGTGTTTGCAACATTTTTGGGAAATACACCCGGAACAAAAGTACCAAACAAAGAAAACAAATAAACCTATTAAAAGAATACAAATAAAACAATTACATCTACGCCATAAAGTACATTGACTACTACTGTTATTGACGCTAAAAACAGAGCTAATATACGTATATATACTTATCTGTAGCTAAAAAGCTACATCTTATATAATATTTAAAAGGCAATTATTGTGTACAGGTTTCCAGGAACCCTATATTTAAGGTATAGCTCGGTAGATATCAATTGTATATTATGAAACTGAATGACAAATTAATTTTAGCAATTTCAGTACATAATATATAATTTTCCATTTATGTTAGGTATTACGAAGCAAATCTAACTTATTGTTTTCTAATAACGTCAGAACATCACTTGAATTGTTCATCAGAATAGGCTGACATTTATAATAAGGGAAGCTCCTCGGGGAGGATTCATATAATTACGTGGGGGATTAGATTCATCTCAAAAGCGCCGCCTTTCTCACCGATATCTGATCAAATTAATCATCCTGAGTTAAGAATAATTTTCATGAAAAGGAAAGCGGTTACTTAAAGATTTGTCTTGTAGACAAAACTTTGTATAGGTAGAAAACTTAGCTAAATCCCCTTTTGCTTGTGTGAGCAATGTATATTAACTCTTTCACGGGCACAGCGCTATTCTCGAAATTGCCTTCTGTGGCACAGATAAACCCCATACAAGCTGTTTTCCCGTATATCGACGGACTGCTACGTCGCATTGTCTGTAAAAGTTGTGCCACATATTGACAGCTCAGTTTGTATACATCGTCATACATTGAAGAGGCTCATCTCGTATCTCGTCTATAGCCGTAACGTCCTCAGTTGTGTCGTGCCGCAGCATGCGTCATGGCCTTATACTGGTGATGCATAACGCCGGTAAGTCACTCTGAGGATTTTGCTGCGACACTAGAAAGCCTTCTGATGTACCTAAAACGGCACAAGATACTGTCTTTTTTAGGGTTCCGTAGTCAACTAGGAACCCTTATAGTTTCGCCATGTCCGTCTGTCTGTCTGTCTGTCTGTCCGAGGCTTTGCTCCGTGGTCGTTAGTGCTAGAAAGCTGAAATTTGGCATGGATATATAAATCAATAAAACCGACAAAGTCGTACAATAAAATCTAAAAAAATATTTTTTTTTTAGGGTACCTCCCCTACACGTAAAGTGGGGGTGAAATTTTTTTTTCGCTTTAACCCTAGAGTGTGGGGTATCGTTGGAAAGGTCTTTCAAAACTAATAGGGGTTTTCAAGAAACATTTTTTGATAAAGTAAATATATTTGGAGATAATCGCTCCGAAAGAAAAAAAAAATGTGTCCCCCCCCTCTAACTTTTGTACCATAGGTCCAAAAAATATGAAAAAAATCGTGGAAGTAGAGCTTAAGAAAGACATTAAATGAAAACTATAGCGGACATGATCAGTTTAGCTGTTTTTGAGTTATCGCAAAAAGTGTTCCCTTCATAGTAAAAAGACTTACTTTAATTAGGTACTGATTATGCAAATTTGCCTATTTGTTTAACTCGGGTGAAAGGTACCGTTTCATCCCTTGGTTAACAGTTTGCTATACTTTGGGCTCCAGCTTAGCTTATTGTGACGGAAGAGTAACTACGGAACCCTACTCTGAGCGTGGCCCGACATGCTCTTGGCCGGTTTTTTATAATCCTATGAAATGTCTGTGAATGGGATTGCGGTTTTGTCAAAGTTAAAATCATCGGCTAACACACGTGGTGCCATATCCATATCACGAGGCTCTCCATTTACGTCTCTCGACGGTGAACGTGTTAATAGACGTTCCATATTTGAAATTTATAATATGACGTAAAGTTTGCAGATTCATTATTAGCTTAGCTCAGAAGTTTTATGAACTAGCCCCATTATCAATTATGCAGTTCATTGAAAATATGAGTTGGCAAAAATATCTACTATTTATACTCTAAATTCGCTTTAAGTACAGTACGCTGCACAGTTAACTGAGTGAGTTAAGACTGCCTTTTGTCTGCCTCTATCATAAAGCAATTGTTTTTCTTTAAGCTGTATCTTTTACTGGCGTGTGCCAATAAAGAGTATTCTATCTATCTATCGATGCAGGGGCGGGGTCATTTAACTCTGCACATATCTTCGCCTTAACTAACATTAAATCATATTTTGAGTATGACTTGTACATGGCCGTTTAGTACCTAATTCAAAATTTAAGATTTCGAATACGTTTTAGTAAAAAATAATGTCTAGGCGAAGTTGGAAACGGGTGCAGAAGTGAGGTTATTTTACAATTTATATATTTTTAGGGTTCGATACCTCGAAAGGAAAAAACGTAACCCTTATAGGATCACTTTGTTGTCCGTCCGTCCGTCTGTCTGTCTGTCAAGACCCTTTTTCTCAGGAACGCGTAGAGGTATCAAGCTGAAATTTATATTAAATATTAAAGTCTACTGTCCCTTGGAGTTGTGAAAAAATCAAGCTTCTAAGCCAACGCAACCAAGTCGCAAATTTCCGCAAATTTTTGACACTCATAAGGGAATCAAAACCTACAGGGTACGTCCCGTGAACTCAAAATCTTGAAATTTGGTACGAAGTAACGTCTTATAGCACAGGTAAAGGACAAATTGCGAAATCCGTAAATTTTTAGTTACATCATATAATAATATATACCTACAGGTTTGTACGGAACCCTCGGTGCGCGAATCCGACTCGCACTTGGCCGTTTTTTTTACTTTAATCCTTTATTTTTCTGTTTGTTTTATTTTGAATCCATTGGATATCTTTTCCTTGGTAAAATTATTATTTTAATATTTTACTTGGGTGAAGTGGGGCACGTTGGTGGCGTTAGGGTCCCCCCACACACTCACAAAGAAATAAATAAGAAAGGCAATTTTACACAAATGGTTATCAAAGTTTTCCAAAGGTGTTTGAAAGTGTTAATCGAATAAGGTTTGTGTTATCCCCATAACAAGGAATAAGGAAAGAAATAAAAATAAAAATATTACCTAATATTTTTATGAGGCCAATCTATAAAATTGAAGAAAACATCCGTAACACAGTAATAAATATACGAGCTTATTATACAAATAAATTACACAGCACTGACCGAAAATCCTCATAGCCACCCAATGCCCTCTCTATTGGAATCGATCTGTGACCACGGGCTGGATTATCGTAGCCAATAAGCCTGACATCGTGCTGACAGATCGATCGTAAGCGCAAATGTCGACTGAAATACTAATAAAATTTGATACATTTTTGCGAATTTTTCATTTCAGAAATTGCGGATTAAAGTGCTTTTAAGATAAATTGCGTTCAATATGACATGGCAATTACGAAGCAGATGACAAAACAAAATTGATGGATTGCGATGGATGAGGCCAATTGAAACCATAAACTGTCCTGATGACACTTGACTACTTGCCAAAAAAGTATTACGATTATTTAAGCGATTATTGACACTACAAAAAAAGGATGAAGTTCTCAATTTAGTTAATTTTTAGGGTTCCGTACCAAAGAGGTACAAAAGGAACCATTATGGTGCGACTTTGTCCGTCTGCCTGTAACATTGCTAAATATCTCGAGAACTATTTAGTTTGCAATTTAATCCCATTTGAGGGTATTTGTTATAGTTGAAATTCCTATGAGATTACACTAAAGACACTTCCTTTCAAATAAAACAAAAATCATTGAAATCGGTTCACAAGATAAACAATTATCACTGAAAACCAACATACATACATATCGCGCAAATTAGTTAGCCAATTTGGCCATAGATGGCGCTACACAATAATACTAATAGTATACTTCTGGTCAAAAGTCTTTCGTGATTATAGTTACATGAGAAAATTTAAAGTTTGTACGGAACCCTCGGTGCGCGAGATAAACGAACTCGCATTTGACCGGTTTTTAGGGTTCCGTAGTCAACTAGGAACCCTTATAGTTTTTAGGGTTCCGTAGTCAACTAGGAACCCTTATAGTTTCGCCATGTCCGTCTGTCTGTCTGTCTGTCCGAGGCTTTGCTCCGTGGTCGTTAGTGCTAGAAAGCTGAAATTTGGCATGGATATATAAATCAATAAAGCCGACAAAGTCGTACAATAAAATCTAAAAATTTTTTTTTTTAGGGTACCTCCCCTACACGTAAAGTGGGGGTGAACATTTTTTTTTGCTTCAACCCTACAGTGTGGGATATCGTTGGAAAGGTCTTTCAAAACTAATAGGGGTCTTCAACAAACATTTCTTGATAAAGTGAATATATTCGGAGATAATTGCTCCGAAAGAAAAAAAAAATGTGTCCCCCCCCTCTAACTTTTGAACCATAAGTTCAAAAAATATGAAAAAAATCTTGGAAGTAGAACTTAAGAAAGACATTAAATGAAAACTATAGCGGATATGATCAGTTTAGCTGTTTTTGAGTTATCGCAAAAAGTTTCCCCTTCATAGTAAAAAGACGTACACCCACAGTTCATCCCTTGGTTAACAATCTACCATACTTTAAGCTCCAGTTTAGCTTATTGTGACGGAAGAGTAACTACGGAACCCTACTCTGAGCATGGCCCGACATGCTCTTGGCCGGTTTTTTTAAATGTGATGGCACATTTCTGTCAGTGTGCCATCGCATTTCTGTTCAGTTCTGACGAAGTGATATATGAGAATATGTCAACAACAAAAAGGGCTGTATTTGACGGCACGCGAATTCGCATGCGATTTTAGTTTCATTGCGGACTATCGCATATAAATGTCTCAGAACACACATTAGTCGCACGAGCCGAAATTAAATCTATATATCAAACATTCAGTAGGCAAGGCACCTATTAGATTTTCTTTTCTGCGTCTCGTGTACAATATTTTTCATATGCAACGTACAGCTTATCTTGGTCACTGCATGATAAATGTATCAGGGAGCCTAGCTAAGATGACTAATCGTTTGCGCTACGATAACGAAACGATTTCTGTATCTCTATCACCATCCATTCCATTTCATTCATATCCATTGTGCGACAGAGAGACAGCGTTTCGTTGTCGTACCGCAAACGATTGCCATCTTGGCTAGGCACCCAGATAAGATAGTAAAGATACGAAGGAACATGATCTACAGCTTGAGTATAATGTCTCAAATGTCTTCGAATTGGATTGAAGTTGACGTACAGTCAGCGTCAAATACTCCGTAGCAGTCAACGTGGCCAAATCGTTCGGTACACCATACTAAATATATGGTGTACCGAACTATTTGGCTACTTTGGTTGTTACTAAGTATTTGACGCTGACTGTACTAAGGTTTCCGTTTTTACAAGCTTTTATTTAACTTGCCCTGTTAGTACAGTCAAGGTATTAAATATCGACACGGACAAAGTGCCAAAAATATGTATACACGACCTTATTGCCCATACATTAAAGTAGTGTGTACATATTTTTGGCAATTTGTCCGTGTTGATATTTAATACCTTGACTGTACCTATATTATACATTATGTTATTTTGTTAGTGTCAAATCTTGGAAGCATTTGACCCATTTCCCAATTTCCGATTGAGCTGACAATTAGCATACATATGTAAATCGAGTGACAATGCAATATTATGGTACCATCGAGCTGATGTGATGATGGAGACAGGACAACCTAATTTTGTTTGAGGATTTTAGAATTGTCTCTATGAGTTCTAGTTGCCTGTGGAAAGGAAGGACAGTCAGCGATAAAAGCTTGTACCAAAAAGTGACATTTTTGCCAAAAACTTATTATTGTACCATAGATACTTATATGTCAATATAGCGTGCCCTTTTCCATTGAATTTGTTGAACAACAAGCCTTTTGTGATGCATATCAGAAACTGTCGGGCTGTTGGCTAAACTATAAAACGTGTCAGGGCGCCCGCGTCCGTCCCTTGTCCGACAGTTTGTAACAGTGCTGCGAGATCATATATCACTTGTAGGGTTTTACAGCTGATCTGTGTTATGGTTTCGTGGTGCTTTTGTAAGAGAACGGTATAATGTACATTTTCAGGAAAAAAACCTTGTCAATGTGGTAGGTAGTGTTAATTTTAAGATTGATTGTCGCGGTCTATACTGCGACATATACAACGTTGTATTTTTGTTACAACCACATAATCAAAGGGTAGTTTAGGCTTTAATTAACAATGGACGACTTTTATTAAATTTATCCGTATAAAATACATTTGTTTTAACTCAAAACGTCGCCTTATTGACGCGACGTCACAACTGTCAAGTGATCCCGTTGAACGAAATACATTGAGACTTAAAAACATTTCAAAAATAAATAATGATGTTGTTAAGAGTCAATTAAAATTTGCTTTCAGAATCATTTCATGTCACTAAAACCTACGTCTCGTTTAAGTTAGTGGTTGTATAAAAAGTACACGTAGTATGTAATAGGCCAATTAAATTAGATCCATAAAAATCGTTTTGAGGAATACATTCCCATTCAACTATATCCCTAGGGATATAACTATACCTCCGCCGCATCGCCGCACTCCTACCTACAATTATTTCACTAAACTTAATCCAGTAATATAACTATATCACTAAACTAAAGACGTATTATAGTTATATTCTTAGTAAGATAGTAACGCACCGCTTTCATATAACTATGTTAGGACATATAATTATATCCCTAGGGTTATAACTATATAACGGCTTTATCTATCGTACTACGACATATGCATACCTCCTGGGATACCACCAAATGTAGGTATTAAAACGATTTCCAGCTTGCTGCGAATTAATTTTCCGAAAGAAACTAATTTTTATCTCTCCTATTAGGAAAGTTCACCGTGCATAAGTTGATAGCCAGGTGGAAAATTACATCCCCCACCCTAGGGTGGGACAGCCAGCCCTATATGCCATATTATTCAGCTAAAAGCTCCCATAATAGCTTCCGCATTTTCGCACCAATTAGTATTGAAATTAAATGTCAATTACATTACATTATTAAAAAATTATACTACTTGTATTTAATATTTAAATGTATGAAATAAACATAAATCTTTGTTAATAAATCAGTATAAATGACGATAAATGTTTTAAATAATTTTATCGTTACATTACATTCATCCATTCAGTTTTCCTTTTTTTAAAGGTCCCTATACAATAAGGTCGTTTCAGACATATTGTTTATCGAGTTTATCGTTTGAGTATCGACAGTTTCAGATTGTCTATAGTTTGAGATTTTTTTTACCGATGAAAATGTTAATGGCGCCAAATCCAGACATAACATAAATTTCTTGCGTTTGACTTTCCTCATAATAGAAATGAAAAGTAGAGTGTTTAACTCTGGTAAAAGTAACCATCGCACCCATTGTCTAAAATATCTCGGGTGATATGGTTCACTTTCCACCCTTGGTTAACAATCTACTATTGATGGGCCTATAATCAGTTAATGTTTACTTATTTTAACTTTGTGAATTTAAACTAGTCTTCTCAATCAAAGTGCTAGCAAAGCAAATTATATGAAAGGCTAAAGTTAAAAGCCAAATTAGACTAAATCCACGTTTGAAACACGACCCTCATCTTCTTACCCTTGGGAAACAAACGTACACACGTTGATTACCTACCTTAGAATCAACCGTCGATCCACTAATTTTGTCACATCTGAAACGTTGTCAGTATTATACGTGTCGCCTAATAACAGGGTTTCATTATCTTTTACGAGTCGTGGCTAGCCAGCGTCGGCAGGCTTATTCCCTCATCAACGCTTTTATTGTCGCCATGCCCTTACGCAGGGCTAGCATGAGTGGAAATATGAAAAATTACGTATTATAATTATAATATGACTTTAACACATTTTTAAGGAATCTGTTTCTGTATAATTTCTTACACTAACCATAATATACATACAAGACCAAGCTGATGGTAATAAGCAAATCAACATTTCCAACAAATCGACTGCTAATCGACGGTAAACAAATAGAAAGAGTTTCAAAATATAGGTACCTGCCATAAAGAGTGTTCAATAAAGAGTATTGTATTGTATTGTACGTGGGCTGCTGGCTGAGTGAAAACTGGGATCCAGAACAGGAAATCAGAGTTAGAATAGAAATAGCCCGTAGTGCTTTCATTAAAATGCAAAAAATTTAATGTATACCAATAAAGATATTAACTTAAAACTAAAATGGAGACTAGTAAAATGCTATGTACTAACCATACTTTATTATGGTGTTGAAACATGGACCCTTAATAAAAAAATGGCAAATAAAATAGAGGCCTTCGAAATGTGGCTGTACAGGCGTATGCTGAAAGTATCATGGACCGCAAGAATAACTAATATAGATATCCTAAAAAGAATGCAGCAGAAAAAGGAAGTACTAGCCACAGTTAAGCGAATAAAGATTACATATTTTGAACATCTACATATACATGAAAAGTATAAGCTGTTGAAAGTTATAATAGAAGGAAAACGGGGAAGGGGAAGAAAGAGGATGAAAAGCAATTTGAAAATGGTGGATACTTCTGACGCGTATTCTGATCAGATACTTTTGATGTTGACTGTACGAAATGGTACGAAAAAATCAATTTCCGGGATTGTACAAGATATGATTTAATGGAATTTTGAAAAATAAACCAACTAATATCAGGGGCCCATTTCTCGAGCGGTATAAGTCTAATATTATTAGTGTGTTGCCATGGTAACCCATACGACTTAACAGTTCATGGACTAGTCTAATATTGTTCGAGAAATGGGCCCCAGATGTAATTATATAAGTACAATGTACTTTGGTACTTTGTTTTAGTATGAAAAAAAGTGATTTCTGTTCACATTGTAACTTTTCACGACGACATAATATGATTGAGGTACGCAGTAGGTAGCTCAAAATATGGAAAGCTCGTTGTGGGCTCGCTCGGTGAATTAGGTGACATTCAGGGGTTTCAGCGTCGGCGACGTCTGGGGAATTGTTTAAGCTTAGGTTCTACGTCAAGTTTGGTATCATTTTCAATTAAATCAAATATGTAGAGATAGATTTTGAATCTAAATCGGTTCCGCGGTTATAAAACTTGAATGGATGGAGTTGAGAACCCCCCCCCCCCCCCCCCCAGAAATTACACCAAAAATTTTGGTAGTTCCACTTCTTAAATTTATCCTTGGGATTTATCGTGCCAAAGGAAATATTTTGTTCACGCAACACCGTATTTCAGGAGCTACAAGTAAGACTAAAGTGTGGTGGAGTTGTGAAACAGCCGCTATCATATTGTAATTTTTGGAATTTTCTTCTATTTTTGATGTGTCCCCTACCCATTGAGGCACCTTAAACCAAAATGTACAAGTCAAAATCCAATAATTATTAAACTTTTCATGCTAAAAGTACATAAATATGTACTTTTAGCATGTATGTATGTATGTATGTATGTATGTATGTTTTGTATGTATGTAGCCGTGTATGTTTACACGGCTATATGGGTCCACCAGGTCTATTGCTCACAAAGCCCGTCACAACAACGTTTCGCAAAGAGACGCAGTGAGCCATGCTAGCCGGTCTAATATAATTTTTCGTAACGTCCCTGCCAGATGTTATTGGCTATGAAAGAATCATGCGGTTATGTTATTCGTTGTTTGATACGTGTAAATGCTTTATTAAACCAGTGTTTATGGACTCTGCCGGTTATTTTAACAGCTACTTTTGTTTACTCATCCACAGTATAATCAATGTATTTAATATACGTGTACTCAAATAAAAATATATGTATGTATAGGGGATTATAAGACATCAGGCAGCCTATACCCCATAACCTGTAACCCGTATTTACATATGTCCTCTTTGCTGCCTGCTGGTTGGGTTACCGTAAATCTAGCTTTGATATATCGCTGAACGGCAATGTCTATGTGTTGAGCAAGAAACGTAAGGGATTTGCACCGAAGAAGGCACATCGTTATCTTATTTTTCTTATTGCAGTTTTATCTATGATATTAGCGAGCATGGACGTAAATTTTGAACCTATTCATACTTATAAAAGTTCGAAATGTTGAAAGTAGGTAAGCTTAAGGACCGAGCCTTCTTTGGCGCAGGTAGTCACTTTAGCATTAAGTCGCAAACTACTTCGTTCTTAGCATTTAAGTACCTACATATATTGCGTGTTCGATATTAAAGAAAGAGAAAATATTGCTAAATACGGACACGTGTCTTAGGAGCAGCAATGTATCTATTGTTACGTGCTCAGTTAACTTGTGTGTTTTAAAATACATATATTGATTTTAGAATTAAAGTCTATAATTCCTTTAAGATAAATAAGTATATATCTAAACCCCGAGATTGCACCGATTTAACTACTCAATTTGCCTGGTTCTGAACTAGGAACAGTGACAGTAAAATTGGGCAGTTTAGGTAGTAAATTCGCCAACTGAACTGTCATTTTAGTATACAAAATATTAAAAACCGAGTTTATATCATAAATAAATTTCGACGTAAACGATTCAAGCGTAAGTATGTCGTAAAACTTTTATGCATTTTAATGTAAAAATATAATTCAGAATTTTTTTAAACATGAAACTAAAATAGCCGTTATTTGATGTTCTCATTTTGAAAGGAAATAGTTTACATATTTAGCAAAAAAAGTTTGATATACTTTTTAGATTCATTATAAATATATGCGAATAAATAATTTTAGTCTCATTTGTACGATGTACGTACGTTACATCCAGACAAAGCTTGGACGTCATTTTTCTCGTAATAATTATATTTATTTAATTGTTTAAGTACAATGCGCGAGGCGTGAGTGTTGGTTCGATGAGCCGACCGAGAAACTGTCTACTAGAACACAAACGAAAGTGTTAATTGGAAACACCTAATAACCATGAAGTTCCTAACTACGCACGCGCTTTCTGCAATATTTAATATCTACAGAGCATAAAACACTTCACTTATGACTTAATATCCTACTCCTTAAGTGAAATTTGGTACGGAGATAGTTTGAATCCCAGGAAAACATAGGATCATTTTTATCTCGGAAACCATCCAATAAGGAGATAAAAAGAGGGGATAGGTATAACTATGGAAGTGGTATATGCAAATACTAATTCTACGCAGTCGAACTTGCGGGCAGAAGCTTGTTAGTTTTTTTTATTATACTACGTCGGTGGCAAATAAGCATACGGCCCGCCTGATGGTAAGCAGAGGAGACCCTAAAAACTCCCCCCCCCTCCTCGTTGAGCTCTGGCACCCTTACTCACCGGCAGGAACACAACACTGAGTAGGGTCTAGTGTTATTTGGCTGCGGTTTTCTGTAAGGTGGAGGTACTTCCCCAGTTAGGCTCCACTCTAGACCTGGAATGACATCCGTTGTGCTGTGCCCTACCACACAAAGCGAGATGACATTCACACTGCCCACTCTGTTTTGAACGTTGTTTAAGTACGTACCCGGGTCCAAAAATTAGTAATAAAATAGTATTTTAGTATCCTATAGCTATACTAGGCTATAAAGAACCTAATAAACCTGCATCCAATTTAATTTCCGGCAGACAGTGAGTGTTTTGCGTGCTTTACAATACAATACAAATCCTATTTATTGCACAACCTCTGAAAGAAATGTACATGGAAACACATATATTACATGAAGATAGAGGTAAACCACAGGCGGCCTTATCGCTACAGAGCGATCTCTTCCAGACAACCTGTTTTGTAACCCGTGTTGTGTAATTATTATGACTAGGAAATTTAAAGACAGTTTGATGGACACTTTGTCGTTAAGGTGGTTCGCTTTCCATACAAACAACAATTGCGTTTTATGAAGTCATTCCACATTATTACTACATAAATTTGTGCGCATCTATCTACTTTCAAATATTAGAAATATAGGGTGCTTTCTTTCTTTATTTATTTATTTATTTAATTGTTACAAGCATAAACGGTGTCATGTAAATACCTACACCCTGTAAGGGCACACAAGATTATTGTCCTTAAGACTAAAATTATATACATTCACTTAACTTGTTTTTATTTTTTACTTTTGACGCATATCTAACATCATCCGCTACTTTTGTATCTAATATAGGGATTTGTATGAAACATAATTCATCCAGTCAAATTCCTAACAAGTACAGTAATTTTCGATAACGGTGCTAAAAATTAATTACCAAAATCGAAGCTCAAAGAGAAAAATGGAACGCATTTACCACCCACCGGACATAATCAATTTTCCGTTGTGCTTTGATCTTTGTACTAATGAATTTAACTGACAAATAACGTGTATTTTAGTCCAACAATTTTTACTCTCAATAGTCCTTACACCCTAGTGGGTGTTGCCTCTGGTATTCCCTTTACATTTTATTAAATGGTCGTACCTAAGGGTTTCTATGTGTTGGCTTCGGCTCCGCGTACGCCTCCCACATCTGGAACACAATTGTTCCGTGAACGAGAAAGTAGCTTGATAAGGAATCGATACGAATTATTTATATTTATTTAATCGTTTTTTAAAGAACCAATTGAAAATTGAACTGAAAAGCACAGTGCGTTGGTAGGTATACCTTAAGATACATATATCAAAACAGTTATAAAAAAATAAAAAATTCAAGTTAAAATGTTTGCCTTTTTCCATCACGGAGTCAAAGAGCAAATTGATTTTGTGGGTAGGTAATGTTTTACAAAACGTTATGTTTCAATTTGTCGTTATGGTTACTCTTGAAGTGGCGATCCTTTGTCGGGCGAAGTTATTATTACTTATTGGTAATTAACTGAGTAAAATGAAATGATTAATGAAGTATGAATTTTCTCTTAATTGTTTTGTGTGGGCTTTGCACGTGTTGAGTTGTAGGTAGAATAATATAGCGCCAGCAAAACTATTTTTGTTTGTATAAGATTTGTACAACACCTCGTCGTTGGGTGCGAAATGTGTTCTGCTGGTACCTCCATAGTGATTACGCTGCGAGCACTGGTTGATTTCAACGAAAGAGGCGAGTTCACTGGACGAGAGCGATGACTGTGTCGTAAGTAAGTCTAGCCTAGTCCTCAGCTGCCTACCGAATACTAGGCGCGCTGGAGACTGCCCCGTTGTACTATGCCGCGAGTTGCGGTAGTCAAAAAGATATTTTAACAAAGTATTATTGACATCTTTGTTTGCACAAGACAATAATGCACTTTTTATGCCTTTTTTAATAATTTTAGTATATGATTCGGCTTGTCCGTTACTGACTGGGTGGTATACCGGCGAGGTTATATGCGTAATACCATTTGTGGCACAAAATGTTTTAAATTGCAACGCTATAAATGATGTACCATTGTCACTAACTATTGTCTGGGGTACGTCAAAACGCGACATGAAATCGTACAATTTTTCAATAACTTTTACTGACGATACTAGAGGCTGGAACAGAGCCGGGGGGAGGAGAAGAGACGAATATAGGCGATGTCGATAATCTACCATCGGTCGCGTCATCTGTCTCCGCCGAGCGGATACGCCGCCGCGCCGTCCGTTTCTTCACTGATATTGTTCGCGATAAACCATTGATTGAGCCTGTTTTTATAAACTGTCCAATCTTGCTGTTGGTGATCAAAATTCGCGAACAACCCCACAGTATTATTAGTAGATAACATATTTCCTTCAAAATCACGCATGAATCCCATCCTCGTCGCCACTGTTAAGTATTGGAACGGGGAGCACAGTCAAACGCAAGGCAGCCATTTATGAACTAATATATTTTCGAGAATGACGGTGGACGCAGCCACCGTTTGCATGCACTTACAACTACCCTTTTACATACATAACATTAACCAAGGGATGAAATGGTACCTTTCAGCCGAGTTAAACACTCTACTTTTCATTTCGAATACGAGGGAAGTAAAATACCTATATGTCCATTTAAAAAAACATGCTTAAGTGTAAACTTCAGTAGTATATTTTGAGGATACTTTTAATTTAGGTGAAAATATCGTTAGGCATTTATGGAATGGGGAGTTAATTATCAGAATGGAAATTGTACAAATCCATTTAAAACCAAAAGTTTTATTGCTTATCATGAAAAATACACAGCAGAAACGTATCAATACAATACAATACAATACAAATCCTCTTTATTGCACAACCTCTGAAAAAAAATGTACATGGAAACACATAAAAAACATGAAGATCATTTACTCGATTTAAAACAACAACGACCAGTTTCAGAGCATTAATAATGAAAACGTACTAAAACTACTTAAGTACCCACAGAAAGACTGGGCTTTTGATGGAGATGGCTATTTGTAAATTTCTTATGAGTATCTTGTACTCGTAGTCAGTTACATATAAGGTAAGTATTCGGGTCATTTCAAAGGTCAAACACCGTTGGTCGATTTCGACGAAGGACTCTTCTGATGGAATTCTGCATGGTGATTTCCATCAGATTGTCTTAATTATCCGACATACGAAATTTCCCGAATACACTTTACTGTCATATTTTTGTTGTTCGATTTTGCACAGAAAGTCATTTGATCTATTTGCAAAACCAACAAACTTTCTATAATTTTATTTTTGACAACGACTAGGTGCGGTGCTACGGGAGCGTGGGGCTTGTATTAACGGATATAAAACTTCTGCATATAGGTATCTTTTTAAGTTGTTAACTTAATTTTAATATTTATACATCAACATGACGGAAATTTATGAATTTTTATATTTAGATGCAAAATGCCGTTTGGATAGCTAAGTTTCGCAGACCTAATCACTTTTTTTAAAAGTAGGTGGTTAATACTTGCCTCTTGGTGGGGAGGGTAAGAATTAACCTTTAGATTGCTATTTAAAATAACGATATTAGTTAAAAATAACATACGTTTATGAATTATTATGCTTACATGTTAGAAAAAAGATATGAGATAAAAAAAATACTACCAACAAGCAATCAATCAGCTTTGGAAATTTTCCTATCGTTATAAGATTGTACAACATTTCTATTTGTAAACTAGACAACTAATTTTAAAACATTTAACACGCATCTTTATATGAGCATTTATCAGTTCAGTTCTAACATACCCCACCCACGTAGCTATTTGTTTCAAATTAGCCCCCGAGGCTTTCATACATAAAAAAATATTAAAAAATAACTATGCATAATTTTTTAAAACAACATGTTAACGTAATGGTTCACTGAATTGAATAAACATTGGATATACACTAATCCACAATCAGCAAACTAAATAATTAAAGCTCATATCGAAAAAATCACGACGTAAAAATGTTCACTCACCCGTATATTTGCACCCATTTGCCACCCGGCGGGTGTTATTCAGAAGTTATAACCTTGAATTGGTACTTTGTCTTATACCCCGTGTTTTTTTTAAATTCCGTTAATGTCGACTGACTGGTAGAGAATGCATCATGGCATTAGGTCCGCCTTTTGTACTATAAGGTTTTCTGTTGTGCAATTAAGATTAAATAAATAAATGTCATGGGTGCGTTTCTGAGTTCAAAGTAAGTTACTTTCTCGAAGACACCGGTATTCTAATTAACTCCATTTTGGAGATAATCTATAACTTTTTTTATTTAAGGTCCTAGCCTAGTTTATACATTTGCTGCTTAACATAAGTACTATCTAGAACGGTCGATGTTCGAAATGTCATTGATATGTCATAGTTTTCAATTGTTCGGTTGAGTTAAATAATAATGCCCGTATTACAACATGCCCGTATGCACCATTTAATTACTTTTCAATAAATAAAAATAATCAAACATTAATTATGCCATATTCCTTAAACGTACTTACCCCGAAATTAATGGAATTCAATAAAACACGGTGTATAGTTTTCAATTCAATTCAATTCAAATATACTTTATTCATGTAGGCCTAGCAACAAGCACTTATGAATAGTAAGACAGTATTACATCTTAATCTAATTATCAGAGCAATTTATTGATGTTGTAAATATTATTCCATATATAATACTAATGAATATAATTCATAAATCAAATTTAATACTAAAACTTTCACAAAGTTTAGTAGCTAAAGGCTTGTTAACCCCTGTTAAAAGAAGCCCCACGCTCCCTTTCTTATACTTATATTAGAAACAAGTGAACTGATATCAAAGTATTCCGCCATTCTGCTTTGTTGCGATACTTATTTTATTTTCATACGGGGAAGTTATGCTTCCTTAAAAGCTTTTCTGAAGTATCCGGCAGCATACAGTAGTAAAAGTTATTCGAAATGGTAAATTGTTGGGGTTGCAGGTTGGAAACGGGAGCGGCATTCAGATTTTAAAATTGTTATTTTTTGATATTGACATGGAACGATTTCCATTGATACGATACGCTTATATATCGGAGCGCGTAAAATGCGCTACGATACGAGTCATGTCATAAGGCAAAGGTTAGATGTACAATAAATACTGTGATTTACTTATACTTATCCAATATGGGATGCTTTGCAAGTCGTTTCATTCAAGGTGGTAGAGTAACAATAGCAAAACTTTAACAAATTGTAAAATCTGATTACCGCTCACCGCAGCGCTGCGGATTGGAGTTATGAGAAAATGCGGCGGCTCATTTTCATTATGGGTTAAAAAAAGTATCGATAGTACCATCTTATTACGGACCATAAATAAACTGCCTGTGCCCAAATTTTATCTAAATCCGTCCAGTTGTTTTTGCGTGAGGATCAAATATCCATTCTTTCATATCATTGATAATAAATATTATAAAACATTCTTACACAGATTGACTAAGTCCCACGGTAAGCCCAAGCAGGCTTGTGTTGAGGGTACTCAGAAAACGATATGTATAACATACAAAAACTTAAATATATAGAATATACCCACAAACTCGAGAACAAATATCTGTGCTCATGAAACAAATAAATGGGGCTTATTAGGATTCGAATGCAGGACCATCGGCTTCATATGCAGGGTCACTATCCACTAGGCCAGACCAGTCGTCAATGTATCGTCAAATTCATTAATAAACCAATTTAATTTATTCATTTATTGATATTTGCTGATATCTTTTTTGTCTTCTTCTCATTTATATAAAAACAAATAACCAATGCGACATATTTATTTCTATAAGCACATCTAGGTATCTGGCTCTGAAACAAGTTCACATCGTAAAAAACCAATACGAAAATATTCTCCATCAATCTTGTGTCGTTCCAGAAAAAAACACACACACAAAAATACCTGTGATTCGATTAGGCGGCTCGCAAGATGTGACGTAAAAAGCTAGCTTTCTTTAACACAGTAAAAGTCGTTATTCTTTTACTACAGAACTGAGCGGATTTTTCCGACGAACGTAATGATACCTACGAGTATTTCAGCCGTCTTAATCACGCATTCTGTTGACGGCCCTAGAGGGCGCTAATTTCTTGTTACTATGTACAAACAACATTGGAGTCGCTAAAGGACTACACTCCTCTCTTGATGTCGCCTTGAATGTAATAATCTCTAGCTATTAGTGCGATCCTGTAATTGGCTTTCCACCTCTTATTCATTGGCGCTATTTTGTTTACATAGCTGTTGGGTCTCCGTACACAAATAAGGTAAACGTTTGTTTTAATACTATTAGCAGGTTTCGTCTTAAGTCTTGATGTAATGATACAAAGCGATAAACGCGACATAACCGAAAGTTTTCGTTATCATGTATGTCAAATGCACACACGAGATCACCATCTTACCCGACTGCGACCTTGTAAGTATATAATATGTATTTGTTCTCCTTTAGGCTTCTCTCTACCTAGAGAAGGTCCGCTATTTCTTGTATATTCTCGAGAAGGTGAGCAATGGATCTTCAACGATCTCTTTCGCTTTGTATCAAAATGCAAAAATCTTAAATACGAAGTTTTAAATTTTTATGTAACAGTTAAATCTTCTGTAGGTGTTTAGATTTCGGAATTCAGTTTCTCCACCTCGATCATCTCCGCAATCTAAACACCTAGAGAAGATTTAACTGCTATTGCAAAATTAAAACGACCCATAAAATAGTGCCTCCGTCGTTAAGTCAGGTTCATACTTATGTTCCGAGCGAATACAGATAGCGAGCCCTCGGGACGTGTTGTTAATATGTCATGATTATCTTTACGGTTCATTAAGCTTAATACTCGCATAAAGTGTTTCCGTACAGTAATGGGCATGAAAAACGTCCAGCTTAACGAGGAAATAGATGCAACAAGAACGGGCTCCAATTATTTTAGTTGATACATGTTACAGTAAAAATGGCATAAACAAATATTTTTTACAGCATTTGTTTAAATAACTGCGACGAGTTTAAATATTCGGACTCGACGTTTGTGCCTATAAAATAAATATCAAATGTGTAAATAGTTAGATACGATGTAAAGGTAAATTGAAGTAGTTTTTAATTATTTTTGTTATGTACACATTATATAAAACTTACATTTATATAAAACTATTAATTAAAGTAAGAAAATATATTGTTTTTTTCTGTTTATAATACGTACGTGTTGGAGGATTTTGTCCTGTTGGTCATCCTAAATATCGTTAGGTGGATAGAGTGCAGGCAGATCTCCGAGAGCTCGGCGTCAGCGAAAGCTGGCGCGAGTCCGCGCTGGACCGAGCAAAGTGGTGTGTTCTTGTGTTGGAGGCCAAGACTCATTTTGGGTCATCGCGCCAGCCAAGTAAGTAAGTAAGTATTTATATTTGTATTTTGTTAAGTGGTTATTGAATTGCGCTTCCTCCTGTCATTTCCAGTTTACTATCAACCCCCAACGCATGTTGCATTAGACTTAACTGCCTCACTAAACGGCTTTTAATTATTACGATAAGCTCTCGTTAATTAACTGAAGCTATAATTCACTAAAGGGTCCGGTGTTTATCATCACATTTTTAGATAATGCTGCGGTTTTATCTTCTTTCAAGGGTTAAAACATGGAAATGAGAACGTTTTGCGAGTTTCTGTGTTAATTATAATGAATTAGGTGTTATTGCGTCGGTGGCTTAGGGCAGATTTAAAGACATTACCTACCGCTTCTGTATACTTACGTATTTTTTTTTAAAAAACAAGAACACGTGTAAGTTTTTGGAAATAAATCATTTATGGTATAAGCTTTTATCGCTGCCTGTACTTTTCTTTTCACTCACATGCAACTCATTAACATGCAATTAGACATTTCTAAAAACCCCAAACACAGTTACTTTGCGTTGTTTTATCACAGTGTTCCCATGGCCACCTCATATTATCAGCCTGCTCATATTATTGGCCTATTTTTAGATCAGCTCGATGATAGCATAATATTGCATTTTGCATTGTCACCCGAGTTGTCATGTATGGAAAATTTCAACTCAATCGGAAACCGGGAAGTAGGTCAAATTTAGTGGGTTAGATTTGACCCACACAAACATATATAAGTACATACTAACATAGCAAGTTAAATGAAAGCTTGTAATATTAAGGTTTATTTTATTCCCAGATGTTACCAAGTTGTTTTCAATGTTTGAATATTTATGATCATTGTTTCCTATTTATGATCTTAGTTGAAATTGGCATTTGGTACATAGGTAGGCAGACAAGAAAGGTCTGTTATTGGTGAAAATAAGTCAGAAATATACAAAAAAAACCGTTTCTTTGGAAAAAAAAGCTGAAAAGTACGAAAGCTGTGGAGTACGAAAGGGGTGGACAATAAATTACACTAATTAATTATGTCGAAACTATAACTTGAAATAAATATAACTTGCTTATCATGTCGAATTTTCAAATTCACGTAAGGCAAGGCGAGCATTGTGCTCTGTATTGGACTCTTTTAAATAAAGTGTTTATTCTTGACTTGCCGCAGAAACTCGTATTTTATATGTTCCCCCAGCTTTAACGTTAAACTGTTTCGGTGGAAAGAGCCGTTCTAGAAAAGTTTCTTATTTAAAATGTACGCGGACAAACACTGGTACAATTAAATAAAAATTGTATTACTTTAGGTATTTCGCAAAAAAAAGTTTTTTCTTCGTAAGTATCATATATATAAGTATGATAAGTATGATAAGTATGATATGTAACTAACTCCGGGGTCTAAAAATATTGCTACCGAGTTAGCCTGCGGCTGTCAGAAATTTTCACTCTCGTTTACTATACTCACTTACCCCCCTCGTTGCACAATGTACTATTGCCGCCTTCGTAGTTAATGTTTTAAATTACTCATTCAGGCGACGAGATGCGTCGTTCGACAATGCTAACCATCTAAGTGGTGAGGATGGAAATATTGTCACGTAGGGCGATGGCGAAAAGAAGCGGCAGGGATTCATCCGAACAATTCCTCGGAGCACTCCCCGTTATACATGAGATAGAAATTGCAGAGCGAAGAAATCTCTACCCAGCGCCAATCCGAAATACGCTGGCAGTTGACAATTCGAGTCGCTCTGCGTTGGATGCGGTCCAGAGGGAGAAGCTGGTACTGGGGTAGCTGGGGTAACTGGGGGAGAAGCGGGTGCTGTTGTAACCGAAAAGGTGATAAATGCAATTTTAATCCCTGCCAAACAGAATACCAATTAAGTATTGCAAGCTAATTCGAACTGCACTGAACGTGCAATTCGCTCATACTTGTCCGTACATCTATTGGCGCAGGTGAGATGTACGATAACTAAATAACATGATTCAAATATAATTCTAATGTCATTGTACGTTCGTTGGGTCTGGTAAGCACTACGGACATGTATCTATTGTATATTACCAATATTAAATAGGTGTCGAAGTCTAGTCAAAGGTCCCACTTTGTCGCTTACCATAACGACGAGATTTGCTTGTACCGTTATACGAATAACCTATCACCAGCGTCCTTATGGCAAGCGACAAAGTGGGAATTTATGATTGGAAACGACACATATTATTTATTATATTCCCTGTGTCTTAGTGTTCCAGAGGTGACAAGGTGTCATTCAATGAATTCGCGCCAGACAAAAGGTCAGAGAACTTCTCATGCAAATCCAAATAGCCCTTAGGGAAATTTATCGAGTGAGTCGGCCTTTCAGTTATGTAGGTTAAATGAGTTTTATGTACCAACATTTAGAGTTTGATTACCTATTATTAAAATTCGAAGCGTTGAAAATAAAGGCTTACAGTGTCGAAAGCTTCAGTGTCAATGCCAGCAACATCGATGGCTGTCGCCGAAAATAGGAATGATGAAATAGAAAATGAAATAGATATTTGCATTTACACGAAATTAATATTTCACAATCATTCATTCTTTTCTTTATTCGGCTCTTTTACTAGTTAGGGTTTTTAACGTTTATTCGAAATAAAAAATGTCATAAATATGTAGTACTTATGTCTTTTTTGATACCATGTAAAAAACCTTTTTCTAATGTAGGCATACACAATGTCGAAAACGCAAACGTATTTTTGGTAAGGAGAAGTGATCATTTACATTTTTATCTCGACGGCTCAGCTTTCTTTCCGTGATAATTATCTTTGAAGAGATTTTGGGCCAGAGAATGACCATTAGGAATTTATAAAAACGGAGATGACATCTTTACATGATTTAAAAATGTTATGATTACAAAGTAAAATGATTGTAGTTTTTGAATGACTTGAATATTTTTGTTCATCTATCATTGTAGCTTATCATTTTGGGTAACATTATTGAATTAATAAAGAAAATTCCATCGTTACCGATCTTTTTACTCAACTCCGCGCAAAGTAGATACTAGTAGGCTTATATTTTAGCCCCCTTATTCATAAAACTTTAGGGGCCTGATTTAGTTAAATTATGTTTTATCCCATTCTTACAAATACATAAGTCAAAATGACAGATAAAGACAAACGATTCATAGCTAATTCAGGCCAGTAACGCGTTTATGAATAACGCCTTAGGACTTCACCTATCTACTAAAAGACGATTTACGTGACTGCGCTAGTGCCACGATGCATACGCATCTGTTGTTACATTAAAATCCTCGAAATGAGTCGAAACATTTTTGTGATTAATTAAACTTACACTTATGTGAAGTGATTCATCTAAAAATATGTGTCATATCTCATGCGAATTTCATAATCTGGATGTATATAATAATATCCATAATTGCTTTCGCAAAACTAATACCTACCGACCGAAAAACACGACGAACGAAAAAGTTTACTAAGCTCTTTATTATATTTCAGCATTTTCATTTCGTTCTAAGCCACGTGGCTGTAGTGTCTCGTTTCAAATCGGTTTGAAAAAGGGTTGTAATTACGTTGGGCCGGGATTGTGTTTCTCTTTTGTGCCCGTTTTAATCTAACTGTATAATTGTTTCGATAAAACAAAACGCCTAAACGATTATTCTTTTAGCATGAAAAAAGTAAATTGTAAATATTTTAATAAAAAAATTACGATTTTAACTGTTAAGAGTGTGGGGCTCACGGAAAATATTTAAGAGGATACCGTACGCTTTGGACACTTGCAACACTAAATGAAGTTTTACAAGGACTAACTATGTTCAAAGGTTAAGGGGCTCCCTGGCGCCAAAGACCTTTGATCTGAATCCCTTAGTTTTCTAATGTTTTTTTAGCTTATCATATTAACAGCAACGGCTATAAGCAATATAGTATCCCATATTTACTTGAAAGTTCATTGTTTTTGAGATATTTGGCATCAAAGTTGAACAATCTTATTTTAATACATATGTCTAAAATTGAAATCTCTGACCCGTTTTTAGAGACGTCAAAGACTAACCTTATGTAGATTTCGTATATGTAAGTTCCTTCACAGCAATGATTTGATATCCGCAATCGCGGGTACGCATGGTGGTCCGCTCTTTGCCGGTGAGTAAGGTTGCCAGAGCTCAACGAGGGGGGGGTGGGGTTAGGGTCGGCAACGCGCATGTAACTCCTCTGGAGTTGCAGGTGTACATAGGCTACGGAGACTGCTTACCATCAGGCAGGCCGTATGCTTGTTTGCCACCGACGTAGTATAAAATACAAAATAAAAAAGCGAGCTGCGTTCGTTGAAGGACTCTCTGCATCTTAATTACATAAACAAACAAGCCAATTTTTGAAGAACGACCTGGCCTTGTGGGTAGTGACCCTGCCTATGAAGCCAATGGTCCCGGGTTCAAATCCTGGTAAGGGCATTTATTCGTGTGATGAGCATGGATATTTGTTCCTGAGTCATGGGTATTTTCTATGTAGGTATTTAAGTGTTTATAAATATTTATATATTACATATATCGTTGTCTAAGTACCCCCAATACAAGCCTTATTGAGCTTACTGTGAGACTTAGTCAATTTGTGTAATAATGTCGTATAATATTTAATTTATTTAAATTTAAATTTGGTAGTCTGGAATTTGACGTCATATGAAAATTTCATTATCATGAGCTCATTAACCTTTTGAACGCTTTTTATGATAAACATAAACGTCACTGACACGCCTGCGTCCCGGGCGCAAGCGACCTAATGTAAACCTTACTTGAAAGTGTGAAAGTTACTTTGACAGCGTCCGTCATAACACCTATGTTTTCCCTGGCGCTGTGGGCACGACTAGTATTGACGACTTTAGATGTTCTTGGTGTTCAAAAGGTAAAAAAAAACAACGGGTTGCATTCTGGGAGTGCTAGCAGAAGTGAAAACTTGAATATTAACGTTGTATATTTTGGAATGGTTAGGGAATAATTTTGCACGAATTGCTTTAATTATCAGTATAAAAGTACTATCATTTTTGTGGTAAAATACAATATTCATTTATTACGCTATCGTACACAACCATGACAATTTATATTATATTAAAAATTTAACACTTCAGAACTATTACAATTATTTAACATCGGTCTACTGGCTTCAATGATATTGTAACAGTTTTTCGATCAGGTCACGTGTCCGTCTTACGAATTTTCAATCTGACGAATCTGTCGGTCACGTGACCTGTCCTGTCGCGAGTTTAACATTTTTCCCCATCACAAAAAGTGCACAGCGCCGCTAAAGATGTTATTACATCAAAAAAAAAGGGTTTTGTCATGAGCGAGCCGTGTTAAATCACGTCCTTGTGTAATAATAATTGCACTTGTGTGAAAATTCACCATCTCGTTTCTCTTGCCTTCATACTTTTAGTCGAAAATTCGTAACGGGCCACGTCGCACATTTTAATTACTTCCCTTCCCTACTCCGCAGCTCCTTTTTTGCAAACTACTTCTTTTAGTACAGTCTGATCAAAAATAAAAAAAATAAATGACGAACAGGAACTTGCCTCATATTATAAACAGATTTAACTTCTTTGGTTTGAGAGTATATGACACACTTTCCTTGATTCATCAATACGTCATACTAGCACACACTTTAATCACGTTACGAGTATATTATGGTGAAGTTATATTTTCAATGAACTGCAACACATCAAGGGGTTTGGTGAATGCTGACGGAGAGTGGCAATTTTATGAGTACCTGTACCTACTTTGGCTACTGATAATTCCGATAGACGGTTACGTCACGAGCTCTGGTTACCTAGAATAGTGGTGCCGTAGGTATAGCGGCCGTAATAGTAATACGGGCGCAACAATAATGTTCCTTCAATCACCTCTCTCTAGGAAACCGCGCCATTTTGTTTCCATAGACAACGTTCTTGTGACGTCATTCAACCGCTGTATTGCGGCCGCTAACCTCGTATGTCATAAGAAAAGCGTAGTAGAAAGATCAAAATTTTTATTTAATTTGGCTTCAACTGTACTTGTAGAACATTTTTACCACTTCAATTAGGCACGTGTAAAATGCTGCTTTCCTGGCCTGGAGCCGGTCTGCGTGCTAATGTTGTTTGTTTGCTTGCCGGCCGTTAATTAACTCCGAGCGGAAGCCGTCCAATAGTCCCCGCAAACTAATTTCGGACCGTTAGAACAGAGGATCAAACTCTTTGTAATCCTATTTCCTTTATATTTATTGGCCCGCTGGCAATACACGTGTTGAAAACTGATAAGGTGATAAGATAGGAATGTTCTGAACTGAGTGCGTAGCCAAGATGCCAATCGTTATCGCTCCGTAGAGAACGAAACGTAACTGTCTCTGTCGTACTAATAAGGAAGAGTGATGGAGGGAGAGACCTACGCTACGCGACGGAGCGTTAACGATTGGCACTTCGGATAAGCACCCTGGTGACGTGGGCTCGGATGACGCTGCGTGGGAAGACCAATAACAAGAAGATGCCTTATTATGATATAAATTATTTTTAGGTTTACCTTTTTTTACAACTTGTAATATTAACGGCCTCCGTAGCTTAGTTTGTAGTGACTCCAGCTACGAAGCTGGAGGTTCCGGGTTCGAATCCCGGTAAGGGCATTTATTTGTTTGTTTATCACGAATATTTGATAATAATATATCATCATCTAGACAAATTTTGTAAGATTGTCCGATATTACATGATAAGCATAAAAATAGTTGCTCTAGATATTAAACTAATATGGTACACATATCAGGCTATTATCTGCGATTTCTTGGACTTAGGTTTCAAATTTTTCATCATGAAATCTTTATCAAACATTCATAAAAAATGGTACACCTATGTGACTTTTCTATATATTTTTTTTATTAAGCTGAAAATTTAAGAATCTGTTGCAATACTCAGTAGGTTAGTGTAACAGGTGATATTTTCATTTTTCAAACGACACTTTAGACACTGTGACATAGTCATACATAATATTTCAAAATGTCATGATTGTCATGAATAAATGACTATGACAACAGTTTTGATATAATATTAAAATTAATTAAAATCATATCATATTCAATCTATCTATATCGTATCTAGACCTAATATCTAATGTATCTTAAAGTTCGAATCGGGCCGTTTTTTATGTATAAGTGTCTATATATATATATACAGGGAAACCACGAAATACGGCGACTCTAACCATAGATTTCAGTGCCTATTTATAGTAAAAAAGTAATAACCCGCCAAGACGAGCTTAGCGAAGCGCAAGGGCACTACCTACCTTTTCTCGAAACCCTCATAACTTGGGGTTGGATTATACCAGATACACAAAATTATCGGGATATAATGTCAATAGTGGACTTATTAAGCATAAACAATTTCAATTGCATAGTTCTCATACTTTTGATTTTATTCATATTAAAAAAAAACCTGATTTCGTCACTGACTCACTCACTCACTGATGATCATCAAAACCTTTCGAGTACTTCCTGATGTCCTAGAGAGCTGAAATTTGGTATGTACGATAGTATTAGTACACAAACAACAAAAACTTGAGATTTGTTTGCCCTAAGGGGGTGAAAAGGGGGTGGAATTTTATATAGAGAATCAATAACTGCTGAACCAAATATTTTTTATCTTCAAAATTAACTAATCAAGACATTTCAAAGTAAACTACTGCCCGCGGTCAATAATAAACGACAACTGTATAAGTAATTTACAAATTATACTGATCGAATACCCAGATCCTATATGATATTGAGCTCACCGTCGTCTACATCGCCACAGATGCCGTACATACACATAAACATGCGCGAATATTTAAAAACCTCTATTAGACTCGAATAATACAGCAAAAGTTTTAAGGGCCACGCATTGCTGCAAGCCATACTTTTTTATTGACTTGGCACCGTGTTTCGTGGCTTACCCTTTTTGTTTCGACGACCTGTTAGGATTTCGAGTACAAACTGCTGTTGACTTTTGTTTTGTACCATTAGCAGTGTTTGCTCTCGGGTGCCACAAAGTTTGTATGGTAATTGTTATCGGACCGCATAGGTAAGCACCTAATTACCCTGCTGAATAAACCCGAGCAGGCGATGCAATAGAGACAAGAATTATTGACCTATATTAAATACATTTTTGATCAGGTATTCTGTAATAAACGCCTCGATTATTAAAATACAATTTCATTTATTTATTAAATCTCTTGCAACGGTAAAGCCCTTCGTAAAAGTCTTTAGTAAAAGAATCATCATCATCATGTCATTTCCTGACACTTTATTCTCACTATGTCCCTTTTATGATTGTTTATTGACTGTTTTTGTGTATAAATACAAAAAAATAGGGTCAATGATTAGGCTGTAACGCCAGGCTCTTACGCTAAACTTCGCAACTACGGCTAATTTTTGACACATCACTCTCAGCATAGGCCGTTCACTATAAATATTAGGTCCATTACTCACGTCACATGCTCCTATGACGTGCTATGAATTTATATAAGAGCCAACAGATGGCCCTGTTACTCTGATTTATGCGGCAGTTTTGTTTTTGTAAATAGAAAGCAAACAAAGGTTTATGGAGAGAAAGTTTATTTGGAGGGTTGACATAAGTGACTTGATTTGGGAGATAATAAATCAGCTCCTCTGAGTAGGTACGTTTTTCCGCCTATTTTGTATACGTAACTTTTTCAACAAATTGGAGCCAACGCGAGTTAGTTAAATAAAATGAAAAAGTATTCAATAAAAAAAAAAAAACTATCGTTACTTAAATGTTTACATAACTAAACTATAAAACATAGTCACATTATGAAGGAGAATAAATTTACCAATACAGCGATTGCATCATCGCTTACGAAAAACTTTATACATTTTGTGTTCGACAGTTTAATCAATTTCATACGTAGTCAGACACCCTTTCTCAATCTCATGTCTCCACTGTGACTTTTCGAATACCCTTTCGCACGCTCCTCAACTGAAAATAGTTATTCCAGTTCGGAAACTAGATTCAATCGAGCGGTAAATCGATACTCCCAACTCTAGCCTGCCTCGATTAAACACGACACACTGTCAGCGCTTGTGTCCAATGATAATAAAAACAAGTGAAGAAGCTACAATTATAAAATAATATTTATTTATTTCATTGTTTATTATTAATGCCTGCCTATTTTTTATACGTATAAAACACAACTATCATTGGACCATCGCATTGCGTTGTGTCATGGCATGGTCATTTCAAGTTATTTTTAAGTAGGTAACCTGTTATTACATTTAATATAAGAACTAAATATCTTTCTTGATGTTACACCAATTATAAATGGTATTTTCCACATTTAATTTAGTAATTTACATGTAATTATAACATCCGCGAAGCTTCCCAGCACTATGTATAGTAAGTCAAAGGCTCGCAAATTAGCGTCACGTGTGCACGGCAATTCCGCTTCGTGTTATTTATCGGAGCACCCTGTAGATGAGGGACAGGTTATATAAGTACGATAAACGACGGGTTGGAATGGTAACCTAGGGGCTTAATGGATAGTGAACGGATTATCGAGGTTTGACAACTTCAAATTGAAATTGTCCTCGGGTTAGGTAATGGCGGTTGGTAATCTCTGAGGGTTAACTGGCATTATGGGCAAATACCTATCATCAGCTACGTTTATAACGATACGATAGTTTGGAGGTCCTGGAGAATCAATCAGGAGTATGGGTCGGTTTCGTAATGCTTTGGGTTAAATACTAGTTTAGGCAACTAGATTAATAGCTACTAGTATAGATAGACGTAATTTTTTTTAAATCTAACAAATGTTTTTCATGCTAACTTTTTTAGTACCTAATAGGTAGTACTGTTTCTATTTGTACAACGAGATGCCCGAAACAATAAAGTTGGACCAAGGTTTTTCATTGGAAATAATAAAGCATTTTGACTACAATCTGACCTGATGGTTAGTGCCGATGCAGTCTAGGATGGAGCAGGCTAACCTAAAACATGTATATTCACTCTCGATTTAAAAAGATCCAAGTATATATTATAGAATTGGCAATGGTAGTGGTAGAGTGTGAAAGGGTCACAACAAACGTCAAATTACTATGAAATTATGACGTTTATATTGGCACGTACACACTGTCACGTCAAAGTCGAGTTAGTTTAGACGGACGTTATACCAAAATAAAATAGATAAATATTAGGGGATTATCTTACACAGTACAACTTTCAGCCCGATTCGAACTTTAAGATACGTCAATTATAGGTCTAGATACTATATGTTTCTGCAATCAAAAACGTCACTTTTGGTACTGACATATCCGATCCATATCATATCTAAACATAATAATTGACGTAAGTATCTTAAAGTTCGAATCGGGCAAATAGCCCCAAACTAAGCAAAGCTTGTACCATAGTAGTATTTTCCGTCTACTTTAGGTACGAGTACATAAGTACTGGTCGTTAGTTCAGACCCATAAATTTTGGCTCTGTCTGAATAAGGCCCATACTACAAGTCATGTCTTAGCTAAAAGGAAAATGGGAGAGCTACACCCACGATCGCATGAGCGATTCAAACATCGCCCAATCATTACTGTTAAGTTCCAGGTGCCGTAAGTGCACTTTCTCGTATGGTTTCAGCTCGTCCCAGGAAGTGCACGTAGCGTCTCGTTGGTATAAAAATGGAGCGGTTCGCATAGAATTGGATCTGGTGCTATAAAGAGGGCTCAGCTTAGGGATGCCTCATTTGGTTTAAGGGTGTTTGCTCTCTGGACAGACAACTATCGAGCTACGTTTAATAGAAAAATAGTAACTATTTATTAATTCAACGATCTTTCATGCGATAATCAAGGAATACATTTATTGAGGTATTTTTTATTTCATTTATTTAAACGAGAATTAAACAGTGTAGAATGGGGCTAAAAGATCACCAGGAGATCTCACGATGCCTATCATAGAGATAAGTAACATACATACAATCCCTCTTCCAAGTGAAAAAAGGGTGAGTACCCCCATTATTTCATTTTTGTTCGACTTGCTCTCATACTGGATTTTTACAATTAGGGGCCTAGCTAATATGACAATCGTTTGCGCCGTAACGAACGAAACGCTAATGTCTCTCTACCACTCTTCCGCATTCGTGCGATAGAGAGAGAGAGAGAAAGGCGTTTTATTCGCTACGGCGAAAACTATTATCATCTTGGCTAGGCCCTCTGACGTAATCGCGATGTTTTCCTTCAGTCGATAAAAAGAAAACGTAAATCGTAACGTAAAGTAAATGTTATTCCAGTATTTGATCCTTGACGACCCTATAAGCGAAACTGAGATGTTAAAAGCGGAATTTTACGAAGCGTAAGTGACAGCCCTAGCTAATGGCCGGTGAACGCAGGCCCACGTCTGGCTCGTTATGGCCGCGTCTGCCGGACTCGCTACGTGCTCCATACTGCACGTACCGCCATTTTGATACTCTACGTGTGTCTCCGGTTTGTTTTGATGACCCTATTGTAGTTTACACTGTAAGAGATTTTAAAGGCATCAATCTGAAGGTCAAGGAAGGGATCACATAAAGATGTACCGTAGTCTGGGGTTGCTTAAAGGAAAAATTAGAAGGTGAAGGCCTTTATAAGGCCGCAAACATCTCTGATGCAATACAGAAGCGCGGCAGTCCCAACAGCACCTAAATCCGTTGTTATATTGTACCCGTAGGGCATTGACAGTCTTCTGCGTGTATTTGGTCCACAGGCTACACGTGTAAAAGGTCTGACAATATGCTCTGAACAGAGTCACTTTGACATTCCTCTATGCCAATGCCCTACGTTCCTGCTGCATGTTCACGTCATCTTGGAGCCCTTCAATAATAAACAATATTTAGAAAAATATACCAATGCCTCCGGTGCCCAAGGCTGGAATCGGATTAGATACCTGCGCCGTTCGGCCATCTGAGTCACGATGGCATATGTCGAATTTTTCCAAGTATATGCATTTCTTACTGAAGGGTTATGGCGCCCCCTGGCCATGCCTAAGGTAGAACAGTATAGTATTCCGAGCTAGCGAGAGAGATAGCGCTGCCAATCAATACTATGCACTTTTTCTCAGTATATGACATTTATTTCAGTTTATAATTTATTAATGACCCGCCCCGGCTTCGCAAACAAAGTTTACACCTAAACCTTTCTCAAGAATCACTTTTTTGACTGGTGAAAAGATGAAAATCCGTTCAGTAGTTCTTGAGTTTATCGCGAACATACATAAACACAGACAGACGCGGCGGGGGACTTTGTTTTATAAGGTGTAGTGATATAGAAGTGTTTCTACATGACATGATAAAAAGAAATTAAAATAATTTTATGTATTTATTTGTATTATATTTCTTCTTGGTACTTATAAACAATATTAGGAATTTGACTGTACAGTTAATGTTAAGGTGGTTCGACTAGGTTACCCAAAGCTTAAACCTCTCTAGATGGCGCCACAATTGCAAATTTTGAGTTTTAATTTTTTTGTGGAGTAGTCTTGGTATTTCTATACTGTAAATTATGTTTAGCGCACTCTTTAAATAAATATTGAACTATTACAACAAACATTGAACACTTCATTGTACAAAAACTACCCCTTAATGTCGACAGAATGTTTCTTGACTCTATTTCTAAGTATCACTCACACATTCAAACAGTCTTACTGGGATCCTTGTAGTAGACAATTTGGCACAGCGTGAGTAGGCTTCAATAGCGTTGCGGTATGTACGTGGAAATACATGCAAGAGGATGTGGGTTCGAGACTCATTAATTTTTTTTTGTTATCAGTATTATCATGTAAGTACCTATTATTAATAAATTATTTTATGAGAAATATGAGCGTTTTCCATAAAAATATTAAAAATCTGACTCTCACACATCATGATATTTTTGGGTTCTTCCAACTCAGAATCACTAGCATAATCAATCCTCGTGCTAAAAAAACCCGAAAATTTGTATTGAAATTTTAGTTTTACATTGAAATTTCTTTCACACTAAAATGTGACGTAATGGTATGGATATTTTAGGATATCTTTTTTTAATGCTAGGGTGGAGAAGATTGTGTTGTTGATGAAGAAAGTCCAAATTTGTAAGTCAGATTTTCCGGTATTTTTAAAAAAAAAAAACGCTGTTTTGTTCTAAAATTAAAGCAATCCCTTACTGCCCAGCCTTTAAAAAAGTAGGTACTATTTTACAGTAGAATTAAAATATTTTTTTACGATACATTTAATTAAATTACAGTGAATTACAAAATTGCATGGCCTTCTATTTATAACCATTATAAAAAGAAATGAGATATTTACCATGTTTGTTTATATTATTGATTTCCCGATATTTTGACACAATTAGAAGTTTCACACAATGCCTAGAGATAGAAAATTATTGATTTATTTTATTTATTGTCAATTTCATTCAACGGATCACATCATATCCAATTTATGTGTTTATGTATTGCATTGTTTTCTACCTAGTTGGTTATTAAATTCTGTTACTGCAATAATCTTTCTCTACATAAAATATACCAACGAAAGTTTAATAAAGTATATATTAAAATGAAGTACACAAAATCAGGAATTACATATGACAATATCATTCAAAATCGCCTCCTCTGGCTTTGACACAGGCCCTCAAACGACGAGGCCAGTCATCAATAGCGGCACGCACGATTGTCATGTCTAATTCCGTCACTGTCTTAACTATGGCCCGCTTGAGGGAGTTAAGATTTGTGTGGGGTTTAGCACAGGCTTTCTCCTCAATAACCTGCTCTATGGCATAATCCAGGGGGTTAAGGTCCGGGCTGGAGGACGGCCAGTCTTCGTGGGCAATAAAGTCAATTTTATTCCTTCGAAACCAGGCTTGAGTTGTTTTTGCCTTATGTGCAGGAGCTGAGTCCTGTTCAAAGATCCATGGCTGGTTTTGTAATAGGGTGTGGCTTAAGGGCTTCACTATTGGTTCGAGAACGGTTTCCAGTTTCCGGTTTTCACACCTTTTTCACAGAAATGAATCTGTGTTAGCCCTGAGTATGACACACCCAAAATCATGTTTGGCGGGTGCCCACATTTGTGCAACGCAATAGGGTTGTTTCCATCTACAAATCTTAGGGCATAATTGTATCCCAATAAATTCTTTTGGATTATAAGAACATGTTAAACTACTATTAGGGGACCTATAATGACCATATTTTTGTAAATATTGAATTTAAAATATCTTTTGGCACACGTCACGTGACCAAACTCGAAACGTCATTGAAGATTCTGTGACGTCACACAATTTTCAAAGAGCGTTTTGGGCGCGAAAGCATCTGTCAAAATATATTTTGGTAATTTAACACATTTAAAGCCGTTTTTAGTATAAAAGCTGAATTTTAAGGCAACTTTTAGTTAATATAGAAAGTAATACAAGCGTTTCAAAAAATTGGAATACGATTCTATTTTAGGCCCCAATTCATTATAGATACGACGAGATAAGCATTATGTGTGGTATATAATTATAGCTCACAAATCCACCACATTATGCCATTTTTTATTTTTTCGGTAGCATTTGTTTTAACGGGAATAAAGAGGTTGCAAATCGAGTAACAGAACTTCAGAACAGATATCATTTGATATTTACCAGTCGCTTTTCGGTGAAGGAAAACAAACAAAGGAAACTGGACTAATCCCAACAAGGCTTAGTTTTACCCTCTGGGTTGGAAGGTCAGATGGCAGTGGCTTTCGTAAAAACTAGTGCCTACGCCAAATCTTGGGATTAGTTGTCAAAGCGGACCCCAAGCTCCATTGAGCCGTGGCAATATGCTGGGACAACGCTAGGAAGAAAGAAAAAAATCGAGTAACAGAACTTAGTAACCAACCATATCATGTTGGAGTCATATATGTATTAGCCAACTAATTATTCAAGATCAATACACTTAGCTCCCTTAGGTATTCGCCTAAGTACAATCTCGGGCAAAATTGAGTTTTATAAAAGTGAACTAGTTTCTAGGTCATATTTTCTATGAATTGGTCGCTTTTCGGTGAAGGAAAACATCGTGAGGAAACCGGACTAATCCTAACAAGGCCTAGTTTACCCTCTGGGTTGGAAGGTCAGATGGCAGTCGCTTTCGTAAAAACTAGTGCCTACGCCAAATCTTGGGATTAGTTGTCAAGCGGACCCCAGGCTCCCATGAGCCGTGGCAAAATGCCGGGACAACGCGAGGAAGAAGATTTTCTATGAATTGGTCATTTTTGTAGACTCCAATTACAGTTACACTTTTCCTGGTTTTTCGCGGAGCAGAATATCGATGATTTTTGTAACTTGATTTAGACGTTGCTATCATTTTCAATCCAAAAACACATAAAATCACAATTCAGAACATGCGGCAGCGTTGTTTTCTATGAAGTACCTCAAGCACCAGGGCGGCTACCGGGAAAATCGAAATTCGTCAATTTCGGGCATTTTTCTCTGTCACTCTAATTACGTCTTAGTGAGAGTAAAAGAGAAAGATCCCCGCAATTTGCGAATTTCGGTTTTCGCGGTAGGCCCCCAGGTCCTGTCAAGTTTCAGCAGTGTTGCCAGGTGAGCGGAAGAGAATTATCGTACTTGAGTGTCAATATTATTGTACCGTTGAAAAAAATATCGTACGCCAATCAAAAAGGCAGGCCCTAAAAATGTCTAGCAAAATAAGCTTAAATTTCCAATTAATAATAAAAAAAAGACAATTTTCGTCTAAATTGCGCAAAAAATCTGTTTATGATTGTGTATTTTTGGGATAGACTCAAACGGTATACAGGAAATTGTGACCATTTTAACTTACACCAAGGAGCCGAACACCCAAAAGATACTAATTTTAGCCTATATCTGAGAGAAAGTGTCATATTTTGCTTCAAATTACTAGACTTTTAAGGTGGCATCATCCAAGGGCTGAAATTATAGTACTTTAGTGTACGATAATGCTCTTTGGAACATTACGTCATACCGGGGCCCAAATAACCCAAATTATCGTACATGTACGACAATTATCGTACGCCTGGTCACACTGAGTGTCAGTGTCGACAGAGTCAGCTAAAAAACTAAAAACGCGTCAAACATCGCAACGTCGCGCCGATGGCCGTCCGAAGCATGGAGTGGCAACGCCGCAATGTATTTGTACACGACATTTGTCACACACACATGAGTAAAATTTATAAAAATATAACGTTGATTATTGCATGATTTCTGTATGAAACAAAGTTTTTCTATTAATTTAGCGCAAATGAATATTCGAAAGTAGATAGATGCGGAACTATTTATGTAATAATATTGTGTAATTAATTAATAAATAGCGATTGTTTTTTGTATGAAAATCGAACCACCTTAATGACCTGCAAGGATTTTTTACAAGTAAAACTGATGCCTCGTTAGCAGACTTAATTACTATATTTTTCCTCTGTAAATTTCCTGTAAAAGGATTAACATAAAGCACGTGCAAGCCTTTTCTGCACGTGTAACGCAAAATAATGAACTCATTAATATTTACGCCTTAACAAATTAACGTAACTTTGATTACTGACGAAAGTCGCATTCAGAATACCAAGTTTATGGAGTAAAGTAAATACATTCTTAAGATTCACCTTCAGCATAATCTAACGTCACTACACATTGTTTAGCTTGCACGTTACTTCCATTAAAGTCCCGCCTGAAGTTAGTACGTGGTACCAAATGTACCAACTCGTACAAACTTATCTAGTTTTACTTAGTGTAGATAAATAGCGGCTCCCAGTTTAAATAATGTAGGTCAGTAGTTTGCTTTGACAAAAGATCGTAGGTAGGAATAGTGGATTGTTAACCGAGGGATGAAAGGCACTCATTTCTGTCGAGGTATTTAGAATAGTCAGAGACTGAAATGGTGCTTATTACCTGAGTTAAACACTCTACTTTTCATTTCAAATGCTTTAAACGCTTTGCGATGCTTTACTAGTTATTTCGAACCATTGCAGCGTTGAGATCGTGTCTAGCATCACAATTAAAAATGACATGTTTCTTTCACAGATATAGGTCTTGGACGTCTTTTTGATGGTAATTTTATTACATCTCCCTGCAAGATACCTACAATATATTTAAATTGTTTTTGATTAACACAAATACAGTATATATTCAGTTTTTGGATTGTTATCTTTTAAGTGTTATTTTTTTATTATCAAAATAACATCCTTCTTTATCATCACACATCGATTTATTAATCTGTCAATTGACAGTAGAAAGTTTTCCCTTGGTGTGCGTTGTAATTTTTTGTCTGTACTAGAACCTAGTTTTCAGGACACGAACGTTTAGAAGTATTGTTTTTATTTCAAAGGTAAATAACTTACTGTTTAAATCTGTTCGTTCTACGAAACAAGTAATTCGGCTACTTAATAATATCGATGAATCGCGAAAGTTTTTGAGTTACCATTTACAAAAAGTAATGCACACGGCCCGATTCGAAGAATGAAATACGATAACGATAAGTTCTGGTTTTGATAAGTTCTCATTTAGATATCGTTTGATTGACGGAAGCAGCTCTATTCAGGCAACGAATGTCACTTTGACGTTAGAAATATCGAAGATAGATCTTACTGAGATCGCAGCATTTTGGTTGGCTTGGCTTTCTATAAAGGATAACTCAAGCTAAATGAAATGACCCTTGAATTAAGCTACGAGTATACAGATATACTCGTAGCTTAATTGACCGATTAAGAACATGTACATGTACATATTAGTACATGTTCTTTAATCGGTGTAATTTAGTGAACCTTTGAAATTACACAGGCGATGTAGCTTTATTCAAACTGTTTTTTTTATGATATAGGAGGCAAACCAGCAGACAAAACACCTGGTGGTAAGCGTTTACCGTCACCGGCCTTTAAGAATGGGAGTTTGAAGGTCGTATCGTATCAGTCCGGAAATACCGCAGCCGACAGGTCGTTCTACAGTTTAATTTGATAAGTTTGATAAGTCGACATAGGTCCAAAATTTGTCCTATTTCACAATGTTTTGTAAATAAACTCGTACTTTATTAGTACTTGGTAATAACCTTTCATAGTTGGAAAAGGTCGAGCAGCGAAGAGTTTTTCGCAAAGCTAAGGCACGAAAATGGGGACGTGAAGAATGTGTAGGGTCCGTTCATTATGTCCAATAGGCCCGATTTTATCATGTGCTGGGATCTTTGATCCAGACTTTTTTATTACATTGGCAACACTGACCTAGTTACTATAAATCAGCACTTTCTTCCGTTTCCGCAGGATATCCGGCTAACTGAACGAAGGCCGCCGGTAATCCCTGCTTGTATAGTATCCAATATGGTTACGTCGATACTGACTAGAATTAGGACATTCCTAGGATTCTGAATGTGAAAATATTAAATCTTTGCACCTAAATAAAAATATAGTAGACAGTATCTAACAAGTATTTGGGGCTTATCTAATCGTTAGAGAGAGCGCATTCCAAAGGCGGATTGCTTGAACAGCGAAAGAAGACGTGAGTAAACCGGTATGGTGAGGCAGAAGAGAGAGTTTAAGAGAACGTTTTTTTTAAAGTTGAATTTATTTATTTTTATTTCCTTATTAACACTGGCCTTAAGGTTGCCAAAAAACATAAATAGCAATCTGGAGGCTTTTCTCCTACTCTCTAGTAACTTCTAGTAACATCCTTGATTCAAAACTTTTCTCACTTGATGGTCTCATCGGAAGATCAGCGCTGGAAGCCACCAGCAACATGCTGAGATGAGGCCATTTCGTGGCACTTTATACTTTCTTTGTTTTTGATATATCATGTAATTTAATGTGTCTTGTTTGTGTTTACGAATAAAAATTATTCTATTCTATTTTAAAACCGATTTTGTGACTTTTACTCGATAGAAATATAGAAAGAAAAAACACAAACATAGGTCTAAACATCTCCATTAAAAAAATTGCGAGACAAAGAAAATTGAGCGAGTAAACGTTTAGGTATGGTGGAGGAAATTGATTCTTTAGCAGTTTAAGGTTCACTTTACATTGGACAGTTCTTAGCATAAGTATGCACAACCAAATTTACTTGAACTTTATTTGTATTACAATTCCTAGCAACAAAAACGAATATACCAGACATCGATATATGTTACTGAAATGTTCATGCCAAATTTCATGTTATTTCAGGTTGTCAGAGCGTAACTTTAAATGTATGGGGGGGTGGCTTTTTGGCTTACGCCTTACGGCTTAGAGCTTAAGAAAGCAGGGTGCGTAGCGAACGAAACGCAACTGTGTCTGTCGCACTAATGAAAGAAATGACTACGTTACGTTAAGGTGGGATCAGACGGTTCATTTTCATGTTTCATTATTCATCTTTCACTCAAAGTGACACGTCTGAACACAAAATGAAACAAAAGTGAAAAATGAATTCAACAGTGTTGGATATTTTCATTCGGCATCTTTCATTCGCACAGCGTGAACGTTCATTCGGATTTTGCATATTTTTACCTGGTCTGGTTCTTTAAATCTTCTCGGGTCAGAGGTGTAGGGTTAGAGCCGGTGTAGCTTTATTTGACGTTCATAAGTGCATTGTAATATGCCTACCTACTTAAATAAAAAACTAAAAATAAAATCTTTATCCTTAAAATTTATTTGTAGTTTCACATGTATGTAAAACGTATAATTGTTGGTGCAATAAAAAATATTTACTTACTTACTTACTTACACTACTATCTAGATAAAGATAACGTAAAAGCAATAAAATGGTGTGCAAGTGGATCGAGCAAAATACTCTATTATTTTTGGAGCATTTTAAAATTGACCAATCACTCTAGAACCACAAATGGTATTTCTAGGTACTCTGTATAAATAATCCAAAGTTCCAAAACAATCGCCAGTTTGGATTTGGAGTTTTATTCGGCTAGGTATACTGTTTCTAATTAAAGTATTTTCTTTTGTTGTCAACGGACCTACTAATAGTAGAAGTTCTTCAAAATTATTTTTATTCATCCGCAAATGATTGCAATACGATTCCGGATCTCTATCGGCTAGTTCCCTCAGCAATGTATTCAAATTTCTTCGAGCGATCCATGGTCGCACCCACCACCGTTCGACGCTTTCTTTGCTTCTTGCTTGTTAAAATCTTTATGAAATAAATGATCACAAATTAAGCTTATTTCAACACAACTTCATTTGACGCCATAGTGAAAGAAAAAAAAAATCTTTCCATCAGCAGCCGCGTGAACGTGAAATGAAAGGAAAAGAAACATTCATTCGAGTGAACCGTGTGATCCCACCTTTACGGAGCGTAAATGATTGGCACGTTGGCTAGGCACCCTACTACTGTTATAATCGAATTGTGATAGCATTGTTGCCGACTCCATTACCGCATTTTGTTTTTTATTCGTAATAAATTGTGCTTGACCTTCTCTTAGACACCAATGCCACCAAATCAATTGTTGTTACATAATATCGCCATCCTACAAATGCCTACGATGTCAGCACAGCAGCTCAGTCAATTTAAATCAATCTTTGGACGAGTATCTACTTACATTTGTTTGTAAAATACCGTAACGGAATATTATGTAAGAAGTCGCTGATAAAATTGTTTATTTGAGTTTATAGTATAGTGATGAGTTCAGTGACCTGGTCACCATTTTTAACCCTACCATCTACTACTAATACGTATTATATATGTGACGTCCCACGGATAAAGGTACCATATGGCGGTCGGCGCTTAAGCTATTATTAATGACGCGCCAATACTAATGCGGCGCTACGCGACTTAAGCGCCAACCGCCATAAGGTACCTTTTCAGTGGAACATCACATATTATACTTATCCGAACCCCTAGTGTAAAAATATTCGATAGCGTGACGTGACGTACGCGTTTGCGTTAAGTTTCATTTTGTATGGGATTTAGAAACAGCGCGCGAAGCGGGGCGTTTTGGAAACTCAAAATCCCATACAAAATGAGACTTAACGCAAACGCGTACGGCACGTTTCGCTATCAAATCAATTTACACTAGGGGTACCTATAATGACTCTGTCTTCACGTTTAAACGTTAACCGATTTAGATGAAATTTGGTACGTAGTCCCGGGTTAGACCATAGGATAGTTTTTATCACTGAGATTATTATCAGACAGAGTCGCGGCCAGGAGCTTGAATTTTATAAAAGATACTTAGATTTTCTTAGAATTAATTTGAGTACGGTTTCGTACCCGGTAAAAGTCAAACATTATCAATGACATAACAATGTCAAATCGCTTTTTCGCTTTAAAGAACTGTATATAGGTACTCGTACACGGTACAGCTGTGCCATCGTATCATTCCCGTTACGCATACATGACAATGTATATGTTTGTGCTTTTCATGTTCTTATAATAATATATATTTGTGTATATTTATAAATTCGTTATTTTAGCTAGTTCATAGTAGACGTTCTAGTCGATCTAATCTTTTTAGGTTACATACTCGAACAGTAGAGTTTTGCGAAGATTTAAAGTTATTGTGATTATGCAAAATGAATTTCAAGATATTAGTATTCATATTGACTTTGACATGTGTTTCTGGATATAAAATACTGATGATAGCTCCAAATGCGATAAGAAGTTTGAATATTCTCGGCGTAAGTTATGTTAGGCATCTGCTCAAAGCTGGTCATGAGGTAAGCCCTATTTTATTTTTTAATATGTGTACAGTGTTTAAATTCAATACGGGCGAACCTTTAAACGGTGATGGTTAGCGTTGGACCTGAGAAGTAGGTATATTGAGATAACATTTGCTTAGAAATACAATGAAAACATTGACATATATATCTATATATATCCAAGGACAGGCCTTACAGGCACTAAGAATGGCGCTAGTTCAGTGGTGTCATTCATGAATTCGAGCAAATCGTGCAGTCTAACGCAACTAGTTGCGACCAATCGCGCGTGTGATACGAACTCATCAACGAATCGCGTTGTGGCATTAAACTACGATTGGCTCGAGTTCGTTCGTGTGCGTGACACCGCTGTACTGGCTCCATTCTCTTTGCCCGTAAGGCCCGTCCTTAGATATATGTCAATGAATGAAAATATTAACCATACAAAATAATTCGGCATGCTTGGCGCGGCAATAAAATTTATCTAAAGCAACACACAAGTGACGAGATACAATCTACAGTTACTATAAAAAGATCGTATCTGGTAATATCCTGTCATGTTATGTCTCGTAATTTTTGTACAGTACATTGCTGCTCGGTAAATTTTCAAAAATGATTTAAAAAAATGCTTCTTACTTCATTCATGATAACACGGGTAAATTCTACGTATTCTACATATGTCTGGTTTTATTTATTGCCCGTATTGGATTTACACACTACATTTTGTTACTAATACTTTTCTTGTAATGTGAACAATATTGCATTGATAGTCTCAATATACCGCTATTTAGCGATAAGGCTGCCTGTTATTGGCCTCTATGTCTATTTGATTGTGAAATTTTATCTTTTAATGTTGCCACGAAGAGTAATTTATCTATCTTGGTAGATATATAATATATTAATTACTTAAAATATTTACTCAATACAATACTCTTTATTGCACACCTCACACAGTTTACAATACAAGTACGGAAACAAAGACAATTGGATAGAGGTAACAAAATGTGGTCTTATAACACGTGACTCTTTCAGACAACCTTTGGGTAGCGGAGACAATAAAAATTAGAATGTGCAAGTAAGTGTGTGATTAAATTGCCAGGTCTAAGTATCAATAGATAAATCCATAAAAAATTGTCGAAAAATCATTACGTACCCGCATATAAGTTATGTTTATCTTATCCTAGTAATGCCCCATGTTTTATGGTTCCTCTACACGATGGTCCAGCGCTGGACCATCGAGATGGCCATGCGATGGTTGAAACGCAACTACACGATATAGTTCTGGAATGGGCCACGTGTACGAGTAGATGCGTATTGCTATCGCGCTGGCCCACTACCTTTGATGTGCGGACAAAAACCGACACCGTGGCCATCCCATCGCCATCCCGCCGTGCCATAAGCCATCTTATGGGCCAGTATGATGGCCCATCGTGTAGAGGAGCCATGATATTCTATTGAAGGTCGTCATAACGGCATAAAGTCAGATTGTCGATAAAAATCGAACCTATTTCGAACCACAAAATATGTACCTATTGATTTTCAGGCATGTTTTCTTGAAGCTTTTATTATTGTATTTTTAGGTCACCTACGTCTCACCGTTTCCATTGAAAGATAAGCCAAAAAACTTTACTCAAATCGACTTGAGCAGCACGCATTTGGAGTTTTGGAATGGTAAGGGTAGATGCGTATTACGCCTGAAAGAGTGATCATTAATATGTATCGCATCCATAAAATTAATTTCGCTTAGACCACCAGGAGGCATAGCCAAGGTGACAGTTATCGATAGAAAACTCCAATCAAAATGTATGGAAATAGTTACATGACTTTTCGTAACATCTGTCATCCTGATACATTTTTTATTTATTTAGGTAAACAAACAGTCACTACAAGAGAGGCTTAAGTATTATTAAGCCTCTCTTTTTTTTTTCTTTTTTTTTTAATTAGTATTTTAAACACTGTTTACAGTATGTGTGACCAACACCGTTCACCACCTATTAATTAGGTACAATTAGTTCGATTATTCGGAGCATTTTTTTTTTACAAGCTTAACAACATTGGAGCTTAAGGTTCCGGGAGGCATTGGCATTGATAAATTCATGAAGAAGATAAAATAATCTTTAACGCTTAACAGTTAACAGTGCATGCAGTGTTTCGTTAACATTGAATAGTAACTATTTTTTTCGCTTCATATCAGTAGATGTTACATTTAGTTATTGTCTCTATTTATTTACAGTACAAAAAGCGGACTTAATGCCATTATTTTATTCGTTTCGTTTGACGTTTGTTGATGAAATGCTGCAGAGATAGCTTATCCCCCCCTTGTACATAAATTTATTTGCACATTACTATCTTGACTAGGCCTCCTAGAGGCCGATTTCTTTAAAAGTCGTATCTAATATTGTATTTTAAATTACAGCTGACAACGAAACCAACATCGGCTACCTGATAAATCAACCACTCTGTGAAGAGACAGGAGCAGACTACATACAAAGTACCAGTGCAGATATTGCGGAAGCTACATTTAAGAATATGGAAATGCAAGCATTATTAAATGACCCAACTGTTAAATTCGATGTGATTATAAGTGATTATATTGAATCGGAATTGTATGCGGCGTAAGTACAATATAGACTTTACCATTTACCTGCATTAATTTTAATATCTACCTACCTACTTTACATATGTATATCACCAAATTTAAAAAAAATATTTAACCTTAACCACGAAATACCTCGCCTTATTTCATCGCCAGTGAAAACTGGCCTGAATCGGCGCAGGATCAGGTAAAATGGCGTGCTCTTGTGTTGGAGGCCAAGACTCATTTTGGTTCATTGCGCCAAACTAGTAAGTAAGCCATCGGCGGAAATTACTTTTGCTGTGATGATGATTATAATACCTAACTGCTGAAACCAATAAGTTCTATGTTCTTACTTTTTCCAATTTTTGATCTTTAAAATACTTCCGTCGTTAATGGTTAGCACTTAGCAGCAACCTGAACTAACAGCAATAGGTTTTTAGAACCTATACTGGAGAGAGAGGATAGCAATAAAGATGTCTATGTCTGCAGGAAAGAATTTAATCAAACCCTATTTTTATTTACAGTCTGGCAGCATATTACGAATGCCCTATGATTTGGGCATACTCACTAGGGCCTCATTGGTATACTTTGCGTCTAGTAGATGAAACAACGAACCCGGCCTATGCTAGTGATTATCTTTCACCAGATGTTCCTCCACTGCATTCTATGGTTGAAAGAGTCAAGAAGCTATGGTTACAGATCAAGTGGAGTTATTATAAATGGTAAGTTAGGTATAAAAAAAATGTACACAGGCGTGTGCTGTCTTTGATTTAGTTTTTTACTGCCATAGATTTATACCATTTTGAGATACTGATCTAAAACAAGCATATTATCAAATTGACTATAAAATAGACATTTATAACATCTCTGTTCTACAAGAAAATCGGTCTTTTTGTGTGGAAAAATCACAAGAAATAATATCCTTACATTTTGTTTAGGTCTGCCGCGGTATCATGGTCGCATTTTATCACCTCTCATGCCATGCGTCACTTTCGTACTTATATACTTGTTAGAACGTGACAGACATAGTGACAAATGATAAAGAGCCGACCATATTAGCCGTGTCTAAAATGTTAGTAAGGCTTCATGTACATCAGGTACGAATAGGTAATATTACCTACTCTTAATTAATCACTTGTGATGGTTGTTTTACAGGTTCAAAAATGTTCCAAGAGAAAAAGATTTTTACGAAAAGGCTCTTGCACCCCTATTTTTGAAGAAAAATAAACCCTTACCAAATTACTACGAACTCATATATAACGCATCATTAGTATTATCAAATGATTTTCCAGGGAACGGTCTGATGCCAAGCACTCCTGAAAATTTCAAATTTATTGGGGGTTATCATATTGAAAGGCCTACAAAACCACTTTCAAAGGTAAGTCTTCCTTAAATAGATGAAAAACTTTTATTTCACTACACCATCCTGTAAATCGTTCATTCTTATATAACTAATGAAAGTTGCATTTTATCCAGAAAATAGGCATATTATTTTGGCAAATTTTACATTGTTTCCTCATGTTCGTCGATCAAATTTGCACCATCTGGGCTATCAAAATCGCTGCCAACTTAGGTCTGTCTCTAACGTGTTCCGTTGTTCCCAAAGTATCCCTTCTTCAAACTTTATAGTCCAACTTTGTCCATGCGATCCTGGTTTCCGAAAGCTGGTTGAAGCATACCCTAGAACCGACATCCTATGCCATGCCTTGTTATGTGTTGATCAAAAATTATTGATTGGCAAGGCTGGTGGTGACGTAGCCATCTACCTTAGAAATACCATTCCGTACCATTTTTTAAACGTGAAGCAGTTTTCTGTTGCGGCATCACCTGTTCTGGTGTAGGATTCGGCAGATTCTCACGGAACCAGCAGTGGTGTGAGATTTTGGGCCTTTTTGTAAATCCGTCACAGTTCCAAGTTATCCCTATTGGTAGTTCCAGAAAGCTTGTTAGACTAGAATTAGGCGCGGTCATACCGTAGGTATTAGTATAATATTAATAGTATGTTGCCATGGTAACTCATATGACTTGACAGTTCGTGGACTAATAATATTAGTCTAATACCATTTGAGAAATGGGCCCCAATAGTAAGCCTAGACGGCATTGGTGTGCCAAGCTTTTAGATATTATATTAGTATTAGGTACTCTGAGTTGCAGAGCACAGGTTATTGAAATCAGCCGAAAGGTGATGGGCTCTCTTTATTCTCTTAACAAACTAAAACACTTCTTGCTAATCAAAACTAAAGTTTTATTAATGAATTCTCTTATTCTGCCCATTACTGACTTAAACGAAGTACTTATTGACAAATTCGATCGCTAGCTCAATAACTGAATTCATTTTAAAAAACAAATACAGTGTAACTATTATCATCATACATATTTATATTGGCTTTTGTTCCCAGGAATTAAAAACCCTTTTGGATAACGCCGAAAATGATTTTATCTACTTCAGTATGGGGTCGCTTTGGAAGGGCAAAGATATACCGAAAGAAGTTACCCAAGACTTATTAGATTTATTCGGATCTTTGAAACAAACTGTAATATGGAAATATGAGGAAGATTTGCCCAATTTGCCAAAAAATGTGCATACACTGAAGTGGGCGCCACAACAAAGCATATTGGGTAAGTTTATGGAACTAGTGAAACCTTTTTTGTTGTTTGCTATAAAGCAAACGATATAAAAAGCCAAAAATATTATTTTAATATACCTGCATACCTAAGTTTACAACAGAACAGGTATATCATATGCCTTCATTCCAATATTTTAACTAATTTAATTTACTGGTGGTTTTTGTGGTTTGTGTTCTAGACAATGAAACATCAAAATGCAGCGTTATATATATAGGTTAAATAGCTTTGTACTCGACAAGTAGGTTACGGTGACTGTAATCATAGAGAAATATGCTTAGAGTGCTCATTCCATACATGGCTTTTTAACCGACTTCATTTATATCACTATTCTATACAACGCTTTTTCTACGAGTCATCTAAAATAATATTTTTTTACTTTAAAACCTAAATAATCAATGAAAATTGGTAAGTATCTCAGAAGACAAAAATGTAGTAAAAAAGACATAAACGCGCGATGTCCCCCGCCCGTCTCCCGTTTAGTCGACGAAGCTTGCTGAGTTGCCTAAGTAAGGTACGACATTGAAAAGCTAGATTATATGACTTATGTATACAATATTTTTTTCTAAAATAAAACCCTTTTTTACTAGGTATATAACCTAAAAATTTATAAAAATTGGTAAGTATCTCAGTGGACAACGCCCCACGCCCCGCACCCGTGTAGACTTTACTTATAAAAAAATGAAGGCAGTTGTAGGTTTTTCTGTTGAAATCGTAAATGTGCCTATGCTTATTTCCAGCTCATCCGAAATGCCTGTTTTTTATTTCGCATGGTGGTCTTTTGTCCACAACTGAATCCGCCCATTTCGGAGTACCCACCATTGGAATACCAATTTACTTTGACCAGTTCAACAATGTCAATAGAGCCGTGCTGTCTGGACGTACAATCAGGGTCGATTTGACTTTGAATCTAGTCGAAGATCTACGAGTGGCTATACAGAAAATGATTCAAGATTATAATGGGTAAGTTTATGGGTAGCTTATCGGTAAGTTTTTATTTAACAACACAAGTTTTAGTTTTTGTTAACATAAAACAGGAAAGAACACACATCATTTGTACAAAGGCGAATCTAGCCAGTTAAATTAGATCCCGTTCCCATGATTCGATCGAGCTGAAACCTCACATACCACATCTGTCAGTGGGGTGACAATGCTACCATCGAGCTTATCTGAGGATGGACAGGAGGTGGCGATAGGAATTATGTGATAAAACAACGTAACATAATTGCCTATGAATTTATTAGAATTGTCTCGATGAGTATTAGTTGCCTGTTGAAAGCAAAGTACAGTCAGCGATAAAACCTGAAGTATATATATTTTTTTCTTTGTCAAAAACCTTATTATTGTGAGTCTGTAATTTTATCGTTTAATAAATTACACTATTGTTATATTGTAATCGTAGAGTATTGTTTCAGTTATAAGCAGCGGGCAAAGGAATTATCCCAGATATACCACGACCGTCCGGCCCCCCCGGCCGCGGAGCTGGTGCACTGGGTGGAACACGTGGTGCGCACGCGTGGCGCACCGCATCTTCGCTCCCCGGCTTCCCTCATGTCCCGCTGGGAGAAACTATTCATCGACGTTATATTACTCAGTGTTGCAACGACTCTTTTAATTGGTTACCTTTGTAAAAAGTATTTCGATTTTAGTAAAAAAGTCAGTAGTCATGAGAAGAAAACTAATTAAATTGGATGTTTGTGATTGCTTTTAATTAAATTATGCATATTTTAAGTTTTGTATCGATACTTTTATTTGGTGCAGGTAAATAATAAATATGCTCCTATACTGCCAAGATGTACAAAAATATAATTATGTATTTGATGCTTCACTTCAATACTTATTTTCTTTCCCAGCGCCTGAACTTTACTTCCCACCAGCTAGGTCGATACAAATTTTGTAAATGTTTCCCTCAGGTACACTTGGCTCCGTTGCTCATACGGCTGCAGATTAAAATTATAATAAAATGTTGTGTTGTAGCCCATTTCAAGAACATAGAAAACTAAATTTACGATGCCCTGGGATTTTTGTGGGCTTTGTGTATTTGAAATAGTTTCTATTTGAGAAAGTTTTCCAATTTCAAACCTTTAGGTGCCCTTAGTAAAATCAAAAGCCTTATTTGACTAGAAAATCACACACAGCGGATGACATTCCAGATCTAGAGCAGAGCCCAACTGAGGAAGTACCTCCATCTTACAGAAAACCGCAGCCGAATAACACTAGACCCTACTCATAGTGTTGTGTTCCTGCCGGTGAATAAGGTTGCCAGAGCTCAACGAGGGTGCGGAGTGTTAGGGTCGGCAACGCGCATGTAACTCCTCTGGAGTTGCAGGCGTACATAGGCTACGGAGGCTGCTTACCATCAGGCGGGCCGTATGCTTGTTTGCCACTGACGTAGTATAAAAAATACAGGATGTAATAAAAATAGTGAGAATCAGTTTCAGGATAAATTAGGAATCATGTTCTGATTAGGAAAGAGTAGAAAAAACATTTTGGCCTGTGTATGGCGGGCCGCCTTGGACGACCTATCCCATAAAAAGGAACTTATTTTTGCGTAAAAAAATTTTTTTCTTCTTTTTTTACTCAAAACACGACACACGAATATGCTCTTTAACGGATCCCCACTATTTTTGTATGATTGATTGTTTATTGATATCAGATGGTGATTTTATTTGATCATTTTGTCGTGTTTATTTGTAAATATATTAAAGTAATTAGAACATTTGTTCGCTTGCACGCTGCAATAAGGTTTGTTCATAGTATTTTAAGACCTAAAGTTCCTGTATTCTGACAAATAAAGAATATTGATTTGACTGGGGGTTTTATTTTTGGAAAGTGTAACATGATACGAATCTTGCTTTACTCCTATTTTTATTAAATTTGTGTTAGAATCCCTAATGAATACTTATAGCAAAGAAACACGAGTAAGTAGCAAGATAGTCTAGGCGTTGAATACTTAATAGTAGTCGCACTGAAGTCAGAAGTGACTGTATACGTGTAACAAAAATAGTGCGTATCTGTTTAAGGGCATATGGTATCGTGTTCGGATTAGGGAAAGGTAAAAAGATTTTTTTTATTGTAAAATATTTTTGGCCTTTGTATGGAGGGTTGGCCGACATGGACGACCTGCCCCATAGAAAAAAAAAAATCCAATCATATTTAGTTTATCAGTAGTAACTGGGTAAATGTGCAAGCGTCTTTTACTTCTTCGAGTTGCAACAACCATGCACGGAGCATAGCAGCCATTGCACAGGTGAACAGAGAGTGCGTTACCGCATTGCAGTTTCCGATACATCGCCATTGGGAATACGGGGCATTAAATCAGCTCGGACTTAACACGGTCGCCGTTAATGCGATGGGCATGCAAATGAAAGTTCAATCCTCATTCGGAGGCGATTTCGGGGACAATGGAAAACAAACACAAATGTGGGATTGTACGGAATGATCGTTGGAAAATCGTGAAGCTACAAAAAAGCTTTGGTCGAAATATTTTTTGCTTATAATATTTGTTATTGACCGTTTCTACCTCATCTTCTTCCTCGCGTTGTTCCGGCATTTTGCCACGGCTCATCGGAGCCTGGGGTCCGCTTGACAACTAATCTCAAGATTTGGCGTAGGCACTAGTTTTTACGAAAGCGACCGCCATCTGACCTTCCAACCCAGAGGATAAACTAGGCCTTGTTATGACCGTTTCTACCTATATACAATATAATGTTATACCTACCTATAACCTATACCTTTATAGTTGCTCTGTAGGTTAAATATTTTTTGGTTGAATATATTATAAATTAAAATCAGCCTGAAAACCAGTACCGAAAAATACGAGTAAGTAAGTCAGTTGGGTAATTAGGATCTAGCTAAGAACTTTTAGCCCTACCTACTAAAAAGCTAAAATTTTACGAATAGGGCTTAGGTTCATGTGTGCTCTAGCAAAATGTTCTGCCATGTTATATTGGAGGCTTGTCAATGACGTCTGAGTCGGTGACAAATTGCGTATAAATAAAGCTGTAACCACACTGTCGCGGTTAAAACATTTTAACAGTATTTCACTTTATTTTTGTAGACACTCAACTGATAAGTAATATTCTATAGCTTCAGCGAAACAACTTACAATGCATAGATACTGAACTAGTAAATTACTTTTTGTTAAGAAAAATGTGTGTGTTTCTGTGTGTTAGTGTGTGCGTGTGTAGGTGCGCGTACGTATGTGTGTGCGGGTGTGTGTGCGTGCGTGCTGCGTGCGTGCTGCGTGCGTGCGTGCGTGCGTGCGTGCGTGTGTGTATGTGTGCTCGTGGGCTAGTTCGACTTAGCGACTTTTTAAATAGACTTAGAGTTACAGTACCCATTCAAATAATACTTTTGCTGTAGATAACAAGTACTTAATTAAGCGTAAATGTCTGCTGTCTGTCATATTTTCGTATCCTATGAGCATCTTAAGTCTCCGAGTGTTAATTAATTATTCTTAGGGATATGTTGCAGATTAAAGTACCTATTGTTTCTAATTTTGCATTAAACATTCCTTGATGGTCTGGCTTTAGATAACATGAATGCAAATACAAAAGAAGCATAGGTAAAGGTGTCCCAGAAGTAAAGAGACAATTTTCAAAGTCTTACTTAGCTGAAAGTTTTATTAAAACAAAAGTTTTCGTGCCATTACGTCTACGGTTTCGTTATCTGGCTTTTAAAGCGGGAATTTCATTATTTCATATCATATTATTAGTTTTAAGAAGATTCCAGAATTCTGTATATACCTAATGTAACTTAACCTTTTAAATCAGTATTTAGGTTAAACGATTTCTTTACAACGTTGCAAAAAGTTAGGTCCATACGTGACAAACATACGTGGAACGTAATCTTGGAATGGCACAGGCCGGCACTTTATAGCTAAGCGCGTGGTCGTAACTTGAAATCAGACTCCAATACAATATGCATAGTATCCTCGCTTGAACAGATTTACTCTTCGATTTATGTTACCCTAGTCTCGCACTACAAGAAATCCCTAAGGATTTTAAAAACAAGGTAGCATTGGTGTGTAGTAAAGTACAGACGAGTGAATATAAAACTTATATACTTGGGTATATTCGTTATCACGAACTTTATGAGCAGTAAGCAAAAAACCTTTTTCATTTCTCATGCTCTTGAAGTGGGTCGTTTTTGTTCTAAATAGTGTGCAGAAAATGATATATTTGTGCTCTAGAACACTGTAGTTGCTAAGTACATTTTTAATTTTTTCTACGATAAGCAATTAAAATTTTGGGTTTAACTGAATTTATTGTACAATTTACATTCTGATAATTAACTCCCCATTCCATAATAGTACTCTCAAAAAATACTACTGAAGTTTATGATTAGCCGTGTTTTTAAAAAATGGACAGGTGTTTTACTTTCCTCGTAGTCGAAATGAAAAGTAGGGTGTTTGACTAGGATGAAAGGCACCATTTCAGTCTCGGACTATTACTACTTCAACAGAAATGGGTGCCTTTCAATCCTTGGTTTAGGGGCTCCCTAATGCCATTGACCTTCGATTTGAATCCCTTAGTTTTTTTCTCATGTTTTTTGTAGCTTATCATATTAACAGCAACGGTTTTAAGCAATATAGTATCCCTTATGTAGTTCAAAATTCACTGTCTTCGAGATATTTGCATTAAAGTTGAACAATTTTAGGCCAAAAAAACTGGTTTTCTGGCCATAACTTTTGTGTTAATTAGTTTAAAATTAAAATCTCTGACGTGACGTGACGTATTAATTAGTTTAAAATTAAAATTTTAGAGACGTCAAAGGCGAACCCAAATGTGTAGATTCTGTTTATGTAAAATCCTTCACAGCAATAGATCAACGAAAAGAGTGTTTTTTTAGACAATATTAAAAAAAAAAAAAAAAAAGTGTTCATTTCTTTCAAAATCCGATAGACCAGAATGGAGATTAAAGATTGAAGAATCCATAGCCGTTTGTTTTATAACTCTATCTTTAGTGCAAATGTAGGAGTAACGACTCAAAACTAGTCAAAAATCGATGAAAACCGCGGGGAACCCCTTAACAATTTACTATTGTTTCGTCATCACAAGTTTATTAGGAAAATATATTTTAAAATTCTTGCTAATAATTGTGAAAAATTAAAACCTCATTACACACCTATCGCCACATTGCCCAGCAGTAACTTTAATCCATCCACGGAAAAATACCTACAGTACAACGATGACTCTTTCTTTAAATTTTAAATTCCAAAGCCAACCTGAAGTCGCCAAATGGAAAATCCGACATTCTACGATTCAAGATCCCATATTTATGCAAACTAAGAAGCTTTTCTGCCACCTACTGCGATGCAATATTGAAATATCGGAACTATGCACGGCGGGAGTTTTATTTTTCAGTGGAATTCGGCAATTTTAACGTACATTGGAAACAGATTTGCCATCTATGTTTCATAGTTTTTTGTTAGCTTTCTACTCGTGGTTGCTTGTCGAATGCCAGCACAATTGTAGTGGGCTTTGTTTTTGACTTTTTGTCTCGGAATCACGGCTGTTGTTTATTTCAAAGGGAAATTCTGTTACAAGTCTATTGTTCTATAACAAATTTCTGTTGAATGTTCGCTGCGGCTGTGTTAATAAGCTGCAGTTTTTTTTTCATCAGAAAAGCATGATTGGTCTTTGAGGTATTGATAGGTACTGTAATATCTAATGCATAACATATGATAGACAATAATTACACTTACAATAAAAATGGTTCTTTTTTACCTTTTTGGTATGGAGCTGGAGCTAAAATTACACTCTTTTTAACCTTTAGTAAGGTATTTTTGGGGTGGCTCTGCGGATAACAGCAGTCCAGTTATAAAAAATAACTAGTTTTTGTAATTTTTAAACTTAAAGCATAAATCAAACACATACAACCAAACCTATTCAAACCTTCGACAACACCGCAGTTGTATAATTTCTCACAAAACTTGCTAGTTATTTAAGCTTTACGTTTGTTTGTAGACATAAAATAATTAATTGTGTCTAATTAATGCGAAAATAGAATATACCTAATTATTAGCAACCCGGATTCCACAAAGGAAGTTAATATTAGATAAGTAGTCACATAACTTCCTAGTTTGAGAGACGCAAAAACGGTTAATTCATTTCTAACGAGAGTTGGTAACGAGTATCATTTGCGCGGTTCAATAAACAAGATCTGGGAAAATGCTGTTCGCTAGCAGCGATAAACACTCCTGACGTTTGATCAACTTAAGTCAGAGATAATAAAAAAAGTCGGCAATATTTGGGAGCAATGTTTACTTAGAAAATGATACTCTGGATCAGATATATTATTATTTCACATTACATATTTTTAAATCCAGTGCCACGAACTACGAATGAGCCGCTTGAGGAAGGTTCAAATTAAGCTGACTTTCTATATAAATTACGGATTGTATTTAAGACTTATATTTACTCGAATAAATATATTTAATTTGTTCTACCCTTTACAAAATACTTGACCGTGCGAGAGCTGTAGTCTTTTAAAATTGAAACCTTTACAAAAGCAAAGAAACGACTGCGAATATTTAATGTACGTACGTATCTATTTCTAGTAAAGTACAATATACTGTCATCTTTTTTTAAATAAAATAAGTGTTTCCCAAGTTTCCAACAGTCGTCGGTATAAAGACTGCATGCAAGTACAAAAATTGGATTTGTTACTTTGAGTTAAAGCTTATAAAAATGAAATGGGGTGTGTAGTCTCCAAGCCAATCTAGCGAAAACATTGGATGTGAAATAAAATGCGTGAATAAAAGTCAAATGAAACGCACACAAAAGACTATGTATATAAAGATATTGTTTTGAGCTCGTCACCGTTTTTCCGAAATAATTTAATATATAATTGAATATTTTTACCGAAATAACCGGTTCTTAGTTTAGTTAAACTAGTTTTCAGTATCGCCTTAGTAAACAAGATGCCGTCGAAATAAATAAATAATGCTGTAACCCGCACAAACAAGATTTTTTTTTTACATTTTCTGGCCTATGGCTTGTGATTATACGGTGAAAAAAGTGCTTGAATAACTCTTTTTATCAAATTTCTGTTTTCGATTTGCGATATATTATTTATTTACATATAATTAAATATATATATTTCTAGAGGTAAAGGCAGTTAACGTCCCTTCTACCGTTGAGAAGTTATGTTATGTTTTTTTTTTGTTTTTGCTCGAAGTTTTTTCGCTCTGGTGTAAAGTTTTGATTTTGCGGGTTACAGCATTATTGATTTCTTGTGACGATATGGCTCTTTCTCTTAAGGTAGGTAACTATTTTAAATTGTAAAACAGCAATCATTTAAGCGTCTTTGAATTTTTCACTTAAAATATTTAGGCCCTAAAACAAAAACTCCACAACGCTACTCGCCGTAAAACCCGTAAAACCGATATTCGTAACTCGACCACAAGCCACAGCGGTTGCAAAAAGCTAAAAGTCGATTCAACTCATTTAAACTATTCTAGCGAAAAAGAATTCGAACTTGGCAGAAACAAAGAATTTGCAAAGTGAAATAAGTACCCTGTGGAGGAAGTTGGTTTGATTATTGACTGACTTTGCAATAAGGCTGATAAGGAAATGAAGCAGCTTTGTTTATTAAGTTATTAAGTATACTATGTTTGTATGTAGTAATAAAGAATATTTTTGAAAGCCAAAGAAAGAGAGATCTTTGTAGGTTTAGGTCTCGGTCTCCGGCTGCTGTACACCTACAGCGCCATACACTTTAGTTTCATACTATTGCACTTTTTTACGCGTCTTAGTACAATTTTTCCGTTTTAAGTAAGTACCTTCATATTGTTTTAATGCATTTAAATCTCTTCGTTTTGCTTGATGGTTTACTGATTGACGCCTTCTGGCATTAAATATACCTTTTAGTTCTTTGCTATAAATATTGTACAGATTGATTAAACGACTCATCATTTTTTTCTGTAATCAAAGAATAAAAGTTACAATATTTTATTGACGCCGGTGGAAATGTTGATTATCAGTTTTTAACAATATTTTCTAAATCATACATTAAAATCAGCCATGAGAATTTAAGAAAATTAAGTGTTTTTTTTACCTATCTTTATCACTTTGTACCGGACAAATGGCCGTTCGGGCCAATATAGCAAGTATGGAACATTAAAAGTACTAACACTACATTATCCCATACATTTTATTCATGAGAAAATAAGTAAGGTCCCATTTTAAATGTTTTTTTTTGGCGGCCCTGGGATCTTGCTCTTTAAGTTAATAGTACCTAGCTAACTAATAGTGTGTGTTAAGCTTTAAAGTTCTAATTAGTCCATATTATCTTATTTTCATTTTTAGGTAGCTAATTTCATAGTTTTCATTGACCGTGATAAACACAAATGATATAAGTAGTTACACAGTTATTTTTGGTCTAGTATGGTTCTCACAAGGAAGGGTACCCAACTGTCCGACTCCAATTTGATTCATTTTGATATATGTTATAGAGTAGTCTAAAACAACGGACACGTATTTTTTTTAGCTGCCCAAACTCAACCTATTGGGAGAAATTGTCCTCCAAAGTACTAAAAAGTTACTAAATCTTCTAACTCCTATAGAAAATGATGCTCAAGCAACTTGCTAGTTAATGGCTTGTTTGAGTATATGTTTGAGAGCAGGAAAAAATAATGTACACGTGTTTTGTTATATCTGCTTTAACTCAAGTTTTCCTAAAAAAACACCCGTCTTTATGTGTAACTATAGTGATAAGATATTATAAAACTTCGAATGTCGATTTTTTTAGGAAAAAATGAGTTTTAGCCGATATAACAAAACACGTGCTCATTATTTTTTTGCTGCTTTCAAACATATACTCAAACCAGCCATTAACTAGCAAGTTGCTTGAGCATCACTTTCTATAGGAGTTAGAAGATTTAGTAACTTTTTAGTACTCTGGAGGACAATTTCTCCCATTAGGTTGAGTTTGGGCAGCTAAAAAAAAATACGTGTCCATTATTTTAGACTACTCTATAACATATATCAAAATGAATCAAATCGGAGTCGGACAGTTGGGTACCCTTCCTGGTCAGTTAAAACGACAAGTGAAAGCCTGTCATTTAGCCTAAACAGCAAAAATATGAGCCGGTTGCTCAACTCATACAAATCCGTGATCGGTATTCCTCGCACGAGTCCCGTAAGTCGAGTCAGCATGAAAGCAATTAGCCCGGGAAATAGTTTTTCCTGCCCAAGAACTGATTCCACTCACGCGCCACCTTAGGGAAATAACAAAGTTTAGCCGTGCTTGTTATGGGAACTTGTATTAACCACTTATTGCATGACATTATTACGTGTAAGTATATATTATGTAGATTATTCTGGCTTATTGGCAATAACAGCCGTAATTACAACTGTTCAAGGTGATATAATCGTGTCAAAAGATGACGAAAAATGTAGAGTTGAAAATTTTTGATAACCTACTTACAGCATAATTAATTAATGATTAGAAGACAATGACAACAATATTAACATATTTACAACTATATTTTAATATCGTATATTGTCAAGAATATAAGAAACCTATCTACAGAAATTTAATATCAGATTTAACTAAAAACTAATTTTAAAGTTTGAACTGAAGTGTAAGTAAAATTATGATGATTATTTTTTTATGACCCTTCGGGGCTGCGTTTTACTTTTATATAGAACTGGGCTCGCTGTGTTTTATATTGACCTAGAGTGATAGGTAGGCAGGTTTGAAAACCACACTGTTTGATAAACAGCGCTTTAAAATGGAGAGAAGAAAAGGTACTATGTAAATAGTATTATCTAATTAACTATTTATATACCTACTGTCCCTAATTTAATCAACATTTAGGTACATATTACCTTGAAATGTCGATTTCTTACCATGATAGTGTTATTTCACTATAGTGAATAGCCACCAGAATTAGATTGACTGCCAATGCCCATTAGTAACTGGCTCTGGGAATTGGGTACAGCTCAGTGAACAACATCATTTCGGCATGACCCAATCAAGTCTGGCGTTGACTGACCTAAAAAAGGTTCGTTACCGATAATATTAACTGCGATATTTTCACAGTGTGACTGAATCCGATAATTCTGATTAATACATTTTATGCTCTCTTATTGTAGTGAAACGAGCAATTTTAACTTTGTGATTTGTAGAAAAAAAAACTCATTTTACTTACAGCGTTTCATTTTCAGTTGATTGACTATTGTGTGTTGAATTTTCGTATATGCTCTTGGAATTTAATGCTATAGTATTTTCAAGATGAAATAGCAACTTAATTATAATTTAAAAAAAACTTTTTTAGTCGTCTGTTTTTCTTAATTAAATATTGCAATTTAAATTTGACATAATTTTGTGATAACATAATATTCACTAGATGCCACAAATAGTGCTTTTGGCCTAATACCAATTGTTTGGTAAAACACGTGTACATTTTGAATCACATTTATTATGAAAACTGTTCGCATACAAAGGATATGTTTGCTAAGGTTTAAGTTTTGTTTCTCATGTAGCAGTGGAGCAAATCCAGCCCATGATTAAAACAAAAACTGTTACAAGCAACAGTGCTCAAAAATACTCTAAATTTTTATAACTAATTTTTTAATTGATAATTTTTACGTACTTCCCGAGAATACTTTTTTTTTACTAAACTGGTTTGCGTGAGACTTTAATTGTACAATTTATTTTCTTGATGTAATAGATGTATTCAGTATTCGGCCGAATAAAACGCTATATTAGGCCGAATACCGAATAGTTCATGGCATCTCTACTATTTATCAAGCTGGTTAAAATTGAGACTAAAAAGGGTTATCAGGAACTCTACAAATCTATACTTCATTGAGTTATATGGAGTGTGAAGTGTACTATAAAAAATATACTTATTAAGACTGTCTTTTATTTATTGTCTAGGTTTTTATTTGTCTCCGGCCTCAGCATTTTCTTTCTTGGGATTCGGAAAAAAGTAAACCAACCCAGCAACACCTGAAATAATAGAATAAAATTTCAGTTTGTTCCTTCATTGATAACTTTTAGATTAAATGTAACAGCGTATACGGGCAGTGGTGTCAGAAGCAAAATAAATAATGTAAACTGAATAAACGAACATTAATTAGATAGCCATTTTAAGTACCTACTTATATTACCATAATTAAAATAAATTAGTTGGTTATAGAAAACGATAAGCTGGATTCTATTAGAATGTTGAATTACTTTAATAATTGAAAAATCTATTAAATAAGAAAAATAATTTGTCACCATTTCAAGTAGGTATTTAGGTATTCATAGAAAATAATGGACGCCTTTAAAATTGGTCCCTCTGTAATTTTGACAGAGTTTACTACCGTCTGTAATTTTTTTAAGGAAATTACAAAGTGGACAACCCGCTTTGTTAAGGTTTAGATTGTTTTTCGTTCGCTAATGAAATGAAAATATTTTTATGTTCATAAAAGGTTGACTATTTTAAATTGTGAAATTTAGAGAATTTGATTTGCGTTTTTAATAACATCGGCACTTTCGACTCGACGGAGTATCGATACAATACCTTACTGATTTAACGATACTTAGTAAATAAGCTTATATATAATTTTTGTAATTACCTGAATTAAAAAAATAAAATAAAATTGTAGGTGAAATTAAGTATGTATGTGATTTGACCTAAACTACAAGAAAATTTACTACTCCCACCATTTTTGCGCTGGTCATCTCATATATTTGTATGCATTGATACCATGTATAACCGAGATCACTTGAACGGAAAGTAACCTAAAACCTGATTTACCAGCCTACTATAATTTTTATATATTTTTATAGGTACCTACCTAGTGTTATAATGGATAAAGTCATGAACGGGAACATGCAGCCTCCTTCTAACATCACAGGAAATAAAACGCTTCCCACTAGAGATCCTACTCTTCCCAACATTATTATCAACGTCAACGCCAGTGCCCTGTGAAAAAGAAATTGACAATTACTTATGGTCCTTTATAGATCACTGTATTATATAATCTGCTGGAAAAAGAGCGCACCTTACTAAAGTCAAAAATATTTGAAGTAAATTATATCAATATAGCTGCTTTCGCAGGAGCCGAACAGAGTAAATTTTGTTACTTTCTTTAAATAAATAGGAAACACTGACACTGTTCGTTTCAATGTAGTGGAGTAGTGGCAAGATATTAAATATGATTTTTTTTTCATTAAATATACAATTGAGTACTTAAATTGTTACCTAGTTTTTAAGTTCCTCTATATTTAAAGCCATCAAGTTATTTGACCGTAGTAGGAGCGGTTCAATCCGTAAATGTATGTCTACGATTCGGCGTATACGTACCTTACAGAAGTAGGAACCGATCTCATAAGTACAGTATTTTGTAGACTCAGTGCACATTGCATCAAAGCACACGTCCCTGCTAGCAGTAAGCCAATTGATAACGACGAGCTCGTCCAGTAAAGTGCTGCTGAGCACGTAGCACAGGCTATGAACAAGACGAACATTAGGAGCTTCTGGCCAATGAAATCCACCACCGCTGTGCTGATGAGAATTAAAGCCAAGGATAGGAATCCGAGGATTATCCCGTTGATGTACGTATCAGCACCTGCGGGGTGCTGTGGAAAAAAAAGATACAATTTTCACACAAATATTTAAGAAAATCTGGAGATCAAATACTATTTCTTAATGTACAATTTAAGGAAAATCCACTTACAGGTACACAGACATCTGATATGCTGTTGCTCGCCGCAGCCAGCGACACATTGTTAGCCAGCTCGCTCGTGTATCCGTCGATCATGACGCAGAAACGATCAGTTTCTCCGCCATGCTTGCTCTGGTGATTTTCTATAATTGTGGATATTTGAGGGAACCAAAGCCTTAGCGCGGAATATCTGTACATAAAGAACTTTAGGTGTAAAATCTGAAATCTTGATTCATTTTGTGCCTTGTAGTAGTAAATTTATGATAGTTTCTTAAACTTACGCAAATAAATTCACAAATGTCGAGGTCGCAAATAACATAAGTACAAAGATTAACGGTCTCATGAACAACTCTTTTGATTGAAATAGCGCGTTCGTCAATTGTTTCTTTATGCTGATGTTTTCTGGAGTAAAGTGCACGCCAGAAGCGTTAAACGACGTAATCTGTAAAACACGAATCAAAATTAATGTATATGGGTACAAATAGACAGGATACTCGTATATATCCTGTCTATTTGTACCCATATACATTAAATGTATGTAGGTAGTAACCTATACTTGGTTTGACTAACCACCGCAGGCTAAAATCATTATTGAACGAGCGTCAGCGAAGTTACTCGTTTTAGCTTGGACAAAAATGCTTTCGTATGTCTGGATGTTCTCCTCTGCAGGTCCCATAACTGATTCTCGGGAGAACAGGTTCGCTATAGTTAGATGTATTTTTTCTGTCGTTTGGTTTTGTTTTTTAATTATGAAAATGCTCTAAAAGAATTAAAATCACTTTCTATGATAATAATTTCTGTTTTTTACAAGTAGACACACTACTATTTAAAGTAATAACGGTATAAACATATATATGATATGAAATTTATTTGGTTTATGATCAGAATGGTTAAAATTGGTAAAAAGGATTTATCTAAATGCCAGTAGGGTCTAGGGCACTTTAGACCTTTGTGAGTTCGCTGATGAGTTAACGAAGTCATTATTTTTATATTTATAAGCTTATGAAGCTTCTTGCGAGAGCTCACAGAGCCATTAGTGTAACTATTGTTATCTTTACGCTAGTGAAGACCTTGAAGAAAATTGTAGCTGCTCAGTAGGAGTGACACGTAAAAAGCCCGAAAAAGGGTAGACCACAATTAAAACTCACAACCCAATCGTAGTTTATCATTATTATTTGGGTGTTGCGCAAGGCTGACTGAAAGCCATGACTGGAGCAAAAAAAACACAGTTTTAATTGGTTAATAATATTGAAACCAATTACAGTAGCTTTCATTAAATACATAGAAAGCATAAAGGACGAATTGGACATTCAACTTTAAAAGCGTGAAGCGGAAGAAATTTTACAGGTGTCGGTAAAATATCAAAAATACTCCAAATTTCCTCTTAAATGTCCCATGATTGGTGCCGTTAACATACCTACGTCAAACGGTCTTTGAGAAAAAGGCATTTAATCGATTTGCAAGACCGAAGTGTTCTCATAAGAGCTCCGCGAATAAAAATATGGAGCTCTAACAACACGTAAAAAATACTTACGGGAAAGGAGTCTTTTGGCTGCCCACTGTTTTCGTGATATATTCTTTTGATGACTTCCAGAGCCTCCGACTCTTTACCTAATGTAAGAAGAAATTTGGGACTTTCTGGCAAATGGATATACAATATCATTGCTATTAAACTCGAGAGAGCTGTTGAGTAAAGATACATGTTCCATGGGTGGAATTCTGAAAAAGAAGATATCAGTGAGTATATTTATTTACTTATTGACATTTTCAAACAATCGTCCATTTTGCTTCGGTTAGAAAGTGTTGGTAGGGGAGCTGGAGATGCACGAGCGTCGTAGAGACCAATTGGATTCGTAAGATTAGATGCTAGGAAGAATTAGAAGAAGAAAGGTTGTATAATGTTTTCTTTCCCAGTGGTCAGGGAAGCGGCTACAGATTATTTAAAAAAAAAACATATATTTGGAATACTCGAGCGCGTCAGATATTCAGAGTGGATGTTAAGGGAACCCTACCCTCCTATTCTAAAGACATGCAATTTGGCAGTGATGCAAATTTGTAGTGAATTATTGAAAATGAACAAAACCGCCATCTTGAAATACTCGAACTTGTCAGATTATTATACATAAGGTTCATTTTGATGTCCCAGTTGTGTTAAATGGTCAGATTTAATGATTATAAGGAGAAGTATCTTTATTCTGATTTTATGTAATATAAGATAATTTCCAAAATTTTTGTCAAATATTTTTTTAAAGTTTTTTTTTCATATACAACTACATCGAATGCTGAGATGACCAAAATCGAATAAAAAATATATTAGATATTTATTCAGAGGGGTAATGCAGCCAGCCTTCTGGGCACCCTACCAAACGGTCTCGACTTGGGCCATATTTTTTATTTATAAGTTTTTTATTTAAGTTTATAATTGTATTTCCACCTTTTTGTAAGTTAATATGACAATCTCCCATCGCCTAATTTAAAGAGTTGGGTTGCGTAATTTACTATTAAAGATATCACAATTATTAAATTTCCCAAAACTATTTTTTTTTTTTTGCTTTAAAATAATACAACCAATCGATTTTTGACCGTTTGTAATATTTTTCAAGATTGTAAAACCGCGTTAAATCCCGCCCAGGAGATCAAAATCGAATGTCATGTTCAGAAGATAGCGATTTTGTTTTAAATATTATTCTAAGGTATAACTATCCAACTTTTGAGCTTAAAGCGCTTAATAAGAATGAAAAGCTATATTTTGAGCTTAAAGGGCACAACAATTCACCAATGGACATATTACTTGCGCTTCCAGGTTGAAAATAGCGGGGGATTTCAGCCCATGAGGGCAAAAAATGGCCTGCACTGTTGGGAGGACCATTACCTAATATTTTATATTGTCATCGTCATCCGAGGGACGTTGTAGCAAAATCAACTACTTACGAGTAGATCCATGGGGCCGTCAATATTACATTCAGCCTCCATATCACTAATAATCAAATATTATTACACTTTCTAATCTGCATAAACAATTTTTGCTTCTTCGGCTTGTGCAATACGGCAGTTTTTTTTGTTAGTCTTGCATTTTCCCCTTAAAAGAAAAAAAATCGCCCGCGCTCGAGTAGGTAAGTCAAAGTAATGTTTTTATTTCTGCAATTTTTTATCCTTATTACCCGCTACGGATCGCTGAAATCGTTACATTATTGAAATTGATACTTTTAACAGATAAATAATCCACTATAATTTAATCTGACGCGCCCGATTATTTCTGACGATAGATTTGTTTTACTATTCAGACGGGCTGTATAATTGGACGCACGACCCTGTTTTAAGGACTCATACATGGTGGAGGTACTCAAAACTGCCGCGCTCGAGTAACTTCAAAATTCTTGGGCTCCCCTACCATATGTGTGTGTGTACGTGCATGCACAGCGTGCAGCGTGTAGCGTGCATGCGTACATGCCTGCGTGCATGCGTGCCTGCATGTGTGCGTGTGTCCGTGCGTGTGTGTGTTACAAAATCATTGAACACATCTTACCAAGGTATCCTTTAATGATGATAAAGTCCCAAGGTTTCGTTAGTATTCCCCAGGCTACTAATGCGCAAAGGATGAGCGACGAGGACATAAAAGAAGAGTACACCAATAATACTTTGTCTCTTACGCCTTTATGGGTGAACTCTGTCACCATGACAGCTGTTGCGCTAAATGTGAAGCTTAAACTAAAATATTATGGAGAAGAGTGAGAAATAGTTGAACAGATACAGAGGACCTATCGCGAAAAAAGAAAATTAAAATTCCGTTATCTACCTATATCGCTATTCAATAGAGAGACAATAGAGACAGATAACGAAATTTCGATTTTCGTTTCTCTGAGAAAACATGAACGGACGGTATTCGAAGTTCATAAATTATGAATTTGATATTAAATTAACAACATTACTCGCAATGCATCTGGTGTACTACAATATCCTTATGTATTTATGTTGCATAATTGGCTACTTGACAGTTTTTTGTACAGAAAGTCAATCGACCTTGATTTTCTTGAGGATCAAATGTCTATATAAGACTCATGGCATTTAGGCAACACAAAGGTCAGAAATGAGAGTTAAAACCTGAGGGCCTACCGCGAACCACGTTCGACGTGTTGCCTCTCTGTCGCACTTGTAAATTCGTATGTAAGTGTGACAGGGAGGCAACACGTCGAACGTGGTTCGCGGTAGGCCCTCTGACGCTCGCATTCGACGATTGAAAACCGCTAACAAAATGATATTGTAATGTAACGTCACATTACATTAGTCTGTTCTAAATGTATGCATGATCAAGAAAATTGCTTTTTTGACCCAGAAATATTGAGTTTATGAATATAGTTCTCTTACAATTTATTTTTTTTAAATGTAAGGAATCCAATGGTACCGTTTTCTTCTTTCTTTTTGAAAGTAAAAAAATATATACATACTTCGGAGCCTTGTATTTATTTTATAATCAAAATATGTCTTTTTAAATTATATACCCTTTCATAATTGCTCTTTTTCTATCCATTTAGCTAAATTTTATTATAATATTCAACATGTGACAAATACCCAATTGCGTAGATACCCTACCAATGTGTGCACTTTTTTAATGCTACTCTATCATTTATTTAATCAAATGGTAGTTTTCTGTCTTTTAGTTTAACAATTATTATGAATAAGTGCCAGTTAACTTCAGAACTGGAGATAAGCTAAACTATCATTGCTTTTGTAGTGATATTGCGGTCATTAGTCTAATGAGATATTTAGATAACAGACGTAGGTCATATCAAAACAGTAGGTGCTTCAGGAAGCGATCTGATTTATAACTAATAAAGTTTTATGATTCAGGCATACTTGCAGTGTCAGATTCAATGATACTTTATTTAATACCTATCTACTGTATGCATACGAGTACTACATTACTATCAAATTTACTGTTTGTAATGCTAGATCCATTTAACATAAAAAATATGTTGGCGAATTCAGACTTTCAGACTTTCTGGTACCGTGTGTATCTTTATATCTTCCAGTGCTGGCTGACGGGTACTACTGATATTACTATATGGATATTGGAATATTGATTATTAATCTACTATACATAATAAATCAAGAAATAGAACAAAATATTAATAGGTGAAATATTTATGTTTGTATAGTAAAATGAGAAAATCGGTGCTTGGATTCTAAAGCGCCAAGTTACAGGGATATATTTAGCTAAATACATAAAATAGATGGTTAGCACTCACAATATACCATCTAGAAGTTTCCCAAGCAATAGCATCCAGTATGATTGACTTGTGCCTTCGAGAAGCGCGCATGCCAACATTCCGGCGTGCCCCCAAACTAGAAACATCTTTCGTCCGAGTGCGTCCGTTACGAACCCTGTAAACGGGGCTGCCGCGACTTGCCCTGGAAAAAAACACGTATATAAAATAAATACAAATCTAGCTCCTTTGTTATAAGAGCAGGTACAATTTAGTAATATATATTATGTAAGGACTCGTTCGTCCAATTTTAGAATCTCAATAATTCACTGCCAAAAACCTCGCATACGATCAACGCCACACCCCTTTTAAGTTTTTGTTGCTAATTAAAACTCTAGGCTCTGTGATCTGCAGTGGCAGCATGGTTCCATTTTTATTATGCCCGTCACTTTCGCACTTACTCGTACGTACCTACTTGTTAGAACGTGACAGACATGGTGACAAATGATAAAGAGCGGACCATCTTAGCCCTACTGTAGGCTTCACGATAAGATTGATAAGCTTAAAACATGTAAAACCAAATAAAAAAACCTACTTCTTTGACTTATTACCACAGCGTACTAAAAATGGTCGGAAGTGCCATAGACGCTAATGACACTTAAGTTTTTAATGCCGATTTTCACCATTTTGAATATATAATAACCGGCCAAGAGCATGTCGGGCCACGCTCAGTGTAGGGTTCCGTAGTTACTCTTCCGTCACAATAAGCTAAACTGGAGCTTAAAGTATAGTAAATTGTTAACCAAGGGATGAAACGGTACCTTTCACCCGAGTTAAAGAAATAGGCAAATTTGCATAATCAGTACCTAATTAAAGTAAGTCTTTTTACTATGAAGGGAAAACTTTTTGCGATAACTCAAAAACAGCTAAACTGATCATGTCTGCTATAGTTTTCATTTAATGTCTTTCTTAAGCTCTACTTCCACGATTTTTTTCATATTTTTTGGACCTATGGTTCAAAAGTTAGAGGGGGGGACACATTTTTTTTTCTTTTGGAGCGATTATCTCCGAATATATTCACTATCAAAAAATGTTTATTGAAAACCCCTATTAATTTTGAAAGACCTTTCCAACGATACCCCACACTCTAGGGTCGAAGCGAAAAAAAAATTTCACCCCCACTTTACGTGTAGGGGAGGTACCCTAAAAAAAATTAAATTTTTAGATTTTATTGTACGACTTTGTCGGCTTTATTGATTTATATATCCATGCCAAATTTCAGCTTTCTAGCACTAACGACCACGGAGCAAAGCCTCGGACAGACAGACAGACAGACAGACACAGACGGACATGGCGAAACTATAAGGGTTCCGTTTTATGCCATTTGGCTACGGAACCCTAAAAAAACAAACGACAGAAAAAATCTATGTAAATTGAGAATTTATATACTCCTCACTACCTACTCACAAAATTTCAAGAGAATTGTTTAAGAAATGCGACCTATAGAGGAGAACATCCGGATATAAGAAAGCAGATTGCCCGAGTGAGATCGGAGACCTTTGCTAACATTTCGGTAAATTAATGATACAAAGAAACGAGAAAAACTTTCGTCTTTAAAATTTTACTGAATGAGAGTAAAATTTCTAATATGATGCGGTGGCTATCTCTATCTCACATTTGTAACTATCTCAATTATATTACTATCGTAACACATTATTTGCTTATTTCTTGTGTAAATATAAATTTGAGTAGTTATTAAAAAGCTATAAAGTGTCAGAAGCCAACTGTTCTGTTGTTTTGAATCCTTGTTATTAATTTTATATTTAGTTTTCCGGATTTCGTTTTTCTTAAATGAGACAATTAGTCGTTGCAATCGTATTGATTTTGTAAATTTTGTTTTTATTATAGTAGTTATTAGACTAGGATCTCTATAACGGCGTCATAATTATGCATAATTATTAGACCGCAGTTTGAATTCTGATCCTTGTCGTGTTACTCCTGGGCTTCAAGAAACTCGAAATTGCCAGGCTCAAAAATTCCCAAATTCTATCGCTCCAACTTCAAAAATATCATTTCGCTATTTTCTACAGATTTTGAGTGACGAAATCGAGCGCTGGAAATTCAAAAATCGCCCCCAGCCCTTTGAATTTCTCCCTTACAATTCTCATACATTCGCCATGGAAGAAATCACACCTATTATTTCACAAATCTGACCTAATTGGTAATTAAAAACGTATTTTAAATTGATGTAAATATTAATTAGGTACTTTAATTAGACAACCTAAGAGCTAGTAGCATAATTAACCAACCTAATTAATATTGATATCAATTTATTAGGTAGGTACGTTTTTAATTACCTTTCCATTGACATTTATTTTTGGGATAAAGGGGATATTTCACCTGGCAACATCGGGTTTCTTGTCAGCCTAGGAGCATCACTACAAGGATCAGAATTCCATCGGCGATCTAATAATTATGCACACGAGACAGTTCTAGGGATCCTAGTCTATGTAGGAAACGTGTACCGTTTAGTACCCGGGTCTCCAAACCCCGGTCCGCAAGGCGTTCCAATCCGGCCCGCGGACACCAAACGGATACCAGGCTCCTGGGTTTCAGCATTCATTGAGTTCCTAACAGCAACAACTAACCCCCGGCGCACCCCGCCAAAAACCAGATAGTGGCCCGCGCGAAAGTTTCTGAGGTGCAATATAGCCCTCGGGTAAAAAAGTTTGGAGACCCCTGGTTTAGTATATAGTTTATCACAATAACTTGCATATAGTGTACCACAATGTAAATAACAGGTAAGTTTATCAGTTTGACACCTGGAATAATTAGCTGATTAAGTGGCGGGATTGATGGGCATTCTTTCTTACTAATCAACGAAAGACAGTGTTAGAGATAAGTATTTTGAACTTGATAACAGTGTTCAAAAAAGGTAACAGTCTCCAAGCATTTCTAGTCTAGTTTGAAGGCTTTTAGAATCTACCACACAATAAATTATAATTAAACTTAGAACTTAACTATTCTATTGAAGACAAACGCTTGCGCGTTCTATCCCGACGCCACCGCCATCTAGCGAACGGTTTGCATACTAATATCGAATACATGCCTTGAAACTGTGACAGCCATCTAGCAAGCAATTGTGTAAACTTTCCGTATTGGAGGTGGTGGATATTATGAATAAACAAATAAAATAGGAATATTGGACAATCTTACTGTGTTTATATACATAATAAGTATACATAGACAAACATTCATAACTCAGGAATAAAATAAATGTGATAAACACGCAATTAAATGCCCTTGCCGGGATTCCAACCCGGGACCTACATCTTCGTAGTAAGGGGCACTACCAACAAGGCTAGACTTCCGTTGTTTAAATCTTCAGGGATAACAAAAAATAAATGAAATTACTTACCAAAAAATGGCATGGCATTCAATAACCCCTTTTGCATTATGCTCATATTGAGGTCACATTCTGCACTGGAGAGGATGTACGAAGAAGTCGTGGTCACACTCGTGTACGAGAACACAGCCATGAGCGTCGCGAACATTAGTTTGTAGTTGAAATATCCAAATTTGCTGTACTCCAGGGCCTCCTCCAATATCTGCATGGGCGTTTTCGTGGCTTCATTTTCTGGAATTAAATATCATAAATATAAATTACTAAACTTATTAAATACAGGTAAGTACACAGCTTTGTCTACATGGTAACTAATGAAGCATGTATATACAGTCGCCATCAGATATATCGGGGCAGCCAAGGTGCTCACACATATCTGAACACGCCTCTGTTGTCAAGGCGTTAGAGTGCAGTCTTTTTCCGAGGAGCTTAAATACCGTGAAGGTACGCCATTTTGCCCATCGATTTTGTTTTTTTCTACTCCAGTAAGTATTGTTATCTGGGGGCCTAGCCAATGACAATCGTACATCGACAAAAGCCAAACGAAAAGAACAATGTAGAGGATGCTACGACAAGCGAAAAGTCACGTGACTATTTCCATACATTATTTATGATTCGATTGGTTACAATTAACTATTTTTGTTATATTATGTTGGTGGGAAACAACCATACGTTCTGATGTTAAGCAGTCTCCGTAAACTATGCGCGTTGTTATATACACGCGTATAAATGCGTGTTGCCAACCCTAAACCCCCCACCCTCGTTGAACTCTGGTAACCTAGTCTCACTTGCAGGAACACAACACTATAAGTAGGGTCTAGTGTTATTTGACCGGTTTTCTATAAGGTGGAGGTACTTTCCCAGTTAGGCTCTGCTCTAAATCTGGTATGTCATCCGATGTGCTGTGCCCTACCACTTATAGGGGCCTTATTAATCAAAAATATTTTTTTGATTATCTCCGAAATGGTGTTAATTTGTATACCGGTGTCTTTGAGAAAGTTACTTAATTTAAACTCAGGGACGCACGCTCAAAATTAAAGGTGTAAAAAAACCGTGTCTATACTTAATAATTAAATACCGTGGATATTAATATTATCTCTGGTACTCCATTACCGTTCCAAACCCTTTATCGTTAAAGATTTTCGAGTTGGTTTCATTGCACCTAAATTTCGTTTTACCCATTTACCAAAACTCCTAGATCTCAAAACGGAATGGGGTCAAAGTGATTAAAGTCTCAAACTCAAAAACTGCAAATTGACGAGGAGGTGTCAATACCTAAAACTACGACCTACATATCTGTTATTAAAATCCTTCATTATGGTATCTTATTTAGTCCTAGCAGACCGCTAAAAATTATTGTCATAACGACAAAATTTATAAAATTGCACGAAAGACATATTTAAACTTAATTAATTTAAATAAAAAACTGGCCAAGAGCAAATCGGGCCATACTCAGTGTAGGGTTCCATAGTGACCCTTCTGTCATTCCATTACAACTTCCTTGAACGGGGTCTATTACTAATTATCATGTACATTACACGCAAAAGGGAGAACCTTCGTAGCGCTTTGCAAATACTTTTTTTACTAAGTGAAGACTTTTTGCAATAACTAAAAAACGGCATAACCGATCATGTTCTCTATCCTCCTAAGACCCTGCAAGCATTTTTTGTATATATTCCATATGCGGAAGTAGAAGAGTCGTGGAATGTATGGGGCCCAATACATTCGACATTATGTCATTGGTTTTACCGCAAACGCATACAATTTTATACAAAACTTTAAACAAAAAAAGGTTAATATCCTGGTTTTATACAAATACCTATACTCATTAGTTCATTAAATTAATGCATAATTCAGGAGACATAAGCAGGATCAAACCTGCGCATTCAGTAAGTTATAAGGTATTCAGTAGGTATTTGTGAGATAAACGTAATTTTTTTGCAAGTACAGAGTATAAGTCACTAACCTTTACTATTTATCTCAATGTCTTTCTTCATAATTTACCTACGCAAGTGTATAAGTACAATCACAAACTTAAGCACTAGTAACACTGAGTAAACAAAGTTCTTTTACTAAATTGCAGTTCTCGAATTCCGCTTTTTGCAATAGATATTATTTCACACATTACTTCGTTAGTAAACGGAAAAAGTGTCTTCCATACTGTCCTTGTCGTGTAGTTTGGTCGCATTTTATCACAATACCTTAATTACAATTAAATCATAAGTAAACATATGATGTTTATACACATATTGTTGCTGTGATAAGTACCGATCGTCATAGATAACCTTCTATTTAGATAACCCCGCTCTTAAAGATGTTACATTATTATATTTTAATAAAATTAGTTTAGGAACGATAATGGCAATAATATTTCATATTTTATTTGATTTTGACTTTAAACAAAACTAATAGATAGCGTTAAAAGTTTCATAATCAAATTAAGGTATAAAAGTAACCTTACTATTATAGGAGAATTCAAGGGCAAATACGGGTAAAAAAGCGTGATTTATAAATGAACAAAATTTTACAAAGTTTAAAAAACTAACCTCCGTGCGGGGACCGCAGCCCGAGCACAAGAAATGCGTCCTTGCGTTACTCCTACAACATGACGGCTGGTTGTCAAATTTCTATTATTTACAAACAAGAAAAATAACCGTCACCGAAGCATATTACGCTTATTCGTGCTGTTCTTGATTTTAAAGTGAATTGCTACTATTGCTAGTGCCTATCACGTTTAAACCGCAACCACACATATGTAGGTGTATGAGACTCGACCTCAAGGGAATCCCGCTGCCTTTATCCCATAACCCTACGACCCCAGGACAATCGTGCTATAGTTTTACAATTTTTGATACGTTTTACATATTATTGTAAGTTACTTATTTAATTATTATTTTTAGTGCTTTGTAGCTGTAAGTTGTCCCCATCTATTGTATTGTATCGTATATTAAGTGTGAATGCAGCCCGCGACGCAACCCGCCGGCAATAGCACGTCAATCATATGCCAGTTGTGCCAAAAGGCTTTCAAGAACATTAAAGGACTTAATATCCATACGGGTAAAGTCCATAGAACTTCCCTTACCCAAAATATCCTACCATCTCATGATAGCCAAATTAACTCGCCAATTTCCCTCCCCACAGCCGCCCAACCTACCACTCCATTTCACCTTCATCTCAGCCATCTAAAAAACAATGTCTCCATAGTAAAAAGAATACCCCGTGGGGCCAGAATTTCTGTCGCATCACACCTCTCTCATATCATTAACAAATGTACCGAAAATAACACCACCGAAGACTGGCACCGTCTCTTACTTTTCTCCTACCATACCCTCCACGTTCAAGAAGATGATTCAAATATATCGCTTACACAAAAAATTAAAAACAATTGTGCCAATATTCTTCCGACGCCCGCATTTACATATAAAATCAAATCAAACACAACTTTCAACCATTCTAAATACATTGAAAATAAAATAAGCGATGGCGACCTTAAAGGTGCCGCCCGCCTCCTCTTCTCAAATGACGTGCTATCGCCGGATACCCCCGACACTCTTTTGGCTTTACAGACAAAACATCCCCCAGGTCCCACCATCCCACACTTTTTGGACCCACCAACGGCAAACCAGGCCTGCCTACAAATAAAAAACAGAGACGTAATGGAAGGTATCTTATCATTCAAAATCGGTTCTGCTGCAGGTCTGGACGGACTCTCGCCCCAACATTTAAAAGATCTTACATCTCATTCCGTGGGCGACGCTGGTGAGCGTCTCCTCGAGTCTCTAACCAAATTAATTAACGTCATGTACACAGGAAATGTGAATCCGGACATAGTTCCGATCCTATACGGGGCAAATCTCATCGCCCTCTCCAAAAAGGACGGAGGAGTTAGACCGATTGCCGTTGGCTCTACTATAAGACGTCTCGCTTCCAAAATTGCAGTCAGGTATATAATCTCCAAATTAAAACCCCTTTTTGAACCTGCACAGCTGGGTTTTGGCATAAAAGGAGGTTGTGAGGCAGCCGTCCATGCCTTACGCACGTACATCTCAAATTCATCTTGTGATGTGCTGGTCAAAATTGATGTTCGAAACGCATTCAACTCGGTAAATAGGGATACCTTGCTGACAGAAATAAAGAACAACATACCCGAAATTTATAACTACCTTTTGCATTGCTATGCTGACCCTACCAAATTAATTTACCGCGATAATATGATATCTTCAGAAGTCGGCTGCCAGCAAGGTGATCCTCTCGGGCCGGCAATATTCAGTTTGGCCATTAATCCAATTATTCAAAATTTAAAATCAAAATTTAACGTTTGGTATTTAGACGACGGAACCCTGGGAGGCGACCTCGAATCCGTGCTATCAGACCTTTCAACCATTAAATCAAAATTTGAAACAATTGGCTTAGACCTAAACTATAGCAAATGTGAACTTTTTATTCATAACGCCTCTTTAAATCTTCTGAATGTAAAGCAAAAATTTGATTTCCTTACACCAAACATTAAAATAATAGACAAAAGCTCTCTTTGCCTCCTTGGGTCTCCTATTTTTGAAGAATCCTATTCAAATTTCATTTCCGACACAACTTCTAAATTCCAAAATTATGAAAGTCGTCTTCTCGAAATTAGTCCGCATTTCGCTTTATCTATTATTAAATTCTGCCTCTTTGTACCAGAATTAATGTATGTACTTCGCTGTTGCTCTTTCTCAAAATTTCAAAATTTGTTAATACCTTTAGACGACATTATCAAAAATAATTTGGAATCGATTTTGAACTTGCAGCTTAGTGAAGAGTCCTGGACCCAGGCATCCCTTCCCATTCGTCACGGTGGGATAGGGATCCGCAAAATTTCTAGTGTTTCTACCCCGGCGTTTTTATCTTCCGTTCATAGCTCAGCAATTCTCGTAGGCAAAATCCTAAGGGCCTGCCCTCCAAACTATGAGATTGCTGGCTTAACGGAGTCTAAAAACGCCTGGTCCATTGCCTGCCCGGGTAAGGATTTTCCCGAAAATCTAAATTCCCAAAGGACCTGGGATGACATCCATTGTAAAATTATCTATGACTCTCTCTTAAGTCGCAGCATAGGTTCCTCACGCGCCAGACTCTTAGCAGCGGGTACGAAGGAATCCGGCGCCTGGCTGCACGCGTTTCCTTCGGTACACACAGGCACATTTTTGGAACCGCACACTCTGCGCGTTGCAACCTGCCTGCGACTCGGCGTCCGGGTCTGTGCTCCACATAGGTGCCCCTGCGGCACTGATGTCGACGCCCTCGGACACCACGGGCTCTCCTGCCAAAGGAGCGCCGGCCGCTTCTCTAGACACGCCGCGCTTAACGATATTCTCCGCCGGTCTCTTGCCAGCGTGAACGTGCCAGCTCTTCTTGAGCCAGCTGGTATTGTAAGAGACGATGGTAAGAGACCGGATGGAATGTCACTAATTCCGTGGAAGATGGGACGGGTGCTGGTGTGGGACGCCACATGTGTAGACACTCTAGCCCCGTCTCATCTCCACGGCACAACTGCAAAACCCGGCGCGGCGGCAGAGGCGGCCGAAAAATTAAAAAAGATCAAATATAGGGGTCTCGGCCCCGAATACGATTTCGTACCTTTTGGCGTCGAGACCCTTGGCCCGTGGGGTCCGAATGCATCTACACTATTTAAGGCATTAGCCAAAAAAATAGAAGACGCTACCGGTGATCGTAGAGCTGGCAGCTTCCTCGCACAGAGAATAAGTATTGCGATACAACGAGGAAATGCTGCCAGCATCTACGGCACCATGCCGCAGGGGGATAGTTTTTAATTATTTATTTTAAGATTAGTTTTATTTATTTTTAGATTTAGATTTTAAGTTTTATATGTATTATGTTGTTATTCCCCAATAAAGTAATTGTAAAATTAAAGAAATAAAAGTTTTTGACTTTTAAAGTTTATAATAGTGAATACGTGATGTATAAAATACAATTATGTTATGGTATAAATAAACATACTATAGAATTTAGATTGAAATTTTATTACGCTCAAAAGTTACGGTTTTTTGTTTAATTCTCACTGCACTCACCTTGAAGTTTTTCTGTTTTGCCTTATGGCTGACTGGTAGAGAATGCCTAGTGGCATTAAGTCCGCCTGTTGTACTCTTTTTATGCGCAATAAAGTTTAAAATAATAATAATTATGTTATGGTAAAAGGCGATTTCCGTAGTTAGAACAAATCATTTGAAATTAATTTCAGAATTCTGGATGGCATCTTGATGCCAATTGTTCGTGCCGTAGCGAACGAAACAGTCATCTTTTTCTATCACTTTTCCATATTAGTGCGAAATCTTGTGTACAATGTAAAAATCTTGTAAATGTCAGATTAAGAAAATGCGTAGAAACAAATAATCGTTAGATTACAAGTATTACCACAATTATAGCACCAACATGAACCAAACTAACCTAATCCACAATCTACATAACGATTTTTTTAACTGCCCACTAATACTCCTCACCAACTAAACCACCAACATAGATGGCCAAAGGTGGTTAAGTTACACTCTACGGGTAGCAAAACATCACTCATCTTAATCTAACATGCTCGAGTAATTACATAATTTGAAAATTACCCTCTTGGTCTCCAGGTACCATAAAGTGACACGTCAACAATCTTGGCGAAATCACGATGACGCGGTCGAAAAAGTTTCCATGTTATTTAAAGAAATTGCGCAAGCGCTACTAATATCTCAATTAATATTTGAAATACGAAAGTAACTGTGTATGCCTGTCTTTTAAACCTACCCTTCACTTTTAAACCTCTGAACCGATTTGGTTGAAGTTTGGTATGAAGATAGTTTGAGGACCCGGAAAGGACATACAATAGTTTTTATCAATCGTCAACATTATACTGTGCTGTGCTCTGAAGAATTGTTTGACATGATGCCAAGGGCCTCTTTCTAACACCACACCGCTTGCCGTCAGCACGGAGTTCATCTTCACACCCTAGACCCTAAATGGTCGCGTACTGTGCGGTTTACTAGGAATTTCCTCCCGCGGATGCTTCGGCTGTGGAATGAGCTACCTGCCGAGGTATTCCCGAGAGGCTACAATATGGGGTTTTTCTAAACGGTGACTGCAAAAAATCCTTTCCTGTAGACGAAGTAGCGGACAGAAGCTAGTTTTATTATAACTCGCGTACTGTGCACGGATATTTAGGTACCTACCTACTCTAAAAGAGCAAAAGTGTAAATACAAATAACTTATCCAAACGTTACAAGAGGAAATTTGTCTCCTTGATAATCAAAGTATCATTATTTATACGCACAAAATCAAAAGATAAGTGAAGATTTTTTGCATAGTCATGCTCATTTACATAAGTCATACTTACTTAGATATTAAATATAAACGGAAAAATATTATTATATATAACTTGGTCACCATACATTTAGAAATCCGACCATAATTTATTAATTTGGTGATTTGGTGTAATGTAAATTAAAAAAAGTTTAGATTATCACTTTTAAACTTTCTAATTGGAATTTAAAAAAGCGATTATTTGTGATTACTGAAGTCTTAAGGTTATATTTCAATTATGACTGCAGCCTTAAATCTGCAGCGGTGTTGGTGTAAGGCCACAGCTGCGGCTAATGGGTGATGTTACTGTCGATGTTCTTAATAATCACGTACGGTTCTACCTATGGTACTAATTATTTCAATGTAATTTAAACTATTTTCAATTGGAACGGATTTCCATTTTATTTTATTACGATAGATTTTAAAACGAAAGAATTTCACCCACATTTGCTACATATTCATAGAGCATTTTTTAATGGTGGGTTAGGAGGAAACATGTGTAGCTGACGTTACCGCATTGCTGTCACAATTAGAATTCAATTCTACCACTCATTGATATACTTAGACTGTTTCCTGCTGCTGTAGACTTGACAGACTGCAATGCTGCTGTGTAGCAATGCTTGTGTTTATTTAGTTTGTATTGTTATCTTTACGACCACTTTGAAATGCTCTGTAACGTTAAACGGATAACTTACAATATGCGTTTTGAATGATTCACGGTAAGTTTCACTAGACTTAAATTGACTGGGATATATACTGTGATTATATTGCTTTTGGATATTACGACGCCGTTACATGCATCTTGTTCACGGGTATATCGGGAGCTCAAAATCAATATAAAAGGTAATCACGGTTTATATCCCGGTCAATTTAAGTCTAGTGGAACTTACTCGTGCAATATGATTATTTTTATCGTTTATAACATTATTTATTGTAATAGATAATAATGACCACTTTTGTTTAGTTCATAGTGTCACTGCCTACAACATAGAACATGCATAAATATAAAGTTTGGTTTGGCTCTGGTTTAAAATTACACAATTGTGTAAATATAAAGTCCTTTTAGACCTGTGAAAAAATAAATTTGTCCTCGGTAAGTGGACTCTTCAACTACTTATTTCGTTTGACTTTTTATTACGGTTAAAAAATAAACTCTTAAAATAATAAGCTCCTTAAGGGCCCTATCACACTGGCGATTTGCGAGCGAGTTGAAAGCGAGGCGAGCACGAAACGATTTCGCCTCGAGCATGCAACGAGTTCGCCGCGAGCACGAAACGATTTCGACTCGAGCATGCAACGAGTTCGCCGCGAGCACGAAACGATCTCACCTCGAGCATGCAACGAGTTCGCCGCGAGCACGAAACGATTTCGCCTAGAGCATGCAACGAGTTCGCCGCGAACACGAAACGATTTCGCCTCGAACATGCAACGAGTTCGCCGCGAGCACGACACGATTTCGCCGCGAGCGTGTAACGAGTTGGCCGCGAGTGCGCAACGTATTTTCAAAGAATCCCAGTATCTTACTTGGTGCGCAGCATCATTGAAACTATATTTATTTTTAGGAGCCTTTGTACAAAAATAATCACACTCTGTGAGGCCTGTACATTATTACATTTCTGCCCTAAATTTACTACAACCAATAACGTGAGGTTATATAGGCCGAATAAAAATAAATTACAAAGTTGTTCAATAAGACTCATTAAGGTCATGATTAACTTAAAAATCTTAGAATAGTGTTAAATAATATAAAAATCTATCTTAATTCTAATACATATACTTACCTGACATCACAAATTCACACCTTAAATCCTTTTACTCCATGTAAAATGATCACAAAAGTTTTAAAACTTCTTTTAACTCTAAGTATAAATACTATTTGCCAATTAATTTGTTTACAATAAAATAAGTTATAATTTAAAAATAGTCTTGTTTTACACTTTACTTTATTTAAAAAATAAAACACTACCGCGGCTTTATAGCAAGCTGTAAAGCTGAGAGAGGACTGAAGATACGTCCGATTCGAAAACATTCTTGCGTGTATAATTTTAATTGAGAATGTTCATTAATAGAACATAGCAATTGAAATGTTCTTGACATTGGTTCTAATCTGATAGTTCTGCGTCTTTAATACTTATAAATTGTATATTTTTATGTAAGTGAAAACAACAGTCAAACACTAACACGTCGATAATCAGTTTAATAATAGCCACAGACTGACCTCGAGCTATATTTAAATGTAAGAATTCTTTAACGTTAAGACGCCGAAATTCCGTTATTCTTTGAAGTTTAAGTTGAAATGGACTGGTACCTAAACTTAAGTAATGCCATAATACTTATATTTGATATACACAGTTCTATTGCATCAACTGTCACTTACCAATTTTTACTGTAGTTTTAATCGATGTAAACGACGCGATGTTATTAAGCATATCTATTCTATCCATAAGTATTCAATCCTTTGTCATTGCCGGTCAGCCAGCGCGCAGCGCATGAAACGCATACTTCATGAGCATGTTTCTTGCATCGATGCAGGCAAAGGCATTCGCTGGGCGCCTCTCAGATTCTGCTAATCCTGTTATGTAGATATCCACACCGAATAAGGCATTGCACCGTTGCACGTGTCACCTGTATAACCTCGCCACAACAAGGCCGACAATGCACTAGCTGAAGATGCCCTAGCTGAGGTAGCCAAATATGAAATATAATATGTATAAATCCTTATCACGTAGGAACAGGATCCGAAAGCGGAACGTGCTAAAACCAGTTGGACGACCCCAACCCACCTGCTCTGATGGTGTGTCTCTAACGAATTGATAGATACCTAACCGACTGTTATTCATAGGCTAGGCCTATTAGGGTTAGGCCTATTCGAACCTACACTAATATTAGAGTTATTGTGCATTTAGCTCGTAATTGTCCGTACATGTACAGTCAGCATCAATAGTAGCGGATGAAACAACGCACCAAAAGTATCTGATATTCCGGATAACTTTTCCAAATATAGATAAATCTCTAAAATTTACATTCTAAAGTATATCTCTTACCGACTTAAATGTTCTACATATAGAACCAACACATTTTGATAAGCAGTTTCAGAATGGTACTTTTGAAACCTTGTTTGATCCGCTACTTTTGATGCTGACTGTACTAGCGTATGCGAGACGCACGATAACTAAATAAGATGATTCAAATATCATTCAGATGTCAGTGTACCATCAGCCGTAAAAATACATTAGCGACTTTATCAATGAATTCATTCATAATTTCTCAACGCAATTTCGCAAGTCACTGTGCGTTCGAATTGGCCGGCTAAGTGCTTACAATCAGTTGCAATATCGTATAGTAACGAGCAAAGGTATCAACAAATATTTTTACAAATAGAGATTTTTAGATATCGCGTTCAAAATTATCTGTTGCTTTCGAATAGCTTTATAATGAGGTTAAATGCAGATGGCGCTGCAGTAAAATAAGTAGGTGAACCTACGTGAGAATGAATTATAGGCTTATAATGATATGAACAAATATGTATATAAGTACAACGATTTTCATGTTTACAGATTAAAGAACTAGATCATGAGAAAATACATCAAAATTTTCTTGTTGTTTTGTTATGCATATTGCAAATTTGCAACATGTTTTACGATTTATGCCAAAAGAAAATAAGACTAACATGTTAACAGATTCTACGCAGGTCATAGATAGGGTCAATCGCGTTATTTACGATTTTCGCGTTTTTGCGTATGTTTCTTTCTTTTTCACGCCCTGCAATTCAAACGTCTTTGGCGTAAGTACCCATTTAAAACATGACGTACCTATTGATAGTTTCGGTTCAAGTGTAGAAGATTAGAAGATTTTAATCTGTACCAAATTTTTTCGATGGCGTAAAGTGACGTACTAAATGAGACTTAATGCAAACGCGTACGCCACGTTTCGCTATCGAATAAATTTACACTAGGGGTACTGTTTATTTTTACTTTAAGTATTACAAGCTTTACTTTAACTATTAATTAATCAAATAATTATTGTAAGTCTATTTTCATTTACTTCCATTGGTGGGGTTGACTAAATATATGGAGATACGTAAACAATAAACATGCGTAGATATTATTTAAATCTACGTAGGTTTGGCTTCTACTACGATTTCTGTATTAATAATATACACGTAATATTCTTAATTTTCTTGTATCCCAAACATTAAATAAAAGTCCATTACAGGTCCTCTAAAAATAAAATATCTTTAAAAACTTTTATGCGACTGCATCGACTATTACGGGTCGTTATTCGTAAAATATTGTATCGTAAACTGAAAATCATGTTGGCGATATTTATAACAAGTTTGATCAAACTTAATTTTTTCCATGTTATGAATCCAATTATATTTCAAAGAATCCGGCGCTTCAATTAGTTATCGAATACAAAAAATATTACCAGATTGCGTACTTGCAGACGTAGTTGTTCTTTTGTTTGTCCAGTATATGCTTGTTATCTCTAAACTAAATAAAGTCTAAGAAAAATAGGTACGAGCCTCGAAAAAATAAGAAAAATAATTTTCCAATAGATGGCGATATACTTTTTGCCTATACTCGAGTATATGGTAACACCGTTTGATATTTAAAACATTATCAGTGGAAGAACATGGGTCAAATAGCATATGTCATTCTAAGAGTTTTTAGTCCTGTGTCGAAAGATGGCAGTAAATTGAAGTGACTACAAAATTTTTATTGACAATACCACACAATACGCCTCTATACTCAATTTTTTTGCTCTAAGCTTACGTCATTAGCAATGTATGTAATAGCAGGATGTCAATTATTGAGCATTTGTATATATCGACTACCGAGACGTTTACCTTATTGCCGTGTTGGATTACCATCACTACCATCAGCTAAAAGTATCTTATAAAACTCACATGGAGTGATGGCTCAAACTATCTTGAGATCAACGTCAACGTCGATCGTCGACATTGCTTGTACTTACAAAACTTAAAGGTGTTGCAGTTTTAGGCAGAAATAAAATCAAAACTTCGATGCCCATGACCATTAGTTACTAGGTCTGGGAATTGGCAACTGGGAATCAAACATTAGTTATAGCTTTTAATTGTTAAGATGTACTAACAAAATATGGACCACGTTGTCTGAAATAAACGTATTTCATTTTATTTCTTTTTTTATTTTATTGGGTACAGCTCAGTGAACATCATTTCGGTATGACCTAATCGAGTCTGGCTTTGACTCACCTACAAAAAGGTTCGTAACGAACAATATTGACTGCGATATTTTCACAGATTTGTCCATTTTTACAATATAACTTTCTCATTTGTAAAAAAAAAACAACATTTTACTGCTTTTCATTTTCAGTTGATTGACGATTGTGTGTTCAGTTTTCGTTTATGCTTTCGACATTTAATGATAATACAATTATATTATTTTTTTGTCGTAGATAAAGTATGATGCTACTATATACAGGTAATTATGTATAAGTTTCGTTTTGCGCAATCGATTGTTATCTTGGCTAGGCCTGGTGGTCAGGCATGCTGTAGCTATTCAGTGGAGTTTTAACACGAAACACGTATGTAAAATCTTATAAGAAACTGTTTAAAAGGGTTGTGTTTTGGTTTTATAATAATTACTTCGTTAGATTTTAATCATAATGTATTGGACTTCAAATGTCCAATACATCATGTGATGTAAACAAACGTTTTGTTAATTTCATGTGCTCCTTATCAAGATGTGAACCCAACACTTGTTGCAAAGACAATGCATACAATCATGGCATCGCTTAGGTTCACTTTCGCACCACAAATTTCTGTACTTCTAAAGTCTTTGGAAACTCATAGGTACTTAGTACGAGTTGTTTTTTGGTCCAATAGGGATGTGTTACCTATAGTTCGTTCGCGTTTAGAATGCAGTAAAATCATTATTGTCGGCCGGCCTAGCTACGCCCGTAACCAATCAAATCGTTCCCAATTAGAAAATATAGTTTGACAATGATCATTTGAAGGCATATTTTCTAATTGGGAACGATTTGATTGGTTACGAGCATCGCTAGGCCGGCGGCTTGTAATGATTTTACTGCATTCTAAACGCGAACGAACTGTATATATACTGTTAGTAGGTAGGTAGTGCTGCTTCATTATCGATAACCGTGTCATTGGCTCGTAATTTTTGTGATAAAAGTTTAGGTGTACAGTCAGCATCAAAAGTAGCGGATGAAACAACGCGCCAAAAGTATCTGATATTACGGATAACTTTTCCAAATATAGATAATTCTCTAAAAATTACCTTACTTACTCTTAAAAACTATATTTTTACAGTCTAAATTGGTATACATATAGAACCATCAACTTTTGTGAAGCTGTTACGGAATGGTAGATACTTTTGAAACCTTGTTTGATCCGTTACTTTTGTTGCTGACTGTACCTTAACTTAAATATTTGATTTATTGTGTTATTGAACCATGATTAACTAAATTTATTAGTATGGCTTTATTGTAATAATTTATTACAAAAACAAATATTTTTCACAAAAAAAAAAAACATTTGTAGGTTTATAATTATAATCCTCTGCTTGCTAGTAGCAAATGTAAAGTATATGTCAATCACCTTTACAATTAACCACAATGTCTTTCTTCATTATTTACTTATATGAAAAATTAAAACTATAATCACAAACTTTAGCACTAGTTAGTTACACTCAGTTAAATTTTACACATTACTTCATTTGTCAATTTCAATGGAAAAAGTGTCATCTGTACTAGTCTCGTCGTGTAGTTTTGTACTAATATATATATAAACACCGTAATTACAATTAAATTTTATATCAACACATTTGTATGTTTATACAAATATTGTTCCTATGATAAGTACCGATCGTCATACTTACTAAAGATGTAGTATTTTATAACCTATGGGACACGCGCTCTCATCGATGGCCGGACGCAACTGAGGCGCGCGCAGGCGGCGCGCACGTATTTATGCAGCGGTTGGAGCGAGATGGAAGACAGGGCGTGCTACTCTCGCAAGCGACATTCTCTGCGGTAGTCCTGAATTGCTGTATTTTCTACTACCCACTTCATGCAACCGGCGATTGTGAGCGGGATAGAAGATATGCCATCGCACTCTAGAGAGGTGCGATTTACGTAAAAGGGTAGATTAGATTCTGTAGTTCTAAGATACCTATCTTTCTATTTTTTCGTAGGTTTAGGAATAGTATATAAGACGACGATACATTTCAATAAATGTTCATTATTTAACTGACTATACCGCTGTTTACACTTGACTCCTCCTGCCTGGACCCCCATATTTGGTGACCCCGACGTGATATGCAGCCACAGGATATTCCTTTTACAGTAAAGGTTTAAAATCTTAATGTTAAAGCCTAAGATTAACGATGGTCCCCACACTAGGCAAAGCCTGTATCGTGGTTACCGTGGTTACAAACATTTTTGTTTTTTTTTTTGTTACATGCATTTGCTTGAGCATAAAGGTGCACAAGTTAATATATATTTTAATATTTAATCTAGATATGAAATACAAAGATTAGTGTGTGTGTGAGTGTGTGTGTGTGTGTGTGTGTGTGTGTGTGTGTGTGTGTGTGTGTGTGTGTGTGTGTGTGTGTGTGTGTGTGTGTGTGTTTTTGCGCACGCATTAAATCATAACAAGGAGATGCAGCCCTACGAGGGAATTTGTTCTCTTGGGATCAGATACCAACCGAGGTTACTATCTGCTGCTACCTTATAACTTTCAAAATGTCTTCACATTCGTCATAACTCCAGGATACCAGAAGAGACTGGATTTGCATTTTGACTTGACTTAACCGACAATCTTTTATATTGCAGGTTTTGAGTAATTTGTTATATATGTGCGGAAACAGAAATGCTTTAAACCGTTTAGCAAAAGCAGATTTAACGCGTGGTTTCGGGACTTGGAATATTCTTTTCTGTACCATATTTATCAGATTAGATGTCTGGCTAGTATTTCTGTGCATGAGCATGGCAACACGTAAAATGAATAATTTTCTAACTGACAATACTTGAACACGCAACCTTCTGATGTGGAGTCAGATAAAATAATTCGTTTAATATTATTATAACTTAAAACGATTTTAACGGTTGCAATATTCCAAGTTATAACAAATTTTCCAGATCACACATGATAGATAATGTAACGGGACCCTTCGTGCCCGAATCCGACTCGCACTTGGCCGGTTTTTTGGTATGTAGCAGTCACGTAAAATACATTATATGGAGTCACGAAAGCACATAACGTAAATATATTGACAACGGATATGAAACAAATGTTTAGAAACGAATAAATGTTTAATGCTCCACACGACTGACATAATTCCATACAACTAAATAAACAAAGTAACTAAGTGGAGAAATGATTAATTGGGTTTACTAATGGTCGGTTAACTGCCAGATGGATACGTTTTAATGAGTTGTAGTAATCTAAAAATAGTTTAGGTCACCGATCATGTACATATAAGTATTTAAAACCACTTTTTAACTACTTATCATGCTTCTGAACCCAGCGGCTGTAGCACGGACGCATTTTTATCGCCTGTCACCATACCTGTCACGTTCTAACAAGTATGTAGGCGCGAAAGGGACAAGCACAGTGACAAGTATGAAATGAGAATGAGAGTTTAGAAAACCCAGTATAATAATATCCAAACATACTCGTAGTTACAATACACACATCAGATGCTAGTGTCTGAAATAGAATACAAACTTTTTATTTATTTATTTATCGTACGGCATTACAGTTACTAGATTACGGCATCTTATAACTTATATGTTTTTGGTTTTGGGGTACCTACATATAACAGAGGTAATACATAGATGTTTGAGATTGAACACTTTGTCCCTTTTTAACGCACAGGTAAGTCGCATGCACCATAATGTTTAAATTGGATTTTAAATGAGAACTGTTATTTTACGTAAGTCTTCTTAAAATAGTGTGCTAATGCTAAATGTAATCCAAATTCTTAGATTTAATTTACCTGGCATCCTTTTATTCCATCTAAATATTCACAAATAATCTATAACACGTCTATTTGTATTAACAAACTGTTTGAACACTATATCCTATTTAATTTTATCAACAGAAAAAAAGTATTTTTTTTTCTAATATTCTAAGTTTGCACTTAAGTTTATTTAAGATTTTTTTTTCCGTGGCTTTATAATAAGCTTTAAACGGTTTAAACGAGATAACTAAAGCAAAGCTGAGAGAGGACTGAAGATGCGTTCGATTCCAATACATTATTGCGTGCATAGTTTCAATTGAGAATGTTCATTAATGGAACATAGCAATTGAAACGTTCTTGACATTGGTTCAAACCTGATGGTTCTGCGTCCCTATAAACTATTAGTTCTAGTATCATAGCAAGGCGTACGCTAACCTTGAGTTCTGACATATTCAAAATTTAAGAATTTTGTGCGTCTGACGTCAAAGCTCTCATGTCTTCAAATTTGAAGCGGACTGGACTAGTAATGTTATTATTTAGTGCTCTTGATTTACAATCTTCACTTACCAATTTTCTCTGTCAGTCATAGATAATATATACGATGTTATTTAATCTGTCTATAAACATCCAATTCATCCAAAACACCAAATATGAAGCTCCTCATCACTCGCATCTGTAGACAAGAAGGAACACGCACGAGTCTGTTTGATATTCGTACTGTCGAGCCTGTTAATCATGTCTTGCAGATCCACGTCGAATAAGACATTGCATGTGACACTAGGAAAAAATCAAATACACTTGAGAAAATTTGATCCATACCGCCGTGACTCGGGTGGCCATGTGGTTAAGGCATCTGCCACGAATGTAGAGGACGCTGGTCGACCCCAGCCCTGGGTACTGAAGGTCAGGTCACTTTTTCTTTCGTATCATGTTTTTCCATATAAAGTTCATTGCACGTGTCGTCTGCATAACAATATGGTCGACAATATGTTGGAGTATGATCGCCAGAAGACCACCTATATGCTGAAGATGCACTATACTAGCTGCGATTGACGAATTTTACGAATGTATTAATACAATATTTATTAATACTTATGTCGCACAAACAGGATTCGAAGGCGAAACGTGCCACAACCTGTTGGACGACCCCAGACCCGCTCTAATGCTGTGTCTCTAACTAGTAGATACCTAACCGACTCACATGTGATGTAAGTTTTTACAATTAGTTTTATGCGAGTATAACAGGCAATATGATCACCTATTTTTTTACAGATAGAGAGAGCTTTAGATATCTTTATCTGATCTTTAGTGCTGCGTTTAAAATTCTGCTACTGCCGAATTGTATATAAAGTCAGTCATTTAGATTCCAACTGATAAAGGATGACTAATGCTAGACCGGGCCGTTTCCGGCGCTTCGTTTCCTATAGAAAGCACCGCGTGATCATCGACCAGCCGTCATAGAAAATGACTTGTCGGATGCCTCTTCCCGGCCACGGGCCGGTTTAACGTGAGTCATCCTTAAGTCGGTGAAATTCTATTTTGGAACTGTATAATATATATCTACCAAACATCGAATACTGGCAAAAAAAACTATAACAAAATATTAAATCTCTCGAGAAGAAATTGCCTCAAGGCGTTAAATCCGCCATTTGTACTCTTATTTTGTAAATTAGTGCAATAAATTTTAAATAGATAAGTAAATCGGCCCTTATTGACTTAAAAGTATTTTTCCCATGCAGATAATGCGTGAAAGCTCTCATTTATATTTTTGGGTCTGAGTCTCCGGCCGCCGTACAACGCCATCCGCTTCAGCCACACTATGTACCTACAGTCAGCGTTAAAAGTAGTGTCATTCACGAAGACGCGTGCCTTAACTTTAAGGTTGGATTTGACAAATCTGCGCGTCATCGTGGATAACACGAACTAAAACTCTTTTTGGAAAGGTATTCCAGGGTAGCAGCTACTTTTGATGCGTTGTTTCATCCGCTACTATTGCTGTTGACTGTACTACTTCTTTACGATTCTCAGTTTTTTTTCTATGTTATATGTACCTAGACTTACATCGACCAACTAGTGTGAACGCGACCAGTGATAACGTTGTAAGCGAACGCAGCCGATGCGCACGAATGAGGGTGACCGAGCGCGGTCTACTCAACTATAACATCCACCCGCTATCTCCAATTACCCGTGAATAAGATGCATGTAACTGCGTCGAAATATCGGGAGCTCAAAAACAATACAAAAAATAACCCGGTCAATATCCCGGTCGACATAGGTCTAGTGAACCTGACCGTGGATCATTCAAAAAATTAATGTGTACCTAAGTTGGCGTTGTTTTATTTATTTCATCTTTTGCATCTATACCACTGCAATGCTGCACTATATTATAATATTCGGTTTGACCTAACTGTTGATTACTAGATGATTTAATCTTTCATTAAGATCACCTTTTGGTCTTTGTTTTATTCTGAAATACAGATTGATTAAATAAACATTCGTATTTTTGCTACCTGGGTCAGACACATTTTAGAAAAAGGTCATTTCTTTTAACAATAAGTACTGAAAATTATATTACGCTAGTAAGTGTATAGTGATAAAATTAACTTAAGATTCCCTTTGCGATGTATGCAGGAAAGTTCGGGAACGTGTTAAGCATACTATAACCCACCGGTGTGTATGACCCACCTGCTGTTAATTAAAATATCTTGATAAAATATGACATTGTTTGTTCAGTCTCACGTATAATTAAGTATCAAAAATTTATTTCAATTCGCGCATGAATATTTTTCATGAATAAAGTCAGCACCGTTGATTACTTTACATTGAAATCTGATTGGAATAGTGTTTGCCGACATGGGGTAAAATTACCGTAGCAGTTGAATCAACAACTCGTTGATTAGCCAAATACTCGTCTAACTGGGCACGGATACACACAGAATATAAACAGTTTAAACTTGTTTGATGTTTTTTTGCGGATTTTAAATCCGCACCATTTGAACACCGTGTATTTACGAGTACGAGTAAATCACGGTGTTCAAATTGAATAAAGAGAATAGTAGCGTGATTCAGATTGTTTATTTTGTAATATCTCGCTAGTCTAGTCCTGTCCTGTTGATAAATTTACATTGGGTACACTCCAATGATCGTCATATTTTTTAGGGTTCCGTAGCCAAATGGCAAAAAACGGAACCCTTATGGATTCGTCATGTCTGTCTGTCAGTCTGTCTGTCCGAATGTCACAGCCACTTTTTTCCGAAACTATAAGAACTATACTGTTGAAACTTGGTAAGTAGATGTATTCTGTGAACCGCATTTAGATTTTCACAAAAAAATAGAAAAAAACAAAAAAAAATTGCGGGTTCCCCATACTGAAACACATTTTTTTTCATCAAACCCATACGTGTGGGGTATCTTAGGGATAGGTCTTAAAAATGATATTTAGGTTTCTAATATCATTTTTTTCTAAACTGAATAGTTTCCACGAGAGATACTTCCAAAGTGGTAAAATGTGTGTCCCCCCACCCCCTGTAACTTCTAAGATAAGAGAATGATAAAACTAAAAAAAATATATGATGTACATTACCATGCAAACTTCCACCGCAAATTAATTTTAATGAGATCTAGTACGGAACCCTTCATGGGCGAGCCCGACTCGCACTTGGCCGCTTTTTTTCTATTATCAAAGAATAAAAGAGTTCATAACACACCATACCACAAACATAATAACATTTTATCGTAGCTACACTAATTATTATATGAACTGTAATAAACAGATTAATATTTTGTACTCCCAAAAGGTAAAATGCAATCATATTTTTAATTTCATTGTCTCGCAAATATGAATAAAAATATTCAGTATTACTTATTCGTCCTCCAAAACTAAAAAATTTCTTTAACTTGATTGCCGTTGTATCAATTATGTCTAACGGCGCGTTATTCGAAACATTTTGTATCATGAATCGACAGTAAACGAAATATCATTTTGCCAATATTTACAATAAGTTTCCTCAACCTAATTTATTCCTTGTTTTGCCAAATAATTCTAAGAATACAGCGATCCAACCGGTTATTGAATACAACAATATTAAATTATAGTAGCGCAGATTCTAAGGTAGATGCCCAAGTGTTCATTCAATACAGTCGTTGTCGTTACTGTCAATCATTAGCAATAGAGGTGAAATTAGGGTGTCACAGAATGGACATTAGTTAGTTGAGCACTAGGTCGTTTACCTTACTACCGCTAACACGGTACCATCAGAGGCCTCGTATAGTTAAGACTAACTAAAAGAGTCTTATAGAAATAATGGCTCATATGAAATGATGTCTCAAAGAGAAAAATACCTTGTTGACCGACATCAACGTCGATCATCAACATTGCTCTCATAAAACTTAAAGGTGTTGCAGTTTTAGGTAAAAATAAGCCAAAATTCCATTAAGTAGCTCTTAATTTTTTTTATTTCATCCAAAATATTTTGTACCTACCTTCTATTGAATTTTTTTTGATGCAGCTGCAGCCAGTTATATCAGGTGGAAATTTGAGTTTCTAACAGTCCGGTACTCGTAGGTACGTACGTACGTCCTTCATGGTAGCTTGCTGTCCTCCCTCATCGGACAGGACTCTGCTGTGGTCCAACTTTTTCGCCTTTCAATTGTTTGTGGAATGCTCTTCTGTCTATTAAATAAGCTGAGAGCAAAGTTTCGTCGATTTATCTGCATACTTTATCATTGCCATTGTGATTTCCGGCATTTATTAAAAAATGAGGCATACACGACCTTAAAGAAATGGTTACTGAGAGCGAGAGAGTGGATAGCCTAGCAGCAGTAACACCTTGCATAAAAAGCGAGTCCAATAGAGGGTAGATACGAGTAGGTATTATGATTTTGGGTATGCCACACTTTTAAAACTCGCAGCAAGTAACAAATAACATACCAAAATTATACAATGTATATAGATTTTATATGGTATTTTAACTATGTTAGCTTGGAATAAAAATATCTGAGATAGATTAATAAATCCTACCGTAACCGTAAGCTAAAAATACTAGGTAGGTTCAAGAAAACATAAAACTAACGACACAGAAATAGAAGGCTTGAAAGGGTTCCGTTATTAGGGTTCCGTCATTAACCAGGGCTCGTTATATGTTTTCCCAATTTCGGGCCGTATTCGGAGCTAACGGAGCGAGTTTAGATTTGTTCGACAACTATATTTTACTAAACGAATTGAGAAGCCCTGAAAGGAAGTGTTTCAATTTACCAGAGGAAGTTACGAAAACGTGATATAACTTTTGGGTCACAGAAAAACGTAACATGTAGTTGCCAATAACTGTTGGAAGTTGGACTTGGAAGATAATGGGTGATAACATTATGTGTTGTTTGCTTTTTATACAACAGTTGACTTTTACTTAGATTCATTTCAAATTAAAGGTCTGTTTCACAATGTCCAAAGTTCTGAATAAGCTACTTGCCACTTATCTGACGAATGAAGCCATCATTGGCGTCAAATACAATCTTCAAATAAGCTTTACTGGTAGTTAAAATGCTAAGGTTTGCAGTAAAATATATCTGTTAGTTAATTTTTTTGTTATAGCTATCCAATACTTAACTCAGACTTTGTGAAACAGACCCGAAGGTGCCCGAAGTATAATAAACTACTGTTAAGATACAAATAAGCTTTAACATAATATTGTACAGAAACAGTAGATTAAAATAAAGCTGACTAAATACAAAAATGTTAATACTAGATTATTATGTGTTTATGAATATAGAAATAAAATTAAAATACCCCACAAATTAGCCCCATCAAAAATTTACTTTTAAGCCCTGAACTGTTCCCTACCTGGCGCAAACGTTCTAAATATGCCGGCTGCGTTTCCACGCTGAATGGCTAAGGATATTTGTTAGACCAGATAAGAATAAAATTTAATTTTATTCATATTTAAAAATACACTATTTATGACTGTAAAACTAGGTTTTCTATAGCATTCTACAAATAATAAAAATAATTGTCTTTGCTATATCTTTAAAGTTCAGTGACACCTCTCTACCCTCAGTCCTCACACTGGTGTTGCCTTAAATGTCGCTTTTTTTGGGGGCCCTTTATGTGGGGGCGCGTCACCGTCTGCCATCTGTCCATCGCGTTCATTTTAGATCCATCAACTCTCATTACACCCTGGCGCCTGCTGCTTCTACGCATGACACAGACGAGGACAGCATCTGCTGTACCCCTTCCATTTATTTAAAATGTCAATTACCAATCACTTAAGATTTCAATCATCCAGGGTTCACTACAGTAATATATAAAATACGTATATAGGAAACATCCATAACTCAGGTACAAATATGTCTGATAACACACACAAACACAATATGCCGAGTGTTATCCTTTTTTTAACCACCCGCAGCACTGTAACTTCTAATTTACCTAGATTTACCTAAGTCATTTTAATGTTGTTGTGTAGGTGTATTTCGAATAAAACAAATCATTGTTCTTATCAGGATTCAAACCCGGGACATCCCTGCTTCATAGTCAGGGTCACTAACGACACCCGCTTCCCCCCTAGAGGATTTAACTAGGCGATCCATAAGCATTAATATAGATGGCGTATTTTATCTAACATATAATAGATACTGGTCGGAGTCAAATGAGGTTAGAAATACTTAAAATGAGTACTCTTGAAACCCGAGTTCTCGAATGCAAATTTAAAGTTATGCTTAGCATTATCAAGCCCAGCTTGCATTCCGCTTGCAGAATACTATTATTCAAACTTAATAAAAGCACAGCGCCTTAAATTGGTTTTGATTTTGTACGATGTTTACGGTTTAGATGCTATGGAAGTGGTAGCACAGATTACATATAGTGCAATCAGTAAATAGTCTGAATGAATAAAACCAGTATGTTATAAATGAACCTTTATATTTTAGTACTTATATCACGACTTATTTCCTCTTTTTAAAATGTATTCGCGTCATATTACTCTTGAAATCTATAATGAGCAAGAAAATAGTAAGCGGGCATTCACACTTGTAAATAGTAACTAACTACCCATGTATAAGTTACAGTTGCATTAAAATATTCGTGAACGCGTTTAATTTCGATGAGCATATTCTAAAAGGTCATATATGTCTGTAGTCGTTATGTTTTTTACGCTCTTTTAATAAACCACAAAATGCATTTCGTGAAACTTTAATTATGGCAAAAGCTATAAGTAGCTTATGATACATTTCAAATGGTAGTTGCGGAGAGCTCCTAAAGCACGCACGAGTACTATTCCTTGAGAAGTAGGATAGGTACGAACGGATAGGCTAGGAACGTTTCATAAGTTTTAATACTATATTATTTTTGGTTTACCCTCAAAAGTAATATTATTTAAAATTCTTTCATTATGAAATAGGTACCCGAAAACGCATAAAATGGCCTCCTCATCAATTACGGCTGATCTGAAATCGATGCTTTATCGGACAGCCAAAATGTTAGGTTCTCTAACATATTTTCACAAAGCTGGCCCTCGCCAGTCAACATGGACGACCAGCTATCGTGTGAATGTGATTGGCCGTTCACTTTTCAGAGGAAGTGAGTCCGGACTATCAATTGCACTCGTCGTCAACTAGATACTCTATATTTTAGAAATGTTAAGGACAAAAGTAATAAATAAATTACTAAATAAATACTAAAGACTTATACTTAAAATTACTTTGTCGGCTAAATTTGCAAACCTATAAATCCTTTCAGATAGAGCCAAAATGCCGCGACCTGAGCCGACGATCGATAACTACATAAATGTTTAATATTAGTACTTATACTGGCATCGTATCGCTAACGTGCCGTTTATTTGTTGTCATATCTGCGACATTGAAACTTCTTATCTCTTGCACGATTGCCAGGCCAGTTTGTTTAGGAAAAGATGAGCAAACAAAACGGAAGCGATGGTAGAATTAATATTTAAATAGTTACTTGAGAATATGCTAAAGCGGTCTGAGGAACATTAAAAGGGAAGTATAGCTTTTTGAATCTAACGAAATAACGGAAAATTTTCTATGAAATTCCATTTCGGAAGAAAACGTTTTCCACTAACTAAATCTTAACAAATCATTTTGACTGTGATGTCGATCGCATTAGCATAATATAGACTAGGTTTATAGGTTTCGCTTTTTTGGAAAAAAAAATTTTTCTTTTGTTTGAAAATTTTGAAAAAAAAAAGAAAGAATGGAAAATATGTAGAAGTGAAATAAAGTTTTCTCTTTTTGTATTGATGATCCCGTGAGATACTTCCCTCTTAAGCAGGATTGGTATTTAACAACCAAAAGTGTCGACAAGTTCTACAACCCGGCTAGAACCAGGGATAAAGGATGACTCATCACGCTTGAACGGTCCGGGCCCGGACTGGGGCGCCCGATGTTCTTTTTCTATAACAGAGGCCCTACCGCGAACCACGTTCGACGTGTTGCCTCTCTGTCGCACTAGTAAATTCGTACGTAAGCGTGACAGGGAGGCAACACGTCGAACGTGGTTCGCGGTAGGCTCCCAGGTGCTCGGTGATCACGGTATGCTTTCTTGTAGCGTGAGTAATCATTTATACTGTTGCAATAACCGTATGCCGAATGCTATCGGGAGAAAATATTAAATTACACATTAATATATAAATTACCTTTTAAGAGATCCAGCACATTTACCGCTAAGCTACGGTCGTAGCGCTACCTCGTAGCCGACTCATGTTGGGTTTCCCGATATGTAGCGAAAACGCTTCGTAGAGGTAAAACGATAACGTTTCGTGATTAGCACTGAATGTGTGCAATAAAGTTTAAATAAAATAAATAAATAAATAAGAATGATTAAGACACGTTTAAGATATTTAAAGGATCGATAACTAAACGACATGTCAAAATTGACGTTTATTTTGATTCCACTGTGATCCCAGTAAGATCTATCTACGATATTTCTAACGTCAAAGTGACATTGGTTGCCCGCATCGAGCTGCTTCTGTTAAATTTACGCCTTACAAACGATATCTAAATGAGAAATTATCTAAACCAGAACTTGTCGTTATCGTATCTCATTCTTCGAATCGGGCCGACAGTAATAGTATTTTACATGACATATATGGTGCTAGGTGTTACGTGTGCGATAATCAGCACATAACGTACGTACGCGTACCTACCTATGTCGCAAATTTAAAGGGCCATATTTACTGTAAAACTTGTATGATGCAAGTTGCGTATTTCCTATTCGCACAGAATAGGAAATACGCAACTCGTGTGGATTTAAAACATTCCCTTCGGTCGTGTTTTAATTTATCGCCACTCGTTTCGAATTTCCTATGTTCCGCACTTGTATCGTACTACACATCAATCAGCAATGGCGCTATATCCGTGCGCCGCGATGTCATTCTCCGGCCCATAAATATTCAAGAAAAAAATACGCCGATTCGTCTATCTGTCGACGACGCACAAAATATGGAGAATCAAAATCCGAAACTTAAATAGTTATTAGCAACAACTTATAGCTTCAGTTGTGAGATATATCAAAAATGAATTAGCAAAGATTTGTAAAGTAAATGAACCAAGCAAATGCAATGAAGGATTTTTTTAATTTACATAACTACCTCAACTATGTATCATACAGTACCAGGCCACCTAAAAGTACATGAACAATAACTCATAGAATTAATGAATGAATGAAATAGTTTATTCACAATGAACATATATGGTAACATAAGATTATAAATTACAAGCATTGTGTCCCATGATATATAAGTATAGAATATGTTTTTGATCGAGTGCTATACAAATACAAATTTGACAAGGTTATATATACTGTGGCTCCTCAAAATAGGCCTGTATTTTAGATTTCTCAACTTTTTATTTTTTGTTTTCAGACAAGTAACCAGGTGTATAGTTTTGCCAGATTATAATTAATTCATAATTATTTGAGCCGATAGAATTCCAGGGAGTCAAGTTTTGAATTTCAAGCGCTTGATTTCGTCACTCCGAGTTCTGTGAAAAACGGCGAAATATGTTATTTTTGAAAAACGAGCGATAGAAATTGGGAATCTAGTGGTATCGACCACTCGTTTTCAATTCTATTAGTAGAATTTGAATGCCTAGTAGTGGAGACAGTATTAAAGGGTGAACACAAAACCGAGCGATCGCAATTCAAAAATTGTGTTGAGTCGTCTTGAAATGCTTACATTTTCCGTCTATTGTAAAAATATTTAGGTACGTGCATTGTCTGTATCACCAATCGATATTAAATACAATAAATAAATATTTGGGAAATAGGATAACAACACATAACCAAGAATTGCGTAATAAAGGTCAAATATAAATTTAGCTAGATTACAATTTCACTACCCGTAATGGCTGCCACCCCCGAATGAATCGCCTGCAGATACATTTTCCTTTAGCAGGGCGATATTTCCTAATACCTCTAAAAGCTAAACTACAATATAAATAAATATTTATAATAATAAATATATGGGAAATAGGATAAAAATACATAACCAATAATAAAAAACGTAATAAATATAAGAGCCTCGGTAGAGAGTACCATTTTGTACCATTTGGCGTTGAAACTCTAGGTCCATGGGGTCCCAGCGCGCACAAGTTTTTTGGAGAAATCGCGAAACGTCTGGTTGACGTATCTGGTAACCGAAGAGCTGGCGGCTTCCTCGCACAACGTATCAGTATTGCGATACAACGAAGAAATACCGCCAGCATCCTTGGTACAATGCCTCAAGGGCCTATTTTAGATATAAGCTAGTTATAGTAATCATCTGTATATATCCATTATGTATATTGTTATTGTCAATAAATATTTTTCTGTCTCACCAATAATTGGGTAATAAAGGTCAAATAATATTAGTGCTCTATTAAAATTGGCTGAAATTCTTTATTTACAATAACAATATACATAGGACATTAATATTATACGAACGAAATTTCAAGGTCGCTACTGAGCTAGAAACGCCAAGGATTACTAAAAAGTTAAAATTCAGTTGTAGTTCCTAAATTGATACTCCGAAACGAGAAGTCTCGCGTTATTTGCATCCAGAGTAGAAGAAAACGTTTACTGCCTTTATGGTTGGTAAAAAAAAAAAATGTTTTAAAATCAAATGGGGGCAGAAAAGTTAGAACATTTTCCATTTTACTCCATATACAGCGAATTCCTAAGAAATTAGAGTTAAACGAGTTTTTGTTTCGAAGTCGAAATTACGTAACGTACGTTACGTACGTAGCAAATGGAATAGAATGATTCAAGATGACATCTTGCTTGTTTCGGAGCAAACCCATTCTGAACTCGCGGCGTCAGATATAACAATTCGTAATAGGATCTCAAAAGAAGGATATTTTATAATATGTACATCTCAATATATGCTTATGTAATATACATAAGTTACATCTGAGATACATGCATTTCCGTTATGGCTTCAGTTTTATATCTTTATGTTTATGTTTCACATCAGAAGACCCTGACTCCTGCGCATCTAATGTCACCGAGACAATATTGATGGGAATGGATTGTTTCATTCCCAACTCGATAATAGCTGCGGGAGCAAAGAGGCGTCCTTGGTTTAATCGGCCGTGTAAAGAAGCTTCAGTTCGCAGGCAAGCCGCTTACAGGGCTTGGATCAAGGCCATTGCTAATAAGGATCCGAATGTTTCTGATTTGCAACGTAAACTAAACGGTGCCTCTAGGTCCAGTAAAAAAGCCATTGCCAGGGCTAAATACGAATTCGTCGGCTGAATTGGTGAAAAACTAGCGGGCTACCCTACTGGGAGTCACGCGTTTTGGTCGCTTGCCAAAGCTGCCGAGGGGAATTTCTGTCAGTCGTCTTTACCACCACTGCGTAAAACTGATGGTGATCTGATGGTGAGCATGTTCCATCTTTGTGCAAGACGGCCCTTGTACATCCCGTGCCTAAAAAGGGCGATAGATCGGACCCATCGAATTACAGGCCCATCGCTATCACCTCCCTTCTCTCTAAGATCACGGAGCGTATAATTAACGAGAAGCTCCTGAGATACCTAGAGGAACACGATCTGATCAGCGACCGCCAATATGGCTTTCGCCACGGTCGCTCGACTGGTGATCTTCTGTATCTCACACACCGCTAGGCTTCGGCCATTGAGAGTCAAGGTGAGGCATTGGCAGTTAGCCTGGATATAGCGAAGGCGTTCGATCGGGTCTGGCATCGGGGTCTCTTCTCGAAGCTACCATCATATGGATTGCCGGAGGGTCTATGCGAGTGGGTCGCTAGCTTTTTGTCCGGCAGACGCATACGAGCTGTAGTAGACGGAAGCTGCTCTGATGATATGGACATTAACGCTGGCGTTCCGCAAGGTTCTGTGCTATCCCCAACGCTGTTTCTGCTGCATATCAATGACATGTTGTCAATCGACGATATTCATTGCAATGCAGACGATAGTACTGGGGATGCCTTTTACACAGGCCGCGCTAACATCCCTCGTTCTGAGGTGCTGGAGAGCCGTGAAAACCTTGTGTCGGATATTGAAAGCACTCTATCCAGAGTTTCGGTGTGGGGTCGGGATTTGCGCGTTTACCGCTAAGAAAACCCCATTTACTGTGGTCCCACAGTTCCATGGCACAGCCCTTACCATGTCAGGGAGTATTGGGATCCTCGGTGTCGACGTCTCCAGTAACGTCCAATTCCGTAGCCATCTAGCAGGGAAGGCTGCCCTGACATCTAAAAAACTCGTTGTGCTCAATAAAGCAAAGCGATACTTTACTCCAGGGCAAAGACTGCTGCTTTATAAATCGCAAGTGAGACCCCATATGGAGTATTGCTGTCACCTTTGGGCAGGAGCACCTGTATGCCAGCTTGGGCCCTTCGACTCAGTCCAAAGACGTGCTGTACGAATCGTCGACGATCCCAAACTCAGAAGCGGTATTAAACCTTTAAGTCTAAGGAGAGACTTTGTGTGTGTGTTCTACCGCTTGTACAATGGGCTGTGCTCTGAAGAATTGTTTGACATGATACCCACGGCTACTTTCTATTACCGCACCGCCCGCCGTCGCCAGGGTGTTCATCCTCACACCCTAGAACCTAAATGGTCACGCAATGTGCGGTTTAAGAGGAACTTCCTTCCGCGCACGCTCCGGTTGTGGAATGAGCTACCTGCCGAGGTTTTCCCGAGGGTCTACAGTATGAGGTTCTTCAAAAAAGGAGTGTACAGATTTTTAAAGGGTCGGCAACGCGCATGTAACATATCTGGAGTTGCAGGCATCCATAGGCTACGGTGACTGCTTACCATCAGGCGGGCCGTATGCTTACTTGCCACCGTCGTGGTATAAAAAAATGAGTAGTTACGATGATGTGTTTCAAGTAAAGCAATAACAAAATGTTAAATGTTAGCCCAGTGCCAGTACCGAGTGTAATTTCATCGTGACGTATATATACAATATAGTGGCGACATACGGATGTCACGTAAACCATGTTCTAGGAGCGTGTTAGGTATATTAGGCCCTGAGGGAAATACTATGAGCAAACCAGAGTCATTTCGCTGGCTGATTAGTATCCTGCCTGTGATGGCAGCATCGTTGCATCATGAATATGATACGCAGACTTTACTATATGCATTTGCTACGTTTTTGTATCTATATTAAACCCCTAAAATATTACGAGTGATTTTGATGGAATTATTTTTGATAATTAAATAGTACAATCGAATAATAAAAAAATTAAGTGCCTGGTTTTGAAAGTCTCTTGCTTTTTTTACTAGACAAATTGTGGTAGGTAGACAAAAGTGTCTCGTAAAAATAAATAACTGTACTGAACGTTGTACTTGTTTATGAATTTCTGAAAATATCAATTGTGTGTTTCAACAACCTAGCCATTTTTTAATTTTCTCTACTTAATGTTTTGTTTCCACTCCTACAACTTGAACTAAAAATATGTACCTAATGATAGAGGGCCTAAAATCTACCGATTTGACTCCCATGTACGTTTATTCATGTATTTATATCGTTATGGCCTACCCTAAGAACTCTTTATAAAAAATTTACACGCTGTACCTATAAGACACGAAAATATGTAAGCTTTTTGCTTTTTAACAAATACCTTCGGGTCATTCTCCAGATTTATGCATGCGTCTAAACTCCGTCAAATCATATTAAATGTATGAAAAGTTTGACGGAGTTGAGACTGACCGCAGACATATAATTTGACAATACCCTTTTTATAGATTACAAATCTACATTTTCCATATCATATAATAGGTTAGCCACATCACTTACCTACCTATTAAACGAGCAGTACCTAAAAGCACTAAAAGGACACATTTTTTTTAATAAGGGTGCTCAGAATATTTAAATTACTTTCAGACATAATGAGAAAAATGCTCATCAAGATGGAATTACGGTCCGGTCAAGTGCCGTTCGAATATTAAAGCGTCCCTAAAAATTCTGGTCTGAATTTGTGACCACTACGTTGTCGAAGGGAATGGACTTTCCTTGATTGCTCTCTAGAGGGTTTTAAAAACATCAAGAAAGATTTGGTGTGTGTCGTTATCGGTGGTATAACCGGAGAATTGGGGTTCCGTACCCAAGTGCCAACATCAAATGAATACTACGTATATTTTTTGATTAGAATTGATGTTGATTCAAATTCTTCAAATATAGGTATCTTACAGCGCTAAAATAGTCAAGGATCAAATGCTCTTTATAGTAAAAAATCGTAGTTGCGGTAATAATGGGCAACTTACTTATCTGCCTCCTCGTAATACCTACCATTCGTTAAGGAGCCTTATTTCTCATTCAGTCCAAGCGGGGTCTTGTGAAAGTTAGAGCCACGGCTGAATTTCAAGTAGTCCGTTATTGCCGAGGTCAAAAATTATGATAATATCAACGCTGGCTTGTTCGAAAAGTTATTTTTTTATCATGAGTTCGTAGGTATTTTTTTTGGGGTAAATTAAATCCTATTGTGGTTCGAGGAAGACGTGCTCGCGATGGCAAATAGGAATTCGCATGGTGGCGATTTTTTTATTTTTTTTTTTCCACGTACCGTAGCAACTGTAAAAACCCGTTTTTAGTGAAAACGCGTTTTCCGTAAGGCTGCGGTGAAAACAAACTAGTTTTGACTTATTGTTTTAAAAAAATTCAGTGAAAACTATTTTTTTTTAGTAAAAACACATTTGTACCAAGGCTTAAAACTAGTTTTAACTAAGGAAAAACCGTTTTCATATAACCGGTTTTTTTCAGTAGCACATATAGGAAATTGAAATTTTGTTAATAATATAAATGTAAGCCTTTCGTATTTTAAAATAGTTATTAACCTTATGTTAGTTAACCTTTACGAATTTAGTTTAATTTTAAGAACTGTTTCACGATATAAAAAGTACCCTTTGGTCCTTGCCATATTAGGCCTCATCGTGCGATAGTTATAAATTGAAATAGATTTCTTATGACATGCCTGGTAGATTAAATAAACGTCATCAGCATTCACGGCTAAAATCATAACCCCAAACATCACCATACCACATATACCACCTGTCCACGATAATATAACCAGCTATTAAAAACGTATTTTGTTTTTCGCTAAAGCACTGTATAAACGAAGCAATACGATACAAGTCGAAAAGTAGGAAATTCGCAACGAGTAGCGTTAAACTAAAACACGACCGAAGGGAGTGGTTTAAATCGACACGAGTTGGGAATTACCTTTTCGCACGTGTATTGTACGTTTTACCGTACCGTAAAATTTTAGATTTACACACGTATAGTGCTAATTACTTCACTAGGGCGGTAAAGTAGCAATGTACTGTAAAATGATATTAAATTATGAATACCCTAATAAAAAAAAAAAAAAAACATTTATTTCAGACCAGGTTGATCCATATAGGGTTAGTTACAGAGTATCTTAATAACTATGTTAGTGGCACAGTACAAAAACAAAAGCAAAAAATAAAATAAAAAAGATACTCGTATAAATGGTACAAGTATTGCCAGGGACAAGCAGGGCAGAGAACCTGCTCTACTTGGCCCTGCCAATCGCCACTTCTACCCAGTAGCGAGTGAGAGGAGAGTCGAGGCGCTCTGCAAACTCCCTCAGAAGGCCGTTGCTGCTGCCCCGCACACGATTCAGCAGTGATCCAACTCTTTTTCTCCTGATGGCGAAAAAGTCATCGATACGCGCCTCAGCAAACATTCTGGATGCACTGTTATGTCTCGGCAGCCGCAACAACATTCTGAGGATGTTGTTATAATACCCTTCCCCTTTCTACTAAGTATCATATAAATAATTAGAACATTTAAATATTTATAGACACATTAAAAAAAAAACATGTTCACCAACAGAAACAAACTTAACTCGCTATATAGTCATATACAGGTAATATTTATCTCGGTTTACAAATAGTCAATTAACTGTGAATATAAAAAACCTGACTTTTTGTATGGTATAAAAGCAGGCGATTACCCTTAAAAGGGTTCCAGCCATGTAAAGAGCTAGGAAAATAAAGTATAAAAGCTAATAACATGTTACAAACAAATTCAATACAGCATAATGATGAATGACAGTGCCGAAACGGCTGAGTTGAATGGACAAAATGTAACAAAGAACCAGCATAATGGGTCAAAAGGCTTCGTTAAAAGGCTTTCGGGGCCTTTTTGTTGCAAAGGTACCCGTTTTTAGGCTCAATAAAATAAGATTACTAAGTCAAAGTAATCGAAAAGCAGCAGGAAAATACATGAAAAATGAAAGAATAACAAAGGACGATATGGAACAAAAGTATGCATTTTGGTATATGTACTATTTTTAAAATTAAATATATTTTTTAATTGATTTTCTCGTGCAACCGTAAACGAGTTACAATTAATCATTTCTCTCTTCAGTCCTGAAGCTTTACAAACGAAACGAAATTTTAAATTTCAATTTGGTTCGTACCGTATGGGTTTAAACAAAAAATTCAATTAATTTTGGTATTGTAATAGAACTGTATAGCTACGATTATTTTACTGTACACGCTTTGAATTGAAGAATATATTTTAGGATAGGGAAATGTTTGTGTAGGTATTAGAACAAAAGCTTTTTAAATCTTTTTAAATAAATAAAATAATAAATATGCATATAAATAAGACTCCCCCTTTACACATATAAAGTAGGTACATTTGATACAAGCTAGATGTCGCTATAAATTTTATGCGTGAATTGGTACTTTGGTTTCATAAGACGATGCCGAAAACTGTACGAAGTAGGTAAGTAAATACCTAGTCAGTTTCTTTGGAAATTCAATAAAACTAATGTTTAAAATGGGCTGGTTTAATTTTTAGATTCATGCAGAAATGATAATATGTATTTTCGTTATAGAATCGTCATAAAATACATAATTTATCAATTAATATATAAACCATACTATAACCTAAACTTAATAAATAACTGTAATGACTTTGGTTTTTCCAATAAAACAAAAAAAAATACAATAATAAAACTTATAAACTATTACTAAAATTAAGTATGAACTGAATAAAAAATAAAATAAAACTTATACTCACCTATCTTAGGTCACCTAAACCTGACCCCTGCGGAAGAGTGCCCATAAGGCTGGCCACTTTCCCACGCTGAATGGCTATGGCTATTCTTTGGCCTAGGAATGAATAAACTTTAATTTACCTAAACTTAAATATACATATAAACTAATACTGTAGCCACCCTGGACTGTTCCCGACGCAAAGGTGCCCGTCATGCTCGCTGTGTTATCACGATGGATTGTACCTATAATGGACAGTCTTTGCAGTAGAAAAAACCTAAAGCGGGGTTCAATACCCTTTTCTTGCAGGTATTGTGTAATGTGTAGTCAACAGGGAAAATAACACATGTTGAAACTTTTTTCATTAAGCACCATTAAGGGGAAATTTTAAAATATACTTTACAGTACATATGGGGCTACTTTATAGCACTAGTGCGAGAAGTAGCATATTACGTTACTGTGTCGAACATTTAAAGGGCCATATGTACTGTAAAACGTTGTACGATACATGTGCGAATAGGTAATTCGCAACTCGTGTCGATTTAAAACACTCCCTTCGGTCGTGTTTTAATTTATCGCCACTCGTTTCGAATTTCCTATATTTCGCACTTGTATCGTAATGTACTATATTAAAATGATAAAATAATGTAAGATATTTTTACAGTTTAAAGCTATTTTTTTAACTTCATTCTAAAAGAAATTGCTACATATCCTAATTATTTACCATAAACATGTCTAATTACTAAACTTGTGTACCAATTACTAAACTTATTTGGGGCAAACATATTAATACTCCAGAAACATTCATTAAAACTTAGTGAAATTACTTGAACAGTTTTTCAGAGAAGAAGGTTCTAGATAAATATGAATATATTTAATTAATATTGACGTACGCTTTGGAACTTCTTTGTAAATACTACCAATTTGGATAAGGCTATAGGTACACATTAATTTTCTTCGTAACAGAATTATTGTTGCTGTGTTGTTAAAAGTCATATGTGACAAATGTGAATGTTGTCAAGCTAAAATATTGATAATCGCCTAAATCCGTTTAAAACGTAAAGTTAAGATGTGGGGTTCAAGGTAATATCCAGGCAATACATATAACCAAGAGTGTATTCATTTGGTTTAAAATTTGACAAAATGAAAAACCATGAACAAATCAAAATCAGTACGTAGTACATTTATGTCAGTGATCAAAATAGCCGCCAGCTAATGGTGTTGGTTGACTTTTTGAGGCTTTTTTATTAAACTAAATAACTTTAAAAAACACAATTTAAATATTAATAGATGCTTTGGCAAAATATTATTTAATATGTAGAAATTTTATCATTAGACAAGCGTTCATAAGTAACCAATGTATCACTTATAAACTTAGCAAATATTATAGGTGTAATGTTGTATCTCAGCACTAAATGGAGACAGCAAACAAAAAACATTTGACATGCTTCTACTTGAACAACACTTTTGACTACTTTGAGTTAGGTAGTTAATTATGATAGGTAGGTATTAAGCTTAGGTGATTTATGAATCCGTATTTGGATGAAGTTCAAAACGAATTGACTAGACATCCTTTGCAACACATAAGATTTGAATTTCCAGTGCCAATTCCCAAAGTAAGATTCCTAACCCCCGGCGGCTCTAGTGTACACTCACAGCATCATCCTTCTGCCCGAAGTCACTGGCTGGGCCTGCACTCACCCATCTGTAAATGCCTTAGCATTTGATTTACCGGCGTCTAGCCACCATGAACCTGGCAAACTAACAAAGAGCTTTGGCAGGCAATTATTATTATATATTTTCGCTTATTTAATGTTAATATCTAGTTAATATAACAACCGCAAATAAGGAAACAATTCGTATATTTTATGTAGTTTTAATTGTGAGATTATTGAAACACATTTGAATATGTTGCAATAATCACTATGTTACGGGGAGGTCTTGCTTGGTGGCCGTACGATAAGTGGCGTGGCTCTCATAAATTGTATCCGAGTCTCGTAATGGTCTGTGGTGGGGACATTATTGATGATAATATATAAATTAATGGTTGCGAATAACTATGTAATATTGTTCCGATATGTATATAAGTTGAATTTGATCGTAAATGAAATATAATGTAAGTTATCATCGAAATTTGGTATGAGAAAGTATCGCTTTCTACCTTTTCACTTAAGTAATAATATTTTTGTATTTTCTTATGAAAACTTATTAACAGCACCTATATCAATCGTTCTTATATACTAGAGCAACTTTCTCAGCCCAGATTTATCTTAAGGCTCAAGTCGTTAAGAGTTTCACTAACTCCGGCTTTCAATCTATCTTATATATTATAATATATATATTCTTGTAGATATATTTATATTTCGGGGATCTCGGAAACGGCTCTAACGATTTCGATAAGATTGCTATATGGGGGTTTTCGGAGGCGAAAAATCGATCTAGCCAGGTCTTATCTCTGGGAAAACGCGCATTTTTGCGTTTTTATATGTTTTCTGAGCAAAGCTCGGTCTCCCAGATATTCTTGCTTAAACCTTCCAAATAACATGTAGTGTGGAGTGAGAATTCTGAGAACTTGTGGTTCTGACAAATTATTGACAAACGATGCTTCAGGGGTGATTTGTTGTAATGGATACATTTGTGAGATTTGCAGCCATTAGTATCCATATGATAGCAATCGTTGTCAACATCATAATTATTTTAATTAATTTTTAATATCGGGCATGCGGAATTATTATTTTTGTACTAAGGTTGTATTTCGTTTTCATATAATATATTATCATTGCTTTTACATTTTCAAGGACTTAATGTTGTTTTGTAAATTGGATATTATTTCTGTTTCAGTAATGTCTCATTTAAATATTAATATTGACTTAATATAATCACTGATGCTCTTAATAACCAAACTTAAAGTGAAATTTATCGTACAACGATAGCCACAATTTGTTCAGTAGACTATTACTAACAGCACTTATAAATAATTTCAATCATTTTATGCAAATAATACAATTGAATTGTTGAATGGCTAGAATTGATTAATACTGAAATGGCGTCGGCAAAAAATTGTGTCGCTACGAACGCTAAAACATTATTTATGGTCCGAGATGGAAGTTATTTTCCGCTGTTAAAAGTAAATCAATAAGAATACAACAAAAAACACAAAATTTACAAATTATTTATGTAATTGAATCCATCAAATGATTTATGATTTATTTTATTTATTTATTAACTATATGTATATACAGCATTAGTCTTATAACTAATACACTGTGAAACGACACAATTGAATACTACTAACAATAAGTTTCACTAAGATTCAACATTTAAAACACTACACTAGACTCTCTTTTATCCTTCATCTCACAAAATCGCAAGCATTTCTTAGATACATCCCTCCATCGCCACGCCAGCAGGTCACACTCCGGTGCTGCTGCCAAGAGCGCATTCAGTAGGGCTAAGGCTCGAAGATGGGCGAGTTTCTGTGCGCCATCGGCAAGCGCCGTAGGCACTGCTAACAGAGGCTTCACCCGCCGTCTGCGGGTTATTTTATAAATCGGGAGCAAACAGTCTCACAAGCCTCTCTACATGTTCCTGACAGTCCGAATAATAATATATCAGATATACGAGTATATATCTGTAGGTATTAGAAAAATTATGATTACTTTGTTTGATCTTTTAGGTCTCTGGGATAACATAATATATATTTGTTGCCAATAAACTTGATTGATTGATATTTATTATGTCTGTCTGTTTCAACATAGTTTAGTCTTTTATTTTGTAAATAAATATTTCTACTTCAGATAAATCTATTTGTAACAATCTAATAAAGTCGAGACCAAATGACTTTTTCATTCTAGAACATAATAAAGTAAGAACTCAAATTTTATTACTGACAATGTTCGCAAACAACAAACACACGTGATATTAATAAAGACAGTCCACATTCCCTTCTTCAGTGAAATGCAATAAAGCGTCTACTTTGCATTCACAGACCTCTTCAAGTTTGGCACAAAGCATGACTTGGATGAGAAATGGGTAAACAACATTAAATTTTCATAACGAGCGTTTTGTGACTTGTTTGTTTAATGTTTGCTCTTTAGGCCGTTTTTATTAGGGTTCCGTAGTCAACTAGGAACCCTTATAGTTTCGCATGTCCGTCTGTCTGTCTGTCTGTCTGTCTGTCTGAGGCTTTGCTCCGTGGTCGTTAGTCCTAGAAAGCTGAAATTTGGCATGGATATATAAATCAATAAAGCCGACAAAGTCGTACAATAAAATCAAATATTTTTTTTTAGGGTACCTCCCCTACACGTAAATTGGGGGTGAATTTTTTTTTGCTTCAACCCTACAGTGTGGGGTATCATTGGAAAGGTCGTTCAAAACGAATAGGGGTCTTCAACAAACATTTTTTGATAAAGTGAATATATTCGGAGATAATTGCTCCGAAAGAAAAAAAAATGTGTCCCCCCCCTCTAACTTTTGAACCATTGGTTCAAAAAATATGAAAAAAATCGTGGAAGTATAGCTTAAGAAATACATTAAATGAAAACTATAGCGGACATGATAAGTTTAGCTGTTTTTGAGTTATCGCAAAAAGTTTACCCTTCATAGTAAAAAGACTTACTTTAATTAGGTACTGATTATGCAAATTTGCCTATTTGTTTAACTCGGGTGAAAGGTACCGTTTCATCCCTTGGTTAACAATTTACTATACTATAAGCTCCAGTTTAGCTTATAGTGACGGAAGAGTAACTACGGAACCCTACACTGAGCGTGGTCCGACATGCTCTTGGCCGGTTTTTTTAGGTACCTATTCTTTTATTTACGGCTAACGTGAACCTTGAAGCTTAATAGGCAATTTGCGGCAGCGAATTTGTCGTTCGTTGATCGTGATTATCTCAAAACATGTTTAAGTCTCACATGTACCGCCAATATGTGACGTTATTTCTAATTTTAAAAATAAGTTCTAATTATTTTTACAAAAATCGTTTTCAATGGTGTAAAAAAATCATCTAGGCCAATTCAAACGTACACTTACATTAGAATAACCTCTCTTCTTTGTCGGTCTCTTATTACTGAGGATCGCGACCACTTGGTCTTGGTAGATGGACCGATCAAGTCAAGAAGGCCACCTCAGGCAAACTCCATCAAGCGGTGAGGGCTACGGGACATCGAGACCGATGGAGACAAATCACAGGAGCTGCAAAACCAAGTGGTCACCATCAGAATAATATTTGAATGATAACTAAATGACATGACAAAGATATCATTCTGATGTCAGTGTACGTTTGAATTGGTCTCATCTTTGCTCAAACACGTCGTGTTTTTTAATATATCCATACAAAAAGTGTTAGGTTACCATAAGTTCATCATCATCATCATCATCATATCAGCCTTTTATCGCCCACTGCTGAGCATAGGCCTCTCTTCCAGTACGCCACTTGTCCCGATCCTGAGCTAATCGCATCCAGAAGTGTCCCGCAATTTTCCGAATGTCGTCCACCCAACGAGCCAACGGACGCCAGGGGCTTCTTTCATCCGAAAGCGGCCACCATTCCGTTAACATTTTAGTCCACCTGCCATCACTCTGCCTAGCAACAACCACCATAAGTTAGAGTTGGTTAAGACTTAAGTCCCTTGAGTCCTCTGCTAAAACTCGACTAAATTTTTCAGACTCTAGTCATTCATTCGGAACTTACGTCCTTTAAAGAAAACTCGGTAATGATGTGGTACAATTTTTTTCTAAATCGCATTTTTTCCACATGAAATTCATGAGTTGGTAAACATCATTTCAGGTTGCCTATTGTCATAAGTATTCACTTAGAACCTACAAAATTGTTGACGAAGTCTTTACCCAAAGGCTCAAGTCCTTTTGATTGAGCTTGAAAGATTCAATAAAGGACTTAACCCGGGACTTAAAAGTCTCGAAAGTTGTTTAAGCGCAGAGTAAAAACGAGTTTATTAGTTCTTCAAATTTAGACTCAAAAGATTCCAGTTCCTATGATGTTTTTATTGGACTTCAAAAACAGATTTTACCACTGCCTATCGAAATTTAATCGATCGCTCGATATCTTGGACATTTACTGCAGCCTAGCGGCAACACGCGGAAGCATTGTAATAGTAGCCTTGTATATCAAGTAACCTTAAAAGTATAACAGATGTCGCTCTCTACCTGATTTTCGACACAATTCGCACATATTTCGCTTGTGCCATATGTACCAACTGTATGCATTGTAGGGTTAAAAGCGGTCATGTTCTCGTATGTAGCAAATAAACGTCATTCTGTATTTTATGCGCAGCAGCTGAACCAATCTTTTACCTGAAACAACAACCGCGGAGCCGCAGGAAAATCCTTCTGTTATGATAACCTAGATCTGAATAAGTTTCGGGTTTGTAATAATATTGGCTTTACTGTTACGATCGACAGTTGTTATGGTAATCAGGAATCCAACGTTAGCTTGTCTTGATACTGCACAAAATACTTAGTATGGTATACCCGGGTAAGACCGGACTATTTTTCAGAAACTTGGAAGGGCGTCACAAAAATAATAACATTTGGCAGTAACTTTTACCTACGAATGTTTAATGCAAATCTTAAAGAAGAAAAAACGCAATAGTTTTGGAGTAATTTACACTCAAAATTGAACTACATTTTCAAGACACCAAACCGAAAAACTTTCTTGGACTAAGATCGGACTAATTGCTATTTCCAACTCTAAAGCAAGAAAAATAAGTTGCATACGATGAAAAAAGCCAGTCCTTTCCGTTAAATTTCAACTTTTTAACGTTCGTAACACACGACTTACGAGCGGTTAATGCAATCCACAATTATATGACAAGAGGGGCGGGATGAAATGGCGTCATATTGCTAGTGATGTAAAACAACTGTTATTTTTGTAGCAATTGCGATCATACGATCTTAACCTCCATCCAATCTTACCTGGGTATACCTTACATCATGATCCAACGAGGAGTGTTTAGGCACTTTATATTCTAAAATATTACTTTATCTACTAACATTTTTATGATATCAGAAACGCAGTTACTCGACTCTGAGGTTGCAGACGAACACAATGAATACCTTGGGGGAGTCCGGGAAACTTAACCTTGAATCATTTTATTAATAAAAGTGCCAAAATCGAACTATTTAATTTATTAGCACTCCAATAAATGTTATAATTTTGACACTTTTCTTTATATGTATAACGGTTCAAGACTCCCATCTGGGCAAATATCCCGAATTCTCCCTACATTGTACCGTGATACAAATGTACCGTATTTACAATTCCAATTTTCCATAGGTCTTCTGTCAAAATGGAGTAGAATACAAGTTAAAAAGGCAGATGAAAAACTGTGCGCTAAAAATTATTCCCCGAAACGTTTGAAATATTGCCAGTCGGTTTTCCGATGGTCTGTTCATCAAATTATGAGTTTGAGCAACTCTGCAGACCATTGAAAATCAAACTAGATCGGTGAGCATAGTTGAAATATTGACCTCAGTGTCAGTTTATTCAATTGGATAAGTTTTGAAAGTTGTAATTTTAAGGGTGGCGTAAAGCTTGGTAATTAGAAAGGAATAGTTGAAGATACAGTGCGCCGCGAGAAACTTGCAAGTGGCGACAGAAAGAATGACGAAAAGAGGTGTTTGCGAGAGTTTTAACTTTAACGTTTAATCTCAATACTTACCTCGTCTGAAATTAACGTCTGTTTAAAAAAAACTAAAGTCGAATTCCTCGTATATATCACTAGCTATTTTATACAAAAAATTGTGCTGCTATGGTATGCTGGGTCTTTACATATAATAGAAAATAAATGATAATTAGACATTTTTTCGTGACTTTTTTCTATCGAGCCGTGTAAAAACGTGTAAAATTCAATATAATCGTAAAAATTAAAAGTCGCCTGTAACTACAGAGCCGCCGAATTAGCCTTTTCATGCAATTGAAGCCATGCCAAGTTTCATGTTATTTTAATAATAATAATAATAATAATAAATATTATAGGACATTATTACACAAATTGACTAAGTCCCACAGTAAGCTCAATAAGGCTTGTGTTGAGGGTACTTAGACAACGATATATATAATATATAAATACTTAAATACATAGAAAACACCCATGACTCAGGAACAAATATCCATGCTCATCACACAAATACATGCCCTTACCAGGATTTGAACCCGGGACCATCAGCTTCGTAGGCAGGGTCACTACCCACTAGGCCGGCCGGTGGTTTAGTATGTCGTTATAAAATTGAGAATGTAACTACGGGTCTATGGCGGCGGCTCTGTACTGGCGACTCTCAAAACTCTGCAGTAGCCCCCTCTTAATTATTGCGTTTATTATCAGTTAGGTACTGACAATCTGAATGACTTATTGATAATTAAATATAGAAAAAGTAACTGGTCCGGGAGGCGTATTCTGATTTGTAAAGTAGAGGTTTTAATTTAGATTTGTTATGGATATGATCTGTCATTGTCAAAAGTGGCGGTTGAAAAAATTACAAATTCATAACCTGATATTACAATTAGATTTACGCCTCCGCCTCCGGGCGGTTTTTAATATGCAACGATTATTTCCTAATTATTTTGCAATTTATGAAGCCGGCAACAAAGAAAACTAGTCCCGTACACTTTTTGCAATAACAGTACGAGTTACGTATTCAAGCTTATGTAATTTGTTTTTGTTTTTTGTTCGTGTTGTTGATTGCACGGTTGCATCTACAATAGTACACTTGTATTAAAAACAATATCCAATCTAAATTGGTTAACGCGGTTTATCTGATTAGAATCGAATCGCTATCCAGAAGCGAGTATAGATCGGCGCTTGCGGTTTTCGGATAAATTATGGGTGTAATTGCCAAGGAAATGGCCAACAGTCTGTGCTAATTGGCCCATTAACACTTTGGGCCAAATTACGATCTCCTTGAGTGTTGTAATGTGGCCTAGTTTACGCTCAGAGGGCCTAGCCAAGATGCTAATCGTTTGTGCCGTACCGAACTAAACGATAAGAACAGAGAGACATTAGCGTGTCGTTCGCTATGGCGAAATGATTGGCATCTTGGCTAGGACCCCTGGTCCCAACGTGGTTTTCAGAGCTAAGACAAGTACCTGATATATTTTTCTTCAGATTGAAAAAACTATAAAAAGTAGTTTATTTACCTAATGGTAAATTATTAATAAAACTTTCCGATCTTGCAATGAATTAAAAAATAATATAATTCATGTCTGGCTTTTGGCACCATATATTCCAAGCAAGTAGAATCTAAGCAAACTAGAAACGTAAGGAAAATGATTGTGATATACTAACATAAATTACAAAAACTGTTTATTCCCCCTCAAACAATAAAAAACTGGTATGGAAAATAATAGGTTTACACATTTAAACATTATAAACTGTTGTGTAAAATATTGGAACCAATTTGTTGTATAAATTCAATTGCATTATTTTTAGGATTTCCTGCCTTCAAGTTTACTACAAGCAATAGCGGATAATATCTGGTTTTCCACTGCAATGCTCGCTTAAAGTTATGGTCAGGCTTACACTCGGTTTGAAATGCTTTATTTAATGACCGTTGACCCAATGTCTTGTTTATAGTCACGCATTCGTGTTTAATGGTCTGTAATAATAAATGATAAGCCGCGAATTACGGTTTCCAGTACAATGTCACTTTGCAATATATTTGGGGCGTACCTAAACCCACAATACACTGTTATATATTTAGTCATACCGTAAAGTAAACTTGCTCGAAATATTGGTCCAAAATTCGATATTTAATTAAAATTATTATACTGTGGTATGTGTTTTGATCAGAAATATGTTTCTTACTCTGTACGTTTAGTATAAACACTTGTACGTAAAAATATTAAAAAATCCGTAAATCTGTCTGTATATTTTATTATAATTAATTAAATTTTAACTTACATTTACCGAGTTCCATGGTTACCCTACTTGTTACGTAGAACTGTCACGGACTAAGCAGATTAATGAAATTATTAAATTCGACCTCTTTGGATTTCCTGCCTGAAAAAGTTAAAAAAATTGTATATTTTACTTGAACTCTTTAATTTCAAGGGTACATCCTTGAGCGTTAATTAAGTTAATTTTGAAGATAATCGATAGTTAATTTGATCTGATAAGGCCTAAGTGTATACTTACCTTAGATTGTTCGTATAGTCGAAGACACCACTATGATTTCTTGCACCTATTGGTTTTGTCAATGCATTTGAAACGAATGCATTGACATGTCATCGTTCTCAATTGTTTGGTTGAGTTAATTATATTATAATGCCAGTTTTACAACAGCGATAGTAAATAGAGCGATTATATATTTTCTATGAAAAAAAAACAAATTTACGAAAATCAACTATGCCTTTTAGTGTCATTATATGGTATAGTCGTTCGATTTGAAGCTGGCCCGAAGCGGCTAATCTTTTGTCTATTGTTAACTAAAACCGCGCGTGCCACTACCTGCAAAAAAAGGGTCGTATAATTCTAATTGGCACTTTTATAACTCGTCTATAACTATATATAATTGGACACCTTATACAGAAAAATACGTGAGAACGCATGTTATTTTATTCACTTGAATTGTGTGAATAAATAAAAATTCTTATTTTAGCCATTTCAGGATAATGAGTCCAGTTATTGGAAGGTGGACAGTAATAGACGATTTACCCTATGTAACTAGCCATACTATGTAATAGATTTTGAGTGAAAAGTACAGAATTATCTTCGTTTAAACTCTATTCCTATATACACACAGCCTACCTATAGGACATACGAACAGCAATAAAATTACGAACCTAATCAAATTTCTAGAAAATCAGTACAGAAAGGTAAGGTAATCTACTTATTACGTGTCTTGCATTCCAAACACTATAGTGATACACAATAATGTTAAATTATTCAGTTTGTGTTACATCTGGTGGCCTCTCAAAAATGTTATTATAATACCGTGTATAGTGTTGTCATACTTAATACATCTCCACCGATATGTACGGTACAGGGCTATTTTACACACAAGGCCAATTCACGCTCAGATTCATAATAAGGCTGCGTTGTGCACCAGAGATGTACAAGGTAGTTGAACGGTGCGGGGATGCGTAGCGAGGGTGTGTAGCGCGCTCTTTTCAAATAATCGAGCGGTGAACTTTACTACTTATGCTTACGTCTCGCAAAACCTCACCTGTACCTCGCGAGGAATATCGAAAAATCCTTCCCCTGTTTTGTATGTACATGTGGAGAAATCTACAAAAGCCAAATACAGAGGAATTTTAAATTCGATTTACTTTTCGATGATCTGCTTCATTGCGCCCACTACTGCGGGCCTGCTCGGAAGGTTGGTCACTGTCAAATTTTCCAGCGATGTGACGTTCTAAAACGTTTTACCTTGATAAAAATAAGATTCAGATTTTTTTATTATATTAACACTACTATGGTTAAACTCATAGTCGTTTAAAATTAATTACACTTTTATCATATCAATAGGGTCATAATGCATAAAAAAGGAATAATTAATAAACACCACGTCAGTTTCATCTTTGTATTACAAGTACCTACATACATAAATATAATATGCCTAATTCGCACGATACATATATTTTTTCAATTTAAAAGTTTTATTGAAAACTATCACCAGGCTGCCCGTCAACTCCAATTTGATTTGCGAAACGGTATGCATATATGCGCCTCTGGCGTTATTAGCATTTAGATTATTTCATCAAGGAGACAACAGCTTAGACCGGTCGATGAGCGGTTTTGATCGGGCCCACACTGGGCCTCTATTGGCAGGCGTAGGCATACTTACCGTTACATATCGTACGATATCGCTTTCAACGGTCTAGTCTGCCCACTGTCCAGTGGCCTGAGCGCCTACCGCGAACCACGTTCGACATGTTGCCTCTCCGTCGCACTTGTAAATTTGTACGTATGTGTAAAGGTGTACGTAAGGTAGGTCGTCTGGTATTATTATAGCTGGGAGGAAGAAGTAAAGCCTTTGCTCAGTAGGTACTGGCGTACATAACACACCATACAATGTAGGTTATGATATCATTTTAAAACGACATATATGTCTGGTACTAGTTTTCGTTGCTTGAAATTGTAATATGTACAGTCAGCAAAACTATTCGCTTAGCACCCCAGCGTACAAATATGTATGCCAGCATGCTAAGTTAATAATTGTGCTGACTATACATACAAAGAAATTAAAAGGAGTAAAAGTTTTACATTAAAATCTTCTCCCGTTCATGTGACTGAGAAAACAACTCAAACTTTACTACTCCTGTGGATAAAACGCAACTTTCCCTCTAGTTTTGAAGAGTGCCTTTATGAGCCGGGGTGGTCAAAATGTTTTTTTCTCTTATCACGAACTTCTCGGAGTCCTGCGTAGCGTTCCAGCAGGAGGTGCAAGCAATAAAGTTGCCAACTTACAAAAAAAAAATGATAACTTAATTTTATATTATGAACTATGGCCTGCGGTATTTCCGGTCCGATACGACTTTCAAACTTTCAAGAAAAGAGTGTACTCCCATCTTAAATTCCGGCAACGCACATACAACTCCTTTGGTAAATAGAGATCAAGCAATGCGTGTGCTCGTTTGCCACCTCTATAAAAAAACCAATATCAACACAAAAATTAATCATTTAATCATTTGTATTTTTATTGTATTTTGTGCAATATAGTTTAAGTAAATAAATAACATTTAAATCATTTTCCTGTCACCGTAAAAAGCCGTATTTAGTTAAAACGCGTTTACCCTTTTTGAAACTAGTTTTCCGTAAGGCCTCGGTGAAATAGTTATTTGTGCAACAAGAGAGGAAAGTTGGTTTTTCTTGCGAGTGTTGATTTTGAGCCCCGAGTAAGCGAAAGATTCTAAGTTATAATCTTGAGCGTAGTGAGGGACTCAAAAACACGAGATGTAAAATAACTTTGCTCTCGTGTGACACATACAACTTTTCACCTTAGTAATGAGAACATATTAAAGGTAAATTCAAAGTTAACCACATTTATTTACATTCATGAATGAAAGGCATCATCATTATGACGAAAGCTTCTAGAAATATTCCTGTATTCATGGCCTTCACTAAATTAAAAAACTACTTTGTCTTACTCCCTGGAGTGACGAAAGTCGCACTTTCCTCAGTATCTGAAGTGGCGAAAGTCGCACTTTCCTCATTCCCTGGACGAAAGTAGGCTTGTTCGAGCTGCTGAGGTGAAAACAAGTTTTAACTGGGATTTGCAGTCAAAACTAGTTTTCACAAAGTTCCTTCCCTCCGACTCATATCTGGCTGTCTCAAGCCCACTCCCTCTCACTGGCTTCCTGTCCTCAGCCACATAGCTCCAGCTCATTTAAGAAGAGAAAGGTGCCTTCACCGAGAAGCCTCTAAAACTTTCGGCAGCCAAAACCTGCCCATTCACAGAGACCTTTTAGACTTCGGACATAAAAGACTTAAGTCCAGGAATCCACCCGCACTGGAGATGTCTGGCAAGCAGGACTTTTGGAGCCTTGAAGACGCATGGCAGGAGGAATGGGTATCACTACAAGTTTCTTCCAACCATTTCACATTCACACCTCAGAAACCTCCTGCTGGATTCAAAGAACCACGCCGACTCTGGACTGCCCTTAACCGACTTAGAACGGGAGTAGGCAACTGTGCCTACCAATGGCACAAGTGGGGCTGGAGCACATCCCCTGCTTGCGATTGCGGTCACACCAAGCAGACGATTGACCACGTGGTATTGGAGTGCCCCCTCACTAAATACCCAGGACACGCAGAAGATTTCGAGACCATCTCCTATGCAGCAGCTGCCTACCTGAAGCGGGCAAAAATTTAAAAACACTAACTGATCTGTATTTATAATTTCCATTAATTTTGACCATTTATTGATCCAGCGATGTAAAATATGCCATACGATAAATAAACAAAGTTCCTTGGTGAAACTAGTATCGATTAATTTTAGTTAGGAGTAGTTTTGATTAAGGAAAAAACGTTTTAGAATGTTCAGTGGAATTTATACTGCTCCCCGCTCCCGCAATAATTCCACGTATTCAATTTAATTTAATTATTTATTTTTTCGAATCTGGAAGATCCATATAGTGTTAGTAGAGTACAACAAATCTTATAATGTATTAAAGTACTAGGTAAGAAGAGCACAGTATATTATTTGCTCTAAATATATAAATTTAAAAATACCGTTGTTTTTAATCATAATCAAGCATTTATTTCTGAGAATATGGTACAATGTTGGTTAGTAGAGGGTGTTAGGTCAGCATATTCTGCCGGCATGCATTGGCGTAGAAATATTCAGGTGCAATAGTATATGCAAATATGCAATAGGTACAATAATTATTTAAAAAAATTAGAAACAATCAACCATATAAACATTTTCTTCTGGAATTGACGTGTAGGAAGGATTTTAGTCATCTGGCAGTAGTCTATTCATAACAATGTTATATCCATAAAATGTACGTTCGAGTTGGCAACTTACTGGGTGAATAATAAAACAAATTTAGTTGTAAATACAACTTAAAGAACGCTGAAAATTAAAAGTATTTTCAGTTTGGCCATCAAAATTTTCGCTGCAGTCAGGCACCTGCATCAACAAAGAATGGCAGTTTTCGGCAGAAAAATGCAGGGCAGTAAAACACTCGGGCGTCAGTGATTTACTGTGCTTTGATAGTCAACGAAAATACCAGGCCAAGAATAGTGAAAATTTACACAAACCTAGATTAAAAACAAATTGAAATATTTATAAAATCTACTGGTCATTGATCACTTCGCCTCGAGTTCCATAATGTCGGATGTGAAAAAAGTCAACTTTTTAGCAGAGCCAAAATAAAATTGACACTTTTGTTTGTCCATATGTCATGAACTGTGTGAGCTAATTAGACCATTCTTTTTTTTTAACTTAAGCAAGGTATTTGTACATTTGTGGATCAGTAGATGTCTATCACATCCTTGTAGAGTGTAGTAGAAATAGAAATCGCACCCTTAGGGAGGTGCTTATAACTTCAGCCAATCTAATGCCATATGACATCGGTGCCATCATACACATCCTTAGTAACCCAACATCGGACACGGCGCAAATGGTGTATAGATTGGCTAAAGTTCTACTTAATAAATAGATTTTAATTTTTATAAATACTTATTTACTTATATGGATGTTATTTTTGTAATTTCTGAACCTATACGAAGCGGACTTGATAGGGCCGATATGTACAATGGTATAATGCTCCAATAAAACAATAAATAAAATAAAAAAGGTATCTGTACCTTTTAATCTGGACAAGTGAAATGGTTTAAGTTATTTTATACTAAAAGGATATCTAAAAGGACGGATTTTTACGGAGGCAAAATTTACGATCTGATCCGACTTTTTGATTTCCTCTAATTGAACAGTACACTAGACGCATAAAGTCGTATTGTGACATGCTTATACTCTGCCTACTCCTTAAATTTTTTAGGCTTAAAGTCTTAAGTTAAAATCCGATAGGCAATTCTGGTACCAAAATTATTGACAAAGAGTCGTATCTACTAGTGATACACACCTCAAAACATGTCTGTATTTTAAATGCATAAGGTCTCAAGTCAGTTACCGCTATCAATAAAAACGGAACATTTGAGAGGCAAAACTATAAAGAATTCTGATGTCAAAATAAGGCTTTATGCCTGGTGAAATAATTTTCGTAAAATCCTACCTTATGTTCTATCTGTTTCTCTGAAACTAAAAATGATAGAAATACCAGTGTCAGCTTATTAGAAAGAGAATGTATTGAATATTTGGTTAAAAAGTAATTTGGTCGGATATTCACATCCAACGTTACGGAATCTGCGGCGAGACATTACTTAAAAAAAGTAAAACTGTATTTTAAATAGTCATTATTTTTATCAACTGCTGAAAAGAACACTCGTAACTTTTCAGAGTAAATTATTATACGGAAATTGTATTTCCTTCGTTTTCCTCGTCACGTCATTAAGATTCAACAGTAACGTAATATTTTAGATCACAATCTTTTTTATTGTCCTTGTTAGTTGGAATAAGTGCATAAATATCTTTTGGGATTATAATATTGTGAATAACTATTGTCAGCCCGTATTTATACCTAACGTATTTATAACAAACAATCACCTGGTAGCGGTCATGATACCCTCAAAATGTCGCACAACAGGTGAGTCGTATCGGCCCGCTACCGTAGTCAGGGAGTTGGAGCTGGCCCGCACTCTGCAGAGCAACGAGGCAATCCTCTTTCGTATTATGGCATAGTAATCTTCTGTGCGAGCTTGTGCAAACATGCCCGATGCGCTGCAGAAAGGGGCAGCCCCAACAACATCCTGAAACCATTATTATATTGGACGCGCAGGGAACTGATGGTCTTCTGCGTAAAACTAGTCCAGAGGCTGCACGTGTAGAAAACTTGACAATAGGCTTTAAATAAAGTTATTTTTACCTGTTGGCTACACCGTGCAAACCTCCTTATTAGCATGTTGCATCGTACCGCCAGTGCCCTGCGCTCCCGTTCTATATCTAATTGGTCTTTAAGACAAAGGTGACATAGTGTCCAAGATACTTAAATGTATACACGCGCTTGAGCTCATTATTATTAAGTTTTATGGCAGGTACATTTTCCGGTAGCTTGCCCCCGACGGCCTTAAATACCATATATTCGCTTTTCTTAGCGTTATATAGTAAGCCATATTTACTTACGTATTCTTCACATATGCTGAGTAGTTTTCTCAATGCCCTGACTGTTGGACTGAGCAGCACCATATCATCTGCATAGCTGATGTTGTTGATATCATCAACTCTGCATCCTACCGGAGCGCTGCTCAACCCCCCGATCAGGTCATTAACGTACAGGTTGAATAGCTTGGGGGAGGTTATACCCCCCTGCCTCACCCCACACTCCAACCAGCCCATCTGACGCTATTGCTCTGGTTAAGGTACCAATACTGAACTATTCGGAGTAGCTCCGCCGGTATTTTTTGCTCCCTTAACTTATTCCAAAGGACATCGTACGACACGAGATCAAATGCCCTTGATAAATCCAGGAAACAGGCGTATATAGGTGTTTGACGCTCAGTGTAGTACTGCACCGTGTGTTTTAGACTTAAGATTGCACTTTCCGTGGATAGTCCCGGGCCGGGATATAAACACGTGAAGACGACAACATCGTTTTTCCTTCTAATAATATTAAAGGTGCGTAACGCGTGGCACCGTATCATCTAATTCACCATCTACTGAGTAAATATGACCAAAACACGGAAGCCAATTCAAACATACATTTTGATATCTAAATGACATTAAAATAATGACATTTTGTTATCATTCGCGCGTGCATTTCGTTCGTACTTGTTTGTAAATATATTGGCGTGAGCGAGACGCACGAGTGGATAATAACAAAGTGACACAATTTTGATGTCATTTACAAATTTAAATGTACATTTGAATTGGCTTCCTGGTTTTAAGAATTAAGGCCCAGAATAGCAACTGGAAAAAGAATCTTATCTAAATCGCTTTAAGAACCATGATTCACGAGGTAGAGCTTCCTAAGCAAAAGATATATCTTTGGCTTAAGCATCAAACTGTCATATAGCGTATTGTGCCGTTTATTTACACACGTAATATTATTTGAATAACGAATTTACGATTTGACACCTTAATTTATGGATGTTTAATCAAGGGCTTAGAATACCTTCTGTTTTGTTTTAGTCTTCACTGCTTCGGTATCTTATTCCTCATTTTTCAATTTTAATTATTATCATTGACTTGAGAAATTCTCCGCAAGAGGAAACATTAGTATTAATTTTTCCAAACAGAAGGCCTTGACATTTATCCTCTCTGCATGGCCCTTAATGTTTTCTTTTTTTTTATATGAGATCAATATTACCAGTACCTTTGTCTGTACATTTTGCTTTTTTTGATATTCTTGTTTTAAAAGAACTAGGTTACTTTTAAAAAGCCGGCAAGCCTGGACTCGATACAGCGCCGAGCTCATAGACTCTTTGGCGATGACCCATCTATCAAGTCAAAGTTATAGAGCCTTGAGCATCGCCGTCGAGTAGCTAGCCTATCGGTATTCTATCGGATACATTTCGGGGAGTACGCACAGGAACTGCACGACCTGATCCCACCTTCCCCTTTCCATCATCGGACATCCAGGCGTGGGGAGCGAAGGCACTCGTTCGTGGTAAACGTTCCATTTGTTCGCACGAAACGATTTGCCTCCTCTTTTTTGGCACGGACGGCTAAATAATGGAATGCGCTCCCGCCATCTGGGGCCTTATTCGAGATGCACAACTGTCAAATTTCGCGTCCACATCAAATCAACACTTGATTCTATCGCATGTTGATTGTATCAAGTGTTGATTCTATCAACTGTGGATATTATCATTTGGAACAATCAAAACTCATTCATAGAAAAAATAATCAAACAAAAATCAACTTTGTTTATTACTACTATATAGTTTGAAATGGCTCTGAACTCGAAGTGGTTCGGTTTGATTTGATTGTCACCTGACTGTGGATTGCTAATGTCAAATTTTGACAAGTGTTGATTTTATTGCTAGACTTTATTGTCCATGGGCTTGGGCACCATCTTGGATTTTTTGACGTACGACAGGGAATACCCTTCCTTTCCTACAATATATGGCATAGAGTAAAGCGTCTTTTTTTTAAACATAAGTTTACAGGAATCAGCGACATCTTGTATTCGATAGGATAAGTAATGCGCTATGAACAATGCGGCGGCGAGTAGTGAAACTGTACCTGACAACGTCAATCAATTAAAAAGTGACCACACAGTTGATGGTCGATAAAGGCGATTATTAATTGAATTTTAACGACAATAAAGAACTATTGACATGCGATCTTTTTGTTGAACCCACACCTACACGTCGAATAATGCTCGCTCCACATATTCTCCTATAAACGCTCAAAATTGTAAAATAAAATTGATGCAATTTACTCCGCACCCAGTCTCAAGTTGCTTCTAAATCTAAACCACATTCACGAACCAAGTTGTAACCTAACACATCTGTAAATATAAGGCATATGATTTAGAGATAAAGTCCGTTTTTTTTTAATTACGAGATGGTTCATGAATAACCTTTATTACTATAAAAATAATACTACATTTGTCCAAAAAAAATTCTGTATTGCGCTATTACATAATGCATAAAATTGATATAAAGATAGGTACCATAGTAGCTCGCTCACTTGGTCTATCAACAACTATTTTAATGCTCTTTGTACTCGTATACGCGACCCCATTGTATGTACAGTCGCCATCAGATATATCGGAACGCATGTATGAGATCTCAAATTATTAAGATAAGACCTACTGTACTGTCTATATTACTTACCAAGACCTAAGTACCTATTATTTATATGTACCTACACAAAGAGAATTCCTATGTTAAAAGGAGATTAAATACATATTTTGTTATTCAACTACAAATAAAATAAAATTTATCTTTTTCAGTAAACACATTTTTTTACCGATTTCTTTAATAAAATAAAACATTAAAGTATTATGTGACTATATTTCATTGTCTTCGGTGTAGATTATTTACTGATGTTCCAATTTCCTGTATCAGTTTGGTACCAGGAAATATAAAAACTACACCTCTTCAAAAACTTTGCTGGTAGTTCGACATCTGTAAGTTTAAATATAAAACATGATAAAAACACTTAAGTCAAAAACGTATACATAAAATATTTGCCCTATATTCTGGTCGCTCGGTAGGGTGCCCAGAAGGCTGGGTGCATTTCCGCGCTGGTTAACAATGCTGATCCTCTGGTCACCAGAAGCCTATATAAGGCGCTCTCATAGAGCCACGCTAGTGCCCTAGAGTTTCAAATTCAACCCCAAGTGCCACAAATATGTAGTTAAGGGTTTAAATTCTGGATCAAAAACATGGAATACTATTCGCTAGTAAGGCCATAGGTATTAGAAAAAAATAATAGTAGGAGACGGCCGTGGTCGTGGTAGGTGGTACAGGTGGGCCAGGCAAGCTCTGAAATTATGCACCTATTTTACTATAACTTTGTTCACCTGTGTATATTTACTGTTTCCATGATAATCATTTTTAATTTGTAGCCCGTGTAATCGGGCTGTATAATTGGTCTCATATTTTTTAACACAAAATCATAATTATAATTCAATAATTAATGGTGTTTTACATATTAATCATTAATGTACCTATTTTGCAAAATTTTCTTGCATATAATAATATTGTTTACTTCAATTGACGTGTTTATTATTTTCGTTACTATGTCAACGTTAATACTTAAAAAATTATAACGTGAAGGTTGAGTCCGCAGTACAGTTACAGTTTACGTACATAGTGGCATTAGCACAGTCGGATTAGGACCAAACTCGAAATGTCTGAACAGTCATGAAATTTGGTATGTATATATGCCCCTTAAAGGCCCCTTTTTCATGCCCACACCATTTGACATTTGGGGACCTCGAGGAACCGCAGCCATCTTGGAAAATGTGGACCATCCAGGAGAAATTCGCGTTTTACTCTAAATCTACGTTCTTTATTCAATAATCGTGTAAGGCAACATTCAAGCTTATAAAATTCTACATAAAATATTTTAGACATCTTTGCGAAAAAAAATGATCTTGCTTTAAAAATACTTGCTAAACCCAGATTTAGCCCTTATACCCTTTCATGGGATATTCTCTTAATAGGAAACTTGGAAGAATAAAAAATCCACTTTTAACTATACATTTGTACATAATCTACCCCAATTTCAATATTTTACTTGACTGCAACTTAACCAGAAAGTAGGGTTATGGGTATAAGTACTGAGGATTCAGGACACCCTGTAGCTTAGGATACTGGACGGATTTTTTAAATGACGTATTATTTAGCCCTAAACCTTTTTCTTCCGTTAATTTTAGTAACTTTGTATTGCATAGCACTTGTATACTAACTGTGGATCTACTGATGTCTGTTTTACTGTACTCCGCTCAATAGTTTAGGCGCTAGAAGAAAAAATATGATTTAATATTCGGAGTCCTCTCAAGGCGGCTGTATTGATTTTTCTTTAATAGAACAAGTAAAAGTAGGTTGTGAATGGCAAGAGGAATCTAACGATACGTCATTTAAAAAAATCCGTCCAGTATCCTAATACCTAGCTACTGGGTGTACTGAATCATCATAACCCTTACCACCCTTCTTTCTGGTTTAGTCACAGTAGAGTAAAATGTTAATATTGGGGTAGACCACGTACAAATGTATAGTTAAAAATAGAATTCATATTCCTCCGAGTTTCCTTTTAAGAGAATGTCCCCTGGAAGTGTATAAGCGTTAAACTTAGATTGAGCAAGTATTCTCTATAACAAGATGTATTGTTCTGCAAAGATATCGAGGACTTTTTTGTGTAGAATTTAATAAGTTTTAATGTTGACTGTTGTGTTGATGGTACACATTTTCCAAGATGGTTCGGATTCCTCGAGGTCCCCAAATGTTAAATGGTTTGGGCATGAAAACGGGGCCTTTAATTTATATACATAATAAATTTCATGACTGTTACAGAGATTTCGAGGTTGGTCCTAATCCGATTATGCTACATTGTGCGTCCGCAGCAAATTCGGTTCTCCATACAAATGTAGTTACGCTCTCATCTTAAAATGACTTGCTAGATTGCTCTGAAACTTTGTACTTACAATAGGATATGGTATGTCTATGCCTATAATTAATTTAAAACATAAATGTGAAATGAGAGCCAATTGGACGTAGTTACGCGAAAACGTTCCAACCCACAAGTCACTCGAAAATGAGTTACCATAACCAGGGTACTGTTTTTGAGATATTACATCATGTGCACACAAAGATGCTAGTATTTTTTAGGTTAGTTTCATCAATAAAGTTTGACCCAAATGTTCCAACCCACCATTATGCCAAGGACGTGTACTCAAAATAAAGTAAAAACATTACATGCATACTGAAACATATTGTTAAAAACTCTTAATAGAATAACATATCGTTATAATGTTCCACTTGTCTTGGAACATTATACTAAATTCATAAAACGCACATTTAATTGTTTCTTAAATGATCCATGTGGGTTGGAACGTTTTTGCAAAATCTTTATACATTTTTTATTTCTACAAAATGTTCCATGTAATTTGAAACGTTTTAGATTAATCCATACTGTTTTTTTAAGCTGCGAAGACTGTTCTAAATAAATTGGAACGTTTTATTATAATATATTATTTTCTAATTTTTTGCTATAAACGATCCACATATACTTGATTCAGGATACAGGTGGCTATAATAAAGTATCGGATGAGCATAATGATTTCATTGTAGAGATTATGAACAAACTTCTTAAATATGAATCTCATTATAGGAGAGATAAAAATAACGACGCTTTATACCTGCAACCAGGAATGACAGTAGCAAAAATTTATGATATTTATAAACAGGAATTTACACTTAAATATAACGATGAGCACAAATGTGTTTCTTTCGAATATCAAAAAAAGGTATTTCTTACCAAATTTAATCTAACCTAAGATGCAAATCGTTAAAAAAAGACACATGTAACAAGTGCGATAAATTTCAAATGAGAATTCGTGATGCCAAAAGTGCCGACGAAAAAGAAAAAGTAGAGGAAGAAAAAATACAACATTTAAGCGTGGCTGAAAATTTGAGACAGCAAATGAAGAGAGATTTTGAGCAAGCACAAAATTCACCCTCAGTGGAATGCTTAACCTTTGATTTGGAGAAAACATTGCCTTTACCCCGCATTCCGACGAATATTGCATTTTACAAAAGGCAGTTGTGGTTTTACAATCCATAGTGCATCTAATGATACTGGGCATTGTTAAGTATGGGTAGAAGGAGAGGCAGGAAGAGGTGCACAGGAAGTAGGTTCGTGCCTAATAAAATATATAAATCAAAAACTAAAACCCACGGCCGAACATTTAATCCTATGGAGTGATTGCTGTGGTGGTCAGAAAAGAAACATCAAAATCGTCCTAATGATGAAAGCCATCTTAAGCTCTCATCCAACCCTGAAAACCATATCATTCCGATTCCTTGAGTCTGGCCATACTTTCTTTTATTTATTTTTTTATGGAGGATAGGCAGGCGTTTGACCACGATCACACCTGATGGTAAGTGATGATGCGGTCTACGGTGGAACACGCTTACCTATGAGATACCTATTTACTCTAGCCTTGAAGAGATTCAGATTGTACTCATACGGAAACACAGACTCGGGCAGGGCATTCCACTCCTTGGCAGTTCGCATAAGGAATGTTGAAGCGAAACGCTTCGTGCGTATTTGTGGAATACCTACCATGAAGCGATGCCGAAGTGCCGATTGTCTGGTAGTCCGATGGTGAAATGGGGACGGAGGAATAAGGTTGTGCAATTCCTCAGCACACTCTCCGAAATGTATCCTATAAAAGATCGTTAGGCTGGCAACCTTGCGACGATGCTCCAGACTTTGAAGTCGAGCATTCGTCAAATCGTCGTCATTAATAATTCTCTTGGCTCTCCTCTCGACTGACTCGAGCGCCTCAAGCTGGTATTTGGCTGAACCATCCCACAGATGTTAACAGTATTCCACACACGATCGGACTTGTGCTTGGTAAAGGTCGAGCAGCTGCCTAGGTGTAAAATACTGCCTCACCTTGTTGAGGATGCCCAGCTTTTTTGCTGCTAACTGTGCTTTCGACTCGATGTGCGGGCCGAAGTTGAGTTTCGAAGTTAGCGAGATTCCGAGAAGCTCAAGATGGTCGGTTATCGGAAGGGATACATTTCGGAAAGTAGGAGTCAGATGGAATGGACTCCGTTTAGCGGAGATAAGACACGCCTGGGTCTTACTAGCATTGAACGAGACCAAATTGGCTTCACCCCAATCGGACACTGCCTTCAGTGACACGTTCATGCGTTCGACCATAGCCTCTCTGAGTGACTGTATTTGGGCTCCACTAGCTCGTGAATTGGGTATGTAGCTATATTTCTTATCAAATGACACAGATTTCTCAAAAAATTTAACCGCACTCGAGCACCATCAACGCGTATATACACCTGAAGAATACATCAATATTATTAAAACCTGTAAAAAAGTTAAACCTCTTCAAGTTTACAAAATGACAAAGACTGATTTTTTTAGTACAACTAAACTGGAAAAGAAGATTATCAATAGGAAGAAGTTTACAGACTCATCTAAAGTTAGTTGGCTACATACAAAAGAAATTAAGTTGGATAAAGATAAAATGTTTTCTATTTTTATGCGGTCTACGATGGAAGACGATTTCAATGAGTTGAAAATAATAAAGCGAGAACTGCAATACATAAAAGAATCTGATTTTTGTTTATTGTGGCCTAATGGCAAACCGATTGCTCCAGCGAAATTAGTGGACTTACAATCCATGTACCACTACATACCTGAGGATTGCCTTCAATTTTATAGAACGCTTCAAAGTTCTGAAGAAGCTACTGATGATGTTGATGGGTTTGGTGGAGTTCCGGACTTCGAGATCATAGAATACGATGATGATTAAATGTTTACTATAAGTTTTTGATAACTTTTGGAACCATATCAGCTAATTTTTGGCATAGGTTCTAAGCTCAAAAGATCACGTCCTATTTTTTTTGTAATACATTTTCAAATTTTTTTTTATGTTTTTGTATGTTCCTCATTGTTATTTATTATTTTACATATTAAATTTATTTTAGATATATTTCATAAAAATAATACACTTAAATTCGTTTTGGAACGTTTATGCATAATTGCTATTTAACAAGGTTCATACAAAATTAAATTTATCAAAAACGTTTCAAACTCGTTTTACCTATTTATATGCCCCTTGTATTATGTATTTACAAAAAATATGCATATCATTCCATAACCAGTTTGGCATTCCACAGTAAAACCAATAATATTTGCCTGAAATAATTACAGGGAAAAAGTGTACCGCTAAAACACAAAATTGCGTTTATCTCAAAATGGGGTCGCTGTGGGTTGGAACGTTTTCGCGTAACTACGTCCAATTAAGTTCAATATTAAGAATATGTGTCGTTGTTGACTCGCCGACAACGGAATTGAGATCTATATGGGTGCCATTTTCTGTGCTGTGTAGAAAATCCTGAAATTATAAAGGATTTGTCTTGGCTAGTTTTTACGTATAGGCTACGTATCACCGAAACGTCACAAACACCACGAAGGTTCGGCTTGGACGGGCCCTCGTTTTTCCTATATTCTTATACGCTGCGGAGACCTGGACTATCCGAAAGACAGAGGAGAAGACGATAGACGCCATAGAAATATGGTGCTGGAGGAAAATGCTGGGGATATCCTGGACCGAGTTTCGGACTAATGTCTCCATCCTTAAAGAACCCCGTATCAAGTAGCGCCTTTCGACTCTTGTAAAGACCCGCATACTCAGTTTTTTCGGTCACGTCTCGGGGAGGAACAACGACTCCATAGAGCGTCTAGTGGTGCAGGGTAGAGCAAACGGAAAAAGACCGCGCAAAAGGCCACCTATGCGATGGACTGACCAAATCAAATCTGCCATGAAGGGTCCCCTGAACGCATTTGCCAGAATGGCCCCCAACCGCGAAAAATGGCGAGAAATCGTACGGCAAGCAACATCTGCGCCTGATATCAGCAGTTGACCACGACGCTCTGCAAAGAGTACAACGACAAAGAAGAAGAAGACGTATCATATTTGTCTAAAATTTGGTTTGTTGGTACACACACAAGGGATAGTCTCTAGCTAGGTACGGGGGCCACACTCGTCAGCGCGACGGCGATATTTTTTACTTTTTACCTAAAAATCTCAAATTTGTGTACGGGCTCAGCTCCTGTTTCGTCTTAAGCCTGAATTTAACAGATTCTGACTCACAGGGGGTTTTGAGCATACTGTTGCGTTCGTTTTCAAATTTTGAAAAAAAGAACTAGCCTAACAACACAATAAATGCTTGTTTATCCGCATTCTTCACTATATCTCCCTGTCTCACTACTATCTGACCTTCTAACCCAGAGGGGAAAATATACCTTATTGGGGCTACTCCATCTTCCTCATGATAATATATTTTACTTTACTGAAAAGCAATCGGTACATGATACAAGATGCACATTGTTAAGAGCCGGGGTTAGAACCCACGACCATTGGTTTTAAAATGAAGCTTTGTATATAATTTGTATTTTTATAATAAATCTGTTTTCTTGTTGACATTTTGTGGTATTGTATTGCTTTATGTTAATTGTCAAGATATTTCTTTCATTCTGGACAATTGTCACATGCGTCACATGTACGTTTTTATGATAGATCTACATCGACGCAACTGCATGTCATTGTCAAAGAGCATATAATCACTACGTTTTAAGAGACGGGACTTCCATACTAGCGAGTGGAATCAGTTTGTTTCGCAAATCATTACCAAAATGTACGACAAAGAACTGTCAAAGAACCATAGTAGCAACATAAGCGATTTAAATAGTGTAGTACGCTACACGCTTACGATTCTTATCGATATCGATAAAATAAACAACATAAGCTCCTAACATAACAACAACATAGGCTCCTGTCTACAAATTTTGTACTCGAAATCAGGTTAGCATCGAGTCCACATTTAAGTTGCATGTTATAAAGTGGATAGTTCTTAATTGGACTACTATCTGGTCGGGCTTAATGTGGACCCGAATTATTTTAATACAGTTTTTAAGTCGTGTTTTTTTATTTTATTAAATGCTTGATTTTTATAATGATGTGCACATACATGTTTGAATAAATGTAACTTTTCTATGGGAAGATGTATCAGGTCTTCGTTTCCAACAAATTTGGCCCACTGCCTGCATCTGAAAACATACAGCCTTGGAAAAACATGACTTTATCTACAGTTTATATTCCATGTGTTTGCTAATGAGATGATCAACTGATTATTTCGCGCTAATATGCATCTATAAATCATGTTTTTCGGCATCCAGTTATCAACAACCCTTTATCAATGCTTTAACTTTTTATGTATTTATATGTCTGTTAATCATGAGAACGGGTCTGGCCTTGTTGGCAGCGACCCTGCCTATGAAGCCGATGGTCCCAGGTTCAAATCCTGGAACGGGCATTTATTAGTGTGATGAGCATGAATATTTGTTCCTGAGACATGGGTATTTTCTATGTATTTATAAACACTTATTAATTAGGTCTATGTACATACATATATACATTATTGCACAAACTGACTTAGTACTAAAGTATGAATGGCATGTGTTGTGGGTATATATATATATATATATATATATATATATATATATATATATATATATATATATCGTTGTCTAAGTACCCACAACACATGCCATTCAAACTTTAGTACTAAGTCAGTTTGTGTAATAATGTCCTATAATATTTTTTTATTTATCATAAAAACAGAGATTAATTTTCTTACATTTTAGGTTAATATATTAAATAATAATAATAATAAAATTCTTTATTGTGCACTACTAAAGAAAAACTCATATTACAAACAAAGACAGGACTTAAATTAGACCATAAAAAAAAAATGTGATTAATAATCACTAGATAAAAAAAAATATGTTAACTAATGACCATTAATGCATAAGTGATAGATAATTTATGCATTATTAAGCTTCGACGAATTAATTATGGTCATATTGCATGCTAGTTCTAAGGAAATTTCACATATTTAATTTAATTATTTACACTGATATACAAATAAAACTACAGTTATCGATAGTTATAGTACATCCCTAGTTCACAACGAAAAATAATGTAAAATATCTAATTTTCGATGTGTTTATAGCCTGCTGACCCAAAATAAGGTCAAAAGTATCTAAGCAATACTTACCAGTCTTCATCCAAGGGAAATTTCGCCATAAAATCCCTTTTTTCGTGATTTTCTCGAGTGGCTCGCTTGCCACATATTTCACACTTAGTAAACCGTTTTCTCGCTGGCATTGTAACAAACTCGCTCTTTACTCTGATCACGGTTGACTATTTTCGATTTTTGCACTAAACAATAAAGAAATTACACGAAATACCCGAACAAACATTGAAGCCTTCAAAACAAACAAAGCAATTAGGCTGACAGTAGACTTGATGTAAACTTGACAGAATAAATAGCACTGACGTTTTCTTTTTCTTCGTTGGCAATGATTTGCGAAACAAATTTCATACAAAACTTTTTTCTTCCTAGTTGCGTCAGCCTGATCGGAATTTGGCAGCTAACTCCATCTTGCGTCCAGTAGAAGAATCAAAATCGTACAGGTAAAACTACTCTCTGCCTTAGGATCCCCTTTTAAATGTCATAAATCCAAACATGGCAGCCATACCCATCGACAAAAAAGTCTACCGTTGATCTAATTTCATTTGACAGTTAACTAATACGTATTCGACACGCTTATATTTGACAACTAGAATCCTGACTAGAGCTGGGACTGCGTACCAAAAGTACGTCTCTGTTACTCGTACCAAAAGTACGTCTAAAATACCAGTTTTACGAGTATGACCCCCAATAGGCAGTTTACGTATTTGCCGTGCTTAGGCGTCTTACAAATAAGGATTATTTATACAAATATCGACTTATTATTTCGGTAAGGGTCGGAAATATGGTGACGTTTTGAGTGAAGGCTATGAATCTATTGTCATATTTTTGTTATATATTATTACATTATTTTTAGATACAACAGACACCCAGACGACCATCTGTTAACAAAATTTTATTTTACCTAAAGTAACGGTAAGAATGGAGGTACGAGGTGATAAAAGTTTCATATTTGTTTTATTTCAGAAATCAAAGTCCGTACTTTTAAATACTCGACAAGCTAAAAGTAGTCTATTACAAATAACCTGTTCCAAAAACTATTCCGGTACAACGCCCCGCCTCTAGTGTGGATATTGTTCACTGACAGGTGGTGATAATAGCAATTCGACAAGTCACAATATTTCTCACATCAAATGGAAATCAACACGAAACGTCACTTTTAGCATGTCGAATAAGGGCCCTGTATTCCCTGATAAATATGACATCGGTTTCTTTGAAGCGAGAGTGAATAGGCTACTACTGAACTGGTGAGTTCCATCTTAGGCCCTGTCTTCACTTTTCATCAAGTGTGACTAGGGCCAATAGCCGAACAGTTTATAAAAATAATAATAATAAAAAAAGCGCTAAAAACGGCCAAATACTTGCACAGTAAGAAAAGCGAAGACAAAATCGGCAACAATAAACGCAAAACTCAAAACGGTCAAATACAAATAATTTCTTTCTCATACCGTTTCCAAAATTTCGTTACGATTGTTAAGTTTTGGAGGAGGCAAATGTTTGAGATTTTTACGCAGGATTTTTTGCCTAAGCTGCAGAAAGCTGCAGTTATCCTTATCATGAATTAATCAATTATTTCATTTCTTTTCATTATCGCACTAATTTTAGGAGTCGCCCCTGTCAGCGCGACGGAGATGTTTACCTAAAATTTTAAAAACTAAGAAGGAGCTCAGCTGGTATTTCCTCTTAACAACTCGGGAAAAGCACAAAACTTAGGAGGAAGATTAAGGGGAGAGACGTATTTTGCCCAGTTGTTAATGAAATACTCAATTAAGCTAAGGAAAACAAATTGTCACTAAAATCATGTTGGTATGTTATTAATTTAAGAGCACTCTGCAAAAACGAGTTTAGACTGGAAAGACTCAGTTAAAACTAAGTAAATTTCACCAAAACACTTATTAAAAACTAGTTTTGACTGATAGATTCCAGTTAAACCCTAAGAAATCTATCTAAGTTTTATTAATGAAAACACGTTATCACTGAACAGATTGGATCATAGTAGGTAACCTAAAATATATAAAATGACACTTATTCAAATCACGATAAAAAAAATTATGGTAGAGGAGGCAAACAAGCAGACAGATCACCTAATGGTAAGCGATTACCGCCGCCCATGGACACCTGCAACACCAGAGCGGCACACGATCATGAGGCGATAACCAAATCTGAAGGTGAGTGAATAGCTTGCTTTACGTTAACTTAATTTTATGCGGTACCCTAAAAAGCCATCGCAAGTCGATTTACATAACAAACCAGCGGTAACTATCAGGATCGCATAACAAAGGCAGAGGATCGAACAGCTTTGCGTACCGATATTATTGTGGAAATTGTTCGGAGCTATGAGTTTTGCCTGCCCGTACCCTATTAGAGAGTTTGGGGAACGTTTGCTCACAAATTTATTTTGAAACTCTATCTCAAACTTGCTCAGGCGACAATAATTTATCTGATTTTTCATGTCGTGTGGAAAGCCGGGCACAAGGCTTTCCACACGACATGAAAAATCAGATAAAAGCAATCGCCAAATAAATAATATAGATCACCGAGATCTGAACTGAATTATTACTTTTAATAATATACACCAATCTTTTAAAACGAGTAGTATATAAATCACTACGCTCATATACAAAACTTCTTGGTCTATTTTCTTGCCCGGACTGTTAGTAGGTACTATAATATGTAACTTTCATTTAAAAGGTTTCTCTGCAACCAAGTTCAGGCTTCCTATTTCAAATCTTGCGTCTAGGGGATAGCCGATAACAATGTAGGTCAGTTGAAATCTTTTAACCGGGTATTTTCAAAACGGTGTTCGATTACAGTAGTCCAGAAAGGCTCAGAAGAAAAGACAGAAGGTTTATTTTACTGGAAGAACGAGTTTCAAAGTGGACTATGTACGTGTACAGGTTTTTATTAAATCTCACATCTCTTTTATTTTTAAAGCAAGAAGGAGGCACCTTTCCAGAATATTGTGAGTTTATAAAGGCACAGAAAATATGAGAGTGCGGTATTCATCGCCCAACATTATGATATATTTATATGTATCCATAATATATTAATTAATTTATAATTACATTCATGTATTATTAGCGTCGGTGGTTCACAACAGATTTTAATTGTTAATAATACCGTAAACACTGTTAGGAGTGTTAGGGCATTGCATTGTAATAAGTACCTAATACACATAATTTTTTTAACCAACTACTATATGCACGTGCACCCTTCGTGCACCTGATTGTATTTCACAGTCATATTTACCTTTATTTCAATAAACACCAGATATTAAGTAATGAAACATAATTCAATGAAAAATGAGTTTAAGTAACTATTTACAAATAAAAAAATCCTTGTGCTGATATCTACTAAATGTAAAATAAATAAATAAACCATCAATTAAATATTGGTCATGTGGTTTGCCTATAAAATCGCCTCCACGATGAAGTAGTCTTTTGAGTTGAAATAAAACATTAAAAAGAGGAAACAAAAGACACAGCATTTCCCCTGACGCTTGACGGGATCGTATTAGAGTGAAATGAAACCGAGAGAGTAAAAAAATAAATTTGAAACAGTAAACTGAGCAGTTACTGCCGACATTAAAAGAAAGTGGGATGAAAAATATTATTTCAAGCCTACAAAGTATTTTCTTAGTTGTCTTATATAATCAATTTTGAGACGTTTTAATAGATGATGTTGGATTACGTCCATTAATACTCGTAATTTTCCTTTACACATATACTTATTACAACTAAAAAAAGGGCTTACGTACTTAGTAAACTTTCCCGTATGATTTGATTTTTATTTCTTCAAGATTTTCACGTATTAGTGGTTCAGTTCCTCATTAAATTCTGCTCGTCAAACTTTATACATTTAACTTTTTCTTCTGGTGTTAACACAATTAGAAGATGTAGCCTAGACTAAGCCTTTTCCTCCAAAATTTTGGTCAAGCTTCCTCAGTTCGAGTTTAATTATATCAATAAGCTTTATAACTTTTCTTTTTGAAATTTGTAGTTCGTTATTAATTTTGACTAAGTTTATTCATGAGTTAATCACTATCTCATTCAATTTATCTTTCACTTTCTGAAATTAAACTACTCTTTTTAATGAAAATTGTTCGAAATTGAAATACCTTTTAAAAGGTCCGCACTCTAATTATTTCAGTAGAGAGAAAATCTCTGGAGTCATTTTAGTTCTTACAGTAGATAGGTATATTGGCGTTGGTAATAGAAAAGTTCTGCTTCGCACAGATTAGTAATAGTTATTATGGCACGCCTTTGGGCTCTATTCGCTAACGAAACAAAAGAACAATTACATTTAAGTGTTCCTAGATGTTCGAATGTTTTTCTTTTTGGTTCTATTTATTTATAGGTACCTTACTGACCAGTATGTTACATTTTGAGTTATTACATTGCATATAAATGCCGCTGTTTGCAGACAACAAGCCGATAAAGCTGCATAGATATAGTTAGTGAGTGAACATCCTGTAGCTTATGAGAATCTCTGCCCCAACGGGTTCGAAGGCTGACAGAGCATTTCCTGTGTTCGTGATAGCTTCCAATAGTTCGCAAGTTTTGTTTGGAGATGAGTATGAGGAACTTAGCACAATTGGAATAGAACAAACCTCGAAATCTCTTGGACAGTCCTTAAATTTGGTATGTATGTAAATAAAAGACCCCCTATTCATGTCCATACCATTTGACATTTAGGAACCTCGAGGAATCGCAGCCATCTTGGAAAATGTGTACTATCCTGGAGAATTTCGCGTTTTACTCAAAATCTACATTATCTAGGAAAATATGACATTAAAGCTTACTCAATTCTATACAAAAAAAGTTCTAGATATCTTTGCGAAAAAACCACATCTTGTTAAAGAAAATACTTGCTGAATCTAGGTTATCGCTTAAACACTTCCAGGGGTCATTCTCTTAATAGGAAACTCGGGAGAAAAATCCGGCTAGTATCCTAAGCTACAGGCTGTACTGAATCATCAGTACTTAAATCCATAACCCTACTTTCTGGAGAAGTTGCAGTCAAGTAAAATATTGATATTAGGGTAGATCATGTACAAATGTATACACAAAAGTAGAATTAATATTTCTCAGAGTTTCCTATTAAGAGTCCTTATTCCTACAGACGAGCGTATTTTGTAAAATGCTTCCTTTTTCATTCAAGATTACGACGTAACTATTAGTATTTATTCAAAAACTGGTAACGTACTTAAATAATCGTTTCCTAAACTAGCGGCTCCAACAGTTCAAATTTTCATTTTCTCTTTTAAACCTCTTTTTTAATGAGTTTTTTTGGGAGTCTTTTCCAAATTTTGCAGTGAGATGTGGCGTTTCGGTTCTCAATTTTGCTGTAAACAAGAATCATTTGGTACATGAATGACTACAATTTGATTCAACATATCTCGTACGAGGGGCTGGAATGATTAACAATCGAAGATTCATTTGAAAAAACTGATAAAATACCTTCCGAGTTTTCTTCATTTTTTTGGCGAAAACAGGGTTTTATTATATTTTTTTTCCGCAAATTGTACGCATATTTTGCTTTAAAAATAATATTATAGCAAACTGTAACTTTATGTTAACCTATAAAAAAAAATCATAACTATGGGACCTACATTGCCGTAAATTTATATTTTTTTAAAACACGTATAAATCACGCAGCAGCGACGCCCCGCTCTCAGTCCGCGCGGAGCGCGCTTAGAGGACGGACCTGTGCTCGATTGTCAGGCATTCGTTGCGATCGTAATCAGCTACGGAGTTCCGAGAAGTGCTATATACTGCGATTAGAAAATCTTAATAAAAGTTCATTTTTTACACTATGCTTAACAGACTCTCGCTTATTGATGGATTTTCAGTGGTCCTTTTTTTTATACTACGTCGGTGGCAAACAAGCTTACGGCCCGCCTGATGGTAAGCAGTATCCGTAGCCTATGTACGCCTGCAACTCCAGAGGAGTTACATGCGCGTTGCCGACTCTAACCCCCTCCCGCCCCTCGTTGAGCTCTGGCAACCTTACTCACCGGCAGGAACACAACACTATGAGTAGGGTCTAGTGTTATTTGGCTGCGATTTTCTGAAAAACGCATTTTTACTTGAAATTACGTTAGGGTTTGCATTTGCATTATTATTTTTGACCCGGATGAAGTCCAAGTTCTCATGATGGAGTCAGGAGTTGGTCACCAGAACTCCTAATCTACTCATTATAATCACATCGTGTTTGGGCTCAAAAGATTTGCCCTGACGAACACCATCGATCTAGATGAGGTCCAGGGTCTCATGATGGAGTCAGGAGTTGGTCACTAGGACTCTTAATCTACTTATCATAACGCCATCGTGTTCGGACTCAATAGATTTACCCTGACGAGCACCATCAATCTAGATAAAGTCCAGGGTCTCATGATGGAGTCAGGAGTTGGTCACTAGAACTCCTAATCTACTCATTATAATTCCATCGTGTTTTGGCTCAAAAGATTTGCCCTGACGAGCACCATAGATCTAGATGAGGCCCAGGGTCTCATGATGGAGTCAGGAGTTGGTCACCAGAACTCCTAATCTACTCATCATAACTCCATCGTGTTTGGGCTCAATAGATTTGCCCTGACGAACACCATCGACCTAGATGAGGTCCAGGGTCTCATGATGGAGTCAGGAGTTGGTCACCAGAACTCCATCTACTGATCATAACTCCATCGTGTTTGGGCTCAATAGATTTGCCCTGATGAACACCATCGATCTAGATGAGGTCCAGGGTCTCATGATGGAGTCAGGAGTTGGTCACCAGAACTCCTAAACTACTCATCATAATCTCATCGTGTTTGGGCTCAATAGATTTGCCCTGACGAGCATCATCAATCTAGATAAAGTCCAGAGTCTCATGATGGAGTCAGGAGTTGGTCACTAGAACTCCTAATCTACTCATTATAATTCCAACGTGTTTGGGCTCATGAGATTTGCCATGACGAGCACCATCGACCTAGATGAGGTCCAGGGTCTCATGATGGAGTCAGGAGTTGGTCACCAGAACTCCTAATCTACTCATCATAACTCCATCGTGTTTGGGCTCAAAAGATTTGCCCTGACGAGTACCATCGATCTAGATTAAGTCGAGGGTCTCATGATGGACTCAGGAGTTGGTCACCAGAACTCCTAATCTATTCATCATAATGGTAATTTGATGGTGCTTGTCGGGGTAAATCTATTGAGCCCAAACACGATGGAGATATGATAAATAGATTACGAGTTCTGGTGACCAACTCCTGACTTCATCATGAGACCCTGGACTTCATCTAGATCGATGGTACTCGTCAGGGCAAATCTTTTGAGCCCAAACACGATGGAATTATAATGAGTAGATTAGGAGTTCTAGTGACCAACTCCTGACTCCATCATGAGACCCTGAACATCATCTAGATTGATGGTGCTCGTGAGGGCAAATCTATTGAGCCCAAACACGATGGAGTTATGATGAGTAGATTAGGAATTATGGTGACCAACTCCCGACTCCATCATGAGACCCTGGACTTCATCTAGATCGATGGTACTCGTCAGGGAAAATCTTTTGAGCCCAAACACGATGGAATTATAATGAGTAGATTAGGAGTTCTAGTGACCTACTCCTGACTCCATCATGAGACCCTGGACTTCATCTAGATTGATGGTGCTCATCAGGGTAAATCTATTGAGCCCAAACTCGATGGAGCTATGATGAGTAGATTAGGAGTTCTGGGGAGTTCTGGTGACCAACTCCTGACTCCGTCATGAGACCCTGGACCTCATCTAGATCGATGGTGTTCGTCAGGGCAAATCTTTTGAGGCCAAGCACGATGGAATTATAATGAGTAGATTAGGAGTTCTGGTGACCAACTCCTGACTCCATCATAAGAACCTGGATGGACTTCATTCGAGTCATAAATAATAATACAAACCCTAACGTGATTTCAAATAACACTGAAACTCTATAGCACTAATGTGCGCAAACGATTGGCATCTTGACTAGGCAGCATGGGTGCGTAGCCACCATGCCAATCGATACGACAACGAAACACTATCTGTCTCTCTCTCGTACTAATATGCACAAACGATTGGCATCTTGGCTGGGCAGCATGGGTGCGTAGCCAACATGCCAAACGTTTACGATACGACAAGGAAACACTATCTGTCTATCGCACTAATATGCGCAATCGATTGGCTTCTTGGCTAGGTATCATGGGTGCGTAGCCAACATGCCAATCGTTTACGATACGACAACGAAACACTACTGTCTCTCTATCGCACTAATATACGCAAACGATTGGTATTTTGGCTAGGCACCAAGCAAGTGTGTGGCCAACATGCCAATCGTTTACGATACGACAACGAAACACTATCTGTCTCTCTATCGCACTAATATACTTTATTTATACCTGCAGTCATTTACTAACTTCTTCATTTTCCATTGGTGTGAAAGAGACAGAATAAAGAGCAAGGGTTATAGTACACTCTGTAGTCTGTACACTTAGTAGTAGTGTACATAAAAAAAACTACTATGCATATAAAATAAAATAAAGAGTGCCCATATGATATCATATAACACTAAAATTAATGTTGCTTGAAATTATATTGAAAACTATCAAGATTATTCTAGTCTGCATTAAAACGCGCGTCGCGTTGCCGGCGCTCGCGTACCGAGCGCCAACGCCATCTATCGAGCGTTATTTCGTGAAATCGGAGAACGCTCCAAGGATTAAGGGCTCTTAAAAGAATGTCCCTTGGAAGTGTATAAGCGCTAAATCTAGATACATCAATTATTTTCTATAACAAAACGTATGTTTTTCGCAAAGATATGTAGATTTTTTTGTGTAGAATTTAATAAGCTTTAATGTTGTCTTACACCATATTTTCCTAAAAAACGTAGATTCTGAGGAAAACGCGAATTTCTCCAGGATGGTACACATTTTCCAAGATGGCTGCGATTCCTCGAGATTCCCAAATGTCAAATGGCATGGACATGAATAAGGGGCCTCTTATTTACATACAACACCAAATTTCAGGACTGTCCAAGAAATGTCGAGTTTTGTTCTATTCCGATTGTGCTAACTAGACAGTGTATTTGTACAACCTTTTTCCTAAGAAGTCAATAAAGTTGTACCTACCTACTAAATGAAATAGCTTACTATTCAAATGCGATAAAATACTCGCCTACAAAATACATGCGAGAACAAAAATGAAACAGACAGAATGGTTGAAAATTGTTATCTATCGTTCGAATGGAATTTTATAACTCAATCAAGGAGATAAAGAAACAATCACCCGTTTTTCAAACATCCATTCGTTTCTTTTCTTCATTTTTCTTAAGGAGGAAAAAACTTTTTATGCGCAAACTCGACTTCTGATTTGTATTTTTTCCTTTCTATAATAAGTTAAAAATCATTCGTTGAACGAGCTGTGATTCAACGAATCAAATAGGTATAAAAAAAACATAACTAGATATTTTATACAGGATGTTTATTTAATCACCTGCAATAATTTATGGGCTGAATATCTATACCGATGAATTATTGCCAGCCGTAAATTACCTATGTCATATTGAGCAACTTTTACTATGGGACCAACCCCGAAATCGCGAAAAAAATATTACTCTCCCATAGAAAATATCAAGGTCAGGCAGCCAAAAATTATTAAACAGCCAATTTTTTTTTCGTGTATCCACATCCGTGTATCCATATCCACGTCCTATACTCCTATATCCACCCCGTAAATTATTGCAGGTAACTAAATAAACATCCTGTATTTTATGTCACTCGGTCCGATTCGAAATTTAAGATATGTCAAATATTCAAAAGCGACGTTGTTGTTTGAAGAAGCGTCACTTATTTTGATACTAACATATCCGATCCATATCGTATCTAGAACTTATATTTTACGTATGTTAAAGTTCGAATCGGGCCAACTAGCCTACTATTATTTAGGTGTTTGAGCCTTCGGTTAAACCGCTGTGAAAATAGCTATTATTAACTTTAATAATATTATTATATTATTGAGGTGTATATACACCTCATACTTGTAAGAGGCTGTACAAACTGACTAATAAATGTTAACAACTTGTTAACAGCGATTTATAAAGTAACAAATGTCCAAACGTAGTATCTTAACATTGAACATTAAATTTACATAAGTGTGAACCATAACAACTCTTTTCATTGTATAAAAAAGATAATTTAAATATTTAAAAAAAACTTTTACACTTTAACTTATGTAGTTTTATTTCCCGCAAAAAGCATTCCGCTTTTTCACTTTCTCTGCGACACTAAAATATTTAACCCTCGCGAGGCTTACCCTCGTCCAAATGTCTCGGGATTTCACGCTTTGGTTTTATTACGCCCAGGGCTAAGCTGGGTACACGGAACCATTAGTAGTCGTTTATAGATATTTAAAAAAGTTAATGGCTTAGTCAATCTAAGGTATTCTTTTTATTTATTTTTTGTTTATGTCATTAACATATGTTATTATTATAAATAACAACAAAGTTATGTTATAAATAAATAAATATAAATATATAAATTCACAACCTCATACCAAATTAGTTGTTTTCGCAGATGACACTAACGCTATTATCAGTGCTGAGAATATGACTCAGTTAAATGAAAGGGGGAATGCTGCAGTATTAGCTTTTAATGAGTGGTTCGCAATAAATAATCTAAGACTAAACAGCAACAAAACCAGTGTCATACTATTTTCGGCGACAGCAAAAATATCTGATGTTTTGGAAATAAGTTTAAACGGCAACAAAATTGTGCAAACTGATGTTGTTAAATTTTTGGGTGTCTACATTGATGCACAACTTAACTGGAAGCACGAAATGCAGGCACTGAGCAATACTATTAGTTCCTCTTGTTATGCCTTATGCTGTCTACGAGATGCTATAGATACCACGCAACTAAAAATGATATATCACGCTCTTATAGCAGCAAAGCTGCGTTATAGCATCAAATTATGGGGCAACAGCTATAGCTATAATGTAAATGCTGCCTTTGTACTACAAAAAAGGGCAATTAGAACGATTGTACGCATACCGCAAATGGCATCTTGCAGAGAGCATTTTATCAAACTCAGAATCCTTACCGTACCGTGTCTTTACATACTTGTACTTTTAACGGACTTAGTAAAGCACCTACACAAGTATGAGAGCGCGACCGAGAGAGAAAGCAGGCTGTCTACTAGGCGGAAAGACATAAAAAATGCTGTAGTCCCTAGGCTTAACGTTTTGAAGCACGCCGCAAGTTACCAGGCCGTCTTCCTTTTCAATAAGTTACCCACTGAATTTAAAACAATTACTAACAGTAAAATTTTCAATGCAAGACTCAAGAGTTATCTTTTAAAAAAGTCGTACTATTGTATAACCGACTTTATAGACGATAGCTGTACTTAATTATAGTTTATTTTAATTTTTGCTGAGTTTACGTTTTTTACTATGTACATATTAGTGTATTATTCTAGTAGAATACCAAAGTGACGATATTATTATTTATTGTTGACATATCTTAGTTATTAAATTTTAAATTCCTAACATTTTTTTATTTTAATTTTTATTGATATTTTATTTGCTTGATTGATATTTAAATCTTATGGACATGATACAAATTTCAGTTAATATTATACATATATTCTTCAATACTTTTAATTAATATCAATTTTAATCAATATCATCTTGGGATCACTAATTAGGATTTAATTTCTTCAATATAATGTAATGTTTTATTTTTAATTTTAAGCTATGTTCAACACAATATTTTATTGTTATGAATGAATAAAGAATAAAGAATGTTATTCTTTGAAATTAAAAAAAAAAGTACCTGACTTAAGTAATTAGTTTTGTTCCTCAATTCAGGTCGATTTATCTTATAGGCTTAGATGGATCTGGGTTAGGTATCAATTACTTATAGAAGTATATATAATATAAAGAAGTAGGTAAGATTAATACAGATCTGATAAGGTACGATAATTGACAATAATATAATAATTAACTTTAGACACTTGTCTTAACTCGAAAGATCACGTTGTAAAAATCAAAACCAAAATGGCAAAATTTATTCTTGTATTAAATACTTTGCGGAAAACAAAGACAGGCTATGTCAGCCTAGTATGCCTACGCGCATTCTTGTTTGCGCTACGGAATCATAATGTGGGGAAACAGCACTGATGCAAATGAATTATTTGTTATGCAAAAGAAATGCATCCGTATACTGGCTAAAATTAGTTGCCCAGCCAGCTGTAGGCCATATTTCAAAGAATATGAAATTTTAACACTATCTGGCATCTACATTCTAGAACTGGCAACTTTCGTGCGCAAAAATTCATACATATTCAGACGAATTCAAAGTCACCGAAGAGAGCTCAACCTAGTAATACAGGATCAAGTACACAATTATTTCGAAGCAGCCCAAACTATGCTGCGGCGACTTTATATAATATAATCTCTGCCCATATTAAGTCAGAGGAAAATTTAAAAATATTGATTAAAAAAACTTAAGAAACCCCTAATAGAAAAATGTTTTTATTCTGTCGATGAATTTGTAGGGGACAGTTGTACTTAAACTTATTTTAATTTGTAAATATGTATAATGTTAGAATAAGTAATTAGAGTAGTTATTGCAACACCCGAATCGGGAGCCTGGGGTCCGCTTGACAACTAACCAGAACCTAATATTATATTTAATATCTTTTATACCTACTACATGTTTGCAATCATAAAAGAATAAAGAATAATTCAAAACCATCGAATAACTGCATGGTACCTAAGTGACCAATTTGCCGATAGAAAAGGCGCAGTTTCGAAAATTTTACAGGTGGCTTTTTTATGTACTAAAATTTAAAAACATTACGCTCTCATATCGATCTACTTCAGGCGTACGATTAAAAAACAAATTGTTTACAATTTTTTTAAATCCAGAAAAAAGGAATTAGAAAATCACCGTCGCGGTCGAATCCTTACCCAATGGACTACCTACACTTTCCGTCTACGGCAAGTTATTTCTTCACATAGCGAGCGACACCGAAATACCTGTGTATCGGATTTCCTTCCTTAGTATTACTGTGTTTTTGATGTACTACTTAGGCATGTTATAAGGAACGTATAGACGTATCTAAACCTAGGTCTATGACATATTGAACATGATTTCATTACAGACACCATTTAATCAGAGTAAAATACTCCATAAATATTACACGGATTTACACTCCCCATATCAATGGAACCGCAATTGAGCTGGCGTAGATGGGTTATTAAGGGGAACTTACACCATGCGCAATCATTCCCGAATTTCCTGATAGCTCGTCCTGCGTGCCAATTACGGGTTTGCTAATTCAGTTACTATTTCGAGAACCTATCTGATATACCATTAGAACCTGATAGAGAACTGACTTATACTTAGACACTTGTTGGATAGATTAGGTACAACGGTAAAGATAAATACATATGTTAGGTACAGACTAAACCAACTGATCACATTACTCGTAGATCTGATAACTTTTTTGGCTAGCAACTTATCATTTTTTTTATGAGTTACTTTTTGACGGGATTTGACATAGACAAATTACTTATGGAGACTAGTTAAATTTAAACGATATTACGGATTTAATTTTTAGTAAGGTACATTAACCCTACATGTAGGTGCTTACCTTGTCTATCTAATAAAGAAGTGAAGAAAAATAATAAAGGAACTCAAATACCTCGTATTGGTAAAGTATTAGGTACCTAATAAAACAGCCACTTCGTGTAATTAAGTTAAGCCTTAAAAGTACAAAAACACTAGGCCTTAAAAAACCCTTTCCAAATGTTTATTTCAGCGTGACTCGACGTGAGCTACATGGCAACACAAATTGCTAATGTCATTCGTTACGCAACACGGGATTCTTTTTGAGAGAGTAATAAAGTTGTTCTGGTAACGAGAACGTGTTTAAATGTACTGCTAGCAAACTAATTACTAGCTAAAATCATTCTAATACGAGTACGTTATATTGTTTTATTTGCTCAAACGACGATTGCCCATGAGAGTAATTCTAAAGAACATGAACATTATGTCTGCGTTGTTTATAAGAAATAAGATTATAGCTCCAGCTTTTGGCAGCATCAGACCAGCTTACTCACACCCTAATATAACATAATTGTCAGCAAATTTATGTATTGTATTTATTTATACATAAAAATGCTCTATAGGTGTACTTCAGCTTGTTACACAGCGTTGCAAAATGAATCAAATTTAACTCATAACATTTGATTACGATTTGATTACAGACAGGGAGACAACTCACGGGTGAAGCTGAATAAAAGCTTGGGAAAATGATAATTTCCGTTGAAATGTCGTTCCCCAACGATGAGTGTATGAATGTTATGTCACCGGAATATAACGAAATAAAAAGCAAATATATTCTTGTAACAGGGAATCGGTGGACGAGGGCAGAGGTCGGGGGTTCTCGGGTGGCATATTCGAGTTTGCAAATCGGACCCTGTAAATAAGTATCACTGTTTAAAATGTTTAAATGTATTTTTAATAAAGCAAGGTCTTTGCTTCTTAAATGGATATGCACATTATTTATGAGTAGGTCTGCTTTTGTATCGTTTTCGTTAATCAAACGAACGTTGCATGCAATGAATGACAAAATGACTAAACCTACCTATATTCTTTTTAATTTTGGGTGATTTAGGTTTTAGTTCAAATCCATTTACATTTATTAAAAAGAGTCACTTAATTTCGAGATCATAAGTGGAGCTTTATAATATTATCTCATAATTTGAATAATCATAGTAAATTGTTTGTATATGAACCTATTTAAACATATATAATTAAAGTATCTTTAGGATTACTTCTTGTAAACCTACCGGAATATCTGACCGGCTAGCTTGAGTTGCGTTCTCGCGCGCGAGTTCATACTTGAAGTCGAGCATGATGTATGGAGTCGCGCGAGATCGCAACTCATGCTAGCAAGTCTGGTGTTTTACTAGATGCTTGACTTTGTTTTTAATTAAAGGTCCTGGTCCTCGCTTCCAGTACAGGCCGCCTACAACACTTATTACTTTATTTTATATTTTACATTTTCATAAATATTGATTACTGTTATCAGGTAGTATATAACGAATGAGTACGAAAAACCTCATGGTATTCATTGGAATTCAGAATAATAAAATGGATGAAAGAAGTTTTCGGAGTTCGGCCTAGCATGAAACGGTCCTAAATTTCTACAATTTTATAAACGTTTTTTTCATATAACGTGGCAACCCTATAAATAAGCCAGAGCGGATGTTTGAAGACGACTCGAGATGAATACGAATGATGTGCTTACAGAAATGTCACAGAATAGTCACGAAAGGGTTAGTTGTTTCGTTACAACACCCAGTAGGGCTAAGATACCTTCTCTTTATCATTTGTCACCATGTCTTTCACGTTCTAACAAGTATGTAAGTGCGAAAGGGACGGGTATAGTGACAGGTAATAAAAATGGAACCATGCTGCTACCGCAGGAATGCATTTTGACATGGTTTGGACATAAAACACGCACTCTTTTGTTTTATCTTTTGGTTCCAAAACGCACTGAATACGAATCACGCGAATGACTATCTAAATAATTCTTATTCCTGTTTTAGGGCTCTGCACCAAAACGAAACCCTTTTAATAAGCTTCTCTGTCCTACTCTTAATATATCTGCGTCTCTCTGTCCGTCTAATAAATAAATAAATGAGTAGATACAAACCAAGTTGGCGGCGATTTTGATAGCCCAGATGGTGCACAGGTCATTTTAAACCTCAAAGTTTGATGAAATTATGGCGTTTACTTGACACTTGCAACGTTGACAATGCACTGGGCTATCAAAATCGCTGCCAACTTATCTTGGTCTGACTCTATAGTAGGACAATGGACCTAGTCCCACAGTAAGCACAATAAAGCTTGTGTTGTGGGTACTAGTCGACGACATATATAACACACACAAGGCATATATACATGTATAGTGCATAACAATACTGAACAAGCACGATCGATCTTAAAATAAAACCGAACGAGCCGGACTCGCCCACCGAGGGTTCCGTACTTTTTAGTATTTGTTGTTATAGCGGCCACGGAAATACATCTTATGTGAAAATGTTCACGGTTTATGAGATACAGCCTGATGACAGACGGACAGACAGACGGACGGACAGTGGAGTCTTAGTAACAGAGTCCCGTTTAACCCTTTGGGCACGGAACCATAAAAATATTTTTTTTTTAATACTATATGGTTTGTACTATTTACGTTGACATGTAATGAATTATAATTTATTATTCATAAATTCCTTTCATTAAAATCTCAGCCAAATTATTTATTCATAGGCGTTATTAAGTATTTAGTGTACCTTCTGTTTTGTTATCTTTGATAGGCTACAACTGACTGATATTAGGGAAATAAATCTTACAACATTATTTTTCAGTGCACACGAAGCTTCATTACATTTTTATTATTAGGGATGAAGTAAAATGAAAATCTAGTACCTATTTTTGTAATACCTACTTATACTCGTATGTGCTGTATTAGGTATATAATATATTATGGTGCAAGTGTACTTATTACAAACCCATATTTACGGCCCGATTCGCAGAATGAGATACGATAACGATAAGTTCTGGTTTCGATAAGTTCTCATTTAGATATCGTTTGTATGTCGTATAATTGACAGAAGCAGCTCGATTCGGGCAAACAACGTCACTTTGACGTTAGAAATATCGTAGATAGATCTTATTGGGATCACAGCGGAATCGAAATAAACGCCAATATTGACATGTTTAGTTAGCGATCTTTTAAAGATCTTTCCAAAACCTTTAAACGTGTCTTAATCATTCTTCGAATCAGGCCGTTAGTGTTAACACATTCACCGCTAAGCTACGGTCGTAGCTCTATGTCGTAGCCGATAACATAGCTTTCCCGGCATGCTGAGGAAATGTATCGTAGAGGCAACGCGACGTTTCGTGATTAGCGCTGAATGGGTTAACTTTTAACTACGTTGAAGAAACATATAATTACCTTTGTTTGTTAAATATATAGGGATATATGTATTTAACCTTATAAACGCGTGTTTAGTGAAAACGTGTTTGCCCTAGTTAAAACTAGTATTCCGTATCGCCTGAGTGAAAACTCATGACACAATAATTTAATGTGATTATTGGGTAAGGATTCACTGTTTAAAATAAATTATAATAACAAATGTGAATTAATATTCGCAGTCACGCGGGTTGCGGTCGTCAAATTTTACGTGAGAGTTGTTTTAGACGCATTCATGTGAAAAATTTAATTTGTGCAATAGTGCGGAAACAAACATGAATTGCGCTTGTGTAACTAATCACTTGAAAACATTTAATAATAGATTTAAATTTGGAAGGCCAATATCTTGGCCAACGCTCCGGTTATAAAAATAGCCTTGCCGAGGATATCCATTGAAGATAAGCTATCCCATATACTGTGGATGGATGTATTCCGAACCTGGGACAGTTAAGATGATTTTCTGATGGACTTAGTAGTCTACTCGTAGTATACAGTACTGCAGTAGATGCGGCACATAACTATGCTCATTTCACTTACCTAGAGTTCTGTGTTTCAGTCATGTTTTTATTTTTTGTATATAATTATACATTTTAGTCAATCATTTTCATCTTATCATGGATAACCATTTCCTAAGTATATAAATATTTAATGAAATGATTCATTTATTATACTTATATAAATATTATTCAAGCTTAATTAACTTTAAAACAGTGTGTGTTTATTAAAAGTCTTTAGATGGTCGGGCTTATGAAAAAAATTCAAAAATGACGTTAACTTTTTTTTTAATTTTTTTCATAAGCCAATGTAAAGACTTGTATGTATGCAACTTTTCAGCTTCATCGAAAACCGGGAAGTGGGTCAAAATTAAAATTGCAAGTTAAAAGCTTGTAATAATGACGTTTACTTTTGCTGACCTATTTTAACTGTATAGACGTAAACATGTTTTGTTTTTGCCCTGAAATATCTGTTTCATAAGAGATGTTACTGTAATGCAATTGTTTTCAACGATTTTAACCCAAAAACAATAATCTCTTTTTATAACGATACCACTGCGAATATTACTGATATTGAGATGAAATGGTAAATTTATACGGCAACTTAATTTGTGTTTGGTTGTATCAATAATTAACGTTGCACGTTTATCATTTGTTTTAAAATATTCCATCGAAAATATTATCAAAAGATAATGAAGCCCCAATAGTCACATCATTAATAAAGTAAACAGGACGTTATTATACTTGTGTTTACTGAATCTGGTAGATTAACTTTTACGTAAATTATTACCTTAAGTGGTCATGTAAAGGTGTGTTCCTATAATATTGTACCTACTTAATTTTTTTTTTGTTAAGCTAAAAAGATGCTTGATGTTGAGGTGGAAGAGATCGCTTTTTAGCGATAAGACCGCCTATTGTTTACCTCCACTTCTGATACGGTTTTCTCTCTGTATTGTTTTTATTGAGGTGTGCAATAACGAGTATTTGTATTGTATTGTAAAAAGTAAGTTATATTTGATTTCATTCAAGATTTATTTTCACGTTTTTTTGTAAAAACGTTTTGTTTTCTAAAGGACGTTTACCACTTAACCACTTAACTATTATGTTTTTTTTTTAAATATTAGTTGTGCAGTTGTGAAATATGCTTGATATCAATTATAACCATTAATCCAATAAACTATGTACCCACAGATATAGTTTTTTAGGAGTAGCATCGAACTCGATTAAATGTAAATATGCGTAAATGATGTAGTTATCGCTTTTCCCCGAACGCGCTGATTCTCCCGCGTTTCCGTCGATAAGCGCGTGATAAATGTACGCCAGTTCCGAACTTGTACAAGTTAGGTGTCGGCTTACTTCTGATGATGCGATAAGCGATAAGTTGCCAACTTAGTTGCTATCCGAAGCAAGCGAGTGGGGATTAAAGGTGAGATTGGTCTTCTATAAAAAAATGCAAGTTCGAGAAATTTGATTTGGCTCCGGCACTACTGGTTTTTAAATTAAATCAAAAAATGCGAAAAGAATACGCAAATAGATATAACAACCCACCACCGAAAGTACAAAACTCGACACGTGTTTCGCTTCTCTACGAGGCATCCTCAAATGTTGAAGGTCCGAAGTCCAACGACTGAATTTCAGCCTGCGGGACAGCCGCAACAGTCTCCTGGCAGTTATAGCCGATCGGCTTGATAGTCAGCTTCTTGTACTGGACCAGGGTACACTCAGTGATAGCTACATACACATGACTCACATGAGATGTAGTTATTACTGTTATGTGCATGGCTCCCGTTAAACACAAGAATATTTAATTTAATTTTAACTTAAATTTAGTATAATAATAACATAATTTTAGTGTGCTTAAGAAATTAAGTTAAAACTAACAGTATATGGACCAAGGTCTGAAATATATATATTTTATTAATTGCATGTAAAACACGCAAGTATATCGGGTTAGCACTCATTGACTAGCACGTTATCTTTTCGCGGATTAGCAAAGTAATATTTTTTTGTTTTAATTAATATGAATTTCCGCAAAGTAACGCCTAAATCTATTCATTACTACTGGTTTCACCACTTTGCGACGTATATCTCTCTATTCATCTTATTCGAAATCGGCTTGCACGTCATTAGTCTACAAAGCCATTAATTTCAGGCATTCATTCAGTACGTGTAGTCACTCTAGAGTGTGTGCTATTGTGCTATTTGCCGAAATAAGTTTGACAAACTTCCCAGTTTTCAATGAAGTTGAAAATTGCATTATGGTCATTCAATATTGGAGCGCTATAACCGCCTGATTTTGGTGGTTACCAGATTTAGTATATGCTCTAGTATAAAAACGTCATTAAAGGCAATAACAATAGTTTTTAGGAGGTACACATGGCAGAGGTACCTCCTAAAACTATGTACTTTAAGCCACGAGGATACCCCACTTCAGAACTGTATGCACCTTGTAAGGCACTTAGTATGCGTAAGTTGTATTTCATACCTAATAGGAGGAATCGACCACTGTGTATTTACCAACTAAGATTGAAATGAAATAAATGATTATCTTATCTTACATTTTACGGTATGGTTAACTCGTTCGCGTCTTTCCTGTAGAAATAGCAAAGTTAAGGAAATCTAAAGCAAATTTTAACGATACACTTTTAAAAGCGTGATACATTTTTTCAGTACTGTAGACTAAAATAAGACAAATGGGATCATTCATGTGTACCCGAGTTGTTAACTTTACGTAGTCCACAGAACTGAACACTATTGTTAGTAAAGTCGTTCGGTACAAGCACCCAAATATGTAATGAGCCAACTGCAGGGTGCCTAGCCAACGTGCCAATCGTTTATGCTCCGTAGCGCAGCGTAGTCATCCTCTCTATCGTTCTTTCATTTTAGGGTGACAGACAGGGTGGTCTTACTGTTGCGTTTCGTTCGCCAAAGAGCGTAAACTATTGGCACGTTGGCTAGGCTACCAGGTCGAACAAAAATGCGTTGAAAGATTATGGTGTCAGACTTACGCCCGTACTCGTTAAATCACACAGCTGAATACGGGAACTCTTTAACTACGCTTACAGTTTGCACCAACAATCGCAACCATAACTGACAGTAGTAATAGTAGCAGAAACACATATGTTAACTTGGTAAGTTAACAGCGCCATCTTTCTTAACCTTTATATTAAATACTCAATCGAACCCTAGACGGCTTTTAGATAATCGATACGCATCCAATAAACGTACGTAGTTCCCTGTACATTCCATAGGTGGCGCTGTAACCAATAATTTTACTTTCCAAATATATTCGATACAAAGCACACGCTGTTTGTCTCTGACTTTCTCAAAATCCTCCGACACCCGTCCACGTGCCAACAACATAAAAAAAATTATTACATTCCTGCGACATTAAAATATTTTACTAACGAACATTCTGGGCTTTCGTTGATTGGGTAATTAAATAATCACGTAAAGTCAACACATGGTGATTGTCACGTCTCAACCGTAATTACTTTCAAATCAAAGGAATTAATATAAAGAATTAGCTTAGCAGGAAATTAAAGAAATAATTATTATTAAATTTTTTCATGCGCCGGTATCCTGCCGGGGCAGTGATATAAGTCAGAAGCGAAGACATTGATACTCGTATTCATTGTAACATGTCTTTCTTTCACTTTCAATTATCATTTCCTGAGGTCAGATTTCGTATTATGCATGCGCTTATTCAAATAATTTATATATATATTGCGATTAGTATAAAAAAAATTATTCGCTTGGCCAACTAAAATGTCATATAATATTCTGGTATATAAAACACAGTTTATGTACTTATTATGTAATATTTTTATATTTAGTCACTGCACGGGTTGGATATTTCTACGCGACCGTCGACATCCTTGAAAATTGGCGACTGGTGCCTTATGTAATCTTGTAACACATCGTAGTCCACTCCTATCACTTCAACGTCAAAGCGGTTCTCAGAAATCATCTGAAAAAAAATGAATATTAGTAATTTTGGTGGCTGGAATGTTAAAATTTAATAACTAATACAAGCATAATTATTTATACTGGAATATTTTTATAGTACTAGTTTAAAGAGAATTTGAAATACAGGTGGATTGTCAAACTAAACTTTGTAGCCACAGTAAATTTACTGCCATCTTTCGACAAATGATTAAAACTTTTAGAACGCCATTTGACTTTGATCCTTATTCTTTCACTGATATGTGTTCAATTTCTTAAATATCAAAAAGTGGTGCCATCTACTAGAGCTAGGCCAAAGATATGGCGGCATCTTGTGTGACTATAATTTTTTTTACAATCCATCTCTATCTCAAATTCTCTTTGGCACTAGTAATACTGAAGTCATTTTAGTACAGTCAGCCAATAAAGTGTTTAACCACTTTTCGACTCTATTTGTCAAGTAATAGAGTCGAAAAGTGTTAAACCACTTTCTTGACTGACTGTACCTATAAAAATCATCATGGCCCATTAAATCGCATTTATAAAAATTGGTAGCTTTAAAAACTTCGAAAAGGAAGACTTATAATTCTGACTTGCGGTAAGATAATATATAAAACATAAAAAATAAGCACGCTAAGATACAAAATCATATCACACTAGAAATGTTTCATGCCAAACAATAACAAAAACAATATAAAGTAACATATACCTTTAACATAATAAGTGTAACATATATACGGAGCGAAATCTGCATATAACCCATTTACAGCGGCACAAAACTTACTGTGAAATTCCCTCCACCTGCTCCTATAAAGTCGGGGGTGATAACCCTGTAATAGTTTCCCGGGACTAGAGGCTCATATCTAGGGACGGCACAATCTACACAGCGGACGGACGCGCTGACAAGTCGGCTGCCCTTGGGCCGGGACCCGTCAAACACTGTTTGAATGCCTGTGGAATAAATCCTGGATAAAATAAAGCTAGGGAAGACAAATATGGAAGTAACTGGTTTTGGAACTACACAAATATGCCATAATTGTTTTTTTTTTCTTTTTGTAATATTACTTGCATTGGTTTTATTCAGCGTAAAACACATGATAGCTTCAAACAAAAAATCCACTTGAAACAGAAATTAATTTAATAACGGACTAATCACAGTTCTTCAGAATATAAGTCCTTTTTTAGTAACTCAAAACACGATTGGTCGATCATAAAAATATTGGATGTGATTCGCTGTAGCGTTGACTCTTGAAAATGTCAAGGAGAATGGTGACATTGAAAAAAAATTGTAGACGGTTTCATGCAATAAAGAGCAATTTTTATACGTTTCTTTTATTTAAAAAGTTTTTAATTTATTTTTATGTAAATAATGGGACTTTAAAGTTGACGAAGTCTTGTAATTTTGAATACTTTTTATGTAATCAAGCCTCCGAAAGAAGTAATTACATCGTATCGTTAATTCATACCTGTCACCCGGACAACCCTTAACTAGGCTAACCTATATAAGATACCCGTGCTGTTGCTGAAATAATGTGAAATGTCTACCAGCTCATGTTTATGGTCACAGAAATATGTCGGATAGAAATAAGTTATTTCTTTTGACCATAGTAAATTTGACCTGAAATCATAGAGAATAATCACAGCCCATGGATGTTTAGTTCTAAATTTAAGATGTAAATATCTGTAAGGATTCTAATGCAACCGATAGACTCAGCCTTTACACTATAGCGGTCGTTAAATGTATCATACGGCGGATTACATACGGTAATTATTTATCCCATCACATGGAAGACCTTCGCGCCCGGGAAGTTTTGATGTCCCGGCTTCATGCCCAAGTGCATTAACTACTAAAAGTTCGTGACGGTTACCGGATTTGAACTATATTTTCAACCAGTTCCTGTAAGGCACACGATTAGTTGTTTTTGTTTCTGTACCAGTACCAGTCAGAAAATCTTAAATTATGAAGTGATAAATATCAGCGGGATGTCAGTAGTTAAAGGGATAAAGTTAAAATGCAAACATAAAAAATTGCGCGATCTACAATGACGATTAGGCACTCGTTGGGCACCAGCCGTTGTATGGCGCTTGTCAGTCATTGTTGTCATTTAGAAAGTCTTTGCTATCACTAGTTTATTTCAAAACATTCACTGCCAACGACCAGCTAGGTGGGTTCTATGTTCGTAAGCACTTTTCGTTACATACGGATTTTCTCGTATTACCGGCCATGCTCGTAGCGCGTGGCTTGCGCTGGCAATAACGCGTTATAAGTTGGCACAACATCATCTCCATGTATCTGTCCTCATAAAAAGAAATCGAAATAATATGGTGCCGACAAAATTATACGTTAAAGGTGATCCCATCATTTTTTCAGTGTTTGTTCGAACGAATAGCACAAGAAAGCATATTCGTTTAGTCAGTGACATTAATTCGTGACTTACATTTATAACTATGCAAGTATCCTACGTACAGCATCACGTCCTATACCTAGGAATGTCGTTTTCCTCCCTTATAATGTAAGTCTCTCCCTATCTCTAAAACAGTTCTAAGCTGCCTAAAGGTTGTCTGGAAGATATTGCTTTTAACCGATAAGACCGCCTATTGTTTACCTCTACTTCTGATGCTGTTCTCTCTGTATTGTTTTTATTGAGGTGTGCAATACTTAAAGAGTATTTGCATTGTAGTTATTTGTAGTATTTTTATCATTTATAATTATGTAGTCTCTCTACCTACACAGCTTACGGAGTCAACACTATCTTTTTCTCTGTCGCTTCGCTCTTGGCAGAGCAATCGTGGTCACTTTGAGGCGCTCCCATCGGTAGTAGACGCGGACACAACTTCGCACGATATCCCGCCATCTCTTCCTGTTGGTAGACTGTCTGGTACTAACACTATAAGTTTATTAATATAATACTTGCATAGTTATAAATATAAGCAACATATACTTCTTAGTACGTCGGCTGTGGCAATGTGCCGTCATTTGCGAACTAAAAATCTCACTAGCTCAATTTTGACACTCCGTCCACTAAAGCTCGACTTGTGTGGGGTAATTATGCTCAGCCAATTCGACATCCATGTTTATTTACAATGACGACCGGTCTGGCCTAGTGGGTAGTGACCCTGCCTATGAAGCCGATGGTCCCGGGTTCGAATCCCGGTAAGGGCATTTATTTGTGTGATGAACACAGATATTTGTACCTGAGTCATGGATGTTTTCTATGTATATAAGTTTGTATTTATCTGTATACGTATGTATATAGTCACCTAGTACCCTTAGTACAAGCTTCGCTTAGTTTGGGGCTAGGTAGATCTGAGTAAGATTATCCCCAAATATATAAAAAAACCCTAGTTTTATCTGGTTTTACAAGTCATTCATTTATGTAGGTATATATATAGGTATCTGTTGTTATGAAACGTATTTTTTTTTATTAGTGTCTAATATTTATTTACTTATTTAAACTTTATTGCACAAAATATATACAACAATGTACAAATGGCGGACTTAATGCCAAATGGCATTCTCTACCAGTCAACCATAGGGCCAAACAGAGATACCTAGAATTGGTGCAGGAAAAAAAAAATATTGAATGAATAAAAATAAGCAAAACCATACTTATAAACTATATAAATAAATAATAACAAGATATAAACTACCACATATTTATAGAATACATAATATAAATATAATAATGATGGATATTTTCTTTTTAATATATAGTAAGGTACGCTTTGCTACTCAAAATTCGAAGTTATGGTCGACCTATTGACCATTTCTGTACTCAAATATGGAAATGTGGTATATAAAGTCTTGTATATCGAAAATGTATTTAATAATACGATGACTCTGTCTTTATATTTCCGTAAGCAGGGCAAAGTACTTTCCTTATTGGGTATGGCGTTCCATATTAGGAAAACAATTTTATGCAAAGCGTTTCAGACACAGTATTAAAAATATATTAAAGAACGAATATTGGAAGAAAAGACAAAGGTAAAATGAATGTTTTAATATTATAATATATTATAAATGCGTAGGAGAACTTCTTCATTATAAAGTCCTTCCTTGTTTTTTGAGTATGAGTAATAAGGACGGCGATTATGGGTTTGTTCATAGATTTCATCGTAAAAAAAAATTATATGATAGTTTAATATACCTTATTTCTTCCTATATAAACGCCAAACATAATTTATTTATATATATTAATGTCTCATCATTTAAAAGTAGATATTTATATGAATATTGCCATGGAGAAATAAGTAAGCATAGAGTGCTCACTCCATACCAAATTATCTTACCAAAACGCTGATTATTTTCGTAGTCGACATCTAGCGTCTATTTTGATATTGGGAAAACATGGAATCCCTTATTGTTGTTTTTTCTGCTTAGCATAAATTAAAAGGAAAGGCGAAAAAATTTACGACACATAAGTAGTTATCGGTAAGACTTCTTTTTTCGTGACAGTGTAGTCGAGTTAAAGGAAAATTAAAGTAACAATTTTGAAGGAGACTGTCAATTTAAGTTCATATAAAGGATATTAATTTGACTTAATAATTTCAGCTGAATTTTACTTTACGTATTGAGTTAAATCAACAACGCTGCTATGCAATTAAAACGTTAACGATCACTACAAATAAGTAATTCAACTAATGTTTGAATCAAGTTTCACTATTTTTGTATTAATGACATCTCCATACAAATTACCTGTTTTCATTGTGTGCGTATATACAGTACACATAGACACATAACGATCACCACGCCTAAGTGTGTATAACAGGTGTTTTGATTTCCAACGCAATAAACTAAAGGTAATGAATTATTCGTAGTTCAGTATAATCAGAAGCCTTGAAACTGCTTATAACATAATCCTACGCTAATATTTGTCAGAAGCGCCAATATCAATAACACTATTAAACCCAAATCAACACCACAAAGCCAAGCAATATACATGCACAATAACACTCAATATGATTGTCACTTACAGAGAATCCGTCGCCTCCGTCACCGAGGAAGCTTTGAGAGATTATTGTGTAATTCTTGTCTAATCTTAAAGGCTCGTAGATTGGGACGCTGCAGTCTATGCAACGAACGGTTGCTGTGATAACCCTGCTGCCAACTGGCTTGGAACCGTCGAAGACTGCATGGAGCCCTGAAGAGTTTAAGCAAGCTATTAGCAGTTTCACCATCACATTAAGACGAAAAACAGATAAATAATAATAAATAAATATTAGCCCCAAACTAAGCAAAGCATTTACTATGGGTACTAGGCGACGGTATACACATATTTATATATATAAACACATATACATAGAAAACTCCCATGACTAAGGAACAAATATAAATAAATGCCCTTCCTGGGATTCGAACCCGGGACTATCGACTTCGTGGGCAGGGTCACTACCGACTAGGCTAGATCGGTCATCAGGTAGGTGCCAGTAGGGCTAAGATGGTCGGCTCTTTATCATTTGTCACCATGCCTGTCACGTTCTAACAAGTATGTAAGTGCGAAAGTGACGGGCATAGTGACAAGTGATAAAAATGGAACCATGCTGCCCCTGCAGCAGCGGTATCATGGTCGCCTTTTTATCACTTGTCATGTGTCCCTTTCGCACTCACATACTTGTTAGAACGTGACGCCACGTTCTAACAAGTATCGGTTAGATATATAAGCTTAAGCTCGAAACAAACCAAATAAAATAGCGGTTATAGTAAATAATTAGCGTAGGAGTATGTGATTACACATAGAGTATTGCAAATATTTGTTAATGAATATTTGTTTATGTGTATATTGACCGAGTGATGGAGGCTATCGGGTATATGATACGTTCGTTCGTTCTATGGATCGTGTCATTCACGACGACGCCTGGAGCATATTCAAAAATTAGTTATATCATTATATCCTAGGTGCCAATGTAGTCCCATTGATCTTACAAATAGCCCCCTGGTTTGTTGAAAGCGATGTAAGTACCTACTCATTCATGGGTAGTGTGGTAGAACTTGATCGCCACTTGTGTGGGTCTAGCACTCTCTCGCGAGATAAAGTACCACTCGTCTTTTTCTAACCGTAGTAATTACAGACTCCCTCTCTAATCTCTATCTTGCGGGCGAAATAATGTCGCGCCCTTCTTGTGCTAGGCCTATTAGTTGCCTATTTAGAGATATCTTTACTGACAACCTTGTCTTACAAGTTTCAAATAAAACACGAACTAAATATTGCATACATATATGTTCAACGCGCCACTACTAAACCTCATTAAGTTTTATTGGATTATAACGGGTAAAAAATATGGCATTTATTTGTGTAGTTCCGCGACAGAATTAATAATATTACTTAATATTTATTTGGATAGTACTTAATCTCCTTGCTACAACAAATATTATTTCTAATGTTCAGTCATGTGCAGAGAGAGGTGACCCCCCCCCATATAATCAGTCTATGCAAGGGGGGGGGGAGGAGGGTCATATCTCTCTGCATCTGCATGTGCTTTGTATGTTTTATTGCATGGTGTCAAAAAGTGACGTTGGCTCATCATATCGCTATCTCACCCATATGCCGGTCAAAAATATGCCTAGATTTTGATATGCATTAGGCACATTTATCTAAAGTGGTACCTGAAACCTGAAGCATTCTCGCTCCGTTATAAGGATCATTGGCGACTGAAAACTCCAGCATTTCCATAATATGGTCGCCTCTTAACTGGAAAACTTCCACGTTGTTCTCAAATGGAGTCGATAGAAGCATGGCTTCGAATGTTATTCCTGTAATAAGAAAGGACAAATAAACTATTTGAAAATATAGTTAATCGAAATTAGTATGAAAAATTGATACCGTCAAACTAGCCAACATTGCCCGATTTTTTCGAAAAAGCAAGTCATTCTGACAAAAATTCTATGAAAAGCTCAGATGCATTTTTTCTTGCATATTGCATACATTATGATAATACTCATAATTTTATTTGATTTTTTTTTATCATCATTTAGGATTTTTCGTTTTTGGCAATTTGAGGGTGTTAGAAGTCATCTCAAGTTTTTGCCAACATTGCCCATGTCAATTTCACATGGAAATACTGCTCGAAAGTTGTCAAAACAAGGGTTACTTAAAGATTAAGGGTAATCCTAGCGTTCTCTTCAAACATTTTAGACTTAAATACGTAAACCTCTTTACAAAATGGGTGGGCAATGCATGCACTTTCGCATACAGCATTCGCAAAAGTTGGAAAAAATCTATTACAATAGTTTAATGGCCAAAAATATATTTTTGCTGTACGTTTCATAGGTTTAAAAACCTCAAAGGGATAAAACCTCTAAACAAAGAATACTGAGATAAATGTAATACAGTATTTATTTATAAAACTACGAATATGGACCTGGAATTATTTATATTTAGGCTTCTCCATTTCTTTAAACTTGCATCAATATTTCAACAATTATTTGCCTAAAAAATGTAGTTACTTACTCTTTTTGTCAACTCCCTGAAAATTCCTGAGCAAAGCACATATGCGTCTTATACCGGGTGTTTAAGCAATAAATTAAACTGTATGCTGTACTCCTCAAACTGATCAACATTTGTTCAACAACTTATTTTATTACACATTGAAGTTAATTCTAAGACGCAATGTATTGCGAATTTTGTTACGTTCAAACCGTGACAAGCAACGTCAAACACATTGATGTCAGCGTACATTGAAAATAATATTAAATTTGTATGAAAAAGTTAAAATCTAAAGATTTCATAATTTTCAAAAGTTTTTATTCAAAAGTTATATCGTTTTAGGAGTACAATATATGGTTTAATTATTTGCTCGTGTTACAGGAAACACCCGGTATAGTGTTGTAACAAATAATCAAAGATAATCAATTTTCTGCTAAAAATAGAAGTGTTATTATAACTGTAATACATTTATCTCCATAAATGAATTTGTTTAAAATTCTGTTTGTGGGCAAAGATAGCCCTGGAGGCAATGCTGGCTAGTTTGACATTAAGTGTTTTTGGATGCTATTGCAACTACTCAAATGACCATTCCTAAAAAATCTTTACACTATTGTAATTATACCTCTTACTATGATTTGTAAATACAACGAAATGTGTTTTCGAAATACAAGCGATAGAAGTTTGCCACTCGTAATTAGTAAAAAGCAAGGGGTTATTGGCAAGGGGCGAAGTCGGTGGAGGGAGAAGTGCCGCTGATTGTTACAAACGCACTTAATCTTATGGGATGTCCCACATAAAGTGTACTAGCGACACGCGGCAGCCGTTTGAACTAATTTTACTCCATAAGATTTAACGTAGAAAAACCCACAACATGAGGGCAGCACCCGTCGTGTACTTAGCGAATGTACGCTTTTTGTAAGTTGCCGACATGACTGTGTGTGGCGTTCTCATTAATTTCATATTGTGTCATTAATTGCTAGATTTGTATTACTATGTAATTATTTCACGCACTTATTCACTGAACCTTTTATTATCTTTTTTGTAACAATGCGTATAATATTGGTCTGAAAATAAATGAATAACGTTATTTATTTATTATTCATAAATATTTTTACTACAAAAATAACTTTTCAATGATATTTCATCATAGTTTCATGTTAAAATGACGAATATGAATAACTGGTATTTACCTACCGATTTTCAGCGTACGACGAAAAAATATCACTAGCATTCTAAAAATACAAAATTATCGATATCATGGGAAAATAATTGTAATAAATTTACGAGTGTGTGAATATTAAAAGCTTATTTTTAATTTCAACATTTGGATGGAAGTAGGAAAGTCAAGAATTATGTAGGTAATAGTAAATTTTCTTCACAATTTGGAAACCATTTTTCGATCACTTTCGATTTGTAAAGTATACTGTAATAATATGTGATTATCTGTTTATATAATTTTTGTGGCCTCCAAGAAAGAGTATTAATTATATTTTAAGTACGGTCACGTCTGATAATATCGATACGTAAAAAGTGCCAATAATATGTATACACGACTTTATTGCCTATTTATTAAGGTAGTGTATACATATATTTGGTACATTTTTCGTACCGATATTTTCAGACGTGACTGTACAACAAACGTCTTAAGGTTTTAATGCGTGCTTTACTTGAATAATGTTTTCTCTTCTTTTCTTTATGCTAATTGTACAATGTTCCATCTTCGGTAACTAGCAGTAGGTATTAAGGTAAACCATTTTTTGCAAAAAGATTGACTTACATATATTGTACAAGTGTACCTATTATCCCCATAAATCCCCAACCTTGACATTGATAGAAAAATATAATAATTTTATGGTATGAATGATTGTCTCGTATCTAATAAGTGTACACCTATTTAATGTTTTGTCAGCCCACACTCATTATACAATATTTTGTAATAATTATCAACACTTACTTCCTGGCTCAATGTCTACACGTATGCCGCCTTGGTTGATGACGCAGAAATGTGCGTAGTTCCAGTTACCTTCTTTGGCTAATGGCAAGGCCTGAAAGCATTACCAATGTATTGGTGAAATAATTATTAATTTAAGACAATCACGAAATAAGAAACGACTATCTCTTAAGAGTACACGTCCCTAGATGGTAAGTGGGCTCCCCAAACGATGATGCACATGCTGTCCTTCCCAGCGAACGTGCACACTTGTTCCGAGCAAGGTCTATAAGGGATAAGGGACGCCAAAGAAAGATCGTTAAGCGTCGCTATCTTCTGGTTTCGCTTATTATGAAACACGAAACGAAGTACTGATGGTCTTTGTTCTATTTCCAAAATTTCCAGTAAACCCGCATTCAACCGGCTGAAAAACAGCAGATTTTGCCCCAGAGTAATTTAAACGGAGTACGTAGTTTAAGGACCCGGGTACGTCCTTAAACAAAAGAGTGGTATGGGCATTGTGAATGTCATATCGCTTTGTGTGGTAGGGCAAAGCGCAGCGGATGTCATTCCAGATCTAGAGCAGAGCCCAACTAGGGAAGTACCTCCACCTTACAGAAAATCGCAGCCAAATAACACTAGACCCTACTCATAGTGTTAGGTTGCCAGAGCTCAATGAGGGGGGGGGGGGGGGGGGGGGGGCTAGGGTCGGCAACGCGCATGTAACTTATCTGGAGTTGCAGGCGTACATAGGCTACGGAGACTGCTTACCATCAGGCGGGCCGTATGCTTGTTTGCCACCGACGTAGTATAAAAAAAAAACTTACAGCATGCATAAAGGCGTCACAGATGAAACTGCCCAGATTGCATTCGCCGCAAGCACAGCTGGAATCAAGGTGGACCATGGATGACCCCACTTCTTGTCGTGCCAAGTCATCTACTTGGGGGAGATAATAGGCGATTTTCTCCAAAACATCCGGTGCTGAAAATAAAACACTATATAATAACTATAGTGTACTTATGTGTATAGGACTTTGTGTTTTGAGCCATTTGAAACAAAAATTAGTAACTAAAGTTCCCAAAATATGTGACGAAGTGTATTTTTTGTATAAGCCGGATTGTTGACTGTTTTGTTTTTCATGCCAAAAACAATGAATGGTGATGTTGTCATTCACGATGACGCGTGCCATGACTCGTATTGCCATGCCGTTAAAGGTTAGATTTGACAAATCTGCGCGTCATCGTGGATGACACGAAGTCACGAACTATAAGAAAAAATCGAAGTCTTAACTTCAATGAAATAGCTATGTACCTTGCGCTACTTCATTTCCCAGGTAGTGTGGATTGCCTTCCCAATCGAGAAGATTCCCAGCGTCGTCAAAGAACAACTTGATTTCACCCAAATACTGAGTGTGGGCCGCTGCTTGTACTATCAACACCTTTAAAACAAAAAAAACGTTATTCAAACAAAAAATGGATGCCTACAGGCGTCATTATACCAGTTTTTTTCCTATTTAGTATCCTCGATGGCGTATTATATTGTCAGTTCGGCACAACTATTAGAGGATGTTACTCGTATGCGATAGTACTTTTTTTTTAACAGACTGGTACATTGTATCGGTTAAACGGGCTTGACATATCGATTATTTTATCAAGCGATTAACATACTATATATACATACCACACATAAAAAAAGTTACTATTTTTACTAAAGCTGGTTAACTACATAATATTATAATTATATCGCCAAGCGCCAACGTCTTTGTCTTTGCCCTATTTAGGAAACTTTATGCTGCGACTGTCCATCCGTCTGTCTGTCTCATTGCGAAATATCTCGACAACTACGCGTTGAAAGTATATTTTTTTAACTTTTTTTTTTAATTTACTGTGAAAATTTAAATGCTCAGCAAATGATGTAAATGATTTTAGCAGAGGGGGCCTACATTTTAAGGTCTAGGTACTGGGTCAAATGAGGTAGGTATATTTCAAAGACCTCAAATTGAACATTCCATAACATTTTTTTTTTCATAGTGGAAAAAAAAATATTTGAAGGATAATGTGAACCCCCCCCCCCCCACCATTTCTCTCCGAAGTTTACGAACGAAAAATGTACTAATTTTTACATGACATTACCATTATTATAAATATTACAGGAAATAAATATATAATCACACCTTTATCTTGATAACTTTTTATTATTATCAAAAAACGTTTTTAGATTTTATTTGCAATTCAAACTTCTTTGCGGGTGTTTTATTTGACATTTCTATGAGTTTATAACATCCTATAAAAAAAAAAAAGTTGTGTCCTATAATAAAAAAATAGCCCAAAAATACCAACATACACCACACAGGTCGCGCAAATTAGTAAATTACCGATAGATGGCGCTGTTTACAATTATGCTTAGTATACTTATGGTCAAAAAACTTTTCGTGTTTATTGTCAGATGAGATAATTGAAAGTTCGTACGGAACCCTCGGTGCGCGAGTTAAACGGACTCGCACTTGATCGATTTTTATATACGAACCTGTCTTGTCTCCTGTTCGACCACCACAGGATAAGGTCCCTGGGGGACGAAGGCGCTATTTTCCGGAGGATCTTCGTTGTACAATAACGTGTGACTGTGGCCACCAACAATTATGTCTATATATGGACCACCATGGAATGCTATTGCTCTGAAATAAAATGTAATTTTGTTTGATTTCATTTAATTTATTTCATATTAATTACAATGTGAATTATGTTTTGTTAATTCTAAAGGAAAATATGTATTATAATTTATATATAATTTGCCAAATTTACAGTTAAAACGCTTATGTAATAATCTCAAAACCGTTATGCAATTTCCTGGAATCCACTGTGCTTGCTATCGAGAAATAACGATAAACCAAGTCGAATCGCTTAAGTTTAAGCGATTAACACATGGTTATCACAGTGTGGGCACCCTCCATACAGGCGTCTTCTGAGTTTAATAACAGGCAATTAATTGGATCTGGATCAGTTATGGATCTGATCTGTCAGTGTCAATTGTGAAGTGACGTTTTAGCTTGAATAAATGTCACTTGTGACACTGTCAGATCAGATCAATAACTATTCCTGATCCAATTTAAAACCTGTTATTAAAATCAGAATACGCTTATGAACTGAAAATGCTATTGGTGTATTAATGTATCAACAGAGTTTTAATTAATGGAATCTGTAGTTTTCCATAGAAAAAACAATTGTGTTTTATGAAGTCAATACACACGATTAGGTACTATACTTACAAATATGTGCACATCTATCTACTTTTGAAAATTCATTTGCGCTAAGTTGATAGACAAACTTAGTTCCATACAGAAATCACGCAAAAAACGTTATTTTGGTGTTACATTGATAAAAACGTTTTTTTGCGTGATTTCTATATGAAACAAAGTTTGTATATCCATTTAGCGCAAACAAATATTCGAAAGTAGATGCGCACATATTTATGTAGTAATAGTGTACAATAAATTCATAAAAAGCTATTGATTTTTGTATGGAAAGCGAACCTTACATACATGGGGATAAAACTATGATTCATGTTACGAGTAGCCCAACATTCACAATAGTAAATCAACCAAAACCTCTTTGTTATTAACTTAGGTGTTAAGAGGATTTAGACCACTCGGCCTCTATCTAGGGTTTTGCAGCCGTAACCTGTTTTTGTTCTCTCCTCTAATTCCTCGCATTTCCATGAAAGCCGAATGAAATAGGTGTAGTATGTGGACAAAATTGTCAGAGTAGTTATAGGTACTAAAATGGTTAGAATTTCTTAAGTTGTCCGGATTCTAAAAGCGTTCGTAACATTTGGACATAAAAATCTATTTAGGTACCTAAATAAGGTGCAGAAAATACTTTTATTTGTTTTTCTGATCAGCCCAGTCAGTAAACGTACTAATTAGCAGCCATGGCATCGTCACTTATCACAAAAGTAGCCAAGTCAGCTACTGTGACTCAAACCTAATGCCGCCATTGTTATATTATAAGACAAAACCATCTGACATGCTCTTAATGCTAGTTATATATTGGCGGATATAGGTATTAGACTCGTACCTGTATGACGAGATTTTTTGTCGCGTTGGTGGTAAAAAATGTTTCGTTTAAAGGTTTATAGCCATTAAAGTAGTCAGAGTGAAAGAAATATCGTCAACTAAATTCTCAAAAAATCTTTATGTGATCTGAGACCTTAGCGTTAAATGAGCCGCCCAAAACACGGCCTAAGCAAACGATCCCGGTCTCTTCAGCTTTACGGATTCGTAGACCGTTGTGTTTTACACTTGAGAGAAAAGGCTACGTTAAATTAAAGCAAAACACAGGTCTAACTGAGGTTTACGTTTTAATTTGATGTTAAAATACAATTAACCTATAATACTTTTGGGTTCAACTCTGACCAAAATTTCGTATTTACTCTAAAGGGTCTTGAGATTTGAAAAATATAAAAAGATACTTGTAGTCTTGTATTACGTGCTACACATTACTATTAAATGAAAATATTAAGAAACCCCCCTACGCTTTGTACCAAAAAATGCATTTGATGCCAAATGTGTCTTACATAATTTTGGAAAAGAGCTGATAATCTTCAAACTGCTAGATTGATATCTATCAAACATAGCTAAGACCTACCGCAAGGAAACTCTCTTTAAATCGGTCCATCCGTTGGAGAGCTACGATGCCACAGACAGACACACAGACAAATAGACAGACATACATTCGCGTCAAACATACAACATTTATGCGTCGGGGGTTAAAATGAAGATGCCCAAATGAAAAATTCCCAGCTGGTACCCGGGCAAATGTATGTACATATTTAAAAAAAAACATTACCTGTCAATTTCTATGCCACAATGCGACAGCACCACGATAATGTCAATGCCTTGTTCGTGCAGTTTCTCAGCCTCTTGTCTCACTACCTCGACTTCGTCTGTAAAACGCAGCCTTCCAGTTGACGCAAGAATCTGAGAAATGTAAAATACGCTAGTTTTTGATGTTACCTGATAAACACACAGACAACTAGCCGTAAACCCTTTAACGCATATTAATAAGAATATTTTAAATTTGAACCTTAATAGATGTCAATAAAGTTGAATATTATAACTGCCATATATGGTTGCATTTGCGGTAAAGGGTTAAGAGGGAAGTATAGCACGTAGCGTACTCGTCCATATAAGAAGAGAAATAATTTTTCCACTTCTAAATATTTTCCATTCTCCATGATTTTTTTTGCATTTTATTGACACCAAGGAAAACTAGGTTTATAGGTAACCCTTTTTTTTAAACGTGCAAAACAAAAAAAAAAATCAAAAAAGCGAAACCTATAAACCTAGCATATATTATGCTTAAATGATCGACATCAAAATCAAAGTGTTTAAGATTTAGTTAGTGGAAACCATTTTCTCCTGAAATGGAATTTCATAGAAAATGTACCGTTATTTCCTTAGGATCGTAAAGCTATTCTTCCCTCTTAAGTAGTGTGAAGTGTGAAACATCGTTGAGTAATATAAGATTTATACATACATACATACGTGCATACATACATACATACATATAATTCCCGAAGGGGTATAGGCAGGGACCACGGATTATCACTTGCTACGATCCTGACATACCTCTTTCGCTTCCTTCAATTTCATAACATTCCTCATACACGCTCGCCGGTTTAGGGTGCCCTTGACGATTTCCCGATTTGATCAGAGAAAGTCTACCGAAGTCTGCTTCCAACTTCTTCTTCTGCTACACCTTTATACATTCTCTTTGTACAGACAATTAAAAATCCTCCTATTTTCTTTGGAATATTTACAGACAGTATTAATTATTAACCGTCTGCATATGATTCATTAACACGGTCCACCATAAGCAAACAAATTTACCCGTTTTAAACATGAATTTTACTTAATGTGTATACACTGTTTAATTTTATTATGTTTGGCGAACTTGATAAGAAACGTGTCGTCTGTTCACATAATTTATAAACAGTAGTTACCCATCTAGTTTTAATTAACGTGTAGCGCAGAATGTCAGTAAAATGATAATCAGACGTAAGGTAGAAGTACTAGCGCTCGACGCTGCACTAGTACTCGACATTTACACTTTATGTCAAAGTGATAAGGATTAAGTTCGAATACAGAAAAATCTTCGTTGTTCAAATTTAACCTAATTTCCATGAAATAAAGTGCCCATGTCGGTGACTAGTACAGCGTCGAGCACTAGTACTTCTACCTTATTCTGATTTTTATAACAGGTTATCTGGAAAGTGACGCTTTTGGTTGAAGGAGTCACTTTTGACGCTGAGAGATCAGATCCATAACTAATTCGGATCTAATTCATAACCTGTTATCAAAATCGGAATACAGCTGCGTGAATTTTAAATGAAAATCAACCGGATTCTCAAGCATTCGGCTTGTATACTTCTGTTGCACAAGAGTATTGTTTTTCAAATAATTTTAAAGGTATAATCTCAATGTTTTTATCGAGATCGTCTAGACCTAATTTAGTAGATACGAGTAGTAGGTGTATTTCGTTTCGAAAGCATATCAGAGCTATCTGATGAGATTTAATTCATTGTTTTTAAGTTAATAAAACTTTTAATTTATGCTAACAATGGCTCAACGCTCTCTGAAAATATATTTCGTAATGTTTGTTTGTTATTAAAATAACATAAATCCTCTCAACTTTGTCCCAAAAGCTCTGAACAATAATCCATCATTAATGAACTCATAGAACTCCCCGCGTAGCCAACATGCCAATCGTTAACGCTTTGTAGCGAACGAAACGAAACGACTGTCGCACTAACATGGTAGAGTGATAGGGAGAGATGATTACGCTACGCTACGGAACGTTAACGATTAACATGTTAGCTACGCAGGCTGGTTAGGCAAATAAAATATGAAATTAATTTAGCTTGTTTATAGGATTACAACTACTTACATTAGTAGAAGCTATTATGACGCCAATGATCCCAATTCTTCTTCCATTCTTTTCCACTATGATACTGGGCTGGTACAAACCCTGTATTGTAGGCTCATCGTCATCTATAATATTCGCGGTAACCATCGGTGCTTCCAAATGTTGCAAGTAGGGCACTACTCCTTCAATTCCATTGTCAAATTCATGGTTACCTAGTACCTAGAAATAATTAATAATTTTCAAGTTTGAAATAATTGGTTTGATCATTTGATTGATTAATATGGGCAGGGGGTTATGATAACTTGGATTACTTAAAAACAATACGATAATTGCACAACGATACTATTTGATAACGAAAATGAATGTGCGTGCAATAAGACCGAGTGATAATAAAAAAAAATTGAATGATTTTCTGTAGACTTATAAACATAAACAGAAAACTATCTACATAAACAGAAAATGCAGTTAATAACATAAATAAATAAATAAAGTTGTTGCTAATTCTTTTGAGATTCTTGAATTTCAAATGTTTTATTTTTTCAAACAGTTGTTTTTGTTTGAATGGTGTCGAAACAAGAAACTCTGCGAAAACGTGTTGTCCATTTAAAAATTCTAACTTAAACATGGGACAAAAGGGACATGGTGCGTCATTTTAGTACAGAAAATTTAACAGTTTCTACTATATATAGAATTCTTGCATCCTTGACTGTAAATCGCAAAAGTGGTAGTGGCTGGCCAGCGAAGATAAATAACCAAGGCAAGCCTGAATTGACTCCAAAGAACTTTTAATTATAGGAATCCATGAGCCAACGAGATACCGCCAAAATTTTACAAGTGTTGATCATTAAAAAAGATAGGTAGGTCTGGAATGCTGCTAGAAGGTAAGAATACACTGATCAGTAAAAATCGACCATTATGTCTCAGTGTCGCTAGATGACTCGAAATTACAAAGGGAAATCATTCAGTTTGGATGATGAAAGTTATTTACCTTTAAGCAAAACTGATATACCTGGAAATGGTTGATACACTAGCAATAATTCTACAATACCAGGCAATATCTAACACAAGTATTATGGACAAGTTTGAGCAGACATACATTACAATTCTTGGACTCCAATAATATACCATTTGTATGTAAGAAAGTCCGAAATTCCACAAAACTGATTGATAGTTTTTTTGACTGTTTGAGTAGTTGAGTGTATAAAATAATTGGAGAGCTGAAAATTGTGCCCAGCTAATAAAAATGACTGAGACTTATGCTCCGAAAATGGAATTATATCCAAACTACGTCAAAAAGCTGACCACGGGCGCTATTATAACACACATTAATGTTATTGTAAATAATTATCATTATAGCCTAATAATAACAAAGTATCGTGAAAAGTTATATGAGAATTTTGTCACAGCTCTGAAATAATTATCACCCGTTAATTACAGTTAAGGGGGCGAAACTGATCCTTTCGGGTATTCTCAGCTCCGTTCAGCTCAGCATTGCTCCGAGCAATTGTTAGGGTTGGCACAATTTGACGTCCTTATGCGTGCATAACTACAGATAAGATAATGACTTGAATTTTGTCAACCCTAAATGGCAGAAAGGGATAGTGTCATACACTAGAAAGGAACAGTATGATTCGTCCCTAAATCGCTGTCAAACTTCGGTTTTGTAGGTTTAGTAGTTAGGTATGTTTCTTTTCTGTACGGTAGTATATTATTCTGAGTTACTGTGTTATAAATGTTGCAAGAGATACTTACATGCGCGTCATGATGGAACATATTCATAAAATCTTGAGTTACATTCCATCTCAATATATTGTACCAAATAGTACCTTGAAAGCTGTCACCAGCGTTCAGGACCAAGGAATGAGGTTCCCTTTCCAAGCCATCGCGCACCGCCGTTGTGAGGCGGGCGAAACCTCCGATACATGGAGCTGCTTCGGGGTTACAGACAGTCCCCCACGGACTTGTTTCTAAAAATCTGGGTAAAATATCATTATTGAAATAAACATTGTTGAACTGATTTATCAAATATTATGTAAGTAATGCACTACGTACTGTTGTACTTGTAATGTCGAATTTTTCAGTAAATAATGCAGTAGGTACCGGAAGAAATAATGAATATTACTGGAATGGTAATATTGGTATTGTCTTTATCAAATTCAAAATTGCAAAGATGCAAAATTATGAATTTCATCATGGTTAAGTAGTATATTTATTATATTATTTGTTTAATTATATTATAAGCTACCTTTAATAAATAATATATATGCTAAGTAAATCATAAACTTTACAATATTAATGTATTGTGTTCACACCTGGTTGTTGTAAATTCGCACTTAAATACAGCTCCGTTAAGGTTCACTTTACTGTTACGAAGCACTGTTACTTTACTACTACATCACTGCCACCTTAGTTTTGGTAACTGACTTGACCATGGAAACGGACTCGATTATTTTAGGAAAACACACCGTTAGCTAGTTTGCATTTTAAAAAGCGAAATCTAGCGATCAATTCAGTAACTAATTTACAGTATGTACAATTTGGTACAATTATACGGCAATTTTAAATCTCAACAATTATTTATATTTTGGTGAAAAGGTTATTTCGCCAGTGTTTTTAATATAATTTTTCCTTTAATAATTTAATCAGGTCATTATATTACGACTCTTTGGCGTCATCACATTTTCAATACACTAAATATAGTCATTTCATTAAATGTATCGATGTCTATGTTCGGAAATAAGACTTTTTTATGAAATCACTTTTTTATGACTGTCTATGTCATTAAAAAACTCAACTACCGCCTTTTATTTCATTTCATTTCATTTCATTTCAATGAAAAAAAAACTAATTTCAGTGTATATTAAATTCAATATAGTTCGTGTCATCCACGATGACGCGCAGATTTGTCAAATCTAACCTTTAATAACATGACATTACGTGTCTAGACACGCGTTTTCGTGAATGACACGATTTATTGGTATGTGCTGCATGAGTTTACCGAATTTAATATTCAAACAAACTCACCTTGCATGGAAGTCATTGTAATGTAATATATTTAACTCATAAGTCCCCTGTCCACTAACCACTAACAAACACGCACTTAAAATTACTAAATACATTTTAAAAAATATACTATTCGATTTTAGGCAGGTACACGCATTGCAGCAAGCACGCGAGAGATATAAAGCTTAGAAAACAATGTATTACAATATTCTGATTAGATATTACAGTTAAGAGATAAATGTCATCGAGATAACACATTATAATAAAGAAGGTAGATAGATAACATATAATTTAAGTGCATACGTTCTAGTTAATCACGTGTGTTATTATTTATTGACAATATTTAATAGATTTTAATATAAAGCGTTTCACACACCTTCCTTATTTCAGTGACTGACGACAGGGACGTAGCTAATATAGCTATACGTTCAACACGGTAGAGATACCTGAGATAGCGGTATGGTTGACTGGTAGTTGGCACGGAACCAGTCAACCATACAGCTGGTCTGCGGTATGGTTGACTGGTAAAGAATGCCATTTGGCATTAAGTCCGCCATTTTGTGCCCAGCACACGCAAAACTCGCCCCGCGCCCCTTCCGACTTAAAATGGGTTTACCTATATCTGTAATAGCATTTGCAATCGATTCGAGTACAACAACACTAAAGCAATTGATTTGATATAACTATAGTAGATAAGGTTATCTTTTATCGATTAAGTGGATTTAATTGAACAATTCATTCGAATATAATGACGTACTTAAAAAAATATTTGAGTTGTAGGTATTTGGGTAAGTCGTCAATTTAATAATCGGCTACCCTATACTAAAAGCGAATTCTATTCAGCTATAAACAGAGTTCATTTTTAGTATAAGGTGTCAATAACTGGACACCCTTTAATAACTAGCCACCTTACGCTAAAATAAATTCTGTATAAATGTTTATAGGTTAATAGAATGCATTTTCAGTGTAAGGTGGCCAGTTATTAAACATTGGCCAATAATTGGCGATTTACCCAAATACCTAATACTCAAGTATGTTTTTAAGTACTTCATTAAATTCGAATAAATTGTTTAATTAAACCCACTTAGGCTCATTTACACCATTCCACTAATCCAGGGTTAACCGGTTAAACCTGGAGTTACCATGGTTACCAGTGCAATTTGACACTAGGTTAACATTTTAACCCCGTGTTAGCGGGTTGGTGCACCGTGCAAAAGGCGCTTAATCGATAAAACATATAAACATACTCGTACCTTATCTATATAATTGTATACATCGAATCAATTGCTTAGTTATTAAACCGTGGCCAATAATTGACAATGAACCTATTATATTGTGTCCCACTGCTGGGCAAAGGCCTCCCCTGTCTTCCGCCACGGCTTTGTGTATGCTCCCGTCAGTCGCCACAAAATGAGTCCAGATCGTCTTGCCCTATCGATTTTGGCTTGCCTCTGCCTCGGGTGATCTGTTGTGCTATTTTGGCCCATGTGTCCGGGTGCATCCTGCAGATATGTCCTGCCCAATCCCATTTGAGCTTGGCGGCCTTCATCTGCGATACCAGTTTTGGAGCGCAGATCTGTTCTTTATCCGATCGATTCCTCAAATATTTGCTTCTTAATTAGTTGGTACCAAGTATTAACCCTGTAGAAGGAACAAATACTCGGGTACAATATACTTTACTATACATTGTGCCAAAGTGATAGTTCAGTTAACAGTTGTTTTCAAACCAACGTAAAACCCCTTTGTCATTGCCGTTTGACATCCATTCGTTTTGTTTGAACCCGGGAAATGAATCGCAAGAATAAAGCGACCAGGGTCTTCTGTTTCAATAAGGTTAAATTGGATTGACATCGCACCCTTTATACGATTTTCAATCCAATTTAGCCTATCTTCGAATATAATACTTTAAATACGCTACAACTTAATATTTTGTCGGTACAATCTTAAGGTTAACCTGCCTCGACCTCCACGCTAAGCATATCTTTTTTATTTATGTATTAGGCGACGAAATACATAGTGACATAAATAAATACATATTTACTTACTTTAATATATGCCTATGAAGCCGATGGTCCCGGGTTCAAATCCTGGTAAGGGCATTTATTCGTGTGATGAGCATGGATATTTGTTCCTGAGTCATGGGTATTTTCTATGTATTTAAGTATTTATAAATATTTATATATTATATATATCGTTGTCTAAGTACCCTCAACACAAGCCTTATTGAGCTTACTGTGGGACTTAGTCAATTTGTGTAATAATGTCCTACAATATTTATTTATTTTCCAACTCAGAAACAACTATTCATGTTAATCACACAGATACGTATGTCTTGAAAACGTAATAAATAAATAAATACCTACATTTTTTTTTAAATACTTCGTCTGCGTCAAACAAGCATACGACCCGCCTAAGCGGTTACAGTAGCCTATGGACGCCTGCAACTCCAGAGGTGTTACATGCGCGTTGCCGACCCTAACACCTCGCACCCTCGTTGAGTTATGGCAACCTTACTCACCGGTACGAAACCCAAAACTATAAGTAGGGTCTATTGTTATTTGGCTGCGATTTTTTGTAAGGTGAAGGTACCTCCCCAGTTGTGCTCTGCTCTAGACCAGGAATTATATGATATTATGAGATACTTTCATACAAGTCGACCTAGCCCCACAAGTAAGCTCAATAAGGCTTGTGTTGTGGGTACTACACGATGATATATACTTAAAATACTTCGATACCTAAATACATAGAAAATATCCATAATTTAGGAACAAATATTTGTGATGCACACATGCATAAATGCCATTACCAGGATTTGAACCCGGGACCTCCTGCATGGCAGGCAGGGTCAATAGCGACTAAGCTAGGAGGCCGTTTACTAAATATATGTAATATGACAAATGATTATGAATGATTAATTATGTTTCTAATAAGCTTTATATTTACATGCCACTTCTGTTAATAGCCGTATTGTCTATGGCATGTAATGTCTATCACGCTTTTAATATTTTCTTCACACTTGCTCGAAAAAGATCTTATTTCATGCATGTATACTGAAGGACACATGTCTTTGTCTTGTTGTTATCATTGTTCTCGCGGAAGTTATGGATAATGGAAAAAAAAGCTTATAACTCCCTAGAGAGTTGTGTCACTAATTCATACGACAAAAGTAGCTATAAATGAGTTATACTCTTAAAACTCTGACGTTTATAATTGCCCTATCTTGTACCTGCGGGAGTTATGGATTGTGAAAAAAATCTATAACTCCCTAGGGAGTTGTAGCATTTAAAATATTTGTACAGATTTTCAATCGTGGTTGAATGCTGGATACCTCTGTGCCTTCGATGCCTAATCTGTCAAAGAATGACAATATGGAAGACAAATGACTGAAATGTCACTCTATTTAAGAATTATTTCGCTTAAAATTTAGTTTTTTCTTCGCAAGTGTGATTTAAAATAATGTATGTGCGGCTGTCATGCATCTTAAGCCCTCGTTTGCAAAATTTCACTTACCCCCCTCGTTGCACAATGTACTATTATTTTACACCTTCCCAATAAATTAATTTACACTACAGCAAGTAGGTATGTAATATATTTGACTTTATAATTTCTCGTTCAGCAAGTTGGTAATGTGATTGATTGAATTTGATTGCTAGGTTGCTTTGCCTAGTGTTGAATTACATTAGCATAAGCTTCGTATGAGCATTACAACGATTGATTCATTATTAGCGAAAAGCGACTACGGACTGAGTGCCCGTCTGGCGGGTTGCTGGCAGTGAATGCGTTAAACTCACGAATGTGGAAGCTGACTAAAGTCTAAATGATTTTAATAACACATTGTGGAGGCGATAGGTGATGAGCTAAGTTTGCAGGGATTGTGATAGCCCAGGCGGTGCAAGTGTTATTTTAAATGTCAAAGTTCTATGAGATTATGATGTTTATTTAACACTTGGACCGTCTGCGCGGTATCAAGGTCGCATTTTTATTACCTGTCATGTTATGCATCAGTTTCGCACTTGCATACTTGTTAGAACGTGATAGGCATGGTGACAAATGATAAAGAGACTATCTCAGCCCAACTGGGCTATATAAATCGCTACCAACTTAGCTTGTACTGACTCTATTTTTAAGTGAATACGGAAGTAAAATTTAATAAGTATCTATGAATCATGTTTTCAATATATTAAAGTATTTGTATAATATTATGATACCGTTGTCCCTAAAAGATCCCTATGGGTCGAAGTGTATCCGCAAGGGCCCCCGGAAATTAGAAGATAAGATGATACCGTTGTCTGAGTTCCTACAAAACACAAGCTATTGTGTAAGAATGTCCTACATTTTTACAAGCTTTTATTTAGTTTCACCTGTCCCGTTGTCTGTCTGTAATCAAATCTTGCAAGTTAAATTTGATCCACTTCCCGGTTTCCGATTCAGCTGAAAATTTGCATACATATGTAAGTCGGGTGACAATGCAATATTATGGTACCATCGAGCTGATCTGATGATGGAGACAAGAGGTGGACATAGGAACTCTGTGGTAAAACAACGCAACCTAATTGTGTTTGGGGTTTTTAGAATTGGCTCGATGAGTATTAGTTGCCCGTGGAAAGAAAAGTCAGCGATAAAAGCTTGTACCAAAAATTAAATTTTTGCTAAAAACTTATTTTCTAGAAAGTGTCTCTCTGCAGGGTAAAGTGTACCCTTACAAGCTTTTATTTAGTTTCACCTGTCCCGTTGTCTGTCTGTAATCAAATCTTGCAAGTTATATTTGATCCACTTCCCGGTTTCCGATTCAGCTGAAAATTTGCATACATATGTAAGTCGGGTGACAATGCAATATTATGGTACCATCGAGCTGATCTGATGATGGAGACAAGAGGTGGACATAGGAACTCTGTGGTAAAACAACGCAACCTAATTGTGTTTGGGGTTTTTAGAATTGGCTCGATGAGTATTAGTTGCCCGTGGAAAGAAAAGTCAGCGATAAAAGCTTGTACCAAAAATGAAACTTTAGCCAAAAACATATTTTCTAGAAAGTGTCCCTCTGCAGGGTAAAGTGTACCCCCAAACTTTCAACCTTTCACACGTTAGCACACCAGTATTCTCCAATCGTCCGCTCCCGGACACTCCTCAACATTTTATTATTTTTTGCACCTGACTGCGACTTGTGTGCTGACAAAAATCATAAGCTTTTTAAAGATTTTTTACGCTATTGTGAATCAGCTTTTTAATTATTGTCATATTTATCATATAATTTTATTACCTAGCTTATAGCTCTATTACTACTTAATTTTACAGCGCATTGGCGCCTCTTAGCTGTAATGCTGTAAAATTGTATTTCAATAAATAAATAAATAAATTATCCGTCCAGACGGACGTTCTTGTGGAGAGAATCTCCTCAGGACACAAATCACACAATCACGGTCTGATGTCCGGCAACGGAAACAGAGCACGGATGCTTCGTACAGATGCCTCGTGGTGGTTAGTTATATTTATTTTGGCGGCGGGAGAGTAGGGAAATTAAATGCATGTGCGTATATAACGGGTTAGCACTGATTGACTAGCACGTTATTGTTTTACGCATTAGCAAAGTAATATTTTTGTTTTAAGTAATAAGGATTTCAGCAGAGTAACGCCTGATTATATTTATTCTTTTCTCAGGCAAAAATTTACTCACATTTTCATCAATTTTACGAAGATATTACTTTCATTTTTTTCACCCATGCAAGGAATAGACAAATCACATTGCATGAATAAATAAAAAAACTACCACGTCCGACTTATTTTTTTTACTGAAGCAGTTGGACGTGTCATAGTGATGATCAATATTGTATAATATTTATAACGTGAAAATTGACTAGACAGTCAACTTATTTAATCTACCTAAATGTTACAGAATAATATGTACCTTATTTTCATAAAGTTCAGTCAAGGTATTAAATATCGATACGGACAAAGTGCCAAAAATATGTACACATTTTCATAATGGGCAATAAGGGCGAGTATACATATTTTTGGCACTTTGTCCGTATCGATATTTAATACCTTGATTGTACCTATATTTTAAATTATTCTTTCAAAACAACTCAACGTAACATCTTTTAAAAGGAGCCATAGTATTTCAAATCTAAATGGGACTTATTCGAACGGTCCGGGCCCGGGACGAGGCTTCCGACTCGTGATGTTCTCTATAGAAAAGTGTCGGACGCCCTGGCCCGGGCCCAGACCGTTGTAGCGTGAGTCATCCTTTATCGCGCTCAATTTTCATTCGGCGTCGTAAAAACTATAAAAGTAAACGAAGACAAACTGCATACATTACTCCCTGAATGGGTAAAAGCCTATTTTCCATTGTGTCACAGTGGGCTGTTACGGTACAAAAGCAAGACCGGAATCGTTGTTACTGGAAACGACTGAATAAAAAACACTTCCGAGTTTTAAAACGTCTGGTAACTGGGTGGTTCTTTTTACCCGTTTAAGAGACGAAAGAGTATTTTTTAGTGTGCCAAGGATTATTGTAACTTATAGACTTAAAAATTCTGTTCGAGTAGTTGTTTGTATTCGCAATTTATAGTACTAGTTTCATGGATTAATGACCGGTTACATCTTCGCTGGTTTTCGAGACCGCTACCTAATATCCCTGCGAAGGGTTAGATATGTGTGTTTCGCGATTTCGGGTTTGGTCCCATAATAAAATTTGTTCAGTATGACCTTTTTAGCATTAAAACATTTAAGCACGTTCGTACTAGGAAAATACTTTATTTTACCCCGATGAGAAGCATTCTAGAGTACTGCTCACAGATATGGTTACCCATCTACGAAGTCCATAAGTACCGTATAGAAAAAATACAAAGTCGCTTTTTGACTCACTTAGGGTGTTTATCACATAATGGACACAAACTACGGTCGTATCAACAGCGTCTTAATTTCTTTCATGTTTCAACGCCAAGTAATAGGAGAAAAATGCTTGATATTACGTTTTTTTACACATTGATAAACCATAAAGGAGTGGATTGCCCAGAACTGCTTGCTAAGGTTACCTTTGCCGTTCCTTCGAGATTGCCGCGCCCTGATGGTGTTTGCAAGATGTTCAAAGATAGGCTAAAAATTAGCAAGCGTAAAGGGACCCATTAATTACCAGTTCGCCGGATGATATTGGCATGTTAGATATTCGCGATTGTCAGCTTTTGCGAATAACTTGTCAATCGGCCGATATCATATGGCGAACTGGTAATCAGTGGGTCCTTTAAGCTTGCGTTTTTAATACCGTGAACCATCCCGCCAAGAGATAACAGGGGTAAAAATAGTAAGTCCGGAAGAAATTACTGAGAGGGGAAAGGTAGCCCATTTAATGGTTTGTTGATAAATTCACGAGCAAAGGGATATATAGAAAAATAGTCTTGTTGTTGCGTATAAATTTCATATTCTTATTTCCCGCATTCTTCAAGTTCCCTGTACATTCAAATAATGGGAAGTATCCGTACTTCCAGCGCAAATATTTTCCGCGGCCCGCGAATAATCCTACTCGGAGAAGTTGAGAGCCGTTCTTAAGATTCTTCAGCCGTGTTCACAGTCAATAGAGGTTCAACTTTTCCTGTTATCGGCTCCTTGCTCCCTCGCACTGTTAGTGGGAAACTTGGCATATTTACATTAGTTTACATTGTTCTTGTTTAAAATGAGTGGAGCAGAAATATATCAGAGGTAGGTCAATACTTTAAAGTTTTTTGAAAAATACTGTTGATTTCTTGTGGTTTACTTACTTTAGGTATTACAGTGACGCAACGACCCAAAGTGAGTCCTGGCCTCCGACACGGGATCACGTAATGCCTCTCTGTCTTGCGATATCTCTCATCAGTCGCCGTAGCCGAGGATGAGCAGGTCTGTAGCTACTTCGTTCCAGCAGTACCTGAGACGTCCGATCTGGTCAATCTTGTGGTTTAAACCTTGTGTATTAACCAATGTATTAACTATAACCTCTTGCATCGAATGATGGCTCCTATGACTGTTCGTTTTTATAGTAAGCGTCACTAGAACTATTTGTAGACATTTTTTAAAAGTTTAATAGATAAATTGTTTATTTCAGTCCATCCCAAAGTAGCATTTCAAGCTGTTTAAAAGCTGTATTTAAATGTATTTGTATACTATTAGCTGTACATTTAGGCTGTACAAAGATTGTATAAGCGCTTATACAACCCTTATAGGTTAAAAATGGGCCCTAAATTATAAGTACACAGCTTACCGTCTTTTAGAAGCTGTAGACTAGCTGTAGAAGCAAAAACACAAGCTGTATTAAAGCCGTATTTCGGTGTTAAAGGAAACCTTAACACTATAAGTAATGTCTTATAACTATGTTTAAGAATATGAGATTTAAATAAGTTTCTGAAAAAGAATTACAAGAGAATAAAAATCATTAGGAAACTAAAATGTTTTCTTGTTCACTGTAATAATATTATACGTGGATGGAAAAATTGGTAATTTGGTGTTTGTATTTAAGGTTAGAATAAAATGAAAAAATCAAAGGCTAAAGTCAATTTATTTTAGCTGGCGATCATCACACCGATTTAGATTTAGCTAACATTTGCAAGTATTTCTTTAATTATATTTTAAAACATGTTTTTTTATCATTGTATAAAAAATAGTTTCAAAACGATATTGACAGATATTTTTGTACATCAACAAGTGCCAATTGAAACTTAAATATAGCCTACACAGTATACAGCTTTAACGATAGAATTAGCTTGTAGTGTCACCCAACTCTTCAAGTTTTAAAACGGAGCTGACAGATACTTTTGTGCATGAACAAGTACCAAGAGACACAATACAGATTCTATATAGCTTAAACGATAGAATTAGCTTGTAGTATCACACAATACTTAAAGTGTTAAAATAGTGATTTTATATTCTGATAAAACACCCCATGCTTACGCAGATCTCTCTTTACTGATTTTATACAGCTTGAGCTGTGTAATTACTGTCAAATACAGCTTAAATCTTTTCGGGCACTCTTATACGTTCCTTAAATTACTCTCAAGTTCTAAATTGGCTGGGATATTGATGTTGCCGACTCTTATATGTTACTTGAATCCGATCCACATTTTTTTAGTTAATCAGTTTAACTTACATCCTAGGTTAGTACTTATATAAATCACTTATAACAATTAACTATTTACTACACTAATATTAATGCGTGCAGAAAGGAACATGGGACAAGATGGGTTATTTAGCCCTGCCTATCACAACCTCTACCCAGTATGTTGTGAGGCGGCAATCTGAACGTTCGGACAAAGTCCTCAGGAGGCTATTGCTACTTCTACGCACGCGCTTACATACATTACATTTACTTAATAAAAATAGGGTAAAAACATTAATATCATTTTTTTGTTAATTAAGCCCAACGAAAGGACATTTGAAGGAACTATCATTAATATGACAGAGAATGAAAATGTTTCATACTCGCGTCGAATGATAGTCCCCACCATCATTCGACGCGTGAGATACCTAATATGATTCTTTCTCCCTCCCGTGTCATAGTTCGTTTATGACGTCGATTGTCCGCTACTTCTAACTTGCAAACAAGTTTCTACTCGTAATAACACTCGCAATGTCTGGGCTGTCAAAATCGCTGCTAACTTATCTTGGTTTGACTCCATCAGAATGTTGATTATGATGGGGCCAATATACCTAAACAAATAAATTATCCGTTAGAGTTGAATAACGAAGGCAGATAACAACCTAATGAACGTATATTTGTATTTGTATTTGTATACATTGTAACTAAAATGGAAGATTGTTAACAGAAGCATTTTGGTGATAATAGAAAACAGAGTGTGCACTAAAAATATCCCGGCATAAATAAACATTAATAATGGTTTGAAAGGTGTGCACTTACTGCTCCGCTGCAATCTTTTACGAGAAGTTTCCGCAAAATGTGTTAAGGCTCTGGTGTTTACATTGTTTTCATTATTACCTTTTTATAAAATTGTTAGGTTGTCTATGTATTCTCTGGCTTGCCAGCTGTAGGCAGCAAATTTTAAAAATGTAGGTGCGCAGGATCGATACTCCTACCAAAGCTGGCCTGTCAAAGTTTAAATTAAATGTACTTACTACTGCTGTTGCGCAGCGACCCGAAGTGGATCTTGGTCTCCGACACCAAAGACCGCCATGCTTCTCTCTCCAAATCCGTTTCTGATGAAAAGGAAGTCTAAGTTTTGTGAAAGTTTAATTGTAATGACGTAAAATTGAATTAGGAAGATTATGATAATGCCTTTAATATGGTCAAATAAGATAAATATTAGAACTAGTCCTAAATTTATTTTTTATCAATCCAACTTCATCAAGCTCACCAACTCTACAAATATTGAATGATTTAGGGCAACTAAGTAAACAAATCTAAATGTAGAAATCTAATTTAGAAATCAAAAGTGGTCGCATTAAAATATCCTACTATTTCTAAGTAACTATTTGAAATATTAATTTACTTAGATAGATAGATAAATCATTTATTGGGCAGCTGCAAAAACACACAATATTAAGTTTAAAACATCATAAAGAACACAAATTATTACAGGAACAAAATAAAAATGGCACAAAAGAAAATTGAGACAACAAAATAGGAATAATTAATAAACAATAAAATAAAATAAAAGTACCTACCTACATACTGTGTGCGTTGCAGCAGGACAAAAGGGTCACAGCTCAGTGATACTCTTCACTCTTTCGAGGAAATAAAATGAGGGTATGTGTGTGTACTTTAACAGGAGCTGCCCTTAACTCAGCGGAAGCTCATTGAATTTCATTGTGATTTGTGGTCAATATCAGTAACCGACAGTAACTGCGCAACGTAGCGTCAGACATCCCGTAAACTGCTACAGAGTTGAGCAATCTAAGAGATTGCACTGTTCCTACTATGTAATGCTAAAATGAGAAAACTTTTATGAACAGCCGTATCCGATATGACGTAAGTAATTATTTCTTAAGAAAACTTAGCTCCTAACGAGAACTCAGTTGCGAAAAGTTGATTTCAATTAAAGGTAAGGTAAAAAATGGTTAAAAAGTTTCTTTCATCCTTCCAGTTGTGCCTTTCGTTTTATCTAGAGATTATTTTTAAGTTAACAGTCGGGCATACGATGTGGTTCATAGCACTTTTATTATTAAATCTATCACGTCGTCTGGATATCCATGTAGAAATTTCACTTGTGTTAAACACTAGAGATGCCCCGAATAGTAGTTTTGGCCGAATACCGTATATTCGGCAAAATGGCCAAATAGGCAAAATATTCGTTCGTATGTTCGTTCTATCAAACACAGCCCAACAGCAGTTTACTATTGTATTTTTCTACATAACTCTGTAGTGTAGGTACCTTTTCAATGAACATTTAAATCTCCGGGAATTTTCCCGTTCCGCCACAAAAGTTCCAAACGGAAAGAAAATCTTAACATTCACTGCCAGCAACTTGCTAGGCGGGTTCTCTATTCGACACATATACAGAGTGGAAAATACGTGTTATCGGTTACGCTTGTACCGAGTAGCTCGCGCAGGCAATGAATGCGTTAAAACTAATCGCGTACCTAGTAGAGCTTTGTTAGCTAGTGGCCTACATATTAGTCACAATAGCTACCTAGTCTTTACTAAATTACAATACGATTTGTTACCAATGAATCCACTTTTTATTATGCATTTATGCTGATTTAAACGAAATGTTTTATCGTGTCGATGGCATGGTGCGATATACTGTCGAACGCTTTTGTATAATCTACGAACGCTAAGTAGAGGGGGAGGTTATGTTCGTAGCATTTTTCGATAACTTGGTTTAACGTGTGCAGGTGGTCGGTGGTAGACAAGCCGGGGCGGAATCCCGCTTGTTCGGGTGGTTGGTGCAGATCCAGCTGGCCCGAAATGCGGCTTTCCATAATTTTTATAAATATTTTGTAAAGATGGGACACAAGGCTAATGGGGCGATAATTACCTATATCAGCCTTGTCGCCCTTCTTATGCAACAGGATTATGTTTGAGTGGCACATATTTTTTGGAAAAGATTGAGTTTCTATAATTTTGTTAAATAATTTACAAATGTGTGGAATTAATGATGGCTCCCCAACTCGCAATGTTTCAGTTGTGACGCCATCCTCACCCGCGCTTCTACTGTACTTCATCTTTTGAAGTGCCAGGTGCACATCATGCTCTGTAATTGGTGGGATGGTGCTGAAACTAACGTCTTCGATTGGTGGATCTTGAGTTCGGAGGGGATCAGAGTAAAGAGCCTTATAATATTCGGTAGCAATATTCAAAATTACATTCCTGTCTCCCTGCTTAGTTCCTCTGCTGTCTCTCAAGCTAGTTACCCAGCTTTGCCCCTGTGATGCACCTTTTTTTGCGGCCTTGAGCGATTTGTTTTTTGTTAGGGCTATTTCTACCAGTTTTGTATTATGGTGTCTGATATCTGCACGGATGCTACGTTTTACCATTTTATCTTTTGCTCTATATTCTGGACTATTCGTTTCGAAGTGTAAAGACTGTCTCTCATCTATAAGTTTGATTGTTTTTTCGGTTAGTTTTTTATGTTTGTTTTTGGTTGATTTTATTTTATTGCTGGCCTTTCTAATACTGTTAATTATATGGTTATACTGACTATCTACGTTATCTTCTTTCTGGTTTTCCAATACATCAAAATAGTTATTCAATTCTAAATTAAATTTTTGTTTGTGCACTATGAGTGTATCTTTGTCATGTCTCCTTATTTTAGTTTTTAAAATCAGTTGCTTGCGATAAATCGACTTGTTGAAAATTAATATGGCACGGAGTGGTCGATGATCGGAGCTAAATTTTATATTGTTTATTGTTTGGATGTTTTTGACAATTTGGTTATTGGATGCAATTACATAGTCTATTTCATTTCTAGTGCGGGAATTCGGCGATAACCAGGTCCACCTTCGGTGAAGTTTTTTGAAAAAATAACTATTGCTTTTCAAATGCAAAATTTAAACAACATCCTTAATATTTTGTACGGGAAATGCTATACCTTATACAATTGTATCTTTTTAATAATGTTCCAAACGACGAAATTCGTTTCCATGTATCTCGAGTGCAACAATATATTTTGGCTCCAGTTACACCTGTTTTCCTGTAATTAAATTAAATTAAACACCTCTTCCATTTATCTCTTGATTATCGAGTCTCAAAAACTCATTTCCACTCGAGTAAGTGTCAACAGTCCTCGCGTTTAACAAGATAAGAAACAAATTGTATCGGACTGAAACGAAACTGTAATACAATATGCTCGCAAACTCGAACAAAACTACTTCGAGAGAGTCGACTTGAAAGAAAGTCTTCAATTGACACAAAATAAAATTGTCTTCGTTTGAAACGAAATGGTCATAAAAAGGGAAGTCAAGTTGTAAGAGGTGTGTACTAGGTATCTGCTGAATTAGGTGTTAACATATAACTATACCTATAATTGGTTAGGGTAAGTAAAAGGAGTATGTATACATATAAAATATGTAGTTCCTTTTTATATATTGATAATCAACGTAGAGCCTACTACATGGTTCGATTCGAACTTTAATATACGTCTGAAATTTACTAAAGATACGATATTGATTGGATATGTCAGAGTCAAAAGTGTTTGAAGAAACGTCACTTTTGACATGACATATCTAATCCATATATATCGTATCTTTAGCAAATGTTTGACGTATTTCAAGATAAGTACGTCGAATCGGGCCGATAGTCATTTTACAGTCCGCTCAAGCTAAATTATCAAGTGTAGTGTATTGGACTTTCATGCCCCTGCCGAGACGAGCAAAGCGAATTACAAACTATCTTTACCTACCTTTTCTCGAAGCGATTCGTCGTTTTTTGAACCCTCATATACATATTGAGTGTAGGTACAAAGGCGAATCCAAGAAAATACCGTTGTGTTTACGGGCATAAATATGTAGACAAATATTACAAACTTTTGTCAGTAGGATGTTAACGAAATGTACTTTCTAAGATGAATATCTAATCAAATAGCTGCTTACTATTAATTTCTAGCAACTTTCATCGAATAAACTTTGATTGATTTCAGACTTTTATTTATATCAGTGCCAAGATGATACCACAAATTATTCACCCAATTGCTCAAAAGTTGCAGTTATATTACAAGTTTGAAATTGCATAGATACATCTTTTTTATATTGAATTTAATGTTTCTTCCGAATAAGCTCGTGCTGCCATACCACCTGCATAATTCATGCCGCGACAATACCGTGTTAAATAATTCACGCGGCTTGACCGCTTCCGATCTACTATTCAGCCCTAACAGCTTTCAAATTGTTTTGGTTCGTTATATTTGATTGCATTTGAATATATTATGAAAGAAAACAATAGAACGCTCGCAAATAAAATAGGTTGTCATGTATTGGCGTCAAACTAAGCCAGGAGTGCAAGCCAAAAATACATTTGGAAATTTTTGGCTGCTAAATTGGGATTTAGCACATTACATTCAAGATTTACCATTATTATACATTTTATTTAACTGAGACATTGAAAAACAAATAAATATAAATATTGTATCAAAACTTATAAACTAAGCTCAACAATAATAATTGGAATTAATAATTATTAGAAGAAAACCCTAGACCTAAAGTAAAATAAAAACTCACCCCTCGGCAAGGTGCCGCAGATTATTTTAAATATTATTGTGTGACTCTGTTACCTATCACTTTTAACATAATTATACCTTTAATTACCGGTCTAGTCTAGTGACCCTGCCTATGAAGCCGATGGTCCTAGGTTCGAATCCCGGTAAGGGCTTTTATTTGTGTGATGACCATAAATATTTGTTCCTGAGTCATGGATGTTTTCTATGTATTTAAGTATTGATATATTATTATATATATATAGTTGTCTGAGTAACTTACAACACATACCATCTTAGCTTACTGTGGGACTTAGTCAAGTGTAAGAATGTCCCTATAATATTTATACCTATATATCTATAAAGTAAAAATATTCCTTCCCTTCTAACCTTATTTACATAAAATTTTCGCAATAACTATTTCAAGTTGAACTTCTTAAATTCGATTAGTGTATTCCCACATTTCAAGCGAATAATGCGAACAGATGTTGAAATTTTATTTGAAGTCGTAGCCAGAATTTCGATTTTAACAACATTAAATTGGCGATGCGTGGCTTTTCTATATTACGCAATGTTCGAAGTATTTTTTTGTAAATAACTTACATTGTTATTAGGTATAAAGTACCTTTAAAGTACAATTATTTGTGGGTTTATGTTGGTCTGAATTTATGCTATGCTTATTTTACAGTATGATGTACCGCTCGAAGCTATTGCCTTTATTTTATTGATAGTTGGGGAAAAAAAACCTATGTTAGGTATTTAAAATAAGGGTATGCGCCAGGCCACATGTCCAAGTGTCCACGACACGACGTCGCAAACCCCACGTCGCTGCGCGGCGCGTCGTGGATATACGAGTCTATATTCTCTATCTCTACATGTATGTTTATATTTAAGGTATTGATGTAGTAGTTATGATTATATTTATATAATATATTGTTGATTTTTATAACAATTATATTATTTTTTTGTAAATTAATTGATATACAAAACTAATTATGGATTTTACCTTATCTTCTATCTAAATATTGGTTACTTATATGACGTGATATTTTTCTTAAAAGCTCTTCAAAACATGATAGATACATTTAAATATACTCATAAAATTTGTTTACTTGTTGCCACTTAAATTCAACGTCTCAGAAAAAAAATCTTTTAAAATCTTCATTGATTGTGACACAGCGCGGCACCAAAAACGGTGCGACTGTTTCGTAAAATCTCCACGACGCGGAGCCCGACTCCGTGAATTTCTGCAGCGACGACGTGCCGCAGTGTGGACCCTATTTTCTGATAAAACCATGGGCTACGCAATGTAAATGCATTAATCTACAATCAGGATGTCCAACATAAAGAGTTTGTGCATAAAATCAAACTTCTATTAAGGAATGTTTACGCGATGCTGCGCTGAGCGTCAAAGGTGTCATTACAAAATCAAATACAGTTGGGTAGGGCATGTTGTCCGAGAATATTGTATGTGAATTAAAATGTGAACGAAAAAGCGCGTGTCATCCGTGTGTTCGATGAGTGGTCGACATTTGGAAGATTGCTGGTCACTTGGATAAGATTAGCACGGTACAGGGACAAATAGCATATTTTAATATGTGGCAGAGGCCTATGCTGATAGTGATTTAATTTAAATTTTATTCCCCGGTTTTCGGTCCCCGGCGTGGTAAATATGTTTTTCAGCATAATCCTAAGAGTCTATAAGTCTATACCCATTTTCCCGCAAAACTGTAAAAACATAACAACCAATAAAAACGTCTTCCATATCTTTACGTTCGTTGTAAACCGGACTCGTAAATACTGCAGTGAAAATAAAAACCGATTGCTCTCGGTGTGAAACTGCCTATTCTATGGAGGTTGCTGAATTAAATAATGTTGTAAGCGCTATTCTCTGTACAAATCTAGCGCTAGTAGAGAACAACTCATCAAAAGAATCTGACACAGTTTGATTATAATAATGTTGAGGGTTTCGCAAAAGTATCTGCCATAATCTTGTTTTACATAATGTATCCCTTTTTGTAAACCTATGAAAGAATGGTAGATAGGTAGATATTTTTGAAGTGTAATAAATCTCATCCACTGCTATTGGTACTCAGCTTCGTATTTTTGATACTTAATCTTGTATAGTAAAAAGTCATGCACCTTTTTCTTTTTCAGAATAGATAATTCTGATACCATTATTTTAGCTAAGAAAAGCCTAAGAGGTCTTTCCCACTGACGTCCAATTTTATGCGGGTACTTACGGTTTTCTGCAGGATCCCGTTTAAGTAGTATACGTGATAATATACCTCAGTAACGTTCACACGAGCATTCTGTTTACAGAAAACCGTACCTGCAAAAAACTGGGCGTCAGTTGGGAAAGAGCACTAAGGAATTAATGTCATAAAATTAGTGATAGTACTGTTTATTTTTTGTGTCTATACTCAGACTCTTAGAATAATGATCACTGTGTACAAAATCTAGATACAAATACCGTAATGATAATGATTCAAGAAAATACAGTTAGGTACCTAAGCACATAGAGGCGATCTATGTCTATGTATATTATGTACTAGATTGTTAACCAAGGGATGAAAGGTACTTATCTCTGTCGAGGTAGTAGCTCGAACGCAGTGAGAGCGCCAATAGTCCGAGATTGAAATGGTGCCTTTCACCCGAGTTAAACTCTCCACTTTTCATTTCGAATACGAGGAAAGTAAAATACATGTGTATTAAGAAAAACATGAGTATGTATAAACTTTTATAGTATTCCTTGACTTACTTGTACTTTCAATTAACCAGGTATCGTGATTTATGGAATATCAAAATGAAAATTTTACTACAAATTTATTTTACATCAAATTTTAATTGCTTATCGTATTATAAAAGATAAAAAATACGGAGAGAGTAAAATGCTCTAGTGCACAAACGTATCATTTTCTGCACACTTTTTAAAACAACAACGTGGGTCGTTGTCGTTTCAGAGCATGAGTAATGAAAAAATATACAAAGCCAAATTGCATTACGACCTTTCATCCTTCGCGCCTCAATGTGAGGTTTAAATCTCTAAATGGGTCGTAAAGTTGCCATTTGAAATTATAGGCTCGTACGGAGCAATAAAAGTATTCAATGGGTCCTACAACAAATGCAGCTATTACCAGTAAACGATGGCAATAGTCTGCAATAGTAAATTGTGATAAAGACAAGTTTAAGACGAAAGTGGAGGACCAGCGTGTATTCATTCGCCTTTTCATACAAACGTAGTCCTCATTTTCCTCTCTGGATATTAACATAATTGAATATATTTTGACACAATTTGTTGTATATCAACTACAGCTATGCCCTTACGTTTGATTTTTTCAGAAGCATTTAAAATTTGGTATGAAAACTGTTTTCCGGTCTTAATTTTTACAATCTATCTCCAAAGTGGCCCTGACGTGGAAGATGCCCGGAAAACGGAAACATGGTCGCCCTAAATTTACTTGGCGCCGTTCCGTGGAGCAAGAGTTGGATGTATTGGGGATGGGGTGGGAGGAGGTTATGGCAAAAGATCGAGACAACGCAAGAAAGATGACAATAGGAATACCCAATTAATATAGTGCCACATGGCAGTATCTCCGCCCAAGTTCGAACAAAAAACTGTGAGATACTGCAGTATCTATCTATATTAACACGCACCCCTTCGAGCTACTTTTTTGACCACCGTAACTTGTTTCAGTATAGCTTTAATTTTACTGATCTGGCAAAAAACTGATTTAAACATTCACGATTGTTAGGTACGCATTATTATTTACAAAAATACAACTTATTCGAAACGTCGGAGATAATCTTAAAACTTAACTATACGCGATTAAGTCCAGTTTTCCTAAATATCAAATCTGGAGTGTACCTAACCTTTTGCTTCACACCCGAAGTGCTGAACCTGGCATCGTTGAAGACCGGATTCATTAAGCCACACGCCTGAGACAGTCCTTGGCGTAAATCCGATTATGTTCACGTTTGCTAGGGGGTTAACGTGTCGATGGCACAGATAACGTACCATATCAGATACAACACTAAAATATACCTTTCCGAATCTAGGACTTGCCGGCCGTGCTCAAAACGTAGCAAAGATTAATATTAATTTTATATTTCTTTTTATTGGTGTATCTGCTGATGCCAATGCCAATCAGGGTAATGTGTTTATCAGTCTATGTATGTATGTAAGTTTTTTCCTGGCGTTCCACTCTAGAGACCTAACGGCCGATTTTGATGATTCTTACGGCAAACAATTTGTCTTAATTGTCCAAGTGTCAGTAAAGACATGAAAGTAAGAAATAAAGAATATGGCGATATTGGCAACAATAAGATGCCATTTGGTGAAAAAGAAAAGATGAACATACACTACGTCGAGTGTGGTAGGTTTTCAAGCGTCGATTGAGAAACTTTTTGCTGGAGAATCCATTATATTCAATTAGTGAATTTTTTGACATAACTGTATAATTTATTTTCGCATATTTGACATTGTTTTTGATTCTTGATTCTATTTAATAGGGTTCCGTAGCCAAATGGCAAAAAACGGAACCCTTATAGATTCGTCATGTCCGTCTGTCTGTCCGATTCTGTCACAGCCACTTTTTTCCGAAACTATAAGAGCTGTACTGTTCAAACTTAGTAAGTGGATGTATTCTATGAACCGCATTAAGATTTTCACACAAAAATAGAAAAAAAACAATAAATTTTGGGGGTTCCCCATACTTAGAACTGAAACTCAAAAAATCTTTTTTCATCAAACCCATACGTGTGGGGTATCTATGGATAGGTCTTCAAAAATGATATTGAGGTTTCTAATATCATTTTTTTCTAAAATGAATAGTTTGCGCGAGAGACACTTCCAAAGTGGTAAAATGTGTCCCCCCCCCCCCCGTAACTTCTAAAATAACAGAATGAAAAATCTAAAAAAAATATATGATATACATTGCCATATAAACTTCCACCGAAAATTGGTTTGAACGAGATCTAGTGAGTAGTTTTTTTTTAATACGTCATGAAATTAAAAAAAAATATTTTTTTCATCATACCCATACATGTGGGGTATCTATGGATAGGTCTTCAAAAATGATATTAAGGTTTCTAATATCATTTTTTTCTAAACTGAATAGTTTGCGCGAGAGAACCTTCCAAAGTGAAAAAAAGTGTGTCCCCCCCCCTGTAACTTCTAAAATAACAGAATGAAAAATAAAAAAAAAAATATATGATATACATTACGATGCAAACTTCTAACGAAAATTGGTTTGAACGAGATCTAGTGAGTAGTTTTTTTTAATACGTCATAAAATTAAAAAAAAAAATTTTTTCGTCAAACCCATACGTGTGGGGTATCTATGGATAGGTCTTCAAAAATGATATTTAGGTTCCTAATATAATTTTTTTCTAAAGTGAATAGTTTGCGCGAGAGACACTACCAAAGTGGTAAAATGTGTGTCCAAAGTGGTAAAATGTTGAACGAGATCTAGTAGTTTAAGTAGTTTTTTTTTAATACGTTATAAAGGAACCCTTCATGAGCGAGTCCGACTCGCACTTGGCCGCTTTTTATTTATTTGTTAATGAAATACTCAATTAAGCTAAGGAAAACAAATTATCACCAAAATCATGTTGGTATGTTATTAATTTAATAGCACTCTGCAAAAACTAGTTTAGACTGGAAAGACTCAGTTAAAACTAAGTAAATTTCACCAAAACACTTATTAAAAACTAGTTTTGACTGATAGATTCCAGTTAAACCCTAAGAAATCTAGTTTTATTAATGAAAACACGTTATCACTGAACAGATTGGAAAACTCGTTTTCATAGTAGGTAACCTAAAATATATTTGTCAGATTTTTAGTCTTTTTTTTTTCACTGCAAATTGTGCAGAGTAGAATTGTATGTATTTATTTACTTGTTTATGTATATTTGTGTTAGATTTTAGTTAGTTGGTAACGATTTTATATTTTGATAATTAAGTAATTTACATTGTATACAATCTTAAATAAGACGCATAACAACTTATAAGCGAGAAACGCCCCTTCTAATGAACATTAAAAAGTATTTATCCTAAAAAGAAGATAAGCCTCACACGAAGCTTAATGTGTTCATTGTACCCAAGAAACTGGTCAGCCGGGACTGAAGCATTAAATTGCAAAAGGGTCGGCCTCTAGTTATTGTGGTGCAAATCACCTGCGGACGGGAATCGCGTTACGCATCCCGTGTTAGAATATAGTTTGCTAGGTTCTCTTGCTGAATTGGAATGATATTGTTATCTTTGTTCAAAATTATAGTCGATCAATGAACCTATTGTAAGGGTTAAATATATAAAATAGCTAATAATAAAAAGCATAGGTCTTTTCCTGCAACCAAGTAATTTTCGCAGAAATTGGCTTCAAAATAAAAAAAAAGTTTTGGCTTTATAGGTATTAACATTTTTAAAGACATATATTCTGTAAAATGTAATGTGACATAATTTGCGACCGCGGCCGGCAAAACGTCTCACTTTGTTGCTTGCCATAAGGACTCCTTGTCAGGCTATTTGTATAAAGATACAAGCAAATCTCGACCTTATGGCAAGCAACACTTACTGAACTGTCCCGATTGCCGGTGAGTAAAGTTTCCAGAGCTCAACAAGGGTGCGAAGTGTTAGGGTCGACAACGCGCATGTAACAAATCTGGAGTTGCAGGCGTCCATAGCCTATGAAGAGTTCATACCATCAGGCGACCCGTATGCTTGTTTGCCACCGACGCATTGTAACAAGATCGGCTACGTCACCCACTTGCGAGCACACCAGAGACAGCAACGGAATTGATAGTAGTCGCCATGGCCGAATCGGCCGTGGAGTTATAGATCGTGTCATTCACGAAGACGCGTCCCTTGACTCGTACTGTCATTTTATTAAAGGTTAAATTTGACAAATCTGCACGTCATCGTGGATGACACGATCTATATTATTATACATAAAAGATTTGCAGTAAATTGAAATTTGAGCATTTCTCTCTAGGGTAGTTACTGTATGCCCCAATGCAATCTCCGTACTTCTAGTCCCCGTCAGCTGAGAGGCGAGCGTCCCTCAACCTGATTTATGATCTTGGGCGGGCCTCATTCCCCTGACCTTTATTTACGCGAGGTTTTTGCTCCCCAACGAGCCGTCAAATTTGAGTGAATATTTCAGTAGGTGATCCTTCTGAGGCGTCTAAGTTTCATTTAGATGTTTTGAAACCTGCTATATATGTATATAAAATTGATGTAATAAACTCTGTAGATCCATATATATCTGTACATACATACATATAATATGTATGTATGTGGAAAAAAGTTAAAGGCTGCAACAAGGCTGCCAACTTCTATTTGTCAATTCTAAAGTAAGGTGAATGATACTTTTAATTATTTAATTATGCGTTGCGTAAGTTTACATTTTCTTGTAATAAAATGAATAATACAATGGCATGATTATGTATCAAGTAAAAAAATCAGTATGCATCAATTACCCTTTCACGCCCGGTAAACAATACATTGTAAAAAGTCTCATCAACCTCATTAATTATTTGGATTTATGTCCCATTTCTCATAGGTGACTCAAGCCTGCTTGAACCTGCCCTGATTACGTGTATACTTTTTAATTCCATACAGTACTCCTCAGTATACAGCGTGGGAAAAAAAAAGAGTTTGGTTCCCCTTTCAAAGTTAAAGCTTATACCATAGTAGGTATATCGTATGTATTTTTTCTGTTCTTTATTATCATGAAAAGCAGGCACTTGGTAGGTTTTTATGAGATATAATATATACATAGTCTACTGTAAGTTACAACACTTTACCATTAGTCTACTCGGCAAGATCAAAACGGTGAAAAATAGATATCCTACTCCTAAGTGTGTTACCTTATTAGATTTGGAATGACGTATGGAAAAATATATTCGAAGCGTTTATGAGCACACAAAAAAAATCAGAAGTTATAGACAAACGAACGCGGAAAATAGAAGATAGCCACTTTTTCGCGAATATCTCAAAAAATATTGTTATTTAAGAAGTTTGAATCAAAAAATATTTAAGAAAAGGAGATTTTCATTCAAAAAGTCAGTACTTGCAGAACTATGTCTTATACTTTTTATTCAACGCTAAATATTTCCCTCCGTGCCTCATTTTCAGGATACGCGTGTGGCGAGAATAAACGAGTACATGACATTAAATATTATTTCATAAGGTTATAATATACATTTCAAATGAAAAAGTATATATGATTTATCTTAAACATATACAAGAGTAGGGATTTAAATATATATACATTTATCTCAAAGTTCTTTTTTAACAAGTTAGGTAATTGTTAACTAATAAAAATTTCTTGAACTTCCTTCTTTATTGTACACAAAAAAAAAACTATAATTATCGGACAGTTTTTTCGCCCCGTGGAGTCTTCCTCATATACATACTAAATAAGATCACGTTATAAAGGTTCTGAAAAAATTAAATCTCTGTTTATAATATTGCTTTATATTTTACAATCTTGCCTTGATTTTTAGTTTTTTGTTAATTTTCACTATTATTCTAAAGCGTAATTTAAGCAAATTATTTACATTATAAAAAAATATGACGTGACCTGGTTAAATATGTATATTAAAAGGGATTCACGAGGCTAAATATTTTTACGCCCATTATTTAACCCTTTTTTAAATTAACAATAACGACGAAAGTTCGAGAAAAAATTATGAATTAATAATCGCATAACTCGTTGAATAAGTTACTTTATGATAAAATTCTAATAGTAATACATTCTCGCACATGTTTAAAATATACCATATTTTTTCATATTTTTAAATGATTGTTATATACCTTAAAAATAATAATTAATGTTACGTATACTCGCTTCTTCTCGCCGCGCGCTTATCGTAAATGAAGCGCGGAGGGCTGTGCTCAGAGTTGAATAAAAAGTATTGATAATGGAGATATAAGTAGTTTTGAAAGTAAAAACTTTTTACTGGAAATTACCTCTTCTTTAATAATATTTTATTTCGATTTCTTAAATAATAATACTTTTTAAGATATTGGCGAAAAAGTGAATATCTTCTTTTTTTCGCGTTTTATCGTCTATAACTTCAGATTTTTTTTGTGTGCTAATAAACGCTTAGAATACATTTTTTCATATATAATTCCGAATCTAATGAGGTATCACACATATTTTTAAGAGTAGTATCTCTATTTTTCACCGTTTTTAACTTATCGAGTAGACTACATTACCCAAGACACTTCATGGAAAATGATTAAAGAATAAAATTATATTCCTCGTTTTATCAAAACTGTATAATGATAAAACTGATTTTAACCTTTTCACCGTTATAAATGTAACAATATAAAAACAATTTTATTTTAATTTATTTATAAGTTGTATATGTTATATATTATATGGATTCCTTATTTTCCGAGATAAATGAGTTTTATTTTAATGTAAGTATTTATGTTATATTACACAACACGAAATAGTAAACTTTATCAGAATGTATTAAGGTTAATTTCATCGTAGTTAGTTATGGCGGACTATAGCGGTCAAAAAGTTAACGGTTAAGTAACAACTAACAAACAACAGCAGTTCTTTTTAAGTCATTTTTAGTACAATGTTGTATGGTTTACGTAATTTTTCTTTGTACAATCATAACTTTTAACTTACTTACAAGACAATAAATATCTAAGGAGCTCAAACTAAGTTCGAGTTGATTTCCAAGGGAGTTCAGTACTTTGGCCACCCTCGGTCTTCGGTCTTTATTTTGAAGTTACGTAGGTATGTTAAATTTGAGCTCAATTGGAAACTGGAAAATGGGTCAAATTAAATTGATATGATTAGATTTTTATTACAAAAGCATAGAGGTTATTTTCATCTGAATGTAACAGATGAAATTAATAAAAAACATGTTTAAAAAACGTTAATACTGACTGGAATCCTCCTATTTTATGTAGGTAGGTTATGATTTCAGCTGTGAATGGGTAAAATTGTTCTACTCCTGATTTTAACTTAACGGGTTCGTGAAACTTTGGTATTGTTAGATTAACGGGTAGTCGAAACTAAATGCTAAGAAGCAGATAAAATGTGAAAAATAAAATATTTTGTAACAAATGTACTTCCGTAAATCACGCTGGTTAAAACGTAACAAAATTATAAATGGGCATACCTAGTGCGTCTTTTTTAACATTTAAGATCTTTATTTACATAATAGATATATACAGAGGTATTACTATAACTAGCTTAAATATAAAATAGGCCCTTGAGGTATTGTACCCAGGATGTTGGCGGCATTGTCGACGTGTGTCATGTGTCGACGACGTCGTGCGTGGAAACCGCCAGCTCTTCGGTCATCACCATCAGTTACGTCAACCAGACGCTTCGCGATTTCTGCATAAAGCTTGTGCGCGCTGGGATCCCATTACCACTAGATTTTCAACGCCAAATAGTACAAAAGGTGCTCTCTACCAACGCTCTTATATTTATTACGTTTCAAAATTTCGGCGCTTTTATTTTAAAAATGTATGATTGTAATTTTAGCTCAGTCACGGCGTAATCACACCAATTTAGTCAGCCTGTATAACTTTATATGCATTTAAAAGCAATATAAATGAAAAATGTGTATTCATTCCGATCGCGGACTGCATTTATTGAAGTACGATATTTTTCACCTCACTGATTTTTGTGCAGCCCTATAGTCGGCGGTTGCTATTTATTTTTTACATACTAAAATAATAAAATTCTTCAAAGTAATACCTGTCTAAATTAGTCATAATATAAAACAGTAATCAAACATTTTATTCTTATATTATTGACTGTGTGATCTAATTTAAGCAATGGCTCCGATACCACAAGAAGTCCCGAGCGATCTCGGCGAGGTACCGAGCGAGCGCAGCGAGGGCCTAGACGGCAACCGAGTAGTGATCTCCGGCGTGTCGGGTACCTACCCGCAATCACATCACATCATGGAGCTCTCCGACATTCTCTACAACAAGGTAAGTCGACTCTTTATCATGAATACAGTAAATCACCAAATAATAATACCATTTGAAGGGGCTCCCCGCGGTTTTCATCGATTTTTGTTTAGTTTTGAGTCGTTACTCCTACATTTGCACTATAGATAGAATTATAAGACAAACGGCTATCGGTTTTTCAATATTTTATCTCTATTCTGGTCTCCCGGATTTTGAAAGAAATGAACACTTTCTAAATATATATATTTATAAATAAATAAAGGATTTTTAATATTCATCTAAATTGTATTTTTTTCTTATTTCATGCATGTTAATTATAAGATGTAATGTTTAGAAAAGATGTGTCCCGCCGAGTTTCTTGCCGGTCCATATTGGGATACCCTCCTCCAATTGAGAGGGGATTTAAATCTTCTCGGGTCAGAGGTGTAGGGTTAGAGCCGTTGTCGCTTTATTTGACGTTCATAAGCGCATTTTAATATGCCTACTTGAATAATAAACTATCTTTATCATTGAATCGTGTTATTTACATATCACTCGCGGCAATACATAATACCTACAATACTTAATGTAATACCTACATTTAGGGCTACTATTACTACTATTAACCAGGATATTTGTAGTTGACCAAGGCATGCTTCAGTACAATATTTACTGTCCATCTTGTAGACTTTACTTGGGTAATTTTATGGTAGTTACAATTATAATTATCATTTATAAGCACCTGCATTTCAACTTAACTGGTCAGGCCAATGCACCTACGGAGGGCGCCGTGATGGAATGTCCAATTCCAATTCCAGCGCGCCCTCGCGTTAACCGCCGCCTCGACTCAGTTGCCGTTAGGCAAAGAGGTTGAAACACCGGAGTGGGTTTAGTGGATAGGGTCAAACTCTCCCTTCTAAGGAAAGGAGCGGCAAGTCCCACACACCCCCCAAGCGGTGGGTAAGTGCATTCCCACTCCGTCAAAAAAAACCATGCACCTATTTCGCATGCTACAGAGCTTTAATTGTGATAGAATTTTTGTGGCAGTCCTTCTGAAAATTTTGATAGCCCAGACGGTGCACGGGTTATTATTTCAAACGTCAATGAAATTATGACGTTTACTTGACACTGGCACTGTCAAGGCTATCAAAATCGCTGCCAACTTATCTTGGTCTGACTCTGCCACTTTCGTTAAATTTGAAAATAAACTATATTACTAAAAATAAAATTACATACCATGGTCCGAAAAAAGCACTGGTCGCGGGTTCAAACCCCGGCTCGTACCTATGAGTTTTTCAGAACTTATGTATGAAATATCATTTGATATTTACCAGTCGCTTTTCGGCGAGGAAAAACATCGTGAGGAAACCGGACTAATCCCAATAAGGCCTAGTTTACCCTCTGGGTTGGAAGGTCAATGGCAGTCGCTTTCGTTAAACCTAGTGCCTACGCCGATTCTCGGGATTAGTTGCCAAGCGGACCCCAGGCTCCCATGAGCCGCGGCAAAATGCCGAGGCAACGCGAGGAAGAAGACCATAGTCTGTAGCAGTCTGAAAAATGGTATTATAGACATCTGATTGTTAATTCTGATTTAGGTGAACCCAGCCGAAGAAAAGCAATCTCGTTGGAACTACAACCACCCAGAGGTTCCACAGCACGTGGGCTTGATCCCCGATCTGGACACGTTCGACGCTCAGTTTTTCAGAGTACATTATCACCTTGGGGTAAACTTAGATCCGATGTCCCGGAAAATTCTTGAACATGCTTACCAAGCTATTTATGATGCAGGTAGATTATGAAACTAAAGCCGGAATTACCTTACAAAATAAAATTAGGGTGTGAAATTCAGTTTACTAAAAAATCGCGCCCGAATATTAAATTACACTTGAAACTACATGGTAAAACTAATGTCATGAAATGAATTTCATGGCACTAATTTTGTAATATAATTCCGGCTTAAGGGAGAGGTGAATGAAATGTATAATGGATAAACAATATCATACACACAGTAGGTATGTAGATAAAAAACAAAACGGATTGGCCTGGCTGTCAGTTTTAAGTCCACACATGACTGCTGTTGTGTATAAACACAAACCACAACTGAATACCTAAACAGAGTAGGTGGCTAGTCAATTACATAAATTGAAGAACAGGCATAAAGTTGATCAGTAGTGGGTACTTTACTGAAACCTAAGAGTATATATATAGTTCTGAAATCGATACAATTGAGAAGTGTATTTTCATAATGACTCATTTTTGTATGGTTTTCATAGAGAGATAAGCCCTTTTAATAATACACTCCTCAATTATTGCTGATACTGGCAAATTTGTTGACGTCCAATGTAAATCAGTTTTAAACAATTTTCCTTGGATTATATTTGTCATTGTGTCTGGATACTGTTGACGACAATTAAGTTCAAATTTCCGAGTATTTGTAATTAATATTCAGTATTATTTTAACAGGAATCAACCCCAACCAATTGTCTGGGAAGAAAGTTGGTGTTTATATCGGGAGTTGCTTATCTGAAACTGAAAAAGCTTTGTTTTATGCAGCTTATGCAGGCAAGACTGGTTTTAGTATAGCAGGGTAAGTTAGGTACAATTTTTTGTACTACTAAAATAATAAAATGACAAGACACGTGCCATATCATCCCTAGTGTTCATCTAGTGGATAAAGTTTCAAAAAACGAAAAGAACATTTAAATCCGTAGGTCTCATAAAAGCATGTTTAAACACTTGCAAAAAGCCACCAGTGGTCGTCGCACAAGCCCGACCGTTTCGAAGTGTTAACATGTTAGCCGTGGAGTAAAAACTGTGTAAAAAGAAATTGTAAGTGTGTGTTGTGTATTTAATACCTGTTTACGATCTTCATAAATTGTAATTCAGATGCAGCAAGACAATGTTCGCCAATCGGGTATCGTACTGGCTGAATGCAAAGGGACCCTCGCTGGCTATTGACGGCGGGTGCTGTAGCTCAGCGGTGGCCCTAGAGCAGGCTTACCAGGCGCTGACCCGAGGCGACTGCGAAGCAGCCGTCGTTGGAGGCTGCAACTTGTGTATGCACCCACAGACTTCAATACACTTTGGCAGGTAAAATATAAGCATTTAAATATGAGGACAAAACGCTAAAGTTTAAAGTGTTATAAAATATAAGTAATTGGATTGGCAAACCAAGAACAAGCGAGCATCTCGCTCTTTTTTGCCCAGAATGTGCAAGTTGTGGAATGAGCTTCCTTCTGTGGTGTTACCCTTGGCAGGGTCACTATGAAATGAAATGATAAAAAGGTGGAACATAGAGTCATTATGACATTATAACTATACTAGGTGTATGACTTTATTATTGTAACGATAATACTTTTTTTAATGCAGAAATATAACATTATGTAAGGATGGAAAAACAAAATCCTACGATCAGGCAGCTGATGGATGTGTGAGATCAGAGGCTATTTCCGTGCTTTTCTTACAAAAAGCTAAGGATGCTTATAGGTAAACCATATCGATTTACGATGCAATTGTTATATACCTACTTAACTTTACGCTTCATGTCTAAACAACATATTTATATTTTAGAATTTATGCCGATGTTGTTTTTGTAAAAACAGCATATGCTTCTGTTGAAAGCACTGGCAGTTTTAAGCGGAAACCTGAAGAAATGACGACATTTCTAGATAAATTCTACGAAGAAATAAAAGTGTCACCAAGGGATGTAGAATTCGTTGAAGGTTTTGGAGCAGGTAATAAAGCACTTGTCGGTGATATTTTATGTAATGTAACAATATGTTTTAATCTAATTGTAATGTAACAATATGTTTTTTTTTTTTTTTTTTGCGAATTTACATTTTTCGTACCTTTCGTGTTTTCCATCACACTTGCGAAGAAAACATACTTATAAGTGTTAAGCGAAAGTGTTGTTTATCGCTCATCGTAAGTTTCTATAGTATGTAAAAGCATGAAAGGAGATCCGTTCACCATACAGCCATAAAATTGTGTAAAAAATATTTATATAATTATGTCTTTACCTTTACTAACGTCTTAATTTTTTTTTAAATGAGCAAATGTGATGAAAAATGATTTGTTTGTGTTTTCAGCCGATTATGAAACTGATAAGATAGAACTGGATGCGATAGATAAAGTTTTTTGTAGAGGTCGGCGCGAGCCACTGTACGTTGGCAGCATCATGTCCAATGTGGGCTACTGCGAGTCCGCCACGGGTATAATGGGAGTCACCAAGGTCTCTTTTATTTTTTTGCTCTCAAAATAATTTAAATAAAGATTTAAGTAAAAAAAAATGTTTTTTACTTAAATTTTAGTATTACAATATTATACTTATAATCAGAAAATTCTTGATATTCGTAAGATACAAATTTTGTCTTCTTTCATTCACATTATTCACGTATTTCCGGCCATATCCTAAAATAATCAACTCTGATTGAAAAAATTGATGAGGCTAGATTATACGAATTGTTTTTTTTTATTGAGTCCGTTTTTCTTACTATGGTTTCCTTCACCGAAAAGCAAATGGCAAATATCAAATGACTTTCAGGAAAGTCATAGCACTATAGTTGAATGCTTTACCGCGTGGGGCTGGTTACCAGCGCTTGATACCCATCGCCATATTTAATGTACTGTGGAATGAACCGCTTTACTCATGAAGTCTCAGTATTCATGAGTAAAGCAGTTTATTCCTGGATTGAATACGTAGCATTAGGTGTCCTTGTCGACCCTCAGGTGCTTTTGGGGTACCACACGGGACAGTTAGCGGGCAACCTGTACTGCGAGCGACCCCGCGATGACGTGGAGGCGTTGAGAGAGGGCCGCATCAAAATCTTGAGCGACCATAAGCCAACTCCAAGAACATATGTTGCAGTCAACGGTTTGTCTCTGACCGGTGTTAATTCTCACATACTTTTACATGGACATTACAAGCCCAAGGTATTTGAGTACAGTAGTATAAATTATTATTTTTGCACTTATTAGCCTGTTGTATATATAATTGTTTTTTGTTTATTTTAGGATTTGACAAAATATCACAGCGATATTCCACGATTGGTCTTAATTTCGGGTCGAACGGATTCAGCTGTGCAAAATATGATCAATAATTTAAAATCAAGACCTATAGACGCCGAGGAGTTAGCTTTGATTCAAAATATCCACTCTTATAAAATAAATGGCCATCTAGGAAGAGGATTCACCATTTTAGGTAAGTAGGCACTTTTCTTTTAGAATGTTGGTAATGGTAGAAGAAATAGGCAATGATTATGTATTTTGAATTATTAGACAGCCCAATAAATAAATAATTATTTTGTAGAAACAAACAATGAATCGAAAACTACAAGTCTAGTTGAAAAAGCAGAATATTTTGATGGTGGTGAACGTCCGTTATGGTTCGTGTACAGCGGCATGGGCTCGCAGTGGGCTGGGATGGGAACACAGCTCATGCGCTTGCCGATCTTTGCTGCTGCCATAGAACGGTATTTGCTTTTCTGGTATAATATATATATCATTCATTCAAGTGTCAGTTATTGTTTTAAATTTTTTACATACCTATTTTTATTCGCCTACAAGAAGATTATTTACCTTGATATTAGCGCCATCTGGAGGAATCAATGTTATAAATATGAAGAAACGCCCACTATCAACCATTGTTACTTTTACGTACTAAAATAAAGAGAGTAAGTGGCTAAGGTATACGTTAATTTTTTTTAACGAATTTCTGATGGAATATTTATGATTTATTTACTCAGCTGTCGACGAGTATTGGAACCAAGAGGCATCGATATTATACATATCATAACGTCGCCCGATAAAAAGATCTTCGACAATATTCTACATTCGTTCGTTGGAATTGCTGCTGTCCAGATTGGTTTGACTGATATCCTCTTACAACTGGGTTTGGTCCCGGATAAAATTATAGGTAATGTGTCAGTATAATTAATATTTTTATCAATTATTTATGGCTCAGATGCTCTTGCAGCTTAAACTTAGGAACTTTCATTATAAAATTGTAACTATTTCTTAGGACACAGCGTAGGCGAGCTGGGGTGCGCGTACGCTGATGGCTGCCTAACAGCCGAGGAGATGATCTTGTCAGCGTACAGCCGCGGGCTTGTCTCTGTGGAAACTCCCTTCATATACGGCTCCATGGCTGCCGTTGGCATAGGGTTTACACAAGTATGTACTAGTATGCTAATAACTAGATGTTTTTATTGATGACAGAAAACTTTTATTTACCAGTACCATTGTAATTCAGGTGTCTAAGATGTGTCCACCGGAGATCGAGGTAGCCTGCCACAATGCGGCTGATTCCAGCACCATCTCAGGCCCGTCAGATATTATGGGGCAATTTGTTGCTCAGTTGACAGCTAATGGGATTTTTGCAAAAGAGGTTCCTTGCTCTAATATAGCATATCATTCACGATACATCGCCGAAGCAGGTGACCAACAAACCATTTTTCTTAAAATTAATCAAGTGTTCAAAACTGATTTTTCTTAATCTCCACCCCACTTTTCACAGCCTGAGGCTTGGTCGGTTTCTTCTCAATTTACGCTTGCTTAAAATCAAGTTGTCTGACAATTTTAACTTGCTAATTATATTTAAAGCAACGTTAGGGCAACTAACGGGGTGTCTCGTACTCATGCTTATAAGAAAACATATGATTACATTAATAACTATATGTTGTTTCAGGTCCTGGACTCCTTAAATACTTGTCAAAAGTAATTAAAACTCCCAAACTTCGAAGTGAGCGTTGGGTGTCAACATCTGTACCACAGGACAGATGGAACGAAGACATAGCCAAATATTCTTCGGCCGAATACCATACTAATAATCTCCTGGTAATTTTGATGTTGACAAAATATTGTTAGCAAAATCTCTAATTACGCAACCATCCGGAATCCGAATCAGCCGAAAATTGTCATTGCTGGATCTCCACGACATTTCAAACAACTTGGTTGAGGGTAACATTTGACCGAACGTACCCTCGTTCAACGTTTCCTAGCGATCTTGACCAGATCGTTGTCGCAGATCGTAGTGGTCCTTATCTTGCCACCCTATTCACATCACATAAGAATGCCAATATTGTGCGATAAATGTTGTGTTTTGATTTTGCAGAATCCAGTGCTTTTTGAGGAAACTGCGCGATTGATTCCAAAGAACGCGGTGCTGGTAGAGGTGGCACCACATGGCTTGCTGCAGGCTATTCTTAGACGTGCGATGCCCTCCTGCGCGCATGTGCCGCTGACGCGCCGTGGGCACCCTGATAATTCTCGCTTTCTACTCGAAGCTATTGGACAGTGAGTCTGACACAGCACAAAAAGCTTTTTTATTTATTTATTTAATTCTACAACTTCTGGTATTGAATTATTTCGTATTTTGCAGGTTGTTTATGGAAGGATATTATCCAGATATACGTCCTTTATACCCAAAAGTCGAATTTCCTGTTTCAACTGGAACCCCTCATCTGTCACACTTAGTAGAATGGGCTCATCAACAAAAATGGTAAATAAAATACTTAAAAGTGAAACCAGTAGATAATAATCATTACTATATTTGTGAATACTCGAATTGTGATGCTACCAGTACCACATAGAAATCTATAGAACATTAGCTAGGTAATCAAGAATTATGAAAAGCCGTCGCAAAAAACAACTTTTGGCAGCGATACAGCAACGCATTTCGAAAATGTTACAATAGATACAGCTGGATTACTTCTTGAGACACTAGAAATGATATCAAAAATTAATAAGGTGTTGCAGTAAGATTTAATCGCGGATCCTGAGTACATGCTATTGCTACATAAAGTGACAGTGCACGGTGTTCACAAAATTAAGAACTTTCAACTCGCAATCGACAGGCATTTGGCGTTATATGCGAGTCCAGAAAGAAAATTGGCTTCAACCTGCACTTTCAAGATAACTCTACACGATGCTGAATATGCTTACTTACGAGGTCACCAAATTGAAGGTAAGCCTATAAAATCTAAGTACGTATATGCGAACGTGGTAGGTGCGACAGATAAGTAACATAGTCCACTGAACCAATGGCCATAGGAATAGATGGTGGTCTAATGGTCTTAAACGGAAACTGTTTCGGCCGACCAATCTAGAGCGCAGTGTAAGCTACAGCTTTATAAGGCGATATTGTTCGTAAGGTTTTTGTAGTGATACGAGGATGAGAGCTGAAGATCAAGCATAATGCCGTGCTGTGGCAAATATTGATTATTGGTTGTAATAACTAATAATGTTTCTAGGCAAAACGTTATTCCCATTTTCTTCTGCGTTGGTGTGCGTATGGGACACACTCACAATGGTTGCAAGAGCACCGCGGCGGGGACTTCCTGTGGAGTTTCGCGACGTGGAGTTTTATTCGCAGCCAACTCTGCACGACTTGCGTTTGCTACGGCTTACTGTAGCCTTGCACCGCGGGAATGGACGGTTTGAGGTTATATTTTATTTGTCTCGTAATCCTCTTAAATGTGGGAGAAGTGTTACATGAAGATTTACCTACAGTTTCCTTGATAGTTCAATCGATTAACTGTTCTGCTTGCCTATGACAAAGATATCTATATACGAGGGTCAAAGTTGGGCTGCGCTATAAAAGTATTTAAAATTTTATTATAAAAACGAGGGTGTGGAGTGTTAGGGTCGGCAACGTGCATGTAAATTATCATCAGGCAGGCCGTATGCTTGGTTGCCACCGACGAAGTATAAAAAAAAACTTTTTAAATATGAGTAAGTGCGTGCCTACCAATACCAACTAACTAGTTACGTGTTTGATTGTGGCTTATAAAATAGGTACTTACTTACATACTAATCGAGCTTTTCAGATCGATGATGGAATCACAAAAGTAGCTACAGGTTTTATAATTTTGAAGAACACTGTAACGTCAGAGAGTACTGAATACGAAGAATTAAACGAAGACATGTTAAAGACGGAGGAAATATATCAAATGTTCAATGAAAGGAGCCACATGTACCGGTATGTATAATAAAAATGTTCATCCACAAAATATCATTGTACTTCTATTAAATACTTAGTCTTACCTGCCTGGCTCATCTAATGACAATAAGTTCGATAATCTGACTTTTGAGTGATTTTTTTATAATTGATCGGTGTGTAAAACGGCTTTATCGTCATCGGCATTATGCCAACCAACAGGGATGAATTTCAAGCCATACGTGAAGTGAACGGGTCATATTCTGCTGGTCGGGTTTCTTGGACTGGCCGCTGGGAGCCATTCTTGGATGCTCTGCTGCAGCTCAATATACTGCACCAGCCACACGATCACGTCTCGCGGCCTGCTTTCATCAGGTCCATCACAATCAACACAGATTTGCACACAAAATCAATACAAATGAATATGGATTTGAAATTCAAAGTATGCGCGGTACAGGATCATACCAGGTAAAACATATTTAACTAAAAAAATACAGACAAAAACACAAACATCAATTGAAAAAAATACATTACAATAATCGGTACACGGCGGAAAGAAATTGATAACTCAAGATATTAATTAATTGAAGAAATTTTAACTTTTAATAGAATTACATGGTTCAAATTTCTTCATTTTTTCTCTCGAGTTATCAACTTCTTCCCACCGTGTACGGATTATAGCTTAACCTATCGTCAGAATTGTTCATCACGAATGCAACAAATCTTACGTTTTAACGTAAGTTTTGTTAGCTGTAATATTGGAAGCCATTTGTGTTAGGCACTCTTACACTAGCAATGTTATTTAAAAAAAAAACCACTGGAATTAATTCTGTTTTTCTCCTTCCGTTTTAAAATATAAGAGGGTGATAAATATCATTAAGAAGTAATTACTTCTAGGTGTGGTGGTGTTACATTGAAAGGCATCAAATTTCACCACATTGCCAAACCAGACGCAGGTTCTTTTGTGTTCGACACATCTAAGTTTGACACTAAATATCAAGCTCAAAATGTTTTGAATGTGAGTTTTTTAATATAGATACATATTTACAATTATTTTAAATACTTAACACATCGTTTGATAACATATTTTTATTTATTTAGGGTGAAAGTGGATATAACATCCAAGATGAGAAAATGTTACAGAGCATGAGAGTTGGTGACCTAAACTCTTTAGACTGGGTGACAGCCCCGGCGTCCGAAAGTAATGGGATCTTGGTAAAGGTAGGGTTTGGTAACCACTGTTGGGACTTTGTTATTTTTTATTCCACTTAAATTGAACTCATACCTTATCCATTGCAGTACAAATAATATTATGTGACATCACCACAATTCATATTGTAACGACTTTTCTTAAAACATATAGAAATAGATGAAAATTTCTTGTATGTACAGGTACATTTTGCTGGACTGAACGCTAGCGATATACTGACAGCTAATAAACCATTTGTTAATAAAGAAACAAATTGCGAAGGTTATTATGGAATGGATTTTAGTGGAATTTCACAAAAGTAAGTTGTTCAAATCAAATTATTAGGGACCTATCGTACTCGTTAAAGACAAATGAGCCGTTAGGTATCTTGGATAGGATAAAAAAAGGGTTCTAGTTAGCCATGACTCCATTTACTGTGCATTTTTAATTTCTTATGGAATTTATTTATACATGTCAAGTTTTTATCGTCATAATAGCCTTAACTTTCAAAATATTTTTGTTTTTATTTATTTTTGTTTTATACCGGGTGTCTTTAGATTTTATCTTTGTCATACAAATTTAATATTATTTTCAATGTACGCTGACATCAGTGTGTTTGACGTTGCTTGTCACGTTTTAAACGTAACAAAATTCGCAATACATTGCGTCTTAGAATTAACTTCAATGTGTAATAAAAATTAAAACTTAAGTTATTTTTAAAAGTTGCTGAACAAATGTTGGTGAGTTTGAGGAGTACAGCCTAATTTAGTTTAAAATAAAAATCTGCAATATAAAAAACTGCAAATCAATTCACATCTAGATTTTTCGGGTGAAGTTTTTTGTCAAGGATTTCATTCAAGAGGGATTTATAGATATAAAGTTTTTATTATAAAGGACATTGAACAATATGTTCTTCAATTAAAAAAGTGCACATAAGGGACCTATTTTATATTTTTATATACAGTCAGCTGCAGAGAGAGGTGACCCCCCCTGCGAATAAATTTATCTGCAGTTGACTGTACCTACTTGCGCCGTCGACATACTGACCTGACCTTGTACTTGTAGCGGGTCTCGTGTGATGGGCCTACTGCGCGGTGGCTCGGCTCGCTCGCATGTGCGTGCGCACCCCGAGTTGCTTTGGCCAGTGCCGGCGCATTGGACTCTCGAGGACGCTGCTACTGTGCCGTTGCCCTTCGCGCATGCACTTTACTGTCTTGTAAGTTTCCTCATATTCGCTTAGGGACTACCTTATTCCGAGAATTGGCACAAACACTCTGGCTTTTATGATATGATAGCACCCACTACCATCTGACCTTCAAATTCAGAGGCGAAACTACACCTTGTTGGTGTTAGTCCGGTTTATTGAGGATATTTTTCCTTCACAGATAAATATTAAATGATACCTATTTTATGTATTCATCCATTCCAACAGGACACGCCATAGTAAATATTATGTAGTTTGAAATGTTTTTTGCTATATGTCATACTTTATAAATTATTAAATGCGAAAAACTAGAAAAGGGAAACTTAGATTTGATTATAATTAACTTTACTTCTATAAATATTTTTAAAAATATTGGTCCATGCAAAAAGTGAACCGGATGTTTTTTGTAGAAAAAAATGTGTAGATTACTTACGTGGCTATTAGGCACCGTTTGCGAGTTATTTACGAACATATAGAAAAAAGGACCATAAAATTGATTATAATTAACTTTCCCACTTTAATATCTCTTTAAATATTGATCCTAGCGAAAAGTGTACGGAATCTTACTTGTAGGCAATTTCATCCAGATTATTTACGTATAAGTACATTTTTTTGCTATGGGCCACAAATTACGAGTTATAATAATAATACTATACCTAACTATTTATTGTATTATATTTAAAAAAAAAACTTTTGGATCAGCCCATGGCTGTTTTTGTTCTTCGTTTGGTGAGTTAATATATACATTAAGCGTTGGCATTAATATTTCGCTTCTAATAGCCTGTTTAAAATTAAGGCCATCAAAACCCAGCTGATGCCACGCACGAAGGTCCTCGTGAGCGGTGGCGCAGGCGCAACAGGACAGGCAATTATCGCGATGGCGCTTCATTTGGACTGTCGCGTATTCGTCGTCGTTAGTCATGCTGCGAAGAAAAATTTCTTAATGAAAATGTTTCCTAAATTGAATGGTGGGTATAAAATTGTTTTATATATTAATTTTCTGAAAACTTTATATAACTGTTATACTTTAATAATAACCACTAAATAAATCATTTTGAATATAAAGATTTGATAAAAGTTTTTTTTTAGCTGACGATATAATATGTTGCCGAGACGACACGTTCATGAATCGCGTGCTGCCTGAAACTGATGGATGGGGCTGCGAGTATGTTATATGCAGTAGAGGTGATTACAAAGATGTGAGTTTTTGTTTACACATAGTGTTTCGGAACTCAAGTTCGGTTCGGTTAAGTCAATAAATAAACTATCAACTATCGCCGTAGCTACAATTATCCAGCAAATAAAATGTATTTATTGTAATATCGTATCGTAATCGTGCATTGTTTTTTTTTTCAGGCCTACCTTCAATGCTGTACGCATTTTGGGTATACATTGGATATTCATCAAGTAAAAAATAATGAAGTGTATTCGCTTAAAATGGGCGCATTGACCAAAGAAAGATCTTACATTCGTGTCGACTTTTCCAGTCTTTTTCTGCATAACGACATCAAAACTTTCAAGGTACAAATATGCAATTACATTATTGACAGGGTCTTAGAGGCATGTTAAGATGGAAGTATACCAAGTACCTACTCGTCCATGCTAAAAGAGAAAATGTTTCTCCACTTCTAAATATTTTGCATTCTCCATGATATTTGAGTATGTTATTGACACAATGAAAAACTAGGTTTTATAGGTTTCCTTTTTTTTTTCAAAATTTGCGATACAAAAAAATTCAAGCGGACACTATGAACCTATATTATGCTGAAGCGATCGACATCAAAATCAAAGTGATTTGTTCAGATTTACTTAGTGGAGACTGTTTTCTCGCTAAATGGAAATTTCATAGAAAAAGTACCGTTATTTCATTAGGATCGCATAGTTATTCTTCCCTCTTAATATATTCGTTGGCTTGTAAACATGTTTGTGAACTAGACTATACATATACGAGACTAATTTAAATGCTTAATGTAATATTAGGAAGTTAAGTAAAATCCTAATTAAATTTTTACGCAGAGGCTGCAACACTTGGTGGCGGAGGGCATCAGCGGGGGCTGGGTACGTCCGCTGTCCCGAGTTGTGTACGCGCCCTGCGACGCTACGCGCGCTTTTAGCTTGCTCGCGCACAGTCGACACCGCGGCCGAGTTATGCTGCGCGTCCACGATTCGCCGACATCACTTGTGGAGCCCAGGTCCATTATTACGAGTATTTAATGGTTGATATCTATGGACAATACAACTTTGCTACACTACATATACAATAATTAATTTGTACTTTTTTGCATCACCCCTGGACCTGACGGCGTCCATAGGCTAAGGTGATCGTTTACCATGAAACGGGCCGGGACATAACTACTAATCATTAAATAAAGAGCAGAAAAACGTTTTAAACGGAAAGATGTCACATCTTTCATTTTTGGCTGCAGCAGAAAAGCCAGAGCAGCAACACACATTATTATGTACACAAAATTGGCTCATATTCATTCATTATCGAAAAACTTGGTTAGGTGATAGTTTGACAGTCTTTAGAACTTCCTCAATAAATCACCATTCCTTCATTCCTTTTTCTGTTTCGTAGACTAACATGCTCAAAAGCATACAGCCAGCTGGTGATAGGCGACTCGTCGGGGCTCACCATGTGCCTGGCCTCGCGCCTGGTGCAACGGGGCGCAGGCGCGCTCCATCTGCAGCTCGCCCACATTGGGCCGCGTCTCAGTACACAAGTGCTGTAGGTATAACCGACACAGGCTATGGTGCAAACGATTACAGCAGCACCTCATCCAAGAGAAAATTTATAACTGTTATTTTGAGGTATCTTTGAAGATATTTAATAATAAATCCAAGAAATTGTATGGGCACATAAACGACTGACTCACTGGCCAGTCCATAAGATCTGACCAGTTACTATTAAGGATCGAAGGTTCCAAATAATTAAAAACGAAACTATCTTAGACAGCATAGTTGTAACACTTGTAACTACCATTATTTTGTTGACAGATCCTGGCGGAAATTGGGCGTGAATGCTATAACGACCTCCTTAGACCTCGGGCAAAATGATTGCGCGTCAAACCTACTGAAACTAAGTTCAGGTCTGGGCCCAGTTGAAGGCATATTTGTAGTGATGGCGAAACAACAGACTCGTCAGACACATGCCCTCTATAAGTCCCTATTGGCCAATTTGGATGCAGAGACAAGAAAAGTGTGCCCATCTATCAAGTAAGGTTTATGAATCTAAAATGTATAATATAGGTTCCTCGTATAGGCAAAGAAGGAGACCCATTGAAGTTTAGTTCATACTGAACAACTTTTACTATGGGACCAACCCCGAAATCGCGAACGAAAAGGAGAATGGGCAATTCGTCCCATGGATGTATACTGTTGAGACATATCTCGTTTGAAAGGGTTTACTCTTAGCATTATTTTATTGTATGACACCAACTTTGGATAACGTGCAGGGACTGAGCAATTTAAAAAAAAGAGTGGCCAATATAAACTGTTGTTTTACAAAGTACTTGTTATGTAGCCGGTTGTTAGGTGTTTTGTATGAAAGAATATGAGAAATTCTAGATTTCTGTTTACCACTACTTACGTTTAAGTACGTACAGGGCTGGAATTAGTTGATATAACATATGCTTGAATTAAAAATACTGCTATTAAACACTGAAACTTGTTTGTATACTCAAGCCATATATATCATTTAAAAGACATTTTTATAAGGTATTTTAATATATATATACTTGCACTCAAATGCTTGCAGGGGCGGTAATAAAACGAGTTTTTTCGTTAATTAATTGTGGTAAATGCCGCTTTGTTTGTTCTACCTGGCACTAGATGGAGCCTTGGTAGCAGTTTGGGTAATTTTTACTATTGGTATATACATTTGAGTCATATCCTATTTGGAAGGTCTTCAATTAAGCATTAATTACTTATATGACACCAAAGACCGAAAGTGTCCAGGGAAGATGATATTAATAATTTTGATCATGCGCTGCGGCGTAAACTGGAACTAAAAAATGTCATTAATATACAGTTACTTTTGTAACCATTTACATCACTTTGCATGCCTGAAATATAATGAAAAAGTAATTTATATGTTTTTTTAAAGTATTACCGCTCAATAAATGGCACTAAACTACTTAATTATGATTTTTCAAATCCTCTCTAGTAATGACATCTTGCGTGCAATAGGAGAACCGAATGAGCGGCAAATGCTGGATCCGTATAGTCGCTTATAAACGCTAAAAAATGTCACCGAAGAATAAGTTTGTTTAATTCGGAACTTTGACAATAAAACGAGTGGTTACCTTGAACTAGTAAGTTTCGTCTATTTATCTCTCTTGCTCTTACATATTCGAGTGATAAAGGTAGAAAAAGCATTATATTTTTTAAAGTTCGCGTTATGTCCCGCTAGAAACGTTATATAAACTTATTATTAAACATGAAATAAGATTCCTAAGCAATAAGTAGGTAAGTAAATGTATTTATGGAGTAGTTGGAGTACCATAATTAGCAGCAAGAAAATAAATCTAAGTTTATATGTTACGATAAAATAAATCGTAAAAAGGTACTATGTACATACTTGTTTTGTCTCTCTGCAGGAAAATTGTGTAAAAGTGAAACATTTGAGATTGCGTCGTGGTTCAAAGCAACGTTCCCTTCGTTTGCCATATGAAGCAGGATTAAATTGTGTAGTTTTAAGTTCTCATGTAAGTGAATTGTCAAATTCTTAGTGAGAATAAAGAATCTTAAACCTAAAATTAACGCAGTGAATACATTACAAGTATCAGCGACTCTTAACTGCTTGCCAAGCTAAGATAGTAGCGTTCCATTATATATACATATGAAATAAAAACTTTTGAATACATTTAACACCTTTATTTCATATAAATTGAAAAATAACTGACGGCATACATTTTCTTCACGGTCGCACAAATATTATCAGGACGAGTCGACAAGTTACTTTAAAGCAAGCATTGGTGAATAGGTGCATCCAGATCCAGATAAGGGAATGCATGGTTATTGCGCCAATCTCGGACCATTTGCGATTAGTTTGCTAGCTGGAGCGGGTTAACGAAAAACAGTAATTGGCGACGCTAACTGGCGCGGACGCGTGCGACGAATTTTACCTACAAAGGCACCCGCGCGCGTGCACCCGCTCCGTGCACTCGCGCCAGCTAGAAAGACGCGCGGCTTTCTCTCACCACATCTTTAGGTGTTCTTGCCGTTCAAAAGGCTAAAAGCACCTAATGAGGTGGCTTTACATTAGCTAGATGCCGGCCCACACGCCGATCCGGTGTGCAGGCTAAGGAAATAGCTATGTAGGCCAATTCGAAAGTGCAACTGACATTAAACTAATTTTAGAATAATATTGGAATGATACCAGTTAGCTGTCATCCGTGCGTTCATTTCGCACTTATACGCATGTATTAGTGCGAGCGAGACGCCCGCAACTAACTGATATGATTCCAATATTACTCTAATATCGGTGTGCACGCCCCTTTTTATTCATAAGCAAGGTAAGATTGAACCACTATAGAAGGCAGCGAAGAGGCCGGCAATGGAACTGATAGCGTTCGATGGAGACAATCAGTTTTCTGTCAAATGCAAGTTCAAATTGGCCTGACTGTCTCACTCGCACACCGAAGCACCGTTTCATATAAGCGTACTTTGTTATATCCAATCGACCCGCTCTATTCAGTAGGTTTCATTATCTCGATCCATCAGTTAAGTAACAATCTCTTCAATCTGGTGGATCGAGATGGTGGATCCTACTGGACAGATGGAACCTATGGATAGGAAAACGTTATGCTCAACAATTTGGTAGCAGAAGCGATGTGATTTTTTAAAATCGCGACTGTGTCATTGACATAATATATCTGAGGACGGGCCTTACGGGCAATAAGAATGGGGCCAGTACAGCGGTGTTACGCACACGAGTTTGAGCCAATCGTGCAGTCTAACGCCACAAGTACCACAACGTGATTGGTTGATGAGTTCGCATTACGCACGCGATTGATCGCATCTAGTTTCTTTAGACAGCACGATTGGCTCGAATTTGTGAATGACACAACTGAACTAGCACTATCGTTATTGCCCCTAAGGTCGGTCCTTAGATATATGGTAAGCGTCAGGATGGCGGTGGACCTCAGCGAATTTCAAAGAAATATTTATAAACATTTTGTACCTTCTGCGTACCTCAGTGTACCTTTAATAGAAACCAGTGTACCTTTCCCCAAAACGAGATATTTTACAAAACGTTTCACCCGCCAACCTGACGTCAGGATGGCGGGTGGACCTATGAAATCTTGCATTATACCGCACTAAGAGTATGCAGTTATATTGTGCATGAGCTTAGCCTAGCTTGTTTTGGGGAGAGGTACACCGGTTTCTATTTCTATTTACAGAGGTACACTGAAGGTATAGTCACCATCATATATATCGGAGCGGCCAAGGTACCCACGAATATCTGAACATGCCTCTACTGTCAAGAGGTTAGAGTGCGTGTTTAGATATCTTTGAGCACCTCGGCCACTCCGATATATCTGATGGCGACTGTACCATATAACTGCATACTTTTAGTGCGGTATAATGCAAGATTTCATAGGTCCAACCGCAATCCTGACGTCAGAATGGCGGGTGGACTTTTTCTTAAATATCTCGTTTTGGGTTAGGTACACAGAAGGTACAGTATGTTTATAAATACTTACTTACTGCTGTAGCGCAGCGACCCGAAGTGGATCTTGGCCTCCGACACCAAAGACCGCCATGCTTCTCTGTCCAAAACCGTTTCCATCTAGTCGACGGCGCCGAGTTCGCTAAGGTCTTTTTGCATTTCGTCTCTCCAGCGGGACCTACCTAGGACGTCTAGACGGTCTTCGGCCATTTGGAACTTCAGAGTACGCCCTCCAGGCTGCACGATCCTCACCCATCTGGACTACGTGCCCGAGTCATCGGAGTCTGGCAGCGCGAAAAATCCTAGGACCCACACGTGGAGAGGATGGAACCTGGAGACTCCACAGGAATCAGGAGATTGAAGATCTGGTGTCCGAGCCTAACGTCATTGGGTGTTTATAAATATTTCTTTGAAATTCGCTGAGGTCCACCCGCCATCTAGACGCCAGATGTCAATGCCGAGTGCGACCGCCCTTAAAGCGGTGTATTATCTCTAGTCTCTCCAATATGTTCTCCTGGTGGGTCCACGGGGTTTATTTTAAGTGTTATCATAAACAGTGTTCACCAGCGGGTCTACGGGTACCTAATTGTTTTTACCATGGGCCGACCATGAACACGATTCTATTTTGAACCCGTTGCCCGCGTAGCTACTTCAGCCTTAGGCGGTATATACTCTACACCACGTTCACAAAAGATTGATATTTTAGGTAAAAACTCACATTTCGCTATATTTGTCCATAGTAAATACTAATTCAAAAACTACTGTAGGGCCTTAAATCTTCTGTGATAGTAATGTAGAAATAAATACTGTTGACAGGCGGTCAACGGTATTTAGTACAATAATTACACTAAAACAATTCGTATAGAATACAGAACCTATGAATAATATATACCTAGAGAATCTAACTTTAATGCAATAATATAATTGAACAAAAGAAATACATTAGTACGAGTAGTACGATCAACCTATTATGTCTATTTTTAATAGTCTTAATGTTCGTGTATCGGTTCTGTATTCTATGGCCATTAATTATGCTTTATTTTTCAACTTTCTTTGACTACACACAAGTACACATTATATTTGCTCTTTTCTTGAACTTTATCTTGCCCATGTTCGATTCTTCTTATGTCGATGCATCCTCATTATTGCCGTATGGTTTCTGAAAATACAATAACAGTTTTTGTATTGTTTTCTAATACCTATGTTTGAAGTCGGTTTCCTATTTTTAAGAGAAGTTTTTTTTTCATGTAAGTACCGTCAAGTGGGGTAAATTAGAGCAGATGGGATACCTATCGACAATTATGTCAATAAACAGTTTTACGTTCCATCAAGAATTGAGAGGTTGCCTCAATTCCTCATGGAACCCATGATGTAAGCTAGACCTTTACACAAATATTCCTTAAACCTCGTTAAGCAAGTAGCTTCTTTACAAACATAACAAAGAAGACAAATCGTCTAGCGTGAAATACGCATCGTTAAAGAGTTCTTTTCTGGTCCTGATCAGAAGTTCCACTTCTTCAAATAGCACTTTTTTGAATGGCAATGCCTGGTCTGTTGATGAAACTAAAAAACGCCTATAAGATTTGGGGAGTTCCCTTAATTCCTCGTGGTTTTGTCAAAAATAGGACCACCTTGGAACTATATACCCACTTTCAAACGATAACTAATTTTCAACATTGGTTCAGAAATTACGAAGATCTTACTTAACATATATACAAAAAAAAAGTTTTTGTAGTCGGTTAAAAAGTAGTATCTTTACAATACTTCCGTCCTTTTACTAAGTACTTATACTTACTATTAAATAGTATCAGATTGCAGTCGACTCGAGAGTCGATAAAATGGGCGTCGCTACCCTTTCCGGGTGGGGGGGATTTCACCGCATGAAAAAGAGACACATATAGTGAGTTCTTACTGTCCTACCAAACTACATATATAAAGTAGTCGTACTTTTTGAGTCAAATTAGTTTCATTCTAAAGGTGCGACGTAATGGCCTGAAATCCGCTCTTAGCATACCTAGTTATACTATTTGATGGATATTGGTGTCAATTTATAATACGTTTAATTATTCATTATCTTTACCTAATTAACTTTACCTTTTGCCGACCGGTTTGGCCTAATGGGTAGTGACCCTGCCTATGAAGCCGATGGTCCCGAGTTTGAATCGCGTAAGGGCATTTCTTTGTGTGATGAACACAGATATTTGTTCCTAAGGCATGCGCGTTTTCTATGTATATACGTAAATATATATTTATCTAAATAAGTATATTTAACGTCGCCTAGTACCTAAGCTTTGATTAGTTTGGGGCCAATCTGTGTAAGATTGTCCCTAGATATTTATTTATTTATTACCTAACGTAACCTACATTAGGTAATGAAAGCATTTAGTTTTGTTGGGATATAAAATGGTTAATGATAAAAACTAATACTTTTACCAGCATTTTAACTTTATATTCATGTATTCGAAACCTATACATTTATGACAATAACTTTTGCAAGACGATAAGATTTTTTATTCACAATAACTTGTCCGTATTCGAACTGTCTGGCTACCCGGCTAGCCGTGGCTGTGTACCCGGATTTTATACTCTGAAACTGGAACTAGTGACAGATAAGAGTCGATTGATGTTTTTTTAAAGATACTTATACTTAAATAGAATTACTTACCTATGTTTAATTAAAAGAAAGACTACTTATACACAATAATCCTTACAGTTTTAACCTATTTAACCTACCTACCTACTTTTAATAGTAGCAGTTCGGTTCACTTCAATACTGTACTTCAATAGTAGTAGAAATACCTGTTCTAAGAATAATGAAAAAGAAAGAAGAGTAATAAAAATAAAGAATCTGGAAGTCGTTGAGGTGTTCCGTTCTTCATCAGCAATTCTACTTCATCAAATGTCACTTTATTGAGTAAAAATGCTCGTAATATTGATGAAAATCCTAAAATGACTATATGTATGCCTATCCTATACAATATGAGAAGCTCCTTCGGTTTCTCGTAGAACCTATCATCAGAACTAGACCTTGACACAAATGTTCCTTAAAAGCCTTACATGCTATAAACGAAATAAATAAAAAAAAACGCCTAAGGTAACATACTTGTCGTTGAAGAGTTCCATTTTGCTCAATATCAGCAGTTTCACTTCATCAAATGTCACTTGTTCAAATAAAAAAAACTTGATATGTTGACGAAAATCCTCAATTCCTCCCAATTGAGAATTCAAATCGATTTAAAATCCTCAATTCCTCATTGAATCCATCATCATAACTGGACCTTGACACAAATGTTTCCTAAGAACCTAGCTTGCTACAAACTTAACAAAGAATAAGAATCGAAGAGTTCCGTTCTGGTCAATATCACTAACTTGTTTAAATAAAAATGCTTGATATGTTGACGAGAATCCAAACATTACTATATGTATTGTATGCCTATAAGATTTGAGGAATTTCTTCGATTTCTCATGGAACGCATCCTCAGAACTAGACCTTATGACACAAATGTCTTCAAGAACTTTACTTGCTATAAAATAAACAAATAAAACATATCGCGCGCGAATTGGCGAGTTCCATTTTGGCCAGCATCAGCTGTTGCATTTCGTCAAATGTCACTTTTTAATAAAAATGCTTGATAATATGTAAATAAAAATCCAGAAATTATAAGATGTCAGGAATTCCCTCGATTATTTATGAAACCCATCATCAGAACTGAACTTGATATAAATACACCTTAAGAACGTTACTCGCTACAAGCTTAATAAATAAAATACAAAACGCGTGCGTTGAAAAGTTCCGTTCTGGACAACATCAGCAGTTCCACTTGATCAAATAAAACTTTTTTTAAATAAAACACCTAGAGATATTGATGAAAAAAAAAACTATATGTATTTCTATAAGGTTTGAGCTGTCCATCATCAGACCTAGACACTAGACACTGGTGTCTAGCACAGATATTTCTTAAGAACCTTACTTTCTACAAACTTAAAAGTTCCGAGGAATTGTTCGGATTAATCTCTGCCGCCTCTTTCCGTCACCGCTTTACGCTACATCATTTATATCTTCACCACTTAGATGGTTGGCAATCCTCAACTGTGCATTTCTCTAGAAACTTCCTGCCTCATACAGCTAAACTATGAAATGATCTGTCGCATGCGGTATTTCCGGCCCAATACGATCTTTAAAACTTTAAGGAAAGAGCGTATTCCTATCTTAAATGCCGGCACCGCACTTACAATCCCTATGGTGTAACAGATGTCCATGGCCAGCGGTAATTGCTTACCATCAGTTGATTCGTCTGCTAGTTTGCCTCTTATATCACAACAAACAAAAAAAGAAAAAATCTCGCGCGTTGAAGAGTTCCGTTTTAGTCAACATCACTAGTTCCACTTCATCAAATGCCACTAATGTGAATAAAAAAAGCTAAAGATATTGATGAAAATCCAAAATGACTATATGCCTATAAGAATTGAGGAGAATGAGGAGTTCCCTCGCTTTCTCATGAAACATCATCAGAACTGTACTTCGACAAAAATGTTTCTTGAGAACCTTACTCGCTACAAACTTAACAACGAAGAAAAATTGCGCTCGTTGGAGTTCCGTTTTGGTCAACATCAGTAGTTCCACATCATCAAATGTCACTTTTGTGAATAAAACTTGATAATATGTTGATGAAAATCCAATAAGTACTATATATATACCTATTACATTTAAGAAATTCCCTCGATTCTTCATGGGACCCATCATCAGACCTTTACCTTGACACAAATGTTCCTAAAAACCTTAGTACTTAAAACTTACTTGCTACAAACTTAACTAGTAAAACAAATCGCGCGCGAGTTGGCGAGTTCCATTCTGGTCAACATCAGCTGTTACATTTAGTCAAATGACAATTTTTTAATAAAAATGCTTGATATGTAAATAAAATCCCAGAAATTATTACATGTATGCCTATAAGATTTTAGGGATTCCCTCGATTCTTCATGAAACCCATCATCAGAACTGTACTTTGTCAAAAATGTTCCTTAAGAACCTTACTTGCTACAAACTTAACGAAGAAAAATTGCACGCGTTGGAGTTCCGTTCTGGTCAACATCAGTAGTTCCACATCATCAAATGTCACTTTTGTGAATAAAACTTGATAATATGTTGATGAAAATCCAATAAGTACTACATATATGCCTATAGCATTTAAGAAATTCCCTCGATTCTTCATGGGACCCATCATCAGACCTTTACCTTGACACAAATGTTCCTAAAAACCTTAATACTTAAAACTTACTTGCTACAAACTTAACTAATAAAACAAATCGCGCGCGAGTTGGCGAGTTCCATTCTGGTCAACATCAGCTGTTACACTTAGTCAAATGACAATTTTTTAATAAAAATGCTTGATATGTAAATAAAATCCCAGAAATTATTACATGTATGCCTATAAGATTTTAGAAATTCCCTCGATTCTTTATGAAACCCATCATCAGAACTGTACTTTGTCAAAAATGTTTCTTAAGAACCTTACTTGCTACAAACTTAACGAAGAAAAATTGCACGCGTTGGAGTTCCGTTCTGGTCAACATCAGTAGTTCCACATCATCAAATGTCACTTTTGTGAATAAAAGTTGATAATATGTTGATGAAAATCCAATAAGTACTACATATATGCCTAAAGCATTTAAGAAATTCCCTCGATTCTTCATGGGACCCATCATCAGACTTTTACCTTGACACAAATGTTCCTAAAAACCTTAATACTTAAAACTTACATGCTACAAACTTAACTAATAAAACAAATCGCGCGCGAGTTGGCGAGTTCCATTCTGGTCAACATCAGCTGTTACTTTTAGTCAAATGACACTTTTTTAATAATAATGCTTGATATGTAAATAAAATCCCAGAAATTATTACATGTATGCCTAAAAGTTTTAGGAATTCCCTCGATTCTTCATGAAACCCATCATCAGAACTGGACATTGATGTATTAAGTACACCTTAAGAACCTTACTCACTACAAGCTTAATAAAGAATACAAAACGTGTGCGTTGAAAAGTTCCGTTCTGGAACACATCAGCAGTTCCACTTGATTAAATGTAGCTTTTTTTTAAATAAAAAGCCTAAAGATATTGATGTAAATCCAAAAAAAACTATATGTATTTCTATAAGGTTTGAGGTATCTATCAGACCTGGATCTAGACACAGATGTTTCTTAACAACCTTACTTTCTACAAACTTATCAGGACAAATCTATTACGGCGAGTGTTCCATCGAATTGCTCGGATTAATCCTTGCCGCCTCTTTTCGTCAGCGCTCTACGCTACAACATTTTTATTTTCACCACTTAGATGGTTGGCAGTCCTCAACTGTGCATTTCTCTAGAAACTTCCTGCCTCATACAACTAAACTATGAAATGATCTGTCGCCTGCGGTATTTCCGGACCAATACGACATTTAAAACTAAGAAAACAGCGTATTCCAATCTTAAAGGCCAGCACCGAACTTACAACCCCTATGGTTTAGCAGGTGTCCATGGGCGGCGGTAATCGCTTACCATCAGGTGTGACGTCTGCTCGTTTGCCTCTTATATCATAAAAAAAAAACAAAGAAGAAAAATCTCGCGCGTTCAAGAGTTCCGTTTGGTCAACTTCATTAAATGCCACTAGTGGGAATTAAAAAGCTTAAGGTATTGATGAAAATCTAAAATGACTATATGCCTATAAGATTTGAGGTGTTCCCTCGCTTCCTCATGGAACCCATCGTCAGACCTTTACCTTGACACAAAGGTTCCTAAAAACCTTGGTACTTGAAACTTACTCGTTACAAACTTAACAAAGAAGACAAATCACGCGCGTGGAAGAGTTCCGTTTCTGATCAACATCAGCAGTTCCACTTCACCAAATGTACTTACTTACCACCCATTTATTTGAAACAGTACCTAGGTACTCCATTTTGATGCCGCCAGCTTGAAACTTCAATGGCCTCAGTGTCCGATGAACAACTTAAAAATGCTGAAAGTAATAACAATTATAATAAGTTGGGGAGTAGCGACCTTACACACCCGAGTGCTCCTGGGGAGTTCTGTTACCGGACATACAATAATAATAACAATAAATAAATATTATAGGGACATTCTTACACAAATTGACTGAGTCCCACGGCAAGCCGAGAAGGCTTGTTTTGTGGGTAATCATACAACGACATAATAATATATAACATACAAATACTTAAATACATAGAAAACATCCATGACTCAGGAACAAATATCTGTGCTCATCACACAAATAATGCCCTTACCGGGATTCAAACTCAGGATCATCGACTTACTAGGCCAAACCGGTCGTGAAAAAAAGAGCAAAAAAAATAAATAAAAAGAAAGATATGTCAAAAGAAAATGCGATTTGGAAACGTTATTCGCCACTTAAAACACTTTATATATCTGGTTCACAGCATTTATTTGGTGCTGATATAATGCCTGCAATATTACCTGAGTACATTAAAATATGAATAAATTATCATAAATTCAAAAGATGGTCCCTATAATAGTTCATTTTTACGTGGAAAAATGGCTTTTATGTAAAATGTTTGTCAGACATATTTTTGGAAGTATAGTACAATCATTAACTTAGATATATAGGTAACATTTCACGAATAAAAATACGGTAACACATATTTTTAATTATTTTTTTAACTTATCCTACGCAAAATTGAATTGGAGAAACTGACATAGGGACTATCATTCGACACGACACGTATAGTAAAGTATGAATCCGCTCTAAGTCCCCTTACATAGACAGTGGGAATTAAAATAATTCTTGTTCTGAAAACAATAAAATGTAAAATGATTAGGTAGAACAATCCAAACTTCTAAGGTCGCGTAGATCAGAAGTAGATATGAATTTGTTCGACAATACGATAGGAAACTTTTCAGCATTTACATTGGCGCATTTTTTTCTGGAATACTATCTAAATTGCACTTTGTATATATGCTACATTTTTTATATAATTTGGAGCCTTTATTTTCCATGGAGTCGAACGCTATATAGCAGCTATACGAGAAAAAATAATACTTTTATCTTACCTACCCCATGAATAGTGAAGATCATCAAGGAGCATACTCTCTGAGATCAAGGGAATGGAGTGCCTTTCGATTGGAGAAAATTATAGCGTATTAGAAATATACTAGTTTGTAATTACAATGTTGAATATTTTAAATTGCGTGTTTTGACAATTATTGTTGACAATATTACATTCAGAGTCATCTTGACATAACTTTAGAAATCCATAAACTAGTCTATACTTTTTAAAATGATGGAGTAAGACTGACGAGATTACCGCTATGTATAAATGTTTTACGTCAAGTAGAATTTTGCTTTAGAGCGACATCTGGCGTTGAGTAGAAAAGTTAAGGCGTAATTAACTACAATTAATTAACTCATTAAATGGTTTTATTTTGGTCCCTGCAACGATTTGACCCCAGTTATATTATACGAAAAATAGCTTATAAAAATACTTTTCACATGATATACATGGCATTTGTATACACTCTTATTTCGCTGTGTATCAAGTAATTTTTAGAATGTCGATTTTTTAAAACTGTACATTGTGTCCCTTTAAATACTTTATCATTGGTGTTGATACAAAAAACATAAAGCATTTTTTATATTCTTTCGAATAAAATACGCTAAATCTTTTTATATCCCGCGTATAAGGAAATATAACTGCTTATATGCGCAACTTCTTTTTTTATATAGCTCGGTCCCTGCAAGTGGTCCAAGGTTGGTGCCATACAATAAAATAATACTACGATTAAGAGCTTTAAAACGACATATGTCTCAACAGTATACATCCATGGGACACTCCCCATACAAAAGTGCCCATTGTCCTTTGAATGGAAAATTTCAACATCAGAGTTCAGGGTTTGTCCCATAGATAGTAGAAGCTGCTCAATATGAACTAAACATGAATGGATTTCTTTCTTTACCTTTCGTTCTTTTGTTACGAGTATAAGAGATTAAAATAATTGAAATTGAATTGAAAATAATACTACTGTTTGGATTTCATTACTGTCAAACATTTCACAACTGTACAGGTACTTCGCAGTAATTGCTGTCAATGCCTCTGTAGGAGAAGACATTTGTGTCTCAAGGGCAGCATATCAGTTGCCTGCCATGATGCTTTCCTTATCGATTGATGCAAAGGTAATACAATCATATTAAAATATATATATAGCTTTTTTTCGTTACAAATGTAGTGTATGTGTATGTGTGTATGTATATTCGTTATAGTAGAGTGAGAAATGAAAGATTTTGTTATACTTATTATATTACGTCTTGCAGGTTGACGGTATTTTACCAACGTGTTACGGTGGAATTGTTAATGCAATAGAGGAGGGTTTGCAGACAATGCAACCTGTGATTTTTGCTCAGCGCCCGTCTGATAGCAAAGCTTCTCTTACATACCAAATAGAAAAAATAACTGGTGAGTTTGAAACAAAGCAATCGACAATATCGTCCGTTTCCAAAATAATATTCTACACAAAATAAAACGAAATTTCAATTTAAATTACTGTCAGTTCCAACAACCACTTTGATCGTTTTTGATTGACGATGAGCTGACTTCTGTCTCTTAACCTTATTTGATAATCAATTATAAATATAACCCAACGGATTTTCTCACTGAATCGCCAAGACTTTGATTTTATGCCAGCGAATAGTATACATATATAATATTTAATTTAACTACTTCGTTCAAAGGTTTTGTATAAACTTACACGATCGTTGCTAACTACCATATATAAACACAACCAATGATTTCCAGGTATCACAATATCAGAAAATACTTCAAAAAGCCAAACGTTGCAGGATTTTGACTTAACTGCGGACAAAATTCAAGCTCTTAGAGTATTTCTAGACAACCAGAATATAACAATCACCGAAAATAAATTGCAAATGTTAAGTATAGAAAAGTATGTACTATAAAATTAACATACGAAATTTTCATTTTATAGATAAATTTATTTTGTACTTATATAATAAAATTTTGATTATGTATTTTAAGATTACGGGAAATTGTAGCTACGTCACAAGAAGCAGATTACGCACCTGTCCGCGGCTTAAGTGCTTTCTTTCCCTTCGTTGATTCTGATGAACTCTTAGCCACGATTGATACAGTAGTGATGCAAACACTTATACAAGGCAGCGATATGGTTCGTAGAAAAAGTATTATACTAGTAGCAATAATTAATTTCCTTTTAAGACTTTCGTTATTTGTTTCTAAAGCGAGGCGTAGACTAGCAAGAAAGAAAGGTAAACTGAATTCAAAAGTTTGCATGCAAGTTCTTGCTAGTCTAAACCTCGATTTACATCTTAGTAAGTAACCAAATCAACTTTATAAAGTTACTGGCTAAAATCATCAGCTTTAAAGACTATAACTGAACTGGAAGAGTCTACTAAAATAAAAAAATAAAATAAAAAACATTTTTAGAGAGATGACGAGTTCAACGCTTCCGAAGCGTGCCTGTTCATAGTGCCGGGACTGCAAGGGCTACACCAGCGGTACCGCGAGCTTTGTGAACGCTTGCAGCTAGCTGCAGTTGTGCTGCAGCCCGGACTCAACCATCCCGATGAAACTCTCCAGGAGATGACGGCTAGATATGTCACGGTATGATACTCAGCAATACCTTAACAGATTTATGTACCATGGTTTCCAGTTACGTGCAGATTAACATCGTAATATTCATAACTAAGCAGAGTTATTATTCTTAGACATAATTTATTAACGTAGCTTGGATATTTTACAGATGTTTCTAAAGAAAAAAGGCGGGACAAATAAATTTTATTTATTGGGTCACGAAATAGGTGTACTGTCAGTTCTCGAAATGGCTGCCGAATTGGAAGATCATGGTAAGTTCTTATTGTTTCCCTGGTAAACTACATTAGTTACTTTAGAGTTCGAGTCATAAATATTAGTACCAAACATTCTGCATGTATCACAGGAATGACGGGCACGGTGTTCTGCTTGGGCGGCGGGCCGGAGCAATTCTTAGACGAGCTGGAGCGGCAGCTACTTGTGGCGTGCGATGGCGCAATCGATTCACAGTCGATTCTCCAACAGGCAGTTGCCCGTCACATGTGTACACTCATGGGCGTCTCGTCAGCTCAGTTGGATGCCGCGCTACGTGAAGCGCCAACATGGCAACAAAAGATAGACGTGAGCGTACGCGCGCTACGAGGGCGCGTAGCACACTCAACGCAGTACGCGCGCTTGCTTATAGAGGCGGCGTATGCACGAGTGATGCAGGCGTTGCAGTACAAACGGCCATCACCACGCGTACTTGAATCCCGTATAGTACTCCTACGCTCACCCACTGCCGATTCGCCTGTTGTCAGCCCGCTCGAACTGCAGCGCTACTCGCGCACGCCTCTCGTCGTGCACGACCTGCGCTCGCCGCCCGCACATGCAACCGATGACTTGCGTGCCGCTGCTATCATCAACCGCTATCTTGACGAGGAAACAAAACAATGCTTTGCTAGCAAAACACTCTGCCATACGTATTTGATGAATCCTGAGTCGTTTATTGGTATTAGTGATTTTGAGGAAGGTAGCAAGATAAAAATATAGAAATCATTAGTATTTTACATGTTATCTAGGATATTATTACATTACGTACATTTTAAATGGTATTTAATGAAATAAGGTGATATTTTTACATTTCTTCGCATTAACATTAACAGTATAATATATTTGGTATGATTGAATATAATTACCTGTTTTTTTTTTTGCTGTGTAAAATAGTTTTATTTACATTCCTTTGAATAGAACTAAAAATTCTTATTTGTTTTACAACAGGGCAAAGTAGTTGTTTAACAATTCGTGCTAATATTAATACCCGAGGATGCGAATGATTCCAAAATTGGTTCGAGAAGTGAATGGGAATCTTGAGCGTTGTGAGGGTCTCAAGGCATGAGGGTTAAACAAACTTTGCCTCCGAATGAAACACAAAATTGTTCACCACACCAACGCGAGGAAAATATTAACAATGAAATACCAAAAAAAATCAAACCAAATCAAATCCAAATGAAAGTAATAAAAATATATCATTCAAAATCATCATTTAACGCATTCACTGCCACCGACGCATATATGCGTTCACCGTCATACAAGTTTGTTCCTAGGCCACGCCCCCTGGCAGTGAATGCGTTAAAAGTCAATTCTACCAGCTAACATAAGGAAACAAATCAAAATTTGCACCTGATTAATTTGCCCCTCATGTGGATAAAATGCAACTTTCTCATTAGTTTTTGAACAATCAAGAGGACCTTTACCGTTGGGGTGGTGAAAAAAACCTTTTACTTACTCCATTTTCTAACCTAAGGTACTGACGGTGTACAATCGTGACTACATTATAAGATTTATATGCTCATAAAACAAATAAATGCTACTACTTAAATGGCTATTTTGTCGCTGCTAGTCACTTCTACCACCATATTATCGGAAATAAAAATTTTGAGACATGTTCAAAAATGAAATGAAATACTTGTATAGGTATATGTATTAAGAATTTATACTTACGCTACAAAATTACCGTTTACATAAGCAGCAAGAATAAAATGAACAAAATAAAACCCGTCTTCGTACATTCATAATACCCACAATAATTTATACCGCAAAACCCCTGACAAATGTCTCACACGGAATGCTAAGCCGCCGAAACAACTGCTCGCAAAATACACATATGACACCAAATGTTACATCCGAAATTCGTTTCATAAATCTAGACTCCAGAGTGCATTTGGCAAAAGTAGTAACAATTAATCTGGTCAAAATTGCCGTGTGGGCTATCCTCTTGGATAGGCGCCAATATAAGCCGCTGCAGCATTTTCTAAACTCGGCAAGATTGCTGCATACATATGGGACGATATAGTGGAATAGCACCACTTAACGAGTACGAGGATTCCCGGAAACTGTAAATACTGGATGCCACATGTTCCGAAGTGTGCGTAAGTGTAAAGGGTTCTTTCCGTGATGTTGCTCCAGTAACATTGTTTGTTATTTTATATGATAACTGTTATACTTTCCTTTCGGAAAGATTAACTTCGTTATTTGTTTATTTACCTAGTATACATACAACTCTAGAAATGAAAACTTCTAGATACATGTACTCGTAGCTAACATGGCGTAGTGGTTTGCTATGGACAACGTTCGCCTTACTGAGCAAATAGTTCCTAAAACTTTGTTTGATTACCAACTACGAGTAAATGTTAATTTGCTATCACTAAACAAAACGAAATTAAATCAAACAAATGGTCACCGCAACAAAGTAAAGTTTTCTTCGCACGCTAAATACAAAATACTGATTCATTAGAAAATAGGACCATTCCCAAACCTCACAAAGTTGCCTAAAACCTACTAACAACTTTAACCCCGAATAGTTGAAGCCGTAATTAATTAAATTTATTACTAGTGCTTCGATTACATCCAAATGATATTGTTCTCCAGTTGTGACAAGTTAATTCTAACCGCACGCAGACCCTTGTCCGGGAGACAAACTGCGGGTACCGTACTGACCCTCCTAAATCTCCATGTTCGTTCGAGAACTACTGTTCTGATTGTAAAGGTAGGTTACATTTTGAATAGAAATTTTTAAAACTTGCTATTATGCTTTTGCTTGAATTTCGACGTTAGCTACACGGAATAAGGTGTCTTTTCCGGATTTGCTGATACGAAAGATGTGAGGTAAAGAAAGCTAATACTCAATTTCAATATGAACAAATGCCTTTGCTTTCATCGGAATAAAGAAGGGTACAGACATATTAGGTATGTGATATATTGTTATACCCTTAAATAAAGTAGGTACCTAGTTTTTCTTTATTATACACCGTGGGCTGGTAAAACCCGACAGATTTTAACCACGCATTCCTGAGGTCATGAGGACCAAAAAATGTTATATAAGTTATGGGAAAATTCGGCAAAAAAAATTTTTTATCAGACAAAAAAAAAATTTTTTTTGCTTATTCTTCATACGACACGTTATTTATTCTTAGATCTTGTCGAAAAAAAAAAAATTAGTTACAACGAATAACTAAAGTTTTTTTTTTATTTACACTAAAAATTGCGAGTTTCGTATAAATCTTTTATGTCTGCCAACAGGTATATCTAAACCAAGTCACATAGTGGCAGCATCGCAGCCAAAAATGCGTTTTTCACTAAGTTAATACAGAAACAATTTTTTACAAAAATTGACATTATCTCTAAAACAAGACCGATTTCAGGAAATTTTGTATCACATTTTAGACTCTAAATGCGGTCAAGAATACACCTTTCAAATTTGTCGGGTTTTATCAGCCCACGGTGTATAAATGTAAATACACCAAATTTGGCAACATCTTAATAATATGAAAGTAAATACTTACCATATGTAAATATATCGAGAAAATCCTGCTTCTTCCTACGTCGAGTGTAAATGTCTAAACTAGGTTTTCCAGCTTCTTGCATCTGGGCTCCGCGACGAAACGCGGAGATACATGACTAGACTTCGAGACAGTGTACATATGAGACTAGCACGTGACTCGTACAGGAGACAGCGTTCACAGGCACAGTTAAACTGAATCCAAAGGACAATTTTGATAAGGTCTTCAGAAAAAAAAAAAACTTTTACCTTAGTTGTTTATAAATAGCATGTAAGTAGTTTTATACTGACGTAAGTATAATGGAAACTGGAATTATTGACAACATTATAAATTAAATACGTCATAAGCATATTTGTATTTATGTTATTGCGGCCGTAAACAGATACCTGCTTAATTTTATAGCATATGTCATTGCCGAGTCCTTTCTTAACTCAGGAATAATTTAACAAAAGATCATTTTAGTCAAATGATGGTGTTTGGAAAAATACTTGAACAATAATTGCAGCATCGTTGTTTTGCTGGCAGATAGATCCATACACGGTGCCCGCGAGGAAACAGAAAGATTTTAACGATATATTTAGAGACAAAAATGTCATACAGTTACCCAGCGACCGCCGTTCGGTTCACGCGTCTTATCGCAATTCGAAATTCGATAAATGCGCCGACTCGCCGCGAGTAATTATTTAATATCACATTAGTGCAACTACATAGTTTAGTACTGGGGGGGTGCTCCTGGCAACAGGAGCCCCTCATTTTAACATGGACAACCTAACCCCGAACCCCAATGTAAGTTACGCCAATGTTACTTCTAAAAGTACCCACCCCAAAAAAGATCAAGCCATTATAATAGATTCCATAGAGGGAATTATGATTCGAGACTACCTGTTATCGCTGTCAAAGGTTACTAAATCATCGTCAATCCGTTTTATATCCCGTATATCCAATTCCAGAGTATGTGTTTACTTGGATACAAAACAAACAGCTGATGAACTTGTTGACCAAGTAAAAAAAGTAAAAGTCAAAGAACACACATTGGAGATTCGACCACTAATAACAAGAAATAAACGAATCGTTCTATCCAATGTTTGCCCCGTCATTCCACACGAAGTATTAGAGGAAAAATTCAAAGAAATGAATGTCCAAATTATGTCTCCTATTACTTACATGAAAGTAGGAATACCCGACGCTGGTTTCTCACACATTATGAGTTTCCGACGACAAGTGTACGTGTCTCCAGAGGACGAAAAAAGGTTACCGGAATCAATGCTCATTAATTACGATGATACCAATTATTGGATTTACATCACAAACGAATCAATGAAGTGCTTCGTTTGTAACGGTATTGGACATTTAGCTAAACTCTGTCCACAGAGTAATCAACAACAACCTAATAGCAGTCAGAGTCACACACAAGAAAATAAAGAAACTTCCAGCCACCCTCCAATGATTTTTGACATACCTCAGACACAATCCGCTATCTTCAATACACCATCCAGTAAGCCAGACTACAACAAAGGCACTAAGCGTATCCTCTCAACAACCACATCGGAGCTTTCAAACCCAGATCAGAGACAAGCTGATATTCATTTGGAGGAGAGTTTACCATTGAGTGACAATGCGGATGACACCGACAGTAACATTTCCTTGGAAGAAGAATCACCAAACAACAAGTCTCTTAAAAAAAAGAAGAAAACTTTAGACAATAGAACAGAAGAACAAGTTTGGAATGATATTCACCTTGAATTGAATGAAACTGAAAACACATCTCGCTTCCCCATCACATTGGACCAATTCATAAGTCTTTTAGACAAATCACGCAATAAACAAAATATTCAAGAAATAACCGAGGACTACACCCAAAACATTCCTGAATTAATTGATATGTGCCTATTCCTCCGACCTAAATTGAATAAGAATTTAAAAAACAGATGCTCAAGATTCTCCAGGAAACTGCAAGATATTAACCTAGGGAAGAAGACTCAATAACATCCTTATTAATATATAAGTAGAAAGTTAGTCTTATTTATGAAAATTTTGCAGTGGAACGTTAATGGCTTCCACGTAAGATTTGAAAATATAAAACTCATCTTAAATGAGGTTGACCCATTATGCTTCTGTATTCAAGAAACAAACTTTAAAAACAATTATTGCGCTAAATTAAAAAATTACGAAACCTTTTATAAAAACCGTACACACAGCAGTATAGCCAGCGGTGGAGTAGCGACATATATAAAGCCACACACGTTCCCTGAACGTATTGATATTAAAAGCAATCTAGAAGTAATAGTAATAAGAATAAAATTTCCGCTGGCTATAACTATCTGTAATTTGTATTTGCCCAACAGCTGCTCCTTTAGTGAAAATGATTTAAATGATTTAGTTAAACAGCTTCCAAGCCCTTTCGTATTATTGGGAGACTTTAATGGTCACCATTTCTATTGGGGTTCAAATCATTGTGATCAGCGGGGTAAAGTGATAGCTGATTGGTTAGATGTAAATGAGGATGTTATTCTTCTCAACTCTCACCAGCCTACACACTTCAATAACAGAAACGGCGATACTAGTTGTATAGATTTAACTTTTGCTTCACGAAGTATATCAACTTATTTCGATTGGAATGCATTGGATAATCTTTACGACAGTGACCACTTCCCTATTATCATTTCATCTAGTGTGGACTTGAGCCCAACTGTTCAAAAAATCCCACAGCATTGGAATTATAAGAATGCAGATTGGGTGAACTTTCGTAGCGAGGTAGAACGTAAGATTAAACAATTAGATAAATTAAATCTCTCTTCCGATATGTGTATTAATGATGTAGTGAAGGAATTTAATCAAACAATAATCAGTTCCGCTGAAAAATACATACCAAAAACCTCTGGAAAATTAAAAAAGAAACAAGTTCCATGGTGGAACGAAGACTGCTCCAAGTCACTAAAAGAAACAAAGAGAGCTTATAGACATTATGTAAAAGAAGCGAGGAAGTCCCAAAATAATCAGTATAACGATCATAATGATGAAGAACAGCAACGTAAACAAGAATTAATGAAAATAGAATATCGTAAGAAGAGATCGCAAACTAGAAGATTATTTAAAGAAAGTAGGAAAACTAATTGGGAAAAATTTATATCCTCGATTAATAATCATACGCCTATTGGAATCATATGGCAAAAAATTAATTCTATTAACGGGCAGAAAAGGAAAAAACAAACTATAATTTTAAAAAATAATGAAGGTGAACTATGCTGTTATCCAAAAATAAACTCAGAATTATTAGTAACAGCTTTTGCCAAAAATTCAAGCTCAAGTAATTACAATAATGATTTCATACATTATAAAAATCAAATAGAAGGGGCCAAAACTATATTTAATTTAAAAGATAATAGTAACCCAATCAATGAGACCATCACATTGCACGAACTTTGCTTAATTTTAGATAAACTAGGAGATTCAAGTCCGGGCCCTGATCAAATATCCAATACCTTAATAAAGAAACTTCCCTTAATAGCTCTTGAAAGACTCTTGGACATATATAACTACATATGGTCTAAACATGTATTTCCTGATCAGTGGAGAGAAGCTACTGTTATACCTATCCCAAAACCAGGTAAACCTCCCACCACTAGCACCAGCTATAGACCTATATCTCTTACTTGTAATCTATGTAAACTGTTTGAGAAAATTGTAAGTAATAGATTGAGATGGTACCTAGAACATAATCAACTTTTATCGCCATATCAATTTGGGTTTAGACAGTTTAGGTCAACCTCAGATCATTTAGCTTTTTTAGAAAATGAAATTCTGACATCTTTTGCAAACAAAAATAGTGTGGTAGCTGTTGCTCTAGATCTAGAAAAAGCATATGAGATGGTGTGGAAACACAGAGTTATATCACTTCTAGAACAATTTAATATAAAAGGCAACATCCTTTCCTTTGTTGTAAATTTTTTAACGTATAGGACTATAAGGGTAAAAATTGATGATACATTCTCAGATCCGCTCAGTATGGAGAATGGACTTCCTCAAGGATCCGTTTTAAGTGTTGTTCTGTTTTTGATATCGATTAATAATGTTCTAGATGTAATAGAGCGACCCGTAAAGGGGTGTTTGTTCGCAGATGATCTGACAATATTATGTAGCGGTAATAATATTAAACCTAACGAAAAACTTTTACAAAATACCTTAGATAAACTTAGTGAATGGTGTAAACATACTGGGTTTAAATTCTCAGTTACAAAAACCGAACTCATGATCCTTTCAAAAAGAAACATCAAAGGTACGATTAACCTAACTATTAACAATCATAAAATTAAACAAGTTAACAATTTAAAAATTTTAGGCTTAACCTTTGATCCAAAAATGAATTGGGTAAGTCACATAAAAAAGTTAAAGTCCGAGTGCTATAACCGAATGAATATTGTTAAAATTTTATCATCCAATAAATGGGGTTCCGATAGTACATGCATTAAAAATACCTACAAAGCATTAATTAAACAAAAAATCGATTATGGATCAATTATATATGACTCGGCTTCTCCCACTATTTTAAGACTTCTAGAAAGCACACATAATACCTGTCTAAGGTTAAGTCTAGGAGCCTTTAGAACTAGCCCAGTAAACAGTATCCTTGTGGAGGCAGACGAAATGCTCCTAGAGTTTCGAAGAAAGGAATTGTGCATTTCATATGCCATCAACCAGTTAACTAACGCCGTGTGGTGCCGGCGTTTAGAATAGCACCACCCCATCTCGTCCCGTGGGTGTCGTAAAAGGCGACTAAGGGATAACCGACGGACGGGCAGCAGCGTCCGTTGAGTGCATTATTTACTTCTACTGCGGTCCCTCCAACCACAACCAATTCTACCAATTTAAACTAAACCATTTCAAAACTATCCAACATTCAACCAAACCAAAAATTTCAGCCAACCAAACCAAACTAAATTTCACTATTACAACAACATAAATTTCACAAACAAAAATCTAAAATAAATCGCATAAGCCAACTTCACCTACCAAATATCAACCAGGAACCATGGCTGCCCGTATTTAACGCGGGGACCATGGGGCCAATTAAAATCATAACAACAACGCCGGGTCTTCAACTCGAGCATCACCATTGCTTTCTGACTGATGGTGATGCCGGACCCGGCATCGCATAAATCACACCAGCCTTTTCACAAATGTCACCACGGGCACAGGGTCGCCCGTATCCCTAGCGAGGGCCCTGTGTCTTCAACTGACACAACAAACCTTAACAAAAAAAACCAGTTAACTAATAATAACAAATCGTTTCTGTCGAAAAAATCATTACCATCTGATATTGAATACAGCCTACAACCATCGCTTCCCGTCCCCTTAAGACTCAGAATTAAAAATTATCTAAACGAAATTAAATTTGAATTACCTACTGTATTTCTGAGTAAACCATCTACGTACCCTCCATGGAAAAATAACGTACTCAAAATTAACCTGGAACTGGCCAACAAGAACCCCAGAGATTCTACTCCTAACTTTATATATAGGAACCTTTTTTATGAAATTAAAAATAACTACCCAGATTTTATGTTCTACTATACCGATGGTTCCGTCTGTGAGGGTAGAACCGGTTGCGCGATCGTAACAATGAACGGTAGTTATATGTACAGATTACAAAACTATACATCTATATTCACATGCGAAGCAGTTGCTATCCTTAAATGCCTAGAAGTAATAAACGAAAACTCGAGTGTTAAAAAACACATAATTTTTTCTGATTCAATGTCAACACTAAAGGCACTTTCAAATATTAGTAACAAAGATCCTTTGATAAATTTAATACGAGAAAACCTACTTAACCTAATAGATAAGCAATTCGTTGTGGAATTATTCTGGATACCTAGTCATCAAGGTATTCCTGGAAATGAAAGGGCCGATACCGCTGCTAAAGAGGCCTTGAGGAATGAACAATGCAATTACACTACTTCTAACCACCAAGACCTCAAAAAATTCCTTAAATTAAATATTAAAAGATTATGGAACAGCCATTGGGTAAATAATAACAATAGCGCCTTATATGAGATAAGGAAATCAGTTTTCCAAAAGAGTACATTATATGTAAATAATAGAAGGGATCAGGTGGTTATGAATAGATTAAGAATAGGACATTGCAATGTGACTCATTTATATCTTATAACCAAGGAAACTAAAAGGAAGTGCTTAAGGTGTAATAGTGATATATCTATCAAACACTTGTTAATTGATTGCCCGATGTATAATACAGAAAGATTAGTTGTTAACCTGCCCAAATGTTTAAAAGATTGTTTGATTGCCTCAGAATGTACTGTTAAATTTCTTAAACTAGTTAACTATTATGACTTGATTTGATATAATTGTATATTTATAGTGGTCGCTAATGACCTTAGCTGTTTGAGCGACCTTAAATAAATAAATTAAAAAAAAAAAAAAAAATGTCATATAAACTTTTTTTAATTCGCCTACTTTCAGAGTTAATACAAAAAAAAAACGTTATTGTATTGTGTTTTAGTGAATAGCGCCTTTTTGATGGCGATGTCGTGTCGCCACTTATAGGACTTAATCTAGACGTCCTTATTGACATATCTAAGTGACAAGGAACACATTAAATAGACTAGTTTTTACGAAAAAAAATATATCAATGCATATTAAATATTAATCCTTAAGTTTTCCAACAACATGTACTTATTATGTATTGAAAAAATTGTTTTGGTGGAATTGATTTTAATTTGTGTAAGATTTTTTTCTTCTTATGACCTCAGTAATACGTGGTTAATTTTTTTCCGATTCCTTGCGGGCAACTTGTATAGGTATTAAGAATGGTAATTCATCTTTTTCCTAAAAAAAGATTACGGGCCACCCTATTTCGCCACAAAAGCAAATTGCAAAAAGTTAACTAGTATCTTCCATTAGATGACTTCAAACCTTTGTATGTAACACATGTTTTCAATTGCGCTCCGCAAACCCAGATATAAAGTGGCTCATACTTGCCTTATCCCAGACTCGGCAAAACAGAACAGCCCCAAGTACGCTCATAACTAATAGTTTGTTACTTGAACACCGCTTACGATTCAAGCGACGTCCGCCCCTTTTTGCTGTTTTAAGCATTTGTGTACTCTCCTCACATAATAAAGAAGTCACACGTATTGTGTTCATGTTTTATGTTGCTTGAGCTTGAAACTAGCACAGACGACAACGAAGGTTTTAAATAACTTTTAGTGATTTTTGGGTATAAATGGAAACATTTAAAAGATTATATTAGTCGCTGAAGAAAACCTTTAAGTACGACTAAGGACCTATTAAAATCTTAAGCCTGATTAAAAAAAAATACCAAATAAATTATTTGGTCGCCTTAGATATATATGTTTTGTTAAATAAGTAAATAAGACTACTGCCCTCATAATAATGTAAACATTTGAATATCATTGAATTTTTTTATTTTCTCATGCTCTAAAAGTGAGCCATTGTCGATCTAAGAAGTGTGCGGAAAGTGGTATGTCTGTTCTAGTGCGTTTTACCATTTAGTAAGTACAGTTTTTTTTCTTTTTTTACGATAACCAAAATTACAATTTGGTTTCTAATAGATTTGTTGTACAATTTAAATTCTGATTTTAACTTCCCATTCCATAAATAATGATAATTACTTACTTACTGCTGTGTCGCTACCCAAAGTGGGTCTTGGCCTCCGACATCAAAGTCCGCCATGCTTCTCTGTCCAAAGCCGTTTCTGTTCAGTGGACGGCACCGAATTCGCTAAGGTCTTTTTGCACTTCGTCTCTGCTATGCGGCTGTCCTGCACAAAGTGTTAGTGTCTAAGCTAATGACCAGAAACACGAAGCTCCGGATAAATAATGATACTTTCACCAGAATTGTTAATTGAAAGGCTGAAATGATGCCTTTCACCCGAGTTAAACACTGTACTTTTCATGTCGAATACGAGGAAAGTTAAATACATGTGCATTCATAAAAACAAGGCTAAGAATAAACTTTAATAGAATTTCTTGAAGGTATTTTTAATTAACAAGATAGGTAAAAATATCGTTATTTATGGAATGGGGAGTTAATTATCAGAATGGAAATCGTGAAACAAATCCATTTAAATCAGAATTTTAATTCCTTATCGTAAAAAAACAAAATAATATGTACTTAGACAGTACACAGTGCTCTGGAGCAGAAACGTATCATTTTCTGCACACTTTTTAGAACAACAATGACCCACTTTCAGAGCATAAGACATAGTATCTGTTCTACTTTTTGAGCGTTTGTGCAAAAACACGAACGAAATGAAGTTCCTCAGCCGCATACCAAAATTAAATAAATAAATATCTTTTTTTGTTTTTTTTTTTTTGCTATTAGCAGTAGTTGCTTTAAGTAGATATCTAAATCATCAATTCCAGATCGTTGTAGAAGTGTTATGTGTGTGCTGGTCATAACAATATCATTTTGGCTGATCAAATATCTTCTCGCCCACCAAAATTAGAAAACGATTGATTAATCCGTATTACTCAGTTTTACGAGTATAGTTTCTAAAATGCCTCATCTGAATTGATCATATCTCAGTTATGTAGATTGGATAATAAAAAGTATAGTTTAAAATATTGCTGTCGTTCTTACTTAATTCATTTAGTTAAAACATTAATTAACAGATCTCGATTAAAGCGCCTACATCTACAATTTTAAAATTAAAAATAAGTTACTTTGTGGCTATGTAATCTGCGATATTTCCGGACGCCAACCCGGAATAATCTGGGTTAAACCGGCAAATAAAAGTCACAGCCAGAAAGCGTTTTAAAATGGTAAGCTTAGCAGTGTGCACAGTACTTGGTCCTAAAATTTGGCGAAAAATATTTTGTAGCCCTAATGATTTTGTAACAATGTTTTATTTTAGTTTTAGCTTGGAAGGTAAAAAAAATACGACAAGTGTGACTTGGACTCACCCACCGAGGATTTCGTACAAAGCAACTTATTTCTTTTTTTATAAGTTTTACAAATTGATACTTTTCAGACCAGTACTTGTGGTGTAAGACGATATTACTTGCCGAATTTCACAGTTATAGGTCAACGGAAAGTACCGAAATATAAGTTTTTGCGATTGCTGTATCCTTTTTTTTGTTAATTTTAAAGATTATTTGATGTTTTCACAGCTTCAAGGTACTGTAGACCTGAGTATACGATTTTAATTTGAACTCGATACCTCCATGTGTTCTCAAAATAAAGGGTCTTTACAGACAGACAGACGGACGGACGTACAAACGAACAACGTGATACTACACGTATAGTGTTCCGTTTTTTTCTTGTGCGGTACGGAACCTCAAAAAGACAAACTTACGTATTACATACAAGCATTTAGTGGTCATTTGCGTCGTCATCTTCAAAGCTTACATTTAAAATGGCACTTTCTTGCAATACATTTTTATATTAATACTAACGGTTGTTATTAAAATTCATTCAATTCTTCCACTGCCTCACCAATATGTGAAATCAGTCGTTGTGCTGTGTGATCCATGTAGTTTTAAACCCTTACTTCAGCGCATGTTTCAGTTACACGGCTGATTTCAGGATAGCACTCTTTCTTTAACTTTTGTTTTTTTTTTTTATGATAGAGGAGGCAAACGAGCAGACGGGTCACTTGATGGTAAGCGATTACTGCCGCCCATGGACACCTGCAACACCAGAGGGGTTGTAAGTGCGTTGCCGGCCTTTAAGATGGGAGTACGCTCTTTTCTTGAAGGTTTGAAGGTCGTATCGGTCCGGAAATACCGCAGGCGACAGTTCATTCCACAGTTTAGCTGTGCGAGGCAGAAAGTTCCTGGAGAAACGCACAGTTGAGGACTGCGAACCATCTAAGTGGTGACGATGGAAATGTTGCGGCGGTGTTGTTGTGTTATATAGAATCAGCCAGGATAAAGGTTTGACGACCGGTCTGGCCTAGTGGGTAGTGACCCTGCCTACGAAGCCGATGGTCCCGGGTTCAAATCCTGGTAAGGGCATTTATTCATGTGATGAGCATGGATATTTGTTCCTGAGTCATGGGTGTTTTCTATGTATTTAAGTATTTATAAATATTTATATATTATATATATCGTTGTCTAACTACCCTCAACACAAGCCTTATTGAGCTTACTGTGGGACTTAGTCAATTTGTGTAATAATGTCCTATAATATTTATTTATTTATTTATAAAACCTTGTATTGGATTTTTGCACTATTCGGATTAAAGATTTTTTTGTTTTCTGAAAAAGAAATTTACATTTCAATTATATGAGAAACATTTCTCTATAAAATTTGATGAATAGGTACATTATTTATACATTGCGTAGATAAAGTATTTAAGTTTTACAAATATTTGCTTCAACGAACATGCATTATTATAATACGATAAACGAAAACAATAATATTACAGATTTATTTCTAAGTACTAAAGCACGCAGTATCAATAAAACATGGTTTGTAATTAAAGTAATTATCATATTAAAAAAATATAAGATCGAGAGATCCAGATTTTGCATTGGGCCTGTGTTAGTCCGCCTGATGCTGACGCTGATGAGCATATACAAGGCACGTAAATATGTTAGGTTTTTTTTTTTTTTCTCCTGTTTTACTTAAGCGGTTCTTTTGTTTTCATCGCTGCAGCACTGCATATTTCCTTGCTCTTCCGGGAACACTGAAAACAATACACAAAAAAGCAACACAGTTCGAGTAAAAGTTTGGTTTGCTCCAGCATAGTGCAAACCACCACTCCACCACCCTCAGCACGAACGGGTTTCAATTCACCACTTAGTAATCAGTCTCCGAGACTTCGAGCAACTCTGGAAAGAAAGTGGTTGATACTTCGTATAATATAACCGAGTCGCCTATAAAAATCAAATTAAACTTAGAACTTGGGAGAGGAAGAATAGCTTTGGGATCCTAGCGAATTAACGGTACTTTTTTTCTATTTAATTCCATTTCAGGAGATAATCCACTAACTAAATCTTATCAAATAACTTTGATTTTGATGTCGCTTATTAAAAAGAAATGTACTTCAAATAGTTCAAATTTTGGAAAAAGGGAAACCTATATACCTACTACCTAGTTTTTCATTGTGTCAATATCACACTAAGATAATCATGGAGAATAAAAATATTTAGAAGTGGCAAAACGACTTTGAATATTGTATTCCCTCCTAATTTTATTATTCCATGAAAGACAAACGCTTGCGCGTTCTATTTTGACGCCAGCGCCATCTAGGGAACGGTTTACGTACAATACATGCAATGAAACTGAGAAGGATTAACGCTTGCGTGATCTATCTCGACGCTAGCGCCATCTAACGTGCAATTGGGTAAACTTTCCATAGGGTATTGGAAATGGTGTTATGTTATATTACAATAGTATTTACTTGAGTTTAATAAACGAGCCAGTTATCTGGAGTTATCTTAGATGTATGAGTATTGCAAGTTAGGTATACAGCGTGTATTTTTCATAAGACCGCTTAACCAAAGGGTAATTTAGTTTAGGCTTGAACATACTTTCATAGGTTTTATAAAAAACAGACGACTTTTATTTTTCCATTTAAAATAATTCAGCCAGCCATGTATCACTACTTTGTTATAACTCAAAACGTCGCATTTAATGACGCGACGATAGTGTGACAAGTTCCTATGTTGTACGAAAAAGAAATACATTGCCGCTCGAAACAAAAAAAAAATGCTTAGTTAAGACTAAATTGAAAAAATAATTGAGAATCGTTTTATCGCACTAAAACCAACGTCTAGTTTACGTCTGCAGTTATATCAAAAATACACACTGTATATCCGGACAAGACCTTGGTTCTATTTGTACGACCTAGCAAAAAGCCTATTTACTGTCTGAGCTTTCGCCTGAAGCTATGGCTATTTCCTTTGGCGAAATAATAGTTATTTATATTATAAGGGGACAAAGTTTTCGTTTAACCTCTCGTCCTAATATTGATACCCAAGCAAGCGAAAGGTATTATTACTAGATACCTACTAAAATTAAAAGTTTTATGTTTTTTACTTAGAACCATATCTTGATTCTGTAGATATATTTGAGAAGTAAAATCTACAAAACTAAGTCTGTCATAAAATATGTTATAAACTTGCTATTGGTGTTCATTATTAAAGAGAAAAAAAATTAGTTACCTATTACAGTAGTTACAGTTTTGAGTCGAAACGGCACCAAGTAGCCGCGTCAAAAATAAAATACGGCGATAAAAACATAACAATGTACGATATTGTTACAATAATATTAACACTTACCTACAACGTTTACATTATAAACAGCCTGTATACACAAAGCTTCGTAACTTCTGTGGTGCATACTAATTTCTTGAATAGTGCTCTGATTAACTCTGTGGTACAAACTATGAGCGATTGCAAATCTTTATCAGTCAATAATTAAACTAAATTGAGCTAGGCGAAAACATCAAATAATACAACATTACTGTAGCCACGTGGTTCAAAGAAGCAAAATGCAACTTTTGGTCTGCTTGAACCACAGATATATGAATTCTATGCTCTGGGGCTTGAACACATACCTTCCGCGACTGCCTGTCCCCTGCGACTGACGACGGCTGAACGCTTTATTATTATACCCACTATATTTCATGCACTTTTGCAGCTCGCCGTACATGATCTCACCCGCCTGACGCCTCCCGTGACGTCCACTTCATCATCGGACCGAGATCACCTTCGGCGATCGGCATTAAATCATAGAATAACGGCATCCACCCGCCGTGGCGCCAGTAGTAATAGCGATGATTACTATTGAAAAAATGAGCTAGAAACTATACATAACTCATGTATATGTACATGAGTTATGTATAGTTTAATAGTCAGTGGATGTCATCATCATCATCTGAGGCATTACAGCCGTAGGTGGGCCTTAGCCTTGTCAAGCTAATCTCTTCGATCTGTTCGTGGCTTTCCTTCTCCAATTCGTCACTCCTAAGGTCCTGATATCCTGGTGTACGCCTTCCAACCATCTGAGCTTGGGCCTGCCTTTACCTCTGCGGCTCTCCGGTCGGCCTTCTAGAACGCGTTTGGGTACTCTGGCCTCGTCCATCCGTGCCCTGCCCATCGCAGGCGTTCGATCTTAATGATCTTAATGACATTAAGCTCATTGTATATTTGGTATAACTCGTGGTTATAACGCGTTCGCCACCTCTCGTCCTCCACTCACAGCTCCGAAAATGCATCTTGGTAGGTATTTTATGCTCAAATACCAACAAGGAATTACCTCGCCTTCGACTCGGGTAACAATTTTACAGGCGGCACGCAGTTTCCTACTTTTCCTCCCTTGGGACACAAATAACTAAAGCACCGAGTGTGGGAAAAGGCTTGTTTTATTTCCCGGTTCAAATAATAATATATCAACAATTCTACTTATTTGTAATTAATGTCATCACTTTTTCCTTTTCTAACAATAGGAAAATTTTCTGTTTTTTGTTGTACTCGTAAGTACCGAAGTGAACCATATTGATTGGTGTTCATTGCGTGTTTATTTATACGTATGCCAAAAATCACAAGTAACAAACGTATGAACCCGCAATAAAACATCAATGTGTAACAGGTTCTATTATGAAAGCCAGCCACACTTACCCATATTCCACACGTACCTATATTGACAATATTGCTTATAGATTTTTTTTTATATAGGTACTACGTCGGTGGCAAACAAGCATACGGCCCCCTTGATGGTAAGCAGTCTCCGTAGCCTATGTACGCCTGCAACTCCAGCCTCTCCAGAGGAGTTACATGTGTATTGCCTATGCATATTGCATTGCTTATGGACGAATCCTCAGAAAAAAACGAATTAGTATAATATTGGAATTGTATTAGTTCATGGTACCGTTCAACTGCTACCGCTTAATTAAAATAATACATTGAAATGCATTAACGTTAATCAAAATAACTTACGTTCTAATCTATATCTTTTTCGAATAACTTCGTTATTTCTCAATAAACTTGCCTGTTTCCCTCACACGTTTCCCGTTCCGCTTACATCTTATAACTTTTTATAAGTATTATCCTAGAACCACAAACAAAGATGTTACTCGTACAAGGCAACCGAAGAACTATTTTGTTCTAGTATAAAGTTAAGAAATGTATTTTTTCTTGGCAAAAAATCACGTAGATGTGTGATTCTGATAAAAAAATTCAGCGCTAGGATTTTTATTACATTAAATTTTGTACCTACACTTATTAAATTTTTCGTTATGTTTATTGCAATTTGGTGTACCTATTAAAGACGATGTTGAGACTAAGCGTTAGTTTGGTTTTGTTTTCCATTATTTTAGAAAATGTACAAATAAGACCAAATAAGGTCAACTAATTAATAAAAAGTTTAAAACATTTTCATATATCTTACGAATTTCAAACGTGGAATTGTTACACTTCTTCCTGAACGTGTAGCGTTAATTTAGCGAGCGACCTCATTTTGTACTAAACGTGCTACGTTCTACATATAAGTAAAACGTGTTAAGGGTTTACTCAAACAAATAACCCTTTATTTAGGGCGACTTGTTAAGCCCAAACACATGCCAACCCTTAAGTACCTGTCAGAAATGTTTTTGTTAAACTCGCATCACTGCACATCTCTTAAAGACACCGTAGCGTCGTTATACCTTTCGCGAGGAATGATGGTCTCTATGAATTTTTCTTAAAATTTCATTTGGTTGGGTGTGGGTTGAGTTTAATTAAAAATATTTCAGAAATATGTTTTTACCGCATTTTTATTACTTAAACAATTATGTTACAATTCTAAATAGGTGGATGTGCTTAACTTTAAAAACATCAAAACATCTTTACAAACTTTTTAGTTTTTACTGACGTAACAGCTTCTCTATATAAAAATGAAGTCCTAGGGACATTCATTCGATTAGATAGCTTGCACCGTGGAATTTTGGAAACCGAAAAATTACCTAATAATGATGGACTTTAAGTTCTGGTGTGGTCCCTATACGGTTACTGAGTGCCGACGAGTCGAACGCTACCGAACCAGCCTAAAATGTGTCCTCGATATGCGTAACAAAGGCGCGTTATCGAAGAGCACACCTACACTGGTTTTTTGAGCGTTAGACTAGCCCGCGCTCAGGTGCCTATTAGAATTATACGACCCTTTTTTTGCAGGTAGTGGCACCCGCCGTTTTAGTTAACAATAGACAATGGATAAGCCGTTGAGGGTCAGACTCTTCTGCCAAACGAGCGCTGGCCGCTTCTCTAGACACGCCGCGCTCAACTACATTCTCCGCCGGTCTCTTGCCAGCGTCAACGTGCCAGCTCTACTCGAGCCCCCCGGCATTATAAGAGACCGGATGGAATGAAGAATGGGACGCCACGTGTGTAGACACCCTAGTCTCATCTCCACGGCACTTCTGCTAAGGCTGCAGGCAGAGGCGACCAAAAAATTAAAAAAGACTAAATATAGGGGTCTCGGCGCCGAATACAGTTTCGTACCATTTGGCGTCGAGACCCTTGGTCCGTGGGATCCGAGCGCCCTTAACCTGTTTAAGGAACTATCTAAAAGGATTAGAAAGGTTACCGGTGACCGCAGAGCTGGCAGCTTCCTCGCTCAAAGAATTAGTCTTGCGTCACAGCGAGGAAATGCTGCTAGCGTCTACGGCACCTTGCCGCAGGGGGATAGTTTTTAGTATTTTATTTAAGACTAGTATTATTTATTTCAAGATCTAGGTTTTAATTTTTATAGTTTAGTTTTTAGTATTAGTACATTTTTAAGTATTTGCAATGACAACTAGAAAACGATCTAAAAATATGAAAGCATTAAATAGTTAGTTACTTCGCTTGTGCTTGCAAAAATACAGAATATTTTGTGATCCTTATATTATTTGAGTCTAAACTAAACTAGCCTAAGGCTACTTTACAAGCCAATGAATAAAGTCTAATTTAGCCATTTTAATTCACTTATTATCAGGGTTAAAAATCAATTTGCAATAGCTTTTTGTAAACAACCCCTTAGGCCGCACTTCTGTAATAACAATTGACAAGTGACAAAATATATTGTATGACATTTGATTTATTAAAATTAATTTGTACAGTAACTTAAGGTCTAGTTCATTTGTGTTCATCTAATAAAGTATTAACAAATGCTCTTGACTTTGCCTGATAAAATAAGTATTTTTTATTATACCTAGGTTATATTACTTTTTTAAATCCAGATAAGGCATCAAAATCTGTGGTTGTTCGGGCCCACTGTACTGTATATTTTCCTACCCGTATCGTGTTAATAAGTTATTAAAATTTCTCGGCTGAACCAGTGTACCATGACCTCCAGACATGGGATACATAATATTTATGCTGTAGTAAATATACTGGTTCACCTGAGCCTTCGAGCATCTTGTGTTTGAGGAACGGTTGGAATTACACCTACAACGAGCACATAGTTGAATAGGAAATTTAACAGGACAATTCCGACGTGCATTTCGGGGAACAACGCTGCTACCGTAGTCAGTCTTAGTTGGCTCATGTCTATATACATCTACATACCTACTATAGCTTATAGTGGTGGAACAACACCAACTTAATGACGTACGAGTAGTCACATACAGTTTGCAGTGTTCTAAGTACAGTAATGAAACAGAGGTACAATCGAAGTTACACTCTCATTATAAAATTATAATTATCCTTATATCGCATAAGACTTTGCATGAACATTTACGTCATAAATACCTGTCTGGTACTAGTTTTCTTTCCCAGAAATTGAAGGTTATAACCTGAAGAAATAAATTAGAGGATGTAGAAGTTTTACATGCATAACTTCTTCTTCTTTTAGTTAGTACCAGGAATTTATGTTCACTAGACTTAAAAAAAAATTATGATAGAAGAGGCAAACGAACAGACGGATCATCTGATGATAAGCGATTACCGCCACCCATGGACACCTGCAACACCAGAGGGGTTGTTATTGCGTTGCCAGCCTTTAAGATACGCTCTTTTCTTGAAGGTTTGAAGGTCGTATCGGTCCGGAAATACCGCAGACGACAGTTCATTTCACAGTTTAGCTGTGCAAGCCAGAAAGTTCCTGGAGAAACGCACAGTTGAGGACTGCGAACCATCTAAGTTGTGAGGATGGAAATGTTGTCGCGTAGGGCGATGGCGAAATTCAAAACTATTATAATGTGTGTGTTGTCGTATGTGCGTGTGCGTGCTTAACAAAAATATTAATAATTAATATAAGTGAAGGATTCGTTCGCTCAATTTCGTGTTTTCCCTGTTTGGCTTTCTTTTTTAATCTTATTGTCCTATTATAAGTTTAAAGCTGTTGGTTCTCCTTGACATAAATAAGTAAATAAATACTATCTCCACTACTAGGCATTTAAATTTTACTAATACTATTTAAAACGAGTGGTCAATACCACTAGAAGTTCAATTTTTATCGCTCGTATTTCAAAAATAGCATTTCGCCGTTCCATAAATTTTCGAGTGACGAAATCAAGCGCTCAAATTAAAAAATTGGCCCCCTGTTAGGAAATCTAATGAACTTTTCACTAAGCATGAAAGATAAGATAAGCTTTGCTAGGATAACATAAAGAGTTGTGATAACTCCGAGCATATTTCCCTGGCCGTCTTAATTTCCTCGAGGGACGCTCGTGAAGCGACGGGAGCATATTTTTCATTTAACTGCTAAGCCCGCATTTTATTTTTACTGCTCCATATGTAGCATGGCGAGTAAAAAGTTTACTGTGGAATACAATTATAAAATTCTTTGTTCTGCTGATAAATGCAGTGGTATAAAAGAGTGTACACAATACCTATATAAAGCTTAGCACCTTGTAAGCAAAAAATAAATAAAAAGAGATAAAATAAGTTGAAAATAAAATAAAAGAAGAAACTGACAGTTTAGGTGAGAACATTCAATATCATAAACGCTACGAATATGTCGCTAAATTTACCGCTAATAAGGTTGTGAGGTTTTTTGCCTGCAAACAATAGACACAAAGGCACAATTTTTCAGTTTACTTGTTCTGAATCTTTGCTTAAAAACTTACACTCATATAAGTCAAATTGTCGAATTGTATGTTAATTCCTGCAATGGCACAATTTTTTTAGAAAATATACGGATTTTTTGTTTTATAACATTTATAACTTGTATCATTGAAATCTATAAACGCATTAGTGCAATTTCCGACTAAACGAATTTTGGATTCAAAATCTTTGTTACCTAGTAGCTTGAAATCCCTCTGCTATATCACTAGTTATTTTATATTGCTACGGTATGCATGGTTACAATATACAATTGAAATTAAATGAAATATTGAGACATGTTTTGGCGACTTTTCTATCCAGCCAACTTTGACCTATTAAGTTTTTGTTTGCCCTTGCAAGTAAAATCTACTCATAGTTTCCGTGGTATGTGATATTAATTTAATTGCAGCAAATGTTATTGCCGCTGTAAAAATGAGTAACAATTTATTTTAAAAACTACAAACTTTTGTCAGTCATCTCGTAATAGGAACAACGTATGCAAATTCACCTTAAAAATACCTTAGTTTTCATTACATACTTTGAAATACCGTTATTTTAAAGTTTTCATCAGTAGTTTCACTCCACCAAATGGCAAGAGTTACCAGTAGAATATTTCAGCTTACGAGAGGAAATGCACAAGTTTCTATAAAAAAAAAATCTGATCTCCAGAATCTCATGATCACATTCTGACACGATGTCAGTGGAACCGAATGCGAATAATAAAAGGTATTCTTCAAACAAAAACAATAATTTTCTAATTAAGTAATCCACTTCAGCCGCTTTTAGACTTAAAAAAATCCGACAAATTGAGAACCTTTAAACTTTAAGTCGCTTAATTAGAGACGTGCTGAAATATATTAAAAGAAATACAATCCTATCAAGTCCAGACACTTTTTCTAATTCATCTAATTAATAAAAAAAAGCAAATTCTGTTTAGGATTACAAATAACCGGATCAAATTTATTTTTATTCAACACCATGCTAGGCTCGCCCACAGTCTTCCTTACTATTTATAAACGTCCACAAATCCCCAGCTGAGTCGGCATAAACTTTTTACAGCAGCTTAAAGAATAGTGGGTTTGGGCTGAATAGGTACTTGCTTCTTTGCCATTAGGTTAAATTACGCGAAACGGGTAAATTAAACCTAAGTTAATTTCTTACCGGTCATAACGAGTCAACTGTTTTTATAGTTAGGGGAGGATGGGTACGATTATGACAATTTTAATTTTATCGCTTATGTTATTGCAATCACAGCTCAAATATTAAATAATGAAGAATACTCTTTTAGGTATATGGTAAATTTAAAATAAATAACCTATGTATTTGCGGTAATTTTTCTTCAGCGAGTTATTTTCCTATTTGTGTGCCCATTCCTTCCAATCCCCATACCATAGATAGTTGTAGAGTTAGACCAAGCAACCTCGGCAACGATTTTACTAGCCCTGACCGTGAATGTGTTATGTAAACGTCATAATTAGACAGAAGTTTGACGTTTAAAATAGCCCTTGCATAGTCACGGCTATCAAAATCGCTGCCAACTTAGCTTGGCCTAACTCTAAGGTTGTAACAGTGATGGGGGACGGTTGTAACATTTCCAGTTAGTTATGGACACGTTATTCATTTAATACAATTCCAGATAAGTACAAATAGATGGCAAACTTTGCAAACATTAACGATTCAAATTGCTGGCTATTTTTTTACGCCTAAGAACTCACCTTTTAACCAATGTGTCCTGCCCACCATGACATACGGTGCCGAGACAAGGACGCTCACTAAGCAGGCTGATGTGCAAAAAATACGAGTAGCACAGAGAGCCATGGAGCGCGCCATGCTCGGCATTAAACTTCAAGACCGAGTGAGGAATATCGATATCCGACGCCGCACCAAACTGCGAGACGTGGGTGATGTAATTACCAAGCTTCCATTTTAGCTTATATCGATATTCCTCACTCGGTCTTGAAATTTAATGCCGAGCATGGGTGGAACATGTTGCCAGGCAGAGCAATGGCAGGTGGATTAAGATGTTGAATGATTGGTGGCCGCTTTTGGGTGAAAGAAGCGCCTGGCGTCCGTTGGCTCGGTGGGTGGATGACATTCGAAAAATCGCGGAACACTTCTGGATGAGACTAGCCCAGGACCGGGTTAAGTGGTGTACACGAAGAGAAGCCTATGCACAGCAGTGGGTGTTTGGAGACTAAATGATGATACGATGACGCTATTTTAAGTCTTTCTAGGTACTTGGATAGCATGTCGATGCCGTCACAGTATTATAACTTAATCCAGTAAAACCTATTTTCAAAATAAGAAGTAAAAGCCTTTTGCGCATAAATTATATAACACAAATTGTATTGCTTAAGTATTTTATTGGTCCCTTTTAGTAAGGTATTTTTTAAATTTATTATATTTGATGCCATTTTTTATGACTTTGTACCTATTTATAATATAATCTTTCTATCTGAAAAGATAGTTTAATTTTTGAAAAAGATTCAGTGTCTCTGGCCCCCAAAGGACCTAAAGTTTCTACAGCAAACGCCGCAAATGCGTAGCCGTTGCTTGTAATCTGTAAATCGTCAAAAACTATCCTCTATTCAAAATCCCTTTTTTCCAATCCTGATTATTTATATGCAAAGAAGGGCTAAAACGATGCGGGGTAAATCCATGATATTATCTTGTCTTTTAACCTCTGGCAAAACGGCTATAACTTATACGCACCGGAAGGGTTGCTCCGACATATAACTGCTTTGGTTTCTCCAAAGCGGATAACATAATAAATTATTTGACCAATTGTCCATATAAAGATTGAGATTGGGTATCTTTTTCATCGTCAATATACGCTGTGTTATTGCGAGCGATAAAGTTTGCTTGCCTCTTTTTGACGTTTTTTAACCGACTTCAAGATTTCAAAAGGAGGAGGTTCTCCATTCGGTTGTGTATTTTTTAAAATGTTTGTTACTTCATAACTCCATCATTTCTGAACCGATTTTGAAAATTATTTTTTTGATTGAATTTATATAGATTGGTCCCGTTTTTGTCAAATTCAGTTCTGATGATGGGATCCTTAAGGAATCGAGGAAACTCTTCAAATGTGAAAAGCATACATATAGTGATTTTTGTATTTTCTTAAACAAATCAAGCATTTAAATTTTAAAAAGTGGCATTTGATGAAGTGGAACTCTTTAATGACGCATAGTTCACGTTTTGCGATTTGTTCTCTTCGCTGTGTTTGTTAAAAAGGTAATTGTATGATATCCAAAATCAACAAAGATCTTTCTTTCACCGGTATCCCTCATAGAAGTAGGTTTTTTTCTCTTAAAAATTATTTGCTTAATATTTTACTAAATAAAGTTTTTTAGCAATAATATATATAGATACCCATACCATATAGTCTTTATTGCATTTTCAGTCAATATTATATTTTTTGTAAGATTGTAAATTTTCCACAACAAGGAACAGCCTCCTAGAGACGGCACTAAGTCCAACAGATCGAGCTCGTCTCATTGCGACAGCGGAGTGGGAGTCGGGTCTGTGGTTGCAGGCACTTCCATCACCAACAATAGGAACTTTGCTGGACAACTCAACTTTCCGGTTGGCCACTTGCCTTAGAATAGGAGCATCAACAAACATGCCTCACCGATGCCAATGCGGCGTCATGGTAGACAACCTAGGCCACCACGGCCTCTCTTGCAGCCGAAGTGCTGGGAGGATACCTCGGCACGCCATCATCAATGACGTCATCCGTAGGGCCTTTGTTAGTGCCAAGGTGCCGGCGCTCCTCGAGCCAAACGGCCTGGTCAGGGATGATGGCAAGAGGCCTGATGGAATGACGTTGGTGCCTTGGAGTATGGGACGGCCCCTTGTCTGGGATGCTACATGCGTAGATACCCTGGCACCGTCCCATATTCCAGGCACCAAAGTTGACGCTGGTGCGGCTGCATCCTCGGCCGAAAGCCTCAAGCGTCGCAAGTATGTCAACCTCGGCAGTAGTTACATATTTGCGGCGTTTGGGGTTGAAACCCTAGGGCCGTGGGGGCCTAGCGCGCGCCGCCTCTATAAGGAGTTAGCAAAACGCCTTATAGAGGCTTCGGGTGACCAGAGGGCTGGCCTGTACTTCGCCCAGCGGATAAGCATTGCTATCCAGAGGGGCAATGCAGCCAGCCTTCTGGGCACCCTGCCAAGCGGTCTCGATCTGGGACAATTTTTTTATTTATAAGTTTTTAATTTAAGTTTTTAATTGTTTTTCCACCCATTTGTGTTTATTATAATTTTCCACATAATATTTCCCTAATTATTTTTCATGTATTTAGGTATCTATCCACCTAACTTAAACATCTACATAGTTCAGACTATCTTTCATTCATACGCCTTAGAAATTCATGTCGGCGGAAGAATTGCACCTTTTCAGTCAATTCCAGCCTAATCCACAGATGACGTATTGCGATCATCTGTTCAGACAAGAGTATTAAGGAAATAAATGATGAATCGTATCTATTTTTGTAAGTAAGCAGGGGTTTTTGGTAACGTATTATATACCTACCTTTGGTATTTATATTGTTTTATTACCAATAGGCTTGCCATAAATTCTGACACTAAGTTAATTGTGCCTAGATACTATTATTTTAAAGTTATTTAATTTAGTTTTATTGATCGTGCCATTCACGAAGACGCGTGCCCTGACTCGTAATGTCATGTTATTAAAGGTTATATTTGTCAAATCTGCGCACAATCGTGGATGACACGAACTATATATACCAGGGGTCATCAAATGGCGGACCGCGGTCCGAATCCGCACCGCCAAATACCCCAATTTTTTGCTTATTCAATAAACTCAAGTATAAACGGACCGTGATGTTCACTTTATTTTAAGAACGGGACCCCTGAGGAAACTAATTGGTGAGCCCTGATATATACTTAATAACGGGACTATCAACGAATATAAGTATTCAAGTTCATCTATCTCTCTCACTGAGCGAAATCGGGGCTGAGGTGGCTGTGCATGCCCGGCATCGCAGAAATCATATTTTTGATTATTTTTAACAAAAAAAATCGATGAACTTGATCAAAAATATAATTACGCATTTATAGAAGCAATTTTCATATTTTTATCTTTTGTACTTTTCAACTGGCCTTTTATTCTAGAGCAGGGGTTCCCAATCTTTTTCAACATGCGGCGCAGTTACAAGTTTAGTATTTTGCAACGGCGCCCTTGTAAATTTAAAATCACGGTCGAAAAAGAGTGACACGACGCTATATTATTTACCGATGCGAGCGCTCTAATAGGTACCCGCGAATATTTGTGGTTTCGGATAATGATAGAACTCACGGCGCCCCTCTTTACTTTCTACGGCGCACCAGGGCGCCGCGGCGCACACTTTGGGAACCCCTGTTCTAGAGACTAACGGCTCGATTTGAAGAATGATTGAGACACGTTTAAGATCTTGGAAACGACATGTCAAAATTGACGTTTACTTCGATCCCGCTGTGATCCTGATAAGATCTATCTACGATATTTCTATCGTCAAAGTGACATTGGTTGCCCGAATCGAGCAGCTTCTGTCAATTATACGACATAAAAACGATATCTAAATGAGAACTTATCTAAACCAGAACTTATCGTTATCTTATCTCATTTTTCGAATCGGGCCGTAAGTATAATCATAATTATTATATCGACCGTAGGCTCCGTACCTCAGAAGAAAGGAGTTCATTGTGTGAATATTGTTTTGAGGATTTCAAATGTATTTATTTTATAAAATAAATAATTATGAAGTTCTTTAAGAATAAAGGCGAACATTGATGATGACGAAGCAACTCTTAAGCAATTATGGAATGATTGAAATGAATCAATGTTTTATACGTGCAACATAAGGTAGAATTCACAAACATATTTACAAAAATATGTTCACGCGACCATATTGTCAGTGTCTTAGAGGTGTGTAAATATAATTTTCATCACACTTTCTCGAAAATGATCTTATTTCATGCAGGTGTATTGATGGACAATATTGTTCCCGCAGGAGTTACGGATTATGTAAATAAATGTGTGAATTATAATATGAACCAAGTAAGTAGGTATAAATGAGTTTTACTTGTAAAATACTGACGTTCATAATTTATATTTATTGTTTATGTTAAAAAATATTCAGGTAATTTGATTAATTTAATAACCGTTTAATAGTTATTTGTACAACAAGAGAGCAATGTTTGATATTTCTTCGAGGGCTTATTTTGAGTTCCGTGCTAGCGAAAGATTCTATAATAGATCTTATTTAGAATCTTGAGCGTAGTAAGGGACTCACAAGCGCACGAGATGTAAATAACTTTGATCTCGTGTAGTACACAAAAATTTTTCACGACAGCAGTGAGAACGGTAAAAATACAACCTGAAAAAATGTAATCCGTCTTCATCACTATTTCACTCATGTTTTCTTAAGGTATTCTAACAATTAAGTGTTGTTACCGCAATGAAACAAAACGAAAGAAATTTCAATAAAATAATACGTAAATAATGAAGTAACGAACATCAATTGACAGTTCGATCGACAACTTTTTTTGTAAAAAAAAACTTTGTAAGATACGGTCTGAATTGCGGATACAACTATTTGTGAACTATAGCATAAATAGTATAGTATAGATTGTTAAAAGTCAAATTATTTCCTTTGCGTAACAATTGCGTATTTTTTTTAGTTCATTGTTTTGATTGTATAATAAAATACGTAAAATATGGTGTTTTTATTAAGTTTTTAACTTTTATTTCATAATTAATTATTACGATTGAGGACTCGTAGGGTATTTTGGAACGATGCGGTCTGACTTATTTCGGGGGTCTAATATAAGCCGTCAATATACCGTTCACTTACGTGTGCACTTATTTTTGTCTTTTTCTTTTTGCTAATGACGTGAAAGGGACAAAGACAATAGAATCCAAATATTTCGAACTTGTATTAGGGCCCGCACGTTGAAATGATATTCGACTATAAAGATCACTTGAATGTTATTTTGTCTCACTCAGTGAGCAAAATGCGATTTTGCTCAATGTTTTTAAGCATAAAATTACGCTTGTTCCAGCTGCTGACGTGAAAAATATTTTTACAGAATTTTCAATCGTGGCTGAAGGCAGACAATGACATCAAAGAATGTTTATGGCGGACTAATGTTTAAAATGTCACCGTATTTAAGAATTATTTCGCTTAAACTTTAGTTTTTTCTTCACAAGTATGATGAAAAAGGGCGTAACTCCGGGGGTAAGATACTCAAAAAAATTCACTTACCTCACTCGTTGCACAATGTATTATTTTGAACGTTAGCTTGTAAAGACAATTTTGAACTCGCCTGTACCTACACTTTACCATTAACAAGCACTTAAAATATCACATTTCAAATTATATCTTGTACGATACTTAAAGGAAACGATGCCTATTATTTAATTATCCGACAGCGTAACGCAAAGGAGAGTAGGGCGCATCGCACACCGCACCGATTCGCACGTCTTTTCAAACATCGGAGCGACGTACGAATCGGATGCAGTGTGCCATGATAGCCTGTGAATCCAATACACTGTGGCTAGGTTCACGCTGCGTAAATTTTTTCCCATATACCGTATACGGGATTTTATCGAATACCGTAGTTACAGCAAAATTTGTCGTGCAACTTTTAGAATTGTTCACACGGCGTCTATGCGGGAAAGCCGCCTGAAAGCCGTATAAACGATTTTGTAAGTTACCATACAAATTTTGCTGTCAGTATGGTATTCGATACCTAACAACAATTTTTCCCGTATACGGTATACGGGAAAAATGAAAGCCGTATGAACCTAGCCTGTATCTGCAGTTATCCACGTCTATCTTAGTTACAGTATAATGGGTTCACATCGTACCATGTGCCTAACGTGTTCATCATACTATGTATGTTTGTTCATTTGTGGCACTATCGATTTGTCTTAATTTTCCGAGTGTCACTAAAGACAAGAAAGTAAGAAAACAACAATAGGGCGACATCAATTAGATGCCTTAAGAGGAAAAGGGATGACCGCTTATCCGTACAAACCTAGTCCCAATTTTCTTCGATATTAACATTATAGAACATGTTTTTATGCAATTTGATGTTTGTTAACCATGCGTTCGTTTGATTTTTTTAATATCATAAGAGTTAGGGCCGAAAAACAAAGTCCATAAGTACTTAATAAACTTTACTCGGACTAACTATTATTTTCTCAAAGAATAATTTACTCAAAAATAGAGTTTTAGGTAGATTATCTGGTTTTTTCAATTGGCTTCAAGTCCGAATCAACAACAATATTATTTCTACACAATCCAATGATGAAACCCACAATCAATATGACATGTCCATAGTTTTAACTTAGCAAAAATATTTACTTGTTTCTTTCTACCAGCAGATAATTTTACTTAGTTACCTACATACAAAACCCATCAATTAGCACGATAATGCATAGACAAAGTGGAACAAAATAATACACTAAAAATCTACTTATTTTGTACAAGAACTTGGACTCAAAATATCGCAAAATGAATTAAGTGTCCCTAGGTATACCGGAGTAATATGCATAAACACCAAGGCCACTCCTGACTAACAAAGTTTAAACATTAATCTATTAACAACAATCATTATACCACAACTGAGCTTATTAAATTACTCCCCTAATATCGTAATAGCGGGTTAAGTTTGGAATTGCTGCGTCACAGTAACGTAGTTTGGAGTTGATTATATTTCGGAGGTTCGGTGCTGGCCTGAATCTCGTGTACAACGTTCCAGTAATGGGCCAGCTACCGGCTCGGAATATTAATTCAGACGTTTTGGGAGTTCGGCTCTTGTTTTATTATTTATACAGGTCAATGGATAGCAATACGGGTAAATAAAGTATTTTAATTTTTTTAAATAATTTATTCACGTTTTGTTGCTTCGTCTTGTTTATTTAATTTTGAGATCATTTTACCGATCCAAGGCAGTCAGTGAAGTTATCCAGTAGCAATAATAAAAATCTGCACTTTTGCAGCTTGCTGTACAGTCCAAAAATGCTATTTTCTTGAAGTCATAAATTATATTGAACTTACTACAAGCAACTACCCCAAGACTTAAAAGACGAGCCCTCTAATGAAGAATTCAAGAGCCGTTTGAGAAACTTTTTATTGGATAACCCATTGTATTCTATAAAAGAGTTTTATGACATTACCAATTAGATTTATTTAAATAGTAAGCATATTGTCGACATCTGTATTTTAAGATTTACTATAATTTACTTCTTTGTTAGCTTAATAACGACCCTAATGGTGACATTATTTCTTATGCTGACATTATTTCTGTAACTGTAACTATTTATTTTCTACCTTAATGACGACCCGTTCTTGGTGAATTTATTTATACAATTAAAAATTTAAAAACTTTAGTCATTTTAAATGAATTATTAATTGTCACATGTTTTTCCTATGTATATAAAGAAAGACAAACCGACAATCACAATATAAATTCCTAAGAATTTACCACGCGTAGTTTTAAGTGAAATTGTATATTGTGAGATAAATAAATCATATCATATCATATCATATACTTTCCAGCCAATCTATAGCAAAATGATAAAATACTAATTAGAAAATTTATATTCAATATCTGTGCAGAAAAAGCCTAAGAGCGTGCGACTTTCAATCCGTAGGTTGAGTCACGGGTTCAAAGCCCGGCTCGTACCATTGTGTTTTCGGAACTTAGGTGTGTAGTGTACGAAATGTCATTTGATAATTGCCAGTCGGTTTTCAGTGAAGGAAAATATCGTGAGGAAACCGGACTAATCCCAATAAGGCCTAGTACATCCTCTGGGTTGGAAGGTCAGATGGCAGTCGCTTTCGTAAAACTAGTACCTACGCCAATTCCTGAGATTAGTTGCCAAGCGAACCCCAGGCTAACATATGCCATGGTAAAAAGGGATAACGCAAGGAAGATGATTTTCAATATTTGTACGTTGGGCTTGCACATATATTCAAATTACCTACGAAGCGCAGTAATAACATATTGAATTTGTAACTTTTAAAACTTTCGCGTTTTGAATGTATATTAAAACATTCCATATGGTTCTATCGCGAATTTATTTTGTTACCTTTATTTCCGACGTTTCGACGCAGGTTACACTAACCAGTCCAGATGTCCCAACAAAATGATGAGCAGTCTCCGTAGCCTATGGACGCTTACAACTCCAGCGGTATAACATGCGCCTTGCCAACCCTAACACTTCGTACCCTCGTTGAGCTCTGGCAACTTTACTCACCGGCAGCAACACAACACTATGAGTAGGATCTAGTGTTATGGCTACGGTTTTTTGTAACTATGGATCTGAAATGACATCCACACAAAGCGAGATGACATTTATAGTTCCCATACCTCTCTTTCGGACGTAGTTTAAGGACATACCCTGGTCCAGTAGATGAAAAATGTATGAAAAAGTTAGAAGTCTAACTTACTCTAAGCCATGTCTATGTTAATTAGTGCCAATAGTCTAACATTACATCAGTAACGAAATTGGAGCCACGAAGGAAAAAGTAAAGGCACTTTATATTCTCATTGATCTTTACGGTAACTTTATTTGAAAGAAAGCTAACATTTGATCAATAGGTACAGCACTGATGTGTTGATTTAAAAGGAATGGAAAAACTTTTTACCTCACTGATTTTGGACTTTGAACAGCCTTAGTAATTCAATTCAATATTACTGAAATTATAAAGGGAGTCTTGAATCAGTAGTGGGTCACATATTTGACAAATATTAGTTTTTCAAATATGTACCTAATTGTTTTTTAAGAGTATGTTACATGTAGATAAAATGTGTTTTGCTACTTATTACTAGGTCTTACACAAAATTTGTCAGTTTACCTCCGTCTAATTCCTGAACCTGTTAAATAATTATATTTTTCTTCTCTTATTAAGAATTTGAAAATAATATCGGAATATTTTTAAACGGATTACCTTTCTTAAAGCAGAAAACGATTATTAATAGCGTAATTTACTGAAAATTCTAAAAAAGTCGAAACTCATTTTACATTTCCTATTATTAGAAGTTATTTCGCAAACATCAACGTTTGTGTCGTAATTTATAATAGAGCCAATTAGTAAGATTTTGATCGTATACTTTTTATTTTAACATCAGGTGAAAGCGTTTGTACTTGAACTTACTCAAAATGCTTAATAAGTAATTATTTTATTTTCTAAAGGCGGCAAATGAAGTATTTTCGAGATAAGATCGTTCGTCGAGGCATTTCGCCGCCCGCGCCCAGCCCAGGCACTAATCTCCAGACAACATCTATCAACCTCGAATGTGCTCGAATTGAGGTAGTAATCCCGACGATGTTCAAAATGACACTCGGATTTAGAACTAAATCTATAGGAATACCTATTTCAGTTCTTGTTCGTTTATTTTGCTATAAACAATCGAATTAAGTATGTAATTTAATCGTATTTTGCCATGTTTAATTTGGGTTTGTGAGCTAAGTGCTCAAATGACACTTCCGGTGACTGACGGCTTTGGGCCACAGTAGTCTTTCGACAATTGACATATAACATTTTGAAGGCCTATTTCGCAATATATATATATTCTTCGACTGTTATTCCCATCTACTTGGGGTCGGCCCTCCTTGTCCTCGCTCCTTGTCTCCTGTATGTGACAATGTCCAAGTAAAATCCTGAATAAGCGATTTGCCACTTATCTGATGAATAAAGTCATTGTTTGCGTTTCACAATCTTCAAATAAGCTTAACTGGTAGATAAAATCCAGTTAAGCTTATTTGAAGAATGAAATTGAATTTAATGAAATAGATTTATGTGTCCCATACGTTACTTGGGCATTGTAAAACAGGCCCTAGCGGCCCCATTCGAAGAATGAGATACGATAACGATAAGTTCTGGTTTAGATAAGTTCTCATTTAGATATCGTTTGTATGTCGTATAATTGAGAGAAGCAGCTCGATTCAGGCAACCAATGTCACTTTGACGTTAGAAATATTGTATATATATCTTATTGGGATCACAGCGGAATCGAAATAAACGTAAATTTTGACATGTCATTTAGTTATCGATCTTTCCAAGATCTTAAAAGTGTCTTAATCATTCTTCGAATCAGGCCGTAGGTCTACTTAATGTACGCCACATGTACGCCACGATTTACATTTAAGTTTCGAGTTCCTCGTGAGTACGTTGTACATACAAACATAGCAAGAAAATTTGGAGGGATTATTACTTACAAAATAATTACATTTTCTTTATAAAATAGACTTAAAAGCTTAATAATATTTTCATCTTGAATTACGACTCTTTTAGTGTAGCAATCACTTTTAAACGTTGAAAAAGTTAGTAACAAATATATTTCGGTATAGCGGTTCGGTAGGCGACCAACATTTACTACCTAAAGACTGTATCGTTTATTATAAATACAGATAAAACCTGGTCTAACTGTTGACTTGTTTATTATTTTGTATTACTATGTTCTTAGGGTATGATCTGAGGATATTTTTACGCCATATCGGATATAAGAAGGTTTTATATTTTGTTATTTTAGGGACTTTATAATGCTTTCAAAATCGTCTATCTAAAATATTTCGGACAAGCCTATATCGAGCTTAATTTGAGACTATTTACCGACTCCTTGGTACGATTTAAAGAAACAAAAGGTTAATATGCTGCCAAACATGTTCTCAAGTGTCCTCTTAATGATTGCTCAATTCAGAATCTGCAGAATAAAAGTGGTGAATTTATTTCACGCAACTTTTTGGATTCCCGACAATTTCTGATCCAAGCGAAATGAGGGAAACAGCTAAAAACCAAAGCATATCGGACATTCATGGCGTTGACCCATCGCTAGAGCGGGTCGATAGAAACGCTCCATTGTAGTCAGAGTCAGAGTTGTTGTCGTAAGTAACATGCCATTTTCTCTAAAAGGCCACATTGCACACATCCAAAACTGTTTTTTAAACTTAAACATATGATTAGACTTTGCCCAGATGTTTCGCTTTACGAATCATGTGTAATTGCGGTTCGCATAGTACGATTTTTTTTGTGTAATATCGTCTTTTTCGCACACCGTAATTTTTTTTGTAGTATTTGTCCGAAATCGTTATTGTAACTCGGGAGACTTGGGTAAGTAAATTTTGTCTAAACCATATGCTTTACGTCGAGCTCCCAGAGAGAAATGTGTACCTTATTAAAGCACTAATTAAACACATGTGTAATTTTTAAATAAAAATATAATACCAAAATAAAACGGCTAAGTGAAGTTGTATTTATAATAAACGATACAGTCTTTACGGAAAATTAAAACTAATAAAGTAAGATTAGATAATTAAGACTTCGTTTGAAAGACTTTTTTTTAAAGATTTTTTGTTCAGTCTCGGAAAAGTGGAATCTTTTCATCCAGAATTTCATTCAAATAACTTTGAAAAGATCTTACCCTAAAAATGTTGTCTGAATAAAAAGAAATGAATAAAATTGTCGAGTTTTGTCTTCTTACATAATTCAATAGGACCCTCTTCAAGCTAGGAACTTGTTGTCTTGTTTTAAGCACTTTTAGTAAGTTTTTAGGAAGCCTATGTGTGCTAATGAAACGTTGAAAGTGGTCATTATTCCGTTTGGATTGCGACTTAAATAGAATTCAAAGTTGTTTTTTTTATTCAGCAGCCGCTACTTTAGTCTATGGCACGCAACAACACTTACTCTATCACCTCAGTCCTCCTCACACCGGTATTGCCTTTGAGCCATCATTGATGTCACTTTCTTTAGGAGCCCATCTTTTGGGGACGAGTCACCGTTTGTCGGAAATAAAATTGCATTTCATTTCGATAGTCCTTTGCTTTTACCCAATAGCCTAGTTATTTTTTTTAGATTCTATCAACTCTCAATTTTATAGTCTTGACACCCTGCTGCCTCTTCGTGACAAGACATGGGCAAGGGCACCATCTGTTTGGTTTACCCCATTTTGTCATTAAAGTATCAAAATGGCCTATACGTAATGGCGTCGGCTCTACGCACGCCTTCCAAATGTCCGGAACACCACTTCTCCGTGATGGGTAAAGGCATAAAATAAAAATAGTACTAGGTACATATCAGACTTCACACAAAACCGAATAATATCGTTTTAAAAACTGTTATTCCTTAAAATCATATCCACGGAAAAAATAATAGCAAAAAATGCCATATTTTTTCGAGAGTAATTACTTGTCATGTTGTCTTTATGGGTATGTTTTGTCTTTTAATAATCATAAACTCTTGTCGTGTAGACATTAATGTAAGATTTTTTCATTCTAGAATACTATTTCAAACGTTTATTTATAACATTTCCCGACACGTGAATCAGGTTTCTGTGAAAATTTGGCAGAATGATCAAACACGTCCTAATTGATTTTGACATACGCTTCCGAGATTGGGACACTGTTGGATTAATGGGCTTTATTTAAAACATCGATGTAGTATTAGGCAAATTGATGGCTTGTGCGATAAGCTCTGACATTTTGACGGCCAATCCCTGGATTAGTTATGTTGTAATGTATTAGTAGGGTGCGATAAACTGGAATATATACTATATACATAGTTATTAGAAGTATGAATTTTGACGACCGGTCTGGCCTCGTGGGTAGTGACCCTGCCTATAAAGCCGATGGTCTCGGGTTCAAATCCTGGTAAGGGCATTTATTCGTGTGATGAGCATGGATATTTGTTCCTGAGTCATGGGTGTTTTCTATGTATTTAAGTATTTATAAAATATTTATATATTATATATATCATTGTCTAAGTACCCTCAACACAAGCCCTATTGAGCTTACTGTGGGACTTAGTCAATTTGTGTAATAATGTCCTATAATATTTATTTATTTACAATACAATGCACTACAGGATTCGTCACAATACATTACAGCGGTAAATTTTGCAACAGGCTTCGTCAACTTACTTTAAAAGTATACATTAAAAAACACCCTGCAAATAAAAAACAACCTCTAACTGAAAACCTCTAACTATCAAGATATAAATGGTTGGTAATTTCTTGGCCTTGATCACAATCAGTAACTTAAATTTTAGGAAGTCATATTACTTAAAATCAAACATGATGTCACCTAAACTGCGCACAAGTAATAAAGTGAAATTACTTTTATGATAGTTCAGCATTATTTGCGTTGTTATCCACAAAGTTCTTTAATGAATCTCAATTTTACAAGAGTAAGTGAAACCTTTTATGATGCACTCCTCACAATCCACTTGCACACGGCGCTCTTCCATAACACCGTGTTTCTTTGAGCTATGAAACCAGAACGTAACAGCTGCGAGCGTGCTATCCAATTTCATACGACATTGCTTCCGATGAGCAGCTTTAAAATTTAAAATGAACGACCAACGATAATGTTTAAAAGTATGAAACAGAACCAAATTTTATGACATAGTTCCCTTGCTTCTTGTTTTATTTTAAGAAACTTACAAAATTTATTAGATAATAAGAATTCTTTCCGTGACACGACAACTTAAATGTAGTTACAATTATAAGCTAATCTTCTATTTCTGGACGACAACTCGTATTGCTTTCATTGTATTAAGGTAGCTGAAGTTCCTCCAACGGAGCGGCCGCTGATGTTCGCAAGGCTTCATGATACATGATACTGAACCAGCTGTTAAAAACTTAGACATAAAAATCTCATGCTAGCTCTCGGTCCGTTACAGTAGTTCAATTTATGTACGCAGAGTCCTATATACATCGATTTTCACCACACGTCCAATTCCTGGTTTAATAATGTCATACGAATTTCCATAACCGGTATTAGCTTATTGACTCAATACAATTGGAAACTGTGAATTTAACACTGGTTTTAAAATTATATTTAGGTAAAATGTGAACGCTACATTTCATATGGCCTTTATATAATTTGTACGAAATAAATAAACAGAAATAAATATTTGACTGACTTGAGATAGTTGAGACGAAATTGCCTTTAAACGATAATTGAACTATATTTAAATATTGGTTTCAAAAACCTTTAACTTTAAATTAGACAAGCGACTTTATCTACGGGCAATAAAAACTAATTAGACCAACGTCATATACGTAAACGTCATATAATAGACCTATAAATAGTCTTCTAAATATTTATCCGAATAGGTACCGCTCAATTTTCCAGTAATATAAATCCTCGAATAAAAAAAAACCACTGTTTTCCAAATAGCCGGAACACTTTTACAGTTCCCATTTTTCTCTTTCATGTGACGAGATTTACCATCGACGTGGCCTAAAATAAGAAAAAAATATTCGCATGTCCAAATTCTCGAAAAGGGTTTATCCCTAACAAACTCTAGTTCTGGCCGGCTGGGCAACAGTTGCGGAGTGGCTGCAATGTTGCGTGAAATTGCGATGTGTCATATTCACAAAGTCTATCAAATGCACCGCTTCCAACCAACCACTATAAATGTGATTTAGTTTCATATTGCTGTTATGCAACTCAAGGTCAAATACAACCAGAAGTGTAAGAAAGATACAAATAGTCTTTTTGAATTACGCAGTTGCACTCGGCCTCGATCTATACGTACACTGGATAAAATTTTCAGCCGGGTCTGATAAAGCTATTATTAATACAGAAATAGAAAGTATAACTACTTATCAAAAAAAAGATATGTTTGGTAAAAAAGTAGACCGTGTCATTCACGACGACGCGTGCCTTGACTCGTATTGTCATGTTATTAAAGGTTAGATTTGAAAAATCTGCGCGTCATCGTGGCTGACACGAACTATGAAGAAATTGTCCTTACGGCACAAATTACCAGTGACGATTATTTCTAAAATAAGTTAAAAAAATTTTTTTTTTTTAAATACTTTTCTTTATTCAACTCTATTTACTATAATGACGACAGAGAATCGTTTTGTCGTAGTATTCTGTACGAATTCGTACAAATTTTCAAATATTCCAACTACGAGTATTTCAGAAATAAACACAAAAGTTTTTAGCGTAATCTCAAAGAAATTCAATTTAATTCTCAAGAAATTTCAATAATTTACAAAATACGCAAAGGTAAAAATTGCAAACATAATTCGGAAATGTTATTTGTTAATTAATAAAAAAATATTTGTAATCGTAATATCGAACAAAGTTGTAAATCATTATTCTTTTCAAAACTATCAGATATTCTTCATTAGTAGTTGTGTAATATTTTCTAACTTTCAGTGCTTTTCTTTCTAAGAAAGCTCATCGCGTGGGTCTCTTACTTTGTCCATCTTTCTTATTAACGTCAGTTGCATGTAAGAAACTTTCTTAAGCTTGTATACCGTTAGTTTGTAATTTTCTTCATAAGAAAGGTTTTTCTATTACCACGACATACACTGCTTGTACTGGAGTCGAAGTTAATATGCTAGTTGTTCCGTTGTTACTGAATATTCTTAGAAAATTGTAATACCATGCACATGATGTTGCGAGAGATGGTTCAGGTTTTCGTTTTTAGTGTTATTCATTCGGTTTGTATAGCTTGTATAAAGGAGATACACTTTACACATATATTTTCATACAGTTGCTATCTCTATTATCCGTTTCCGTATCCGACCAAATACTTGTTAGGGACCCTCTGTTGTAACTTGTTGAGGTCAGGCGAAACTGTTATTTATTGACTACAGGTTTGCGAGTCCTGCGAGGCGAGTCAGATTGTCCAGAGCTGGTGTGCAGTCTGGTTTTGGTTTGACGTGCGTGCGTGCGTGCGTGCGTGCGTGTGTGTGTGTGTGTGTGTTTGTGTGTGTGTGTGCCTGAGTGTATTTTACTGCAAAGGTTTCATTCAACTCGCCACTTCTTCGTGCTCTCAGACTGTTGAATGCACTCTTGACATCAGCTACTGACTGTGATATGTTTGCGTGGCGATGGACGGCTGTGTGCAGTAAATGTCTGAGGTTTTGTGATATAATAGATGATAGTTGTTCAACTGTAATAATTTAAACTTTCATGTCGCATTAGTTAAACACTATACTGATCGGTAACCAAGCAGGGCAAGGGCATAAATCGGCCAATGGAAATCGCTTTTCTTCCTCTCACATTAGAGCCGCTCAACCTCTATTAAAACACCTCTTGATTATCATGAACTCATGATACATTTAGCTTAAGTATTAGAAAGACCATTCATACATATCTTTAGATATTTAGGTTGTATTTTTTTTTATTTGTTGTAGATTAGGCACAATTTTCTTCTCTACCTAAAAATAAGGCATCATAAAAGACTTAAATATGAGTTCTACACCATTTTATTGAATAGAAATTATTTTAACCAATAAAACTTCCTATTAAGTAATGCTATAAAGCAATCGCTCAGCATGAATACAAGTCCATTACGGGGCTTAACTGCTCGTCGACAGGCTTCTGCTATTAAGAAAAATAATTCCAAGAAAAAAATAAGGCAAATAAATCGGCAAAGCTGTGAATGAAATAAAATCATTTTAAAAATAAATAAGTAGGTTATTACAGCCAATAAAACATCGTATCATTGCAAAGTACGTTTAAGTACGATTTTTGATGTAGATTAATGTAATATGAAAGGTTTTATAATTTCAGTACTTGGTACGGATATTATGGTTGTATTTGTTTACGAGATATTTTCATTCTCGTGGTATTAAAAAGTGTCATAATACGCCTGCGCAATGGATTACTATGACAATCTTCATTTTTTTTTTCCATATAAAAGTCGTTGAATTAATTCCATCTCCTGATTTACAGTATGGATTGCGGGATAAAATGTAACGTTAATAAACTGTCAATTATTGAACACCATTATAATCCATTAAGCCTTTAATGTCTGTCTGTTTTACATTCTATAAAAATGATTATTAATAATTTTCGGTCAGCGGAACCCTAATTCTCCAAATTTCGCTCTAAATTCCCGAAGTACAAAGAAAAAAGCCCTTCTTGTTCAGTGCTTTTCATTTTACAATGTTCTGGGCACGCTTTTACGTTAAAAGTCTGAAAGGTTTCGATCGAGCCAAACGTTTGTCGTAACATTCAAAACCAGTCTAGAAACAAGTAAAACTGGAAACTGTTGTAAGTACATTTACTTCGTTGCCAAGTGAAAAATACGAGTAGTATATATACGAAGAAGTAAGTTGCAGAATAAGGCTTAATCGTAGATATTTTAGCCCCTCCCTGCCTACTAATATGCCTTCCATCCTTGTCAGGCCATTTGTTAACTGCCGTCAACAGTCACAGAAAGGGAAAGTCTTTACTTTAATAATTCAGACGCGGTGTTTTTGAAATAGTACATAACTTTTCAGGAGATACCTAATACAATACAATACATAGGGATATAAATACATACACAGGTAGGTAAAAAGCAACTTATTTTATAATCACCCACATGAGTTCATATTTCAATATTATTAGAAGTATTAGAACAAATCTTAAAAGTATTTATTTACAATAACAATATACGTACATAATGGATATATACAGATGATTACTATAACTAGCATTACTATTTCAATTATACGGATATTTTTTATATGTAAGTAGGTACAATTTTTACCACACCAACTAGTAAAGGCCCTTGATTGATCAAAAACGAATGAGAAATTTGCATTTTTTGAGAAAATTGCAAAGTAATGAATGAGATACAAACTTTTGAGCTGTTTCCTTATGTTAGCTGGTAGAATTGACTTTTAAATGATGATTTTGAATGATACATTTTCTATTACGTTTATTGGATATGATTTGGTTTGTTTTTTTTGGTATTTTCCTCGCGTTGGTGTGTGAAAATTTTTTTTGTTTCACTAGGAGGCAAAGTTTGTTTAACTCTCATGCCTTCCAACCCTCGCAACGCTCAAGATTCCACTCCTTGAATGTTGGAATCTTTTGCTTGCTCGGGTATCAATTTTAGCACGAGCGGTTAAACATCAACTTTGCCCCCCTCATAAAACAAATAAAACTATTAAACTTACATTGGTACTACACAAAACAAATGTAAGTAAGCAATATCAATAAATATTCCACTCAGAAGCAGTGATCTGCCCTATATATATAATTCGTCTCATTCGTCCAAATTATGTCCAGTTAGTGTAACTTTATACAATAAAATTACCCACTTAGTACCCACCCATATCACATTTCAAACCAATCATCGCAAGAACGTATTCATATTTGTTTATAAGTTCATATATTGGCGCGGCGTTGCCCATTTGCCGATATCCATTTTACTCAATTTCCTAGCGACGCATTGCAGCGTCGCCTTACGCACGAGTCTCAGAAGGTATCATTCATTTTGACAGATCTCGGGTTCAATCTAAACGTAAGATATTTTTCAAGTGGCACCTTTGGTGTACAGCTCCGCTGCCTTCATAACAAGGTTGTCAATTCGTGTCACGACCTTCTTTTTCCCTTATCAAAAATGTCTACAATTTCTAACTTCGAACAATGTTTGATGCCAAAACTGCTGCGACATCTGCGCTGTAGAATAAAGGATTTAAGTATAAGGCAATACTCAACGTACATAATTAATAACTAACAAACTAATGTGGCAGTGAAATGTCGCGACAAATAGTGAGGCCCGGGTGCTAATTAGGGATTAACGCAGAGACTAATCTGAATTCGAAAAATAAGGAGGGGGTAGGGGATAAAAACTACTTTTACAGTACATATGGTGCTACTTTACCGCACTAGTGCAAAAATTAGCATATTACGTTACTATGTCGAACATTTAAAGGGCCATATGTACTGTAAAACGTTGTACGATACATGGGCGAATAGGTAATTCGCAACTCGTGTCGATTTAAAACACTCCCTTCGGTCGTGTTTTAATTTATCGCCACTCATTTCGAATTTCCTATTTTTCGCACTTGTAACGTAATGTACTATTTTAATACAGTTGCTCAAAACGTGCTACTTTACGTAGCTGTATAGCATGCGGAAAGTTGGATTTCGCGAACTAGTGCTTTTTACTTTTCCACTAGTTCCAATTCATGACTACTTATTGATGAGTGTTAATGTTAGTTTCCTTAAAAGTCGTAATCAACATGAAAACCTACTGTTAATGTAAAAATAATAAATATAAGCATATTTCATATTTTATTACTTACCTCTTCATCATTATAACACGTTTATTTTTAAATATTGAATATTGACAATCTGTTTTTAATAAATTGTCTGAATGGAACGGAATAGCTGCCGAAACGCTGTCAAAGCAGAGGCGTTTTTTCTTACTGCAAGAATGTTTTAAGTTTCCAAAGGCAACATTCGATATTGTTTTCATACAATTTAAATATACGATAAACAAATAATCGTAAATAACGATAATTAGGTAATATTTGTGTAATATTTTATATTTACAATTGTTTCTGTCTTATAGAACATGCATAAAAAAAGTACTTGTTGTTTGTCTTATGTTTTCGCAACTGTATTAAAAAACTCGTCCCGAGTCTTACTCGCGTCTCACGCGTCTCACCTACGGCTCGTGGCAAGATATCTCGGTACTCGTGAAGTAGTGACATACTTTCCGCACTTGCATCAAAATGTACTATACTACTTACTTTACAATTTCCTTAGATAATTAGCTTAGATAAACTAAGAAACTCTATGGATTGTAAAGATCTGTAATAAATGATAATTTATTTATTTATTTATGTAAAGAGGCGTTGAAAGTGTGTATGCTATCGTGCAGCCTTACAATGCACTTGACGTGTTCTGCGTCTAGTATCGTCGACTGGATCAATAAGATAATCTTGTCTCATTAACCATAGTTTCAGAGTAGATGATTGATTTCACCTAGGCCAATTGTTGGCTTATACGGAATCGCGAGCTTTTCCTTTGAAACATTTCATAAGCGGCGCAATATTTACCTCGCTGATTTATATTTTCCTTGCTGTGGTTGCACAATTATAGATAAAGCGTTCCAGAACATTTTCTGAGAATGTAGGCAGGTCTTTCACGGATTGACTGGCAAGGAGCTTAGTTAGGGTACGCTTCATAGACGTTATCGTCGCGGTGTCTTGCTTGATTTGCTCCTTGTGGTCCTTGTGGAGCTTCGTCTTAAGTTTTAATCGTAATTCTAGCTGCTATATGACACGTGGCGTCGTCCTTCGCGGTCTGTGATCGTAAACTAGGGACTTGTGATATCGGAGAAGGTAAAGACCCGAGATATATGGGCCGTGTCTGTTAAAAGTAACAACAAAGTTTGTTGCATCCGAAGCGTCGTGAGAGTGCTCAGCCAACGTGCCAATCCTTAACGCTCCGTAGCGTAGCGTAGTCATCTCTATCACTCTTTCATATTAGTGTCACAGTGATAGTTGCGTTTCATTCGCTACAGAGCGTTAACGATTGGCACGTTGGCCATGCACCCTGATATCGGCAGAGCCACGCGGTTGCTGAGTAAAAGATGAATGCGAGCGATCAGGTGGCGAGGCCGAGGGCGCGTGGCCGCTTGGCCCCGCGAGAGTAAAACGCGCCTGGTTGGGCTGATAATGGTTTTCCTTGCGAAGGACCAATTTTATTGAACGGTCAAGGTGGTACGAGTATATTGTATGCCTGAGTCATTTGACTGTCTTAGTATACTGGTTAATAGGTTCTTGGTATAGGTTTATAATTTTTACATGCCTATTATTACAAATATATACAGCTATATACCAGTCATCGTTGATGTCCAGTCAGTACGAAGTTTGAAAGTTAATAAACACTTATTATGAAACATACTGTTTAACTTACATAAGCGCTGGTGGCCTAGCGATAAGAGTGTGCGACTTGCAATCCGGAGGTCGTGGGTTCAAACCCCGGCTCGTACCAATGAGTTTTTCGGAACTTATGTACGAAATATCATTTGATATTTACCAGTCGCTTTTCGGTGAAGGAAAACATCGTGAGGAAACCGGACTAATCCCAACAAGGCCTAGTTTACCCTCTGGGTTGGAAGGGCAGATGGCAGTCGCTTTCGTAAAAATTAGTGCCTACGCCAAATCTTGGGATTAGTTGTCAAGCGGACCCCAGGCTCCCATGAGCCGTGGCAAAATGCCGGGACAACGCGAGGAAGAAGAAGAAGAGACTGTTTAACTTACATCTCTGACTCAGTTAGGTCAATAAATAAAAAAAAATACAAAAAAAAAACACATACAAATTTATTTGCAACGGAACATTAAACGAACTGTTAAATTACATTTTTTAAGTTCGAGTAGCCTCCAGGTTAAAAAGTAAATTATGCATGCATTTAAATTCTATTTTATTTCGTTTCACGGGTGCAGACTGCAAATAAAACAATGCACTAATATTTGAATTATAAACCTGATAATGCTGCAATAAACACATTGAAAGCTGCATGTGTTTATGCAGTGTAGAATGCAAACAGGGAGTGCAAAATCGTGGTTCTAGCTGTGGCTTAATTAGTGCCAGCCTCGTATATACAGAGCTGCCAACTTAATTGTCACATCGAACAGGCAATACTAGACTTAAAGTCAAAGGCGTAAGAACTTTAAATTATAAACGTTAAGCTGGCGAACTTCACAGGTCTACCTATAAAGTTTAATACGATATGTGCAGGACAGCCTAACCACTTCGGCACTGGAGTCGTGCGGCTGGAATGACGAATAGGAGTTTTGACCGACACTTGGTTCGGTCAAGATGAGTTATCGTGCTCTCCTTAGATTTCAGCGTCGCAAATGTGGGAAAAAAGTTACAAATAAACGACCTAGCTCAAAACTAAGCGCAGCTTGCTACTGGATGACGATATACATAATTATATGGATAAATATACTCAAACACCCAACTTGTCAGTAGAAAAAGGCGCGACATTCTAATTTTTTTATGGGAGATCAACCTTTCGCGCCTACAGTTGTTAAATTTACCTCCTTTTTCTACTGACAACGATGGCTGTGCCAGAGTATACATAAATATCGTCTGTAACTCAGGAACAAATATAAGTGATGAACATACAAATAAATTTTATTACCAGGATTCGTTCCCGGGACCTCCTGCTTCGTAGGCAGGGTCAAACCAAGTAGACTAAGAGGCAGTTATTTTATTTCCGAATATTGAAACGTTACTGGTTGCGTTAATATAATACACACCTACTTGATACATTTGATTGTACACAACTGTATTTATGTTCAAATGGATTCGAAAATTCCTTTGAACGGAAATTAAACTGTGGCACACATGACGCGGCCGATCAATCGCCTTTATTTTCGTCTCAATGGATATATTTCAGAATACATTGTTATACTCTTTTTATACCTATAAGTACCTGCATTAGAGTTAATTAGAATGCAGTATAGTGTGGTCACTGTAAACAATCTTGGTAGATTTTATGTTTAGATTTTGTGTTGGGCATCATTTAATATGGTAAATCAATCTCTTGCTTTCAAGTAAAACGAAGAAATGCCAGTTTAAGTCGTTTACGAACGGGATAACTACCCTCAAATCAGGCAAAACATGCACACACATTTCAAATCCTGCATCAACCAAGTGCACAGAATCACTAAGCATATACTTCGCGGGCTGACGGAGCAGAAGATACCCATCCCAACGGGAGCAATCTTCCTAGATGTGGCCAAAGCATTTGATAAGGTCTGGCACACGGGATAGCTTTGCAAGCTGAGCAGTGCCAAACCGTCTCTTCCACATCATAAAGGATGTGGAGGAGCTTCGGGTGCTTCGTTTTCTATGGAAAGCACCACGTGATCAGCCGTCATAGAGAATAACGTGTCGGATGCCTCGGCCCGGGCCCGGCTCGGTCTAGCGGGGGTCTAACTGTAAGCACTTTCTTACCGGCAGTTGCTTTGGCTACAGAGTGAAAGGGTCTCTCTCATCCTTTCATTCCGTCAAGGCGGGCGTGCCGCAGGGGCCAGTGCTGTCGCCCACACTGTTCTCCGTCCAATGTGAATGACATTCCAAAAGTTGTGGGAGTTCAATACGCATTATTTGCTGACGACACGACGACGGATAAAAACGTCACAGTCCTCTTTACTAGGAGGGCGGCGGGTCGGGGGTCCGAATACATTTGATAAAACAAAGCTTTTTAACAAAACCATCCAATGGAGTGAGAGTGCGAAATACTTGCGCGTAACATTAGACAGACACTTAAACTTCCAAAAAACTTCCACAAATATATCAAGACAGTCAGGGACAACCGACCCACAATGGAAGCTGCCCAGCTTTCATTATGGGTCGAGTGCATCCTCTTTTGAATCACAAAAGCAACATGGCAATCAGAGGGTGATTTTCCCTTGTTGCTTTTCTAAGGAGAGAGAGAGAGAGAGAGCGGTCAACGCATGTAATGTCGACCTCTATAGGGGCCTAAACCATCAGTAAATATATAACTTTTTCCAAATGGCTTCGCGACGATATTTCGACCGAGCCCTCACCATTCAAACCCACTAGTTACTGAGACTGATAATCTCACGTCATCTTAAATCCAATCAAAGAGTGGGTTTACCCCTTCCAATTGCTGGTCTTACAGGTATCATCACCGCCGAAGAGATGGCTGCAGCGGCGGCCACTCTGGCTAGAACTGCAAATCTACTCCGATAGCTCTCCTCCTCAAAGGACAAACCGACAGACCACATACTTATATTAACCATTTTTCTATCAAGTTTAACATACACACCGACAAACATCACTCACCACACTCCAAGGAGAAAAAGACCTATGTTCCCCTCAGGAACCAGGCCAAGGGGGGGCCTGGTCCCTTCGGTACATCCCGGGTCGTCAATCCAGGCGTGTGGTAGAGAAAAGATAACCTCTAAACTCTCGTAACAAACAACAAAAAAAAACACATTTCAAAATTGAATCGATAAAAACGGACTCTGGAAATACTTCAGTAATTTGATAGCTCGTTCCGTCCATATAACTTTTTAAGTCAAAAGTAAACAAAACTCACTCAATTCAGTACTTTTTAGACTTTAATACCAAGATCCAATTACGGGTTAATTAGAAAATATTGGAGTTCTCGCCGATAGCTAATTTACTGCGTCAAACGTGGCGGTGACTCGATCGAGGGGATCGGAGAGCTTATAGATTTCTGAATTTAGTACAAAGTTCATCGGTTAATTGCCTACGAAGTAAACAAAGTAAGTTTCAAATTAAATATGGGAAATGACAATCGAAATTTTAGTGTATAACTTCACATAATTAAATATGTAACTAACAAGCTAACATCTTACAAGTCAATTTTAATGTACATCTATTAGTCGTAGTTCTATAAGGCTTGTGTTGAGGGTACTTGGACAACGATGTATATAATTTATACATAGTTAAATACATAGAAAACACCCATGACTCAGGAACAAATATCGATGCTCATCACACGAATAAATGCCCTTACCAGGATTTGAACCCGGGACCATCAACTTCGTAGGCAGGGTCACTACCCACTAGGCCAAACCGGTCGTCAAACCGGAAAACGAAAAAAACGGAAAACGGAGAAAATGTTAAAACTAATTGAGTTTTTGAGCTCGTTTCGTCTAGTCACTGTCGTGGTTCAGAGGTTTTATCATCAGTTGAAGTTTTTGGACGTTTTCCTCATTTCACTAAACCGACTCAGAGTTTTGATCAATTGACTATTTTTATTTATATTTCTGACGACATTGAATACCGGGTTTTTTAACAGCAATATTTCTACTTTGATGTTTTTTTTTAATATAGTCCTCCATGTCGTGTACGACAACGGCGACCTTTACAATATCCTCTGATGAGCACTCCAGAGGCGTTACATGCGTGTTGCCGACCCTAACACTCCGCACCCTCGTTGAGCTCTGGCAACCTTACTCACCGGCAGGAACACAACACTATGAGTAGGGTCTAGTGTCATTTGGCTGCGGTTTTCTGTAAGGTGGAGGTACTTCCCGAGTTGGGCTCTGCTCTAGATCTGGAATGACATCCGCTGTACTGTGTCCTACCACACAAAGCGAGATGACATTCACAGTGCCGATACCTCTCTTTTCGACGTAGTTTAAGGACATATCCGGGTCCCGATGATGATTGTATTAAAGTATTAAGTGTTAAATACACGCAACACACACACCAAATATTATTATTTTGCAGTAGTTTGTTATTATTTTAGGCTACTGTAACGTTTAAATGTATACCAGTTCAAAAATAATTACCATGAATCAGTGGACAATACGTTTTGAACAAAGTTTTCCAAATGATGTCGCCTGAGGCCCCGGTTCATGCATAACAAAGCAGTGCATTATCATACAAACCATTCGGATAATAAACTATCATTGTCGCATGTACGAAAACGAACATTATTCCATCGAGACGTGGTTATTTTATATTCCTGGATATTACTCACCTGGTATGCAGCAGAGGAAGACAACAAACTTTTTTTATAAGTCCCTTAATAATCAAATTCAAGTTTAAGCTGTTGTAGTATTTTTTAAACTCTTTTAGTACGCTGACAGACGTCATCTCAATTCAAATTTGCGAGGAATGGCGTTTTAAGGTTATAAATTACTGGAGATGATACCTATTACTCTACCTATCGAGTTTGAGAAATAGTATAATAGTAATTGTGCGATAAGAGAGATATGACCAAAAGAGTTAAGACGGAAGAATAGCTTTTTGAATCTAACGAAATGACGTTAATTTTTCTATGAAAACAGTTTCCACTAACTAAATCTTAACAAATCAAATTTTTATTCCCGAGTTTACATTTTTAATACCTCCCATGTTACACTCAATGTTTTTCATCACACTTGCAAAGAAATAATTAAAGATACAAGGTATTATTAGTGGTTCTTGTGACAGCGACATAATAAAAGGTATTTATTAAAATACGTGTGTAGTGTTACAAAACCTGAATATATACAGTTAACTATACCTATTGCTTTATCTACAGCTATAAGCTAAATTATAAGCTCAGGAACTGGTCAAATCAAATTTCTTTGTGTTTCAGACATGACCGAAATTTGAACACCAATATTAAATTGACATCGACGTAATAATTTCAAAATAATAGTAATATTATAAAATAATAAAAATTGTGTGTTGTATATCTTTATGCTGCTTTAATTAGTGGTTTTAAACGAATCGTAGAGGGTTTAAGATAATATGAGTATAGATATATTTTAACTTATCTTTTTAGTCATAAAAAATATAAATTAAATAATTTTAGTCATAAAAAATATAAATTAAATGATAATCATCAGTATTTTGAAAGTTAAACACATTTATAGCTTGATTTTAAATAAACTGACATATACTACACATATGACTTGGTGGCATAATTATAAAAAAAAACGTTACTCCCTAATGTTTTTTTTTTTTGTTTTTACTCCTGCTTAACCTGCAAGCCTGCTAAACCGCTTTATGAGCAAATGTGATAAGAACAAGTATTTATGTATGAATTTAATAGCCCTAAGGATTTATAGTTTATTTTTTCACAAACCATAACTCCCGCGGGAACAAAATAGGCCTTTGTCCTTCAATACACTTGCATGAAATATGATGTTTTGTGAGCAAGTGTGATATTAACACCTAATTCGTTTTTATATAAAACATTGGAAACAGATAGAAAGGAGTGCAGAGCAGAATAATTCATTTTCACTGTATTTTCACAAGGAACTAAATTAATTAGGGAGAAAATAAATAATAAGTTAATTTAAATTTAAACGGCGGCCCGATCCCAAGCTTGCTCTTATCGCCCAGATATTCAAACAACTAGGTAAATGAAACTGTCAAACACTGTTAACTGAAAACAAATTTAAGTTTGAGCCAAAATAAACGTAACGAAAGTTCCGTATTTAGCGTGGGCTTCAGATCTTGAACTTGTTAAAACTTAGAACGTCGATACTTTATTTGCGCCTAGCTTTATTGGTATTGACTTTAACCAACTGAATGCAATGTTAATGGGTTCCGAGAGAACTGGGTTTGTTTACGGAATGAGAAATCTCTCCAAGAATAGACGTTTCTAATAGGTATGTACGTAAAGTTTGAGTACAATTTATATTGTCAAAGAGTTACCTATCTTCAACCATGCCATCACTGATCGATCAGTCGAATACAATTCAGTCAGATTAGGTTAGTTTCGATTGGTCCTAGCAGTTACGGCCACTCGGCAGTCTGCAATCCTTACCAATTTCGAGCCACCCTATAATTTCAACTTAAATCTTCATTGTCATCCGACGCAAGGCCAATTGGGTTACGTTGCGTCTCAGGAATTGCAAATTCACTTTACTCCTCTTGTTGTAACTTTGGGTACGACTTAAACTGAGGGTGATGGCTGTTAGCTTTGGCTAAAGTTCATGTCACTTTAAATACCGCTACTCGTATAATTTACATTAGCTAATTATAGTATACCCTTTGCTCTGGATCCTAACTAAGGACCAGTGAGGGTGACATCAATTACGAAGGTCATAAAGACGATGCGAATAAAAAAAAATAACAAGCGAAGTTTTCGTACGCTTGTCTTGAGTTCTGCGTCTTGAAATTCACCAAACAAGTTTGTATGCTTGTGCTTGAAGAAACGACCTTTTTTATAAGTTAGTCCAATTTGTTTTCCATCCCTTAGATGATTACAGTAGATTAGGTTAATCCAAGGGGAAATGAACAGGACTTTATTATGGTATCATGGTATGAATGTTAGGATACATTTTTAATCTATCTGCCCGTAAAATTCTGTAAAAGAAATTTAATTAATATTCCCTATAAATAAGTTTTTCTTCCAAGAAGTTGAATAAATAAAACTGACTGCATACGTTTTTCACATCCGACATATTACAATGTATAAAATATGACAAACACGCGTTAAACTGCCTCTGTTGCAAATACATTTCCAACAAGTTAAAACGAAATTCTGTGCTTTTGTCCAGCAATGAATTAATGAATTCACACAACTTTTATAACTGGGCACTTATGTGGATGATTTTTTTAGCTAACGTGTTTTTTACATCATAGTTGACAGAATAAAAACAACATAATAAGCAAGTATGACCACGTATCTGCCTTTCGCCGACAACTCAACTGGATACGCATTCGTGAGCGCAGAAGACTTAAGTCGCAGAATAACTAATAGTACTTAAGTGTTTAGTATGCACACTGTTCTCCATTTTATATGACCCAGTGGCGCCCGATTACTTACGATCACAATTTAAATTTGTCACTGCTCGGCCAGGTTGCGAACTTCGCACCGCTCGTAAACTCGTTCTAGCTGTCCTCCGTCATCGTTCCAGCGCTATGTCCAATTCTTTCACCCTGCAAGCGATACGTCTCTGGAATGACCTGCCTCTCAGCATACGACAAGCCGAGACTAAGTTCAGGTTCAAGCGCAAGCTGCGCAAACATCTTTTTGAAAAGTCTAAAGATTAAGAATACTCATAGTATATTTGGTAGCAGGTATATGTATAAATATATATATTTATTTATTGGTATATATTATATGTCTATATTATTGTTGTATATAGTTATCTACATTTTACATTTATATAGTACCTATATTTACATTAACTTAGTAAGTACTGTAAATTAAGTTTTTAGTGTTATTTACATACCCCGCACCAATTTTGCTTCTCTGTTCGGCCCAAAGGTTGACTGGTAGAGAATGCCTTGGGGCATTAAGTCCGCCTTTTGTAACTGTATATTTTTACTGTGCCCTTTCGAGAAAAATGATCATGTTTAAGACAAACTTGCGATCAGCTAGCAAATTTTGCTTTAGATTAAAATGAGGTTTCATCCAATTGTTGTCTGCTAGATCGGAAATTTATTAATAATTATAAAATATCACAATCCTAATCAACCAATTAGGTTCAAAACAGTTGAGCAAAACTTAGCAAATTGCTGCGATAGTTATGTTCGATCTGCAGCCCATGTAATCCATACGAATCGCTGACTCACCCTGTAATTTCAGTTCAGAACTGCATTGTCATCCGATGCACTGAATTAAACTGCGTCTCAGGACTTGCTAATTTAGTTCACATAGCGTTCGCAGAGCTTGTAGGTAAAAGTTAACTATTTAATTAAGGACTTTTGATTTCAATTGTTTTTGTAGTAGTTAGGTATGTATGGTCTGTGGAAGGAATGTTCACAATTGTGGGGTTTAAAAGGTCTCGTTATTTTTAATTATTTATTTCTGAAATGAAATTATAATTAAAATACGAGTATTGTGAATTTACGTTGAATTCCGGGCTGACGGTGATCCAATGTAACACTCATTTTAATTTTAAATATAATAAATACTTCAGAGACAAAGATTAGGTATGTACAACTGACAAGCTGTTTCCTGAGTAATTAACTAATTGGTCAAGAACTGTCATCTTGTTTCAATTATCTGATCAAAATACATTCCTAAGTATGTTCCGTAGATTATTCTTATCTGTTAATAAGTATTCTATTTTATTACAAAAATACATGATGTTTTTAAATAAAATTGGTTTTCGAGGATATAATAAATGGCATGAAACTTGTTAACAAAACTACCATGGAAACCATTATCTCATATTGAGACATCGACACCGCGATGTCTATTTTATCTTCTTCCATTTCGGACTTGACTTGACCCTCTATCACACCAGCCTTTTAGAAGTTTTTATGCATCAAAAATTGTATCTAGAATCTTCTAACTCTGATCGAGTTTTATAGCTTATTTAATCATATCAGAAAAACATGGAAATAAGTTAACTTGTTTTTTTTGCATATAGAGTTTTTTAAAAGCACATTAAAATAACCTACCACTTTTCAAATCTTAAAAAAAATCAAGTTGTAGTGGTCGGCTAACTAAGAAATTCGGAAATCATATAAAAAATAATATACTTAAGTGGCAGCGTTTTTTTAATCCGATGAGACATTTCAGTGATAAAGGCATAACACTGCCATCAACAAAAAAGTGTTAGGTTAAGTTGAAACAAGGGATCTAAGCTAATAAAACTATCAATAATAACCCATCCACATAAACGAACTAAGTCTCTAAGGGCCACTTGCACCATCCTACTAACCCGGGATTAACCGGTTAAACCGTTAACCCAGTGTTAAATTGTATGGGTAACCATGGTAACTCCAGGTTTAAACGGTTTGCCCGGGTTAGTAGGATGGTGCAAGTGGCGCTAAGGGTCACTTGCAAGTAGCAGGGTTAGCAGACTAACTCGAAGTTAACCGTTTATACAGGGTTAAAATGTACTGTTAACTGTATGAACATTTAAATCCGAGTTAGTTGACTAACCCTGGAACGTGCATGTAGCCCTAAAATAAGTAACGCATCTGTGCCGTGTGATATGTAGTCGAGGTAGATCTTTCTGGGAATATGAGGCTCGCGAGGTGATTCGTCATAAACACAAGACACAAGGCCAACATGATTGCTAGTATTTGAACGTACGAATTGGATAAAGATTTTTTTCTTGCTTTGTTTTTGAAAGATACTATTTATTGAAATAAACCTAATCTACAATATATGTGATACCTACATTAATAAACATAAACTAACTTATGTATTAAATAAAACTAAAAACGAATTCTAAATAAATAGCCCCTTTGGCATGGTGCCGAGGAGGCTGGCAGCATTTCCCCGCTGTATTGCGATGTTAACCTGTGAAGTCGACCAGCCTTCAAAGGTTTCAATATAATAGCATTAATCAATGCATTTTGTTCATTAAACGTGGGTTCAAACCAAATGAGTTCTTTATTGACTCAACAAAAAATATCCTGGCCAAATGTTGTTATTAAAGCCAGCCAGTATTAAATTATATATGAAAAAAATCATTACGAGTACAAATATTTATTTCAACAGATTACTGGATCGACGTTCAACAAATTCAAACAGAGTCAACAGTTCTTTTTTCACTCATTTTTTTCCCTCCTGACATCAAAACAACATGTTCGATATGCTGGCCTTATTAAAACATTGGACATCCTAAGCAAACAAGAGATTTGCTTAATAAAACTGAAATCCTCGGTGCACATTGTGTTTTTAGAGTTCCGTTAGAATAAAAGCCTCGTTAAGTAAAGTTTTTATGTTGCGCATAACTTTAAACTTACTTAATGGTATGGAATTATTTATAATTACGATAAAAGTTCAATGCATGTTTTTATTACATATTACGTTTTCCTGTTTTTTTTTTTCGTTTGAGGTAGGTTTGAAGGGATTTATTCAAATAACATAAGACAGAATTTGATCAGGCACTATATAATGCCGACCCACCAATGTGTCGCGACCCATAATTTGAGAAGTGCTGCATTATATTATTTTAATTAGTACATTAACAAGTCAAAGTTGCATTTGTACATATATATTTTCAATAGTCGTAATCAGAGATTAATAATAAACATAGATGACGAACTAGCTCTGCAAAATGACCCCACACACATTGTGCCGAAGCGGGCGGGGCGTCAACTTTGTGCCGCGGAGCTATTTAGTTCGCAAATGGCGGCCCGTTGTCACAGTCATAGTAAGAGAAGTATTCAAATTATATCTTTAACAAAAGAAATATGCTTTATTGTGCGGATAAATGATGGGCTAGTCGTTCCAATAAACACTGGAAAAAATATTGGATTTCTCTTCACGTAGTTTCGCTAGGATCATATTATTTTGATTTCTCTTGATCACAACAGGCTTTATATTGGGATGATGTTATGCATTTTAAACAACCATTGATATTAAGAAACTTTCATTTTTAATTTGTTCAGGTTGTTGTTTTAATAATTTAAATTTGTGATAGTAAATACGAATCGCTGTTGTAGGTGGGGGTTTTTTTAAGTGTACTTTCTTACCAAGTCCCGGTATCTCGCTGTTATTTATAACTTTTCGCTAAGTTCGGGGACGGCTGGACCGATTTAGCTAATTTTGGTATTTGAATATTTCTAGGTCCAAAGACGGTTTGAACGGTGAAAAAGTATGGAAAGAATGCGAGGAAAATAGTAAAAACAATAATGATATTTTCCCATACAAACTGTTCTTATGACGACGTGTTCAATACGAATTTCTGCATGTTTGCTCTGATCAAGATGAAAATCGATATCTGAGGATCCTAGAGGACCTTTATTACAATGAATATGAGGTAAAAATTTAAACAAACGTCCGCCATCTTGGACTTCTGCATTTTGGCTCTGATCGAGATGAAAATCGATATCTAAGGATCCGAGCGACCCTTCATTATGATTCTGAGGTCAAATTTGACAAAAACTATTTGATGAATGATGATCATGATAAGAGCAAAATGGAGATATCAAGATGAGGGAGAGAGGGCGTTTCATTCAAGTCCATCTTGACGCTTTTACCAAATACTTGACTTCGGAATCATAATGAAGGGCAGCTCGGATCCTCAGATAGGTATCGATTTTCACCTTGATCGGATGAAAAATTCAACCCGCGGCATTTTTTTAAATTTTGATCTCAAATACATAATAAAAGGCCTCTCGGATCCTCAGATATCGGTTTTTATCTTGATCAGAGCAAAATCCCAAATCCCAAATGTCAGCTGTATTTTTCCAATTTTGAACTATCAAATTTACATTAATTTACATCTGACATATTTCTGTGCCACCTAACTCAACTTCGCAGGTGCCCTATAAGATGAACGACACAATGTATTAATTGGTTCGAAGACTTAATTGCCTTTAAACCGTGCGATAAACGAACAACTTATTATTTGTTCGTTTATCGCACGGGTTATAAATTAGGTAGACCCAACAACAAATATAAGATCTCAGTACATTCGTCATCTTTCATTCGTTTTTTTTTTCATAAGTGCTAATATCGTATATTTTTATCTAGGTTATTTTAACATTACAAGGTCACTTGTAATGTTATTTTCTAATAGGTACCTATATTCTTTATACTTGGCGATACTTCATGTTTAATAATGTACCAGTAAATAAAAGTAGGAAATTCCACAATATGACCACAGGTTATTCCGACATGACTACTCGTATTCTGCGGGTTCGTATTTTTAGATATTACGACCAGCGAACGAAAAATACATAGAACACTAACGTCAAACAAAATATCAGCGTAAAAGTGGCCCCACTATTCAAACACGCAATACTAATAACGGACCAATTGCAACTAGTCAAAATTCAGGTCTTGTTTTCTTCGACGAAACTTCATTTGACCATGATTAGTCAATTTAAACCACCCGAACTATGATTGGTCTACTATAAAATGAGGCGCTGTGATTGGCTGAAGCGTTGTCACTTGAAAATACATGTCAATGGAAACCAACTCTAGGTAGACGGTTTCATGCAATATAAACTAGTTTTAAATGCAATATTTTTGTATGATAATTTATTATTTTATTTTAAAGGTACCTTTAAAATAAAATAATAAATTATCATACAAAAATATTGCATATAAAACTAGTTTATTTTAAAGGTACTTTTAAAATAAAATAAAACGTAGGGGACGTTAGCTATGCGTATTTTGGAGCGCAGTATTTCGGATGCGATCCGTCCTTGTCACACCTAGAATTCTGCGCTCCAGTGCTCGCTAGCAAACCTTCAATTTGACGCATAAAAATTGTAATTTGAAAGTTCAAGGTCAACACAGTTCTTTAAGTTCAAGGCCCCGAAGTTACAAAACGAGACGAAGTTGAGTTTTGTAATGACAAGTCCGAGAATTGTAAGATTTAATTAGGTATGTACCGTTGCACACAATATTTTTTGACAGCAGGACAGCAGCTAAAACCTAAAATGGTAATAAAATCGATGTAAGTACCTATACAATAGTAAATCAATTGGGCCAATGTTAGCTCAGGGTATAAACCTATCCGAAGTTCAGAACAATCATCGGTATCTAGAATGTATTTCATAGAAAATTGTGTCTTTTGGAAACAGTTGGCGGTGGAGTTTGTGTCATTCTGGTTTCGCGGAACCCAGGTAAAAATAACAAACTTTTTATTCGTTCCCCGTAAATCGTTAGGAAAAACATTTGGTTTTACAGCGAGTTCTGAACGAAAGCGTTTGAACATTTGATGCCCTATCAACAAGGCAAATATGCTTTATAGAGTTGTTTATAAATATAAAAAATTTAATGTTTTCCCAGTTAGCCTTTGATTGAGTTTCAGGGCTTTATTTAGTTTAAAAAAGCTTTCATAACATCTGTGTTGATATAAGCTATTTTGTAAGGTTTATGAAAATAAAATTAGTATCAGTACAATTGTATAACCTAAAATAGTATTTTATACAATCGTGATACAATAGAGGGCTTTTCATTTGAGTACCGTGTTTAGACAACGAAGCTTGCTGAGTTGCCTAAGTAAGGTACGAGACTGAAAAGTTTGATTATATCACTATTGTACACAATACTTTTATACGGGTCATATAAAAGTAATACTTTTTCTTTACTATAACACCTAAATAATTAATAAAAATTGGTTAGTATCTCGTAGACAAAACTGTACTACAAAAGACATAAACGCGCGAAGTTCAACGCCCGCCCGTCCCTCGTTTAGTCTTTTCTATGGAAGCGCGGCGGCACGTGATTGATCATTGTTTTATACTTGACTACAGCGTATCGAAATGAATATTATCGTAGAGTTGGGTTAGGTTAGTTTGGTATAACAAATCCGGGTTTAACTGGATAAACCTGAAGTTACCATGGTTACCAGTACAATTTGATACTGAGTTAATGATTTAACCGGTTAACCCCGGGATAGTGGGATGGTGCAAGTGGCGCTGAAGTGTCAAATTGACATATTCGCTAATGTCTGCGTAAAATACTTTCTACACAACTCGCTCGCACTAATATGCCAGTACGAAAGAGATGCATAGAAAGTAAAAGTTACGCTCACGCTAGCGAATACGAGTATGTCAGTGTCAGTGGTAGCCGTATGTAATACTGCATATTCAATATTTTCATTGTTAGTTATTTTAAAATCCAGTTAGATTTTAGGCAAAAAGCTAAAAATGCAATTTCTTCGGAGAAATCTTGTTAGATTACTAGTAGGTATATATTATTGATTTACTATACCAAATAAAATATGTATAAACAAATAAAAGAAATAAAGCGAAGCCTGACATGGCTTTCGCATTTATTCTAATGGTTCTTTAAACGACATTTTGTTTCCGGCGAAAAATTAAGGCTTGCAAAAGTCGAGACTCTCCCACTAGGGTTACCACGTCGGTTATAACTTATATTGAGCAAGTGAACGTGGAAAGAAAATTTACATTTTCATTGAGCTTTGTAACTAAAGCGCTGTAAAATTGTTATAATGAGGTCGAGTTGTGATGTTGCCGTGTCCGTTTATATCAAAAATTTAAAGAGTTCAAAGACGCTGTATATTAACACTTCAGTTTTTGCTTCATATTCAGAGGCAAACATGTTTGGGAGCTAATAGGTAATGATAATTGATTGTTATATTAATAAACATGTTTTTGAAATTGACGATTATTTAATAGCTGTAAGAACCAACCATCATGATCTATTGGCTCCGATCAGTTCTTGTAGTTTGCCGAAAGTAACTTTTAATTTACATAAATAAATATTTAGGACAATTATTACACACATTGACTAAGCCCCACAGTAAGCTCAAGAAGACTTAAATAAATAGAAAACATCCATGACTCAGTAACAAATATCTGTGCTCATCACACAAATAAATACCCTTACCGGTATTCGAACCCAGGACCATCGGCTTCATAGGCAGGGTCACTACCCAATAGGCCAGACCGGTTGTCAAAATGCATGCTTTATTTGATGTTATATGTGTTATAATATAATATACTAGTAGCTCAGTGAGATGTAAACCTCGCGATAAGTTTAGAAAATGAACAATAATTAGTTCGTTGAGTCATTGTCACAGTGAACTTACAATGGTCTTAAGCGCTATAGACGCTATTGGTAAGTATTTTATGCCAATTCCCTCATTTGAGAAACTTCCTCAAACTAAATCGACTATATTTTTTTTTAATCATATCCGAACAAGCGGGATTCCGCTCTGGCTTGTTTACCACCGACCACCTGCACACGTTAAACCAAGTTATCGAAAATGCTACGAACATAACCTCCCCCCCCCCTACTTAGCGTTCGTAGATTATTCAAAAGCGTTCGACAGCATATCGCACTATGCCATCGTGACAGCTTTACGTCACCAAGAAATAGCCCCCAAGTACATCCAATTTCTAAGCGCAATGTACAAAATAGTAAACTTGTAAATTCGTAAGTGAGTGTGACAGAGAGGCGACACGTCGAACGTGGTTCGCGGTAGGCCCACTGGCCCGTCCTTCGAAGTACAAAGGGGAGTTAAACAAGGAGATCCGCTATCGCCGAAACTTTTCACCAGCACATTGGAACATGTCTTCCGTAAGCTTGCGCCGCGTTGAGAAGACAGGGCCAAAATTGCCACGGAGTGGGTGGCCCACAAGTCAAACCGGGGACGCGGCAGACCTCGTCGGCGATGGCGGGATAACTTAAACTCCTTTTTGAGAGACTGGCTATTTCAAGGTCAAGACCGGGGCGAGAGGAAGAAGAGGGGGAGGGCTTTGCCCAGGAGAGGGACACAATGGGCTCGTAATAAATAATATAAATATAATCTGGTCACAAAATTTAACGAGAACCGGTTGAGAATTGCGACATGTAGAAGTTTGCCCGAGTCAAAACGTAGAACTTCGCTAACGCTTCGTTAAATAAAATTCAAAGAGGCAATGTTTTTCTTTTCAAAATATCACAGACTGGGATCTCAGATTCTTTAGCATGAAAAACATAGATGGTTTATGTGTAAACCCTACATTACTTGAAAGTAGACCCAACGTCATTCGTCAGGCTCTATAAACGTTCTTGAGACGTCTGGTCGTCTGGAGTGGCGGGAATAAAAAAAACTGCGCAAATAGGTAAAGTGCGTTGACAAATGGAGAAAAGTTAGTTACTAACATGCTGTTCAATTCATGCAATAGTACCAATCTTCCAATGTATTGTACAGTGTTCATATCGATACCCTAGCTTACAATCGTACTAATTAAGTGGAAAAATTTGTTGTAATTACGAGTAGTGCACAGACATAAAGTCTAAACTACAACCAAAATTTACGCCTAATTAGTACGATTGTGAACTAGGGTATCTGATATCTAAACATGACTAAAACCAGCATTTTGTAGGGTACTGTTACAGATATTAATCACAAATTATAATTTTTATCGTGTTCATACTTGACTTGTTTATGTTCATGTTTTTGGTCACTTCAAATATTTTGCTAATGTGTATCACATAGTTTTGTTTGTAAGTGAGTATTTCTTTAGACTAAAATCAGACCCGAGAAATTTACTCGACAACGAGGTAGAGTTTAAGTAACATAACTATGTGTGCTTAAATGAGAGACACGCTAACGGACTTACAGTATATTTTAAACGAAGCACACGAAAGCAGGAGCGTCAAAGGAAATGCGCAGAAAGAAATTATCCTAACTTGCAAATTGGATCCAAGTCAGTTTTACTTAGACGAGGCACGTAAACCACAAAAGAGCTGAAAAAAGAATTACCTACCTATCCTTGGAATCCTTAGAATTTCAATATGACTTCTCTATTTACATACGAATAACGGCGGCCGCTGCTGACACCGACTTAGAATAGTTATCATTAGAATAAAAAATATTTATTCTATTCGTCGATTGTAATAGTTAAATTAAGCTTTCGTATACCAAATTATAATTGCGTAGTTTTCATGTATGGGCTCCCAACTCAACTAAGCATGTTATTTATTTCGACTAACTATAAAAAAATTGACTAATTACGTGCCGCCACACTCCCATAGAAAATACAAAACGGGCGCGGCCGGGAAAAGACTAAATAGTCGCGTGTTTATGCTTTTTTACTACATTTTTATCTACTGAGATACCTACCAATTTTCATTAATTACTTAGGTTTTATGGTAAAGTATTATTTTAGATGACTCGTAGAAAAATAACTAACAATATACAACAAATAACTAACAATAGTGATATAATCAAAGTACAACGCATATCAATAAGTACAGTATCATTGTACATTATGACATACATACATACATACAATAGTATAGTAGCGATGAGGACATTTAAAAGCAGGGGGCTTAGCCAAGATCTACAATTTTTGATAGAAAACGCCAAACGAAACTTGGATGATGGAAATAGTCACGTGACTTTTTGTTGCATCTGTCATCGCGATATTTTTTTCTTTTCGTTTGGCTTTGGCGTTTGTCGATGTCGAAACTTTATCTTCTTATTTTTATTTACGAGTATGTTATTTGTCTTTATTTCCATACTTTATTCACGCAATATCTTTTTTCTGTGCTCTTTGATTCAGGTCCATACGATTCCCATGATGTACGACGGTCAGAATCTATATCCTGTCTTTTGTCCGTATCCTGTTATTATTATTATTGGAGTTTGTGGGCCTTTGAGTGCCACGTCGACCAGGCAGTGATATATTGTGACAGCCCTTTAAAGTTCATTACTAATGCCCGTTGAATCCAGAAAATTCCAGATTCTTTGGGCCGTACTGTTCTGTAACTCATAATAAGATTGCAATACGTGCTGCTCTAAGTGGGTACTTCCCTTTGACATTAGTGGTCCACAGTCTCAGTCCATATCCTATCTCTTTTATGGTATCATTTCGTTGTGACAGGCGGTCACAACAAACAGAACGCAATCCCCAGACACTAGCGGGTTATGTGCAATCCGTCCGGGGCTTTTTGTTCCCGGCTAAATGTCGCTGGGTTACTGTATGCACGCAGATTGAATTAGGTCCGTTCTCGATTCGCGCTCGAGTGGGTATCAGGCATTATGTTTGATTTATTTTATTCTATCCTTATGTTGAGTCCACTTCGTAATAAGGGTCTGATATTGCTATGTGCTTGTATTGGAAGAGTTGAAAGCAATCAAAAACGTTAACGCTCCGTAGTGAACGAAACGCAACAACTAATATGGAAGAGTGATACAGAGAGATGACTACGCTACGCTACAGCACGATTGGCATGTTGGCTACGCGGGCTGAGGCACTACACTTGGAAAACCCATCACATCAACATTCTATAGCGGTTATCCCCCCAACCTTCACTAGTTAGTGAAACACTAAAAGAGATAAATACAGAATATTCTGTCATATGGTGAATTAGATCACATTCTTTTGGTGTAGGTTACATTCTTGTAAAGCTACTTTCGAGGTAGATCATTTTAGGACATCACATTGTCGAAGTCGGTTACTTTCTTAGAACATCACTTCAAACTGACGGTCTTAGAGACTAACGGTCTAAGAAAATTAAGTACGGTCAAAAGCGTAGTACTCCTCAAGTAAATATTATATTATATATGCTTGTGTGTTACATTTGTGTTTTGACGAAGCATGTGGCGAATTGCATTTGTATTTGCATGTTAGTATAAATTGATAACTAAAATAAACGCTTTAAAACTTATAGAAATGTAATAAATTATAAAAAGTAAATATTATGATCTATTTCGAAAGTAACTTATCATTATCAAGAACGTTACAAACTTCGCCAAAATAACAATTGAATTTCCAAACATGGATTCTCACTACCATCTTGTACATATTCGCGAAATTACTTGTGCGTGAAATCGTAATCTGGCGCGCGAAATGAATAACCAAGTTTTTTTACGTGTATAAATTGTGTTTACTGAAAATGTAACATTATTTACCTATAAATTATCAATTTACTGGAACAAGGAAATTTCCCAAAAAATATAATTATATTTACCTGACTTCTACGTTGTAACGTTTATAGTAGTGGCACCAATACCAATAGCCGAATCGATCTAAACACAATCTTTCTTCAAAAAGTTACCTAAAGTATCTTCACTGCGGGCAAATAATCTTTTATACTAGCCTACACTGTTAAAATGTACTGGTCATCCTGTACCTAGTTCCAATTTTAAATCGGGAATTTATACAGCTTTTTAAAGTTTTAAAATTCCTTTAAAGAAATAGTTGCAGGATTAAGAGCCTGCGAGTTACTGATAGTGCAGCTTAGCTCGCGTTTGGATGGAAAGCAACCGACCTCAAAATTAAACTACGTACTTTCCTGCATTTACTATTTAGTAGTAGCTAGAAAGAAAAATAAACGAAATCTACGTAGATTTTTTCATTAGGATCTGCAAAATGGGATCGTAATTCTACTTGAATCCGACTCAATGACTAAATAGGTACAGTGTGAGTTTAGTGTGGTATGATATGGGGTATGGTTATTTTTCAAAGGGGTGGCGACCCCTGGCGTTCCAAGCGTCAGGCCATGATAACCGTTTATGTTATGGACAGTATGCGGTATGTTATAAAAAAGTAATACCTCAATACATGTAATCGTAATCACTAATCGGTTTTAGTGAGATTAATGTAATTAAAAAGCATTAATTTACCAACTCTATCCATTTGTACTAAAAAAATAAAATTAAAAATCTTAGTTTAAGGAAATATAAAGAAAAGGAAATATGAGAAAAAGTATAATTTGCTTATTTTAAACTTTAATGGCGTTATTCATAAATTTGTCTTTATCTGTCATTTTGACTTATATATTTATAAGAAAGGGATAAAACATAATTTAACTAACCAGACCCATAAAGTTTTATGAATAAGGCGGTTCATGTCTACAATAATATCGAATGAATGAATGATTTATTTGCATATGAATATTGGGTTACATAAGTAGGTGTTGGGTAAAATATCTTAAATTCGTTTCTCCAAGATTCTACGTATAAAGGTTTACATGCACTGTATATTAATCAAATTATCGTCGTTAATTTCTTTTAATTTATTGAAAAGTTCTTAAAATAATTGATTTAAATGTATCCTTGGATATATCTCTGGCTCCTTTTATCCTTCCGTTTCATTAGTATTCTATTTCGCTCTCAATTGAACTTGATTGATTTATTCCAGTTGCTAGTTCATTGCTTGCTCGTTCATTCATGTGTACCTACCGTTCTGTTGGTCATGTTGTTATCCATGGATGTTTTTGGCGAAAGAAAATAATGACCTAATAGAATAATGTCACTAATAGGATTCTCTAAGTCATATGCTAATGCCGTCACAACTTGTCTGTCTGGATGTTTTTGTATAGGTAGAACGACATAGGCGTATCAAACCAGAGACACCAGATTTGACTCTGGGGGCATCCACAAATCACGTAACGCAAATTGGAGGGAGGGGGGGGGGGGTCAGGCCAAGCGTTACGGTCCTGTTACGTTGGGGAGGGGGGGGGGGGGGGTCAAGGTGTGCGTTACGTAACGCACGATTTTATAATAATACATAAAAAAAAATTTTTTTTTGTTTTTCACATCCCTAATTTGCGGTAACTTATATTGCTTACGTAACGGAATTGAAGGGGGGGGGGTCCCAGATAAGCGTGAGGGGGGGGGGGTCAAAAAATTAGGAATTTTGCGTTACGTAATTTGTGGACGTCCCCTCTTCAGTCGTGTAGGTATATCATGAGGGCATTCAATGATAGACTTACAAATTACTTCATTGCAAAAACTGGTTAAGAGGGAAGAATAGCTTTTCAAATCTAACGAATTAACGATAATTTTTCTATGAAATTGCACGTCGGAAGAAAACGGTTTCCACTAACTAAATCTTAATAAATCACTTCCATTTTGATATCCATCGCTTCAGCATAATATATTCTAGGTATATAGGTTACGCTTTTTTGAAAAATAAAAACCTATAAACCTAGTTTTTCATTTTATCAATAATATTCGAAATATAATGTAAAATATGTAGAAGTGGAAAAACGTTTTCTCTATTTGTATGGACAGTCACGTGATACTTCCCTCTTAAAATGTAATCATACTGGCTTTAACAATATAGTAATTCTATTACGAGCACATCGCCCAGCTAATTTTCTTATTTAGATAGTTTAACGCTAAGGGCCTCCGCTAGCTGGCGCGGGTGCACGGAGTGGACGAGCGGGTTAACGAAAAATAGTATCAGCAACGCTAACTGAAGCGGACGCGTGCGGCGGATTTCACCTACAAATAGAACCCGCGTGCGTGCTCACGCGGCGGACGTCCGCGTCAGCTAGCGGAGGCCCTAAATGTCTACAGTAACAAGGTAGCAAGGTAGTAGTGGAAATAGTAGTAGTAGTAGTAAAAACTATAGGGATGGTTTGTTCCGCGCAGTACCAATATTGAATAACAATTAACTTTAAGCCCGAGGTTAATAGAATCGTCGGGAGCGTGGCTCGTCGGGAATGCGTCCGTTCCGACGAGCGTAGGAATGGCACGTGGGCTTACGCGTCCTTATTATACCGGTATCGCTATCGGTATACGAGCTGGGGCGGTAAAAGTCTCTTTTGAGAGGTTGGACGGACTGTTGTGTACTTTTGTAGTTAGAGTTTATATAAAAGTTCACGTTATTTCACCTTTCAATAGGGCAGGATGTAGAAATGCGCAGAGTTATAATTATTTTCATAAAGATGCATTAAATACTTGTAAGAATTGCATATTACGTATTAAATCTATTTTTAAGTCGATTAACTAGTTTAGTTTTACAGTACCTATTTTATATAAGTAATTAATAAAAACCGGATAAGTGCGATAAGGACTCGCCCACCGAGGGTTCCGTACTTTTTAGTATTTGTTGTTATAGCGGCAACAGAAATACGTCATCTGTGAAAATTTCAACTGTCTAACTATCATAGTTCATGAGATACAGCCTGGTGACAGACGAAGAGACAGAGAGAAAGACGGACAGCTGAGTCTTAGTAATAGGGTCTCGTTTTACCCTTTTGGTACGGAACCCTAAAAAAAAATAGGTAGCAATATACTTAATATACAGTGCAACAACATCAGAGTATACGAAAAAATGTAGAACATAGGTACTACATTATAAAATTATGGCGGTATGTGACCGTATAAAGCCGTAAAATTAGTTTTGCGTGCAATGTAGGTACAGTTGGGTTTTAAAATATGGTGGCATTCGACCGTCTTAATTATGAGGCGACGACCTTGTGACATATTTGTGATATGTTGAGTGCGCCCATATTTCTAAACATTTTTGTACCATAAATTACATTGAACCACACGATAAGAGCGACGCTAGCGTTTCAAGCAATCTAGTTTGTAATAAATCTTTCCTTACACTTGAATTCCATTGTTTCTAAGCTGCGAAGATAGATACAACAATACGGGAATTAGATTCTTTGTTTATTGTGCTCTCGTTTATATATACAACGAGATCCCATTTTACTTTAATTAGTATAAAGATAATACAGGCGTTGGCGTTCAAAGTTTTCTGCAGAAATTGCGAAGCGTCTTGTTGACGTAACTGGTGACCAAAGAGCTGGCGGCTTCCTCGCACAACGTATCAGAATTGCGATACCACGAGGAAATACCGCCGGCATCCTTGGTACAATGCCTCAAGGGCCTATTTTAGATTGAAGCTAGTTATAGTAGTAATCCATTATGTATATTGTTATTGTAAATATATGTATTTTCATAGAGGCATAGATTTAGTGTTCCACGTCATTTAATATGTAAAAAGAAGGTACTCGGACACATTGAATATGTTATTCAGAATATAAGAAAGACTAATAATTAAGTGAATCTAAAGTAAAAATAATAAAGATAGATAAGATAAGCAAAGATACGTTTAGATTCTGGGCAGCATTGTTTCCAATTTAGGATATACGAGTAAACCGCGATAAACAGGCCAATTATCTTTGTTCGCCTCGCAGCATCACGTTCGCAATAAACGGCCCAAGTTCTTTAGTTTAAGCCAAATTGCGTTCAGGTACACAGTGCTGTTGCGGAGCAGAACTTATCTACATTTTAAAGTAACCCAAGCATATTGTACGGCGAGCGAAACAGGTTGAACAAGTGCCGCGGTCGCATCAATTACGTGGGGCAAACAAAGTTTAGCCAAGGGTGGCTCAAACTTATTCTCGGGGCTGTACACGACCGCTTAATTAATTGGCGAAGTTACTGTCGTTTTAGTATCGATGTGCATTTAGGAAATTGAACTGATTGCAGTTTTACGGAAATGTGCGAAAGGTTTAGGATTTTGCTAGAAACAACGAACCAGAGAATAACTACAGAATTATGAATAGAGTTCAATAATGACCACACGGGAATTGCGCTGCGAGCGAGTCAACTAGCATGCATGTTGACAACGTCAAATATTGTAATGCCGCGCAATAGGTTTGTCATAGAATTTTACAGTACATATACTGCACACGTGCGGGAATGAGCACTTTCCGTGCATGTCGAAACTTTAAAGGGCCATATGTACTGTATTAAAACGTTGTACGATTCACGTGCGAATAGGTAATTTGCAATTCGTGTTGATTTTAAACACTCCCTTCGGTCGTGTTTCAATTTATCACCACTCGTTGCGAATTTCCTATTTTCTGCACTTGTATCGTTAATAACTATTACAGAGTTTTCAATCGTGGTTGATGCTGGATAGGTCTGTACCTTCAATGTCTAACCTGTCAAAGAATGACAATATGGCGGACGAATGTTTGTAATTTCCCCGTTTTTAAGAATTATTTCGCTTTAAATTTAGTTTTTTTTGCAAGTGTGATGAAAAACGTTGTGTAAATCCGGGGGTAAGAATATTGCAAATTCGAGTCTTTAATACACTGTAACCTACGGCTGTCGTGCATATCAAGACTTCGTTTGCAAAATTTAACTAACCCCCCTCGTTGCACAATGTACCTACTATTAGTTAAACCAATCAGAACTTATTTCTTGACTATCAAAAAGTTTTATAGCTACGTATATAAATAGCGTTAAATTGTGAATTGAGTAATATTCAAAGCTGCGGGCGGGGTATATTTAAAGAGAAGAGATTACTTTCAGTGATTATACGTTAGACAAGTGTCAGTAAAATATGGGTTGGTTTACGAAGTTAAAGACTGAGTCTACAGTGTGTAAATCCAAAACGGGCGATAAACTAAACCAGATATGAAATGTATCTAGTTTTCATTTATATATTGAAGGTTTTTTAAGTTACACTTATTTATGAGATTTATTTTTAAAATACACCGAGCAGCAATGTACTGCGACGAGCTTTTTCTAGTAAACTACCGAAAGCGTTGACAGTTACTTAAGGTCGTAATTTGTGTGTTGCTTCACATTGCAGGCCAAATTATTTTGTATGGTTAATATTTTCATTGTATTTCTAACCAAAATTTATCTCAATATACGAGTATGTACTTCTTAGGTATGCTAACCCCGTTTAAATATTCGCCCGAATTGAATTTACAAACTGTATATTTATTCCGTCGCTGGCTAGAACATAGATTCATATTGTGTAACTGTGTCACTCCTAGATTTATTTTTAAAATTATATACCTAACTAAAACGAAAAAAAAAAAAGCAATTAACACGAACGTGGAGTTTCAAAACAAACGAATCGTTTTACTCGGAAAATACTGTAGGTAATAAACTTAATAAGGTTTAGAACTTTGCGAAGAACAACTCCCTTAGCGTCAAAGTCTCAATTGATTAAGTTAAGGCCAGCTATTTAAAATTAAACTTTTTGACCACAACGACAGCCCTTTCAACTTTGGTTTACTTGTTAACAATTTAATTAATAACTTTGTTAAAAACAAATGAGCTCTGCCGCTAAACTAAAATATCACATGTATAACAGGGTGTGCTCTTAGCAATTGTTCAGATTTCTTTCCGCCATCGCCCTACGCGACAACATTTCCATCTTCACCACTTAGATGGTTGGCTGGCTGCAACTGTCCGTTTCTCCAGAAAATTCCTGCCCCGCACAGCTATGCTGTGGAAAGAACTGGCACCCGCAATATTTCCGGACCTATACCGGGCGATTCGCCTGCTCGCTTGCCTCCTATATCAAAAAAAACATACAGACAAACATTCGGCATAGAAACAAGCCACAACAACAAGCAAGGTAATTACAAGTTTTTGTTGTTGCTGTCCTAAGGCACCCCAGGGGTGTAAAGGGCCTTCACAAGCTGGCGCTACTCCTTTTTATCTTCAGTGACCCTTCTGGTCTCACTCCAGCTCAACCGACCGCTCGTCGCTCACTTACGACGGATTGTTGCTAAAAGTGTACAGGGTGCCCGGAGCCACCAACCGAAAGCGATGGTTGCCTTCGTTTCACCTCTTCGAATAGTACGTACTAGTATGTCCTATTCATGTCAATTTCCGTATCGCGATTTCTTCGTCAATGGTTTTTTGCCGGCTTAAACTCCATAGGTTTTCATTACGAATATAACAAGTATTTGAACCTAATTCTAATATCAAGGCGTACACGTTTAGATATTATTGAGCATGTAGCGTGCACTTACATCCGATAGCGCATGTCCTATAAAATTCGCGCATTAAACACACCTCTAACGCCTAGAGCTCCAAAATACCTCCAAATGTCACTTTAACTAAATTACAGGCATGTTAACCCTTAGGATAAAGGACAAGAATCGGTTTTGTCCAAAAGTACCTATTTAGTACACGTACACAACTGTTTGCATTAAAATACTATATGGACCAAGGAGTATACCTGTCAGAAATATTCAAGTGCCTCTAGTTTCATTCTAAAGTGCCTACATTTTAGGGCTTTCTGTGTCCTACGTTTTATTAGTTACACAATTATAACTTTGGTATGGAAAAGACCCCCATCGATATAGATTTTTGTACATTGACCGGCCTGTTGACATCTCTATTGCACTCGCATTATTATATTGCTGTCAAGCTCGCACAGTAACATTGACAACCGATATCATGGGCAGGAGAGCAATATAATTAATTATGCGAGTGCAATAGAGATGTAAACAGGCGGGTCAATGCAGCAATGTACGAAAATCTATATGGAAAGCGTCTCCCCTTTACCTACATATTCAGGTTGTTCATTATACAGACTGGTTCTAATCCATTTATCATATTAAAGTCTATCATACTTCTTCTACAGCCACCGTGAAACTATTAACACATTATGAACTTTTTGTATAACTTTGCCCACTTGGATGTCTCGCGGTGTCTTATGTATGATTCATACCGACCGGCCCGCCCCGGATTGGCAGCCGTCGCATAGAAGCAGTTGCACGAATACTCGATGGTTCCGTGCGGGGACGGTTCCATCAAATTGCATAAAGGAGAAATTCGGATTGCGACCGTAGCAACGTTACTGTGGCGACAGGGGAAGATGTCACTGGCAATTTTCGTTGATACAATAAGTGATGCTGAAACGTGCTATTTTTAACCGACTTCAAAAAAGGAGGAGGTTCTCAATTCGACTGATTTTTTTAAAGGGTAAATTAAATCTCTGACCAGTTTTGAACCTTGTTGCGATTAGATAAGGCCCAAGGACTGGTCAGGTAAGTGTGTTGCTGTTAGAACCTTACACAGTATATTAAGGAAGAATGTTGAGTGCTACCGTTCGCCAACAAACTGTCCAGCAGTTTGGCGAAAAAATATGTAAAATGAATTATTCTGTGTATTTCTTATTGAGTATTTAATTAAAAAAAAAATTGCAAAGCCCCGGCTTGTTCGGGAAAAGCTATAGCACGTTAACACAAAAAAAAGTGAATTCAAGTAGCTAAAAATGTGGTGTCTAGCACGCTTGCTGGGGGAACTTATTTTGGGAGTTAATTATATTCCAGAAAACTAAGTTATTTTAACACTAAATACTATGCACCAGGATTTCCAAATGTATTTTATGCTACTTTAATGGTTGCATATGATTCTAAATTTGACTCCAATATTTGCAGCTGGCGCTGATGCCCTTTAAAATTATAACATGGAAAAGACCGACCTCAAGATGAAAACGAAAGGTGCTGCGGGGTGCCAGGCTGGTTTCCCCCGTGAAGGCCAGACGCAGAGCGGAGGCGTTGAGCTCAGAGCCGCGCACGTGGTACCAAAACGACATGGCAGAGGCAGACTGTGTGTTCAAATTCCTCGATCCAGGAGGTCTCCAAAACTATTTTCTTAAATAGACTTCTGGTTTCTCTAAACTTTTTAAACTTCGAACTTCCCGGCTCCTGTAAGCCCAGAAATGGATTCATTAGCCGACGCCCTTATGACCGTTAGAGAAGAAATGAAACAATTGGAAATTTAGCTCACCGCACTGAAGGCTGTTAAGATTTCTGGCGAAGCGTTCCCTTTCCTCGAGCAGGAGTCACTCTGCAAAGAACCAAAACCCTGGTTAAGAACAAACCCACAACGTTTCGTGCCATTGTGGAGTTGATCACAACTACATTTCCTTTGTACTCACTCAGTGGAACATCCGAAGGATTCAAACTGCTTCCACCTTTCCGACCACCATGGCGAATGTGTGGTCTTACCACAAATAGGGCTCATGCGAGTGAGTGTCGCCAGAGGGGTTCTCAAATCAAATGTGCATGTCATATTGGCGTGACCTCCTCACATGTGGAGGGGCAAGGCAATAGTAATCCGAATGTTACCTTAATAAAAACCAAACAAGAGGTATTTTATAGTCGCCAGAAGACTACAGCACGATGGCACGTTCCGGGCCTGATTACCATCGACGGCACCCGGCAATAGTCCAATAAGCCCGCATCTGCAAGAAACACAGCAGTTCTATTTAAATATAAGAAGCTTGAAAATAATTGGCAACGTCATAGCGTGCTGCGGCTCCGCCTGCTCCAGTAAGCTGCCGTCCTATCACTAAAACCTATCTAACCCACAAATTATAGTTTTGAGATATGGGCAAAAAACGTTCAAACCCATATCTCTAGAAAATGTGTACATTTCTTCCGGATTTCTTTTGTGCAAAAATTAAAACTAAATTTATCCTTACTTTGTTTGAAAACCATTTCCTCAAATATTATATTATTAATTAGATAATCACAATTTTGTGTTTTAGTGTTGCAAATAATTACTAAAATATGTGCGATATTACTCCTAAAACACCGTTAAGTATAGCTTAACCGTTCTTTAGAATTGAATAACATATAAAAAATAACTAAATAACGGCCAAGTCAATTTACGTGTTTATAGTACCGTAATTGTGAATTGTGTAATAAACAAAACATAGCTTAATAACCGCAAAGGTACTGAACAATTTTATAGTATTTTATCTGTTAAAATATTACCTAGAAAACATTTGTAATAAACACGTTATTGGACTGTAACCGTTTTTTAGCTATGTAATGACTATACATATTGAAGTAATTTGTATGCATTCCTATACTAAAACCCCGTTAAATGACGAACAAGTAATGCTCACTAGGTTAAGGTTAAGTCTTGGAAATATTCACAAAAAAAGGTTTATTGTATTAACAAAATCATGTTAACCTGCATTATACTACTAAGTTTTAAGAGAAATTCAATATGTTAAATCAGATCTTTATCGTATATGTATTTATTCGCATGCAAAAATAAAACCAAAAACTTAAAAAATACTGACAAATCTGTCGTCAACTTTTTAAAATTTTAAAAACGCAAATGTGTCAGTCTCAAAAATGTGTTAAATTTTATATAAAAAAATGTACGTGAAGAAGTAGATTACTAACCATTGTAAGGTGCCTGATCCATGTAAGGCCCAGTGTCTAATGAAGCCCACTTTTGAAAATTCGCCCCCCGCGCTTTGATTGCCAGTTCAAAAACCTAGTAAGGCTAAATGACTACACTAAAACCTATCATTTCTCAGATCCCTACTAGTTTTTTATACGGAATTTGTGACTTCCTGAGTTTTACTACGGTAAAAGGTAAGTTAACATGCTACTTACTAGGTTTAGAGGCATAGAAATCTGTAGTAATCATAATAATTGTGCCGATTTTGGAGCAGGTGTCTCTGTAATCGGGTGAGTACTTACGAGATGGATTCAAATAAGATAAAAAACGAATTTCCAATAATTAGTTACCCACCTTACCTAGTAGCTTTTTATATAGGGCAGCCAAAATCAGCCTTTAACACCCTTCGCATAAAAATAAAGTATTAATCTCATGCATTATGGAATGGCTGTAGTACAATATGCGGAGATGATCAGAGGCTTCACTTTCATAATTCCGTTGAATTTGGGGACCCGCTAAAGTGTGGTAGTTTCTTAAGTTACTTGGAGTTAGTAACTATTACAAAGCTCAATTAATACCTTTATGATTTCGACTCCATTAATCTGCACTTCTTTTCTTCTGAAACTTTTTCTCGTTAAGTAGAAAAATCTAAAGTTCCCTTCTACTTAACTTCTTTAATGTTCGTCTCGTCTAAGGCCGTTGAAAAAGATGATGCGAGCCAAAACATGATTCTCCCTATCCCCCATATGTATCCTCGAGAGCTCTATTCTTCTTATATTTTCCCGTCGCTTTGGTAAGATGCCGTTAGAAAGTCCAATTCCTTGTCCTTCTCAAACTACCGCTCTATTTATTTCCATTTCTTTGTTTCCTCTCTAAAGTTCTTGAGTGTCTTTTGTACATAAACAGATTACCGTTTTGAACAGACATGCGCTCACGAACCCATATTAACCCGGTTACCCTACTCGGCACAGTACAATTATCGCTCTTGTAAAAATGCTGCAGATATAGTATAACACGGTGTTATCATTCTTGGAATTCGGTAATGCTTTCAACACGGGTGACTTCGACATCTTAGTAGGCATATTGCGTTCTCTTAATGTATCTCCTGCGACAGTGAACTAGTTTCATAGTTATTAAATAGGGCGTCAACAGAGGTGGATTGCTCTTAATCTTTATTGTGCCTGCACAGGACGGGGCAGCGTGTTGTCTCCTGTTTCATTTCCTTACTTTATATACTCTAACACGTTATATTTCCTTCTTCTGCCACTTTAAACATACTATCAAGGCTCTTTTATTCATCTACCATAGACCATGAACATGAACACTAATTTAGAAAGCATTTTGATTTGGACTTTCACGTTACGGTCTCAAGGTAAATCCACTGAAGTTATAGCAGGTACCTACCCAGGTCAAAGTGTTCTGCCAGGACTGATTTTAGTACTCTACCTGCCATTATTTTTAACGGTACCTATTTAGATTTCCTACTCTCCCCAGGTCTCTTAAATATCGCTGTTTCTCTATCATGGATACCTCAGATGAGCGAGTTTAGAAGGATTTTTTTTTGATATAAAAGCATCACTCCGCAGAGTTCGAAACATTACGCCACTAAGATTGCATTAGCTCAATCCCTCTTTCTAACTATATTAGTTTATGCTGACACTTGCTACTTAGACCTTTGGAACACCAACTCAATATGTTTGAGCAATTCCAGCAACTCTCTATTCAGTAGTTGCTTTTTAAATTAGATCATGTCTTCGTAGTGACCATGTTCTCGCTACGTAGAAATCCACTACCGACGTGAATTATCATTGGTTTATCGTTCTCCATTTTTGTATGTAAATCGTAGCACTTACTTTCGGTTTCCGGTTTTTTTTTTTTATATAAGCATGCATCCATCAGTCACCGAATAAAAAAGACAACTTACAGCGCACGGCGCATTGTTAAACTGTCTGCCTTACGTAATAAAATTCAAGGGAATATGTTTTACACTTGGCGGGGTTTTAGCGTGGCATTGTTAGTTGGCCGTGTTTACCTGTTGTATTATTATTCTTTTTCTCAAACAGAATTACCCGTTAAGCACACTAAATAGGTTTTAGTGATGTATTTGTTACATGAATCGCAATAAAAGTCTTTTACACAAACGGTTAAAGAACGTTAGCCATGTTTAAGCATAGTAACTGTTTTTTTGTGTAGTATTTAATAAAAAAAATTGTACTTGATAAAACATATTAATAGTTTTTCCAAGTAAATGTGTTTTAGCTATTTATAACGTAAAAGATTAATTAAAATAAAAAACTGGCTAAGCGCTTTTATATTACTTATAGAAGAATAATGTAGGTTTGCGATTTTATAGTATTGAGAAGTATCAAATTATAATGCAGTTAGCGTGTTAGGTCGAGTCTGTATCTCCGTAACTACAACAGATAAAAATATGATTCCAAGACCAGTCGATAGAGAATTCTTTTCTTTTTTAGAATATTTGTCCAAATGAAAACTGGTATTATGCAGCTTTGAGCGGTTTTAGAGATAGGACGGCAGTAAGTGTGAATCGTGCATAAAAGACAGTCGTTAGTGTTTTATTTTCTGCCTTTGGTAAACGCAGCAGCTGGCTTCAACATAAGAAAGAGCTTTCTTTTCTTCATCGCATTTCTTATTTCACACTAACACAAACAGAGAACCAATAACATTACCAAGTTAAACGCTGCCAAGGCTCCACTAAAATGAAACTGCGTGGAATGGTGAAAAAATTCGTTCCTAATATCGTATTCGGATGTTAGGAAGGGCTAGAGATGAATACGAATGATGTGCTTACTCTGGCAGATGATATTACAGGATATCATTCTAAATATTCGCTTTCCATGCTTATGATAATCTTTTCTTGAATGGTGTTTACTGTTTTTGGTGCATTATTAGTCAATAAGTTTTTAACTCTCTTTATTTTCTCTTAGCGTACTTGTATCCAAATATGAAAATATTTCTACAAGCTTATATAACTGTCGGTAAATTTTCTTACGTAAATTCTATTTAGAAGCTGTGTTATCCATTACTAGATCGAACGCTTTAGGATTAAGTTAAGTGGAACAAATCAATCATTCAGGCTGCTGTCCCAGTTAAGCTTTTTATGTTTATTATACGTATATTGCCCGAAATTATCGATGAAGTCATGTATCGCTTATCTGACCGTGAAGAGCTTTGGTAAAAAAGCAGGGTAAAAATCTTTAAAATATCCCCATTAAATCCCTACCTACCTCTGTCCCTATTAATTTATATCTGTCTTTTATCTCTTCATCGCGCTTAATCCCGTGAACCGATTTAAATTAAATTTGGTATAGAATTAGTATGGTACTCGGGTAAGTACAAATACGGTAATTTATATCAATCATCATCATCATACCCCGCAGACGACGTCGCGGGCAGCTTGTATTTAATATTCTTCTTTACTATCAATGTAATTAAATATACAACTTGTAAAAATTGTGGAATCTTGATTATCCTAATACATTGAAAGACCTAGTTTTATGCTGCATAAAAAAGATTTTGAACACAAACATGTAACAGTTAGAAATTATTATCCAAAATTAAAAAAAAACCTAATTAGTAAGGAGGAAATCAGGGACTGAAAAACCGCAAAAGACCGGTAACCTAAAATAAAGGTATCAATTGAATAGGTATCCAAAGCTAAGGGTACCCGAATAAAATCGCAAAAGACCGATACCTAAGATAAGGGTATCAATTGAATAGGTATCCAAAGCTAACGGTACCCGAATAAAATCGCACAAGACCGATATCTAAACTAAGGGTATCAATTGAAAAGCTATACAACTGTAACGGTACCCGAATAAAATCGCAAACGACCGATACCTACACAAAGGGTATCCATTGAATAGGTATCCAAAGCTAACGGTACCCGAATAAAATCGCACAAGACCGATACCTAAACTAAGGGTATCAATTGAAAAACTATATAACTATAACGGTACCCGAATAAATAAAATGTAATAGGTACATTTTTCAAACGGTACCGCTACAGTTGAAAGGGTACCGTACGGTACCGTTTCAAGTAGACTTCTACTTTGGAATCCAAGATGGCGGCTGTGCACTCGTCATAAAAGTCGTCATGGATATCGTTTTATAGGTTTTAGGGAGTGCAGATTTCGAAAATGATGACCATTTTGGAATCCAAGATGGCGGCCGTGCACTCTGTCATAAAAGTCGTCATGGATATCGTTTTATAGGTTTTAGGGAGTGCAGATTTCGATATTGATGACCATTTTGGAATCCAAGATGGCGGCCGTGCATTCTGTCATAAAAGTCGTCATGGATATCGTTTTATAGGTTTTAGGGAGTGCAGATTTCGAAAATGATGACCATTTTGGAATCCAAGATGGCGGCCGTGCACTCTGTCATAAAAGTCGTCATGGATATCAATTTATAGGTTTTAGGGAGTGCAGATTTCGAAAATGGTGACCATTTTGGAATCAAACATGGCGGCCGTGCACTCTGTCATAAAAGTCGTCATGGATATCGTTTTATAGGTTTTAGGGAGTGCAGATTTCGAAAATGATGACCATTTTGGAATCCAAGATGGCGGCCGTGCACTCTGTCATAAAAGTCGTCATGGATATCGTTTTATAGGTTTTAGGGGGTGCAGTTTTCGATATTGATGACCATTTTGGAATCCAAGATGGCGGCCGTGCACTCTGTCATAAAAGTCGTCATGGATATCGTTTTATAGGTTTTAGGGAGTGCAGATTTCGAAAATGGTGACCATTTTGGAATCAAACATGGCGTCCGTGCACTCTGTCATAAAAGTCGTCATGGATATCGTTTTATAGGTTTTAGGGAGTGCAGATTTCGAAAATGATGACCATTTTGGAATCCAAGATGGCGGCCGTGCACTCTGTCATAAAAGTCGTCATGGATATCGTTTTATAGGTTTTTAGGGAGTGCAGATTTCGATATTGATGACCATTTTGTAATCCAAGATGGCGGCCGTGCACTCTGTCATAAAAGTCGTCATGGATATCAATTTATAGGTTTTAGGGAGTGCAGATTTCGAAAATGGTGACCATTTTGGAATAAAACATGGCGTCCGTGCACTCTGTCATAAAAGTCGTCATGGATATCGTTTTATAGGTTTTAGGGAGTGCAGATTTCGAAAATGATGACCATTTTGGAATCCAAGATGGCGGCCGTGCACTCTGTCATAAAAGTCGTCATGGATATCGTTTTATAGGTTTTAGGGAGTGCAGATTTCGATATTGATGACCATTTTGTAATCCAAGATGGCGGCCGTGCACTCTGTCATAAAAGTCGTCATGGATATCAATTTATAGGTTTTAGGGAGTGCAGATTTCGAAAATGGTGACCATTTTGGAATCCAAGATGGCGGCCATTTTGGAATCCAAGATGGCGGCCGTGCATTCTGTCATAAAAGTCGTCATGGATATCGTTTTATAGGTTTTAGGGAGTGCAGATTTCGAAAATGATGACCATTTTTGGAATCCAAGATGGCGGCCGTGCACTCTGTCATAAAAGTCGTCATGGATATCGTTTTATAGGTTTTAGGGAGTGCAGATTTCGATATTGATGACCATTTTGGAATCCAAGATGGCGGCCGTGCATTCTGTCATAAAAGTCGTCATGGATATCGTTTTATAGGTTTTAGGGAGTGCAGATTTCGAAAATGATGACCATTTTGGAATCCAAGATGGCGGCCGTGCACTCTGTCATAAAAGTCGTCATGGATATCGTTTTATAGGTTTTAGGGAGTGCAGATTTCGAAAATGATGACCATTTTGGAATCCAAGATGGCGGCCGTGCACTCTGTCATAAAAGTCATGGATATCGTTTTATAGGTTTTAGGGAGTGCAGATTTCGATATTGATGACCATTTTGGAATCCAAGATGGCGGCCGTGCATTCTGTCATAAAAGTCGTCATGGATATCGTTTTATAGGTGTTAGGGAGTGCAGATTTCGAAAATGATGACCATTTTGGAATCCAAGATGGCGGCCGTGCACTCTGTCATAAAAGTCGTCATGGATATCGTTTTGTAAGTTTTAGGGAGTGCAGATTTCGGAAATGGTGACCATTTTGGAATAAAACATGGCGGCCGTGCACTCTGTCATAAAAGTCGTCATGGATATCGTTTATAGGTTTTAGGGAGTGCAGATTTCGAAAATGATGACCATTTTGGAATCCAAGATGGCGGCCGTGCACTCTGTCATAAAAGTCGTCATGGATATCGTTTTATAGGCTTTAGGGAGTGCAGATTTCGATATTGATGACCATTTTGGAATCCAAGATGGCGGCCGTGCATTCTGTCATAAAAGTCGTCATGGATATCGTTTTATAGGTGTTAGGGAGTGCAGATTTCGAAAATGATGACCATTTTGGAATCCAAGATGGCGGCCATGCACTCTGTCATAAAAGTCGTCATGGATATCGTTTTATAGGTTTTAGGGAGTGCAGATTTCGATATTGATGACCATTTTGTAATCCAAGATGGCGGCCGTGCACTCTGTCATAAAAGTCGTCATGCATATCAATTTATAGGTTTTAGGGAGTGCAGATTTCGAAAATGGTGACCATTTTGGAATCCAAGATGGCGGCCATTTTGGAATCCAAGATGGCGGCCGTGCATTCTGTCATAAAAGTCGTCATGGATATCGTTTTATAGGTTTTAGGGAGTGCAGATTTCGATATTGATGACCATTTAGGAATCCAAGATGGCGGCCGTGCATTCTGTCATAAAAGTCGTCATGGATATCGTTTTTATAGGTTTTAGGGAGTGCAGATTTCGAAAATGATGACCATTTTGGAATTCAAGATGGCGGCCGTGCACTCTGTCATAAAAGTCGTCATGGATATCGTTTTATAGGTTTTAGGGAGTGCAGATTTCGATATTGGTGACCATTTTGGAATCCAAGATGGCGGCCGTGCATTCTGTCATAAAAGTCGTCATGGATATCGTTTTATAGGTTTTAGGGAGTGCAGATTTCGAAAATGATGACCATTTTGGAATCCAAGATGGCGGCCGTGCACTCTGTCATAAAAGTCGTCATGGATATCGTTTTATAGGTTTTAGGGGGTGCAGTTTTCGATATTGACGACCATTTTGGAATCTAAGATGGCGGCCGTGCACTCTGTCATAAAAGTCGTCATGGATATCGTTTTATAGGTTTTAGGGAGTGCAGATTTCGATATTGATGACCATTTTGGAATCCAAGATGGCGGCCGCACGGTGGGCTGAAAATCGGCCTTCATAGAAATAGAAACCGAAGTATTAATTTTGAACTTTTTTTATTGGAATAGCTTTTGTTGGGTTTTATTATGTCCAAAAATTAATCTTAGCTAATTTGGTTGGAAAAATAATAATTTTTTTTTTTTTCAAAATCTTTGTATGGCGCGTATCAGAAAAATCGAGTTTTCTCCGAAAATAAAATTTAACCGTAATATCCTGACAGATGATTTTAAAACCAATTATTCTTGATTTTTCCACAATTAGAATTTTCCTACGGGGTGCACTTTTTTAAATCGATGTATGTTTTTAGTATTTTTTTATTGTAATACGGTTATACTTGTTACTTTGACTACAAAAAATTAATTTGGGTTTGATCGAACCAATAATCTACGAGTAGTGAATTTTTGTTTTAATCAAATGTATGGAGCGTACGAGTAAAATAGATTTTTTTTTTCAAAAATTAAAGGTATACCGTAATATCCTTGCAGATGATTTAAGTACCAATTATTAAGGATAATTTGTAGACATGCGCGAAACAGTACTTCAAAAAGTAATGCTATATCATATCACTTTTTCGAAAACGTAATGTTACACTGAGATATCACATCACTTATCACTCGAAACGAAACATTTACCCGAACGAATACAGCGCGCGGGCGCGCGCGTGATGGCAACGTCACACTCATCACAGTACTAACTACATTACGCAGCGAGTGTTAGGACTCTAGGGCGTATCATATCGGCGCGTCGATCTATTACGAATTGCGTTTTTTCACCGCCATGTGATAGATCGTTTTTGTTAATGTTTTTATTTTTATAGTCGTAAAATATGCATCATAGATAAAAAAAATAAAAGAATATATCTGTTAATTAATGAGATAACGCCATCGAGAGTCACATGGTAGTATTTTTATTTGGGTATATCAATAAAATTATGATATGATACTGATATGAGAATGTACTGTAAACACTAGCTCACTATTAAACTAAAGATAAATAAGTAACTTCACTCGTGCTTAATTTAGTTTGCCGCAAAAGTCAACCAAACCAAACATTTCACAACAATAATAAACAGTAAATACGTTTTTGTTCGTCAAATTCAAACTCGCAAGCGAATTATCATTTAGCCGCATCATTATAGGTAAAATACTAAAAACATTGTAAGCTCTATGGTAACGCATTACAGTTTTAAATCGATTGCAGGTGCAAAAATCTGTTATCGTATCAATTTAATGAAATTTGCAATAACTCAAATGCGACTGCTACCGACCGGCCGAGCGGACCGATCCGAAGTGTTCCGAAAGCATTGCGGAATGAGAGCGAGCGAGCAGTGAGTGCGGGTGCGAGCGGGATAGCAAAGTAATGATAACATGGCAAACAAACATCACACATCACACCATCACGTCTCATTGCTCATTATACATTACGCGGATTGTATATATACTTGAACGGACCTTTCGTACCGACTACCGGGTCAATCTATATTGATGCTTTATGAGTTTACGCGCGCTTCGGCCAGTCATGTGCTCGAGTAATGCTTGGTTTCTCGGAGTGATGCGTAATGCAATATTACGCGTTTGAGTGATATCTCATTTGTGATGTTACGCGCATTACTTACACATATCTAATATTTTGACATAACGCGAACTTTTCTACCGTATGCACTTATTTAATAAAAAATAAAAAACTTATTTTTTTCATGCTGAAATAACTTTTGCTCATTGTTTTAATTAAGTAGATAAATAATAAACATACAAGAGTTACAAGTAGAAAATTGAAAATAAAACCATTACATCCATAATTCACTACGCGTAAGTTATTGGTTCGATCAACCTCAAATTCATTTTTTGTAGTCAAAATAACGAGTATAACCGTATTAAAATAAAATATATCGATTTAAAAAAAGTGCACCCCGTAGGAAAATTTTAATTATGTGGAAAATCAAGAATAATTGGTTTTAAAATCATCTGTCAGGATATTACGGTAAAATTTTATTTTCGGACAAAACTCGATTTTTCTGATACGCGCCATACAAAGATTTTGAAAAAAAAAAATAACTAATTATTTTTCCAACCAAATTAGCTAAGATTTGAGCTATATGTTTGAGCCTTTTGGGGTGGAAACCCTTGGGCCGTGGGGACCTGGCGCTCACAACATTTTTAAAGAGCTTTCGAAGCGCCTCGTGTAGGCAACGGGTGACAAGAGGGCTGGCTCTTTCCTCGCACAACGCATTGGCATTGCTGTCCAGCGCGGCAATGCCGCCAGCCTTCTAGGCACCTTGCCACAAGGCACCGAGCTGGAGCCAATTTTTTACTTATAACTTTAGTTGTAGTTTTAGTTTTGAATCTTTTTCCTTTTTAGCTTTATGTAGTTTTGTTTAAGGTATATTTAAATGTAGTTTATTATTTTTTATTTTTCAATAATATATTCTTAGCCGCTACTTACGATAGATTAATTTTGGGACATAATAAAACCCAACAGCTATTCCAATAAAAAAAAGTTCAAATTTAAGACTTCGGTTTCTATTTCTATGAAGGCCGATTTTCAGCCACCGTGCGCCGTTACCTAACTAGTGACGGACGGACGGTCATTTTTTGGTAGGTACATGGAGATTGTATTCCTTACGTCCGACTTACATATTTAAATTGTATCAATTTTATAGTGACATCTGGTGGCGTAGTTTGCATAATCGGAAGTCGACTTTAAGCTAAAGTTAGAGATGTCTCGATTCAATTAATATAAATCGCCTCCATCTTAACTAATGATAACTACATTTCTAAGTGTCGCCCCATGAGTAAGACTGACACCGACAAGGCCAGAGTCGAAACGCGAGTGCAAGACATTCACCATGGAATTCGTGGATTTAGATAAAGTGAAAAGTAAAAGTAAGTGTTATATTCATAATATAGGTCCTCTGGGATCCTCAGATATCGATTTTCATCTCAATCAGAGCTTAAATGCCGAAATCAAAAATGGCGTGCGTTTTCTAAAAATTTGACCTCAGAATCATAATAAAGATCCTCTGGGATCCTCAGATATCGATTTTCATCTTAATCGGACCTTAAATGACGAAATTTAAAATGGCGTGCGTTTTCTAAAAATTTGACCTCAGAATCATAATAAAGATCCTCTGGGATCCTCAGATATCGATTTACATCTGAATCTGAGCTTAAATAACGAAATCAAAAATGGCGTGCGATTTCTAAAAATTTGACCTCAGAATCATAATAAAGATCCTCTGGGATCCTCAGATATCGATTTTCATCTGAATCTGAGCTTAAATGCCGAAATCAAAAATGGCGTGCGTTTTCTAAAAATTTGACCTCGGAATCATAATAAAGGTCCTCTGGGATCCTCAGATATCGATTTTCATCTCAATCTGAGCTTAAATGCCGAAATTTAAAATGGCGTGCGTTTTCTAAAAATTTGACCTCAGAATCATAATAAAGGTCCTCTGGGATCCTCAGATATCGATTTACATCTGAATCTGAGCTTAAATGCCGAAATCAAAAATGGCGTGCGTTTTCTAAAAATTTGACCTCAGAATCATAATAAAGATCCTCTGGGATCCTCAGATATCGATTTTCATCTTAATCTGAGCTTAAATGCCGAAATCAAAAATGGCGTGCGTTTTCTAAAAATTTGACCTCAGATTCACAATAAAGGTCCTCTGGGATCCACAGATATCGTTTTTCATCTTAATCGGACCTTAAATGCCGAAATTTAAAATGGCGTGCGTTTTCTACAAATTTGACCTCATATTCACAATAAAGGTCCACTCGGATCCTCAGATATCGATTTTCATCTTAATCTGAGCTTAAATGCCGAAATTTAAAATGGCGTGCGTTTTCTAAAAATTTTACCTCGGAATCATAATAAAGGTCCTCTGGGATCCTCAGATATCAATTTTCATCTCAATCAGAGCTTAAATGCCGAAATTCAAAAAGGCGTGCGTTTTTCAAAAAATTTGACCTCAGATTCACAATAAAGGTCCACTCGGATCCTCAGATATCGATTTTCATCTTAATCTGAGCTTAAATGCCGAAATTTAAAATGGCGTGCGTTTTCTAAAAATTTTACCTCGGAATCATAATAAAGGTCCTCTGGGATCCTCAGATATCAATTTTCATCTCAATCAGAGCTTAAATGCCGAAATCAAAAAGGCGTGCGTTTTCAAAAAATTTGACCTCAGAATCATAATAAAGATCCTCTGGGATCCTCAGATATCGATTTTCATCTTAATCTGAGCTTAAATGCCGAAATTTAAAATGGCGTGCGTTTTCTAAAAATTTGACCTCAGAATCATAATAAAGATCCTCTGGGATCCTCAGATATCGATTTACATCTGAATCTGAGCTTAAATGCCGAAATCAAAAATGGCGTGCGTTTTCTAAAAATTTGACCTCAGAATCATAATAAAGATCCTCTGGGATCCTCAGATATCGATTTTCATCTTAATCTGACCTTAAATGCCGAAATTTAAAATGGCGTGCGTTTTCTAAAAATTTTACCTCGGAATCATAATAAAGGTCCTCTGGGATCCTCAGATATCGATTTTCATGTGAATCTAAGCTTAAATGCCGAAATCAAAAACGGCGTGCGTTTTCTAAAAATTTGACCTCAGAATCATAATAAAGATCCTCTGGGATCCTCAGATATCGATTTTTATCTCAATCTGAGCTTAAATGCCGAAATCAAAAATGGCGTGCGTTTTCTAAAAATTGGCCTCGGAATCATAATAAAGGTCCTCTGGGATCCTCAGATATCGATTTTCATCTTAATCTGAGCTTAAATGCCGAAATCAAAAATGGCGTGCGTTTTCTAAAAATTTGACCTCAGATTCACAATAGAGGTCCTCTGGGATCCACAGATATCGTTTTTCATCTTAATCGGACCTTAAATGCCGAAATTTTAAATGGCGTGCGTTTTCTACAAATTTGACCTCAGATTCACAATAAATGTCCACTCGGATCCTCAGATATCGATTTTCATCTGAATCTGAGCATAAATGCCGAAATAAAAAATGGCGTGCGTTTTCTAAAAATTTGACCTCAGAATCATAATAAAGATTCTCTGGGATACTCAGATATCGATTTTCATCTTAATCTGAGCATAAATGCCGAAACAAAAAATGGCGTGCGTTTTCTAAAAATTTGACCTCAGATTCACAATAAAGGTCCTCTGGGATCCTCAGATATCGATTTTCATCTTAATCTGAGCTTAAATGCCGAAATTTAAAATGGCGTGCGTTTTCTAAAAATTTGACCTCAGAATCATAATAAAGATCCTCTGGGATCCTCAGATATCGATTTTCATCTCAATCAGAGCTTAAATGCCGAAATCAAAAATGGCGTGCGTTTTCTAAAAATTTGACCTCAGAATCATAATAAAGATCCTCTGGGATCCTCAGATATCGATTTTCATCTTAATCGGACCTTAAATGCCGAAATTTAAAATGGCGTGCGTTTTCTAAAAATTTGACCTCAGAATCATAATAAAGATCCTCTGGGATCCTCAGATAGCGATTTACATCTGAATCTGAGCTTAAATGCCGAAATCAAAAAAGGCGTGCGTTTTCTAAAAATTTGACCTCAGAATCATAATAAAGATCCTCTGGGATCCTCAGATAGCGATTTACATCTGAATCTGAGCTTAAATGCCGAAATCAAAAAAGGCGTGCGTTTTCTAAAAATTTGACCTCGGAATCATAATAAAGGTCCTCTGGGATCCTCAGATATCGATTTTCATCTCAATCTGAGCTTAAATGCCGAAATTTAAAATGGCGTGCGTTTTCTAAAAATTTGACCTCAGAATCATAATAAAGGTCCTCTGGGATCCTCAGATATCGATTTACATCTGAATCTGAGCTTAAATGCCGAAATCAAAAATGGCGTGCGTTTTCTAAAAATTTGACCTCAGAATCATAATAAAGATCCTCTGGGATCCTCAGATATCGATTTTCATCTTAATCTGAGCTTAAATGCCCAAATCCAAGATGGCGGGCGATCATTCAAATTGAGTGACCGGTTTGTATTCGGGTATCCGATCGCGTGGCAAGATACTTTTACTTAAGGGTACCGTTTGGACGGAAGCTTGTTTCGATACCCAAAGTATTGATATCGCTTCCGGAATGCTATTTTAAACGGTCGGGTACCCTTTCAAAATTGTTTTAAAGTCTAAGGGTACCGTTTGGGTGGAAGCTTGTTTGGATACCTAAAGTATTGATACCGCTTCCGTAATGCTATTTCAACGGTCGGGTACCGTTTCAAAATTGTTTTAAAGGTACTTTTATTTAAGGGTACCGTTTGGACGGAAGCTTATTTGGATACCCAAAGCGTTGATATCGGTACCGAAATGCTAGTTTAACGGTCGGGTACCCTTTAAAAAGACCGGTCAAAACCGTTTTTAAGGGTACCTTTTCAGTCCCTGGAGGAAATATTAGGTTATGGAGACTGCTTACCATCAGGCGGGCCGTACGTATGCCGCACACTCGTCGAGCTCTGGCAGCCTTACTCACTGGCAGGAACACAACACCATGAGTGGGGTGTAGTGTTATTTGGCTGCGGTTTTCTGTAAGGTGGAGATACTTCCCCAGTTGGGCTCTGTTCTAGATCTGGAATGATATTCGCAGTGCCCATACTTCTATACGTCACTGATGCGGAGGAAGCTGTATTCAATGCCTCGGCCCAGAACCTCGGGTCCATTCCAGCATCCTGCAGCATGCAGCGTCCTGCCTGCATAACCGTGCGGTTGGCGCGTTCTGCGACTCCATTCTGGGCTGCACAATATGGTATGTTGTCTGATGCTGGATGCCGTGCTCTTTCAGAAACATCTGGAACTGTTTATTCACATATTCAGTGCCATTATCTGAACGAATCGCTTTTATTTTCAAATCAGTTTGATTCTCAACAAAACTCTTAAAGGTTTTAAATACAGACAATACTTCATCTTTACTTTTAATAAATATCCAAAAGTCATTCTAGAATAATCATCAATGAAAGTCAAGAGATATCTACTACCACTGAATGATGAAACTGGCATAGGTCCCATTAAATCAGAATGAATCAGACCAAGTTTCTCAGTAGCTCTGGTATAAGACCTTTGGGGAATGGTAATCGACTTTGTTTCCCTTCAAGACATGCTACGCAGGGAATATGTTTATCATTAGTGTAATCAATTCCACTAGCCATACCTTTTTTTAGTAAATCCATACTCCGTCTGTTTAGATGTGAAAGTCTACGATGCCACAACTCCTGGGATGACTTCATTTCACACAGATTAGCAGCTTCTTGATCCCTTGAAAGAACCTTAAGTACTGGCTCACCCAAATCCTCAGAGTGACATGCCGCAGCTAGCTCGTATCCATGTGACGGTTGACTCGTCATGTCCAGTTCATAGACGCCGTTCACCTTCGTAGCACTGGCAATTACATCTTTGCCGCAATAAATATCGCATTTCTGCTTCTTAAAATGCACTTCGAGTCCTTTGTCTACGATCTTGCCAACGGAAATAAGATTTGTTGACAATCCCGGCACGTAAACAACATCGCTTATTTTCGTAGTTTCACTGTGTCCTTTTAACAACAATTCGACGGTTCCATGTCCCTCACTATGCAGCTTTTCTTTATTCGCCACTGTTACTGAACGCGGAGTTTCCAAAACATAATTTTGCAATAACGTTTTATCGTTTGACATATGACAAGTTGAGCCGCTGTCAATGTAAAAGGAGTTTGACTTAACGTCAACTGCCAAAGCGGTTAGCAACGTTCCGTTCCACGCTTTTTCAGTCTTCTCACTGCGTTTCTCACTTTTATTGGCTTTGTTTGGACAGTTTTTCGCATAATGATTCGGTTTCTTACATATGAAGCACTTAACCTTCGATGGATGTTTGTTGACACTTTTGAACTAGAACCCCGGTTTGTAAACATAGAACTTTCTTCGGTCTTATCGTCTCGTCGTAAATTTTCTTGTAGTAATTTACTTTTTACTGTTTCACTGCACAATTTAATGTTAGAATTTTCCAATGCCATAATAAGTGGATCATAGTCTGGTGGTAGACCACTTAACATAATTACTGACAGGAAATCATCATCTAATGGAGAATTTATGTCTCGTAGTTGTTGATCTAAATCAGTGATCTTCAAGAGATACGCCTTGTTGGTCTAGCTACTGGAGAGAAATAAGCGGACTGTATAACTTATGTAAAAATATATTAAAACTACAAATCGACCGTTACAATAAAAACAGAGCGCGGCGCGTACAGCATAATCGCGAGCGGGCCGGACGCGAGCCGTCGTGTTTCGTGTGTCGCGGGTGGTGGGAGAATGTCGCGCGCGGTGCGCGGGGCGCGGCGCGGGCGCGGGCGCGGCGGCCGGTGGACGACCGGTTCTGCTCCGTGCGTCCAGCAGGGCCTAAGATGATGCGTTGGTGCTATCACCACCATATACTCCCGGCGTTGAAGACTCATTGTCTTCAAGACTGTAGATCGGGAGAGGGCATATTGTGTTAAAGGCTCGACGTATGATTCCCTTCTTGGTCTTGATGTCTGCTACTCTGGCCACTCCATCCTTTCCAGGTAGCACGTTGACGATACGGCCCATTAACCACATAAGAGGCGGTTGGTTGTTCTCCTTCACTACTACCATAGTGCCAACTTCAAGCCTTCCTCTTGAACTGCGCCATTTTGTCCTCTGTTGAAGACTGAAGATGTACTCGCTTGAGAAACGATTCCAAAAGTGCTGTTTGAGAACTTCTATCCGCTGGAACCTTTGGAGACTTGAGATGTTCTGGCTGGAGACTTGACGATGTGGTACGGCCGTAAGAGATCTCCCAATAAGAAAGTGTGACGGAGTAAGGGGTGTGAGGTCAGAGGGGGTCGTCGGAAAGGGGGGTAAGAGGTCGTGAATTTAAAATTGCTTCGACCTGACTAAGGCATGTCGCCATCTCTTCAAAGGTGAGATGCGTAAGTCCTAACACTCTACGTAAATGATGCTTCACCGATTTAACAGCAGACTCCCATAAGCCGCCAAAATGAGGAGTGTACGCGGGAATAAAAGAGAAGTTAATACCTTCAGCAGCCCTATCCTTGGCTAAATCTTGGTTCAGCACGTTAGCGAGCTCGTTGGCAGCGCCAACAAAGGTAGTACCATTGTCCGAGAATATGGTTCTCGGCTTCCCTCGACGAGCTATAAAACCGATCGAGCGCTGCAATAAAAGCTTCTTTAGTAAGATCAGAGACAAGCTCCAAATGAAGTGCCCGTGTTGCTAAGCAAACGAAAATACAAATATAAGCTTTCACAAGTCTGCAGCCTCTACCCTTGCGATCGGCTATCAAAATAGGTCCGGCATAATCAGTGCCTGTTTCAATAAATGGAAATTCAAGATGTAACCGCTCCTTTGGTAAGTTACCCATTACAGGTTGGATCGTTTCTGCCTTGAGCCTAATGCAACGGATACATTGTTGAACTGTATGCTTTACTAAGTTGCGTCCCCCAAGAGGCCAGTAATTTTGACGTAAAACTGACATAAGTAACTGAGGACCTGCATGGAGAGCGCGGAGGTGCAACATCCTAACTAGAAGCCTTATTATAGGTTGTTTACAACAAACAATTATGGGGTGCTTAACACCGTAATCGTAGAAGGAATTAAGTAGTCGACCGCCAACTCTGATAAGACCAGAGTCGTAAAATGGGGACAATGATTTAAGTCTGCTTTGTTTTGGTAATTCCTTTCCTGATTTGAGCAATTCATAATCTTCAGGAAAGGCAGTTTGTTGAGATATGCGAAGGATCAGAGTCGATGCAGCAGATAATTCAGACGCGGTAAGGTAACCCTGTTTCTTATTACTAGCATTCTGACAATTGTAAGTGAATCTTTTAATGTAGGCAATTACCCGCTGAATCTTTGCATAATCTGAGCGATTATTAATTAAAGTTTGAATAGCATTAGCATCATTTGAATTGGATGAAGTAATGACGAATGATTTATGTGTTATGATCTCTGGTAATGAGATTTCACTTTCAGAGCCAGGTGCAGTTGGCCAATGTGAAGAATCTGACGCTAAAAAAGACGTTCCGGACCACCATAAAGACGAGGTTTGTATAAGATCCGCATCAAGACCCCGGGACACGAGATCAGCTGAATTTTCTTTAGAAGGAACGTAACGCCAACATTCCTGTTGAAAGCTATCTTGTATCTCGGAGATACGGTTTTTTACGAACGGCCTTAGAAGAGCTGGAGAAGATTTTAACCATCCAAGGACAATCATGGAGTCGCACCAAAATATGCAACGTTCTGGTTTCAAGGTCAGTGACTCCAGGACTTTAGTACACAGTCTTGTTCCTAACAATGCTGCACAAAGTTCAAGGCGAGGGATAGTCGTGGCCTTAATTGGTGCAATTTTGCTCTTGGAGGCCAGAAGACGCACACACACAGAGCCATCCCCGGCCACGGAGCGGACATAAAGGCACGCTCCATATGCCTTTTCTGAGGCATCAGTAAAAATATGAAACTCAATAGAAGCAAATGATTCACATAATATCCATCTTGGTATATTTACATTATTTAGGTTAGGTAATGTTTTTGCAAAATTGTTCCATGATATAAGTAAGCTGCCTGAAAGAGGCTGATCCCAATCCATTTTGTCTACCCACAATTTTTGCATTAAAATTTTGGCTTCTACAATGCAAGGTGTAACTAAACCAAGAGGATCGAATATCTGTGCTATGGCTGACAATATAGTGCGTTTGGTAACTACGGAAGGAACTGAAATGTTTATTTGAAAGGTTAAAGTATCTTGAGTACAATGCCAGCTAATGCCAAGTGTTTTTGATAATTCTTTTTCGCTTAAGTTTACGGTATGATTAAGAGAAGGTTCATTTTGATTTGCTTTAGAATTTGTTCGCTATTAGATTGCCACTTTCGAAGATTGAATTTTGCTGAGCGAAGAGTGTCTGTGACCTTTTGACACAGAGACACGGTATCAGCAATTGAATGTGACCCTGACAGGAAGTCATCTACGTAAAAGTCTTTTGATATTGCATCTTGAGTTTGCTTGTCTAGAGAATCCCGTGGCCAACTGGAGAAGACAGCGTGTGCTAAGGTAAGGAGCCGACGCTGTACCATAAGTCACAGTATTAAGTGTGTAAATTTTTATAGGTTGCGAGGGGTTAGCCCGCCAGAGAATCTTTTGAAGAGACCGTTGTTCCTCGTCAACTAAAATTTGTCGGTACATTTTTTCTATGTCTGCAGACACCACAAACTTATGTTGACGGAATCTAAGTAGTATAGAGAATAAGTCATCTTGAATCCTAGGACCTACTAGCTGGATGTCGTTTAGGGACTTTCCAGACGTGGTGGCAGCAGACGCGTCAAAAACCGCCCGCAGCTTGGTAGTGCTGCTAGAATCCCTTAGAATTCCATGATGTGGTAGAAAATATGACTGTCGCGAAGTGTCATGAAAACTTTCGCTCATGTGGCCTAAGGTTTCATATTCAGTCATGAAGTCAACGTACCGCTCTCTAAACAAAGGGTCCCTATCAAACTTTCGCTCTAAGGAAAGGAACCTGCGTCTAGCCAGTTCGAACGAGCTTCCCAATACGTCTGGTGACTCCTTCAATGGCATAGTGACTACAAAGCGTCCCTCTTCATCACGTTTTTGTTGTAGTGGAAAAAATTTGCTCACATGTATTTTCATCTATGGTGAGATTATGTTTTGAAGGTATTGTGTCAAGCTCCCAAAATGGAGAAAGATCTATGCCCGTTTGCTGATCATTAAGAAAGAAACAAACAGGATTATGAGGGTTATTAAGGCTTGGCTGATACAAAGCTCCTACAACAAGCCAGCCAAGTTTAGTTTCAGCAAGGAGTGGATTTTGTTTTCCAAGATCTATACGCCCTGAACCAAGTATAGCCCAAAAGATTTGGGCACCGACAAGAAGATTAATTGAAGACGGTTCATAATAAGAGGGGTCAGCTAAACAAAGTCCTGAAGGAATAGGTATTTCATTCACGTTTAAAAACTGGTCAGGAATGGGTCGTGTGACCTTTGGCAATATGTAACAATCAATGTCTGTCTTAAACGTTCCATCGCAAGACTCCATATGAAGAGAGCAAGCCTGTACACTTTTTGACTCTTGTTCGTTTAAACCAGACGTATTAGAAATAATAGAGCGTGTTGGCAATGATAGTCTACTCGTCAAACTCTGCGAAATGTAATTTGCTGTGCTGCCATTATCCAGCATGATTCTCACTGTGTGCAACTGACCCTTGCTGTCACTGACCTTCACCTGAGCTGTGGAAAGAAATACATGTGGTGATACGTTACCCATGACGTGATTGGTTGCCGACAATGCTACGTGTTCTGTAGGGTTATTTGTGTCATTATGAGTGTGCAACAACGTATTGTGTCTGACCTTACAATATTTACAATGACTAAGACTGCATTTCGACTCATGATGTCCCGGGCGCAGACAATTAAGGCACACTTTATACTCCTTGGCCTTATTCCAACGTTGGTCAACCGGCAAGGCTCTGAAGGTGTCACAATTAAAGATATAGTGGGTCTTGTTACACAAAGGACAGGGTTTAAGATGATTTTTTGCGCTGTCATGTTGACTTGAAGAGGCTGCAAAACTTTTCGGTTTACTGACTGACGGCTCAGCCTTCGACTTATTATTTTTGGATTCTTCTAATGTTTCAAGAAGATTACACCTGTTACTCAAAAATGTCAGAAAATTGTCAAGTGAAGGAGGTTCTGACAATGAGTTCCTATGCTCCTCCCATTTTCTACTAGTAATGTTGTCTAACTTTGACGACATTATATGAATGACTAAGGTATCCCAATGATCGACTGGCTGATCAAGGGTAGCCAGTGCTCTAAGATTTTTATTTGCAGTGTCGACTATTTGTCGGAGACCATGACAAGACTCGCGGTGAATCGGGTCTATGTTAAAAAGAGCTTGAACATGATTATTTACCAATAATTGTTTGTTGTCGTACCTGTCGCATAGCAATTTCCATGCTGCATTATAATTTTCTGCCCTAAAATCTAAGCTACGGATCACTATGGCCGCACTTCCGTGAAGAGAAGCACGAAGGTAATGGAATTTATTGATATCATCTATGCTTTTCTCCGTATGAATTAATGAGACATAAATATCTTTAAATTCCAACCAATTTTGACAGCCGCCGCTAAAATGTGGTAGATTTATTTTTGGCAAACGTACGTTGCTTTGTCTGCATGATATGACGGTTGGGCACTCATCGGAACCTACCTCAGACCTGGCGCTAGCGTACTCCTTAGCGCGCTGACTACGATGTCGCTCCAATAGTTCTCGTGCGGTCGCGAGCTCGTGGTAATAAGTCCCTTCAAACTGCTCTCGATCGGTATACAGCTCGGTCGGGTCCTCCACTAGCTGCTCCAACTCGCTCTGAAACGTGTCATATGACTCATATAAAGCATCTATTTTGTTTATGCGTAGGTCTAGTTCAACCAATTGTGGGTCACTCAACTGAGCACAAGATTTTGCTGTAGTTAAATAAGCAGTAAATTGCGTAAGCTTAGCTTTAGATAACTGTACCACGCTTCTTAATTAATTCTTTGCAGCGTGTTTCTGTAGCCATTATGCAGTGAAAAAATAGAAAAAGTGAAATAGAATTAAGTACTAAGTGTTCTACGTAGTAACTATGTTAACTGATGAAAAAAAATAGCAACACTATCCTCAACTTTGCTCTAAGCTTTTTTGCAGGCGTTGAAATTTCGTGGAATAAGCTACTTGTGATATTGCTATTAAGAAATCGTATCGTAAAATGCTTTTCTCGACCAACCCACTTTTTATTATGAAAAATAATTACGATTTTAACTTTTATTTATGACTAAATTACTTTGCAAAAATGACGATAATAATAATGGAAGTTAAAAATAAAGCTTTGTAAGACTGAACAAGACAACTTTACCATGCAATTAAGATCGAAGCACTTTTAATGGTTTGTTTTGATCGTAAGTAATTTTAATGAAATGATTTTAAACTACTTTACTTTTTATGGGAATACAAACTAAAATAAGGGGAATATTGGAATGATCTCACAGTTATGCTATCCGTAATCGTAGGCCGGTAGGTAGTGAGCTCCACTCCCGATGATTATTCTGTTTGTGGTTTTTATTATATGAACTTCTTGCAATTGTATTTATGATGTTTGTTGTTTACCCGGTGTTGCTTCTGTTGTTGTACGTAGTTCGAAGATACTGCTGCTCTGAAGGGGCCGTGCACTTTGGAGTTATGATAATAACGGCGAAGACCTCAGTTGTATGTAGCAATCTCGAAAGCACCTGAAGACGGGCGAATGTAGATGTGCTTCTCACGATGCGCTGCGACCTCCACTCGTAGAACCGTCGTGATGAGGTGATCAATCGTAGAACGACGGATACGATATTAACGGTTTTATTTTAAATCGCGCTTGTAACGGTCCACTGTCATTTACTACGGCGTTTAAGGACCATATGTTGGTCTAGCTACTGGAGAGAAATAAGCGGACTGTATAACTTATGTAAAAATATATTAAAACTACAAATCAACCGTTACAATAAAAACAGAGCGCGGCGCGTACAGCATAATCGCGAGCGGGCCGGACGCGAGCCGTCGTGTTTCGTGTGTCGCGGTTGGTGGGAGAATGTCGCGCGCGGTGCGCGGTGCGCGGGGCGCGGGCGCGGGCGCGGCGGCCGGTGGACGACCGGTTCTGCTCCGTGCGTCCAGCAGGGCCTAAGATGATGCGTTGGTGCTATCACCACCACGCCTCCATATCCTTAAATTGCTCTAGTTTCAATCCAAATAAAGTACGTAGCAGTCCTAGTCTTCTACATAGCCCTTTATCTTCGTAGGCATTTTTCAAATTGTTCCAAGCTTCGTATCCAGTCTTTGCGTTACGTACATGTGAAAACGATGACGGCTGCACCATCAGGCATATTTTTGCAAGCGTTCTCTGTTGTTGACGCTCATCGCTGACCTTGGGAACGCCGGTAGACTCTTCCTGTATGCAATCCCATAGATTTTCATGAATCAAGTACATACGCATCAAAAACTTCCAGTTTCCATAGTTAGCTATGCCACTGAGCTTTTCAAAATTGACTGCGATCCCGGAACTCGACGTGGAAGACGAGGTCGTCGTCGGCAAATTTTCATACGACATTTTCGAATTAATTTTTGAACTTTTTGCCGAAAACTATTTACGTACTAATTATTCGCGTATCCTGGGCCCAAAACCTATTGGGTTTGGAGTGGAATTCTACCAGGATTGAATAGAGTAAAACATTATATTGTCGCAGACAGCAAAACGATACGTGTATTCATTTGTTTGTAAACTGACAAAATAAAAAAACCACAGACAAAACAAAATAGCTTCCAGCTAAGGAACATTGGGTTTAAAACCTGTTTGGTTTATATGTTCTAACAGTAAGAGCTATAATTACGCAATTTACACTTAATATTGTCCAGTTTCCTATTTCAAACTAAAGCACAAATTTAAATCTTATAATCGCTCTTGTGTTGCAGGTGTCCATGGGCGACGGCACTCGTGGTCGTGGCAGATACAGTTTATGACTAGACCATATAAAAATTGATGGGCGAGACAAGAAACCCTTTATGAAGAAAGCTATTTACGTTAGCCAAGGGGCTGATAGAAAGAATATTTAATAAATTAATTGGAATAATAAATATTTTCCTCGTGATGGTGTGATAAAATAAATTCGTGTTGCGCTCTGTAGCAAAGTTTGTTTAACCCTCATGCCTTGAAGTCCCCGCAACTGTCAATACAATTTTATTTTAAAACCGCTGTCGCTTCTCTTGTGGTTCAATTTTGTAATTTTTCTTACGTTTGAGTATCCATATGCTACCATGAGGTGTTAAACAACAACAGATTTAAAGTTGTATTCTTAATCGCATTTAGAGGCTAAAATATCATACAAATTTTCTGTAGTCGGTCTTCTTTCAGAGATAATGGCAATTCTTGCGAAAATTTGTTTCTGCAATAACTTTGTGAAAAACGCCTTTTTCGCTGCGGCGCTGCCTCTATGTGACTTGGTTTGGTCATACCTTCTGACAAACATTACTCAACTAAAAAGAACACCCGCAATTTATTTTTTTGATCTATAGATGAATTAAGAAAACTTTTCTTCTTCGTTGTAACGTTTTTTTTTTTTTTTCGCCAAGATGTAGAAAGAAATAACGTGCTGTGTGCAGAAAATGGCTTTTAAATCGGCTAAAAGAAAAAAAAGAACATTTTTTTTCCGAATTTTACTAAACATTTTTTGATCCTCAGGAATGCGTGGTTAAGATCTGTCGGATTTTACCAACCCACGGTGTATATAATATGATATTACGACACTTTCACATTTTATCACGCCAAATTCACTGTGCCACGGACGCCACGGTACTGTCAGCGAGAATTCAGTAATTAATCCTGATAAATATAAGCATCACTGAAACTCCTAAGCACGCCGCCTCCAACTCCAGAAGTGATACATGCGCGTTGCCGACCCTTTAAAAACCTGTACACTAATTTTTTCAAGAACCCGTACTGTAGACCTTCAGAAAAACCTCGGCAAGGAGCTCATACTAAAGCCGGAGCGCCCGCGGGAGGAAATTCCTCTTAAGCCGCACAGTGCGCGACCATTGTTGCCAGATTGTTGCCACTAAAAAAATGTAATTTACTGTGGTTTCGTAATATCCTAACACAAATACAGAGGATACAGGGTAAGCTTTTTCATTCGAAACATTTTCTCAGTCAAAATTTGGAAAACGAAAGAAAGAGGAAAGAGAGAGGAAATTGCATACGACCAGTCCGTTCAGTCTTAGAATCATCATATAAATATTATGTTGTCACATTTTTATGCTATGTGTACATGATTGTACGATAATGGTTAGCATACCTACATCGATCTTATTCTAACACATAAGTGCGTCCTGTAATTTAGTAGTAGTAGTAGTAAAACTTTTTATTGTACAAAAATGAACACAAAACAGGAAAAAAACACTCATCATTAATACAAACTACTACATTACTAACATTAATGCGAACTAGTTTTCCAGTTTTTTCACTATTATTAGTTTGTAAATAATTTATATATACATACATAGCTACTATCTACTTATTGCCTACCATGAAAATCTTAATTTGAAAATCGTATATCTGCCTCTCTATCGTTCTTGCCCTTTCGAGCTTATAGCTGTTCTCGGAAAACTACGAAAAAAGGAAAGAACTGTTTATTTAATGAATTTATCAGGAAACATTAAAAAAAAAAACAATAAGAGCAACGCCAAGATACAGAGGAACTACCGCGAAACACAGAAACTATCGGGGTTGTTTATCCGCGGGTGTAATAAACTCCTTAGAGTGTAGTGGTTATATCCTCTTTGCTTAGAGCTACTAATATCTGTGACCAAAGACATTTCTGTAAAGATTTGACGTGCGGTTCGCAGTTGCGGTCGTATGTACACCAAACACTAAAATCACCATGCTACGTGCAGTCGGTCTTGTCATCATTTTACTATGGAATTTGACAATAACACTGACGCATTCAGGCCGCTGCAGTAATGTCGGAGCAGTAATGCAGCTGCGGTCGGAAATACGTTAAAATTACCATATTACGTGCAGTCGGTACCGTCATTGATTTTACTATGGAAATTGACAATAACACCGACGCGTTCAGGCCGCTGCAGTAATGTCGGAGCAGTAGTGCAGCTGCGGTCAGAAATGGACTGTCACCTTAAGATGCGACGCCGCAAATGTGCTCACACATGTGCAGCATCCCACAGCAGACTCCGAACTTTAGTCCAAGGAACAAGGGTGAGACCGTCAGGCCGTTTCCCATCCGTTGGATTCTAACACGCACGGCAGGTTAGCTGACACCATCGCTCTGTGAACGGTATCGTTAATCGTATGATGTCGAGGAAACCTGCCAGCACATCTCGCACAACTCAGTTCGTGGTGTCCGTTCGCCTCCATCATTACCCCACATACTCACAAATAACCAATCCTTAGGGAGTCGTTATCTAATAACGTCCCCAGGTGTGATGACGGTAAGGCGTGCAGCCAGGCCCCAGACTCGGATGATGAGATATACGGATTTGAAAGAAATAAAAAAATTATTAATTTATAATTATTGCCTTTTAACCGGGGAGTATAGTAGTATACACGTAATTGGTTAGATGGTGGAAACATGCCATAGAGAGTGCTCTCTATTGGGCCTATTGGCCCTCTCTACTTCACCATAGGTTAATCGAGCATTAAAGGATGACTCACGCCTCACGCTAGAACCGTCCGGGCCCGGGACGTGGTTTCCGACACTTCTTTTTCTATGACAGGTGATCGGTGATCACGTGCTGCTTTCTATAGAAAACTGAAGTGTCGGATACTCCGGCCCGGGCCCAGACCATTGTAACGTGAGTCATCCCGATGTAAATATTAATAATAAATAATAAAACAAGAATATTTTGTAACATAGGTATATGGTGTGATTCGGCCTAAATTGCGGCGGACTCTAAATTTTTTCTACTCGTGTTACTTTTTCCAGTGTGTATATCTTAAGGTTTCATGAGTTACGGTTTCATGGTCACGCCACCGATGCGTGAAATTACGGGCCTACTTTATACCTATCGCTTTACCAAAACAATCTTATGAGGTAGGTATTTATTTACGAAAAATTGTACTTCAATGCCGCTACTTATTTTTAAATTGTTATACTCGTAGGTAATATTAAGTAATTGTGAATACGTACTCGTACGTATAACCAAATACTAGCTTTAATCCTGTCATCAAGCTTAATATGGGTGCTAAACACGACAAAGATACTAGGTTTCGAATATGGAGCTAAATTGTAGGTACTACTTATGGATAAATTGATATCAAAAAATAAAAGACGGGCTAATATTCCCGATAGTACTCGAAAAATTTCCAGAAATATACTTAAAATTTCCCCGGTAGCTATGCATATTTGCTAATAAAGTGAAGTTCAATAGAAATTGCAAATAATATAAAAAAACCGTTTCAACTTCTTTATACTTACTTCTTAATCTCGCACTTTTAATGAACAACCGTGATCTTATCAACATATATATACTTAAATATTTTTAATATGTCAATTTTTACTTAAAATATATGTTTATTATTAATATTTCAGGGAAAAAAACCGTTGTAAAAATGTTAGGTTATATGTCGAATGGAAAAAAATCTATCAATATTTGTTTACAATATTTGCAATTTCTGTATTGAACTCCACTTTAGAACTGACCGACAAGAAACATAGAAAACATCCATGAGTCAGGAACAAACATGTGTATTCAACACACAAATAAATGCCCTTACCGGGATTCGAACCATCGGCCGATGAGGTTGATAGCTAGGCCAAACCCGTCGTCTAATAAATTATATTATCATTGTAAAGCAAGCAGATGTTTTGTTTCTCGCACGAATAATCGATATTACATTTCTCCAAACTCGACCAATAAATCGAAAAATAATGACATGAATTACGTTTTGTTTGTTTTTTAAACATACGCGTTTTGCTTAGACCTCGGTAAATTGCAATAAAATCCTCGTATGACTTTCACCATTTCAACTGGGTACTTAATTTATTAATTCCAATTTCCAACAAATATGGCCTATTTGCTACCATTTTTTTGACTGATACATGCGGTCACAGATTTATATAAATATCCTATAAATAATTACTTTATTCAGGTTGGTTAACATAAGTATGCAATGTTGGAAGCACAATATAGCAGACGCTCTTAATAAAGTGAGACCTAGCACCTGAGAGAAATGTTAAGTATAAATGAACCTTATAACTTACTAAGAGATTTACTTAATTTCAGAAACAATGACGTGTTAGAGTAAACGGTTCAACGTTTACCTTATTCTTCACCTCCGTTCTGCTACGTTAGGGCAGATATAAAGTAATACAATTTGACGCAATCAATTTTTTACCTTATCCTATTAAGACAAGGCACATAATAGCATAATACAGTGATTTAATTTTTTCTGCAGATATATTAAATACGGTATCGATATTGTGCTAAGAACAGTCACCCCTTGTCAAAATCGAGAGGCCACAATCCAGAATCAAGTGTCTGGCAAATGGCAATCCACACGCTATAAAAGAGAATATCGATTCTGCTTCGTCGCGCCGGTTATTTTATCTCAATGTGGGAGTTATTGTATCGGATACTTAGCGTTCGATTTCTTCCATGTCTTCAAGCAATTTTGCTATCTTATATATAAAATGTTTACCGAAAACAAAAAAAAAAAACAAATTGGAACTCACTAAATGTTTCAAATATCTACAAATTTTCTAAAATAGGTACTTACTGTATTTCAGAACATTTGTAGATATTTTTATATTTGACTTTATAGAAGCATTCTCTTGGGCCATATTTATGTCCAAATTTAATCTTAATACATCACCAAATCACGCTCCAGAAGAGACTGAAATAGATGCTTTTGATATCGAATTCGCTCTACCAACAAAATTTCCTTTGTACGCATGCATAGTCTACTGGGAATAGGAGTTACGACATTATTACCGTGATTAATGGTTATGCACTGGGGAAAAAAGGATTTATACTGGCTCGGTACAAACTATTTTGTACTTACTCGTTTGTTTCGTTCTAAATGTTTATTTATTTTACTTTTGTGTTTTGTTTACCTATTTTGCGATCGTGTTTTTTTTTACTTATTTTAGACTTATTTACTGTATTGAACGCATTTTTCAATCACATATTTACTAAGTACCACTGATTTTATGTCCTGCCTTATAGCCAAGAATTATAAACATCTGAAAAAAGATACTCCACAACTTTACCTTAACCCTCACCTTGAACTCAAACATCGACGGACGAATGTGGTGAAGTTTTATCTTATTATAAGCCCCCACGTTTACAAATTCAACCATATTTCAAAGGGCTAAAGTTAAAATTTACGTCAAAAATTAAATAAGGATACGTCTTTGTAAGAGTAGCGTGAAAACCTCAGAAATTTAGGTAATAAAATTTCATGATAATATAACATTTTACTGTTATTATAGTTTACTTCTTGTATAAGTACTTGTTTCAAGCACTTTTTGTGTACCTACTTAAATATTGTGTTAGGCTTTCTGTGTTAAGTTCTTTTCTTATTTCGTCACTTACAGAAGTTGCTCGTCATTATCGTGGCGATCGTTCCTTTGATGTCAGATATTTTAAAAGTCGTCACGAAAAATTTAAGAACTTGTCAGATTTCGTACTTAACTTAAAATTTACTTATATTACTTAAGTTCAATTTGACGATCTTATTATAAAAATTACAGGGATCGTATTTTAATTTCAGTTCGGAGCTTCATAGCCGTACTAAGACCCTTCAAAGAATCCTTCCTTAATAAAGCAAACCTCAATAAGGCGAGCATTTTACCGCTATATTGATCTGGGTTTTAATTAAAAATAGAAGAGTACAAAAACAAAAGGGCTTCAAGTGAATTAATTACTGTTGAGTATAGCACTGATCAATGTTGAAAACGGAAAAAATTAAATTCTTATGCCGAAAACGGAAGTTGTTTTTTGTACGTAATCTTTACTCGTTGGGAGCCTAAGGTACAGATCAAAGTGAAAATCTAAATAGTTTATTTTTTAAATGGAAATGAAGAATTCTGTGTAAATAAAAAATACAGGTGCCTTTTAACTTCACGTTCTCTTGACCCGGACAATAAAAAGTAGCACATTTGTCAATAATATTGAGTTATTAATATACATTACTTTATTTAAAACAAATAGTGGGTAATAGGTACCTATAAGAGTCTGAACAAAATACTACAGATAGTAAACACCTTAAACCGTAAAACATTACCCATAGCATATTAAACCTATACAAATAAATAACAATATTTACACTATTACAAATGCAGAACCACAGAGTTCACGAGCGTTTTAGTTTTGAATTCCAATGAAAGTAAATTTTCCACTTCAAACACGAATATTTGAAAGATGTTCCTTATTAGATGAGGCTAAATAAAATAGCTTGCTTACTAATTTACTCAAGTCCACGCAAAACCCTCATTAGTGCTAAACTCGCAGAATTACAAAACATACAAAAAAATAATAATTCTAGCATTTCCTCATTTTTAATGAATGTTTTTTGTTATAACCAAAGTGTTGCGGGCAGACTAATTATGATTGCGTTCTTAACGAACTTTTGCAAGTGATTTCTCGTCGGGCTAATTGTGAAGGCAACCTTTGTTCCTTTTAATCTGCAACCTATTTTAGGTACGAGTATTTAAGCAGCTAAGGGTGGTATTCAACCTGTCCAATTTTTGCTCCAATGTGTATTTGCGAGTCACATTTTACTTAACGAGAGAGTGGGACGCAATGCACATTAGACCAAGAAATTAAACAGGTTGAATACCACTCCGAGCAACATTTACGATTTAATCGTACCTACTTATGTAAATAAACATATTCAGATTAAAATCATACTTGATTAGGTGTATGATTCAAACTTGACATGGGTAATTTTCATCATCATCATATTTAGTCAAATAACTTTCACCCTCCACCGTTGCATCAAGGTTTCTTCAAGGTACTCGTGGAAATTCTTTACCTATATAATAGCCACACAAGAAAAGTGTTGCCTATGTGAAATAATTTGGTAAAAATGTATAATAAATTACAACTACAAAACAAAAACTCCTTTTCTAACACACAGCTGCTGCGGTCATAAATTAATACATATTAAAATCAAGAAAAGAGCCCCCTCTAGTGTTGCTGGTGTCCATGGGCGACGGTAATTGCTTATCATCAGGTCATTCATCTGCTTGTTAACCTTCTATATTATAAAAAAAAAGTGTGTTCACATTTATTGCCAACACGTCAAATAACGTCACGTTAATTTAGAAACGGGTTATTTTGTAAATTCTTTTTAAATTATGGCTTCAGTACATTGGGACTATTTCGCGAGTATCAAGGTATTAGGAGCTTTAAATACGACTTAAATTGTACGGTTAGTACAAGACAGTGTACGGTGATTTTATTAGCTTTTGTAAAGCGATAGCAGGAGTTTACAAGTAGCACGTGGACTACCGGCCGTTGCCTCCAAATTGGTGGTTAAACGCGCTACAAAATTAATTCTCCAATGACGGCACACTACTACATTACTGTATGATAAGTTATTCATATTACACGAATTAATCAAGAGGCTAACTATCTAGATGGTAGTCGAACCGGAAGCTCCCGGCGCTGATAATCCATCCATCCGCGTGGATCTCTCGGTGTCGACTGTCATCGTGACACTAAAACCAGCCTAAAGAAAGCTCACCCAGCCAGTTGTAATCCATTCGCTCGCAGTGCCATCTACGTTGAACTTTGCACATTTTTACCTCATTAGCAACAAAAAATATAAATTTATATCAAATACAAAAATGATAACGTTTTCAGTGTCCTAGCTCCAACGCCAGCTGAATTAACACAGTTGAATAATGTAAGACTGCCGCCAGACTAAGAATAAATTAAATCAAGGAAATATAGCCGTAATAAAGTACTGAAGTGAAAATGGGACGACAGCCTAGTCATGCCTAAAAGATGATAATTAATGTCGTAAAATTAAACTTTTTGTGCTGTCATGTTGAAACAAGACGTGACAAGCCACGCAGATTAGCACAGCTTAGAGGTTTAAATTACATTTTGTGAATCATTTTCAATTTTGACGAAATTAACATTTGTCCAATTTTATTTGTAAGATTTTGGCTTATTTGACCTACATTTATGTATTATGTCGCACAGAGATTATTATTACAATCTGCATAGATATCAATACATATATAATTTTGCGGCTCTTGTATATTAGTAAAAAGCACGCATGCATTTACTTAAAACATTGGATAACATCTGCAGTAAATCTATTACAAATGTTTTGGAATGTTCGGCAATAGAGCTCACAGAGCATAAGATTGTCATTTTATGTATTTATAGGGTACCGAACACAGATCTAAGAATCTTTTTTGACACATTAAATATCATTTTAAGAGAAATTTGTTACAGTCAGAAGAAAATTATCATTTGTGGTGATTTTAATATAGACACCTTAAAACGGACCAAACATTTAATCGATTTTAAAAATTTACTTAGTAGCTATAATCTCAAACTAGGAATAACGGGAACCAACGCGATTGCAGAGCAATACCTGCATTGATAACTTCATCCATAATGTGTGAAATGGTAAAGCAACGGTAATAGAAATGGCTCTATCCGATCATACAGGTCAGATACTTAAATGTCCTATTAGAAAAAACCTCACTTCTATCGCATTGGTAATTTGGTATATTATTAGAAGAGACTTGACTGCCCAGAATATAAATAAATTTGTCGAATGTTTAAGTAGTTTAAATTATAATAGTGTGTACATGGCGAATACTGCTGAAGAAGCTTATAATAACTTTTGAGAGTTTTTCGAGCTCTTTTATAACCTTTTATAATCATAGATGATTTTTATAGAGGTTTAAACTAAAAAGGCCTAAAGGACACAAGTGTTTTCACGGTGGGTATTGTAATCCGGTAATAAACAGACCTATTGGCACCCACCACCACCCACCACCAAAAACGGCTAAGCGTTGTCACTTTCGAATAATTTACTCATCTGCGCAATTAAAATAAGGTTAATGAAGATGATGTATAAAAATACAGCAAATAGTCATATTTTCGGCCATTAAGCGTCCGCAGCAAGCTCGGATCTCCATACAAACGTAGTAACGCTTCCATTTTAAAATAACTAGCTAGATTGCTGTGAAACTTTGTGGTTTCAATAGGTATATGGTATATTTATGCCTGGTATGGCGCGTCGAATATTTAATAAATTATCATTAAGCATCCTAAAACAAGAAAACATTAAAGAGTTTAAAACTGCATTGTATAACTTTTTAGCGTCTAAGGCATATTATACCATTCAAGAATATCTCACGGACATACATTTGTAATGGTGTAGTAATTTATGCATGCGATACACATGACATTTCTTAAATATTTGCATGTCTTTGTGACGAAACATTATAGTTCCTTTTTTAATATGCATGACTTTTTGTACCATGTTTTAGCAAATAAAAATTAAAAAAAACATTTGATCTAGGTACTCAAAGTTATAAATCTGAAGTTAACTATAGGTCTACGTAAGGTAAGTTGTATGATTTGATTTCAACCACAGATGGAAGCGAAAATAAACCAATACAATTGTGGTAGGTATTCGCGTCCGCTGAAATGTGACGCGGTGGGCAAAGGCAAAGTTGCTACTTTTGATGGTAATATTAAATTTATAGTTATATATAACTTGCAAAATTTAATATTTGCTGGAAACAAAATAATGTTGGCTAACTTCATGTAAGTACATTATAAATAAGTGAAATTTTATAGATAGTGACACTTATCGTATTTATATACATATGTAAAGAGTATAAGAATGACTATGCTGTTTATAAATAAGGTGCGACAAAGTAGAGGGGATTATAAGCCTGTCCACGGGTCGCTATGAGCTGCCAAAAATGTTTTCCGAATTTTACCAAGACCGGAATTATACCGCCTTTGTCTATGATACCGGATAAAACCATCGATTAGCGCTTTATAATTCTACAAGTATACTCTTAAACCCATTTAAAACACAACAAAATGGTGAGTTTCTATTTTTTAAAGCATATTTTAACGAACATGCTTATAGCTAAGTTATTTTTTATTTTATTTAAGCTTCTAATTAACTCGCCTAAGATAGTTCTGAAATGGTCATTAAGATTCTGTGATCACTTGTGGGTCAAAGCCTCATCTAGCGTCCACCTGGCTTTATTCAGTGCTATGCTTTGAAGTGTTTCGTCCTGCCAGCTGAATGTATATCCTGAATAACCTTGTAGCCTTGAATGTTCGCCTCTCGAAGTTATTTACCTAACTAACCTACCTAATATGGGATTTGTCAAATGACAATTTGATACGATTTATGACCCGGAAATTTTAGGAAATTCATTTTTAAAGAAACACTTAGGCCCGGAAGCTCCATCAATGAAAAAATTGAAAAAAAAAAAACGTAGAAATGTTATTTTTGAATGCATATCGATATTGGGATAACAATCGTCCAGCCCCAATAGAATCTGTTCTATATATGGACGAATTCCATTTAAAATCTCCTAACAGTTTGCCTCTGCGTATTAAAACTTTTCTGGATGAATCTAAGCACGGCGTCTTGGTAATGAGCTTGGGATCTAAATTGACATCATCAACATGGCCTAAGCGTATTTTGCGTATTATAATAAACGTATTCTCCCAGCTTCCATATGACTTGATATGGAAATGGGATACTAATGAATTGCCAAACAAATAGCAAAACATTCCGTAAGTGTTTTCAAATTACATGTCAAAAAGATAATATGAATAATTAAGTCAATGACAATTGAATTACAATATTCTTCACTCTTCACTGGCTCAGTGACCCAAATAAAACAAAATAATAAAATACAATAAAATAAGATAATTATTATCATGTAGTAAAAAAATAGTTCATGTCATTCAAGCAAAATAAAATATATGAGTAAGTGACACAAAGTAAATACCACATCGTAAGAAATAAGATACAAAATTATTACCTATATTATTAAGTAATGCCAGTTTGTATGTTAGCCATTTTTTATTCAATGTAGAAAGAATGGTCATCAATATTTTAAATGAAGTCGGGTAGTTTATACCTGGCCCAATAATATATACCGTTTTGTTTATATTATTGAAGACAGATCGAACACACATTAATTTTTCAGATCATCCTAAAGTTAGAGTATTAATAACACTCGGTGGTTTGCTGTCCACGCATAAGGCGATAGCAGCAAGAGGTCCCCTCGTCGGTCTCCCATTGTTCCCGGATCATTGGTAAAACGCTTGGCAATATTTTATTTTTATTTTATTTATTTTATTTTATTGGAGAAACAACAGAAGCAAGTACAATAATAGTATAAGTGATAAGTTATACATTGCAATAGACGTGCACCTACCTCCTAAAACGCTCTCACTAATATGAGAAACATGGGATTGGCATTTGTTTAGACATCGATCTTTTGAACATGACCTCAGAAACACTATCGTAGCTGTGGTCGAGGAGAAAAAATGACAAAGCGCTGCAGTCTCTATCTGAATATCACAAATGGATATTGGCTGGCTGGTCTATATTTATCGTTGGTTCATGTTACAGAACCTTTATACAATACGGACCTGTAAGCTTCTGCCTCTGGTATGTTGTCCAGGTTTCAAGAAAACATCGGCCGGATATCCCGTATAGTATCAGACAGTCGCGACAAAGCGCTGCAGACAGCTACGCGTTGGGTGCTCCGGATGACTACCTCACTACACTCCTTACTGACACGACTTTCGGCTGTTATTACATGCTCGACATTGTATTTACAGTAACAGGTTTTGTTCTCCTAGTCATAGTACAAAGACTGGGGAAGTAGGTTATCTTCATACGATGCACGCCGCGGCTTGTAGATATATGTGCGCGCCATAGTATCTATGCGTCGATATGTTATTAAAACCTGCTGTTTACTTGCAAACTCTCAAAAAGCTAAAATCTATACAAAATAAAGTATCGATGAATAAACACATATCTAACTTCCAATATGTTAAAAGCGCGCGTCGAAATAGACAACTAGCACTTCCAGAACCTAAATTAACTATTTATAAAAACGGGGCCTATTACCAGTCAATAAAAATATATAATAAAATCCCAGATTCTATTAAAATTGTTGAAAGCTATAATATATTACGAAATAAACTCAAATCGTGGTTAATTAGTAAATCATTCTATTCATATCAAGAATTTATGACATCTGATAACGAATAAGTATTAATTTCAATTTTATTTTTATTTTATTTTATCTTTTATCTTTTACCTTTGTCTCAATGTAATGGAATGATTTAATGAATTGACTTTATTATTATTTAGATAATTACACGCTAGTTATTATTAGAAATTAGTATTAGTAAGACTCGCGATATTTTAAATTAGATAGAAGGCAATAGGTAATAATATGTTTTGTAAGGTAATTTTAAGTATTTAGTTGATAAGTTTAACTTGCTATACCCTACTCAGGGTCCATGTTGTGACAATTTAATTTAACATAACATCTGTATGTACCATGGAATGCAATTAATAAATGAAATGAAATGAAATGAAACATCCTAAAAAATAGCAACAGCAAATATGTATAGGTTTACAGATAATAGACCGCTTACCACCATGCGGGCCATATGCTTGTTTACAACCGACGTAGTATTAAAAAAAGATAATAAGGTACTTCGAATATAGAAGCCTTCTTACGAAACATTTCGTCTTGGTTTCCAAGATTTTACTATGATATCTTACGTTAAGTATTACAAATTATTTTAAATTTTAATTAATTCCGCCATATTTCTTTTATATTTTGAAGGACAATCGTCACAAAAACCGAATAATCCAACAAAGTAGAAATCAAAATGTGCCAAATGAGGTAAGTCATCGAGGAAACAATTCCAAAAATGTTAAACCATTTCAAAGCTTAACTAATCTTCCAAGTTCAGTGAGCTGAAAAATCAAACCAGTAGCTTCAGTAGGGACTTAGCGTTTAGGACGTCTACTGTAAGTGACGGGGAAATTATGAAAAGAGTTTCAAACTGAATAATTAATTACACAGAAAGAAGGTAAATTATTAATAAGACTTTTATTAAGATTTAGCATTATTTCGTACCGTTAAATTAATAATAGCATAATCTATGATTGTTGACGATAAAATTCTTAGGACACAAGCATTTTAATTTTATGTTGCTGTAATTGTGAATATTAACGAGCAGCGTATATAATTATAAGAGTGCGAACAGCGTATATAAGAAAGGAAAATAAACAAACTTCCATGTATAACGTTTTACCAATTTTATATAAATAATTGAGTAATCAAAATAGTGGAACACGTTAACATAAGTTATCTTGTAATTGTAATATATGTATTTATAAAATGAAATATTTAAGTTTTAATTAAAAGCAATTCTAGAATTAAATAAACACTTATGTTAAAAAATTTAACGTTGGTGTGTTCACTACATATTGATTAATATTTGAGCGAAATAAATAAACTTTTTACAGTCTAAACAATTGTAATACCAACTAGGACATACTACCATACCAACTCGACCCGTTTCTCAGTGCGCCAGTAGGGGCTTTTATTTGAGTGTGCGTGCGGTGACGCCAAGCCGCGCGCGGTATGTTTGTATGAAGATAACCTACTTCCCAACTCTTTGTACTATGTCCTAGTTGGTATTACAATTGTTTATACTGTAAAAAGTTTATTTATTTCGCTCAAATATTAATCAATATGTAGTGAACACACCAACGTTAAATTTTTTAACATAAGTGTTTATTTAATTCTAGAATTGCTTTTAATTAAAACTTAAATATTTCATTTTATAAATACATATATTACAATTACAAGATAACTTATGTTAACGTGTTCCACTATTTTGATTACTCAATTATTTATATAAAATTGGTAAAACGTTATACATGGAAGTTTGTTTATTTTCCTTTCTTATATACGCTGTTCGCACTCTTATAATTATATACGCTGCTCGTTAATAATCACAATTACAGCAACATAAAATTAAAATGCTTGTGTCCTAAGAATTTTATCGTCAACAATCATAGATTATGCTATTATTAATTTAACGGTACGAAATAATGCTAAATGTTAATAAAAGTCTTATTAATAATTTACCTTCTTTCTGTGTAATTAATTATTCAGTTTGAAACTCTTTTCATAATTTCCCCGTCACTTACAGTAGACGTCCTAAACGCTAAGTCCCTACTGAAGCTACTGGTTTGATTTTTCAGCTCACTGAACTTGGAAGATTAGTTAAGCTTTGAAATGGTTTAACATTTTTGGAATTGTTTCCTCGATGACTTACCTCATTTGGCACATTTTGATTTCTACTTTGTTGGATTATTCGGTTTTTGTGATGATTGTCCTTCAAAATATAAAAGAAATATGGCGGAATTAATTAAAATTTAAAATAATTTGTAATACTTAACGTAAGATATCATAGTCAAATCTTGGAAACCAAGACGAAATGTTTCGTAAGAAGGCTTCTATATTCGAAGTACTTTATTATCTTTTTTTAATACTACGTAGGTGGTAAACAAGCATACGGCCCGCATGGTGGTAAGCGGTCTATTATCTGTAAACCTATACATATTTGCTGTTGCTATTTTTTAGGATGTTTATTCATCGATACTTTATTTTGTATAGATTTTAGCTTTTTGAGAGTTTGCAAGTAAACAGCAGGTTTTAATAACATATCTTTTTAGAAAAAAAACCGACTTCAATGAAGGAGATCGGTGATATAAAAATTATTGTTGATTTTGGATTTCATACAATGAAATTAAAAAACCGAAAACCAAAACCGAATTTCCCTAACATATATAACGAAGACGACAAATTGCCAAGGGGAAATTATGCGTCGTTGAAGAGTTCCGTTCTGATCAGCATCAGCAGTTCCACTTCATCAATTGATGAAAATACAAAAATCACTACCTATATATATATATATGGCTTTCACATTTGAAGAGCTCTCCTCAATTTCTCATGGATCCCATCACCAGAACTAAGTTTTGACAAAAACGGGACCAATCTGTATGTATATAAATTCAATAATTTTTAAAATCAGTTCAGAAATGACGGAGTTATGAAGTAACAAACATAAAAAAAACATGAAGTCAGTTAAAAATCATTTAATTTTAACACGTTTACACATATTTGTAAGCTCTTTGTACTTACATTTAATCATAATTATTAATATAATATATTGATAATTATTTGTTCCATTCCAAAACATCGCACAATGCTGGTCCACAGTTATTTCGCTTAGAGTTTTTTACTTGAAATCGTGGTAGCAAAAGGCATTCGCTAGTTAACTTACTTATTTGAATATTCCGAACATGATCCTAAGGACAGAGCTACAGCAATCACCGTGCTCTGTGTAATTAGATTATCCATGGATACTGAATAGTAAAATTCGCTACTTAGGGACTGTATGTTCTGCTTCGCAAGGATATTAGCTAAAATAATAATATTATTATTAATATTCTTAAAAGCTTAAGTAATCTATGGCCAACATTATGAAAAATTATTTTTATCACATTAAATATAAATATGAAAATGGGAATCAGGTTTTATATTAAGGACATGCCTGGTTGTCGACTTTACCGAGAAATTGAATGAATGCCAAGTTTTATAAATAATAAATTAAGCAGATAATTTAGAATTGAATGTATGTAAGTATGTATGTAAACACTTCATTGTTATTAAGTCAGGTGGATATTATAATAAAAACAAAACAACACCATACTATTCCTATAAAGGAATAAGTACATTCCTTTAGCTCAAAACTTGATTTTCGGGATCAGGGGAGACAACTTTTGTTTTATGTTTTTTTGTTATTTTAAATTCTCAGTCGTATTATTTTTATGGTTATTGTGCACATGAAGATGAAGAGACAACATTAATTATAACATACTTCATCGAAGCTTTTTACTGGGTTCACATAAAATCGCCCAAACAAAATTTTATACAACGTGCTAGTGCTCTAGGCAGTTATGATATCGCTGATGGTTCATGAATAATAAATTGGGACACAATATGTATTGAGGTACCACATTGTGCACTTCAACATGTTTCAGCCCGGAGACAGCTCGTCAGATGAAGTTACATCGGACTTGATAACCTTGTCCATGCTAAATCGAGTTTAAGTTTAAAATACCTAAACGTGTTATCTGTTTGGGTCGTCCACAGACCCAATACAACAAATGAAATAGAATAATAACAGATAAGATAATAGTTAACAATGTTTTGTGATACCCAAGGATTCTATCAGAAAATTTGGTTTTGTAGTTTTGTACACATGAGACGCAAAAGCAGTATATGAACCGAACAGTATTTTTTTAGTCTAAAGTTATATTATCATTAACTCGTACCTGGCTCACTGCTGGTACTTCAAAGGAAAGTTGAGAGTGTAATAGTTTATAAGAATGTACCTTTAAATTTCATCGTGGATAAATAAATACAGGGTTCCTCTCAATGTTTTTTTTACGGAAAATCAATCGGATGTTAAATTTAATACAATCTATCAGTTCCGAGAAAGTCATAGAAAAACTTACGATTTCGAATTTGAAAGGCGCTCAATTTACTGCTCAGCTCGACCAACGCTTTGGTACGAGCTTTATCGCTGACTGTACTTTTCTTTCTACATTGAACTAATACTCATCGAGACAACTCTAACAACCCCAAACACAACAAGTTTGCGTTGTTCTGTCACAGAGTTCCCATGGCCTCCTGTCTCCATCATCAGGTCAGTTCTATGTCATCAAATTTCTGCTCAATAGGAAATCGGAAGTTGGTCAAATTTAGCTTCGAAGATTTGACCCACACTAACAAAATATCTAAAAGGTCAAGTTAAATAAAAGCTTGTAATATAAATAGGTTTATTAAGTATTACGCGTGTGTTGTTTAAATTCAGTGGGCACGTGTTTCGGCAAAATACTCAAAAGTCACTTAATTTTTTTTTCTTTTACCATCGATATTTCGGCTGTTCTTTATCAAAACCTAGTTAGGGATATATTTCTGGAAATTACTTTTTATCTTATTTCTACTCACTTAGTAAGTCCTCACCCGATGACAGAGATACCTACTCCAATATCGGAGATCGAAATCGGAGGTATAAATACCAGAGATAATGACACCTCCAAACCTGATAAGTAGCATGTCTAGTGACGGATGTAGGAATCAGCAAGTCACAAAGCCCGTATCCAAAACCTAATAAGTTTATGAGTCATAACTAGGTTGGTAAATGGTTCGTGGCGTAGTCATCCTCACTAGGTTTTTGAACTAAGTACCATTGCGCGGGGTCCGCTTGCAGCAGCAGAGTACTGCGGCTGCCTTATATCAAAACTTAGTAAGGGCGCTGAGCAAAATACTGAACAGCCCTCTGGTCACCTGTGGGATGCCACGGCGTATGGATACATACGGCGGGTCGCTAAACTCTTGTGAAGGCTACGCGCGCTTTGCCTCCAGGGCCCTAACTTTTCGACCCCAAACGCCTCCAAAGTATAACTACTTACTGCTGGGAGTGGCGTATTTGCGGTATTTGAGGGCTTCCATCACAGACGTGGCACGCACTGCTGGTGCCTGAAAGGTGAGATGGCATGAGGGTTTTTACGCATTTGGCGTCCCATACTAAAGGACCGTCAGGCCTCTTGCTGTCGTTCCTTGCCAGACCGACGGCCGAAACTTGAAGCCGAAGGCCGAAGCTCGTGTGTCGGGGTATACATTTCAGGCTTCACTTAGCTTTAAAATATTAAAACAATCTGATTACGATAATACATTTTTTTATTTTAATTTAAAGACACTCTGTCCGATTATGGCAAAGAGATGCTTTTAAGTTTTTAAGCTGAACATTTTCCTTGTTCGACTACAAAGACAATAAGGGTTTCTCTGAAACAGTTATCGCTCCCTGTTATTAAAACAACTTTTCCCTTGAGAAAGAAGCATTTTGATTCCTTATTCAACAGTGGTTGCCATGAAATTCTTATAACAGTACTAACTTCTTCGTCAACTGAAGAGGGACAAAACAACAGTTATTTAAATACTGTCTGCCTAAATGCCTAACATTGCGGAGTTAGAGCGCCGTAGGGACCACTCGACCGATCAGCGAGACTTAGGGAGGCCGCAATTTCAAGTTGAGGCTTGTTGCGCATGCAATAGAGTCGAGTTCTTAGTCGGACCAGTGTAACAGACCATCGATATTTGTAAGAATCATACGTAAACAGAGTCTGCCTTTAATACTAGTTCACCAAGCGCACAACTTGGTTGCACTCGGAAATGGATCGAATGACACCCCAGAACGTTTTGCGGTTTCACAAATGGCAGTAAATGTGAAGTGTTCTCAATGTTACCTCGCTAATACGGTATCAGTTGTGAAAATGAGTATATGCTAATATTTAAAATCTCACAAAGCGAAGCACTTGCGGTCGGCGCAGCATGTCTTTTTCTTCTATACGTCTCTATCGCCCGTCATCTTAACATACACTTGTGATGTCTCGATTGATATAATCTCCAGAGGAATCTCGGAAGGAAGGAAGGAAGGAGATCTCGGAATTACGGTGAAGGTTATAGTGACTTCTCATTTATCGACTTCCGATAAACAATATCTTCTTCTTCCTCGTGTTGTTCCGATATAAATACAATTTATCAGTACAATACAGAACATATACATATTTATTAAGAAGTTAATAGTTAATGGATATTTTGACTGTAAAAGAAGTAATTTAAATCCAGATAATATGAAAAAAAATATGTCTATCTATTTCGTTTATAAAGAAACTAATGAAACACTTGTTATCACTAAAACAGATTTTGAACAAGAAATGGAAAAAAGAAAACTGAACTGAACTAATTAATTTTTTTTATTGTATACGTATTTCTATTTCACATTTTCAATTACTCAAAAGTTATCTGTGAGAGAGCGCTCTTTAGCAATAAGAACGTCTCTTATTTATCTCTACTTTTAATCTTCTTTATTATAGTGGAACCTCGATAACTCGAACCTTGATGAGGCGAAATCCTCGTTAACTCGAAATATAATTATATTCCCTTCCTTTCAAAGCCCAAAATATATATCGAAATGTTTCACCTCTTTAAGACGAAATAACCAACATTCCCTTTACGACTATCCAGTACAATTTTTACATTAAATTTTGACCTCTATTACTTCGAAAAAGACAATAAGACTACGGGTTTGCAAAATTACCTCTCTAATCCGAATTTTTCATGTTGTTATACCGACGTAACTCGAAACTTCTATAAGACGAACAAAAACCTATATGAATCTCCTTAAGTCAATGCCCCCAATCATTTCTTCGATTGTTTGTCATTTTTTAGATACAAAACATTATTAAGTAGGTAGTAAACTTTACAAGTCTTTGTTTTATTCTTATAACTTTGGCTATTATGGATTTTATCGTCCTAAATCGAATGTCGTTCAAAACAACACTAAACTTTTATTGCAGAAATTCGATGAAGCTGAAAAAAGTGTTCCCATACCCGTTCACATACTCGTGAACGGGTGCTGTTTGTGGAGACTGGTCTGTTTAAGCTAACTTTATTGAGTATATTATTACAGTGAGACACCTCATTCGGTTCTCGTATGTTTCTTTTATCCTAATGAATGTTTTAATCTTACGGAATTTTGACTCTTAGAGACTCTATACATCTCTAAGGATAATTTGATAAAAGTCATTTAGTTCTGACATTTAGAGATATTTACACCTCTAAATAATTTTAGTTTTTTTTTATCTGTTTGTTTTTTTTTTATTATTATTATTTTAGTTATTTTTTTGTAATTGTATTTTATACTTAATTGTTGATGTGCTTGTTTTTGTTTGTATGTAAATTCCATGTGGACGTGTAAAAGTGTCCTTGTGGCCTATTTGCTGAATAAATGTTGAAGTTGAAGTTGATTTTCTATGATAATACAAAATAAATTTTCCGACTGTTTCTACAATCAAAAATGAAACATTTCCTTTACCAGTATACATTTCTAGATTTATAATTTTCCTTAGGGCATTTCTTACTTTATTTCTACGGATAAATTAATTTACCATCAGTTAATCTTCAAAGAAAACACATCTTAACACATATTTTTTTTTATTTATTTAAGGTTCACCAACAATTGTTGACATCGATACATTCAAAACGTACAAGCTAATACATGTAAGGAGTGGTGTCACAATTACTTACAGGTAAACACGGCATGCGAAACAAATATAAGTAAACAACTATAGAACTACCAAAATTTTAACTTAAATTCTAATTACTTATGTTTAAAAAAATATTTTCTTAATATTTTGTTTAGTGGGTCATAGTGCATATCCGCCTTGTCACAGCAGCCATTAGCAATTTTACATAACCTGCATAAGCGTCGTCAGTACCCCTAGTGTAAATTTTATCGACATCATAACGTGACGAACGCGTTTGCGTTAAGTCTCATTTTGTATAGGATTTTGAGTTTCCAAAACGTCCCGCTTGGCGCGCTCTTTCTAAATCCAATACAAAATGAGACTAAACGCAAACGCGTACGTCACGTTTCAAAATCGAATTTATTTACACTAGGGGTACAGTTCACATATGATGTGAACTGACGACGCTTCCCAGTACCCGCCCTAAAACAACTCAAACTGTAAGCTCCAGTTTGTTGTTCTGAATTTAAAATTCACTCATTACCTAGAACCAGAGTGTTGGTGGAAGCCAGAACAATTTGTACGTCACGCGCGTTACTGGAAAGCCAATAAAACACAGTTAAACTCGACGAAAAGTTAGCTTGGCTCTTACGAGTCACGGCAACATAATAACTACATAATATTTTGAATTGAGGAGTCCTTTGAATTAATCACACTGGAGAAGACTACCATCAAAATATACTATTTGTCTGTGTTACCGTATGAATCAAAGTGAAGTGACGAAGGTGGAAAAGAGAAGAAAACCGACTCGTCAGAATCAGTGTGGTACCGCACCAACTGGGCCCTACCATTTGCTGCGCCCTGCAACACCGACGACGCTGCTGTATGTGTCCCGTCTACGTTACCTTACGAAGGTCGATGACATCGTAAAGTATGTGAGAGTAAAGTCCGGATTCGTCCTGAGGTCGTGAAGTTAGAATCTCAACACAATGCGAATTTTAATTCGTGTGTGGTGAGTTTTCCGACTGAACTTATAGAGACCTTCAAGTTTTGGCTGAAGGGTGTCTAGTTACGGCGGTTCCGCGGCCGGCTCCCTGACACTGCGGGGTTGCGTAATGCATCGCAACCATAATGTGATTTGTAGTGTTAGTTTTAAAATATATTGTTATAATATGTATGTTAGTTTTAAGGTATTTATCTATGGGTCTCTAGTTGCCTAAAATAAAGGTTTTCTTTTCATTTCATTTCATTTCAAAGTAACCCCACTCTATATTACCCTAGTTGCCGCCGGCAGTTACGTACCTGCAGTTCCGACTAATTGAATGTAAGCAATGAGTCAAGTATTAGTACGAATATAGGTAGGTACTTACTTCAGTCATGTTTAATAATCGCCAATTTAATGCAACAACGGTTAATTTTAATACCTAAGTATATTTAGTTTTGTCTAGTCGGTATGTATACAAAGTTTCAAAAGCAGAATTAACTCTTTTCTTTTGACAGATTTTAGTCAATGCGATTTTCGGCCGTATGAAAGGTTTATTCAAAAATCATTTTAATATACAGTTTTTGTTTTTTTTCTAAAGTCGACCTCTTAACTACTAAGGACCCATTTCGGTACCTATCTATAGTTTCAGTTTTTCTTATTGTCTCATTTGCATGAAATACCCAATATTGATGCTATTGACTTCTGATAGTTGCAGAATTATTTTGTATAATAGGTCGTCTCTTTCATTAATAAAGTGACTTTCATGTAGTTAATGAATAGTTAGTATTTTTATTGATAGTTCAACTGGGACTGAGAATGTAACTTTACCTATTTATTGATTGGTTGTTTTAAACTTTCAATAGTTGAACTAGTTATAGTTTGATTTACGAAGTTCAGAGAATATTTCGTACACTATACTTACTTTAGTATGATGTTATTAATGTTACTTTGCCGTTCATGCCTTGAGCTAGAAGTAACCTGAGAAGTAATTTATGAATGGGAGCGGTTTTCGATACTTATCTTTAAATTAACTTGTCATGACTTACAGTTTTGTATGTAGGTACCTATGTAATTTCCATATTGATTTTGAGGCACTTTGACGAAAATCATAACGCGGCATGAGACTTGTTGACTTTGATCGTTGTCGGAATGAATCATTAATTATAATGATTAATAGGTTTCCAAAGATTCTTAGAAATGAAAGTATATGTGTTACGACTTAGTTTTTTTGTAATTTGAAGAGGTAACAAGAAACGATCTAAATAACAAATAATGTCGCTTTCTCCTAAATCACATTTACATTGCTCTGTGTTTTCAAATGATGATAATTTTCCACTATTTTGCTACATAAATTAACTGGTCCCAACAGAATTGGACCGTCGCCAGAATGAGCTGTGGGCTTAAAAATGGTTAGTGTTCAGCGTACTTGACTATGAAGTAATTTTGGCCAATAGAGGCGTGCCGCGTTTACTTATTGAGTTGGAACTATTTGGAAGGAGGAAGCCGGGTTTAATGAGGTTTTCAGGGATAGGTTGACCTGCCAATTTTTTTGTTGATACAGTCTTATTGTGTTGTACAAGGATACTTGCTAGATAATAAATAAATAATTGTGTGGTGTACCGAATAACTATTCGGTAATATAAACTATTCTTTATGATAATATCAAAACATTATTGCTATGAAGTTAGCATGAGAACGTATTCTGTAATATCAAAATCTACTCGTTTTAATTCTATTTGTTGGTTTTTAAATATTTCGAAGCTCGAAGTACAAAACATATTTGGTCGAGTTTTTTATGTCTATTTTTGTTAATTCGATTTCATTGCTGTGAAAAAACCTATTATTTGAATCATACCTACATAGTTTATCTATACGAAATTAGAGTTTTCTTTTGGTTTAACCATCTAGCTGTAATAAGGCTGCGTTTCGACCAGAGATGTGAAAAAACTAAATATAATCACTTTTTTTTCAGGTTCAGCGTGCAGCGATTCTATTGGTTCTCGCAAATCTCTGGAAGAAAGGCAGCCTTAATCTTGCAATCGTTTATGAATGTAATCATGAAAAAGTAATTATGATCTTATTTTTTCCGACCAATGTAATTAAAGTAATTGAAAAACTTTTCTAGCTGGAGCGACAACGGTCATTCGTGAGACTTGTAAGAAATACCTGAGATTTTTATCACGCAACTTCGTAATGTCGAACTTTTTTCGTCCTTGAAAACGTGACAATTGGGATACCATCGGCGTTGTTCCACTAGAATGTGTACAAAGACGTTAAGGTTGTAAAATTTATAGATATAAATAGATAGACTTACCTATTAATTAAATGAAGTTGTTTTACAGTACTGAAATCAAATTAACGAAAATACACTTAAAAAATAAACTTGACGTGACTTCACTTTTGAACGTGAGTTTAAGAGATTTATCTATATTTGGGAAAGTTATCCGGAATATCAGATACTTTTGGCGCGTTGTTTAATCCGCTACTATTGGTGCTGACTGTACCCATGACTCGCAGTACGTATGGCGCGCACAAATAAGTTTGAGTTATACTAATATCAAAACCATAATAGTGTTTAAAATCTGCATACCACTTATAGGCCAATCAAATTACCTCTAGATTAAAAAAAACGTTTTGAGGAATTTATTCTCAGCTAACTGTAAATCCTTTCAATACCTTTCAATTGGTCTTAAATGCGTTAATCCGAGTTTGCGCAATCCCGGGAAGTGTCCATACATTTTGGGAGCCTTGGGTGATACATTTTTCCTTGGATTGCCAAATCACTCGATGTAGATGGAACCCACCACAAACGGTTTGTGGAACAAACACTGGTGAAAGGAGTTTAACATGAATATACCAGAAACAAAGAAATTTTAAATAGCGGCCATTTTTTACAAACATTGACTACGAATTAATATTAAGGTACCTTTAGGATTCTCAGATATCATTATTATTAGAGCAAGTTTTCCGCCGAACTTACCGTTTACGAGTTACAAGCAAAAATCTGAAAAAGAGCAAAAATTTATGCACACTTCCTAAGATTGCAAAAACACGGATTACACGCATTTAAGATCAAATGAGGATATTAATACGAGTTTCAGCTTCCTGGGGATTATTTCTTCGAAAAAATCTAAATTTATTTTTTATTTAGAATTTGTCTTTAAGTTCAACTTAAAAAGCAGTTACTTTTAAAAGATAATGTAAACACACGGCATTGAAATTTCAAGCCCACTTTGTCTTGAATCAAATAACACAAACGTTACATTATTACCTAAAGAGTTTCTCGTTTAACAGCACCAGAGCACGTATGAACATGTTTGTCTTCATGTTGAGTGTTTAACATCTAATTAAGAACATTTGAGATGAAAGAGATGTATGTGGAATTGTTAAATGTATTTTTATTATAAATTGCTTTTTAGAAACTTGTCCTGCTAGCGAATATGTTAGCGGGCAAAGATTAAGTAATAGTACCTACTACCGTACAGAAAATAAACTTCCTACAAAACCGAAGTTTGACAGCGATTCAGAGAAGAATTATGCTGTAGTTTTCTAATGTATGGCTATTCAGGGTTTTCAACATTCAAGTCATTATCTTATCTGTGGTTGTGCATGCAGTGGGACATCAAGTTGTGCCAACCCTAATAATTGCTCGTAACAATGCTGAGCCAAACGGAGCCGTGAATGCCCGAAAGGATCAGTTTCGCCCCACTGGTGAAGGTCAAATTTTGGAAGCAAAATTTTACCCAGTTCTCGATTTCCAATTGAGCTGAAATTTTGCAATCATATGTAAATCGGATGACAATGCAATATTATGATGATATGGAGCTGATCTGATGACTAAGACAGGAGGTGTCCATGGGAAATCTGCAATAAGTCAACGCAATATAAATTGTGTTTGGGGTTGTTAGAATTGACTCGATCAGTATTACGAGTTGCCTGTGGAATGAAAATTACAGCCAGCGATATAATATTGTACCAAAAATGCCAAAAACTTATTTTTTTATTTCTATTTAACTCGAAACAACGAGAATGTTTTTCTTATAATATTTTTCTGTATTTAAGGTTATTCAAAAAAACGATCGGAAAATGGATAGCCGTAATAGAAATAAGCATAAAGTTCACAATTAGGCATTTTATATGGTAAAACTTTGAAGTAAAAGAATAGGTAAACTTTCTTGTTGAGATGATTTCATTGTTTTTACCATATAAAGTATCAGTTAAAAATCTAAAATTTTCCTTCTGAGGAGTAGCTTCTAAATAGCGAATCATAAACTTAGCTAAGCGATTCCAAAGCACGGAAGGCACAAAAACATGTAAAAACTAAGATCCCTATGTAATCTAAGTATACTGTAGGCCATCTAGGTACTTGTTTTTCGCAAACAATCACTAGGTTTAATGTCGGAAGGTAGGAAGTCGATTAAAGCCTAGTTTATTTTAACGTGCAACCAGGAAATCTGTAGAAAAAGAAAGAACAAAACCTTGTCAAGAATCTATGCATTCTTTTACAAACCTTTTAAAATACCTTTTAAAACTTACACTTGAAGCGGCTGCATTGACGCGACTGGCTACCTACGAGTATTTCTAGTTATCAAGAAAAAAAAGGAATGCAAAGAAAAGTAGAATTCTTTTGAATCAAGTAAAGTAGACTTATGCATAATTCAAGATGGAAACTAGTTTCCATGAGATATTGCATTTAGACTGAGTGATATTCACAAGTCTGGATTTTCTTTTGAATGAATAATTGTTTTTACAATCTCTCCAGATTTTATCTCCTTCCTTTCCTACTCTTCTACTCGCCATCTAAGCGGGAATGTGATTGGTATGATGAATTTATGGAATAAACTAGGAACTGATATAAATTCGATGAATCTTTACTGCTACTGCTAATTAGGTACCGCAATACGACATACTACTATTATTAGAAGTATTAGAACAAATTAAATTATTTTCAGCACATATTTTAACTTGTTTTTATTTCAAGTAGAAACACTACTATAAATTATAAACTGAAATAAATGTTATATACTAAGAAAAAGTGACCAAGGCCTCCAGTGCCCAGGCTGGAATCGAACCAGCATCCTCAGCTATCGCGGCAGGTGTCAGGAGCCACTCGGCCACCGGGGTCACGGCGGCATTGTTCGATTTTTACCAAGTAAGTATATGCATTTCTTACTGAAGACTTAAGAATACGACATACTATCAAATACATAAGTATTAAGCAGTTGCACTACCAGATCATTTAATACAGTTTTAACCTGGATTAAATTAGAGTTAGACCAAGCTAAAGTTAGCATTGTTAGCCCAGACTGTGCTATGTTATTTTAATTGTCATACTTTTATGAAATTATGACGTTTAAATAACACTTCCAACTTACATAGCTTGGTCTTACTCGTACCTACCGAATGAAAGGCTAAAGTTTTAACGAATTCTTATTTAATAATTTGGATTATTTTAGACGTAAAATTGACTTTATTTTATTTGGCATTGTGATGGTTTTTCCAATTTGATGACATATTTAAACGCACGGTTACACATTTTGTGAATAGTATGTACTTATACTTTTAAATATTTTATTAAAATTAAAATTATGCATTTTAAATTCGAGTATATTCTAAGAACAACCTTACCCATTTGCGCTTTAAAGTATAACTCACGCTACAACGGTCCGGGCCGAGGATTCTGACGCTTCGTTTTCTATGACGGGCGACTGGTGATCACCTGATGCTATCTATAGAAAACTTAAGTGTCGGACGCCACGGCTTGGACCCGGACCGTCCTCGTGTGAATCATCCTCTAGAGAGACCTGTATAGCGTGACTTGATGGGTGGAATGAAATGGAAATCGCGTTAGCGTTAGCCGTAACCGTTTTGTATCTCCTTATTCCATAAACAGCCTGTCACTCAAAGGATTTCGCGGTGTGTCTGTTTCCCGATCCGCCATTACTTGAGAAGGATTTTGTGATCTGTTCTACTGTTATCTAGAATAAAATAAACATGAGAACACAGAACATAAACTTTATTATATTTATTGAGTAATTACACGAAATCATTAGGTGGGAATATACACATTATTTAACAAACGGAATTTACACACATTCTAAGATATTTACATATTTTAATATGAAAAACATATGATACCTAATTTGTTTAAACAATCAGGGATACGTACGTCAAGCCATAAATCAAACCAAAATGATACCGAATTTAACCGTGAATAGTACTTCACTCGGAGGCGTCAGGAACAGAACTGCCAGCGCAGCCACGTGCTCAATGGTTTTTATACACCAAACCGCCCCGCCCAGCTAGCTGCCTCGTAGCTTGAAGGAAGTCAGCAGGTACTAGCAGGTTGAGGCCGGAAACGCTGCCTTTGCACCTGCGCTCGATGCCGGAGCAAAGTTTCACAGGCACGCCGACAGGTGTCGCCAACACGGCCATGTGACGGTTGTGCCCGCCTCGGGCACTACACGAGTCCGGTAAAATGCTATATAAAAAAATAAAACTATAGTTTTGATAGCAAATACCGCTGCTTATCACACCAATAGGAAGGCGCTGGTTTAATTTATAATCACCACACCAGTCACATTATAGTGTCTTTCTAGCAGCATGTTCCTTTATATGAACTACTTGTGCTCGTGTCCAGTCTCGCAACTTAGGTGTTTACCGGCTCATTATATTATCAAACCTTGCACACGTCCTTTAGTGTAACTTTACCAATTTAATAGTAAGTTATCATAACTTAATATTAAATTAGTCATATCCCTAGGAACAAAACATTTTTTTTTATATATATTAGCATATTCTGATAAATTAACGCTTATTGAGACTTAATATTGGTAAAGTATATATTTATCTGCATACTAAGTTACTGTCTATTAACCAAATGCATTTTACCAGGGCTCGCAATAAGGAAAGGACATGTGTAGCTACAATTACATAAAGAATAAAATATTTACCTCGCCAACACTGCTACTCATTTGCTATATCCCAGTCATCAATGTGTATCCAGGGTTTCATGTTTTCTGCTGCCGCTGTTCCAGTGTATCGCTTATTACTACGTTCAGCGCCTCGTACATCCTCCACCTGATACCTGTCTTTTCCCAAGACCTTGACCACTTGGAATGGTCCTTTAAAAATTGGTAACAACTTCGTACTATGACCATCATTAGATTGGCTTTGTATTTTAGTAAGGACTAAATCACCTTCTTGGTATTGTCGTGCCTTTTTGCGTGTTTTATCGAATCTTTCTTTTTGTTGCATGGAGCTCAATTTGATATTTTCGTCCACTAATTTGCGTAATTTAGTAACATCTATGTCAGACTCGTTATCGCTATTAGGTGCTAAAGTGTCTGCATCCGTACGTAAACGGTAAAAATTTCGCTAGGCACGGCTTTTGTAGTTTTTTGTACAGTACTATTTAAGCCTAGTTGCAAAGGTTTTACACATTTGTCCCAATTATCATCGGACAAATCGGCACCCATGGCTCTCATTGATTCTAAAATTGTCTTAACAAAGCGTTCCGCTTGGCCATTGGAACGTGGCATACCAGTGGCTATCGTATGTAATCTTATATTCTTGCTACTACAATATTGTTTAAAACTATATGACGTAAAACAAGACCCTGCATCTGTGATTAGCCGTTTTGGGTAACCAAAGATTTTCGAAAGATTATCCAATTCATTAATAGCATTAGCACTGTCAGTGTTAGGCACAGCAAATATAAAGACAAACTTAGTGAACGAATCTACCATAATTAATAAATATTTATTATTTTCTGTAGTTTTTACGAAAGGTCCTACATGATCCAAATGCAATGTGTGATATGGTCTAGCGTACTTTGGTAAAGGATGCAGTTGACCTTCTTTTGGACCCGTTTTATTTTTATTGTATATACAATTTAGGCAATTGCTAATGTATTTTTTTACCGTGCGTCGAATTTTATGGAACCAATACTTATCCTTAATGCGTTCTACAGTTTTATCTACGGCAAAATGACCAAGGTCGTCGTGGTTACATTTGATAATCTGCCAAATACACTGCTTAGGCACGACCCAACGACGACCTTGACCAGTTCGTTTGTACACTTTACCACCCAAAAGCTCGTAATTACTGAAAACATTTTTATTTATATCGGCCTCTCCTGATTCAAGAATTTTCTTTATTCTGACTATTTCGGGATCTTGCAATTGTACAGTTAACAACCAATCGGCTTCAGTAATTGACATAATTAGTTCCGACTCAGATTGTTCCCCAGATTGCACGGGGTTGCGGCTGAGCGCATCTACATGTTGCATTCTGTTACCATCTCTATGTAATATATCGAAACTAAATTCTTGAGTAGAAAGTACCCATCGTGCAATCCGTGGCACAATCTCTTTCTTAGTCATTGCAAAACGTACAGCGTTGCAATCGGTAATAATTTTGAAAGGGGAGCCTAATAAATAAAGTCGAAATTTTTGTAAAGACGCAATAATAGCCAATAATTCTAATTCGAACGAATGATACTTCTTTTCATCGCTAGACGTTTGACGACTATAATAATGCACCGGTTTCTCTCCTTCTTCAGTTACTTGCATTAAAATGCCTGCAATTCCGTCTCTGCTAGCGTCCGTGTAAAGTATACATTCTTTATTCGGATCATAAATAGTCAGTATATTTTGAGACAATAGTGCACTTTTCAACGTTTTAAAAGCTTGTTGTTGACTACTTTCCCAGGACCAAATACTATCTTTTTCCAACAATTTTGTGAGAGGACTAGATAACAGGGCACAATTTTTTTATAAATTTGCGAAAATAACTAATTAGCCCTAGAAATTGACGTAATTGATGAACAGTTTTTAGTTGAGGGAAGTCTTTAACATCCGCCGCTTTCTTTTCACTAGGTTTTATAGTATTGTACTGTACTTTATATCCCAAAAAATCGATTTCAGTTTTTAGGAAATGACATTTTTTTAAATTTAATTTTAAATTATGCTCTTTAAATATTTTTAGGACCGATTCTAGCAAAGCCAAATTCTCTTCTGGGGTTTCACTTATTAGCAAGACATCATCCAAATAAATAATTATTTTACCGAAACGCAAATTTCCCAATACTTTGTTCATCATTTGTTGGAAGCACGACGGCCCATTGCAGAGCCCGAATGGGAGTTTTAAAAATTCATAATGGCCGTCCTCGGTTATAAAAGCACTTTTTTGAATCGAATCTGCACTCATTTTGATTTGATAGTAACCACTTTTGAGATCTAGACTAGTAAAATATTTACAACCTTGTAACCGGTCAATAAGGTCTTCTATTCGTGGCATAGGATATTTATTTTTAACCGTTATTTTATTCAGGGCCCTGTAGTCAACACATAACCTTTTTTCGCCATTTTTCTTGTCCACTAATAACACGGGGCTAGCGTAGGCGGAATTACTTTCTCGAATTATGCCACTTTCTAGTAATTCGCCAACCATTTCGCGAATAATTTTTCTATTGCCATGTGAACTCCGATATGGCCTATATTGAATAGGTTTGGTGTCATTCAATTCGATCACCATCTCGTGGTTGTCAACTTGACCTAAATCTTTGATACTATTCGCGACACATTCACTATACTTATGGAATAATTGCACTAACTCATTATGATGTGAATCAGAATCGATTTGGGTCTCACTTATCACATTGCAAAAATTATCAAAAGATTTTTGATAACTGTATGTCAATACATTTCCAATACGTGAATACATAATATCTGGACGTTCAGTAACATTGCGACCTATTAAAATATCACAGTCAGACAAATCGTCCATAATGTACATATTTATGTTCTCTAAATCAAGGCTATCTAATTTTAAGGAGACTTTCATAGACTTGTACACTGTCTTACTAATATCTTTTGAAAATCCGTGCAATGTTATTGGTGGATCCAATACGGTGGTCGTCAATGCATATTTATTAACCAATGTTTGACTAATCAGGCTACAACTACTGCCAGGATCAATAAAAGCTTCATGCTCGAATTTCTTATTGATTGTCACCTTTTTGAAAAATTTAGTATTTGATTCGGCACTTCCAATAAACTTTGTCTCCTGCTTTGCAACCTTCTGATTCTTTTTACTAAAGCAAACTGATTCCGTGTGACCTTTTTTACCACAAAATTCACATTTAACCTCGCATTGATTTCTTTTATGCGCTCCACCACAACAAAAACATTTGATGCGATTTTGAGGCTGTCCGGTCTTCACAGAATCGGAAGTTTGGTCTACAGAAGACGAAGCCGTTTGCCCTATACTCAAATGCGGTGAAACTGATTTATTTCGCATATCAATTTGTTTATTATGTCCGGGTATCGTTTGCTTTGAGACCGGTTTGCTTCTATATTTACGACTGTGCAAAAAACTAGCTAGACTCTCGCATGTATTGAAATTCGCCGCCTCTATTGAACTACTTATAGTGCTATTACGCATATTGCCTAAAATTATTGATATAATATCGTGTTCCGTAAAATTCAACGACAGCCTGTCAATCTTGCCCTTTTGCTCGAAGAAAAACTCATAAATAGATTGCTCTTCGTTAGGTTTACGCTCAATTATTTCTTTTAAACATTCAAACATGTTTCGTTTAATTTGAAATGTTGTCCAGATTTTACTACGCCACGTATGCCAATTCCAATTTGTCCACTCAAAACTAGTTCGCAACAACGAGTCGTACCAAATTTTAGCCGAACCTCTTAGTTTATTAAGAGCCTGATAACGCGTCATTCTATCGCTCCATGCAAACGTATGAGTATATGATTCGATTATATTTAACCACGCGTCGACATTGTCCTTAATAGGGTCAAATTCAGGTATCATACTATTGAGTGAAATCGCACTGGATGTACTCACAAATTCGCCATCGTCTGATTTCGGTACCTTCTTCTTTTTCCGGCGAGGCGGAGACGGCGTCCTTGATGATGATGAGGACGATGAGGGCGAAGGCGAACGAGTTTTCTTATGTTTCCTCATTCTGCCGGCACTTCTGATGTGATCTGTTCTACTGTTATCTAGAATAAAATAAACATGAGAACACAGAACATAAACTTTATTATATTTATTGAGTAATTACACGAAATCATTAGGTGGGAATATACACATTATTTAACAAACGGAATTTACACACATTCTAAGATATTTACATATTTTAATATGAAAAACATATGATACCTAATTTGTTTAAACAATCAGGGATACGTACGTCAAGCCATAAATCAAACCAAAATGATACCGAATTTAACCGTGAATAGTACTTCACTCGGAGGCGTCAGGAACAGAACTGCCAGCGCAGCCACGTGCTCAATGGTTTTTATACACCAAACCGCCCCGCCCAGGTAGCTGCCTCGTAGCTTGAAGGAAGTCAGCAGGTACTAGCAGGTTGAGGCCGGAAACGCTGCCTTTGCACCTGCGCTCGATGCCGGAGCAAAGTTTCACAGGCACGCCGACAGGTGTCGCCAACAATTTAGACATGGTTTTGCGGAGTTTAGTTACTGAATCTTAAAATAATTGCAAGTTTGGTTATATAAGGTGCTAAAAATTTAGTTACCAATATTTTTACAGCTGATAGTACTCGGAACCTGGAGTACAATTTAAGTATGAAATATTATAGGTTTAGGTACCTAACTCTTAACTGGCCATTTCATGTGCCACCGAAGCGTCCCCCACGTTGTCTATTCTCAATACAAATTTGAATACTCAAGCAGTAGCCATTTTGGTGGTTACATGAATGCGTAAAAATGAGTATGAGTGAGTTTTTAGGGATGTGAACTGGTCGATATTAATCATAATTCTTATATATCGATATCGATGAGCACTACACAGTGGAACGGAATAGTGATTAATTGAAGTTTCGATATCTTCACTAAAAATAAACATCATAGATAGACGCTAATGGATAATGAATATTTTATAATATAATAAAATAACTCAATTCTTGCGGAAAACATATTTTAGTAGTTAATTAGGGTATTGAAATTTAAAATTCGAACTTTCCCTTCCTTTAAACCTGTATCGTCACGATAAAATCGTGACCTGATATAATAAAAGCGTTTTTTTTTTCATTTTAGGTATAGTTAATCATTTCAAATAAAATTTAAATTGTAAGAAATGTCGATAGTTTACCGTTATGACTTAATCGACATGGCCACAGCACAGCAACCTGGCTACACATTGTTAATCGTACATAAAAGCCAATTGGTGACGGTGACAGCTGGCTTTCGCTTCATCTATTGAATCTCATATCTATGCCGCCGAATCGTAATGACATTTAAGACAAACAATTGTTGACATGACAGAGTGTTAAACATCTTGTCAGTTAAATGCACATGTGATTATTTTTAGATAGCGTTATAGTTTATTATTTTTGTTCAGAAAATGTAAACAAAAAATATATATGAAGTTTTCTCAATTTCTATTTAAGTTAATTGTTTAAATGTAAAGTACAATTTCTTGAAGCATCGGTAACGAAGTTACCACCTTAAACATAAATGTAATGTTCAATGTAAAATAGTAATGGCAATATTTTATGTGCTAAATACATTATTTTATTACCTTAATATGCTAACAATTTAAAAAAATGTTGGATATATTGCCAAACTCCTTTCTCCTCTAAAGAAAACAAGGGCGTCGGTGTTGGTAGAAACAGAAGATCACTTTGGGTATAAGATACTTACAACCGTCTCAATACGCTGTTTTTATTGCAATCGCTTTAATTAAGTCGAAGCAATTCGGCGTAGCATCTGAATTTCAAATAAGTCGTTTAATAAAACGCTTGTTTTCTGCCGGAACGAACAAAGGGGAAGCGTTGAAACTGACGATGGCTATAAATCTTTTCAGAATTGAAATGTAACAGCCAGTTTCAAATTTAATTGTTCTGTTTTAGCGGCGAGAAATGAATATGCGATGGCGGGTGGGTGCGAGGATGTGAATAATTTATTAATTGTGTGATTATTTGTGATGAAATATAAATCGTTTCTTCAAATCGATAGGTACGTTAAAATTATGTCTTTGATGAATTTATGTTTTGAAGCAGGACCAGGATAAGTTGGCAGCGATTTTGATAGCCCAGAAAGTGTAAGTGTTATTTTAAACGTCAAATTTCTATGAAATTATGACGTTTACATAGGCTGGGCTAACACTTGCACAGACTGGGCTATGAAAATCGTTGGCAACTTAGCTTAGTCCGACTTTAGCCCTCTCTAACGATACACAGTCTACTAGATACAAAAAATGTGAAATAAGTTTTTTAGTTATTATTGTTTTATATATTTTCTTACGCTTTTATTTTGTAATACGTAAAAAAGGCATTGATAGTAATTTTGCATGAAACTCTGGAAGCTAAGTTTGTGTTTTAAGTACCTAAGTAAATCTTAAATTACATCAATTTGAAATTGCTACTACCGGGAGTAAATGTCTACACGTCTATTATCGCTTTTCATATTTGACACGCTGACTGAATGCAGTTGCTTATAAAAGTTATAAACTTACAAATTGAAATATTTTAAGCACACTTTTTTCAGTAAATTAGCATTCACACGTGAAGATATCGCACCCCTTCTCTTATTTACACATGCTCACTATTACGTTCGCTACGTGGAAATTGCGCCGGCGAACTGGCTTTATGGAGCTACTTCGGTCTCAAACCCATATTCGTTTTCATGCTATTTAAATTTAAATTCTATTTTCAAAGTATAAGAGTGTATATTAAAATTTTTCGTTATATAAGATAAGATGGTTACACAATAAACATTATAAATTGCATGTTAAACTGTCTAGATGAAGTGATATTAAAAGTCAGCTAAAATAAGAATAATGAGGTGTCAGCGAGTTAAAAACATTTTTGGAAAAGAGGATTTCAATGAAAACCCACTTCATATTGGATGTTTTAATTTCGTAAAGTAAAATTTTTAAAAACGGCGAAAAAATAAGACTGCCTGACGGCGTTTACGAATATTAAAAGCGTTTTAATTCCGTTGCTAAAAAAGCTAAAAAGGGACTCTTGTAGTTTCGTCATGTCCCTCTGTCCGTCCATTTTATTACAAGCTTTTATTTAACTTGCCCTGTTAGCTAGTGTGGGTCAAATATTGGAAGCCAAATGTGACCCACTTCCCGATTTCCGATTAAGCTCAGAAGACAATGCAATATTATGATGAGCATGGAGCTGATTTGTTGATGGACGCATGAGGTGGCCATGGGAACTCTGTGATAAAGCATCACATACTAATTGTATTTGGGGTTGTTACAATTTTTTCGATGAGTATTAAATAATTTTATCATTTAAATGTATTTAAACCCAACCACCCACCCATCCATTTAAATGTGTTTAATCTTAACGTGTATTAATTATCTTTTACTATAGGATGTTTTGAAGGACGATCTTTGAAGTTGTAGCGAAATATCTTTGTCATAAAATATTAGGATTTACATAAATAAATCACTAAAACACGATAAATACTCATTTGAACCTATCTTAATTTATAGCGCGCCCTAAAAAAGAACTAGAACATTTAGAAGAACAGCTGTACAGTGAATTTGCTTCTTTTAATGTTATCAATGCAGTCGTGGAAACGCTTTGATACTTCTCGGCTTGTGTTTATTTATTTAAAATAGTCTTGCTAGCGTACTTAGCGCTATCAAACAAAAGATAAGACTCATTTGTAATTCTGATTCGAGACTGGTTGATCGGAATGCAAGTCAATCTAATATTTATCTTGTAAGTCTCACTTAGTTTCTACTTACTAGTACGGTTACGCAATTGAAATGCGTTAAGAAGCTAAAAAAATTTTTAGCTTTTATGCAAAACAAAACATCTAAGATACAAAATAATATCTTACTGCTTAATTGGTTACAGTTTTATAAAATAAAAAGAGAGTTCATGAGCCTAGACGTTTGAATCGAACATTTAAATGAAATCATTTTGGAGGAGATAACAATTGTTATTGATGAATACGCATTCTGTTAGAAATATTATTTTATTAAAAGAAAGTGAATCCCTTTGATACACGGGCACCCCAAATTGCAACATATCATATTTTATTATATTTAAATATGAAACCTACATACCTCCACGTATATCTATGTATATCTACGTATCATATAGTATTATTACTTGTTTTTGTATCTTTGGTAGTTGAGTTGTATTTTAACGCTGAAATATATTTACCTAATTAAGAGGTCAATATTGGTCCTAGAAATACGATATAAAAGGAGACCGTCGATTTAGTCAAAAACTTCGGCCCAAAACAATCTGAAGCCTATTTGATTGAAACGGACCTCTTATTTATTGTCTTATTTGTTGATTACGATCGTAAACACAAAATCACGAAATAAAAGGGGAATATCGAGTAATCCTGCAGTGAAAACAAGAATATGTCAAGAAAAACTTTAAAAAAATATATGCGCATACAAATCGGATGATTTCGTTAAATCATTGTTTTTTTTTCCAGAAAAATGGACAAAATCTGGCATATAAATAAAACCGTGAATCTTTTCTCATATAATATATGTAAAGTAATATTTTTTTATCTTGTTGGTAGTTCGTTTTTTTTTGCTGTGTAAAAGGAATATAATAGGTATTGTCATAACTAACTAAACGACTAACCCGTTATAATAATATTTACTTGCGTACTTTTCCTATATATCCTCACCACAGTGGTTTTCTCTCTCTTTCTTCTTACTGAGGTGAACCGTACAAGCAGTTCGTCTCTGGAATTTGCTCCCTCTGACGATCAGACAGGCTCCAAGCAAGTTGTCTTTCAAACCTGCTATTGCAGGCGTAGTAGGAATTAGTCTGTAGGTAACGCACATGCTATTGTATGTATAAGTATGTATTTATCTTTATACTTGTCTACATATTTACTACTATACCTATATATCTTTGTGTATTCTTACTATGAATACACTAAATATGTAAGGTATAAATTATTATGTTTAGTAAGTATTTATGTAAGTAGGAATTATGTTTTCACTTGGCATTGAGTTCGCCTATTGTACTTTTTTATATGCAATAAAGTTTAAAATAAATAAATATAATAAAATCCCATATTAGTGCTTACACCTTTATTATAAAAATCTTACCATTATTACAATATAATACATCTAATAATTATAATTTTATTCACTATTTATGCTAAATCAACAGTCAACCAAAGCACCGATCCATATTGTTTACAATACATAATATGAATATTATTACAATTTCGACGTTGAAGACTTAGATAAACAAACACATCTAATAGAATAAGAGTTAACACAAAAACATTTTGCAATTTCAACACCATTAGGTAATAAATATGTATTTTATACTAACAGTAACTAACATATGGACTTTAGTACTATGTACTATGTAAATACATAATCATTTCATAAACTGTATAACGTATGAATGTGTTAGTAAAAATAGACGATAAAACTTTGTTCCGTGCGATTAATAAAGGGATCGTTTTCATCTATTATTAAAAAAAGTAAGTACAATTTTTTTCATTTATGCATGTCAATTTTCAACTATTGCCGCATTTCATATTTATGATCATGGTTTGACGTTTGTTGTCAATGACACATAAAAATATCTCCACTGCTGTTCTAGGGCCGGACATTTAAACACAGGACATTTGACATCTCAATCTAGTTAATTATTGAATCAATAACTAAAACACATAAACCTGTATTTATGGTCAAAACTGTTGATGAAAACGATCTTAGTAATGTGATTAAAGTTAAAAAATAAATTTTACTTATTTACAAGTGATGTGCAATTTGACAGTTGAGTTAGTATACATTTTAATGTTATATAATTGTTCCACTATGTTAAAATTTCTTATAAATATTCTTTGGCATAGTTATGATTATATTATTCAATGTGCTGTAAAATAAATTTTAACAAATAATAACAGTTTAGATAAATAAATTGTTTAGACAATATAAAGATATGCTTTTAAGTTTCTTTAGAAAATTAAACGTTTACATTTATTATTATACAGTGCATTTAGTGATATGAAGTCAAGATATTTTTAATACATAGGTATCTATGATATGTTTAACACTATTAACAATAGACAGAGTACACCAAGTTTAAAAACAATCGGATAATTTGATATCGACGTTACGACATTATTAATATCATGAACTTACTTTTAAAATTAATATTTCGTACAAAAAAACGAAAATTGCTCTATGTTAATAATATTCAACAATTTATTTTGCCTCTTGAGATTTAATCTTATGGTTGCGAGCTTTCGATAATTGAAAATCGTAACGTCGTCTGCTTCACGAATATATACTTGTATAATATGTGTTATATTTGATACTGTACATTATGTACACTCTCACTAATGGTCCTTAATGTTTAATATACAAGACCCTCGGACGGTATTTCTGCTCCATTTTAAGATCTTAATACACCCGCTCTCACAAATACAGACTTAACTAACATCTTCAAAAGACAAATAGTTAAAAGTTACTTTCATCCTATATAAAGTCAGGATAAGAAAAACATAATCTGAAATACAATCCTTTAAATTTATATTTTTTCTAATCAATAAATATAATTACAAAATCAATCAATAAAATCTAAGTTATATAAAGCCTTACTTTCATTATTTGTAATATCGGCTCAATTTCAATATTTAAGGGTCCCGGTCAATCAAGCTCGAATCTCCATACAAACGTATTTACGCTCTCATTTTTTTTAAAACGATTAGCTAAATTGCTCTGAAACTTTTTACTTACAATAGGATAATCGTAAGGTATATATATATCTACACGGCTGTAATTAGTTTATGTTGCCTCAGATAAATAACATTACAGCGTTATAAGATTTTCATACAAAACTTGTTTTTGCTCTATTTCGTTTGTTTTATAAGGTGGAGCAATATAAACTAATTTAGCCCGAGATATACCTCATTTTATTGTATGTGCAAAGTTCCATTACAATCCAATACGTAGTTTTAAAATGAGAACGAAACTCCCATTGGACGGGAAAGTGAAATTCGGCCGACCTTGCCGTGGTCTCTTTAATTTTATAAAACTAGTTTTTTTATAACAACTGAAGTAAATTATGAGTACATATTTATGATAAAGTAAACAGCAGAATGCTCGACTAATATGGTTATATATTTTTGTGTTGTTGTTGGGTATCGGTGTTCCGATTTGTGCAAAAATTTTTGCTGTAAGATCAACTCTAGAAAGCGTGAAACCACATGAAACTTTTTATTTTTTATAAGAACATGTATTCGAGGACTTAGGAATTTAGCTCGCTTCAAATATCAACGCAAGTTTGAAGTCTTGAGAACCTGTTTGAATAATTTAAGTAAGTATTACGAAGTTTAGCGGCTAAAAAAGGTCACGGTCCTGGATTAAGATTTATATTTTTAATTCCCAGCCTTATGACTGTACTCAAGTTAAATTTGATACAAATTTAGCACAAAATAACATTCTCAAGTTACTACATTAAAACTAAAATGCACCGTCGTACAATATTGTAATTAACATATCAACTCGAACTCGAATGATTCGACAACACAGAACCAATTACTAGCGTAAGTAAGCTGTCTAAGTAGGTCACCTGTCTTCGTAGCGCATGACAAGTACAAGCAGCATCGATAATAATAGGCTTGCGTAGCTGGATTTAGTCTTCACGCCGCTTTGTAGCTCGGCCAAGCTGGAACCTGTTAGAGAAAACAACTTTGTAAATACATTCATAATCAAATACATTTGCTTGCGAAGTAAAGCTTTTCTTATTTATTTTAGTTTTATTTTCTAAAAATCTTTGGACTTGAGAAATTTTACATTCATAGTATCAAAGATATATTGATTGAGTGATGTGTAAAATCTAAGACAATTTCGTGCTTCGAATTTGACAGGTAAACGAGGTGGCGTTGTATAGCTCCATATATTTTGCGGTATCTCTGATTGTCAGAAATTGACGTTTGATAATTCAGTGTCAATCTGTTTTGGATGTCAAATTAAATGGCACGTTTTTTTCCTAGACTTTTTTACCTCTCTATTACAATCAACTGCCTTTGTTAGTATAAAATATCTGTAATTTACCTATGACGAAGATCAGTACCCCTAGTGTAAATTTTGTCGATAGCGAAATGTGATTATATTTAACAACAGTGTTGATTGCGGCGAGTTTCCTGATTTAATGAAACATAGTAAAATAACTCCTTTATTTAAATCGGGTAGCAACTCTGACCCCACTAACTTTAGACCGATATCTGTGCTACCAACATTCAGTAAGATTTTGAAAAATTAATTCTTTCTCAATTAGTACGACATTTTAACGTCAATAATTTAATGCATAATAAGCAGTTTGGTTTTACACGGGGTCGCTCGACAACCGATGCTGGTGTTGAGCTAATTAAGCATATCTTCGATGCCTGGGAGGAGTCACGAGATGCTATAGGTATCTTCTGTGATTTGTCTAAGGCCTTCGACTGCGTTTGTCATGAAACATTAATCAGGAAACTACACTATTATGGAGTTAGAGGAGCGGCACTGGATTTACTTAAGTCCTACTTAAATGGTAGAATACAAAGGGTCGATGTGAATGGACAGCGATCACCGGGGTCATTGGTCTCTATGGGTGTACCACAGGGGTCAATATTGGGACCTTTCCTGTTCCTTATCTACATAAATGACTCAAAGTCAAACGACAGCAACAAGCTTACAATGATGTAAACGATGCTATTTCTAAAGTAGTAAATTGGTTCAATGTTAATAATTTATTGTTCAATGAGAATAAGACTAAATGTATTAAGTTTGTCACTAGTAATGTAAGGCATGTACAAACAAGTGTCATTGTGAAGGATGAGGAATTGGAATTAGTTGATAGTACAGTTTTTCTTGGTATAACTTTAGATTCTAAACTCCAGTGGGGTCCCCATATTGCTACTCTTTCGAATAGACTGAGTTCTGCAGCTTTTGCAGTAAGCAAAATCCGTCAGTTAACTGATGTCAAAACAGCTCGATTAGTATATTTTAGTTACTTCCATAGCATTATGTCAGTAGTGTAAATATGTATGTTCCATCTCAAAACTATTCCGCCAGAGGGCGCCACTTGGTAGTTCGGCAAAGATCCGTTAGATGGCGCCACTTGGTAGTTCGGCAAAGATCCGTTAGATGGCGCCACTTGGTAGTTCGGCAAAGATCCGCCAGAGGGCGCCACTTGGTAGTTCGGCAAAGATCCGTTAGATGGCGCCACTTGGTAGTTGTTCATTGATCCCCGTCAGATGGCGTTACTTTGTACGTGTAAGTAAGTTAGTTATCGATGAATTTATAAAAGTTCGGCAAAGATCCGTTAGATGGCGCCACTGCTGCCCCTGGCCCTACCGCCGCCTTGCCTCAGTTTAGGTATTTGTCTCCCGACGTGTTGCATCAGCCGCCAATGTGGCGCCGACGGCCACCTGCAAATTCCTACGTGGGCGTCGAGGTCGATCGAGATAAGAGAGAGAATAAGTTAGATTTAAAATATGCATATATATATCGGCTTATTTTTCTTTTTGTATACCACGTCGGTGGCAAACACTGCCCGCCTGATGGTAAGCTGTCACCGTGGCCTATGGACGCCTGCAACTTATTTTTATACCACGTCGGTGGCAAACACTGCCCGCCTGATGGTAAGCTGTCACCGTAGCCTATGGATGCCTGCAACTTCAAAGTCGTTACATGCACGTCAGCCCGCCGCATTCCCGAGTCGAGGTCGATGGCCTAGGAGCCTCGCCCCCTCCCCCGCCTTCCCCGCCGCTGCCGCAGCCACCTCCCCGCCCTCCCACTGCCGCCTCCCCGCCCTCCCCCGCTCCCTCCCCGCCGCTGCCCCTGGCCCTGCGCCCCTTGGTAGTTGTGCATATATCCTCGCCAGTTGGCGCTACTTTGTATGTATCTGACGCCACAGAGCACGTGTACATTTTTGAGTCAAGGTCGAGATCGATGGCCTCGGCTCGCTCCCTGGTGCGGTTGGTTTTGGAGCTTGTGGTCAACAAATATATGGACTTTGTACTTTTCCAACTGCCCAATAAGTTTGTTTTAAAATATGCATACGGGCATATTTGCAAGAGCACATAATATAGAGTGGTTACAACCGGATAGAAAAATATATATTTTCTTGAATACCTGGGTATTCGATATTTATCCAGGTACTAGTCGTAATGTTAAACATACATGTTTTTACTTACAGTACGGGATGTTTCATGTTAATCTAAAAGTTGTAACTATTTCTAGTTACATCTGGTAACATTTACATCACACTTTTTAGAAAAGGGAGTTTCTAAACCTAATTATGTCGTTAACTAGCAAAGTCGAGTATATCTGTATGTGAATAATAAATAAATATCGAATACCCAGGTATTCAAGAAAAAATACATTTTTCTACCAGGTTGTAACATCTCTATATTATGTAATAGGTATTTTTTAGCTGACCTAATTCCGATTCCTGGTACTGGTGAACTTATTTATACCACGTCGGTGGCAAACACGAATACTGTCCGCCTGATGATAAACTGTCATCGTAGCATATGGACGCCTGCAACTTTTTTTTTATACCACGTCAGTGGCAAACACGAATACTGCCCGCCTGGTGATAAGCTGTCAACGTAGCCTATGGATGCCTGCAACTTTTTTTTATACCATGTCGGTGGCAAACACGAATACTGCCCGCCTGATGATAAGCTGTCACCGTAGCCTATGGATGCCTGCAACTTCTAAGTTGTTACATGCGCGTTGTCGATCACTGGTATTGGTGAACATTTTTATACCACGTTGGTGGCAAACAAGAATACGACCCATCTGATGCTAAGCAATCACTGTAGCCTATGGATCATGCGCGTTGTTGATCATTAAAGTATGCGAAATGTTGTGAAATTGCATACGGCGCGACCTGCCTGATTGTAAGTGTAGTCAGTGTAGCCTTTGGACGCCTGCAACTTCAAAGTTGTCACATGCGCGTTGCCTCGCCCCAGTTTGCGTGTTTGAGGACTACTAACGTATTCTAATCTAGAAGAACTTGTGTTATACAACTATTTCTACAAGTCATGGAATTGAATAAATATAACATCACCCAATTTCTCGATCCTGCATTTTATATGTACTGAGACGTCGGTGGCAAACAACAATACAGTCCGCTCAAGTAAGCACCCTAGCCTATGGACGCTTGCAAGTACTATTGTATGTACTGGTGAATGTTTATTTTCGGTTGGTTTTGGTCAGATAAACGCCAGTCCATACAATAAGTATGACCATTGGGCGAGGTTTTCGACAGAGGGGTAAGCTCTTAAAGGCGACTCCGGTTTAAATGCTCTAAGGATTGTAGGCATTTAACGGAAAATTTGAGGAAATATTCAACCTTAAACGCTTTGAAATAAGCTTCATTAATAATTCACGAGAGCTGATATTTGCTTGTAATTTCATACAAAATATTAAGGACAGTAGACCTTATTAACCTTAAATACGGCTTACCATATTACCATACCGCATTAAACCTTAAGCACTTTGAAATAATACAATACTTGATTCACGAAGACTGATATTTGCTTGTAACTTCATACAAAATATTAAGGACGGTAGATCTTATTAACCGTAAAACTCTATCTGTCAAAATCAAATATATTCTAGATTAACATAAAGAATAATGACAAACAACGATCAACTCTAAGTACTAGAAATAAAGTAGAATTTTACTCAAATCGGCCGGCTGTAATGCGACATGCATAATTGAGGCGATGGAATAAAAGTTTCACTTTAAGGGGCTCCCTAGTGCCAATGACCTTCGATCTGAATCCCCTTAGTTACCTTACCTTACCATAGCTAGTAGCCAGCTTACCATATTTACTTCAAGTTTATTGTCTTCGAGATATTTGGCATCAAAGTTGAACAATTTTAGGCCAAAAAACTGGTTTTCTGGACATAACTTTTGTGTTAGTTAACTAGTTAGTTAAAATTAAAATCTCTGACGAGTTTTTAGAGACGACAGACGAACCCAAATGTGTAGATTTCGTGTATGTAAAACCCTTCACAGCAATCGAGTAACGAAAAAAGTGTTTTTATAGACAATATTTAAAAAAATCATAAATAAATAAGTGTTCATGTTTCTTTTAAAATCGGCAGACCAGAATGGAGATAAAATATTGAAGACCCGATAGCCGTTCGTCATAAAATTCTATCTATAGTGCAAATGTAGGAGTAACGACTCAAAACTTGTCAAAAATCTGGACTGGGGACTGTGACAAGAACAAACAATAGCAACGCCTTCTCTGCTACTCCTACTGAAAGATAAATAGGACTATCCCGTTCGGTCATTTCCCCCACCGCTCATGCCATGGTTCAGAGAAATGTTATCATAAATGAGACCACATTACCGGCAACCTGCCACAAGCGCATACGCATTCTAAAATTAATTAAAAATCAGAAAATAACAATGGAGTACGTAATTGAGCTCGTTGTGAGGCTGTGGTTCAGTAACAAGGGGTTGGGGTATAATTATAAATGCGGAGATAGCGACGAAACAAATATTGCTTTCATCTCATCAATCGAGGCGCTAGCACCTGACGTGGACATCTACAAGTGGGAGGCAGCCCGGAGCGATCTGAAGAAGCTGATCAAAGAGATTTTGGAGGAGAGGTCCGTCCTCCAGTTACACTCGGGATACCATGCGGAGGGGCTACTGCTGGAGGTGCTAAGGAAACACAACATTAGATCATTGCTCTCCGTGCCTGTCAAACAGAAAACTTTAATCTGGAAAGACGCGGGGTTGTGGTTCGTGGAGGTGATTAGCCCGAAAATCATAAAAAAAATATATGTGTTTGCGGACTAAGAATAATTGTATTTGTATGCATTCCGAAAATAAAAAAGTTTAAAAGTGAATGACTAATTATTTATTTATTTACCAATCATTTAGGTATTTTATAACGTCCCCATGCAAAGGTTTTAATACCATCGTCTAAAATTAACCCTTTACCGCATACGAAGCTATGTATGGCGGATATGATATTCAACTATATTGACAACTGTTAAAGTTCAAATTTCAACAAATATCTTTATAACATGTGGTAAGGGGTTAATCTCTTTTTCATTCTTTTAATTTGTACATATTGTGCTTCATCATCATCATCTCAGCCAAAAAACGTCTACTACTGGACAAAGGCCAAATTATACATGTTATCATAAAGAGGTTTACGTAAGTCTAAACAGCAAGAGTATTTATTAAAATTTAATCGTTGTCGTACAGGAGCGGCATTAATACCTTTCGTTCTTTACACATTTAATTTTGTTTATGTCGTCTGAGGCTAATATACACGCATACATTTTTGGTCTTAACGCAACCAATTCTCGCACTATTCTCCATTTGTTTTCATCCTTCATCATGCCTAAAACTTTTTATTGTGTTGTGGTAAATTATATACATTGTTATGAGAGGTCACATTAGAGTAAATTGTCTATTTATAAGGGGACTCTACGTGTTTGCTTCGGCTCCACGCATGCATACCAAATTGCAGGTCCTGAGATTATGTAAATGACAGAGATAATAATTAAGTAAGTAAATATTCTTTATTGCACCACAAACAAAACAAATTTAAAAACAGATTTACAATGTAGAGAAAGGTAGCAACAGGCGGTCTTATCGCTGTAAGCGATCTCTTCCAGACAACCTTAGGGTATCAGGATATAAAGAACAGTAAGTTTTTATAACAGGTAGTGCACGAATATATTAGAGGAATAGGAAAATTACACAAACATTAAGCAGACAGTACATACAGTACATTTACAATTTAAATAAACAAATAAATATAACAATACATACCAATATTAAAATAAATAAATATTAGTTACATATCTAAATATACATACATACATACATACCTAATATAACACAGTGACACATTAAGAGAGACAAGTAATGATTTTTCAGTAGGGTTTTAAAGCTAATTAATCCCTTGCTTTTAGATTAAATTGTCTTAAAGGACCTCTGCGCTGTTGGCTTCGGCCCCAAGCATGCCTCCCAAAGGTCCCGAGATATGGAAAGGACAAACAAACAAAATAACTAACTAACTAATAACTGGAACTGGAAGAGATCCCTGAAAGGGATAAGTTCGCCTTTGTACACATGATGTGTTTTTTTTTCTGTTTTATGTTTCTTTTTGTACAATAAAGTGTTTTACTACTACTACAATAATAATAACTCTAGACCCTAGCTAATTACGAGCGTGAGCTCTAATATGCCCTCGTAAAGCCGAAACTCTGTCGCAGGTGGGGTAGTAAAGTTGACGAGAATCATTGTAGGTATAATTATAGGAGGGTTTCGGTAGGGATTTACCTATCTGACGTTTCGCATCAAGGTCAATGAGACTCGTGCCTTCAAAGTTCTTTACACTTGTTTTAAAACGAGAACGTCATTCTGACCGCAGAGATGCATAAGTACTCCTCCCATTTGTCAGGTGGTATAGCGTAGGTGGCGCGTAAGCACGTCCTTATTACGTAGGTGCTGCCCACATTGCTTCCGATTACCAGTTGATAGCTGGGAATAGAAAACGGCTTTCCAGTCCAGTCTGCAACCCGCCATACGCCAAACATGCCTACACCACCTTAGCTGACCCTTCATTAAGAGCGCCTCCATGTCAGGCATCTTGCATCGACTAAGAACTTCAGTGTTGGGCACGCGATCTTACCATCTTAAACGCAGAATGGAACGTGGCTTGCAAGCGAATGTCGCCTTTGTACAAATACCAAGAATCGAAAGAACCATGGCTCTGTACATCGACAACTTCGTTTCAACAGGTTTTGGAAACCTGTTCTAACCTATTTTGGTTTGCCTGTTCTGTTGTGACCTGTTTTGGAATTGGTCTGTTTTAATAGTTAATAGAATAGGGTATGTTCTATAAGGGCCATGAACACAAAGGCTCAGATGGACTGGGACAACTACTATGAAACCAAGGCCAGGTACATACTGCGGTACTGGAGATCATGGAGGAACGTCTGCAGCAGCATCGAAAAACAAGCCCACAGCACAACTGGGCAGCCCGATGATACATACACATCTTCCCCTACAGAGACCCAACGCGTTCTCTCCCTAGTAACCCACTTTCCAGGACGCGTAAGTCTCAACAATGAAGATCAGCAGGACGAGGAATACAGTACAACTGACAAATGGCGTACAGAATCTCGTCACCGCTGAAAAACTCAGGCGTGGGCCCATTGACAGCTTTCATCCCTACAAGACGGCTGGTCCGGATGGGATCTTCTCTGCTCTCCTACAGTGGGGTCAAGGGCTCATTTAGGAAACCCTGACTGCATTAAAAACATTTATGCCCACTAGATTCTACTCAAATCATGGTGAGAGAGCACATATTTCATTACAAGACCTTTCAACATTACTTGTTCTTTATTTCTTAAAGTGCCTCGGTCCTTGATATTATTACTATAGAAGGGAAACTCCTAACAGAAGTGTCTTCTTACAAGTGTCTTGGGAGCCAAATCAGAAAGGATAACAGACTAGCCTCCGAGATCCCAACTAGGATTGCTGCGTCCACTTTCAGTCGGTTAACACATCGTATCCGGGGATCGCATAATCTAAAGCTGCAGACGAAGTTGTCGATGTACAGAGCCATGGTTCTTTCGATTCTTGGTATTTGTACAAAGGCGACATTCGCTTGCAAGCCACGTTCCATTCTGCGTTTAAGATGGTAAGATCGCGTGCCCAACACTGAAGTTCTTAGTCGATGCAAGATGCCTGACATGGAGGCGCTCTTAATGAAGGGTCAGCTAAGGTGGTGTAGGCATGTTTGGCGTATGGCGGGTTGCAGACTGGACTGGAAAGCCGTTTTCTATTCCCAGCTATCAACTGGTAATCGGAAGCAATGTGGGCAGCACCTACGTAATAAGGACGTGCTTACGCGCCACCTACGCTATACCACCTGACAAATGGGAGGAGTACTTATGCATCTCTGCGGTCAGAATGACGTTCTCGTTTTAAAACAAGTGTAAAGAACTTTGAAGGCACGAGTCTCATTGACCTTGATGCGAAACGTCAGATAGGTAAATCCCTACCGAAACCCTCCTATAATTATACCTACAATGATTCTCGTCAACTTTACTACCCCACCTGCGACAGAGTTTCGGCTTTACGAGGGCATATTAGAGCTCACGCTCGTAATTAGCTAGGGTCTAGAGTTATTATTATTGTAGTAGTAGTAAAACACTTTATTGTACAAAAAGAAACATAAAACAGAAAAAAAAACACATCATGTGTACAAAGGCGAACTTATCCCTTTCAGGGATCTCTTCCAGTTCCAGTTATTAGTTAGTTAGTTATTTTGTTTGTTTGTCCTTTCCATATCTCGGGACCTTTGGGAGGCATGCTTGGGGCCGAAGCCAACAGCGCAGAGGTCCTTTAAGACAATTTAATCTAAAAGCAAGGGATTAATTAGCTTTAAAACCCTACTGAAAAATCATTACTTGTCTCTCTTAATGTGTCACTGTGTTATATTAGGTATGTATGTATGTATGTATATTTAGATATGTAACTAATATTTATTTATTTTAATATTGGTATGTATTGTTATATTTATTTGTTTATTTAAATTGTAAATGTACTGTATGTACTGTCTGCTTAATGTTTGTGTAATTTTCCTATTCCTCTAATATATTCGTGCACTACCTGTTATAAAAACTTACTGTTCTTTATATCCTGATACCCTAAGGTTGTCTGGAAGAGATCGCTTACAGCGATAAGACCGCCTGTTGCTACCTTTCTCTACATTGTAAATCTGTTTTTAAATTTGTTTTGTTTGTGGTGCAATAAAGAATATTTACTTACTTAATTATTATCTCTGTCATTTACATAATCTCAGGACCTGCAATTTGGTATGCATGCGTGGAGCCGAAGCAAACACGTAGAGTCCCCTTATAAATAGACAATTTACTCTAATGTGACCTCTCATAACAATGTATATAATTTACCACAACACAATAAAAAGTTTTAGGCATGATGAAGGATGAAAACAAATGGAGAATAGTGCGAGAATTGGTTGCGTTAAGACCAAAAATGTATGCGTGTATATTAGCCTCAGACGACATAAACAAAATTAAATGTGTAAAGAACGAAAGGTATTAATGCCGCTCCTGTACGACAACGATTAAATTTTAATAAATACTCTTGCTGTTTAGACTTACGTAAACCTCTTTATGATAACATGTATAATTTGGCCTTTGTCCAGTAGTAGACGTTTTTTGGCTGAGATGATGATGATGAAGCACAATATGTACAAATTAAAAGAATGAAAAAGAGATTAACCCCTTACCACATGTTATAAAGATATTTGTTGAAATTTGAACTTTAACAGTTGTCAATATAGTTGAATATCATATCCGCCATACATAGCTTCGTATGCGGTAAAGGGTTAATTTTAGACGATGGTATTAAAACCTTTGCATGGGGACGTTATAAAATACCTAAATGATTGGTAAATAAATAAATAATTAGTCATTCACTTTTAAACTTTTTTATTTTCGGAATGCATACAAATACAATTATTCTTAGTCCGCAAACACATATATTTTTTTTATGATTTTCGGGCTAATCACCTCCACGAACCACAACCCCGCGTCTTTCCAGATTAAAGTTTTCTGTTTGACAGGCACGGAGAGCAATGATCTAATGTTGTGTTTCCTTAGCACCTCCAGCAGTAGCCCCTCCGCATGGTATCCCGAGTGTAACTGGAGGACGGACCTCTCCTCCAAAATCTCTTTGATCAGCTTCTTCAGATCGCTCCGGGCTGCCTCCCACTTGTAGATGTCCACGTCAGGTGCTAGCGCCTCGATTGATGAGATGAAAGCAATATTTGTTTCGTCGCTATCTCCGCATTTATAATTATACCCCAACCCCTTGTTACTGAACCACAGCCTCACAACGAGCTCAATTACGTACTCCATTGTTATTTTCTGATTTTTAATTAATTTTAGAATGCGTATGCGCTTGTGGCAGGTTGCCGGTAATGTGGTCTCATTTATGATAACATTTCTCTGAACCATGGCATGAGCGGTGGGGGAAATGACCGAACGGGATAGTCCTATTTATCTTTCAGTAGGAGTAGCAGAGAAGGCGTTGCTATTGTTTGTTCTTGTCACAGTCCCCAGTCCAGATTTTTGACAAGTTTTGAGTCGTTACTCCTACATTTGCACTATAGATAGAATTTTATGACGAACGGCTATCGGGTCTTCAATATTTTATCTCCATTCTGGTCTGCCGATTTTAAAAGAAACATGAACACTTATTTATTTATGATTTTTTTAAATATTGTCTATAAAAACACTTTTTTCGTTACTCGATTGCTGTGAAGGGTTTTACATACACGAAATCTACACATTTGGGTTCGTCTGTCGTCTCTAAAAACTCGTCAGAGATTTTAATTTTAACTAACTAGTTAACTAACACAAAAGTTATGTCCAGAAAACCAGTTTTTTGGCCTAAAATTGTTCAACTTTGATGCCAAATATCTCGAAGACAATAAACTTGAAGTAAATATGGTAAGCTGGCTACTAGCTATGGTAAGGTAAGGTAACTAAGGGGATTCAGATCGAAGGTCATTGGCACTAGGGAGCCCCTTAAAGTGAAACTTTTATTCCATCGCCTCAATTATGCATGTCGCATTACAGCCGGCCGATTTGAGTAAAATTCTACTTTATTTCTAGTACTTAGAGTTGATCGTTGTTTGTCATTATTCTTTATGTTAATCTAGAATATATTTGATTTTGACAGATAGAGTTTTACGGTTAATAAGATCTACCGTCCTTAATATTTTGTATGAAGTTACAAGCAAATATCAGTCTTCGTGAATCAAGTATTGTATTATTTCAAAGTGCTTAAGGTTTAATGCGGTATGGTAATATGGTAAGCCGTATTTAAGGTTAATAAGGTCTACTGTCCTTAATATTTTGTATGAAATTACAAGCAAATATCAGCTCTCGTGAATTATTAATGAAGCTTATTTCAAAGCGTTTAAGGTTGAATATTTCCTCAAATTTTCCGTTAAATGCCTACAATCCTTAGAGCATTTAAACCGGAGTCGCCTTTAAGAGCTTACCCCTCTGTCGAAAACCTCGCCCAATGGTCATACTTATTGTATGGACTGGCGTTTATCTGACCAAAACCAACCGAAAATAAACATTCACCAGTACATACAATAGTACTTGCAAGCGTCCATAGGCTAGGGTGCTTACTTGAGCGGACTGTATTGTTGTTTGCCACCGACGTCTCAGTACATATAAAATGCAGGATCGAGAAATTGGGTGATGTTATATTTATTCAATTCCATGACTTGTAGAAATAGTTGTATAACACAAGTTCTTCTAGATTAGAATACGTTAGTAGTCCTCAAACACGCAAACTGGGGCGAGGCAACGCGCATGTGACAACTTTGAAGTTGCAGGCGTCCAAAGGCTACACTGACTACACTTACAATCAGGCAGGTCGCGCCGTATGCAATTTCACAACATTTCGCATACTTTAATGATCAACAACGCGCATGATCCATAGGCTACAGTGATTGCTTAGCATCAGATGGGTCGTATTCTTGTTTGCCACCAACGTGGTATAAAAATGTTCACCAATACCAGTGATCGACAACGCGCATGTAACAACTTAGAAGTTGCAGGCATCCATAGGCTACGGTGACAGCTTATCATCAGGCGGGCAGTATTCGTGTTTGCCACCGACATGGTATAAAAAAAAGTTGCAGGCATCCATAGGCTACGTTGACAGCTTATCACCAGGCGGGCAGTATTCGTGTTTGCCACTGACGTGGTATAAAAAAAAAGTTGCAGGCGTCCATATGCTACGATGACAGTTTATCATCAGGCGGACAGTATTCGTGTTTGCCACCGACGTGGTATAAATAAGTTCACCAGTACCAGGAATCGGAATTAGGTCAGCTAAAAAATACCTATTACATAATATAGAGATGTTACAACCTGGTAGAAAAATGTATTTTTTCTTGAATACCTGGGTATTCGATATTTATTTATTATTCACATACAGATATACTCGACTTTGCTAGTTAACGACATAATTAGGTTTAGAAACTCCCTTTTCTAAAAAGTGTGATGTAAATGTTACCAGATGTAACTAGAAATAGTTACAACTTTTAGATTAACATGAAACATCCCGTACTGTAAGTAAAAACATGTATGTTTAACATTACGACTAGTACCTGGATAAATATCGAATACCCAGGTATTCAAGAAAATATATATTTTTCTATCCGGTTGTAACCACTCTATATTATGTGCTCTTGCAAATATGCCCGTATGCATATTTTAAAACAAACTTATTGGGCAGTTGGAAAAGTACAAAGTCCATATATTTGTTGACCACAAGCTCCAAAACCAACCGCACCAGGGAGCGAGCCGAGGCCATCGATCTCGACCTTGACTCAAAAATGTACACGTGCTCTGTGGCGTCAGATACATACAAAGTAGCGCCAACTGGCGAGGATATATGCACAACTACCAAGGGGCGCAGGGCCAGGGGCAGCGGCGGGGAGGGAGCGGGGGAGGGCGGGGAGGCGGCAGTGGGAGGGCGGGGAGGTGGCTGCGGCAGCGGCGGGGAAGGCGGGGGAGGGGGCGAGGCTCCTAGGCCATCGACCTCGACTCGGGAATGCGGCGGGCTGACGTGCATGTAACGACTTTGAAGTTGCAGGCATCCATAGGCTACGGTGACAGCTTACCATCAGGCGGGCAGTGTTTGCCACCGACGTGGTATAAAAATAAGTTGCAGGCGTCCATAGGCCACGGTGACAGCTTACCATCAGGCGGGCAGTGTTTGCCACCGACGTGGTATACAAAAAGAAAAATAAGCCGATATATATATGCATATTTTAAATCTAACTTATTCTCTCTCTTATCTCGATCGACCTCGACGCCCACGTAGGAATTTGCAGGTGGCCGTCGGCGCCACATTGGCGGCTGATGCAACACGTCGGGAGACAAATACCTAAACTGAGGCAAGGCGGCGGTAGGGCCAGGGGCAGCAGTGGCGCCATCTAACGGATCTTTGCCGAACTTTTATAAATTCATCGATAACTAACTTACTTACACGTACAAAGTAACGCCATCTGACGGGGATCAATGAACAACTACCAAGTGGCGCCATCTAACGGATCTTTGCCGAACTACCAAGTGGCGCCCTCTGGCGGATCTTTGCCGAACTACCAAGTGGCGCCATCTAACGGATCTTTGCCGAACTACCAAGTGGCGCCATCTAACGGATCTTTGCCGAACTACCAAGTGGCGCCCTCTGGCGGAATAGTTTTGAGATGGAACATACATATTTACACTACTTATGTCATATGGTATTTTACTGTGGGGTGGTGCTTCAGAGATAAATACCATTTTTGTTCTGCAGAAGAGGGCTATTCGAGCAATATATAAAATGAACCATAGAGACTCACTGAGAGATAAATTTAAGGAAATTGACATCATGACAGTGCACTGTCAATACATTTATGAGAATATTCTGTATGTGCATAAAAATATTGCCGATTTTAAGAAAAATTGTGACATTCATAATATTAATACTAGAAATTAACATAAGCTCGCCGTGCCCTTCACTCGGCTCCATAAAATTAAAAAAATCATTCATGGGTAATTGTGTGAGATTTTATAATAAACTTCCAAACCATATTACTGAGTTACCAATTAATAAATTTAAGAATCATGTAAAGCGTAAACTTATTTCTAAAGCTTATTATACCACACAAGACTACATGAATGATAAAACAACGTGGGATTAATTGTGATTCGAAATGATTAATTATTTATTATATTTGAATAATGATGATGAAATGGATATTCCAATGCATGTATTTCCTTTGTTGTTTTTATTATATTTGTTTGACATTTAGAATTTATTCTAGAAACAATCTAGACTAGTATTTTTTATACATTTTTTTTGTATGACTATATTTTGTGAAAGTTTTAGTATTAAATTTGATCTATGAATTATATTCATTAGTATTATATATGGAATAATATTTACAACATCAATAAATTGCTCTGATAATTAGATTAAGATAATTATATGTAATACTGTGTTACTATTCATAAGTGCTTGTTGCTAGGCCTACATGAATAAAGTATATTTGAATTGAATTGAATTGACGCACGCGTTTGCGTTAAGTCTCATTTTGTATGGGTTTTTGAACAGCCTGCCAAGCGGGACGTTTTGGAAAGTCAAAAATCTCATACAAAATGACACTTAACGCAAACGCGTACGTCACGTTTCGCTGTCGAAAATATTTACACTAGGGGTACTGATCATACCATTACTGACTTAATTTTTTCCGTATAGGTATTTGAAAATGTTATCAAATCTGGCTCTGACTATGAAATTCACAAGAAATCAATGCACGCATTTGTGATATCTGTACTCTTGTTTAATTTTTTTAATTAATTGATGATTTCTGAATACATTGTTTCTAATCCTGTAATTTTTTCAGTATAAGTAGTTTGCCAAGATGAAATCATTTTTGGTACACCAAACTAAATATCCACACAACAGTCGTAGAGCCTAAGTGACTGAAAATTGTTGTTTGTACTATTTAGCATTTTCTGAATAAGTAAGTACAGGTACACTTACTACAATTAGGTCTAGTTGTAGAAAAACCTTGCAAAGTCGTATATTTTCGACTTCGCCTACTTCGTAAATTGTCACTCACACAACGAGAGTTAAGTCCGAGTCCGTTTACGAGTAAAAAGGAGACCTTTTTGACTTATACAACTGGAGCCTAAAATACTATTAATCAATGGAAAACCTAACTTAGCTAAATTCATACTATGTCATTTAATATTATGATAGTCTATGTCAAGCAAAAAACTGACAGAGATGGTGGGAGACTTCGGAGGATAGGGACACGTGGAAGAATAAGAGGGAGGCCTTTGCCCAGCAGTGGGACAATATGGGCTCATAATAAAGCAAAGTGACTCAATATCTACATACATTAGGTACTATGAATGAATTTAATTCTAAAATGATGTGGTTTTGCGGTAGCGTGTGCTGCAATAACACAAAACGACTGTTACGCCATTGTTTGCTACTAAAACCTATTTACTTAATATTAAATTGTTGATATGTAAATGGTTTTATTCATTTTCACACGACTGGTCAAAAAATTAGTGTTTTGTTGCTGTATAGGCAAGTCAGAATTAACCCAAAATTATTAAAGATAAGGAATATTTGGTTGTTAGGCTTAATAAAAATCACTTTTAGAGTATTCTAAAAAGTCAGTACATAAAGTACAAAAGTTTTATGATTTCTTTGAAATTAATATTGCACCACGGCGGTACGACGTCATGTTCTGATTTTATGCACGTCCGCATCGTGACACAATATTGTATGGTGTGACTGTGTTTTGCCTTTACTGTCCTTACTGACTATATTTTTCCTTTACACCATAGACTACTATTATTAGTCCAAGCTTTACACAATATAAATCTTTTGTAATTAAAATGGCCGGCCTATGTATAGTAATTTTCTATGCAAGTTACGTCTTTATAAAATAAAATTTGAGACCCTGTTATTATTAACTTACATGATAATAATAAAATTAACATTTACTTCTATCAAAAACTGGAAAAGCCAACTTAAACTTCACTTTTCAGTGTTTGAGATAGGCACTAAGCTCGCGCTTTAACAGGGCTTTATCTGCTTTAAAACTGTCTAAAGTGTCTAGGATACCGGCGTTTAACGGTGTTGCAGTAACTGTAGCTTAGTGTTAATGCTGGCTTAACTCTTAGTCAGCCTTCTTAGGACCTAATAAAGGATCGTTATCGAATATCGCTTTTTATAGCAAGCAGGTTATTATGTAGATTTAATGAACGGCTTAGTTGAGTAAATACACAACGGACCCATTATTTTTAATTGACTGCGAAATGGAAGAAAAGCCTCGAGACTCTTTTTGAAACCTATTTTTAAAGTACCTACTAGCTTTCGCTATCTGCCTGTCCATTCGTCTTTCTGTCTGTTTGTAAACACGTAAAATTTAAACTTGTCGTAATTAAAACGAAAAATATGGGTAGATGTGATAAAAAAATGTTGTTAAAAATGGATACCTACTACTGGAATTTAACGTTAAAAAAATGTTGTTTGATGTTAGAGCTGAGCATTATTATAGTGTTTTTCTCCCAAACATATAGGTACTAATAGAGCATATAAGTGTCAGTTTTCATAAGATTGCTACTTTAATCCAGAACTGCCAGCTTTGAAGGCTTTTTATTTAACTCATTCAGAGCTAATCACGACACGTTGTCGTTTTGCCTCTACGAATCATGGGGAATCCATGTTATAACAATAGAATATAATTATTTTATTCGGAAACATAAACAAGACAAATTACATAGTATAACAAAAACATAGAAAGTATAAAGTGCCACGAAATGGCCCCGTCTCAGCATGTTGCTGGTGGCATCCAGAGCCGATCTTCCGATGAGACCATCGAGTGAAAAGAATCCAGGAAGGTAACAGACAAGAAGAAGAAAGACATAAAATAACATGGAGTGAATAAATGGTTAAATAGGAAAAAGGTACACAGCAAGAAGATACAACATAACGACTAAATTAAAAAGGATTATACTATTAAAAGAACCCTAGTTTAGGCTATTTAGCAGAATAGTAGAGCTGATAGTTGAAACACTAGTTCTCGTGGTGAATATTATATTGCAAGTGATTGACATCAGACAGCTGTACAAAAACATAACAAATTCAAACGGGTGTCACATATGTGTTATATATACACATAACACTGCATCGGTCTGGCCCAACTACACCTTGGATGAACATTACAGCTGTATAGCCAACTATCACTTTTACAAGATTTGTTTATTATCAATATTTGTTTATTGGCTACGACGTAGCGACGTAGGAATTTATTTAATAACGTTACTAGCTTCATCTGCATATAAATGGTTGATAAAAACCATCATTAGTCCTTTTTCGAACTCAAACTATCTCCATACCCATATAAATTAGTTGGGCGACTTAAGCGTGAAGAGGTCAGGCAGACGGTTACTTTCGCATTTACCTATATAGTATTAGTAGGGATTTACCATGAGCTTATTTTATTCCTATGGATTATACAAAAAGTTCTGATACTAAGATATATCTGCGCTACAAGTCTTACTGTCTAAGCATCCGTATCGTACATACCGTACAGATACAATATATTACGTACCTTGTAGAACATGTACTCTAGCAACTGCTTTCATGCGAATGGGGGAATGTAGCGAGCAGGTGTAGTTGCCAGCGTCGTCGACTTTCAACCTTGCCACCTGTGAATAAAGCATTATAAGTAACGGCAGTACACTTTGTAAGGTAAATTATGGATCTACTCAATGATGATACCACAAAAAAATAAAGTTTAGGCTTTATTCCTAGTTTACAGTATTGTCAGTCTCAGTCGTATGAAAAGTTCGTTTCTTTAGTCGGTGTGATGGGAACACAAAGTAATATAAGATGCGATAAAAATGCAACGGAGCTATAACGAGTCACTTAAAAAGTCTTTTTTTTTTTAAATCAACATATTGTACTTTTCCTTTTTTATTGTGGAACGCAACACATTTTATAAATTGTATATACAGATGTCAATCACAATGAAAAAATTATCTATATCTGTATAATATATGTATACAATTTGTATCCTGATCCTGTACAACCGCCTTCTAACTCTATGGTATCATTTTCACGGGTACTTTCGAAAGATCCATATAAATTACCACCACACGTAGCATATTTAAGTGCCCACTTAATGCGTGGCAAATATATTACGGTAATTTACAGAACACAGGTAAAAGTACAGGGTTTTCCTGGTAAACAGCTGAATTAAAGCGAGAAAGCAAATTATTGTAGACTGAATTTGGTATTGTGCTTTGTGTTACATTTAATAATTAGACGTTTCAATTACCCATCGGTTAGGCGTAGGTAATTTTTATATAGTCAGAATTTAAATATCGAAGCATATTGCTACAAAAAAGTTGCACATTGTTCATGTGACCTGTTTTCCTATTATACTTTATATGAATTATTAAAAAAAACTATCTACATACAGGGTGACCTTAGCCATTGGACAAATCCTGAAATCCCACGTAGGGTTACTTCTCAGGAATGCTCTGACGTTAATATTTTTTTAATTAGAACAAAAGTTAAAAAAATATTTTTTTCGAACAAGAGCTATTTGCAATAATCGACAACAAAAAGAAACACACTGTGTTAATCTTTGGCAGTGTTTTTGACAATTTGTTCGAAATATTTGATAATGATGACATTTTTCAAAAGTCAGAAGCTTTATTAGTGTCATAAATAGAAAAGATAATCAAAAAGGTCGAAGAAGGTTTCATACTATTCTTTTAGGATATTACCTTAGGAGCTACTAACACATACTGGCTGCTCCAAAGCACTCCAAAGTAAAAAATGGTATTTTGTTAATTTCTTCGAAACCGCTACACCGGTTGTTATGATACTTTGTACACTGGTTCTAAATACCCTAATGCATATGTATTTATATATTTCGGCTTTGTCTAATGGCTAGGGACACACTGTATAAAAACGTCTACGTGCAACAAATATCTTTTTATAATAAAGCAACGAGGGCGAACTTGGTAAATGGATTCGTATTTGAGTTAGTCTGTGTTTATTTTACAAAACACATATTTGCGTTTTTTTTAGCTTTTAGGAGTGTTTTGCTGAATATCTGAATAAGTTATCACTTCTCAAGGTCCTAAAATAGTATTGATGAAATCATTAACTGTACCTAATTGAAGAAAAAAAGGTTAAAAAGATGATTTGTAAAATATATTATTTAAAAATCTTGAAGCTTTGAAATTTCATTCATAAATTAATTTAATAAAATATGTAGATTGTCTAAAGTTATGAAATTTTAATAAAGTTTATTTTATATATTTTTTTTTATTTAATTTTTTTTAACCTTTAAGTTTACAGCTTGTGAAAAATGTATGCTTACAGTAATAAATTATGAAAAAAATTGGATAAAACACAATTAATACAACTAGCTGTTGCCCATGACTTTGTTCGCATTATTTGTTGTTAGAATTCTACACGACAATTGTGCAGCAAAACTAGCAGTTAAGTAGTGATATTTTTTTAGTAATTTGACATTACGTAACATTTGCCTCAATGTATATGTACGAAGTTTCAGGTGGCTCAATCGAAGAACTTTTTAACTCTTTTTAACGCCTATAAGTAAATGAATTTTCAAAAACGATGAATTACTTTTTTTTTTAAGACATAATAGAATTTCATTTCATTTTATGGAGAGATCAACTGAGATCAGTAAACACAAATAATGAATTACTTTTTGTTTTTTAATTAAATGTATCTATATGAAGTTTCAACTCCCTATCTTAAAATAAGGTTTATTCCACATAAAAATTATCCGCTTTTAAATCCACTAATCCGTTGAATTTTTGAAAATCGCTGCTTTGAGCTACGCATGGAGTTAAGTCAGTCAGGATATTCAGGTAAGTTAGACTACGTCTTCATTATCCATAACACCCTCTCTGTACTCGTAATATCTGCTAAAATCACATCTAAACTGGCGATGATTTGCTTCCATTTTATAAACTTGATACAACATCGAATTCTTATATAGGAATTCTCCAATAGGCACTCTAGCGAAAAGGTAACTTATGATTATCACATGGAAAGTATCTTACGGTTTGTTCTTTCCCAGTGACTATGAAAGCGTGCCGACGTAATTGTGTTTGCTTATAAAAGGTATAACAACTCAAGTGCCTGCAAAATATTTTCCTTAAGTCCGAAACCGTACGGTCCAAAATACTAATGGTAAGTGTTTCCATAATGTAATTGCGGATTCTCTCACCTTGATGCTTAATGATAATGGGGCCGATAGCGCCGGGAAAACAAGGATTCGTTTTTAGTCGGGTAACTTTTTTGTGAATGAAATAAATGTGAATTGTTCTTCGTGAGATATAGCAGAAACATTGTTCTTTTGAGAGTTACAGCAAAAATATACAGTGAATATACTTCATTACTTTTTCCTTATACTTTTTTTATGAGTTTCGATACCTCGCTGGATAAGCTTTTGGTATAACCCATGGAGTAACCTGCGATGCCAGCATGGTGCCATTTTTATCGCCTGTTACCATGCCTGTCACGTTCTAACAAGTATGTAAGTGCGAAAGTGACGGCCATAGTGACAGGCGACAAAAATACCATACTGCCACCACTGGGCGGGACATAAGTTTCTTGAGAGGTGTCTACAGAGTGTTATGGCTCGTCCTTCCCACGAAATCGGCTCAAGGTCACGACAACCGTTAATTTGGATGGGTAGGAGACACTTGCCCATGTAATGTGAATGGTACAAAAAAGGAGTGTACAAATTTTTAAAGGGTCGGCAACGCGCATGTAACACCTCTGGAGTTGCAGGCGCCCATACGCTACGGTGACTGCTTACCATCAGGCGGGCCGTATGTTTGCTTGCCACCGTCGTGGTATAAAAAAAAATCAACTAGCACTCGTAAAATTCAGTAGGACTACGAACCAACTTTCAGAAATAATCCTAAATAATATCGAACAGATCACGAGTTTCAACATAAAAGAGCGAATATAGAAAGATTGGCATTATTCACTTATTAAATATACTGTACAAATTCCATTATCCCAGTTTGCACGAGAGCAAATGTTTATCGAAGATATTAGATTGATGTTCAGAAAGTTAAATGTTTGTGTTTGCTTACAGAAAGTTGGCCCCTGTACCTATAGCGGTCACATCTGCAGTGGTTTCGCCCTCACGCGGCTAATATGGAAATTAATACAAATATTGGACGGCGAAGAAAAGACTTAAATTTAATAGTGGCAATTTATATTTTATAGCATCTAATTTTGATTTTTTTTATTTCGACTTGTGTTACTCGTACATAAAGAATGTTATAGAAATAGCTAGATGAAAAGCAAGACATCCAGCAGTTAGTTTCCGTAAAATGGACAGGCCTCATTAAACCTATTTCCGTCACATAGTGTTTTCACGCCACGCGTAAGAAGAAATGAAAAAGTAGATCTGCAGTTTCATCCATGACACAAATCATAATAACGACCGAAGAAGTGACCAACTAACGAAAAACTGCTAAAATAATTTATTAAAAATATTAAGACATCTTTATTTATGTTTACGTTGTTTACGTTCATGTTCATTTATGTTTTCAAGGGTGAAAATCTAGTTTATTCATAGTTTAAAAGTGTTTCTTGCAAATTTATGAAGGCACTCAATCCACGCCTCCAAGGTTTCCTAGCATTAGCGGTTAGTGCCGGCTCTTAACAAGTGATACTCGTAATTTAGCTCGTGACACCCGCTACTACCCCTTCTAAGGAGCTATTCACAGGCACAGGGGGAAATCTCGACTTGCTTTGATGACAGCTACTACTAATAAGATATTCGTACGTACTTTTCATAGAATATACTCAATTTTTGTTGCGTCTGTTGGTCCGATTCGAAAAATGATTAAGACACGTTTAAGATCTTGGAAAGATCTATAACTAAACGACATGTCAAAATTGACGTTTATTTCGATTCCACTGTGATCCCAGTAAGATCTTTCTATGATATTTCTAACGTCAAAGTGACATTGGTGGCCGGAATCGATTCGGCTTCTGTCAATTATACAACATACAAATGATATCTAAATGAGAAAATCTAAACCAGAAATTATCGTTATCGTATCTCATTTTTCGAATCGTATGAGTTGTATTTAATTCTGATTGTTATGGATATGATCTGTCAGTGTCTATAGTGAAATTTCTGGTTAAAGAAATGTGTTTTTTGACACTAACAGATTATATCCAGATCAAATGTATCACCTGTTGTAACAATCAGAATTCGCATCTTTGCCTCTTTGCAACTAAATTTGAGAGTTTTTTCAAACAATTAATATGGATTAGGCCTCCGCCGTAAAATATAATTAAGTATGCTTTGCGCTTATTGAGTGACAATCATCATCCTGGTGGTTTATATGAACAGGACACCACGCAGCACATCAAAAAGACGATTTTGATAGCAAAAGTCCGCTTGCCAGTTGTGTTTATCCATATTGACCCTATGATGTCAAAGTAAAGAAAGAAAGGCCAGGCCAAGAGCACCCTTTTTTTTTTTTTTTTTACGCAGAGGGAATGCTTTTACGCATCATCCCCAGGCCATGGGGTGTCGGCCTATAGTGGGGGGTATGTGGGACTCACAGCTCTCGCACCTTTCTAAGTCAGAAAGGGGAGAGAAGACTACCCACTAAACCCTCTGCGGCGTTACACCCTCTTGCCGGTTTGGGGAGCATCGTGGGGTCGCTAGCATTCATCCATGGTACTCCCCCGGTTGCCAAGTTCGTTAGCACCCTCGCGCCTTAGGAGGAGGGGTTGGCAACGCTACAACCCCTCCCCAAACGGGTAGAGCCATATTGTGGGTCCCCTTCCCATAGCTCTACTGGGGAAGCAGGCGGTTAATATACTGCAACCTCCTTCTTCCTCTTCGCCTGCGCCGTAGCGGGTGTGCGTTCACGTCATCTTCACGCACTCGCTCCGCTTCCTCCTTTTGCTTCATCACTATTTCGCAAAAGGAGGCAACCGCTTCCCATTGTCTCTCGCCGCGTAACATAGCTGCTATCACGTTGTGCAGCGAAAGATCTCCTCCTTCTATTTCAGCATTATTTATGAGCTGCTGCCTCTCCATGTCCCATTTTTGGCATAGCTCAAGGGTGTGTTGAGCCGTATCGTCTGGGTCACCGCACTCATGACACACCGGCGTGGGTTCCCTCTCAATTTTATGCAGGTAATGACCGAAACAGCCATGCCCGGTCATTACCTGCGTTAATCTGAATGTGAGAACGCCAAACTTTCTTTCAACCCACTGGTCTAGGGAAGGGAGGATTGCCCCTATTGTGCGTGTTCCATAGGGGGAATCCTCCAGTAGGTCCTTCCACCTCTCTTTAAGCCGGTCCAGCGCACGCCTTTCTGCTCTCTCCCCATCTTCAGGATCTAGCTGCTCTCCGCGCGCCCTGGCCTCAGCTCTCACCCTGTACCTTTCCGCGAGGACTACCGCATCAAGCTCCCACGGGGGAGTGCCTGCCATCACACATGCCGCTGCATGTGACACATTGTGATATGCCCTTGTTACACGCAGGGCAATGACTCTCTGAGGCCGACGGAGGAGTGCTCTATTGCGGCTCGAGAGCCGGTCCGCCCAGATGGGAGCTCCGTACATTGCCATACTCCTCACAACACCTGTGTATAGGCGCCTACATAGTGAGCCAGGTCCGCCTATGTTGGGCAGGAGACTACTCAGGGCCGAGGCCGCACCCACTACTCGAGGAGCCAACTTTTTAAAGTGCTCCTCGAAATTCCATTTGCGGTCCAGAATGAGGCCAAGGTATTTGATGTTGGACTTGATCTGGACCGCCTCACCCGCGACAGGTATGCTGGTTCCTGCTGGAATCTTCCACCCTCGTCCCCCAAAGATTATGGCATCTGTTTTAGCTAATGCCACCTTTAGGCCTAATAGCTCTATTCTTCCTACGGTGAGCTCTGTGGCCACCGCTGCCCTTCGCAGAGTCTCCGCCTTATCTTTTCCCCGCACAGCCACCATTGTGTCATCGGCGTAACAAATGGTGATCATGCGAGGAAGTTGGGCACCTCTTATTGCCCAGTCATAGCCGAGGTTCCACAGTAAGGGCCCTAGTACCGAACCCTGTGGAACCCCGCAGGCCATGGCCCTTTGTTTTAGGCCATTTTGGTCTTTATAGAGCACTACCCTGTCCGTTAAGTAGTGCTCTATAACCCGCCGTAGGTAATGTGGCACTCGGTGGAAGCGTAGTGCCTCTGCAATTACTGCATAGGGGAGGGTACCAAAAGCATTAGCGATATCCAGTGACACCGCTACGGTCCCCTCCCCTCTTCTCGCAGCGTAATTGCTGAAATCTCTGAGAGAGTTTATGGCGTCTATGGTGGACCGTCCCACCCGAAACCCGAATTGTCGCTCACTTATATCCGGGCCAGTCTCCCTCAGGTGCCGGGCAATGCGCAAGACGAGAATGCGCTCAAACGCCTTCCCCGTCTCATCCAACAAGACGAGTGGACGATATCCGGAAGGCACATCTGCCGGACGACCATCTTTCCTTAAGAGGCAGAGTCTGCCCTCTTTCCAGCACTTCGGAAAGACACCCTCTTGGAGACAGTCGCTGAATAAGTTTTTCAGCCGGGTCCCTAGGTGCTTCAGGACAATGGGTAGGATTTTTCCAGGCACTCCGTCGGGTCCCGGTGCCTTTTTACAACCCCGCAGCCGATCAACAACCCACGCCATCTCATCCTCGGTGACTTGTGGTATTTCCTGCTGGCCCTCCGGTTCCTCATATGGGGCAGTCATTATTGGAGGAGCAAAATTCGGCGCCTGTGGGAAGAGACCCTCGACAATTCTGGCAAGGAGTTCCGGCTCAAATGAATCCATGGGAGTAGCTTGTTTCATCTTATTTCGTACCATTTTATATGGCCGCCCCCATGGATCCCGGTTAAGAGTCGCCAAAAACTCCTCTCTTGCCTCCTCCTTCCTTTTGGCAATAGCTGATGTGAGGGCCTCTTTTGCCGCTTTTAAAGTGGTGTAAAGTTGCTCCTCCTCTCCGACAGTATGACGCCGTCGCCTGCATCGAGTGTAAGCACGACGGGCGTTGTTGCTGGCAATTCGTAATGTCGCTATCTCCGCCGACCACCAATAAACTTGTTTTTTGGCAGGACGTCGCCTGGTGCGGGGCATTGCCGCGTCGCATATGGTCGTAAGAGACGAGCGGAAGCTTATCGCCCGCGCCTCAGTCCCCAACATGTCTAGTGGGGGGGCATTCCAAGCTTCCATCATGCCCGCCTCGTCCACCATAGTGAGGTCGAGCTGTGCCAGCGACCACCTTGGGAGCTCCCTTCCTGCTCTTATTCGGCCTCGTCCTGTCATCACAGCTGTAGGAATCGGAGAGACCCTCATCCGTATGTAAACGTGATCGGAGAGGGTCTCTGTGTCGCTCAGTACTCGCCAATCGCCAACCCGCGCGGCGACAACAGGGGTAGCGAATGTTACATCCACAATGGACCCTCCCTGTCGTCGCACGCAAGTATTGGCATTTCCTTGGTTGAGCGTTATTAGTCCCATCGTAGCTACCCAGTCCCTTAGTGTTGCTCCTCTTGGATCCGTGATGCGGGAGCCCCAAGTCGCACTTTTGGCATTCAGATCTCCCATCAATAGCACCGGAGTTGGTGCCACCCTTCGTATGAGCACCGCTAAATTCTCCAGATGCCTCTCGAAGGCTGGCAACGGCGAGTTGGGAGAGAAGTATGTGCCTACCAGGATCATGTTTTCCCATTTAGCCGCTGCAATGCCTGGCCCTGCATGTATTTTAATTAGGGGAAGGAAATCTCCGACAGCTGGCGTGACTAGAGCCACCGTACCGTCTGTTGCCCCCACCCAGTTTCTCCGAGGGGGGATAGGCCAAGAGCACCCTAAACCAGCGAGCGTGTTTGAGGAATGTTATGAAGGTGTATATAGATCGTGTCATTTACGATAACGCGTGCCTTGACTGATATTTTCATGTTATCAAAGGTAACAGCACAGATCATATAATACTAGTGTAACAGTAAAGGTAAAGGTAAGGTAAGGTGGTAAGGTAGGTGAAGGTAAGGTAAAGGTTGACTAATTTGCGCGTCATCGTGGATGACACAACTGGACTCGTGGACTCTGCCTAACCATCCGGAAAATAGGCGTGATTATATGTATGTACCTATGTATATGGATGCATGTCCAAGTATAATCGAGCTAGCAGCATAGCACTACTGTGTGCTATTTAGGACGATACATGTGAAAATGGCATAATACTTATTTACATCACCAAGTAGAGCGAAATGGGGTGGAGCGCGACCGTATGACGTCACGTTTACGTCCAATTCATTAATGTTCATAAAAATATGACTGATATTAAATTAAGGGTTGCTTAATTATAAAGAAAGTAAGCATTGCTGGATAATTTAGCTTTTCATTTAGAATTGTTTTTTTCTTGAGTTTTTCTTTATTGAATCTGACGAATTGTATTTGACTGTTGTTATGAATATTTTCGGCCACTTTGGTTTAATAATCCGCAGCGATTTTGCCTTTGAAGCTAAAACTTCTGGTTTCATATCTCGATGATGTTATATATTTGTATGTTTATTAATACACCTCTTATTGTACAATTAATACAATACAAACAAAATTGTGGCATTATCTATGAAAAGGGACCTTATCGTCGATGGCGCTTATGCCGCACTGCGTCGCGCAGCGTTGTAGTCGTATTTGTATCGGAGCATCGTTTTTGACGGCGGAAGCGCCATCGACAATAAGGCCCCTTTTCATAGATAACGTCACAATTATAGATGTACAACGATGAAACTGTTAGAATAATCTTCCCGTGAAACATGCAAAGGAGCGGTAGGAGCAATTGAGCGCTTTAATGATGCAGCATCCTATTCATTTCTTAGTTCAATAAATTTTTGTTGCTACAATGCGCAAATCCCTTGTCAGAATCTTAGTTTCCGTACACAAGTCAGCTGTTTTATTTAATGTTTGACAACTTTTAAGACTTAGCAAAGAAAATGGAACAGAAATCAATTTCATATTCTTAAAATTACTAAAAGAACATTCGACATTTTTTTATATTAGCACCGTGCTAACTTTAATATAACGCAGTGTTTGTGAATGAACCCTTACTTTGCTGAGCTATAGTTACAGTATTATTCACTCAAGAGCTGAAATGAAACTCGCATAAACCGGTCCGGTAAATGGGAGCTAATTAGCTGTTACCTAGGTATATCACAGAACTTTTACACTAAAAGTAGATTTAAAGGCTTCTACTACAGTAAAAGCTACTCATACTCTAGTATGGTTTTGGGAGAGGTAATTAAAATGGTAGAAAATATTTATTAATCAGACTTGTTCGAAAGAGATCTTATTTCATCCAGGTGTACTGAAGGACAAAGAGACCTATATTGTTCCCGCGGGAGCTATGGATTGCGAAAAAAAGCTATAACTTCCTAGGGAGTTTTAACTATTTTTTCACTAATTCATACCGAGTATCGTAAATGAGTTTTACTTTAAAAATACTGCCGTTAATCATTTAATATGTTTGTTTATATTCAAAAATATTTAATTTGATTAATTGAATAGTCGTTTAATATATTTTTACATAATTTTCAGCCGTGGCTGAGTGCCGAATAGGTCGGGGCCTTCGATGCCTAACCTGTCAACAAATAACAATATAGCGGACGAATGTCTGATATGTCACTGTATTTAATAATAATACCGCTTAAAATTTAGTTTTTCCTTCGCAAGTGTGATGAAAAACATTGTGTGTAACTCGGAGGAATACAATATTCTTACCCCCCGAGTTACACACAACGTTTTTCAATGTTTGCAACATTGCCACCCTCGCTTCCAAAATTTCACTTATCCCCCTCGTCGCACAATGTACTATGTTCATTTCCCTCTGAAAGAGAGTCTATATTGTTCTATGTGGTGTGCAGAAAGTAATACATTTCTGCACTAGAGCATTTTACGTCCGAAGTACGGTTTTTTTATTACTTTACGATAAGCAATTGAAATTTAGTTTTAAAAGGATTTGTTAACTCCCAATTCCATAAAAAACTTAGTCATGTTTTTTTAAACACATCTATTTTACATTCCTCGTATTCGAAAAGAAAAGTAGAGTGTTTAGAAAAAGAGTTTTTTCTAGTATTTTTATGCGTTAAATTATTTGTTAAAACATTGTAAATTTTGGCATAGATTAATCAAAACACACACATTAATTCTGTAGTTGTGATTTTTCGATTAATTATTCTTTTTGTTATTTAATACATTAAAACTCGTCTTGCCGCTTATGACTTTACAGAATAAGCTAGCGTAAAAGAAGAAGTATCGGGATGAGCGTCGAATTAACGATGCGTCACCTTAAAAAACAATTGGTACTTTGGCCCGTAAACCAATTAAAGGTAGGTACATTTCAAAAGCATGTTAACTTTTAACAGAATCAAGGTTCTCTCATAGTTCCAAAAATGCAATCAACAACCATTATTATCCATGAGCAACTTTATCATTTAAAGCTTTGTTTGAACGCATCACGTCACCGTGCCCGTAAATAGCGTAGATAATACGAGGGCCTACCGCGAAAATCGAAAAGCGTAATTCCTTATCTGCCTCTCCATCATTAGAATTATGCAAGAGCGATAGGAAGGCAGGTATTGAAATTTCTCAGATAATCGAATCATTTAATTGAGTATGCTAGCGTAATTGGTGATCGGTAAATGGTGTTACGTTTTAAAGTAGGTAATAATTAAGTGTATAATATGAACATATAGAAATCGGGCAGCACGTATAACCGACATTAATATAATTTAATCTGCATAATATATGAAAATACGTTTTTGGCGTTATTAATAGGAGATTGGTTACTTTATGTGGCATAACAATGAAACAACACAACACACACACACAACACGATTATTAGTCAATATTTAGGGTAACTAGGCCAAAAGCGGGTAGGCCACCTAAAGCGGGTAGGCGGGTAGGCATCGTTGTATGTAGAAGTATTGTGAATGTATGCATGCGCCGTAAGAGACCGACCGCCAACGAGTTTCAATACTTTCCATTAGGTCTAAGCAATCCGCGCTATGCAGAGAACGCCTGGCTGTATGCCGTTAGAATTTTGTGGTGTTTTTGTTTAAAAAAATCAAGGTAAGTGTTGTCTTATTAGTCAGATATCTTAACATAATACTAGTTAACAGTTATACTGTATGATTTTAAATAGATTTTACATTTATTTGACATTGTGATTAATTTATTTTGCTTACTTTAATTTATTTTTGATATTTGATCACTTTTTCTGACTTGACATTGTGTATAATAAATAGTTGCCGATTATAATATAAATTCATATAGATTAGCTTGAAATAATTTATATTGTAATTTAATAATATGAAAGAATCATAATAAGTGGTTTTAGGCAAAGCGGGTAGCCAGCCGCTTACTAAATTTATATGTAATATGGCAGCACATTTATATTGTTTGTAAGATTTCTAGAAAATGTCGAAATGCTGATTATGCGACTGCTGTTAATAATATAACTATTTAAAGTACAATAAAGTAACTAATAATTCTAAAAGTTTCGCGTCGTAATCCCACAGAAATCAAAATTACAAAAAGTGGTAGTTTGGGACATTTAATGACGTTAAATTTCATTTCAAGATACCGTTTGGTACTGATTACTTTAATATATTGTTTTTATGTAACAATTTTGTGATTATATATTTAGTTTAAATGTACGTTGTATAAGTTTGATTTTAAAAATGCCGGCTTTACCCAACCACTACCCTTTTGCCAAAAGCATCAGCCCACTTTGGGCCCAAGTCAAAGGATAAAGCGGGTTTTAGCAGACCCTTTGCTTTATTTCTATTGTGTGATGATTTTAAGCCAAAACTTTAAAAAACTACATTTTAAAATAAAGTTCGTTTAATTTTCTAACTATTAACTGCATATTCGCTACTTTAATAGAATAAAATCGCAGATTTTTTGGCGGTTGTTGTTAGGTTACCCGCGTTGGGCCCGCTTACTCTACTTATAAAAGGCTCGAGATTAAATTGTCTAATTTAATAAAACCACATGCTAACTTCTACGAAGTTCTTTCTAAACATAAGAAAATACATTATCAATTATGTTTGAGAGAAGCTTAGTTAAAAGCTAGATATTATCAAGTAATATTATTTCACACGAATAAGAAGTGACAACATAAAATGAATCTTTTTCAAAAATACACGTTTTTACACACCTATAAGACATTTTTATCATGAAATTACGTATCATTATATTCAATAATTATATATAAATAATTGAAACAAATTTATAGTGGAATCTAACCTTTTTATAGATTTTAAACCTAGTCTAGATTAGTTAGTTAAGTTCATTAATATCCAAATTCATTTTCCAATTAAATCTAATAGGATAATGAAAGATTCATTGTGAACGTCATAAAGTTAATAAGCAGTCAATGAACGAGGGTCGAATTAATTAACGGATAATTGGAAACAGTTTAGAAACGAATTAATGATCATTAAAACACTTTAACTATGTATATTATTGTATATGACGACAACGATGTTGAAGAATACGCGAATATCGACCTATAAATGTGTCGATGTCGGTGCGAATTCACTTTATTAAAACAAGCGCTTTGGAGTGCCACTGCCACTTCAAAATAAAACAAGTTTTTGGTGCAAGGCTCGGAAACCTGTTAAATTTCCAAACCGTTATCACGACCTTTTCATTTCGGTTTTGATCGTGAAACCTTTATTTTTTAACCGGTTTTTAAAAGAATATTTTAATAAAAAAGTCAGATTAACCGGTTTAGAATATTAAAACGCGGTTTATTCTTACATATGTCCGATGTCTTTGTTTACACGGCATACCATCGGTCAGCCAGCCGGCCGTTTCGGCGCTCGTCGAATGAACCGGTTATTTAGGTTACAAAAAAGTTAGAGTAAAACCGAAATAAACTGGTAAACACAGCTATTTTTTTAATCGGTTCCGAGCCTTGTTTTGGTGTAGTTTACCGAATTTAAAACGAATAACTGAATGTTACTTACTTAAACCTCTTTTAAATAATTACCTACCTTTTAATTTTGTCGCATATTCATTTAGCTTTGCACTGGTGCAGTGCTGACATTAATCTTACTTAACGGGATTTAACGTTATACAGTACACATACAAAGAAACATAAATTAGTCAATATTTCTTTTATATTTATCTAAATTGTATAATAAGAGGTGATGATTTGAATTAGTTGATGCATTACGGATACTGCATTACGTAAAGAAAGATTCATAAGGTCGTAAATAGTGTGGTGGATTCCTAGGAGCTGCAGCCGCACGCGCCATATCGTCAACTCGTTGTCTGGTCATATAAAACATTTTAAATAAAAAGTGGGAACCGGGAGGTTTATTAAGTAAGTACCTGTAAATGACTAGTCATAGTCAGATGGTCGGTCTCGACCAGCACGCCGCCCCTTATCTCATCCAGCGGGACCGTACTGTTGCCTCTGTACCATTGCAACGTCGGGGCTGCCTCGCGGGAGTGGAGATGCAACACGGCGCATTTGAGGGAGAGCGTCTCCCCCGTCTCTAGGAAGGCCTCTTTGCTCATGGTGATTTCTGGTGCTGCAACAAATACGAGTTAGTAAGGGTTCATGTGTTTTGATGAAAAACAGTGCAAAAATGCTACAATTAGTATAAAATAAATAAATAAATAAATGTGAAATCATTTTAACCTCAGTGATATTGTCTTTGGATTAAATTTCAGTCAAATTCACTGCCTCTGTTGTTAATGTTAATGTAAAAGTACCTTTATTCAATAGGAGGTTTGAAATAAATGCTTGCGAGTTTGTCCCAAAGGTATTGTATTACACGCTATAGTCCTATTGGTTTGAAATACATTTGTTTCACTAGTAAGATATTTTCAGCACGCACATGAAACACACATATTTAGTTTTTTCTCATATTTGTTTGTTTAAGGTTGTGTCAGAACTATTTTGTATACCCGAAATTGAAGAAAGTAATTTAACGGTTCGTCGAAATCGCTATGCAGTCTCATTATAATGCTTAATGAATTTTTCGTAATACCCTTGTATACTTGGAAGTTTGAAATCCAGAGTTAGTACACATTTAGTCATACTTAGATGGGTACCAGGGCACTCCGACATTAACGGAAACGAAGAAGCGGACGAACTTGATAGAAAGGGCGCAGACACAGCCCTGGTCGGCCCAGAACCGTTCTGTGGAATCACAAAACGGGATGCATATTCTCTGCTCAGCAATTTAGAAAAAATAAGGGCAAACGATTGGTGGAAGTTCGTAAAAGGACAAGAACACTCGAAAGCTCTAATCAAAGGGTTCAACAGCAAAACTACTAGGGAGCTTTTAGGGCTCAAAAGACACAAAGCCTGCGCGGTGATCAGAATTTTGACTGGACACTGTAAGTTGAACAAACACATGTTTCAAATTGAAAAAAACAAGACGCGACATGCAGGTTCTGCCATGAGTCAGAGGAGACTGCAATGCACATTCTCTGCTCCTGTGGACCACTAATGTCAAAAAGAAGTACCCACTTAGGGCGGCACGTATTGCAACCCTATGAGGTACAGAACATTACGGCCCAAAGAATCTGGAATTTCCTGGAATCAACGGGCACCAGTAATGAACTTTAAAGGGCTGTCACAATAGACCAACGCCTGGTCGACGTGGCAACCAAAGGCCCACAAACTACAATAACACTAATAGTACACATTTAACTTTGTATTCCCATTGATTTTTATAACAAGTTACCTGACGATGCTTTAAGATTACCCTTGCCAGCTCTTAAGAATTACCTAAAAAAATCATTGATGTTGAAGGCTTATTACAGAGTCGAGGACTACTTGACAGACAAACATGCATGGTCCAAACCAGAAACTGTAAATACAAGCAATTAAAATCATTGTATTATGTGTATATGTAAAATCATTGTATAGGTAACACAGCTCAGGTAAGAAAGCACATCAAATATTTTTGTTGGTATAGCAATCTGTCAGATTTATATAATGTATATTCTCATTTCATTATTAATTTTATTTTTCTTTACCTTTTGTTAGAATGCGATGTTTTCTTAAAGAGTTAAGTAAAGAGGTACGTTTTCTGAATTTGATATGTTTTCATATGTATTTGTATGATTTGATATGATATATATATTTTTTTATAATATTTCATAAAGAAAAGTACCTACTGTATGTAAATGCATGATTTCTATAGTAATCTAAATTGTATTTTTTTTTCTTATTTAAAGCATGTTAATTATAAGATGTAATGTTTTGAAAATATGTGTCTCGCTGAGTTTCTTGCCGGTCCTTATTGGGATACCCTCCTCCAAACTATAATCTTCTCGGGTCAGAGGTGTAGGGTTAGAGCCGGTATAGCTTTATTTGACGTTCATAGGCGCATTGTAATATGCCTACTTGAATAATAAAATATCCTTATCTTTATTCAATTCATGATCGGCATACAATTTGGGGACCTTTGGTTAAATTTGGTGGTTGAATTTTTTTATTTTCAAAACATTATAACTGACAAATTTACACAATAAAATATCAACCGTTGACAAATATTTATATTGAATATAGTTTTATTGTTGCGTTTTCATAATGAACCGGTCTGTCGATGTCCAGTCCAGAAAGTAGAGTTTAGTGTCCAATGTAAGTTTGTAGTAACACAAATAAATCCACATACGGATTTTCGGCTTTGAACAAGTAATTGGCAAAGATTACCAACAAAAGTCCATTTTATTGATCAGGGTCCGACAGAAACTAATGCATTGCAATACGAAACATTTCCCCTCTATTTGGATTAAACTACACCCGAATCCATTTATGTAACTAGGTTAAACTGTTCGCTTTTATTAGGGCCTCAATTAATACTCATTAAAGTAATCACCCTTGATTCTTATTGCGTTAAAAGTAAGAAAATTCCTTGATGAATGTTTTTCTGGTGGTATATCATTAGTTTTTAACAATCAGGTGGTATGAAAATAGAATGCTAATCATACGTAGTAATACTGTTTTATTATTCTGTAGTAATTGCCAAAAATACACGCGTCTAGTTTGAGTAATAGTTCATTGTTATCAAGTTTGTAATGTATCGACTTTGTGAAGGCCCTTTGTTTGATGAAATGGATACATATTTAACAAAAAAGTTTTTGTTCTGACAGTTGTTAAAAAGCTATTTTATGTAAAGGTTTTTATAGAGCATTTGTGTTTTGTGTGTTACACCGAAAAGCGCGAACAATAGTATTAATTCAAATTCATTATACACCATGTTTTTATTGAATTGCGTTAACTCCGGGGTTTCGGTAAGTACGTTTAAGGAAACTAAATGGCATAGTTAATTTTAATTTTTTTTTTTTTTAATATCTATATATTTTTTATAAAAAGTAACTAAATGTTGTATATAGCGTTGTTGTAACACGGGCATTACATTTAACTCAACCAAACAATTGAAAACTGTGATATATCAATGTCATTTCTAACATCGATCATCCGAGATAGTACGTACGTTTAGTAGCAAATGTATGAACTCGCACTAAACACTAATCAATAAGTAAACAGGCCCTCAGGCAAGTATACAAGCTCGTAAGGGCCTTATAATAAAAAAAATATAATTGATTTTCTCCGAAATGGAGTTAATTATAATATCGGTGTCTTTGAGAAAGTTACTTAATTTAAGCTCAGGAATGCACCCTCGAAATTAACGCAAATCAAAAAAAACACGGTGTATATTTGAATATTTGATATTTGAAAGTTAATATTTTTAGTAAATTTCTGTTATATGGATTTATTGTGCCCTATTTGGACGTAATCTGATCATCTAGCTCCATCGCACTTTTGAATTGTTTTCCCTATGGATGTGAAACTCCATAGGAAAACTTTGTTTAACATCAGTCACAATGGCACAAAGGCTCAGCGCAAAAGGCTCGACCTAAAAAGAGAAAAGTCCTCCAAGTTTTTGTTCTCGCCTTTACACACGCGATAAGTGTGAAGTTATTTTTTCTAAAAATAGATTATGGAGATTAGTCTAGAAATGTATGGGAATTGGGAACTAACAGATTAAGTTCATAACAATATTATTGTTATAATAATGTGTGTGTGATATGTCGAATCTTAATTAAATATGTTGATGATTTGGACACCGTCTGGTTGCAACTAGAATAAGGTAACACAATATTCATTATTTTAAACACCCAACTGTTTTCAGAAAAACTTAATAAAAACACTTAAGAATAAAATAAAGTAAAAAAGGTCCGTATAATGACTCTCAGCTTGAGTTACAAAGGCTATTAGAGAGACCCTAGGGAGCTCGAAACACAATTCTTCCAAGTCTAATACATATTGGTGCAGATATCGATAAACATTGGGAACACAAGAACCCAAAGGACTCTGTGTGTCTATTTGGGCACGCCTCATTTCCCTGTCGTATGAGTTTTGTAAAAGAATATGTCGCAGGCATATTTATTTTCGTTCTTTTAGTAAGAAGTGCTGAATTGAACTTTGGTGTTGGATTTTTAAACACGTACGTACTGATATCTAAGTGGCAGAATACTCGTACAATATCAAATATTACATTGACAGCCATAATGTTCAAATATATTACAACGCTTCTTCTAACTATAGGTATAGAATTATTTCTTATCTTTATATTAGATAGCCATAAATTGTATCAATTCGGCTGACACTGTCTATTTCATGCTAATTGTATTTAAGTTCTTACATACATACATGCAAACGTTGGATGCAAAATGAATGTCAGACAATGCCATCAATATTTTCTTTACGACTAGAATAAGTATATAAGAAAACGTTCCACATAATCCGGATATTATCGCATGTCAGGTAACAGGTTATTAGAAGGAGGAGCAATTTACGTATAAAGTAATGGAATTTGGTTATTTGTTAATATTAGGGCTTTATTTCATAGGGGCAAACGCGGGTTCAAACCCCGGCTCGTACCAATGAGTTATTCGGAATTTATGTACGAAATATAATTTGATATTAACCAGTCGGTTTTCGTTGAAGGAAGACATCGTGAGGAAACCGGCCTAATCCCAACAAGGCCTAGTTTACCCTCTGGTTTGGAAGGTCAGATGGCAGTCGCTTTCGTAAAAACTAGTGCCTACGCCAAATCTTGGGATTAGTTGTCAAGCGGACCCCAGGCTCCCATGAGCCGCGGCAAAAATGCCGGGACAGCGTGAGGAAGAAGATTTCATAGGAGCATTTTATCCCGTACACAGATACTTAGGAATTACCTTCTTACTACTCGTACTACATTTACTCGTTACTTTCCACCGTCTTTTTGTCGAATGACTCAAATGATAAAGCATAGCCCAATTCATTTCATTCCGCCCTTGCGAGAATAAATTATTCACAGACTTGCTGTATCGTCAACTCGTCCTCTTTACCAATCAAACTTGTCTATAGCTTAGCTAAAAATTGTATAAACGTATACTTACGATGAACAGTCAGGCGCACTCGCCTCAACATCGGCGGGTGCGTGGATACGTGACAGCAGTAGATCCCAGAGTCTTGTACTTTTGCGTCAGAAAGAGCCAGCTTCCAGTTGTCTCCTGCCAGGTCTACTCTGTACCTGTCAACAAAAATAGTACATACAGATTTCAAGTCAATTTTTATGGTCAACTGACTTTATTAATTTTAATAAAATATATATATTTAGGAACATTAAGATTAAAACTAATGTTCATCTTCATATATTACAAACTAAACTAAAACTAAAATAATCTCATATTGCACTAATCTAAATAGGGCCCTGGGACATAGTACCGAAAACGCTCGCAGCATTTCCTCGCTGGGTCATTAGACAGACACGTTGAGCGAGGAAGCTGTCAGCTGTTCGGTTAATGTTTTAGACATTTTAGTTTAATAATTGAAAAATGGAAATATACAAATAGCAACACACACTGAACTAACCTGAGTAGACCAGAGAGCTAAACATTTATAGTAACGTTAACATTATAAATTCAATGAACTATATGCTGAGGTACCCAACTTTTAATAGCAATTTAGGCATTTAAGAAAGGGAAAATAAATAGGAGATACCTACGTTTCTGCTCTTTTGCTATTGGATATTTAGTATTTAATATAACGCCACTAAATACAGAATAATGTTCCTTTGTTTGATGTTCCTAATTAATAATTTCCGTTTAATTACAAATTGGAATTGAACTTTCTGCTTACGTTAGCAAAACAATATGTCATTAATCACTTATGTCAAGTAAGTAAATACTCATCCTTTTCTGACCAAAACGTACGCACAAAGGAAAGCTGCGAAATGCGAGTAAGTATATTACAATTGTACACCCACGTACAATTTTGTTCGCTATGCCCCAATAACTTTCATTTATATTACGGATTATTATTAACACGTTGATCGCTTAAGCTGTGGTAACCCAATATCTGGACCTCACCACAAATCTAATACCTCGTCGCAAATTGACGAGGGTCAAAAATTCACGAAGGTTAGCATTAAACGTGCTGACGTGTAGGCGCGTTGGAATTACAGCAATAACATCATTTTTTATTGAGTGTTATTAAAATAACCCTCTTAGCTACTATGCTAACATGTGTTTCCTGTAAGGATGAATTCATTCATAAAGTGGTCACACAATTTTGCGGCGTGGTGTACATGTGATGTGTGTATTACAAGGTAATCTTAAAAAGGTGTGCTACGCAGGCGCGGATCCAGCCCTCAAAAAAGGTTGTGGTCATAGCCACCCGAAAATCGGCCAAGTGCGAGTCGGAGTACGAACTCACTCATGAACAATCATGACTAATGAGTCATGATCGTCATCGTTCATGAACGATCATCAGCCTATCCATCTCAATAGACCGTGAAAGTGTTACGTCACAAGACTATCAGGGGGTACCTAATGATTCCCCAACCAATTTTTTTGTAGATTATCGATTCGCAAACAACGTTTCGCCGAACATCGTTTTGCATAGGGATTTATTCGTACCTAGATGTAACTTTTAGTCGACTAACGTTTGCTAGAGTCATCTAGGTTCACAAACCGTTAAATTACAATTATTGGAAGGATTGCGGGATATTGCTATTTTACAAAAAAAAAAAAAAAAAACAAAATGTCATTTCCCAACATTTTTTTTCCAACTGTACATTTTTCAATAAAATTTTCCCTATATACTTGTTTGACAGATTTCAATTTAACAAATTACCATTTCCCTAATAATAATTAAACAACATTCATTAGACCAAAATGTCTCACTTGGTTTTAAAATGTTTAACAATTTTTAGTTTCTCAAACATGTTCAGTCTATTTTTTTTAATAAAAATAAAATATAATTTTAAGAACATTAGAGTATCTACTTAGAGATTACCGTACCAAAAGTGTAAGTAGTGTAAGTAAATCGCATTAGCCAGTGCGGGTTTTTTTTATTTATAAAAATTTTTATAAATTTATATCTCAGAAAAAAAACAGAGATAGGAAGCTAAAACATGAGGGCTCTTAATAAAAAAATACTGTAATCATTTCGTGGAAAGGCCGCTTTTCTATCAAAACACGGCTACACTCTTTGGCAACTAAATAGTTCGAAGAATGGTGACAAACGATTTTTGAAATACGTAAATGTCTAAACATTGTTTTTCAAAAAAAAATCTCATGTAAATGATTATTTGGCGTTTATGTTTTTGCGATAGATTCTTTGGAAAATGAGAATCAAGCAAAAACTTTTGGTAATATTTTGGGTCTTGGAATTGGTGTTTTTTTTCGTTATTCCTTACTTTCTTATTTAGCAAAAAACTTGGTAATCCATTAGTAACCTAAGAATTTCATTTGGCAGAGTAATCTGTCCGATTAAGGTGGTTCGATTTCCATACTGTAAGAAATAATTTGTTTATTATTTATTTCAAATACGAAACACGTGATCTCGTAAATAGTAAGTGTATTGGCTAACAAAATACGAGATCACGTGGTTTATGAAAACGGCTGATTGTGACGTCACGTCCGATCGAGGTGGTGCTATTTTCGCCAGGTATAAAATACCTGGACAACTGAGGATCGGGGTCTTTTGCGGTTGAGCTGTGAAGCCGTTCACTAGTTATTAAAATAAGTGCTAAATTGTAAAATATCATTTATTAATAATAATGTAATTATCATTTTGTGGTGAATTATTTGAACATAAATAATAAAACCTTGTGACTGAATTTCTGGTGTTCTACTTTTACCTGATATCTATTATCAGAAGTGGGATACATGAAGTACATACACGTACATACACATGAAACATGACGGGACGGAGTAATAAAAACAAACCAAGTCGGACGTCTCGTTCGAGGGAGCGACGTTCACGTTATAAGGATACATTGCGCGGTACATCCAGACGAAGGACGAGTCGGCGAGACCGTAGTACGAGTAGCAGAGAGCGATCCACGGAGTCTACGAAAAGCCACCATGGTGGGAAGCGGAGGTCACGATCGACGCAGCGCAGGTCGCCATCGAAACGACGGCGGGTCGAACGTCATCGTGAGAGCTTGGTACGAGAGCGGTCTCCGCGTGCTTCGAATTCTAAGCGACAGGGTTACACACCAGCACGAGAAATACAACAGGCGAGTAACGTTATTTCCTTGAGCGTTAGCTGTATATATATACTTTTTTTATTTATTTTTTATTTATTTTTTGTTACTTAAGTGACAAAATGTGTGAGCTTAATTCATGGTGGTTAATAACACGATTATTGGTTAATAATAATAGTGATATATAATTACTATGACCGTCTTACTAAAAGTATAATGATACATAAATGAAATCAATCTTAGGTTCTCTTTTGTTTTTTCGATATTTGTTTTGGTATCGAAAACTATAAAATTCCAGTAAATAAAGTATGAAATTAATGGAATGCTCAGTTTAATTTTATTTTATTATACAGGAATATGTTAATCTGCAATTGTTTAATAGCTTTCAACATAAGTTTAGACTTCTAGTTCCCTTGTTTCGTATGTTTTTGTTGAGATTCTTTAGGATGATTAAACATTAAAAAACATAAGAACTTCGTACTTGAGTAGCATTGTTTATGACTTCAAAGTAGTAAGACCTTACTTGTGTGAATTTCAGCGAGAATCGATCACGGAACCAATGAAAAGATTAAGAGATGCTGAGCTGGCGAATGAAACGGATGCAGCGTCTGCACAGCGAAAACGAGATGAGGGAGTGGCGGAGCAGCCGGTTTTGGAGCCAAGAGAGAGACAGGAGACTGCCTCAGCAGCTTCGCGAGAAAATATTGAGGTACCGATGTTAACTTCTAGTTTGACTGACGTTGCTATGTTTTTTCAAAATTTGTTGAAGTCTAACACACATAAAATGTCATATGATAAAAATATAATACCAAATTTCGATCCTGCACAAAAGAATCAAAAGATAGAAAATTGGATAGCCAAAGTAAATGAGTGTGCTAAAATTTATAGTTGGACGGATGAACAAACTTCTCATTTCGCGTTACCTAAGTTAGCCGGTTATGCTAAGAAGTGGTACGAAGGGTTGCAGTCTATTCTTATGACGTGGTCAGAATGGCAGGAACGATTGACTAGAGCGTTTCCCTCAGAAACGAATTACGCTGCTTTATTAATGGAAATGTTAGATAGGTCACTTAAACAAGGAGAATCCGTTGACGAATATTATTATGACAAAATGATTTTGCTTAACGCATGCGGTATTAAAGGTAAACAAGCTGTCGATTGTTTAGTTTATGCTATAGACGATAAAATCATGCGTTCGAGTGCTATGGCAGCCCGCTTAACGGACCCAGAGGATTTGTTAAAATTTTTAAAGGATTTTTGTAAAGAAACTAGCTTGAGATCATTAAAGCGACCAAATACAAGCGCTTCCAATGATATAGTCTGTTTTAAATGCAACAAATCAGGCCATCGCGCGGTTAATTGCCGGAATTCTAACAGAACAGAAATTACGTGCTATAATTGCAAAGAAAAAGGACACATATCAACTAAATGTCCTAAACCAATTGCTAAGTGTGATAATTGTAACTTGATGGGCCATAAGTCTAATGATTGTTTCCGCAACAAATTGAATACTAAAATTGCAGATAAGAAAACAATGTTTGCGCAAAGCCGTACACCTGATTCAAAATACTATAAGCCCGTGTTTATAAACAAAAATATAGAGTTAAAAAGTTTTGTTGACTTTGGAAGCGATTGTACTTTGATCAGACAAGATATTGTTGATAAACACTCCTTACCAAAATCCGATAGTGATATACCTAATATAAGATTTGGACCCAATACATATACACCCTTAGGACGTGCAAAGTTCAGTTTGACATTAGGGGAAGTCACAGCCGACGTAGACGCTTACATCGTAGACTCTACTGTTCTAACTGAGGAAATTTTAGTAGGGCAGGACTTTACAGAAAGACCTGAAGTTTTAGCAGTGAAAACACATGAGCGACTAGATATATTGAAATGTGACACAAACAATACAAACATAGATTGGGCTACCTTGACAAATAATATCGAATCTACTAGTGAAAAGGTAGTTCTTAGGATTGTAACTGACACTAAGGTAGGCGCGTTTGAATTTGTGGACTGTAAAAGTAGCGAACAAAGGAATTGCGACATTTTGATTAACGATAGTTTACGATCTCAGAAGAATATGGACTATAGTGTCGTAGGAGGAATCTATAGTTTACATAATGGAGACTGTAAAGTTGCAGTATGTAATCAATCTACGAAACCAATAACATTGAAGGCTGGATCCTTGTTTGTACGTGCTGATGCGGTCTCTGTTGTGGAATCTCTAGACGAATCAAAATTAGTTTCTTGCAATAGAATAACTAATCAGGCTACTCTTAGACCATTCAATAAAGATGATATCAAGATGAATCCAAACTTATCTGACGACCAATCAAAGATTCTAGTTGATTTGATCAATAAGTACAGGCCATGTTTTGCTCAAAATTTATCAGAATTAGGGTGTACAGATGCGTCAGAAATGGTTATTGAGCTTAAAGATCAAACACCAGTCGTCTACCGACCATATAGATTGAGTTACACAGAGAGGCAGACAGTTAGGGATATGGTGGCAGAACTTATTGAGAATGATATAGCTGAAGAATCTAACTCTCCATACGCGAGTCCTATTTTATTAGTTTCAAAGAAAAACGGTGGGCGAAGACTTTGTGTAGATTTTAGGGCGCTAAACCAAAAAACTGTCAAGGACCATTACCCAATGCCAAGGATTGAGGACCAGTTAGACATGTTGAATGGGAATAAATATTATTCAAGCTTAGATCTCGCTAGTGGATATTACCAGATACCTATACGAGAAGACTGTAGACCATATACATCTTTTATCACTCCGGATGGGTTATATAAGTTTAAAAAAATGGCATTCGGGCTTGCAAATTCACCTGCCGTATTTCAGCGAACCATAAATAAAATATTAGGTAATTCCCGATTTAATTCCACGCTCGCTTATATGGATGATATACTTATACCTGGAAAAGACTTTAATGAACAAATAGTACGATTAGAAAACACATTTACATTGTTATTAGACGCGGGACTAACTTTAAATTTACAAAAATGCAATTTTCTTCAAGAAGAATTAGAATATTTAGGTTATGAAATAAGTGAGAGAGGAATTAAACCGGGAAAAGATAAGATTGCTGCCGTTGCAAGTTTTCCAACACCACAAAACGTACATGAAGTGAGACAATTCATTGGCTTAGCAAGTTACTTTCGAAAGTTTATTAAGGGATTTGCGGTCATAGCTAGACCACTTACCGATTTGACTAGAAAGGACTGTTCTTGGTGCTGGACAGCAGAACAAGAACAAGCATTCCGCCAACTAAAAGAGTCACTTACACGACGACCTTTGTTAGGTATTTATAACCCACAAAGCGAAACGCAGGTACATACTGACGCTAGCAAATACGGGTTAGGAGGAATCTTAATGCAAAGAGACCATACGACAGGCAGTTTCCGACCTATAGCTTATTTCAGTCGAAAAACTAGCTTAGAAGAACAAAATTACCATGCGTATGAACTAGAAACCTTGGCTGCCATCAGTTCATTACAAAGATTCAGAGTATATTTAGTAGGCTTAAAGTTCACCCTTGTTACTGATTGTAGCGCATTAAGAGCAACTTTTGCCAAGAGAGATCTCGTCCCTCGCGTAGCACGGTGGTGGATTGCAATGCAGGAGTTCGATTTCGAGATTCAATATAAACCAGGTCATACTATGTCTCATGTCGATGCGCTCAGTAGGAACCCTCAGCCTTGTGGACCGGAACCAATTCAAGACCCTATACCTTCAGTTTTGAGAATTACACAGGAAGATTGGCTACTTAGTCTACAGTTAAATGACAGTGAAATTCAGCGTATACGTAAAATTCTTGAAGATAAAGAGTATTCCCAAATAAAAGAGAGTTATTTGATTAAAGATAATAGACTATTTAGAAAAGTAGGAAATGAGTTAAAATGGGTTGTTCCTAAATGTGCAAGATTTCAGTTGTGTAAGTTTAATCATGATGACATTGGTCATTTCAGCGTTGAGAAAACTTTGGAGAAAATAAAACAGGACTTTTGGTTCCCTAAGATGAGACGCTTTATAACCAAGTATGTCCGTGCGTGTATTGAATGTGCATACAGTAAAGAGCCAACGGGACCTAAAGAGGGTCTATTGCATCCGATCCATAAGGTAGATAGGCCCTTTGACACTATACATATTGATCATTTAGGGCCTTTTGTAAAAAGTGCAAAGAGTCAGTCGTATCTCCTGGTATGTGTGGACGCGTTTACGAAATTCTGTTTACTCAAACCACTTCGAAATCTTAAATCTAACTTAACGATTCGAGCCTTAGAAGATATCTTCACGACATTTGGTTATCCCAATAGATTAATTTCTGATCGAGGAACATCCTTCACTTCAAAAGAATTTAAGAATTACTGTGAACGATCAAAAATTAAGCACATCCTTAATGCCGTATGTACACCTCGGGCTAATGGACAAGTAGAACGATATAATCGAACGATACTTGATTCACTGACAGCGTACGCAAATAAGTTAGGTGAACGCTATTGGGATACTATTTTAGGGAAGGTACAGTGGGGGTTAAATAATACCATGAATAAGGGGATTGGCAAAACGCCTTCAGGAGCAATGTTCGGAGTTAGAATGGTCAGTAAAGGCGATAATGCTTTTTCAGAAATATTGCACGAGACACGACCAGTCGGTACCTTAGATGACATTAGAGCAGAAATAAGTTCGCACATTGGGAAAGATCAAGCGTCTCAAAAGATACGGTATGACAGTCATAAGATAAAGGCTAGAACTTATAAAGTAGGAGATCTCGTTAAGATACTAAAACCAACCCCCAGTAATGAAGGTCAAAGTAAGAAATTATTGCCCAAGTTTACAGGACCATTTAGGATTACAAAAGTTCTCGAAAATGATAGGTATGAAATAGCTAGTATTGTAGGGTCTAATATTACACAGAGAAACTATTGTAATGTATGGGCAGCTGATCGTATTAAACCCTGGATAAATACGCAAAGTGACGATAATGGTGATGACTGTACAAGTAGCTCTGAATCTGAAAGTAACGAAAATTAGTGAGTTCTTGGTGCACGATTGAATAAAAACTAGAATAAATCATAATGAATTGAGTATAAAATAAATTTATGTGTGTTGTTCAGTTATGATTTTACTGTAAAATAGTGTTCGGAATGATAAGGGCTGGAAATAGTAATTATACTTGTATATACGAGTATGAAGTTGTTGATTGAAGTGGTTAGCAATGGCTAAGTAAAAAGAGACAATCGTTGGCAAGTGATATTGAATTGATTTGAATTGGGAGTAATTATCACAGTTTATCTCAGACTCATAATTCATTATCTCTATGACAGTATTCAAGAATGATTAACTTATTACAGTTATTAGTGATTGCCTTTGATAGTAAATACAGTGCTAAACTGATTTCAAAATATTTAGATGATCAGTATTGTAGTATGGTTAGTAAGGATAGTGTGGTTAGTATAGGCCATATGGCTAGTATGGTAGTATGGTTAGTATGGTAGTATGGTAGTATGGTAGTATGGTAGTATGGTAGTATGGCAAGTGTGGAACGATGAAGTGAATAATAAGGTTAATGTTGATGATACTGATAATGTGTAGTCCCGATTGAGCGTGATGTAAGTTAATTTATAAAAAAAAAGATAATAATTTATATAATTTCAATTATAATGTAATATGGATTATATTATATTATATTGAATTATAGAAACAGGACTTAATAGCGTATTGAGTTTTAAATTTACCTCCGACGTTTCTATAATTTAGTATAGTGTAAAAATCATGAAAGTTTAAATCAGTATCATGTAATCCAGTTTGTAATCTTAAATATTATATGTATTGTTGACCATGTTAATCGTTAAGTACTCAAGTTTGGGACAAACTTAATGTCAGGAAAGGCCGAATGTAAGAAATAATTTGTTTATTATTTATTTCAAATACGAAACACGTGATCTCGTAAATAGTAAGTGTATTGGCTAACAAAATACGAGATCACGTGGTTTATGAAAACGGCTGATTGTGACGTCACGTCCGATCGAGGTGGTGCTATTTTCGCCAGGTATAAAATACCTGGACAACTGAGGATCGGGGTCTTTTGCGGTTGAGCTGTGAAGCCGTTCACTAGTTATTAAAATAAGTGCTAAATTGTAAAATATCATTTATTAATAATAATGTAATTATCATTTTGTGGTGAATTATTTGAACATAAATAATAAAACCTTGTGACTGAATTTCTGGTGTTCTACTTTTACCTGATATCTATTAATACAAAAAACGATTGCGTTTTATGAAGTCATTACACACTATTACTACATAAATATGTGCGCATCTAACGAAAACGTTATTTTGGTGTTACTTTGATAGAAAAATATAACGTTTTTTGCGTGATTTCTGTATGAAACATAGTTTTTCTATCAATTTAGCGCAAACTAATAGTCGAAAGTAGATAGATGCGCACATATTTATGTAGTAATATTATGTAATGACTTCATAAAACGCAATCGTTTTTTGTATGGAATTCGAACCACCTTAAACAAATTTTACTCGAGCAGTTAAATAATAACAGTTTAGTTAGTTTAGCAATTGCGGTACTACATACATATTATCGGCGTATAAAGTAATGTATCCGAAATCGCAAGCAATTTATTGCAGTCCATGGAACCGTATAGATAGATAACTACGCTAAAAAACTCCTACGCCTGAAAATTAAAAGCTGGTATTATTTTTAGAAATTTGTAAATATTTCAGGTTTCTAAGACTCCTTAAGCTAAAAACAATGGCCCCTGTAATGTTAGTAAATAATTATTATTCTTGTAAATAAGAATCAGCTAATATTAACATGCTCGAATTTCTAATTAATACTAAAAATCACTCTAACTATCGTGTTTCGACCAAGGGTTTCTCGGGTAAGGCCGGCGCCCCACTGCTGCGCACGCTACATCCACGGCCCACGTTTTAATACAAACCGTGGGCAAGCCCACGAAATTTTGTATAGGAACGTGGGTCGTGTACATAGCGTGCGCTGCAGTGGGGCGCCGGCCTAATTGTGATGGTTACTAAACGATTATTCTACAAAAAGTAAATCTGCTTATCAATGTTATGCCGAGTTGCCAACTGTCTACTGTGCGTAATGAAATTCTGCCAAACAGTCCTCTGCCAAAGCGTCTGCGAAACGAAAATCAGCGTAATTTTACCAGGCGAATCAATAGGGCACCCTATTAGGGTTGTGGGCATGCCCATCGTGCCCACAACGGTGGATCCGCCCTTGGTGCTACGTGTGGGTCAAATTATACATATTCGATGCGGCAGCGCAGAACCCAAACTTACTGCCAGTGCTTTACGGGTCATTTACTTCCCGTGTGAAGAATCCCTGATTTTCGTTACGATCTACATTTCCCCGTATTATTAAAGGTCCCATTAAAGTTCCTTAAATAATATATATAATATAATCGATTTAAATTAATTATCATTCTAAAATCCATAGACTATATCCTGATGTAGCTGCTGTCACCCGCGGTTCCATATAAAATTCGAATAGATATAGGCATTTTTCAATCTACGAGAATATACTTCCTCTGCCGTAAATATAATACTACTGATGGGATACTAAAGAATCAATAACTACTTTTACAATCGACAAAAATATTTACTATCGTCATCCTGCCTACGTGTAATCAATAAATATATTCTTCATCCATATTCAATTATAAACAGGGGTCGGATTTTTAGAGTAGTTATTTTCAATATTGCGATATTGCGTTAACATTGTCGTGTTTTCAAACGCAGTATAGGGACGACTTGTTGTTCAAGGTTGTCACAATAATTGCCTAGTCCAACTGTCTCTCCACTACTTAAGATTTAGAAATTGAAGACAACGATTTGGTAGACTTTAGTAAAAGAGAAACATAAGGTAACATTACTTAGCCTAGTATGGAAACCACGTATTGTGTTACATCAAATAATAGCTTTTCTAACGGCGAATTTACATAGCTAGTCGTAGGTAGTCCCTTTGCGATTAGCTGTTGTTTGGCGAAATGTTTAGCTTTTATGTAACTATCAGTACTACTACCTGCACGTTGTCCACACGGAACGTACCTATTTAAATGACAAAGTAATGTGCACAAACACAAATGAAAAACCAATGAACGATGATAGACAGCACCTGATGAAATAATTAGTAAAATGTCTATTACATAACAGTAATATTAAATTAACTTGTGAAAAGCTGTTAATTAAATAAGACAATTTAATTAAAACTCTTGAGCCTGTATGGCGGTTTCCTGTGACTTTAAAGTTTCTGATTCACGCCACAAGATGATACCGAAAGATATTAAGCGATCCTTGTCTTGATTGAAGGGTAACGTACCTCAAAAGGAAATAACGGAACCAGGATCGTGTTGTCTGTTCGTTCGTTCGTCCGATTGTCTGTCTGTCAAGACCCTTTATCTTGGGAACGTGTGGAGGCAGGTATCGAGTTGAAATGAAAAAATCATACACTCAAGTCTACACTCCGTTGAAGCTGTTAATCAAACTTCTAAGATAACGTAAAAAAAGATACGGCCCTTAAGGCACTGTATGGACCGAGGTCTGAAATTAAAATGAAATATAACAAAACGTGCTAATAGAAACCAGTACTTGTTATTTCTAATAGTTAACAAAAGGTGTACAATTTCATCGACTAAATCTATCAATTTGACATTTTTGCGACTAAAATCGATAACGGCCTCTTAAGGACGAACTCGAGTCTAGTCCTGTTAAGAAATCTCGTTTAAACGCTATTTATGTTTTGCCATTTCCGGATTCAAAAGTCTGCCAGGAAAATATACTATAATGCAAACAATTTGTTTCAACAGTTTAATAAACCTCGTAAAAGACTTCGTCTAAGAAATAAAGCTTAATTAAGAAGAAGAATAACAAGTGAAATCAAAACTTGAGTTGCTAAGGTTTTATGACTTGCTTTGACGGAATATTTTTCTTTGTTCACCTTTTATAAAAATATTGAAACAAAGAGACCAGAACAAAATAAAGTTCTTTATTGCTCAGGATGGCTATTTAACGCAACAGAACGATACGTTTAGCCAAGTCAAATCCTCAACTTTAATTACAACTAGGACTTTGCAGCCCTGTAGATCTCAATTCCTTTGTCAGCAAAGTCAACAACGACGTATATTCTTGAGAAAAATTCGAAAAAAATCAAACGCAGAAAGGAAAATGGGGACTACGTTTGTATGGAGAATCGGCCGTCCTCTTTCCTCTAAAAATCCAGAGAGGAAAATGAGGACTACTTTCGTGTGAAAAGATGATTTCGCGCGGGTCGTCCTCTTTCGTCTTAATATCGAACTTGGCTTTCATTTCACATTAATGTTTTTGATGGGATACTTACTAACATGTTAAATAAAAGCTTGTAAAATGATCTTTATGAACTTGTTTAAATGAACGCTAACTTACTCAAACTTTAAAGTATTTTTATACAATAATGTTATAACAATTTTATGCATAAATAACACTTTTAGTATATTATTCAATATTTGGGTGATATAATATTGATCAAAATATATCAGTAAATTTTAACACGTTGGAAGTATGTATACTTATGATTTACAGTTGCAAAAACATCGCAATTATCATATTCTAACAGTCGATCATATTTCACAAAGGTTAATATTATTACTCTGTTCGAAAATTATGTAAACCTAAAATGGCAACGTAATTATCATTGGTCATTTTCTTGCAAAATTTCGTGCTATTTGCACAATGAAGGGTAATTAGCTCACCAGTCTCACCACTAAGTGTCGCTATTAAGGCGCTAGATGCTCATGTGAAAAATGTTTTTCTTTAGAGAATTCACAAAATAAAATGCACAGTAAGGACGAGCTAGGAAGTCCACTCGCAACTCGCGTCAATTTTACAGACGTTGAGAATTTCCTAGTTTTCGCACGTGTATCTTAATGTTTCTGTCGTTCATAAATATTATATAAAACGTAATTATAGCGAATGTTTGTGAAACTTACAATAAACAGACTACGTGTACACATAAAGCAGAAATAAGATAACATTTCACATTATTTTCTACCGACTTTCAAAGAGCTCACAATGATCAAACGTGTTTACTTATGTATAGTTCGTTTCATTCACGATGGCGCGCAGATTTGTCAAGCTCGTATTAAGGACCTTCTCCGCTTGAGTTGAAATCCCGAAATTCGGAAGGGCGTGTGCTAAAATTATCATTGCTCGTTATAAATAATAAGTTTTTCTCTTCCTTTTTATTCTACCCCAATTAAAAATCTTGGCAAACGATGCGGCAGGGACCGTCTTGGTTTTCTAATTAGGACATTTGCTTTCCAAAAGGTTATTGCGTTACCCTTATTTCTATTGGACTGGTGCCAAAAAGATTACTGACTTTCGTAATCTTATTAAGACTGTCTATCCTTTTCTGTTTCCTATGTAATAAGTTTTTTTCATTTTGAGAATCGAGAAACTTAAAGAAAGTCAGCAATTTGTTTATGTTACGCAGAGGTTTACGTGAGCGAATAACTCGCGAATGCAACGCTGCGCGGCGCGGCGCCCAACGGCATTCGCGTTCACAACGCAAATGTACTCACGCAGGTTGCATCCCATAGCAAGCAGCGGCCTTTGGCCCACGGAACCAGCGTTAAGCTCAACAATTAAAGTCCATGACTGTACTGATGAGAATAAATTTTTACTTTTACTTTCACGAGTTATTCGCTCACGTAAGCCGCTGCGTTAGTATTGAAAACCAAATTAGTTTAAACCTTAAATGGATCAACAAATTAAAGTCTGTGACCGTACTTATATAATGAAATTCATGAAAAAACAAAGGAAACACGCGATTGATTTAATATAATACGTTCAAGTGTTTGAACGCTTTTACTTTACCAATAACTGCGAGCGAGTTGCCTAATGACACAACTTGACACGAAGTGTATTTTTTGCCCATTATCGCAACCTTTGCAGATCTTTAAATCAAAATACACCTCGTCATATACTCCTGTTGATTTAAACCCGTGTCATAACATCATTGAACGTCATTTAGAACAGGCATTTTAAATCAAAAATAGCAACTTTGAGGCTTATATCTGAGTTTACTGTTTGATTGCATTTGATCATGCACGTCTATCATTTCGTGCTTTGTTATCGAGTTGCGCTATTTGCATCTCATCCCTCAGTATGTAAAACCAGAGACTAGTAAATATTCAAGATGAACTACTTCCATACAATACCGTGTTGTTATGTCCAGTTATTTTTTATTATGACTAGTTTTTCTATAACTAGTTTTAAGATTGTTGGCTTAAAAGTCTCTTGACGTGAATTTCCCTTTTTTTTGACACTTGGGGAGCCTTTATTACGCCTCCAATTCTTATTAGTATTAGTACTTTACTCTAACATTGATGGGGACCAAATTTAAGTAAGTAATATTCTTTATTGTGCACCATACAGTTAAAAATTGACAGGAAATGAAAAAAACACTTAAAAGCTAGAACAACAGGCGGTCTTAGCGCTAAGAAGCGATCTCTTCCAGACAACCTTTGGGTAGCAGGGAACTATGAAATTACAACATCGAATTTAATGTTTTATGAACGATGGAAGCTATGCATCTCTGTTATATCGTAGTATTTTTATTTTCTTTTAAGGTTATTATAATGTAGCGTTTACACAGGTATATTGCCTGTTGTATTTATAAACGTTGCTATGTATTTTTCATGTCATTGTATAATTTTCACTGTAAATGTGGTATTGACTTGTGAAAGTGGCCTTTCAGTCTTTGCGCGCTCTAAGGTAGGGCTAAGCCCGACATTCAGAGGCGCAAAGCGCGCTCTTAAGCTGGGTCCACACTTGTATCATTATGCCGATCACGATCATACGTATCGTATCGAGCTCGCGTATCCTAAATATGGACGCTCACTTTGGACATGCCGTATCACTAGCATCGTGGCATGAAAAAATGCGTCCCAACTAACCGTAGCGTATCAGCGCATCGTATCATAACGCCGTATCATTAAGTATGGACGCTCACTTTGGGCATACCGTTTCACTAACATCGTATCGTAACTCTGTATCATTTTGCCTTTATTTTCTGCGATCGTTCGTCTGTTCAAGGTGTCTAGCGAAGATGCCAATTGTTTGCGCTACAACAACGAACCGCTATCCTGTCTCTGTATCTCATTCATATGTCAGAGTTATAGAGAAACATAAAACATTTCGTCGTCGTAGCGCAAACAATTGGCATCTTGGCTAGGCGCTTCTAAACGTTTTCTAAGGGCTTAAAATGTTTTTTACAAATAGAAGAAACGTGGCATTCATACGCAAATAACTAAAATATAAGAACAATATTTAATGTCATCTACATCATTGACAATTCTCGCTGAATTAGAGAATCCAGATATTTAATGCGCAGTAAACGGATATATTAAAAGAAACACACTAACATTACTAGTAAAATTGAATTATGTAAGTACCTGGGATCTGCAGTATGCGTGTCTAAGTCTAGTGTAAGTAGCTCCAAGTTCTCGTCGTCAGAAACTCGCAGCCACGATACCTGGAACAATTAAGTTTCTATATTTGTTTGCTTAAACTTCGTCTCGTTCGAAGTTGATCAACTATCAACTACCAGTTGTTATTTTGAGATTATATACGTAAGTAAGTTTAATGGAAACACTACGTAAGTAGTTATATATAATGGTATATCTTTTCAGTTGGAGGTGTAAGTGGGTGAATCTGTTATATCACTAAAGCAAAATCTTAGGCGTAAGATTTCTAAGTAGGAGTGTATAAGAAAATATAATAAAATTGATACGACTTTTAGGCCAATTCGAACGTACAGTCAGCAATACTATTCATCTGCACCTGACTGTACACTTGACATCAAAATTACATCTAAGGGTGTAGATTCACTAGCGATTTGCGAGCAATTTTAATGCGAGGTGAGCGCGCAGCGAGTTCGCCGAGAGCGCGTAACGTGTTCGCAAATCGCCAGTGTGACCGCGCTCTAAATGATGTAATTCAATTATCGTGCATTTCGCTCGTACTTATCCGAACGTTTGTGTTGGCGCGAGCGAAACGGACGATAGTTATATGAGTATGACATTCATTCATTTTGATGTCAGTGTACGTTCTTATTGGCCTGTATATTTTTAAACAAAAACATTACTGCCTACACTTGTTGTAAACATAAATATAACTAAATGTTTTCATGAATAACTATGTATTAATGTTTTGTCTTCATATTGACAAAGGATCGTGATTATCTGATCAAACAAACCTGTCAAAACATGTTTGAAATAATACGTTCTTCCACTCACGTTAAAAAGGAATCATTATTTAATATTATACATTTACACTCAAGAGTAATGAAAGCGGGTTTCTTTCTACAGAAGTTCTACAGAAAATAACCCGTTGTCGTTTTGCATAAGCAAAGCCTCACAAAGTTTTACGGTAGCATAGCTTTTTGTCACGTGAAGGACAAAAACATTACCTTTTTTATTCAGAATAAATGTTGCATTCCCACAGAAGTATCTACGTAATGTTAGAATGAATTTAATTTACATATTGTTTCCGCAACATACAACATGTTGAAGCACGTACCTCGATTAGTGTAAATGCATTCTACTCGCGACCGTCCCGTTTATCACTAAAGCACATTTGGTTAATGTTAATCACATGAATTAACCAGCACAGATCATTAATGAACTATCCATCCGTGGGTGTGTTTGTTTAAATGGATTCGGTAAATTATTGTAGTCATTATCGTTGAATTCATTTTCTATACGTACATTACATATTCACGATGTTTGACTGAGTTACGTAGGTACTTAGTACTAAACGGGTAATGGGTAGGCATAATTATAATGGATCACTCAAAACACGTTTTTGCTTACGTAACTTATTTTTAACAAAGTGGTTGTAGTCATTTTCTCAGTAATACTAAAAGAAAAAAAGATAAAGGTGATGAAATTAGTAAAAGTTTTAATTAAAGGACTTAGCAGTTTAAAATACTACAGCCCCTACTAGTAATGCAAATATTTTTAACGTGTAAAGGCATTCTGTCTGCAAATCGAAAAGTTTTCAATTTAACATTGTAGCCAATAGTCACGGGTGAGGTTACGAGTCACCTTTGAACGTCAATTCCATTTCCCCCAAACAATCAAGCCATACAGAAGTTTTAGTTACACGTTGCGATAGGTAGGTAGTCAATTCGTTTTAGCTATTCTGATGGTCGTTGTACAAGTAGTGCTAACTGACTGATATGAAATATTTTTGTTTTTATTTTGTCTAGTAAACATATGTGATAAAAATTATCAATTTTCTTAACGCTTGTCCAAAAATTCGAATATATGTTTAAATTAAAAAAGTGTTCTGATGCTTAAGCCTCTACTGCATACAAAGCTTATGGCAGTTATAATATTCAACTCTTTTAACAGCTATTAAAGTTCAAATTAAAACAAATATTTTTCTATGACACGCAATATAGAGTTAATTATGATTTATTGCTATGCATGCTTACTTAAACTAACCAGATACAAGAGATTTCTACAGAAACTCGAGGCTCTTTTTGTGAAAATATTCCATACACTTGATTATAGCTCAGCTGTGTATAAGTGTGAATAAGTGAAAACCCCTGTATCACCAAATACCCGTCTTTACTTGAAGAATAGTCCTTATTTTTAAATAAATAAGTAAACACTTTATTGTACCTACGAGAAAAAAGAAATATGAAAAAGTTATGACATTCTATCACTTTTTGCGAGTACTAAGTTTGTATTTTCCAATCATTTACGTTCCTGGGTTCCAAGTTTCAGCGGTTTTGATCCTCTGTTTTATCACTTTGTCCACAAAGTCAAGGCTATTTAAATGACTTTTGATATTATAAAATTGCTCCACGTGGTTTTCTCTTTTGAAACATATCTAAGATAGTGGTTAAGGGACCTATAGTTTTTCCTAGTTTTAGATGTAGTATAAAAGAGCTACGCGGAAGTATTTTTAAGCATGAGGTTCTGAGGTTCTCGCAAATTCATCAGGCACTGAGATTAATTATACGCGACAGGATATGGTGAACATGCGAATACATTCTGAAGGAAATAAATACATCGTCATAATTATATCGCATAAAGTGTACGATAATAATCCATATGCTTACTTCGGCGGAATTCTCGCTAACACTAAAAACGGAGTAAGCATACTTATGATGTATTTTTATAGTTCCTGGAAATAAACATTTTCTCTTATTTTTACCAAAAATATTATTCTTCTTCTTTAAGTGCCGTCTCCATCCCGGAGGTTGGCGACCTTATGTCTATATGCCATTCTATCTGAAGTCATGCGAATTAGTTTCTCTGTACTGCCCATTTTTTTTTTTAAGAGGGGAAATGCTTTTCGCATACCACCCAGGCGCGGGGACGGGCCTGGGACGGTTATGTGGGACTCCCATATAGGCTGATGAGACCCATGGTTTACCCACTAAAACCCCTCTGTTGCCGCCTCCGTGCTATAGGGCGAGGTCCCAGGAACGCCGAAGTACTCTTCCGCAACTCTCTGCCCAGGTCCAACCAGTCTCTTATGTTCCTTGTCCATGATATTCTCCTTCTCCCACGTCCTCGTTTCCCTTCAATCTTCCCTTCAATAATTAGTTTTAATAAGTCATAAAATATTATTAGCTACTACATTACAACTGCATTTCTGAATTTGATCTGCATTTTTTTGGTTTTTGCTTTTATGTGTAATGTTTATATAATTCTGCACTAACTCTATTCTATTCAAATACAAGTTAAGCGTAATACTGCAGTGGATTTTAGTTAAAATTCTCCAGTTGTATGTAAAACATTGTGCTACCGTTGTAAAACGTTGCGTAAACGTGTGTTGTGTGAACAATCAAACATACCCTTTTATCTCTTAGAGCTGTTACGCGACAATCAAACACGACAGTCGCACCCGTATCGGCATCTAGCGTATCGTCTGACGTCACGTCGCCTTCAAACGATGGGGCGCGGAATCTGGAACAAACGTACATACATATATACTTGAATATTGTTACTAGTAAAATGCAAAAAGTTACATTTCGGCATATATGTGCCCGGGGATCGAAGTCGCGACGTCGCTCTTAGAAAGCGGCTGATTTCTGACTCTAACATAACAATTAATTTAAATTTAGCTTCCAAAACAAAAGGGAAATCAAATCTCGAAGGCATAAGTTCGCCTTTGTACTTCTTACTAATTGTTTTATTTTATGATATAGGAGGCAAACGAGCAGATGATCACCTGATGTCAAGCGATTACCGCCGCCCATGGACACCCGTAACACCAGAGGGGTTGTAAGTGCGTTGCTGGCCGGGACTGTATGTTAATTTAAATATGTATTTTTGTACAATAAAGAGTTTACTATTACTATTACTACTAACTTCTTATTTGCGAATAAGAATTCAAACTCTTAATAACATTTAAACTTGTTTACCATCGACGTAGTATTAAAAAAAATAAGTTTTAATCAGCCTTAGACTAAAAAAATATATATGAAATATAATACTTGACAAAGAAAAATTACCGTAAATTCTGAACAGCGCCAGATGTATAAAACTCATTTTCGTTCTTAACAAGACGATTTACGAGCGCTCGCTTTTGATATTTATCTGCCAAATTTGTGTACAAACTAGGAATGGGTGGCACCGTTTTTTTAGAATATCTGTGGAAATCTCCCTAAATTTTTAGGCATTCGATTGTTTTGCAGCCCAATTATTTATTCAAGAAAGTAAATATTGTATAAGTCTGTTCTGAATAGTCTTAAAAGGAATACAAAATGGATGTTCAATAGAAGAATTAGTAAAAGCCGCTGTAATAGAATACGAGAAGGGGGATTGTTAACGTACTATTAACTACATTTATTAGTATCAAGCAATTAAAGTATCTTGAATGAATTTCTTTCATAATGTGTTCATGCAATTTTGCAGCTAGCTATTCTATTTAGGTGTACATTTTTGATTTTCAGTGTTACTTCTTATTCTTTTTACACATTTTATACTTTTAGATGGATGTTGATTTTTATAGATAGTAATCGTAAGTACGAGTATTCAACGACTGTAATTTCACTTGATTACGAGAAAAAAACTTCAGTAGCACAAATATAGGTCAATGTCGCATTTTGCATGGTAAATCTTATGCAATGTTAATGTATGCAAAGTTGGAAATTCCTAGTAGTACTGTGACAAGACTTTTGTTAAGACTAAGTTTTCTTTACTACCAATTTATACACTAAATAGGAATGGAAATTAATTTGCTTGTATAGAGACCAAATTTTTCTTTCTTTGCTCACGGCAAGGCCTAAATTAAATAGAGCGTATACTAGTATTATTTAAATTCCGGCAACACACTTGCACTTGAAACCCCTCTAGTGTTGCAGGCAGAGGCGGGGCAAGACCAAAATTTGGTGTGGGCAAGCGAGGCCCTCTGGTGGCGCAAGAAAAAACTAAAACATTTTAACGTTAAATCCCAGTTTACGTCTTTGAGGCGCCAAGCCCCTCGGACCGCGAGGCCGTAGGCGGTAGCCCACGTCGCCCACGCCTAGCGTCACCTCTGGTTGCAGGTGTCCATGGGCGAAGGTAATCAGACAATTCGTCTGCTCGTTTGATTCCTAAATCTTAAAAAACCTACCGTCAGACTTTTGTTGCCGACAAGTGATAAAACTGGTTATTTTTTAACCCCTTGTCTTTTTTGCAAAGCTCATTAAATAGTACAAACAAACAACAAACAAACATTTACTCAGCAAATAGGCCACAGGGGCACTTGTACATGTCAAATTTTTACAATCATAAAAATAACAAAATACAATCACAATATCGAATCACAAAAAAAATTATGATAAGAAATACAAACAACAAATACTAAAATTCTTTAGAGATGTAAAAGTCTCTAGAAGTCAGAGTTAAATATAATTTAAAAAAAAGAGTAGATTGTTGTAGTGAGACCAAGGGATTAAAGGCAACCATTTCAGTCAAGACAGTTTGCCGCTCGAATGCAGTTAAACATTCCCATTTAAAAAAGGAGCTATTAAACGATATCAACAAGCATCATTGTTTAAGACAGCTTAGAGATCAAAGTAAAATCTTTACTGAAAATAAAAACATAATCCCGTTTGTGCCATGTTAATTTTCAACTCCAATCCTTATCTCGTAGCCGTTTTTCTTATTTAGCCTAAATGTTTTTTAAGACGGGAAACGCTATAAAAATATATTACTTACGTCTATTTTGCTAAGACAGTAATAATAAATGAGGTCCAATGTATTTGGATGACGCTAACAAAATAAATGATGAAATTTCGAAAAAAGAAGTCTTATTCAACTAGTTATTTGTAATGCTTCAAGTAAGAAGCCCCTAATCAAAAGCAATTCACTCAATTACTCTTGTTATTTTTATACTCTTATTCACAATAACTATTTCTTTTCTTTTACGAGTACTAGATATTTTTTCACCATAAGCTACAGCTTATGCGTAACGTAGTAATACGCGTCATAAGCAATTTAACGGAGTCTTAAGCTCGTTAAATTGCTTATGACGCGTATTTCGTTCTATTGTTAAGAGACAACCATTGCAATATCAGCAAGTGTGTTTTCCTTTTGAAAGGTAACCCTCACCTATTTAATGGTGAAATATGAAATTGTGGACCTATTTCCACTTCACGCCCGAAACTTCAACTTCATCGTGATGACTTACTTGTTGAGAAAAGAATTTGTTATGGGTATGTTGTATGCCCAATGTGAAGAAATAAAACGAACACATTCAGAATAGTTTTTCTGTACTTCTCTGTATTTATTTCTGCTTTTTTAATCTCTATAAAGGCTATTTTTAGCTTAGGGTATATCAGTCAATCATCTGGATACCTTCAACGATAAATACGAGTATATAGGTATCTCAATAAATTTGAAAATGGAAACTTCTGAAAATGATTATTGCCTTCCTTTTTATACTCACAACAGTCAGCATACTAACACGCACATGTAATACAAAGGGCTTGTTTTTCACAAAGGGAAAAAGTGTGACTGAAACGAGACCGTTTCATTCAAACTGGTAACTTATAGACGTGCGTCGAGTACCAATTTACGGAGGTTGTTACACCGTATAAGATACCAAGGTGCAAGAAAGCACGTGCCATATTGTGATAATTGAAAAGCTCCGAACGAGTACCATAAATAAGTACAGTCAACCAATTTGAATCCTAGGCCACTATAGAACCTTGTCGCTTTAACTACTCTATACATGACATGCATCACTCAATAAGCACTGTCGTAGAAGTCATTATGACATGGTTCTATAGTGGCCTAGGAATCAAATTGGTTGACCGTACCTACAGCCGCAGCGTTAATTTTTAGTAATGTCCGAGAAGCACAAATATCAAAAAAGTAAACAGTGTTATGTCAGGAAGCAATAGTGTTATATCATTAGTGTTCCCCGGGCAACTTACTACGTAAGGTAACAAGGAATTTCAAGTCATCAAAACTTTCTTGTTTTTTCACCTTCAGACTTAAAGTGAGTCTATCATCGTTTCATATAAGATAACCAGTATAGAGAAAAAGATTGAGAAGTTGTCTTGTTTTACTTCTTTTCATGTTTATTTTGTTTATATGATAATAACATTTATTTATTACTAACTTCTGCCTGTAACTTGGTGTGCGTGATGATGATGATGATTGATAAAAACTATCCCATCGTCCCGATTCGAACTTTAAGATACAAAAACGTCGTTTTTGATACTGACATATTCAATCCATATCGTATCTTTAGGAAATTTTTGACGTATTTTAATGTTCGAATCAGGGCCATCTGTCTTTTCCAGGGCTCCAAACAATCTCCATATTTCATCTAAATCGGTATGCGGTTCAAGCGTGAAGAGGTAACGGACACACAGAGAGACAGACAGAGTTTCTGTCGCTATTAGAATATTAGTAACCTAGGCTAGATACAAACTTTTATTATACAAACAACACACAATTTTAACCTATGAAGGGTTGACATTATGGGATTAAATGTTTTATTATTTTACACTTAGTTAATTTGTATTTAACCACCGCACAGTCAGAACATTCAAATAAAATAGTACCTAAATAAATTGAAATAATAAAACTCACAACGAAATTAATTTCGTAATGCTTCAAGTCATATAATAATTACGAAGCGGTGTAACTGAAGCCTGGTGGTTGCCTTGAAAAAGATGTTCATTGGACCTGAAAATGAGATAACGTAGGCCGCTACTTAATTAACCGAAATTAGTTCCTCTGTTTAAGCTACGCCAGCCTGAAGGCTTCATTTGCCATGCTTTGTTTCCATATAATAGAACCAATCGTCTGTTAGAAATGTAGGATTTCTTGTATTTGAAATAAAAATAGGCCAACGGCTCGATTCGAAGAATGATTAAGACACGTTTAAGATCTTGGAAAGATCGATAACTAACGTCAAAATTGACGTTTATTTCGATTCCGCTGTGATCCCAATAAGATCTATCTACGATTTTTCTAACGTCAAAGTGACATTGGTTGCCCGAATTGAGCTGCTTCTGTCAATTATGACTATACGACATACAAACGTTGGTATTTTGTGCTGGATGAGGCGAGGAAAAAAATACTAACGGATACAGAAAAAAATTTTTAAAGTTGAAGGCAAAAGATTCCATCCTGTAGATTTGTGTGTACTCTTAGCACACGAAAAAGTGAAAAGTACTCTGGTGATAACAAAACGACCACTGATTATTTTATATTTCTCTATTATCCTTTAAAAAGACAGTGTGTAAATACAATATTTACACGGAGGTTAGCATAGTTTCTGATAAATTATGAGAAATACAATTACTAAATAATTTGGCCCGCAATATACAGCAACACTCAAGTGACGCGATACGAGCTTTTTAATGTAACTGTCAACGCTTATTGGTAGTTAATATACAAAATTTCGTATCTTGTAATGTCCTGTCATGTTATGTCTCATAATGTTTGCAATACATTGCTGCTCGTTAATAGATTTTCAAAAAATAATGACGGCGTCATAATTAAGTGTCACTCAAAAAACTTCTTTACGAATGATTACACGAATACATTTTATATCTGGTATAATTTATTGCCCGTATTGGATTTACACACTGTACATTAAACCCGTTTAATAAGTATGGTTTAAAATATTTTATCTTCCTAGTATCCATATCTAAGGCCCATTATATATTACTAGTTAGTATAACAAATAATAAGTGTACTAAATATCAAATAATTAAGAAGCATGTTACTAATTAATCCAGCAATTAAAAATATACTCATTTCGTGGGCCCAAAACAGAACGACAAACTGTTTGCCTTTTCATCATTAATTTGGGATGAGCAGCTGCTATCAACTTTACTGCGAACTTTGGAATAGTTTTTGACTGTTTTCGTACAGCTCTCAGCAAATATTAAGCAGTGATTAGAAATAGTTGCTAAGTTTTAATTGTAAGTGCAAAATGGCTTCGTAAAAGTTATTTTTGCTATTTGTCAAATATCTAAAGTTTTTGTGTAATGGTGCATGTGAAAACTGTTTTGGAAATAATATATGGATTATATATGTGGCCTGTCCACTGTCGCATAAGCCTGCTAACTGGTTTACATGTAAATTCAGTGTCACTCGTCAAGTTTAGGCGCACCGATAATAAAAATCCCTATAATGGTCATGGTACCAATAATGAGAAAAAAATATTTAAAATCTGTTTTTAAGTACTTGCAACACTTTACTATAAACAGAAGCTGTTTAACACTGTTACTGCCAGCGACCCACTAGGCGGGTTCTCTGTTCGTTGGCGCGACATACGTATCGCGACTAGCGCGTATTGCGTGTTTTATTATTTTTTATTTAAATAAAAAGGAGTCATACTGTCGGTCTGTTCGTACATCCGTCTGTCTATCCGTCCGTATTTCACAGCTATTTTACTCGTAAGGTGTATTTTAATGAAATTTATAACATAGTGTAGTTTGTGAGCCAGTACTAAGTTTAGAAGGCAAAATAAGTACAAATATAAACATTAGGAATAACTCTTCATACACGTAAATAAAAGATTGAAATATTTTTTTTATTCGATAGGTGGAGCTTTAAAAATTACCTATGCACTAAAAGATTTCTGGAAAAGTATTTTGATTAAGTCAATAGGTACGTTTGAAAATAATACCTTCGAAAGTCTAAATAGTACATTACGAAAAATAGGAAATTCGAAACGAATGGCGATAAATTAAAACACGACCGAAGGGAGTGTTTTAAATCGACCCGAGTTGCGAATTACCTATTCGCACATGTATCGTACAACGTTTTACAGTACATATGCCCCTTTAAATGTTCGACATAGTAAAGTAATATGCTAATTTTCGCACTAGTGCGGTAAAGTAGCACCATATGTACTGTAAATAATATATGTGTGAGTAGTCTACATGTGGGTTATTTGGTTGTATGTATTTTTTGTTGTAGGTAAATAAAGTTCAACAAATAGGTACCTAGTTTATACAAAAATTATTTTAAAGAAGTCGGTTGAGACTGATGGACATGACGAAACTATAAGGGTTCCGTTTTCTCAATTTTTTAGCCCCGGAACCCGAAAAACCAACATGACAAAAATGTTTAGTGTGCTTCCCTTAAACACAAGAAGGAATCTTACAAGTAAAGGAAAAAAAAAACCGAAAAGTGATAATTATTAAACATTCTATTATCCATCTTGTCTAGTTCTGCAATTGAATTATTATACTCGTACTTGTACTTAACGAGTACAACACCTAAAAAAACCTTTTTTGGAGTTTAAGTATTTAATAATCAGTTATTTATTTAATGCTGCAGTTGATATTCATTTTAAGAATTTCGTTATCTTTTAAACAGAATTTATTTCATAGAAGAGTTTCATAAAACCGTTTACAGGCCTATAAAGATTTACAATAAAGGAAACGACATTTGAAAGCCCTGGCTGTAAAGTTGATGACTGCAATAAAATGATGCGAAATGATAGAATTTACATTATGAGGAGCGTTCGACTTAATTAACGATAATCAATAAGGCTTTCAACTGTTAAAAAATCGATTTAATTCGTATAAAAATATGAAATCTAAAATCGTCATAATTTTTAAAATTTAATGAATAAAAGTAGGTAAGAGCATATGACTTGCAATCCGGAGGTCGCGAGCTCAAACCCCGGCTCGTACCAATGAGTTTTTCGGAACTTATGGTGCGAAGTATCGTTTGATATTTACCAGTCGCTTTTCGGTGAAGGAAAACATCGTGAGGAAATCGGACTTATCCCAATAAGGCCTAGTTCACCCTCTGATTGGAAGATCGGATGGCAGTCGCTTTCTTAAAAACTAGTGCCTACGCTAATTCTCGGGATTAGTTGCCAAGCGGACTCTGGCAACAAAACACTTTACAGGTTGGAGGGGTTTAGTCCGTAGGCGGCTGGGAGAAAAAAAAAATCTCCAGCGCAGTCGAGTCGGGGATGCTGCCGGATACCGGGCCAGCAGTAGGTATCCAATGAGGATTACCTCCACATCTGACAAAAAACAAAAAAAAAATCTCCAGGCTCCCATGAGCCGTGGAAAAATGCCGGGACTACGCGAGGAAGAAGAAGAGAATGCATAAAAGTGTCACAGTTTGACAAGTACAATTTATGTGATTATTTGCTCGTGTTACAGGCCCCATCGGTATAATAATTATACTCACTTGTCATGAAAGTGTTTATTGTTGGTCGCATATGAGTCGAAGATGTAGTTTAGCATGGGTGAGTCTGCTTTCCCTTGCTTCATCTGCTGCCGCCTGGGCTTCGACGTGGGCAGTCTTACGCCACTTCGGAAGATAGTCGGAGGAGTCATGGTGGCTTTTGTTGGAGTTGTTGTGGGATCCGTGTCAGATTCTAGAAGAAGAGTCGATAGTTTAACCTTTTAAGTTTTAAAACTAACCACAAAACTAAAATTAAGCTGGCTGCATTTCCCCCTTTGGATTGCTATGCCGATCCGAGGAAGGAGTCAGTTTTATGGTCCCTCGTGACATCAATGTTTTTTTTTGAAGTAACCTAATAAATTAAGAGCCCTTAGACACCACGGTCTTGAGAGTTTTGACTGCAAAAGCCGCAAATATATGCCGGCTGGTTTCCGAATTGAATTTGTATGCAGACATTTTAATAAGTGCTACATAAATGCATGCTAACGAACAGTCAAGAACTTTAATTGTTAAAACATTGGAAATTCATGGGATAGCAAATAAGATTAAACGCTAACACGTGACCGTACGCGTACTATACAAAAATTTGGTAGGTCATAAATTTAGGAATAGTTTGGTATAAATTCATAAAATATATCAATGAACCAATAATCATATAATTATATCTGGGTTGATCTTCATTGAAATATACTTCATTAGTCGATTAATTATTCCACGAAAATCTATTTACATTTTTTACCATCATTGAATTATTGATGATATGAAAATATTTTTAAAATAAAACAAGGGACATCAGTGTGTCTATTATAGACCCGAGATAGAATACTTTAGGTCTCTTTGGGTCACTGCTACATAAACGGTTATCTGTTCTGCAAGATGTACAAACTAACCTAAACAAACATCTATTTTTCTCTACATCTCCTTATTATAGCGACTTAAGTTGGTGAACTCACTGTATATGGAATATTAAGCTATTTTTTTATAACCTAGATACTCAAATTAAAGTTCAATTTACTCAATCACCTTGCTATTGTATTAATTTTGCACTAAAATAATATGAAAACAAGATAAGCGTACGGCTTTAGTAGAGCGAGCAGCGGCGCGTTGGGCGTCGAGCGTCACTCAGGCTAGTGGACGCCGCGCCGCCCCGGACGCCCAGCTCAACTAAACGCGGCTGCTTGAGCGGTGCGTCCTGTACGGCTTCCTAACTCCCAGCGCCCTACTCAATGCGAAACACTTTAAGCAAAATACCTGTGGCGTTAGTTGGTGGTGCGATGGCCCTGGTGAGTACCGCCGCCATTAGCAGCAAGATGCGGTGCATGCCGCCGCATCCTACCCGCAGAGCAGGCGCCCTGTAATAACACAACCGTTGTAAACAAATAGATAAAAATATACTATACTGTTCAAGTGTAGTATATTCAGTTTGGTTCCAAAAAACCTAACGTGTATAAAACCTGCTAGTTTTGTGCTTGGCACCTTTTTGTTTTTATTAAATATATTTAATTTTATTTTACAATAGGTGTAATAAAACATGCAAATTTATAAAAGCTAGTAGTTGTACTAAACACATAAGTAGTACCAGTACACCAATAAAATATACTCTTCTGAAATTTAGTTTGATAAAATTTCCTTTTAAATTATAGATTTTATAAGACTGTGGTCACACAACAGAATGTTGAAAAAAAAATTGGCAACACTTTTTTCATTGTCAGAACCAATACTTATTGGATGGCACCTGATCCTCCTTCTAAGAGTAAATAACAGCCTATTATATTATTGTTTGATGATACATTTTGAGAAATTACAATTTTGCATTCCTTTTTTCAGATATTACTGACAAAAAAGATTTTACAGAACTACAACACAATTCAAACATAAAAAATACCCCGAAGCAGTTACTCATATTAGCTAAATTTAGAATGAACAAGGTATTAACATTTCATATGATACCAAAATAATGCATCCACTTTAAACCAGCAATCCCGTAATCGCCCTTTTCCATAAACTATAAATCAAGGCAAGACTAACTTATTTAGCAGATTTCTATAAAGTTAGAGCAAGTAAGCAAAGTTAGTGTGATAGTTACCTACCGTTCGCGTCAAACCTACGTTGTACAATGAGTTAAGAACTTTGTTCATATCGTGTTTCATAGAAAATTAGCATGATAAATTTACTACCGTCAGTTTGCCTGCAAGTCATGGGAAATTATAGCTAGGAACACAAATCAGGCAATAGTTTCAAAGTTGCTGATAGTGCAGAATTCGATTATTGTTCAAAAAGTACCTAAGAAAATTTATAAGATTTTATAACTAGATAGTCATTATGCAATAACATTAATCGTTTTTCTATGGCACACTTTTGGCCATGTGACTTGGGAATCGGAAATTATTTTAATAGTTACATATGACCCAGATAACCCGACCCATTTGAAGAATAGATTCTGATACCGATTCGTACTTTGTTTTCCTTCTAACAAACAGAAAAATCTAAATGACGAATAGGGACAAACGATTATCATTGGTTTGTTAGATAAGTTTATTAATAACGCCATAGTAGTTCAGGAGATCCTGTATCCTGAATTATGATTCCTATTTTATAAAATAAACAAGTTAAGTAAATTATACTTAAATTTTATCAATAATGAAAGACAGATAGTCCCAGGACGATGATTATAAGTTAAAGTTATAATGTTTCAGGTTATAAAGTGAGGGTAAACACTAATTATATAATTCTTATAGGTAATAGTCCTTACATCGAAATCATTTATTTTGAATTGATTAACAAAGCGCGTCTTGAACTGCAACGTATATTTTTAGTATCAAATATATAGATATTAAAGACACTACTTTTAATCCTTTCTTTGTACTGGTATCTAAGTTTGATCAATACCTACTAGACAATTATCTAGTATAATACCTACTAGGTAATATTATTTCGCACATATTACTTGGCAATCATTGCCCCATAAAATGAATAAAATCTATTTTTTAGATCATTAATGCGAACTATAAAAACAATAATAAATGTAATTATTTTCAGTAATAATTTACTTTTAAGAATGTAGCAATGTTAGCTTCGAGTAGAAAAAATAACATCAATATTTGCAAGTTCCAATCAATTTGATGGTTCCGCTTTTTATTTTTCTCGAAATAATAGCTAACGAAGCTCATAGTTAGCGAATATTAAACAAATACCAACATTATTTATATGTAGATTCAATTCAGCTCAGTTAGTATAATGTCTGCTTCATGAAAACTTATTTGTTTATGTCATTTAAAATGCAGACCGTGAATACCAGTGTTATGATTGGTTTGACGAGATGCTCAAATTTCTCAACAAATTATGTTAATTTGAAACTAACAAAAGCAAAAACTGTAAATGACGAAAATCATGTTCTCTGTTAACCGGATTCATTTCTATGCTTGAATTAATTGAAGCTTAAAATTGAGAACATAGCTAGCTGAATATACCGGCTAAACCTAAATAAACATTCCTCAAATATCTTCTGTACTTCAGGTATGTCTTTCCCATCGTAGAGCAATGGTGTTTCGGACCTTGGGTAGGCGTGCATAGAGCCAAAACCAACACATAGAGGCCCTTTTGACACTTAAATAAAATGTAAGGGGTATACCGAGTGGATTCTGCCGTTGCTCATGCCATGGGACGCACGCAGAGGCAGCACCCATGAGGGTGTAGACTATCGTACTTCAGGTATTGTCATTATGATTTTATTGAAGCAAGATGGTATTGCATATGGCAGTTTGAGTTGTAATTTAAACAAATTTTCTGTTTAGAGCCTATCTTTAAACTATCATTAATTAAGTGCAATAAGCAGTTTCATGTTTTGAATGTTCAAGGAAGAAAGAAAGCCGTACTATATTCCTGATTGCTATTCGAACTGGTTTTATCAAATACCTAACTTTCATATAAATTACTTTTTAAAATAATCATGAAAAGGACGTTTAGCTTATCGCCGCATCGTGTATTTAGTAAGTACTTTACAGTATAAAAGTTTCCTATTAAAAACTGACACAAAATAGACAAAACGCCCACACGAATGCCACAATGTTATTTTTTCAGTGGACAATGAAAGGGGTGACTCACAAACTCCGTGAAAAATGGGACAGTTGCTGGAGTGGAAGCAACATGTGAAGGCACTAGCAGGCTCGCGTCGTTCAACGAACCATGAACACAGCTGTTAGGACGGGACTGGATATGCGAAGAAACAAAAGGACTACTCGTACTTGTTACATTTCCGGGGTTTAATTCTAACCAACAACTACAAATGCAAAGTAAAAAAAGGCACTTTTGAGTCGACACAAAGGCTATCTGGCAGAGACTGCTTGTTGGCATTGAGACCACTGGCTATCAGATCAGCTATAGTTTACTGTTACTTTTGTAACTTTGTTTAGGGTTTCATTCCTAAAGAGGAAAGATTCATTGAATCTCTCACTCATATAATTGTGTTTTTTGTTCATATAAATCTGTTGCGATCGTTTTCATTAAATCCCTAAAGGTTTTTACCAAAAAGGAAGGAAAACTGCCGTTAGATGTCATTTAGTTTGAAAAGTTAGTTGTAGAAACTTCCAATGAAAGTTACACAAAAAAAATTGATGTCATTCAATAAGGAAAAATAAAATTGGTTGAACGAAAATATAGACGATTTAAGAATTTAGGTATAAAGGGTAGGTTTTTGTTTCTAAATTACCTTTTATTAAGATTTTTTAACTAAGGAGTTTTTGCAGAAGTCAACCCTTTTATTCCTTAGGCTAAGGTTCGGTGTTTTGACGATTTACATTTGTCGAGCATATCGACGCGGGAAAGGAGAAATGGGATAAGCAACACACAGCTAATTTTACAGAGGAGCCAAAAAACTGCAATACTTTCTAAAAAAAATTCATTACCAATCGTAATGAAGGAGAATTTCTTAAGTGAAAAACTTTATGTGGTTATAATCATGTGTTCTATATACTATCCCATTATTGTTTTACCTTTAAATGGTTTATTTTAAATTAGTGTCGCTTTAGCAAAATGATCGTAAAAATACATTTAGCTAAAAATATCTTACCTTACAGGTTTAACAAGAAATTGGTCAGGTAAAAATGTCCAAGCCAAATTTGTCATAAAAATTAATCGAGTAAAAACCATATTATTGCAAAATATGCTTATTTTGTAGTCAAGTAAAATAATATACATGTGACAATTGACATGAAACAAAACAAAATAAACCATCTAATAACTTTTCAAGGAACAATTTCAAACTTAATAAGCTGCTTCTGGGGCATATTCAACCTAGGGTGCATGCTATGAATTTTATAGTTATCAACCACAATGAAATGATTGTCATGATTAAAAAAAACACCTGAGAAACGTTGCTTTATTTCAAATTAGTAGGTAAGTAACGAGTCTGAAGATTAAATAAGTCTCTATTTATGATCAATTGCTTACAAAGTATCAAGTTAATTACAATATACCTACCTTAGTATAACAATGGGATATTTTATATTTGAACCCAAAACAGGGAAAAAACTATCTCGCGTTTTCATAAAAAATATAATTATAATTTCCCTCACTTGGCATTTCCTGAAAATATGGAAAATAATAACACAAAAAAGTAAGTAAAAAAATTTGCTTACTACCGTCACACGGGCGTAAGGTGAAACGTTTATATATTTGTGTAGAGTTTGTTAAGTTAGGGCTTGTAGAGTTAAGGCGTGTAGAGTTAGAAGCTTAACTCTACATGTAATAACGTATTAACCGTGCAAGCCATACCATGTCTTCATCGTCTTTGAGATCGGCTTTAACTACGTGCCCGAGGTACTTAAAACTATATACACGCTCCTAACGAGTCCCGTTAAGTAGAACAGGTGGTATATTAGACAGTTTGTTATTACCGGCCTCAAACACCATGAATTGACTTTTGGTCACGTTACACTTCAACCCATGACTCAAGGTGTACTCCTCGCAAACCCATAATAGCCGTCTGAGACCGCAAACTGACGCGCTCAGCAGCACCATATCGTCTGCGTAGCTTAGATTGTTTACGCAAACTCCGTCCAACCGGCATGCTGAGCGCCTCAATCAACCAATAGTTCCCATTTGACAGTTAAGTAAATTTATCTATATATGTTAATTTGTGTGTGTGATGTAGGTGAAATGTCTCAAACGACATTGAATCTTATTATTTGGCCAGGTAAAAATAGTTAACCGACAGTAAAAGGTTATTTTGTCATAAGGCAAAAATATCCAAGTTGAGATTAAACTGAACTGACAAATAAGTATAAAAACTCTAAGGGTCATTACATCGAATAACTTTTCATCTAATCTCCGCTTTTCAAAAAGTTGTTAAAACCAAATAGTTTAGTAGGTTATTTAAATGTGCCAGTGATTCTCTAAATCATCGACACTAAAGTCGTCACTTGCATACGAAACCTAGTCCATTCGATGCAGAAAAATCTGGCGATTCCAACGATGTGTGTAACTCAATATCTCTAAAAATGTCGCTTATCCCATTTCTGCTTTCCAGCGTCGAATATATTTTTTTTATCGAAAGCGTCATTTGTCGTGAATGCAGAAAACGCAGATTTGATCCCAGTCATGGACACGAGTGAAGTCGGTTCGGTCAGTTCATAATTTATAGTATTTCTACTTAAAATAACACAAAAAAAGATTTGTTTGTATGATATAGGTATTATATACACTGAGAATGTTGTTATGGTAAACATTGTCTCTAGATAAATTTGATCCTTGATGCGAAGTAGAAAGATTTGTCGGACAAAATTTTCCTCATTAGTGAGCAAACTTGCAATAATTTCACAGATTCAGATACTTAAATGACTGTGTTTTAGTTGCAAACTTAAACTTAAAAATATGCAAATTAGCGAGTGCGATGCTCCAGAAATGCTCCATTTTATGAGCTAATTAAAATACAGCTGCTTGAAACTAATTTGAAACTTAGTGATAGTCTCAGTAGTAAAATGGGAAAACGTGCACAATATTAATAACGTTGAGTATATTTTCAGTTCACCTTATTCATAGTCCTTTTATGATGATTAAAACGATATTGTTAAGATAATTGAGATAATTAATACATGAGACTCTCGAAATATAAATACGTTAGCTTTATACAACGGCGGCTGAAAGAGGGCGTCAGCTGCGATTGCTGAAGACGCTGTTTCGATTCCAGCCTCGGGCATTGAAGGCTTCGGTTAATGCCACTGGACATTTTGCCTATGTTAAAGTTGATATATTGGTTCATTTTATATATATATACAAATCCAATTATATAACTAAACTATAAAACTTAAAACCTAAATCTAAACATAAATAATACTAAACTTAAAATACTTAAAAAAATCCCCCTGCCGTGTGGTGCCGTATATGCTGACAGCATTTCCTCGCTGCAATTTTTTTAATCTGTAGCGTAAATTGAAAAATATCGAAATTATTTTTCCAACTTCTTATCTTCATTTGATATCCTTTCCGTTTTATAACACATACTAAACATTACACATATTAAACACTAAATTTAAATTTTGTCAATGAAATAAGGCCCTAAGATAAAAAAAAACCGAAGACTTTTTACTGTAATTACAACTGAAGCAAGAACCTCTCACCCTCTTGGGCAACTTTTTAAATTTATTATAAAAGGTAAACAAAGCTTAGTCTAACCTCGAAAAGCCATATTTTACTTAATAATTTGTCATTTGTTCTTAAGAGAAAGGAAATAATACTAAAGAAATACGTACGACCTGTTTCCTTCTTAATTTTTACCAGCAGCTTTTTTTTTCGTTCACGCTATGGCTAATATTAAAAACTACTGCTATGAGTTTTTGCACAGCTCTGTAATAAAATTATAATATTCCTTAAATATATCTACTACAAATATCTTAAATAACGAATGATCTAACTTAATTTCGACACCTTTTATATAAATACGTTTTTTGACGAAACAAAATTTTTGACATCTACAAACTTTAATCGCTGACTGTACTTTTCCTGTAACAGGCAACTATCATAAATCATTTATTTCGTGGTAAAACTTAATTTACATACAGAAGTATATATATTACAAAAAATAAGATTTTAAAACATATTGAAATAGTTTACCACGAAATGGGCTCGCTTCAGCATAATGCTGACCTGAAGGTCAGCGCTGATCTTCCGGCGAGACCATTTGTGGGCCACGATTGCAACTGTACCGCACGGCCTCGTAAAACTGCACGCTGAACTAATTATCATCAAGACAGTTCTAACAAATACACACGTTTAGATTGCGTTGTTTTATCACAGTGTTAGTATGTCCTTTGTCCATCATCAGATCAGCTCGATGGTACCATAATAGTATTGTCACTCCACTTATACATACGTATGTGACATTTCAGCTCAATACCGAACAAATGTACATACATAAAACTGATATTATGTTATGTTGATTTGTGTTGCTGGTTTGTTTTTCAAACGTTTACAAGTTTTTAATTAATTTTTGCATAACGTTTTGCCATGAATAAATGATGTATATTTCTATTTCAAACGTTGCAAGTAAAAGCTTGTTATAAAAAGCTGAACTATAAATCTAAGCATTTTATTGAAGTGAAACCTCTTTCAAACTACACCGACACATATGGGTACCAAAAATAACAAAAAATACGGTCGCAAATAGTATATATATATCGTCTCAAATCAATAATTAAAAAATACTAATAGGTAACGGCATCCTGAAATGTTTCTATCTAGTTTTCAAAGGTTCTATACCCAAAGGGTAAAATGAGACCCTATTACTAAGACTCCGCTATCCGTTCGTCTGTCCGTCAGTAACCAGACTGTATCTCATGAACCATGATAGTTAGACAGTTGCAATTTTCACAGATGATATATTTCTGTTGCCGCTATAACAACAAATACTAAAAAATACGGAACCCTCAGTGATCGAAATCGACTCGCACTTGTTCGTTTTTTTTTATTGTATACAAGTTGTTTTTAATCAGATGCCCAACTTTGTAGCTAGGAACTATGAAGCCAATTCGGCTATTCACGAAACTACATAAGAAAAAAATGTGTTATATTAAAAAATGTTGCCATTAAGTTCATTTGCCCCAATTTTGGAGGTGATGCGTAGTCACGTCATCGCCATAGGTGCGGCTCCCTGAGGTGATTAGCTAAATGTGTTTGTAATTCCTATTTAATTAGAAGGTTGGTTTCAAGTTCGTGAATTGCACGTTTTATTCGAATCCATTTTCACCTTATCATATTGCGTCGACAATTTGCTTAATTGTGTTATGTTGATATTTAATTGTATTTGAGTTGATACACTACCCAACCTTAATTCTACAAATGGTTTACATATCATTATTTTCAATAATTAAGTAACATGGTTCGTGTTTACAATTCAAATGTAAGTTTTGCCGTATCATTATTGCTTGCCTTTGTGTGAACAAAAGTGAAACATTTAACAAATTGTTTTTTTTTTTTTTAATATTCAAACGTTCCCTATAAATTGTTAAACTTTAAAGTTTTATAATTTATACTTTCGCATAGAACTTTCGTATTCGGGATGATAAATAATAGGGCATGACGGCGTAGCGTAAACTTCAAGTCGTCTGACGAATAACTCCCTAGCGGACAGAGCCATCAACGTGGTATGTTCCGCTTTAGTCTTTAATATTCCTTTCGAAGATTGATATTTAAATGTATTGCACATTGCACAATAAAGACTTCAAAAATAGTATATGTCATGTAATCAGTATTGTTATTCAAATTAGTATTTTATGTGACTGCTAGATAATGAAAGGCATTAACGAGTGTGGGTTACTTTTGGTACTAATTATGTATAATTACATACACTGATTTATCTACGTCAATATTATAAGCTTCAACAAAACAAAGTAATTTTATACTTACAAACTAAGTAATCGTCAAAGTAAAGTAAAAAAAGTTTATTGCCAAAACTAGAAAACCTCTTTCCTTAAACATTACAAATTATAAAAATAGAGAAAAAAAAAACAAGACATTAAACATAACATAATAGGTACCTACATAATTTAATTTAATTTCATATCGTTAAGGCAATGAGTACCAGTCTCAGCCTGGTCCCTATTTATTTTTTTCAAAATGGCGGTAATGCAAACTTTTTCGCGCATACCAGGCATCCGTTGTTTTTTTTATTCACAGACAAACTACAGTCAGGCCGACTGCCATCTTTTGATATCAAGTAACATGCGAAATTTGACAAAATTGTTTGCGAGTTACACTTCATTTCGAAAAAACTTCATCTCGACTGGTATTAGAATAGAGGCCAAATCAAATTTATTAGTTTCTCAGAGATGTTCTAAATTTGAATGTAATAAAGGTATCGTTTTTCGATAAAATAAAGTTAAAATTACGATACACCTACAGATACAGGCTTGTTAATATAGGCTGTTAGTTTATCGTTTCTAAACTTAGTATAGGGATATGATACAGATGTAGATAAAATATTACAAATTTATATTGATTTGCTAATTATTAAAATGTCCACACGTTAACCATACCTATTCTAAATGAGAATAAATGGCCTACATACCTATAAATAAATTCCACAGTTGTCAAAAATCTTCACGTGAACAAGTATACCATCGTTGAACATTTGCTAGACCAAATCATAAAAATGAGAAAAGTACGTGAAAAACAAAATCATATTTTTTTATTTCGTAAAAATCCGTCATTAGTAAATGCAAGCCTCTACAAATAAATATAGACTGGTAGTTGTGCGTGTACGCACGAGGATAGAAAATAACAGGAGCGGGTATTTTAATAACAATTTACTTCTTCGCGTGCTTTTCGCGTTCACGTACGATTCAGCGGGTGCTTAGAAAAACCCGCGGAGCTTTAAGATGTTTATTTACCCAATCGTTTACCGTGATCACTGGTGCAATATCGTCTCCGGTGCGTCTCTGTGATTAACGGCCCGATTCGAACAATGCTTATAAGATGTCACAGCCATACGATACTAATCTGTTAGTGTCAAGTGATGTTTTTGGTTGAAAACATGTTGGAGAGGTTCAGTAGCAATGTATAATCACGAATTTAATTGTGCATAGGTAAATTTGACGTTATCTCTAATTAAATGAAGTTTTACTGTGCTTGTGTGTGGCATCTGGATTTATATTTATTATTCTCGTATGTTTCACGAAATTACTTTCTTACTTTCATACAATGATTAAAGAATGGACCATGTTTTTTTTTATATTTTTCATTATTTTCTACTTCAATTAGAAATTATAGATATTACATTTGACTTTGTGAGCATTGGAGTGGGCTGGTCGAAGCATTTTACACATGGCGCCAGCATAGGATTCCCTGTCGATTCCTAGAATTAATGATTTAATAGCGATGTCACACTAAGAAACACAATATTGACTTTAGATAATGCAAACGAAAGAATGAATGCACTAGTTTCAGCCATAAACTATTATTATAATATAGCTTTTCCCGAAAAACGTGTCACTGTAAAGCCCAGAAACGATACCTGGATCACAAAGGGTATAAAAACCTCAAGAGAGAATCTTAATAAAATGGAGATACTACAAGCACACTTTCCTGATGATCATAGGAAAAACCGGATTAAAGTGTATAAAAAGGTGCTGAAAAAAGTGATGATTTGCTCTAAGAGGTTTGGAATCTCTGGACGAATACAGAACTCTAATAATATAGTCAAAGAAACATGGACAGTAGTGAACGAACAGACAAACCGGTGTATTACTGGGAACTCGAATGAAATTGAAGAGCTATTAGACAAGAATGGAAACAGCACAAAAGACCCTTCTAAGATGGCACAAGTATTTAACGATTATTATGCTACAATAGCAGAAAAAATAACATGTAGCTTAAAAGTTAGTGCAGAGGAATCCAAAAACTATCTAAATTCTGCTATGAAGCCAAACAACAAGATACATTTCGGACTTATAACACTAAAAGAACTACACATGATAATAAATAAAATAAAAATCAAAACGGCGAAAGACATACAAGCCATGGATACTAGAATATTGAAGATCATAAGATATAATGATAACATCATGGAATTACTGTTGATTGTCTTAAATAGCTGTATGGAAGAAGGGATATTCCCAGAAATACTGAAAACCGGTAGAGTCGTACCTATCTTTAAGAAAGGTAAATCTAATGACCCAAGTAACTACAGGCCAGTGTGTGTACTACCTGTCTTCTCAAAAGTCTTAGAAGCGGTGCTAAAAACCAGAATAATGGATTTCTTTGAACAAAACAATCTCTTCTCACACTACCAATACGGCTTCAGAAAAGGAAAATCTACAGCCATGGTTATAAGAAGAGTTGTCGATTTTGCTTTAGAGTCTATGGATGGGTCTCAGAAATGCGCAAGCATGTTCTGCGACCTATCTAAAGCTTTCGACTGCTTACGGTATGACATTCTCATTCACAAACTACACCACTATGGTTTTGATGGCATAGCTTTAAAAATGATGACTAGTTATATGCAGAACCGGAAACAAGTGGTGGAAGTGAGAAAAAATGTCTCCTCCCCTGAAATGTGTAAAATAGGCGTACCTCAGGGATCAATTCTGGGCCCAGTATTATTCTTGATTTATGTCAATGACTTACCTGCGAATATACCAGAATGGGCACAGATCAGCCTTTTTGCAGATGACACACATATAGGAGTCAGACACAAAGATCAACCATCGATGGAAAGACACCTAAGATGCATCACAGACATATTGCACAAATGGTTTGAATGTAACGGCATTGTTTTAAATAAAAATAAAAGTACATTTGTGAACTACAAGACACTTTCAAGTACAAGAAATACTAATATAACAACTACTTTTGAGTACACTCACAATACATGTTTCTTAGGCTATGAAATTGACAGTCAACTAGCACATTGCATGCATATTGATAAAGTTTGTAATAGATTAGCATCAGCCAATTACGCATTGCTGAAACTAAAACCTCTAGTTAACAAAAAAACTTTAAAAACTGTATATTATGCCTATGTTCAAAGTGTACTAACTTATGCGATTACTATTTGGGGAAATGCAGTAGATGTAAACCGGGTATTAATTTTACAAAAACGCTCGATTAGAATAATATGCGGGGTAAATTGGCGCACATCTGCGAGGACCTACTTTGTGAAGCTTGAGATAATGACGGTCATATCATTGTTTATATACAACTCTGTGTTGGAAATTCACAAGAATGCAAGCACTTTACTTAAGCGTTCGGATTGTCACAATTATAATACAAGGAACAGTAGTAAACTAATACTTCCATCACTTAGATTAAAAAAGTGTCAAAAACAGGGAATTTTCATTAAAATAAAGCTATTTAATAAACTGCCCACAAATGTCACAGATTTACCTTATAATGTATTCAAAAACACGGTCAAGACTTTTTTTCAAAACCATGCCTTCTATTCGATTACTGAATATTTATCATTACAAAATATTTTAATTGAAGCAAATTGTAAATAGATTTTTAATATTATTAATCGTATTTACTTCGTATAGTAAATTCATAGTGTAGAATATTGTGAAATACTGACTTACCATGTAATGATCATGTTACATTATGGTTAATAAATAAACTAAAACTAAACTAAAACTAAAATTGTGTCAAATTCTTGTATTTTTTTTTGACCTGGATGCTAAGCCAAAGTTCATAGAAAAAAGTAGAGACAGGTAAAATCTATGCTGGCACAATCTATGCAAGCTTTTGACAGTTGTCAACCCCATTGTGTTTTCACTATTTGACTGTTTCGATATTTCTTTACTTATGTACAAATCCTGTCCTAAAACATATATGCCCAATGGTACAGAATTTGCATAGCATAGTTTTCAGTTTATCTTTAATTAGTTTATATTCATTCGATCCGATATACTAGTTTCAAAATAGTTAATTCTCACGAAATCAGAGAAACTCACTCATTACAATAATTGTAATATTTAGTTACAATGGACTCAGCTGGATTCTCATATGGATAAATACTTATTGGAGCATGAGTCATATTAAATAATTTATTAACTACTTACTACTAAGTTGGCACAATGGTGAAATTGAGTCTTGGCTTCCAACACAAGAGCACGCCATTTTAACCAATTCTGCGCGGATTCACGCTAGTTTTCACTGACGCCGAGCTCACGGAGATCTACCTCCACCCTATCCGCCCACCGATACTTAGGAATAATAATATATTAAGTAATATCCGTATTCAAAACACTTTCCGCTGTAGTGTTGCTAGGGATTGCAATCCGGTCCGGCGGATCCGGTAATCCGGCCGGATCCGGCACTTTTCAGGAGCTACCGGATCCGGTAAAATTAAAATAATGCCTAAATACAGCACGCGCTGTGCGTTTTAGAAGAAGAAAAGGCGACGGATGAGAGGTATAAAGTTGAACAGAACAGAAAACAAATGTAAAAGTTTAAATTTAGTGAGATAAATAGTTATTTGTACAACAAGAGAGCAAAGTTTGATATTTCTTCGAGTGCTTGTTTTGAGTCCCGTGCAAGCGAAAGATTCTATAATAGATTCACGAGCGTAGCGAGTTCCTTCATGTCCTGGTACGTGCTACTCTACGTCTAGCCAATTCTTTATTTGATCCATGTAACTTTTCTTAGGAAGTCCCTTTCCGCGATGGTGTTTAATCTTATACTGTATTATTTTTCGCATGAGATCGTTGTGTCGTGTTTCGTTCCCTATAATTTGACCAATATACTTTTCTGTATATTATTATTTTTTTTAAATCATACAGTTTACTACTTTTTCGGATTAAACAAAATAGAACAAGGTAATATTGGAGCGCATTAAAAGTAAAATATCTTCTTTTGTTACTAGAATGGACGTTGACAACGTTACAAAGAATTCAATCAGAGAACAGTTACGAAAACTTGTCCTTTCAAGAAGTTTCATTTCCCACCCCACATCCCATCATCAGGCTTTAGAAACTAATCAAATTTATAATTGTAAACGGAAATTTGAGCACTTGCAAATAGTTAAATATAATAAAAAACCGATTTCAAATTTTGTTTTTAAAGTAATATTCACATTGTAACACTTTTTACTACTAAGTTCTATTTTATTGTTAAGAAGTTATTTATTAACTTCAAATTATAGATTTAGGAATACGTATTACGCAAAAAACTATAAAAATATGTTATTCAATTAACTTGAATATTCCTATACCAATCCGGATCCGGTCCGTCCGGATCCGGCCGGATTGAAAATCAATCCGGTTTGCAATCCCTAAGTGTTGCGCTCTATAAGGTGTTGGGTGTCCAAGCTGTTTAGTAGACGGACTAAGCTACGGATTTGCAAAACCGTGATCCGCCCCATACTGATGTATGGATGTGAGGCTTGGACACTAACACTCAAAGAAGAGAACAGCCTTCAGGTAACAGAACGTAAGGTGTTGAGAAAGATTCTGGGACCTGTTAAAAGAGACGATAATGGTTGGAGGATTTGGAAAAATGTCTATCTCGAAGAGCTCATAGCCGAACCGAATATAATACGTGAGACCAAAGCACATCGTCTCCGTTGGCTGGGCCATTTCGAAATAATGGATGAAAATCGTGCTGTAAAGAGGGATATTTGTGTCGACCGATTAAACGCAGTCCAGTAGATCATAAATATCGATGGGCGGAAATAATTTACATACATACATATAATCACGCCTATTTCCTGAAGGGGTAGGCAGAGACCACGGATTTCCACTTGCTACGATCCTGACATATCTCTTTCGCTTCCTTCACTTTCATGATATTCCTCATACACGCTCGTCGGTTTAGGGTGCTCTTGACCTGGCCTTTCTTCAGGATTTCCCCGATTTGATCAGAGAAAGTCCGCCGAGGTCTACCCCTTCCAGCTCCCTCTTCTACTTCTCCCTTATACACTCTCCTTGTTAACCTTCTTTCACTCATTCTTTCCACGTGTCCAAACCATCTCAACATACCTTTCTCAATTTTTGTCACTACATCTTCGTTCAGTCCACACTTTTCCCTTATCACACTTTTTCTAATTTAACTGTTTAAAATTATTTCCAAACCATAATATGTAATTAATATACGTATGCAGTACCATATTAATTGATGCTCTGAACAAAGGTTTTTGTCAGAAACAGACAAGCGACGGCTCAAGTTTGCACTTAATTCAAATTTAGTTGACATTCCAGCTCACGGGTTATTGGCCTGTTCGATGCTTGTAACCGAGTTAACTCCTTTGGGAACTACCCGACCCTTTTAACTTTATTTATCAGAAATGGAACGAACCCTTTGGGGCGAGTTTGCTTTGCATGGCGGTTTCCAACAATTCAAGAGGAATGTTGACGTTTGACGCTTCCTATTGATTTTTAGCCTGTACAATAACAATGAATTTCGGAAGTAAACTGATGAAGCAAAATGTATTTTTAAATTTCAGTACATTCTCATAGAGACCAGAAAGAGATCGCATTAAAATCACAAATCGTTGCTTCCGTTTATGTAGCAATGTGCAGTTGCAAAATATTCTCAAGATTTTCAAAATTTCTGGAAACTTTAATGAGAAAATTCTCATGCAAGTTTCCACTTAGGCAGTCACCGTTTAAATTATTACTCAATATTTTTAACTGTAGACGTAAATTTTTACGTCACTCATTGACGTCGATTTCAAGTTTCATAGTAAATGAAACCAACTGTAAGAAGGTTTGGCAATAAATATGCAGAATAAATTACCGAGAACATTACATGGGACTTAGCAATTTTTTAAAATTCACATTTCAAATGCACATTGCTACGTCGATGTTTTCTGTAAGAGTGTGATGAAATAAATAAAAAATCGAAATGTGAAATTACTTAAAGCAGTAAATAAAAAAAGACGGCGGAATAAAATGGATTTCCATGAAACTGGGCATGGAAATAGTTTATGATCTAGAAAATGGCATAGAATAATAATTTTAAGGACTATACATGTAAGGGGAATAGATCTAAGGCATCCCCTTAGATCTATTCCCCTTATAGGGATAGCAATTTAGTCGAAAGTACTAATTAGGAGGATTAGGGACAGTTTAACTCCTTTTGAACCCTACACCCTACGCCTATCGTGTCGTCATCGACTCATCGTGAATCTTGTCGCAAGGCACGAGGGTTGATATTGGGCTGTAGCCGCGCGTAGTTGACTTCTTTCGGCCCAATACGACAAGAGTGACATTTCTTCAACCAAAACTATCAAAAGTGACGATTTTTAACAACTTCTAAGCTAACGATGTTGCAGGAAGAAGCATAGGTGTAATATAAAAGTAACCTTGGATTTTCGTTGTTTCAAATAACTAAATAATGGTTGGAAATAGGGTATTCCCTGAATACAAATATTTTGATTGTTTGATTTACAAAATAAATAAATAAAAACATGCGTTTAAGTCTCGATTGCGGCTTATAGAATAACAAAAGAGTGAGTAGACAACATGAGTAGACACAAGTAGACGACATGCACTTAGTCGGTTTTCAAGTTCATTAATAAACTCATAAGAAGAAAGAAACTATATACAAAAATGTAACGAAAATGTCAAAGTAATTACGAATTTGCTACTTTGTATTCGAAGTCCGTAGGGAAGTTATGAAAGAACCTTGGACAAGTTCCCGGAATCCCTCCCTCCTAGCGAGGCGTCCACTAAGGTTCCGGATGGCTTAGAGACCACCTCTAGTAACAATTATAAACATACTTTTTCTTTTACTTCTAATCCCAGCGTCATGGTACCTCGATTTATAATTTAATTAGTAGAAACGCAGTATCGAGTATTATTTAACAGGTAATTATTGCTAAAGCCTGGTTTAAAATTTTGATTTATTGCTGATTAATTGTCTATTATCAATTTTAAGTATCAAGATTTCAAAATAAATATTTTCCATCGTCTCAATCTCTGCTTCTCTCAATCTGTAATTTACAGTTTAGAGATAAGTTCTATTGGGTATGTTTAAAATATCTTACAAAAAATATGAAGTAATCGTAAGAAAAAAGACCTTTTGCTTAATTTTATTAACTTTATCAAAAACCAAATCATTATTTTTAGGGTTCCGTACCTCGAAAGGTAAAAACGGAACCTTTATAGGATCACTTTGTTGTCCATCTGTCTGTCTGTCAAGACCCTTTTTCTCAGGAACGCGTGGAGGTAGCGTCATATGGAGAAACTTAGATAGTAATTTGATAATTAGGGTTCCGTACTTCGAAAGGAAAAAACTGACCCTCATAGAATCACTTTGTTGTCCGTCCGTCCGTCTGTCTGTCTGTCAAGACCCTTTTTCTCAGGAACGCGTGCAGGTATCAAGCTGGAATACGTATCAAATACTCAGGTCTACTGTCCCTTGGAGCTGTGAAAAAATTAAACTTCTAAGCCAACGAAATCAAAAGATACAGCCGTTTATGCCGCAAATTTCCGCAAAATTTCGACACTCGAAAGGATATCAAAATCTACAGGAACTCCCGTGAACTCAGAATCTTGAAATTTGGTACGAAGCAAGGTCTTATAGCACAGATAATGGAAAAATTGCGAAAACCGTAAATTTTAGTTACATCATATAATAATATATACCTACAGGTTTGTACGGGACCCTAGGTGCGCGAGTCCGACTCGCACTTGGCCGGTTTTTTTTATAATACCTAAGTAAACTTTTTTGATAATAAGTAAGTACGGAAACTCGGTAATAAAGATAATATCGTTATATGGGTAAGAAAAACCCTAAAAACCTTCAGATATACCCAATAAAGCACTTGTTAAGACACCGACAAGAATACCTACCTTGTAAAAACATAGTTTTATTTTCCCCCAATTTATTTGTTGATTGAGCAATACAGTTTTAAGGAATAGCAAATAGTCTTTGATGTTTTTTTTCTCAAGATTCTCAGTTTCACATTTCGTTACATAAGGACGTACCTTTTAACTTTCTATAAGACAATATTGATGCAAATAATTAATTACTTTTAAAGTATTTCTCTTTTTACATAGGTATAAAAAAACCGGCCAAGTGCGAGTCGGACTCGCGCACCGAGGGTTCCATACAAACCTGTAGGTATATAAGTAAAAGTTCACCCATTACCAGTCATCGACACAATCGAGTCATATAAATTATTAAAAATATTTTTATTTTATGATGTAACTAACAAGATTTTCGCAATTTTTCCTTTATCTGTGCTATAAGACGTTGCTTCGTATACAAATTTCAAGATTCTGAGTTCACGGGAAGTACCCTGTAGATTTTGATTCCCTTGCGAGTGTCGAAAAGCGGCATAAATGGCTGTATCTTTTGATTGCGTTGGCTTAGAAGTTTGATTTTTTCACAGGTCCAAGGGACAGTAGACCTGATAATTTGATATAAATTCCAGCTTGATACCTGCACGCGTTCCTGAGAAAAAGGGTCTTGACAGACAGACAGACGGACGGACGGACAACAAAGTGATCCTATAAGGGTCAGTTTTTTCCTTTCGTGGTACGGAACCCTAATTATCAAATTACTATCTAAGTTTCTTCATTTGACAGTAATTTGTATGGGAATTTCAGTTACAACTGGGTACGGGCTCCTATTACAGGAATGTACAGTTTTTTCAGGGTGTATTGGGGTAGGATCGTTATATTTAGAGGGTGTGCGATATTAAATTTTAAAATCAAGTTCAAATATACTTTATTCATGTAGGCCTAGCAACAAGCACTTTTGAATAGTAAGACAGTATTACATATACTTATATTAAGCTAATTATCAGAGCAATTTATTGATGTTGTAAATATTATTCCATATATAATACTAATGAATATAATTCATAGATCAAATTTAATACTAAAAATTTCACAAAATAACGTCATATAAAAAAAAACAATTGTATAAAAAATAAAACCAACAAAGGAAGTACATGCATTGGAATATCAATCGCTAAATAAGGGACACCTAAGCCTAATAAGGTTCATATTGTGAGTAGCTCAGGAACAACATTTGTTTATATATTATTTAATATTCGTTATAAACAATTAAACACACAAGTACATGCCCTTACTCAGAACTTCCAGCTCACATGCAGTATATCCCACTAAAAGTAACAAGTAAGATAAAAAACAAAATTATATCGTTCTAGAAAAGCCCCACTAGGGCATTTAAGATTCCATGCCATCTTTGTAAACTTTTTATTTATTATTATTTCAAACGAAAAACATGCCTATACCTAAACCTTGTAGATAGTCCGATCATAGTTTATGAAACAATTTCATTTATAGGTAGTTAGCAAACATACTAATGAGCCGGTGACCTACTTCATGACTCGTACTGAATTAATAAATAAATACCCTAACAACCAACAATTTTCGACATAGTTATAGACAAACCAATATATTTGACAGGTAATTATGGCGGTACAACACTGATTAAGGTAGTTGGTTGCTTTTTGTTTACGTATTAATAAATAATGCAAGTTCGTCTTCACAAACTCAGCAACCCAATATCCATCAAAAGGGGAGTGCGGCAAGGGGATACCAATTCACCCAAGGTTTTCACTGCGGTATTAGAAGACGTCATAAAAACGATTGCATGGGACAGAACTGGTATCAATATCCATGGTGTCTTCTTGGCGCATCTCAGATTTGCCGACGACATTGCATTGTTTGCTGAGACCTTGAAAGATCTTCAAGGCATGGTTGAAAGCCTTTACCATGCTTCTTTGCAGTTAGGTTTTAAGATGAATATGTCCAAGATTAAAGTTATGACGAACATCTCTGGGAAATCGAGTCCAACTATTATGGTTGAGAACGAAGTACTGGAGGTGGTCGAGCAATACGTGTATCTTGGACATATTCTATCATTTAACAAAACACAACAACAGGGCAGCATTCAATAAATAAATAAATAAATAATATTATAGGTACATTCCTACACAAAATTGACTAACTCACACGGTAAGCTCAAGAACAATATATACAATACATAAAACATCCATAAGTCAGGAACAAATATCTGTGCTCATCACACAAATAAATGCCATTACCGAGATTCGAACCCAGGACCATCGGCTTCATAGGCTGTCACTACCCACTAGGCCAGACCGGTCGTCGTTTAATAAACTGGCGGACATCCTCAAACCCGTTAACCTTTCACATTGCAGAGCAATGGAGCGCGCCATGCTCGGCATCAAACTTCAAGACCGGGTGAGGAAAATCGAGATCCGACGTTGCACCAAGGTGCAAGACGTCGGACACGTCATTACCAAATTAAAATGGAGCTGGGCGGGGCATGTTGCCTGGCAGAGTTATGGCAGGTGGGCCAAAATGTTAACGGAATGGTTGCCGCTTTCAAGCGAAAAGAGTACCTGGCGTCTGTTGGCTCGTTGGGTGGACGATATTCGGAAGATTGCGGGTCATCTCTGGATGAAATTGGCTCAGGACCGGGATAAATGGCATGCTCGAAGAGAGGCCTACGCTCAGCAGTGGGCGATAAAAGGCTGATATAATGATGATGATTAATCGATTCTCATATTTTTGTACTACCTATCTTAAGATATCTTACGAATACTACGAGTTGATATTAGTGGCTATGATTACTGTCATGTAGATACTCATATATAGATTGTATGTTTACTGTCCTATAAAGTATATGGAAATTTTATAAATTATTCAAGTTACATGTCGGCATGCATGTGTTATGAAAAATATTCCTATAGGTAGGTGCTAATCACACAGAGATGTTTCATATAACTACGTCTTGTTTTTCTTCTAATCTCTTATGACCCCTTTGCAGGTTGTCGGCCGCATTATATCCAATTTATATTCTACCTCAAAACTAGCAGTAATATGTCAGTGACACCTGAGTGCGTGGCAAAGTGTGATATGAAGTCATACACGCCCTACCTCGCCCTTTTACTGGAATTTAACCTCATGTCTGAATATAAATATGTAGAGCTTATGGCTGTGGTATTCCGCTTAAATGTTACTTATTTTTTGTTGCCTTTTAAAATTCTTAAATCCAACACTTGAAAAAAATACGCAAGTAAGGTTAAAAAACTATTCCAACTCAGATAACACGTGGTAAAATCAATATAAAAATGAAACTCATATGGCACTCTTAAATTTAAACGTTGTTCAACAAACTAATGAAGTCAATGGCCATCTATAGTTTTTTTGTCAACAATCAACAAATTTAATTAAATACACCTCAATTCGTAAGGACTATTTCAATAGAAATATCCATTGGTCCATAACTACAGATACAAATAAACTTAGGAGAGAATTGTAAGATATCAAATCTTATTGAAGTCCAATAAGTTTACCCGGAACTGACAGCACTGCACTGATTCAGTGCCGGTACGAGTATCAAATATCGGTATCAATAGCTTGCTCGTAATTTGAAATATCGAAATAATTATACTAGTGGCTCTAGCTGTAAATCTCGCGTGCAACGAATAATTTAAATTATTTTTATTGATGTAGGTACATCGATAATAAACTGTTAACTGTGTAAGATGACTTAAAAATTCGCATTGTGCATTTTGTGGAGAACGGTTTTTTCTGCTCTTTACAGCACACCCATCGTTTAAGATTACGATTCTTGACCACCACATACATGTGAAAGGTTGAACGTATTCAGTGATATTGGTTCTCTGAAGGATGTTTCTGTTAATCTAAATTTACTTTGTTAAAATGTTTAATTTTTGGAAATAATAGGTAACATAATAAAAGTAAATTAGTGTGTGAATCTAGGCTTCATAACGGTTTAGCAACACCTACTTTTTCGATTAACTTCTCTATTTTCCGCTACCCAAAGGTTGTCTGGAAGAGATCGCTTTTTAGCGATAAGACCGCCTGTTGTCTGCCTCTAAATTTAATCAATGGTTTATTTTTCTTGTATATTTTTACTGAGGTGTGCCAATAAAGAGTATTCTATCTATCTATCTATCTATGTAAACGAAACATCTATTCGACGGTAAGTAAATGTTTAGGTGGTATAAAAAAATAATTCATTCAAGTTTTATGTTAACAAAATACTTTCATAATATTCCTATGTCGTAAAATGTTTGATAAAAAGTATTTTACTATGCAAACATTCAAATTCCTATTTAATTGTGACTTACAAAAAAAAAACTTATAAGTAATCCATTTTAAAATTGAAGGAAAGTTCGTATTTGATGAATATCAAAAGAGCGTTTTTTCTCATTAAAAAAAGCTTATTATAATGCACAAACACATTATAAAGAAACTAAGTTTAACAATGAAAGTCAGATTTTTAACGTGATTCCCATAATATTTTCATAATCAAATCCGAACACTCGGGAATAGGGTCGTTATTAATTCAAGTCGAATAATGCAACTTTGCTCCGGGTTGCTTTTAAGTGCAAAGTTGAGAACGTGTTTAGAATGTTACCCGGAAATTTAATAGTTTTACTTGTAACTTTATATGACTGCTCTTAACTAGAGAATAAAGAATAAAAAAGGTTTGGTAACTTATATCCATGATTTTAGTTACCTTCCTACGTTTTATTTAGGTCTCGATTAGTTTTATTTCCGTATCCGTTTCATAATGTTAGTATTTTTTTTCGAAAAGAAATTACCATTAGGTAATATTTAAGCAGTTTTTAAGCAGATGCATTGAATAATATTCCTAATATTTGAAAAAAAATTGCCTAAACCCCCGTTTATTACTTACTGCCCAGAAACCCCAAAGCCCGATTCAGATTTTAATTTCTCGTTATGAAACGGTCATTTATATAATCTGTCAGCTGTTAACAGACCAGAAAATCTTAATCTTTTCCCCGGTCCATAATGAATTCAGATGATTAATCAAACGCCGTAACGTAATGAAAATCGTATGCAAGTTTTCGCACTATTTAAATGGGGCTTAAGACGAAAGTGGACGACCCGCACGAAATCGCCTCCTCATACAAACATAGTCCTGATTTTTGTCTCTGGATATAACATTATTGAAATTATTTTGATACAATTTGTTATATATTCACCACAGATATGCCCATACGTTTGATTATTTTTTCGTTTTTTTATTATTATTTTAAGAGTTCGTTTAGGTTAGATTAAATCGACTCGAGTTGCGAATCACCTATTCGGGCATGTATCGTACAACGTATTACAGTACATAATTATGGCCCAAACATATTGAAAATATTTTGATACAGTTTGTTATATATCAACCACAGATATGCCCATACGTTTGATTAAATTTCGGTTTTTATTATTATTTTAAGGGTTAGGTTAGATTAAATCGACTCGAATTGCGAATCGCCTATTCGGGCTTGTATCGTACAACGTATTACCGTACATAATTATGGCCAAAACATATTGAAAATATTTTGATACAATTTGTCATATATCAACCACAGATATGCCCATACGTTTGATTATTTTTTCGGTTTTTATTATTATTTTAAGGGTTAGGTTAGATTAAATCACCCCGAATTGCGAATCACCTATTCGGGCATGTATCGTACAACGCTTCACAGTACATAATTATGGCCCTTTCAATTTTCGACAAAGTTACCTAATAGTAGTTAAGTTAGCTAATTATCGCACTAGTGCGGTATAGTAGCGCCATATGTATTATAAGAATAATTTAAATAATTCTTTGCACTAATTAAATAGTCAAATAGTCCTTCAAAGTTATAAACTATTATAGCATAATTTGTATGAAATCTGTTTTCGTTCCGAACTTTATAGCATTATAGCATAGCTACGGTTAATATAATTATGTAAAAAGATTTTCCATTATGTCAATATCCATAGAGGAAAATGGGGACTACGTTTATATGGAGACACGGCCGCGCCTTTCCTCTTAACTTTACACAGAATATTAAGTGGATCAGTTTTAAACTGTGTCTTCTAGTGCAGAAGTTGGATAAAAATGCGCTGGCACTTTTCCATCTAATCTCGTTCGTACGGCCCAGGTGTGCTCTCATTGTAAGTTTACAATGGACCCGTAAGTTTACGGTTTTGTAACTTAAACAGGTTTGCTGGTTGCAACTAAGTGAGAGAAATAAATGTTCCTAGCCAAAGTAGGACAGCATTCAACTGACCTCATGTATTTATTTTTTTATGGATGCGTAACATTATGTTCCACGATTTAAAACATTTTTCATTCGATGCTTTTCTTTATATTATGTAGGTATAGGTACCATCTTCATATATGCTAAATCTATCAAACTTATTAGCTTAAGATCTGAGTGCTCAAGTTCGTCCATTTTCAAACTGTATAACATTGTTGTTAGTCAATATCGGCAATCACGAAGCAAACTGCATATACTTGTAACAAAGTTCATTCAGCTGGTTCGAGGTTCCGCCCGGGTTTATTTTCGGATACTGGTTATTATATCTATCACCAGAAGACCAAATGCTCAAAAAATTATACAAAAGGATTAATAACACATGAAAATACTGGTCTATGAAAGAGATAATGAAAATCAAACGTGTACCAATGAAGATCAAATCCTAACTACAACACCTGCCTGCTGCCATGTTTGACATATGTGGAACGTGAAACATGGGCGTGCACTAAGAATAAAATACAAAAGATTGCGGTCTGTCAACACGGCATGGAAAGAAGCATGCTAGGAATAATATTAAATGACAGATGGAGACTGACTACAAAAAAAGTAAAAAAGAAAAAAAGTCAGAGATGCAGCCAGAGAAATAAGAAAAAGAAAACTGAGATAGACAGGTCACATGGCAAGATCGAAAATAAACAAATTGACACATAATATAACTAATTGATTCTATATATACAGCAAGAGATCAGGGACACCCGAAAATGAGATGGGAGGATAATTTTCCACCACAGTGATAAGAACCGCTCGGAACAGAGAAGACTGGAAAGCTTTAGAGGCCTTTGTCGGAAATCCCGACAACCTGACTAGTGACAACTAAAAACAGTGTTAAAACAACATAACAGAACGACAAACGAGTCAATGAACAAAGGCTAATTAGAATTTATTAGATAAGGTTATTATAGCTGACGTATTTTACTTCTGTCACGGGTCACGGGTTCAAATCCTGGCTCGTACCAATGAGTTTTTCGGAACTTATGTACGAAATGTCATTTGATATTTACCACCAGCTTTTCGGTGAAGGAAAACATCGTAAGGAAACCTGCATACATCTGCGAAGAAATTCAAAGGTGTATGTGAAGTCCCCAATCCGCATTGGGCTAGCGTGGGGACTATAGCCTGAGTCCTCTCGCGCATGAGAGGAGGCCTGTGCCCAGCAGTGGGACGTATATAAATAAATAAATAAATAAATATTATAGGACATTATTACACAAATTGACTAAGTCCCTCAGTAAGCTCAATAAGACTTGTGTTGAGGGTACTTAGACAACGATATATATAATTTATAAATATTTATAAATACTTAAATACATAGAAAACACCCATGACTCAGGAACAAATATCCATGCTCATCACACGAATAAATGCCCTTACCAGGATTTGAACCCGGGACCATCGGCTTCATAGGCAGGGTCACTACCCACTAGGCCAGACCGGTCGCCGGTATATAGGCTGAATTATTGTTATTATTTTTTTACTTCTGGAGTAATTACATAATTACATCAATTTCATTGAATGTGTATAGTATCAGACTAAAAATTCAAATTTCGAGGTTTAAGTGATATGTATTTCTTCATTAGTCTATTTTACTCAAAAAATAGATCATTATTTTTAAACCAAAACTATTTAATGTATAAATAACTATAAAAGTAATTATATTTAAAAAAAACTACGACGTAGATCTACTAAATAAAGCGAAAACCATCACGGTATACAAGGCATTCGGTTATAAACCCACATTAACACCGTTTTATTCATTGGGGAGCTATGGTGTCACAGACAGACACGCATATAAGTTGTAATAAAAATAGTGGGGAATCAGTTAATATCGTGTCATATTCAATATCGTGTTTTGAGTATTTTTTTTAGACGCGAACAATTTTTTTTTACACCTTGTATACAAATAGTAAGCTCTTAACATCCCTCTTTCTATGTTTAATTTAAAATATCTGGGAAACCGAGCTTTGCTCGGAAAACATATAGAAACTCAAAAATGCGCATTTTCTCAGAGATAAGACCTAGCTAGATCGATATTTTCGCCCTCGAAAACCCCCGCATAGCAAATTTTATCGAAATGTATAAGATAAGATAGGGCTGACGGTTGAAAAATAAATTGGTATGTTCATTAAACTTCCTTTAAACCACGAAGTTTTTAATATACACAGGCACTTGAAACTAAACTTAACTTAAACTTAACAGTCTTAATTATTATTCCAGCCAGGCATTTTAAGTTAAAAATTAACGGTTACTTTGAAACTATCGTTTTAATTGTTCGTTGTGGCCGCTCTGGCGTTGACATGGCTTCAGATCTTTGAATTAGGTATATTTTACAATGATTGATTATAGTTACAGGCCGACGTTTTTCAATTACATAAATTGCTAAATGTCATTAGGAGCGAAAATTTGAAAGTTCTATCTTGGCTTGCTTATTTATAGTAAATTAGTGTATAATTGTAGGTAGCTTAAAAAGTAATGAAAATTATGGCATTTATGAAGAACTTGAGTGTTTTGACCCTGAAACTTTACACATAAATAATTACCAAACCTTTCGGTACTTTATATCGATTAGTTAACACGTTTGTAACTTTCCAAAGTAGCTTTTTAAATGCATCAAAACATGAAAAATTCAAATTATATTTTATGGCCTATTCACTGACATTTTATTTATTTATGGGTCTTAATACACTTATAGGCACATTTTATACTTAGTGGGGGAAGTATATAAGTGCAGTGAGTACCGATCTAGCCGCGTAGCCAACATGGCAATCGCTTACGTTCCATAGCGATCGAAACGCAACTGTTACTGTCGCACTAATTTGGAAGAGTGATAGATACAAATCAGACTAAGCGTTTCGTTGTTGTAGCGCAAACGATTGTCATCTTGGCTGGGCTGCCAAGTATAAACACGTCTAAAAATATTGATATGGACAAAGTGCCAAAAATATGTATACACCACTTGGCAATAAGATCGTGTATACATATTTTTGGCACTCGTATCGATATTTTCAGATATAACTGTACCGATACACATTTGTCTCAGGCGAAACCGCTTGGCATGATTTTTTTTATACTACGTCGGTGGCAAACAAGCATACGGCCCGCCTGATGGTAAGCAGTCTCCGTAGCCTATGTACGCCTGCAACTCCAGAGGAGTTACATGAGCGTTGCCGACCCTAAACCCGCCCCTCCTCATTGAGCTCTAAATCTAATCTAATTGGGCTCTCTCCATTAGCTGCTATCCAAAAAGGAAGGGTAAAAGATGCCTCCGGCGGTGCAGTTCGTGGTGTATTTCTACTTATTTGTACAACGAATTTTTTTAAAAGTTTTTACATAACATATTATCATAAATATTACAGGAAAAATATAATCACGATACCGATAACTTACTTTGATTTAAAAAAAAAAATCTAATATTATTTGCAATTACACCTCCGCTGCAGGTTGTGATGCATGTGCAATATACGCAAACGCATCACGGCAAGTAGTAGCGCCATAAGTCACATATTACATAGTAACGCCATCTTTCCGCAACTAGCAGCAGACTAGTGGTCAGCGGGTTGAGAACTGGTAAACAAGTGACACCGATAATAGACATTTGGAAATTGAGGGTGTCGCGAAAAAACGCGGACGACCGGCAGAAGACAGAACAAAAGGAGAGAAAATGTTACGCCGTTAATAAGACGGAGACTAATAAAAACATGTAGTTTTACGGACATCGTAGACCATAATAGTATCGATTGGAGTTTGTTGTGATATTTGTGCGTGTGAGTTCCAGAATTAGTCACGGGGTAAGTGTACCGGCTGATCAATTCGCTTTATTGATGTCACTCTGTGATCATGGAAGGATTTTATATTAAAGTGTTATTCACACTCACTGTGCGACACTTTGTTCACAGCATACGGGAACGCCCTTCCTGTCGAATTCGTTTCTGGGAATTTAATCAAAAACTCCCGGAATAACACTGCAGAGGATACGTACCGCAATTTCGCCATAGTGTCATAAGACGATTTGGACTAGAGGCTCAAGTACTCGGCTGCTAAGCAACTGTTCCGGGTTCGCTTCCTGCAAAGGCGAAGTCTTTTTGTTTCTTTTATTTTTGTTTGTATTTAGTGTCTTACTTTTATCTTCATTCATTTTGTTTTTATTTTCATTTTTTTGGCTTTTATGTAATTTACGTAAACAAGAGTTTCTGTTAGTTTTAGTCATCGACGAAACTCTCTTGGCTATTTTGGCAGTATCGTGCACTGTGTCTATTTCAACTTTATTTTAGTATTTAAGGTTTTTGTTGTATTTTTAATTATTATACTGTAAAGTTAACTGTCACCAATTGTTTTATCTATCATCGAATTCAAGAACCCGAGTCATTACATTGGCGCCTAACAGGTATTCGGTGGTTTAGATTAGTCCGTGGTGACAGTTGACAACAGAAGTCTGTTTAAGTTTTGTAAATTAGAGTTCAAAGATAATGGACGTTAACGCCTTGCATAAAGATGAGCTGGAGTTTGAGTTGGCATGCCGGGGTGTCTCGGATTGTGAAACTGTGGCGACTATGCGTAAATTTCTGCGGGCTATGTTAAAACGGGAGGCATCCGGGGAATCCTCTACCTCTATAAAAGTTCCCGCTAGATGTGTGGAAGATCCGGGTAAGGAAATTCTCTTTTGCAGGAACAAATTGTCATCCCTAGTAGCACTTATTTCGGAATTGTCAGTCAGTCCAGACGTTGCACTGATCAGGCGGTTACAAACTCGGTTGACACATCTGGCTTACCGCGCAAAATTGATTGTACCGTTAGCTGAAGCTGACACGGAAAGGCACTTGGCATTGCTCGAGGATATTGATGAAGCTATGGTGTCATTAGAGGGGGTGAAGGAGGAGGAGGCAGAGGACGAGGCCGCCATCTCGGAGCAGGACAAGGCCATGTTACACAGGACATTGGGGGAGGAAGGGTTGAAGATATTAGGAAGTTTATCTATAGCGCACACTTCTAGCAAAGCGGGTTCAAAAATAATTGGAGGCCATCAACACCGCGTGGGTGACGCAGCGGCTCCGGGCACTGCACCTTGCTCTGCACCGGCGGCTATAGCAAGTCGTGCTAGCCTTGAGAGGGGCCATAACCATAAGGAAATACAATCAGAAACTCGGGGCGAAATTCCGAAGGTTCCTTCGGTTTCGCAGGGTTTACAGAGGTCGTCGACATGGGATCCGGAATGTCAAAGGAGGAAGTTAGTTCCAATTAAAGATTGGGGGGTCAAGTTTAGCGGTAGGGATACTGTGAGCATCAATGCATTTCTGGAGAGGGTTGCGGAGCTCAAGGAGGCTCGTAATGCGGACGATGATGATTTATTTCGTTATGCCATAGATCTGTTTGAAGATGAGGCTCTCATATGGTTTAGAGCTAATAGGGGCGTGGTTTCTAATTGGTCGGAGCTAGTGGACCTCCTGGTTGATACTTTCCAGGCACCAAATTATCAGGATGAGCTCTTGGAGGAAATTAAGAGACGAACGCAGAGTAAGCAGGAGAGGGTTGTCATATACTTATCGATCATGCAGAATATGTTTAACCGTTTACCCATGCCGCTTACAGAATCACAAAAATTGGTAATTCTAAGGAAGAACCTGCAACCTTACTACCAGAAGGAAATTTGCCGTGACGCCTTTGATTCCGTGGCAGAATTGACGTCGGTACTAAGGGTGATTGAACGGACCAAGATTCGTTGTGAAGGGTTCAAGGAGCCAACCACGGACAACTTGTCCTTGGAGCGTGATTTAGCATACAAGGGTACCTTAAGTCCCATGCATCAGGAGAACAAGGAGGTAGCAGCCATAGACAATAAAATTGTCAGTAGATCTGTGCAGTCAAAGTGCTGGAATTGCAGGAGTCCGGGCCACAGATTTAGAGATTGCAACTTACCGAGGCAGCGACTCTTCTGTTATAAATGCGGCCGTTTTGGGAATACTGTACAGAAATGTCCTTGCAGTAAGGCGAATGAGGGAAACGGTCAGTCGGAGTCGATGCCTGCCGATTCGACCCCGCAAAAATAAGTCATTCTGTACCGGATGACTGGCAGCAATGGCTAAATACTGTCTCTAGATATTTTAGGACTGGCGAAATATGCAACATACAGCGCAGTCATAGGGATAGACGGTACTACGCAGATATAAGAATCTTGAACCAGCAATTCCTGGCTCTCTTGGACTGCGGAGCTTCAATTTCGGTAATTTCTCGAAACTTTTGTGCAAAGATCACAAGCTTAGGCTTGACGGCACAAAAGGTGGCCGCGCAGGATATATCTATAGCTGATGCATCCGTTCTGACGATTGATACTATAGTCCATCTGCCGATACAGTTTCGAGGAGAATTCAGGGTGGTTCCTTTTTTTGTCATGGACCCATCAAAACATGAAATCATATTAGGTATTAGCTTTTGGGACGCCTTTGGGTTGACAGTGGCGGAGCAGAAGCTGGCTACGGAAATATCGGAGATAGCAGTAGTAAGCTCGGTGGTTTCGCAAGATGAGTTAGATAACAGCCAAAAACAGCGTTTAGGTGTTCTACTGGAAGATATGGGTAGGGATATAGGAAAGGGATTAGGGAGGACATCGCTCATTAGTCATAGGATTGACACAGGAGATAGCTTACCTACCAGCCAGCGACAATATCCTTTCGCTCCGCCTATTATGCGGGAACTGGAGAAGGAGATCCAAGATATGCTTGATAATGATGTAATTGAACCTTCGTTCAGCTCTTGGCGTTCTCCGGTTCTGTTAGTAAAAAAGGCATCGGGTAAAAATCGGTTGTGCCTTGACAGCCGTCAATTAAATAAAGTGACAGTAAAAGACTCTTACCCGTTGCCGAGGGTGACCACTATTTTAGACAGCTTAAAGAACGCGCAGTTTTTGTCGACTATCGATTTACGTTCTGCGTTTTGGCAGATACCCTTAGAAGACTCTAGTAAAGAAAAAACTGCTTTTGGCCTCGCGGGTAAGGGCCTTTACCAATTTAAGGTCATGCCTTTTGGTCTCTGCAATGCTTCTCAAACTCATTAGGCATCAGCTATCTCGCAAATTTTAGAGGAAAAGATATTTTTAGTGTACGGAGTGCCTAATGTGATAATTTGTGACAATGGGAAACAGTTCGTGTCGAACGAATTCAAAGACCTAGTGTCCGGCTACGGAGCAAAACTTTGGTATACACCGTATTACCATCCACAAGCAAATCCAACTGAGCGTGTAAATAAAGTAATTGGAGTGGCGATCGCCTCCTATGTTGAAGATAATCACAGAGAATGGGATAGGTACATATCTCACATTGCTCACGCAGTAAACACTTCAGTACACGAAGTGACGGAAAGAACTCCGGCCTACCTTTTTTTTGGTCGGGAGACGGCGATACAAGGATCGAAAGCGTATAACTTTGAGCCTAAAGATCACATAACTATTAACCAAGAGCGGTTTGAGCGAAATTTTAACCTACGTAGCAAAATATATGAAGACGTTCGTGAGAATATGAGGAAATCTTATGAAGCCAACGCCAAGCGTTACAACCTCCGGCGACGGACGTGTGACTATAAACAAGGTGATCTCGTGTTGAAGCGTACCAAACATCTCTCATGTGCGGACAAAAGTTTCATGGGCAAGTTAGCACCTAAATTTGAAAAAGCTGTTATTGCGAATAAGGTTTCCAATGATGTCTATAGACTTCGGGGTCTTAAAGGGAAAGATTTGGGAACCTGGCACGCTAGCGATTTAAAACGGATAGGGTGAATCCAGTCGGATTCTTCAGAGGTGAGGGGATATGTGATGCATGTGCAATATACGCAAACGCATTACGGCAAGTAGTAGCGCCATAAGTCACATATTACATAGTAACGCCATCTTTCCGCAACTAGCAGCAGACTAGTGGTCAGCGGGTTGAGAACTGGTAAACAAGTGACACCGATAATAGACATTTGGAAATTGAGGGTGTCGCGAAAAAACGCGGACGACCGGCAGAAGACAGAACAAAAGGAGAGAAAATGTTACGCCGTTAATAAGACGGAGACTAATAAAAACATGTAGTTTTACGGACATCGTAGACCATAATAGTATCGATTGGAGTTTGTTGTGATATTTGTGCGTGTGAGTTCCAGAATTAGTCACGGGGTAAGTGTACCGGCTGATCAATTCGCTTTATTGATGTCACTCTGTGATCATGGAAGGATTTTATATTAAAGTGTTATTCACACTCACTGTGCGACACTTTGTTCACAGCATACGGGAACGCCCTTCCTGTCGAATTCGTTTCTGGGAATTTAATCAAAAACTCCCGGAATAACACTGCAGAGGATACGTACCGCAATTTCGCCATAGTGTCATAAGACGATTTGGACTAGAGGCTCAAGTACTCGGCTGCTAAGCAACTGTTCCGGGTTCGCTTCCTGCAAAGGCGAAGTCTTTTTGTTTCTTTTATTTTTGTTTGTATTTAGTGTCTTACTTTTATCTTCATTCATTTTGTTTTTATTTTCATTTTTTTGGCTTTTATGTAATTTACGTAAACAAGAGTTTCTGTTAGTTTTAGTCATCGACGAAACTCTCTTGGCTATTTTGGCAGTATCGTGCACTGTGTCTATTTCAACTTTATTTTAGTATTTAAGGTTTTTGTTGTATTTTTAATTATTATACTGTAAAGTTAACTGTCACCAATTGTTTTATCTATCATCGAATTCAAGAACCCGAGTCATTACAAGGTGTTTATTATATTTAAAATTTATATGCGATTACAACAAAAATACGCTATTTCGAATAAAACAAAAAATGTTGAAATCGGTCCACATAATAAAAAAATATCCCGAAAAAACAGGTTGTGCTAATTAGTTTGCCAATTTACCGATAGATGGCGCTGTTCACAAAATTTTATGCTTAGTATACTTATGGTCACATGCCTTTCGTGTTTATTGTAAGATTAGATAATTGAAAGTTTGTACGGAACGCTCGGTGCGCGAGTCTAGTAATCGAAAATAAAAGAAAAACAGATAATGCAATTAATATAAAAAGGAATACCACCAAATGCTTTATTTCATATTTACATTATTATCGTGTTTGTATTATTCCTGTTTTTAATAGAAGCTTCTCTTTTCCACATTTAAAGAAATTTTAACAAATCAACATAATTCAATTCATAATAAAACTACTCAAGCTTTCCACAAAAAAGTCTCGCTATTTAAAACCCGTTTTTCAATTTTCAACTTAATACTCGTAACGTTGCCTGTCTGAAGGTTTATTTTTTACAATCATGCTTGTCTTTTTAATGAAACTTTTTTAATTACCTTTGTTGTATTATTGAATAAAAACGTATTTCTTAATTTAGCAATATAATTGATAAACTAAGTTAAAGCTTCCTTTATACTTGTATATGAAAAACAAAAAAACCCCGAAAACGTATTTACAGTAGGTATTGTGAAATTCAGCCATGAAACTACATATGGAGGAGCATATGTACTTAAATAAATAAATATTTGGGTACAATCTTACCCAGATCGATCTAGCTCCAAAATAAGCAAAGCTTGTACCTTGTACTGTGGGTCCTAGGCGCCGATAAATATACTTATATAGATAAATACATAGAAAACACCCATGGCTCAGGATAAAATATCTGCGTTCATCACACAAATAAAATTCCCTTACCGGGATTCGAAGCCGGGATCATCGGCTTCATAGGCAGGATCACACCCACTAGGCCAGCCAGATCGGTGACCCTCCATACCTCATTCCAGAATTATTTCCTTTTCATTGGTAGGTACCCAAAATCAAGTGTTATCCGCGTCAATACTTATATAATGAATACAGGGATACTTTTCAAAGCCCTTCAAAAGATGTTTTTCCATGTCAATGGACCATCCATCATAGAAGTTGTTTCGGTTCGAACTTTGCGATAAAGGACCGAATTATGGCTGTTTATAAATAAATTGTATGAAAGACATTAAGGACACTTTTATAAATGCGGGACGCAAACATTTACCTAAATCTTCAAAGAAGTATTACAAACTTTACCTAAAGAATATTAGCTGAATGTGCTTATTTATAAGTAGTGTAGATACCTATTGACGAACGTGGTTTACAGTAAACAAAATCAGATTAATATTGAATTTTATTAATAATACAATGTTTTTAGGATAACGTACCAACGTAAGTATTTTGACATTGCAGATGCTAACAAACAATCAACTGTTTGCTAAGAAGTAAAATTGGAAAAAAAAAAATTGCGTACCTATTATTTGCCCTTATCGCCTTTCTCCTATTATTAACAATTAAGTAGCTACTTATAAACAGCTATTTGGTAGAAAATCATATTTTTTTCTAACCAAGCAAAGTGTAGTATGCGGCAGGGTGGGCTTATCGGCTGGGCCGTCTGATGATATTGTATCTGCAGTTGGTGTGTCAGTAGCCAACTTAAGTAATGTTAGGTACTGACATGAAGACAGTAAGACTGACGAGGCCCGAGGGCAGGGTTCTTTGATATACCTATATTGTTAGATTATTCACAAGGATATGAACCTAAATTAAACTTACACCTACTTACCTAACTTACACGTATAAAATACTATTCGCAAAACTCGCCACGCCACGTTTCCATGTTGAGCCGCAATGGAGTTTTGCATCAGGAACGACTCGGAACGAGGTTCCAGAAATTGTATATATGTATGTATGTATGTATGTATGTATGTATGTATGTATGTATGTATAAACTATTTATTGTACAAAACACAAAACATAAATATGGCACAGGATAAGCAGTACAAAGGCGAACGTATCCCTTTAAGGGATTTCTTCCAGAACATTTGAGTAGATGAGAGTTGATGAAGAACGACGATGACGACACGGGGGGGGAGAGGGTCGGTTTATATTTTTTATATAAATAGAGGCACGTTAATGTCGTATAATAATCATTCGTATGGGTTCTAAGGCTGAAGACACACTGATATTTACCCTGATGTTTATTTCGGTTTGTATTTCTATGGGATGGGTTTACGAAATGTTTTTAAGCTATAATATGTTGCTAAAAGGTGAAGTCAGCAAGTTAAACATATTTTTATGACAAAATAATTAGGACACATTTATTGCAGTACTTACTATACAATAAAGAGACTCAATCGAGCTCAATATTAAGCACAATAAAAATGAAGATGGACAATACAGCCCCAAATCATATTTAAATGTCTCTAGTTAATATAATCGTTTAGTCGACTGCCAAATTGGAGCCCACCCAAATAGTGTAATAAGGCAGACGAAGTTGGTTCCGGCGGGATTGAACGCGCGATCCTCGCCGGGGCGCTTGGCAATGATAACAGTTTAGTGGAAACCCCTTATTACTAAGTTAAGATAGTCGGCAGAAGTTGCTAAACAGGCTTAGTACTCAAAAGTATCTACACGTAACATTTAGTCCACACAGTGCTCGAATATTCTATAACTAACGTGTGGTATTATGTAGGTAAGTAGGTTAGTTTAGCTAATCTTTTTCTTAGCAACTAAATACAGTAGGACCTCACTACACCAGACAGGCAAAAAACCGGTCATTAAAGGATTACAAAGGTTTCGGGATTATGAATTATGATCGCAATATGTATGTATCTAGAATATACCTATAAGATAATTAGTTTATAAATTAATGATTTATGAATCTGTGTATTAACATATTACCTACTTTAACGAAACTAAGTAAATACTGTTCTGCTTCTCATTTCAGCACTTTATTTTGAAGTCACTGTCTTTTAGTCGCGGAAGTGATATAATTATGAGACTATCGGTCGTTATCTTCAGCCAATTTGAAGGCAGTGCGCCCGTGCTGAGTTCGACCGGATTACAGGGATCACTGGTTTAGCTAGAGTCCAGATTAGCGTGGCTCTACTCTATTATATATTTTGTGGAATATATTGGCTAGACGTCGTGATAGCGGACATGGAAGAAAACAATCTCACACGTGAGGATGCCGAAGGCCGGGCAAAGTGGGGAAGATTGAGTAGGAAAGCAGACCCTGGCGCTAGGCCGCTAAACGCTAGGTTGAAGAAGATGATTGCCAGCTAGCGCACGTCTTTCTCTAACAGGGGTGTAGGTAATGATCCCAAAACTAGTTCAATGAAATATGAGGACTTTATTTTGTGATAACTTGGTCTTTTTGTCAAAATGGCTAACTTCTTCCTTCAATATTTAGTCATAAGACACATTGTTTTTAATATTTACTTTATAAAGGGCGCATTTTATATTTTGATATGATTTAATGCATACCATATATGTAATAGGTGTGCATTCAATCATATTAAAACCTATGGTGATTCCATTTTTGTTAATATTGAATATTTATACGACTAAATAGGTTTTTTACCATTTGTCCTGTGAGAGTTATTGATTGATGATTTTATTTTTAATAATTTGGTTTGTGTGTTTATTTTAATAATTATTATTATAGTATTTAATAATTTATTATTATTATTTGTATGTCTCTTACAAATTCTCTGGACCATGGGGTCCCGGGCATTTTGAAGGCGTGCGTGGGGCCGAAGCCAACACGTAGAGTCCCCTTGTAATAAGACAATTTACTCTAAAAGTAATGTGACACCAACCGACGATTATCCCTGTTCACACTATAGCAGTGCACCCAAGGACAAGCCCAGGTTAGTGTAGGACTATTGTAAGAAAAAGGTACAAAAAGAAACCGGGCTATTGGGTTGAGTTTCTAGTGGACTGGTAACCGAGACTATAGAGGTGACTATGGCACCTGCCCTGATCATATGTTGTAAAAACACGAAAAAATGGACAGGTGGTGACTCGCCAACTCACAATATAGGTCCCCGAAAACGGCCGCTCGCACAGAGCGACAAGGGGACAACATTGCGTGAGCGGCTCGGGGTGTGGAGAGGTGTGTGCCGCTTTCTACCCAGTGGCTGTCAGCAGCCACTGTGCCAACTCGCGTCTTATGCATATTTCACTTCCACCCTGCGAGCATATAGCTCTGACACCCCACTCTGGACGGCCGGTAAAGGCAAGCCAGAGGTGAGAGTCCTGCGGCCCCTGCTCAGTGTTCACTCCAGCCGGCCAATCAAGGCAAGCCGGAGAGAGGGGCCTGTCCGAATCTCGGGGGCATGGGACCCAAGGGACGTCACTTCCCATTCAGCTCGCCACAAGCTGCCCTGGGGGCTTATTATTATTATTATTAATTAAATGAAGGCAGCGTGTGGGAATCGCACACCTGCATCCAAATTTTCCTAGTATTTAATTATGTATGTATGTCACTTTATTGCACATAAACAGGTTAACATAAAACAGACAAAACAAAACAAAAAAAGTGTTATGTACAAAGATGAACTTATCCCTAAAAGGGATCTCTTCCAGCTCTTAATTATAATACTATGTTAAGTTTAGGTTCTAAACCCAGTGTCATTTTCGACTAAATCAAAGATGTACATGTAGATTTCATCTAAATCGGTTCACCGGTTATTAATTCCCTATAGAATCCTATACCTCACTTTTCACTCACTTTTAAGGGAATATTTTGGGATACAAAAACTAGCCAATGTTCTTCCCGGGACTGAAAAAAATTGGTTCAGTGGTTATACTGATTTCACATATAAATTTCCACTTCTCTTTTCACACTCTTAAAAGATGATTTTTGGAATAAAAATTATCCTATATTCTTCCCCGATATTCAAAATATCTCTATACCAAATTTAAACTAAATATGATCAGTAATTTTAGCATGACGAGTTAATTTTTTTTACATGTATGTTTTTTTTATATATCGATAAATGGTATCAGTATGATACCATAAATGAATCCGGCATCCCCGATTTATACGAAAACGATGCCAAACTAGGCGTAGTAGCTTAAATGATAAAGATATCAAGATAAAGTTGAGAGCCTCTCACCAAAAATTTGGTGGCACCATTTTTTAAACCCCATCCTTGGGTCCTAAGGACCAATCCTACCAAAGGAAACCTTTTGTTCACGCAACGCTGTACTTTATGAGCTGCACCTTCGATTAATAGGTTAAAAGCCCTTTTTTATGCAAACTTTAAATTCTGGAATCTCGTTCGTCAAGAAAAAACATAGTCTCATATTCATTAATTGTGTCCTTGAAATAAAATCTTGAATATTGTGTACTAACACAATATGTGATACTATAGATAGAAAGCTCCAAAGGCAAAAAAAGTTCAAATTTAAACACCATACATGGGTCTGATTGAGTTGTATATTCCACAGACCCGACCGCAGTGTCGAAACTACCAAGTTGATTTCGATAAACGAGTAGGAAATTTATTCGTCTTGTGGCCCGAAAGAAGAGGAGATTTTACATGAATAAAAATTGTTGCTGGGTTAAAGTTTTCAATATTAAGTTGTTTTGATTTCTGTATTTAAGCTTTAAGAAATCAACATCGGAATAAATCAAAAGAAATCAGTGATATTCCACATGATTAATACATACCTATGTATTTTTCATGTTGGTTTGTTTAAATTAATTTGATAATGAAAAACTTTCTATAAAACTACGAATACAACGTTTATAGGAATAGCTGAATTGCTTTCAGTTTACCATTATTATAATTTTATTATTGTCATAAAATTTATAATGAATTAATTAGATATTCACCTATACCAGGAAACGCCTCCTCGCGGTCCCCGCGGAAATTTGAACCAAACTGTCATCCATATTAACCACTTGTAAAATATCTATATATTATGATTTGGTCACCAGTCAAGAACTACACTACACTCAACTTTATTCAAACACCTTAGTTAGTCTGTAGGGGTAGACGCGTATTTCATATCTGAAAGTTTCTGGAAAAAAATCGCCTCTGCACTTCAGTCATCCGCTCAGCTCGAGGGCTGAAGCGCTACTGAAGTTGGCACGTCCCATCCTGCGTGAGTTTATAACACACCTCCTCCTTAAAGCTGAAGATGTGTACATTGCCGGTTTTATTATGTAATGGGAAGCTTTAGAATGAAAATAATCAGCAATGGATTACGCTCATGATTATCTTTCATGATTGTTGAATTTATTGATAATTGATATGTGTGATATTTATTATAAACTAGACATAGGCACCATACTATACACTTTAAAGTGAAATGATCTATTATTTAGCATCATTAATTTGATTTTTAGTAGGCGTCTAGGTTGGGTACTAGTCGAATTTTGTCCTATCTAACGGACACACCAATCGGACTCCCCTAAACATTATATCAGTTTATTAAGTTTTGTGTACGACGCACTTATTTTCATACTAACGATTTATTTGTTAGTTTGGAAAACAATAACTGGAACAATATTATAAAATGAAACCTATAAATACGTACATAGTATCAGAATCTTTTATGTGTTTTAAAACCAGAGCGGCACCAAATCCGTGTTAGGTATAAGTTTGTCGCATTTCCCTGTAGCATCTCAAATCCGAAACAAATCGGACTTTTAGAGGTACAATTTTTTTACTCGTAAATATCAAAAGTGGTCATATCAACTCTGGTCTAGATTATTAAAAAAAATCAAACCAACTTTGTACGTCTATAGACGTGACATAACCAACCTTGTTTACCAGTTCACACTTCATATCACATTAATCTCATGATTCTATATATGGATGAGATGTATCAACTATATTATATAACAACTTAATTATTCGCACTAATGATAATTGAAGGTAATCTGTACATGTATAGGCGAAACAATCTTCATTACGACTGATGGAATTAAGATTGAGCTGGCTTTTGAAATGATGATTAACACGAAGCCTGTATTGTGTTATATATAATATTATTATGAAATGTTCAGTGGTGTCGTAACTACCTACTTATGATTTGATAACACAATAATTTACTTATTGAGTTTGAGAAATATATTTAGGTATACATTTAAAAAAATAGTTAAGAAAAAGGTATGACGCAACATGCCACAGTAAAGTTCTCAGAGAATTTTCCAAAAAATATTATTTATAAGAAACAAGAATCTTATGGCTGGATATTTATCAAAGTAATAGAATAACATCAACTTAACTTATAAATTTAAACTAAGAATACATAAAATTAATGTAAATACTTAAAACTAAACTCTATGGTCACTAGTACAAATTCATAGGCAGACCGGATTAACTATGCATGGCTACTAATATAACAATTATTATCCATAAAAAAAATATTTAATTAATTATTGATAATACCCTGCTTTACTAATTGAATAATCCACCCGAAATGGCTATCACAATATGAAAATAGAAATAAAGCTATTCAACAGCAATTTTAGTACGAAAATATAAATAAAGCTAATAGTCAATAGCAATTATAGACATCATCATAGTCATCGTTTTAAGAGCCTGGCTCTTGTAGGTGGAGTAATCCCTATTCCGTTCTTCTCTCTGCCACTGTTTGAGCTCCTGATTTGTCATTACGTTGTTTTTTCTTTAGCTTGGTCTAAAATTCAAGTCTCGGTCTTCCTCTCCTTTTTTTGCTATTCTCCATTCAATTATAGAGTTTATGCAAAGTATCGTGCCGTAACAGGTGCCCCAACATGATTCTTCTTATAGACAATCTGAAAATAAATAGTATTCATTCATTTTTAGTGTTCCGTACAAAACTTTGTTCACGGAACACTTATGGAATCACTTTGTTAAAAATTGTATACCTAAAGTCAGTCAGCTCTTGAACGCAAATTTCCATTTAATATTCCATAGACGTGAACTTCCATCTGTAAGCTATGGGTCGAGTGAGTTGTAACCTCCCAATTAACTGAGAGAACTATTTTAGAGATCGATATTATAATATATACCCCTATTCATTATTAGGTGATCACTGTTTTTAGGTCTAGATACGATACTTATGAACCGTAAACCAACCGTACTAATACTTTGATCAATTTTCGAGTTGGGCACCATTTTTTGAGGTTCCTAATCAATGTAAAAAATATGAAATTAAAATATAATAATTGGTTTTTTTCTCTTCTATCAGCTCGCCAAATAAATGGACTTATATTTTTTTCAAAAATAAAGATAACAACTCGATCAAAGTTGTATTAAGAATGGGGTTAATTTGAAATCACTACATTTTTTACCGTCAATCTAAAGTCAACCCGCTAAAAAGCCCGAAAAAATAAAAATTGGATAAGTACTTTTTAAGTTGTATATATTTTTAAGGTGTGGGCTACTTTGATAACATACCAAATGTTACAAATTAATAAGTTCAGTATTCAGTATTCAGTCATTTAGTGCCTATGAAAGGTTCATATTAATGTGATACATAAGAATTCTGATCAGCTATGAACCCTGTAAGGGCACTGCAAAACGTAACCTACGGACTAGTAATAAGTAGCTATGAATCACTATGAAAGGTTACATTACATAAAATATTTAATTTAACATTACAATTAAATATTACATTCACCAAATCATTTAATTTTTTTTTCCAATATTTATTAACATTTATTCATTTAAAAGGCACATACACAATTTTTAAACACACACAAGTAAATTATTAAAAACTAAAGAAAACAAACCTTAAAATAAAATAAAAAACTTAAAAATAAAATTAATTATACGCTTAGCCTAAAATAACCCCCCCCCCCCCCCCCTGCATTGCACCCGGTCCAAAGGTCCCCATAATGCCTGCAGCATTCCCCCGCTGAACTGCTATGGAGACCTTTTGGATCAAGTACGACCCAGAACGAGGATCACCACCCCTGTTCCGCAAACGCCGGCCTAATTCCCTAAATAATTGGCGGGCTTCCATACCCCACGGCCCCGCGGACTCTACAGCCACCGGCACAAAGTCGTACGCCGATGCCAGTGTGGAGTATTTAGCGTGTTTCTGCTTAGCAGCAGCCTCTGCCGCTGCACCAGCACGACGCAGGGTCTGCCCCAAATGGGATGCAGCGAAGGTGCTCACGCAAGTCGTATCCCACAAAAGGCAACGCCCTCTCCGCCACGGCACCAACGTCAGGCCGTCCGGCCTCTCCCATCCGTGCGGCTGAGACCCGGTGGCTCCAAAACACAGGGCACGTTCGCACAAACCATGGCCCTCCGAACAATCTCATTGATAGAGTGGTGCCTCGGAAATCGACCAGCGCATCGCCGACAACTCAGGCCATGATGTCCGTTCTCCGCCACCCATGTCCCGCAGCTACAGCGGTGAGGCTCACATACTTTTGCCCCCAATATTACATTACATGTTATTGAATTACGACTACAGATTAAATATCATCAAATTTACATTACAATTGACGATTACATATTATTAAATTTAACATCACGATTAATTACATATTAAATATTTTATTATAGTATTAGTGATCACGATTAATTACATATTAAATATTTTATTATAGCAATATTGATGGGAATGGATTGTTTCATTCCCAACTCGGTAATAGCTGCGGGAGCAAAGAGGCGTCCTTGGTTTAATCGGCCCTGTAAAGAAGCTTCAGTACGCAGGCAGGCGGCTTACAGGGCTTGGATAAAGGCCGTCGCTAATAAGGAACCGAACGTTTCTGATGTGAAACGTAAACTAAACGCTGCCTCGAGGTCCAGTAAAAAAGCCATTGCCAGGGCTAAATACGAATTCGTCGGCAGAATTGGTGAGAAACTAGCGGGCTACCCTACTGGGAGTCGCGCGTTCTGGTCTCTTGCCAAAGCTGCCGAGGGGAATTTCTGTCAGTCGTCTTTACCACCGCTGCGTAAAACTGATGGTGATCTGGCCCACAGTGCAAAAGAGAAGGCCGATCTTCTTGGTACTCTTTTTGCCTCGAACTCGACTATGAACGACGACGGTAGCGCCGTGCCGCCCACCATCCCGCGGTGCGCATACTCTATGCCAGAAATCTCTATCACGCAGAGGGATATTCGGCGGGAGTTGCTATCCCTGAACGTCCATAAGTCGAGCGGGCCAGACGGTATACCTGCAGTTGTGCTAAAGCGGTGTGCTCCTGAGTTGTGTCCCGTGTTAGCGCGTCTTTTCACGCTCTCCAGCAACAAACGGCATGTTCCATCTTCGTGGAAGACGGCCCTTGTGCATCCCGTGCCAAAAAAGGGCGATAGATCGGACCCATCGAATTACAGGCCTATCGCTATCACCTCCCTTCTCTCTAAGGTCATGGAGCGTATAATTAACGCGAAGCTCCTGAGATACCTAGAGGAACACGATCTGATCAGCGACCGCCAATATGGCTTTCGCCATGGTCGCTCGACTGGTGATCTTCTAGTGTATCTCACACACCGCTGGGCTTCGGCCATTGAGAGTCAAGGTGAGGCATTGGCAGTTAGCCTGGATATAGCGAAGGCGTTCGATCGGGTCTGGCATCGGGGTCTCTTGTCGAAGTTACCATCATATGGACTGCCGGAGGGTCTATGCGAGTGGATCGCTAGCTTTTTGTCCGGCAGACGCATACGAGCCGTAGTAGACGGAAGCTGCTCTGATAGCATGGACATTAACGCTGGCGTTCCGCAAGGTTCTGTGCTATCCCCAACGCTGTTTCTGCTGCACATCAATGACATGTTGTCTATCGGCGATATTCATTGCTATGCGGACGATAGCACTGGGGATGCCTTTTACACAGGCCGCGCTAACATCCCTCGTTCTGAGGTGCTGGAGAGCCGTGAAAACCTTGTGTCGGATATTGAGAGTACTCTATCCAGAGTTTCGGTGTGGGGTCGGGATAATTTAGTCCGGTTCAACCCCACAAAGACACAAGTTTGCGCGTTTACCGCTAAGAAAACCCCATTTACTGTGGTCCCACAGTTCCAAGGCACAGCCCTTACCATGTCAGGGAGTATTGGGATCCTCGGTGTCGACATCTCCAGTGACGTCCAATTCCGTAGTCATCTGGCAGGGAAGGCTGCGCTGGCATCTAAAAAACTCGGTGTGCTCAATAAAGCAAAGCGATACTTTACTCCAGGGCAAAGACTGCTACTTTATAAATCGCAAGTGAGACCCCATATGGAGTATTGCTGTCACCTTTGGGCAGGAGCACCTGGATGCCAGCTTGGGCCCTTCGACTCAGTTCAAAGACGTGCTGTAAGAATCGTCGACGATCCCAAACTCACAAGCGGTATTGAACCTTTAAGTCTAAGGAGAGACTTTGCCTCCTTATGTGTGTTCTACCGCTTGTACAATGGGCTGTGCTCTGAAGAATTGTTTGACATGATGCCCACGGCTACTTTCTATCACCGCACCGCCCGCCGTCGGCAGGATGTTCATCCTCACACCCTAGAACCTAAATGGTCACGCACTGTGCGGTTTAAGAGGAACTTCCTCCCGCGCACGCTCCGGTTGTGGAATGAGCTACCTGCCGAGGTTTTCCCGAGGGTCTACAGTATGAGGTTCTTCAAAAAAGGAGTGTACAGATTTTTAAAGGGTCGGCAACGCGCATGTAACACCTCTGGAGTTGCAGGCGTCCATAGGCTACGGTGACTGCTTACCATCAGGCGGGCCGTATGCTTGCTTGCCACCGTCGTGGTATAAAAAAAAAAAAAGTTATTACATTATATTTCATATAGTTACATTTTTATTCAGGAATTCTAGTACAGAGTAAAAAACATTTTGAATTAAATATGTTTTGAGTTGGGTTTTAAATGCACTTATATTACTGAGTTCTCGGATCTCATGTGGGATTTTATTAAATATTTTTATTGCCATGGCAAAAGGACCAGAGCTAACCATCTTCAATTTGGTCTCAGGTAGAGCTAGTTTTTTTCTAGGTCGTAAAGAAGATCCGTGTGAGTATGCTAGAAATAATGGCAAGTTGTTTTTCACGAACATTTTTTGTTCTATATAAAGTAGTGTTTGCAGCCTGTCATTTGATCCACATTCACTGATATTCTTAGGCAACGTTTTTGGAGTATAAACAGATGTATAGTATCTGAACTGTTTCCCCATAAGACTATTCCATATTTTAGCCATGCGTATGCGTAAGCATAATAGGTACAAGACGCTGTTTTTATATCGATACATTTCTTAATTTCATGTAAGATATAGGTGAATCGACTTAATTTAAGGGCAATTTGATGGGCATGTTCTTTCCAGTTAATTGTAGAATCAATATGAATACCCAAAAGCGCAGCGGAATCCACACATTCAAGTTTTGTATCTTTGAAGCTATAGTCTACGTTCAAACTGTGTTTTTGGTAAGGTCTGAACTCTAAGAGTTTAGTTTTGGAGAAATTTTTACTAAGGTTATGCTCGCTAAGCCAACTTACAATACTAGATATAGTTTCAACTAAGTGATTTATTAAAGTAATATTATTCGCATGAAATTACTAATGATATATCATCAGCGAATAGAGCAATTTATTATTTTGGGCAAATCATTAATGTAATGTAGAATAAAATGCATCCAAAAACACTGCCTTGAGGTATTGATTGAGTAACCCTTGTCAGCTGTAATTGAATTAGTTGTATGTTGTCTGTTACATGATTGTGGTAGTCAACTTCTACACATTGGGTACGATTTAAAAGATACGAAACAAACCAATCGTAAGGTAGTCCTCTTATACCAATTCCGCGTAGCTTTTGCAGTAAAATTTCGTATAAGACTCGATCATAAGCTTTACTCATATCAAGCAATATTCCAATTGCATATTTCTTGTTATTTATGATATTTAATACGTCTTGCATGTATTTAAAAACAGCTTAGGTCGTTGACCGGTTTTTTCTAAATCCGTTTTGCGAATCGCTAAATATATTGAATTTCTCACAAAAGGAGTTCAGTCGTTTTGCCATTGCGGTTTCAATTATTTTTGAAATAGTTGATAAGAGAGCTATGTGACACGACTCGACTCAATGACGCGCACCCAGGGACCAATTAGCGTGAGCGATTTTCAATGTCGTATCAAAACAAGATCAAAACCTTAACATTTTTAAAATTTTAATCGGCCTCAAGGTTGAGAATACGAATCGAGATGTCATATCAATATTCTGTCCGCGTCAGCGTCAATCGCCGGCGGGCCCATGGAGTTATCAGCTTATTTGTCTGAGTAAACATCTTTTGGCCGGATGAAATATACCATTCCTGTACAACATAAATTATTAAGGTCGAGTTTGGGACACCGTGAAATAAACCTCGATTTATTGTAACTAAACGGTACTTCATATATCCAAAACATATTCATTTATGTAGGTGTATCTATATTTATGTCTTCATCACGCGCGTCTTCGTGGATGACACGATCTATATATGTATAGTTATATAAGCTACCTTTAGCTTACATATGTATAGGAGAGTGGTGCTAGAAGTTGCCGGGGTATGTTGTTCCGACAGTAATAACTTTGTAAAGAAGAAAGATAGCAATATATTTGAAGTGTGTATTAATAATATCGGGTAACACGCAGCTTTGGCAGCCATTTTAGTTACATTGGCAACAATGGTTGAGTGTCCGTCAGCGGGGGCTCTCAAAATGTTACACTTGTACCTAAATATTTTTGTGTTTAAACTAATCGGTCTATATGTGTTATTATGGACCAATTCATGTAAAACTTTCCTTAACTGTAGTGAGACTAGTAAAATATCTTATTGTGTAAGTATTTATTGAATTGATTCTAACAGATTGTAAGTACGTCAGTCTCTGTACATAAGCTTAATTTGGGGCAAGAAGTTCCCTTCTGAAGAAGCTAGTTGTTCCCAAGAACCTTATTTGTAACATAAAAAATTGAAAGATTTTCTCACTTTCACGATGTGAAAGCACAAACCTAGGTCCAAAAGCAAATAAAACTTTAAATAAAATAGCAAAAGAAGTAAAAATGTAGCAAGTAACATTGAAATTGCTACATGGCGCCAAAAAAAGTTCATTGCATTTGGTATTGCAAAACATAAACAACGATGCTTATAGGAATCTAAAAAGTTGTTTTATTAAAGGAAAGCTAAGTTCAATCAATAATTTATTGACATAATTTATGAGAAACAATTTGCCTCGAAACGGGGCTAAATGTTCCCCTCCGAATTTGTGTCTATAAAAAAAAACTATTTAGATATTAGGAGAAAATATAATACCAATACCCGGAGACATTTCAAAATTTCTATATATTAAATATTAAATCCTTCATTTTTATGTCCAAACATCATGGTTTTGGAAAAGCGGAACTTCTAGCCCCGATCTCCCCTATTCACGAACTTTTACACACCTATATGTACTCTATTAATAATTTAAATATTAGCCCTAAAATACAAATACTCAAGATCATAACCGGATGCCTAAAAAAGTATCGATATACCAAAGAAAATAGTTCCCGAGCGAATGAGAATTTACGAGCCACATCGGACCAATATCTAAGTTTAACCTTTAAAATGTCTTATCATCTAATAATTTGCTCCCGAACTTTACTTCCTTCACGTACACCATAGAGTTCAAATTCTAACACGAAATCTATGAGTGATAAGAAATCGGGAAAGTAAGAGGCTGATATGGGAAAAAGGTGCCTCTACCCTACTTTACATAAATAGTCCTTCGTAATTCTCTTTGAATTTGACGACCCGATATATCGTACTGGATCACACTGATCAGGTTTAAGGGTTGAAATATTCATCCTTATCAAAGTTTGTGGCGACTGACAGCTGTTTTCTGTTACTGTACTACAGCACTACAGCATTTCGATTGACTTATGCGAATTAATTCAAAAGGCCTTTGAGATAAGTTAGATTACATGTGTTTTTGAAAATTTGTAATATTGTATAAAACATGTAAATTATTTTAGCCGTTTTCCTTAGCCAAAGAACAGAGAGTGGTTTATTAACCTATTTATAAACACGACGCGAACGTAAAATCTATCAAATTCCAATTACCTCATACTATTTACCTGCACGCTAAGCTACGGAGCTTGTTCATAGAGCAAAATCCCGCTGTGATAATACACTGTTTGTTGCTGGCGTTCTCTAATAGCTTCGTATCACTTTCTGGAAATCTTATAGAGAATCTTGCGCTCAATAATAGAGAATTGTAGCGAACGAAAGCGATATCATTACTATTATGAGGACTCGAGAATCCCAGAGGTTTTAATTTACGCAACAAAGATTAACATTTATCTAAAGTCGGTGATAGACGTGAGAGTAAGTTTGCGAACTTATGGCTCGACGATCTTTTACGCTCGTGTGTCCCCCCCCCCCCTTAGTTTTCATAGATTTTCGACAAGTTTTGAACCGTTACTCTAACATTTGACACTACAGATAGAATTCTTAACAAACGGCTATTCGGATCTTCAATCTTTTATATCCATTCTTGCTGCCGGATTTTGAAAGAAATGAATCTTAATTTTTTATGATATTTTTAAACATTGTCTAAAGAAACACTTTTTTTATAACTCGATCGCAGTGAAGGATCTCAGATATACGAAATCTACATATTTGGGTTCGTCTTTGACGTCTCTAAAACCTGGTCAGAAATTTTAAATTTAAACTAATTAACACAGAATTCATGGCCAGAAACCAGTTTTTGCCCTAAAATTGTTCAACTTTGATGCCAAATATCTCGAAGACAATGAACTTTGAAGTAAATATGGGATACTATATTCAATAAAACGGTTGCTGTTAATAAGTTAACCTTAAGATAGATTAAGTATGTAGGTATGTGAAATAATTGCAATTATGCCAGGTGTGCATTAAAAATGCTTGAAAAAAATACAACAAGGGGTTGGTCGTTGACAATTTGATGTTTGTCTCGAAAGCATTATGCCCCAAAAGGCAGTTTGCCCTACTTAAGAGGCAGCGGCGGCGGTATCATGGGCATATATATCATGGACGGTATAGCAGGAGTGGTCATTTCTCCATACAAACGTACCTACTCGACTGTTTTCTTCGTGGGTTTTGAAGCTATAGCAATGGTTATTTCAACACACATTATTTATTATTATTAATATCTGTGTCGGACTGTTTTCCTTTTTTTGATATTTTTGTTTCTTTAGGTGCTAGTGCACTTCAAATATTCGCAAAATCAGCCTAATTTACTAGCCCGCAAAGAGTAACATGGTATTCAAAACTAAACAATTAGCCTAAAAATCAAAACAGTCCGACCGATAATTTTATTACTATTTACATTTCAAAATTTCGTTACATTTGGTTAAGTTTTGGGGGAGGAAACAGTCGAGTACGAAACATTGTTTTTTGAGATTTTTACTCAGAATTTCGCCCTACCTGGCGTTGTTCATATCGCACTAGTTTTAGGAGCTGCTTCCGTTAGCAAGACGAAATTATTCACCTAAAATGGTTAGTACAATATTATATATGGTTAATGATAATGACCAACATTGACATACTCGTACTTACTTTAAAAATCAAACTATGACTAATTCTTATTCGTGCCTACACTACATACTTAAATACTATCTTTAAAAATACACATGTATTTTTGTATATAAAAATAGTTAAGCCCATACATTTTAAACGTGTTTAATTGCGCTAGTGTTAATCCCCCGGTTGCTCTTTGTCGGGTTGGTTTTATGAAAACAACTGATAGCCGTAAATCCGGGCGTAGTCCTCCACAGCACGGACTCCACTGGCAGTGTGTGATTCCGCACATGTACCAATGACAGCGCCCGTTTCATGATTTTATTTACTTTTAATCTACTGGAATTGGTCTAGGAAATCCTCCAACGCCGTTGTTGAGATTAATTGTTTTTTGTAGAGGTTAAAAACGGCGAATTATAGGAAAAATATAACTAATATTGACAAGTGGCATCACTTCTTGGTAATTTTTAACATTGCATCTTGTTCTAAAAATGAAATTTCCATTTTAATTGTATTGCAATAAGCTGAAATAATTATCGTTAAAATACACGAGCGAGTGCTTTGTATTTAATCAAAAGCCCCGTTTAATGATTATCGGCAAGGAAATTAATACTTTATTGAACTAAAAACTGGTTAACCGCTTAGTTTTGTTCAAGCACGTAATCATTTTAGAGCATGCAGCTCATTGAGCTCGCCGCACAAGAGGAAAACCTATTTGAATACAGTCAAAGATAATGAAGTTTTAGTAGATTTCAAAATTAGGAAATGATTTGAATGTTACTCAAACAGAATAATTTAATTGAGTTTCTTTCATCTTTCTATCGAAGATTGTACTTACATAATCAATAATAATAAAATACTGGCCTGATCTTAATGGAATTTGAAAAATAATAAGTAAAAATTGCTTTAGTAGATCGCCAGCCAACCGATTAATTGTTTTTGACAACGCATCAAAGGCAATCGCACATCACAGCGGGGCTACCAATTATCTATGGGATATTCGAACGTTATACATATAACTTGTTTTATCAAATAAATGGTATTGTGAACTACTACTTCATCTTAATGATAATACGAGTATATATTATATTTTGAAGTCAAGTAAAGTTTCATGTTGTTATCGTCGTCGTATCCAAACCCTTTATTTTCAAGTTGTGGATTTAAGCCTTCATTCTCAGTATCAGCTACGTGTTTATACACATTAGTTTATTCAATCACCAATGTGTGAGTAGGTACCATAAGGACAGGTGACATGTGTACCTATTCAATAGCTAATATTGGAGGTTGTTAGCATAATAACCAGGGTTCAAGGCCCATAATTTCTTTTGTGTGTCTGAACTATCATTTTTCATAAAAATGTATAGATATTGATTGTAGCTTGTAGAGTGAAATCAAAAGAAACAGAAGCAGTGTCTATCTTTAATAATAGTTTTGACGTTATTATCGATGATATATTAGTTGCTTGTTATACTAGTAATTTAAATTATACAAGAATTTAATGCCTTATGGGCACCTTTCCGCAAGGGGCAGACCTGGGTGACTGTTCATAGGAGGGGTTTTTTAATATTCTTATTTATGTTTATTATTTTATTAGATTTAATTTAGTTAGTTTCACGGAGATATAATATTAAGAACTTTCTGATGGATATAATAAAAAAAAAAAAAAATTTCGCAAAAATTATCTATTAAAACATTTAAATTTGACGAGTGTAAAAATAGACCTGCTTTATGTATGGTTACATACAAATCATAATACTCAGAATGAGTTGAAAATGGAAATGTAGGTAAAAGTAAATTGAATACTTAAGTAGGTATTTGTATTTTCCTTGAAGCTATTATTTGTTATGCATTCTCTCCAGTCGCTCGCAATTTTCAGATAGCAATGGTATGCCATACCTTTGCAAATAGTTTTGCTAACATCTAATTTTACTTAGTGGTTGGGGGGTTAAAAGAAGAAAATATATTTAAATTTCAACGATTAACTATTAAATTATATTTTTTTTGTTCATAGTGACGTTCTTTTTCAAATGTTAATGTTAATACTATTAACCTACATTGGACTATTAACAGAATTACTATTGATACTTTGTAATTAAAATGAAATTGTAATTTTATGTTTTGAGCGTGTACTCTGTGCAAATAAATTATTTGAATCTTTGAGCTGAAATAAAACGTCTATGGCAAATGTACTTTAAAATCAAACGACCAGTTAGATATTCCTGGACGGCAAAAACTCAATTTAGTTCTAGTTTCTGTTCTAAACCTCCGGCGACAGTTTAAATTTGAATCACGTCCACCGTGGTCGCATGTCTTGTTATCTTAACTCTAGTTGGTTCGACGTAAACTTGTTATCAACTTTAACGTTTAACACACGTTTCTCTATAGCAAAAGTAACTAATTAGCTAGTAGAACTTCTGGATATGATTTTAATTATGAATGATTACTTATAGTCAAAGGAAGGTAGCTATGACGTCACAAAGACATCGATTCTTGGTACCAAATTTTTTTTAAAGGTTTTGCTTGTATTTAGTTTCCTATCCTTATTTCCTGCTGTTTTCCGTTAAAGCCAAAATTTACCAAAGCCGGCTTATATTATACCTCGTTATCCTATGACGATCGATTACTTTACTTCCGTGCATATTTTAAGGCATGTTTATACAATATTTAGATACGACTAGTCTCATAAATTCGCGGTTTCTTTTTATAAACAACTTTGATACAAAGACACAGCGAGACGTTGTTGAGCTGTTGATGAACTAAATCACAACCTAACGATTCCTTGTATTTCTTTATTCGTACCAAATCGCATTGCTTGTAATAAAAAATAAGAAAGGTGAAGACAAAAGTGGTTAACAAGGAACCTAAAAGCAGTTCAAGCTGAAGAAGAAGCCTTTCAAGACAAGAAGATCAAGAGGGGAAAAAAAGGAAGGGATTTAAGAATGGTCACGCTAGAACGTCCGGACCGAGGCGTCCTTCATTTGTTTTCTAATAGAAAGCATCGCATGATCACCGATCACCTGTCAAGAAAATGAAGTGTCGGAAGCCTCGGCTCGGACCCGTACCGTTCTAGCGTGAGTCATCCTTGTCCTTACATAATTTAATCAGTTGTTTTTTTTTTGTTTTGTTGTTCATATCATTTTCTTTTATCTCATTTCTTTCATCTTCTTGTTCTGTGTATGTGTGCTTTATGGAATAGATGTCTTTTCTTACTTTTTTCTTGTATGATGCTCATTAGTGAAAAACCGGTTAAAAAAGTAAATATTATTTTTAAAGCAAGTTCTTAAAAAAAGTTTTCATCTCGGACAAGACATCCATATTCCAACAGAATAAACAATTCACATAAAATATTTTAAACAATTAAAATATTCACAGATAAATTAAATTAAAAATATACATTAATAAAAATATTAATTAAATTGAACTAAAATTATTAATTATATTTAACCAAAATATCAATTAGTCATTGTGACCTTATTCAGGTTTTGGCAAATATTATGAATCCAAAAGTGGTTTACCTCACATAACAACCTGTGTTAAGCAAATTGGCATTCGTGTAATTCGGAACTGCTACCTCGGTAATTAACGGAAATTAACATTAAACTGAAGGCCTTAATCAAAATGTTTGTCATCTGAAATGAAGCCAAACCACGGAATTAAATATTTGCTCGTCTAATTCAAGATATTGAATTGTAGTTGTAATTAAGGTTTGTTATTATTCTTCCTGTTCCTGTTCTTGAAGTATGAAAATATTAAACTTCAATCTTTTTATTAGCTATGAATGAACGTAATAATAGGTGATACTCGTAGTATAATGCTACATATTGCGTATACATATACATATTCGCAATATATTGCGTCTTAGAATAAACTTTAGAGTGTTCTAAAAATCAAAATAAAAGTTATTTTTAAAAGTTGTTGAACAAATGTTAGTCAGTTTGAGGAGTACAGCCTACAGTTTAATTTTTTGGTCTTATTATTGGCCACACCCGGTATACAACAAAGTGTCAAATCCTTACAAGATTGGAATTTTTAATAAGTCATTGCTTTATATTTCAATATCTGGAAGACCTAGCTTTGCTCAAAAACATATAAAAACGCAAAAATGGGCGTTTTCCCAGAGATAAGACCTAGGTAGATCGATTTCTCGCCCCCGAAAACCCCCATATAGAAATCGTTAGAGCCGTTTCCAAAATCCCCGAAACATATAATTAATATCAGAATTGCTCGTTTGAACTAGTCTTAAATATTTTAAACTTGAATACACGGCCTGATTCGAAGAATGATTAAGACACGTTTAAGATCTTGGAAAGGTCTTTAAAAGATCGATGACTAAACGATATGTCAAAATTGACGTTCATTTCGATTCCGCTGTCATCCCAATAACATCTATCTTCTTTCTTTTTTTTATACCACGACGGTGGCAAACAAGCATATGGCCCGCCTGATGGTAAGCAGTCACCGCAGCCTATGGACGCCTGCAACTCCAGAGGTATTACATGCGCGTTGCCGACCCTTTAAAAACCTGTACACTCCTTTTTTGAAGAACCCCATACTGTAGACCCTCGGGAAAACCTCGGAAGGGAGCTCATTCCACAGCCGGAGCGTCCGCGGGAGGAAATTCCTCTTGAACCGCACAGTACGCGACCCTTTTGGTTCTAAGGTGTGACAACAACAATTTCTAACAACAAAATGAGATTGGTTGGCCGAATCGAGCTGCATCTGTCAATTATACGACATATAAACGATATCTAAAAGAGAACTTATTAGATACACAAAACTAATTAGATACATAAAAATCGAATCTATAATCCAATACGTGTTTTATTTAGAAATAAAAGTAAGTAAATTGGATCCCATGTGGGCATCATAATTAACGCACCTAAGTGAACGTTGCATCAGCGCCTGAAGTCTACACCTACCGGATAAACAAGCCTAGTCAGGTGTTATTAATCTCGCCTTTAATCAAGCTCTGCTGCAATCAACTTCATTATTTCACTCTAACTTTGATAGTGTGGCCCAAGTTATAGGTCTTATTTTCCTTTTTATCGTCTAAAGGCCATAAAGTAAACGTCCTAGGTCTCGACATTCTAATGCGTAATAGGTGATGATATATTTCTGTCATCTATTGGGGCCGAGACCCTTGCTTGTATTTTTGAAGCTTTACCTGCCACAGCTACTTAATTATTGGTTCCGGTGAGGTGGGAAGGAGCTTGTGTGTCTAAACATGTAGCATCCCACACTAGCACTCTTCCCAAATGGGTCTCTATTGTTTCCCATAAAGTTTCAAGTCATAATGTATTGTTTTTCCGCATTTTCGTTAGTCATAATTTGGTTTTTCTCAGAAACGCGTAACTTTTCAGGATTGCCATCAAACAAACCTCACCTAACCTATCTATAGGATAACCTAAGGAAATTCCTGAAAAAGTAACGGTTTCAGAGTTATGATTAATGATAATCTGACTATCATTACATTATGACTTTCAATAATTATGCCAAACAAGGGGATCCGTTCCCAAATTACACGGGACCAGGGGAAGCGAAACGATACTTATTTGCGACCAGCGCTACTTGTTATAGGCGTACGTGTAGGAAACACAATACTAGCTGGACCTAAATTTCAAGCATATTATAGTGTTGTATTCCTGCCGGTGAGTAAGTTTGCCAGAGCTCAACGAGGGTGCGGAGTGTTAGGATCGGCAACGCGCATGTAACTCCTCTGGAGTTGCAGGCGTACATATGCTACGGAGACTGCTTACCATTTGGCGGGCCGTATGCTTGTTTGCCACAAACGTAGTATAAAAAAAAATATTGCCATCCTTAAGATACTTGGGTTAAGAACAGTGCCAATTTGCTGAAAAGGGAGAGCCTGCAACCAGTGGCCCGACTCGTGGCCCGAAACCACCAAAATGCAAGCGCGTTCAAAATCGTCCGGGCTGTCTTGGTTGTCCAAGACTTTGCTTATTTTTTTTTTTCAGTTCGCGTAAAATTTTCCCTAACACATTTAAAAATCTACATCACAAAATGAAAATAAGATTTAAAAACTAGTTCCTACGCCAATTCTTGGTATTAGTTGCCAAGCGAACCGAACCATCCCATGAGCCGTGGCAAAGGCCAGGACAAAGCGAGGAAGCTGTACATCATCAAATTTAAATAAGAGTTCACCAAAAATGTACACCATGACTGTTGTTTATTATCGTACATACTGCTAACTGACGATTCCTAAATATTATTTTCAAGGCATAAGATCCATGAAAGCTCAGTTAAGAGTGTTATAATAATATACTGTTATAAAATATATAATATGCAATTTTTACCACCTCCGTGGTGCATGTGCTTACAACCTGGCCTCCGCTATCGCCGTGGTTATCGCGTCTTTTGTTTATGAGTAATAAATTTTCACTTTGAAGTAGCAGGCTGACGCAACTAGGAACAAAATAAGTTTTGTATGGAACTTGTTTCGCAAATCTTTGCCAACGAAGAAAAATAAAACGTCAGTGCTATTTATTCTGTCAAGTTTACATCAAGTCAACTGTCAGCCTAATTGTTTTGTTTGTTATGAAGGCTTCAATGTTTTGTTCGGGTATTTCGTGCAATTTCTTTATTATTTAGTGAAAATATCGAAAATAGTGAACCGTGATCAGAGTAAAGAACGAGTTTGTTACAATGCCACCGAGAAAACGGTTTACTAAGTGTGAAATATGTGGCAAGCGAGCCACTCGAGAAAATCACGAAAAAAGGGATTTTATGGCGAAATTTCCCTTGGATAAAGACCGGTACGTATTGCTTAAGATACTTTTGACCTTATTTTGGTGGAGCAGGCTTTCAACACATTGAAAATTTGATATTTTATATTATTTTTAGTTGTGAACTAGGGATGTACTAAAACTATCGATAATTGTATGTTTATTTGTATATCAGTGTAAGTAATTAAATAAAATATGTGAAATTTCCTGAGAACTTGCATGCAATATGACACAAAATTAATTCGTCGAAGATTTTCAGTGGAAAATTATCTATCATCTATGCATTAATGGTCATTATTTAACATATTTTTTTAAATCTAGTAATTATTTAATATATTAATCTGAAATGTAAGTAAATTAATCTCTCTTTTTGTGATCAATAAAAAATATTATACGACATTATTACACAGATTGACTTAATCTCATAGGAAGCTCAATAAGACATGTGTTGTGGGTACTTAGACAACGATATATACATATAAATACATAGAAAACACACATGACTCAGGAACAAATATGCATGGTCATCACATAAATAAATGCCCGTACCAGGATTTGAACCTGGGACCATCGGCTTCATAGGCAGGGTTACTGCCCAGTAGGACCATGACCGGTTCTCATGATTAACAGACATAAATACATAAAAAGTTAGAGCATTGATAAAGGGCGGTTGATAATTGGATGCCAAAAAAACATGATTTATAGATGCATACTAGTGCTAAATAATCAGTTGATCATCTCATTAGCAAACACTTGGAATATAAACTGTACATAACCAAGGCTGTATGTTTTCAGATGCAGGCAGTGGGTTAAATTAGTTGGGAACGAAGACCTGATACATCTTCCCATAGAAAAGTTACATTTATTGAAACATGTATCTGCAGATCATTTTGAAAATAGTGATTTTAATAAAAAAAAATAAAGAAAAAAAATAGAAAAGGATTTTATAATTACATTCTGAGTGTAACGAGGTATTCTAAAATAGAATCCTAGCGTAGTGAGGGATTCAAGTGTTAACGCCTATGGGTGGTATTCCTCCTATGCAATTTCTTTGTCGAATGTGTATTGCGTCTCACATTTTGATTAATGACAGAGTGAGACGCAATGACATTGGACCAAGACATTGGATAGGTGGAATACCACCTTAAGGTGGAAATATTTTTGCTACCACGTGATAAATTTGCATACTGCTTTTCACATCACCTATGAGGAAATTATTATGGTACAACTAAATAAATAAATTTAATTAATGGTAATTGAATTAAATAATTTAACCTAAGAAGTATGCAAAAAGAGGAAAAAAGTGATCCCTCCTAGTAGGGAAAAAAAGTGCTACTTTGATCCTTCCTAGTGGTGAAGAACAACAAGGTGTTCTAAAAAAAATCGAGTCCACATTAAGCTCGACCACGTATTAGTCCACTCATAGAACTATCCACTATATAACATACAACTTAAATGTGGACTCGATCCTAACTTGATTTCGAGTACAAAATTTGTAGACAAGAGTCTATATTTCAACCCTCCCCATTTTATCGATATCGATAAGAAACGCAAGCGTGTAGCGTACTACACTATTTAAATTGCTTATGTTGGTACTATGGTTCTTTGACAGTTCTTTGTCGTACATTTTGGTAATGATTTGCGAAACAAAGGGATTCCACTCGCTAGTATGGAAGTCCCGTCTCTTAAAACGTAGTGATTATATGCTCTTTGTGAAGTAGTGCTGACAATTCGTAATGATAACTTTAGATTGTATTATTTAAATAGTTAAATCATTGTACAATATATGTTTCCGTATGTTGTGATTATTGTGTTTTGTGCGTAAAGTTTGTGTGTTTTATTCATCGAAGACGACTGGATCGCGCACACCTTGTTCATAACAAAATTTGTTGTTTAGTCTGGAGCATGGGTAAACCGCATGATAAGTAGGTACATCAGAGAAACAAAGTACTATTTCCTCAGAAGCCTAAGATGCCTGAGTAAGATGTAAGAGCACAGTGTCGAAGAAAACTTTGTAATGGCTTTAGCCATGTTTTGTTTTATTACACAAGTTTGTTTTACAGCGGTCGTGATTAAGAGCACTTTCCGTTTGTGGTTTCGGTTCTTTATATTTTGAGGTGTTATACAGCTCTTGATAACCTGAAAAAAATGTGTAGGTTATGTTCTTGGCTAAAGCGCCACATGTGTAATCAAAATAAATTTCTTTATTTCGTAATTTTATTGTGCCATGTTATGGTTTCTTAATCTATCTCTTATTGTTTTGGAGCTTTCCACACCAACCCTTTTTTCCGCAGTCTGTAGACTGGTTACAAGTTGTTAGGACCTTTAAGACGGAGGGTTGTGGGTTATTTGAGACGTCATATTCCTCAGCTAATTTTGCTGATAAACTACTCTGACCTGCTATCATGACACATGTTCTCGCGCGCGACTCCATACATGTAGCGTGACTTCAAGTATGGACTCGCTAGCCGGTCTGAAGGTCTGAACTACATTGCTATAGTCTGACAGGCCATTTCCACTAGTAGAAAAAAAGTGGCAAATTTAAAAAGAAAATAGTTATAATTCGTATGCCTAGTAAGCGCATGTATGCATCAGTTAGTATTCATGGTTGAATTCAGCACGCACTCTTTTGCGTTTGAAATAATAAAGAAATGGTTATTAATAAAAAAATGACTACATCAGTGTTTATTTAGTATGCGGAGACATAGTAAGTTTCAGCTATTAAGTCTTTGACTTAATCCGCTTTTATCCCGACACGGGATGGTAAACGCCAGTGAGACGGTAAGCTGATACGCGCGAGTAAGTAAGTGGGGTAAGAAAATGCTAAATCATTCAAAGTATCACGGAAAACATTAGGATCAAAATTAGCATAAATTAAAAATGGGATTAAATTTTAGAATTGCGATTTATTTGTTCTGTTTTTTATTGTGAGGTCCCTCAGGTCCACAATCGTACCTTCGAGTACTCCCTAATCACCTTTAGAGTCACACAAACCCGCCGATAAAAAGCTGCTCCCATACAATGAAGTTACGCTATCATTTTAAAACAACATGCTTAAATTACCGACATAAAATGTTTACGTATAATATATATACTACTTGTCGTTGCTAAAAATTGTTATACAAAGAAAATAGAGCGAGTAGAAGTTTTGTATGTAAAATCCGCTCTAATAAACCCGACATAGATATTATTTTTTATTATTGTATGTCTTTACCCGTCACAGAACAATGGTGTTCCGGACATTTAGAAAGCGTCCACATCTACCCTCGATACCGCAACTCTCGCGACTCCACTCTGGACGGCCGGCTAAGGCAAGCCAGAGGCAAATAATGCAGTCCCACGTAATACCCGCCCTCCTTCGGTTTGTCAGAGCTTGTTTTTTGTAGTTTATAAAATATGTGTTTCAATTTATTTGTGTAGTCTTGAAGTACCTCTTTACGAGTGAAGTTCTTCTCCATAATTATTATTCCATACATCTTTATTGTTTGCTTTGGTCATCCAGTTTTTAACATCTACAATATTTATTTCGTCCACCTTTGCCTTGATCTTGCTCTTTTTGGTTTATTAACTAGTATATTGCCAAGTAGCAACTTTATATATCCATTTCTGTTTTTTTACAATGTTCCAATTCATCTATTACACTTTACTATTGCTATTGGTTGTTCTTCTGATATGCGCGTTTCGTTTCTAGGACTACCGACCTGCCCCGGTATCGCACGAGTTACACAAAACCGTTACAAATTAAATAACCTCCCTAAAGAATCACTCTATTGATAGGTGAAAACCGCATAAAAACCCGTTTAGTAGTTTTTGAGTTTATCGCAAATATACAGACATACAGACGCGGCGGGGTTCTTTGTTTTATAAGATGTAGTGATTCTCCGTTCCATAGTTCTTTGGCATACCTACCTTTAACTTTTTCTTATTCTATTGTTGAGTATCCAGATTTGGCTGCCATGTGACAGACATGGAAGTATACTGGTTTCTAGTATTTTTTTCTTAAGCTGTATAGGAAGGTTTGACCTCCATACTTCTTTATAACTCCAGAATTCATACCATGTAATGGTAATTCGCCTTATTATTTCGTCGTTGTGTCTAGATTAAGTAAATTAAAGTGTTTACCCAAATAAATATGACCGCGGCCGGCAAAACGTCCCACTTTGTCGCTTGCCACAAGGACGAGATTTGCTGGTATCATTATACTAATAACCGGTCAAGGCATCCTTATGGCAAGCGACAAAGTGAGTCGTTTTGCCGGCCGCGATCACAAATGTAATCCCATACAAATTCCAGTTGGATATTGTTATAGAAATAGCTATATATGTTACTTGTTAGATGTTCCTGTCTAATTTCATTGTATTCAGAAAGTCGTTTTAAAACGAGAGCTTAAGTTTGATTGTACGTATACCCGTGGCTAGGTTCGTGGGACTCTTAATGAAATGTGAATCATTTTCAATAAAATAAAAAAATCGTTTCATCCGATTATAAATTACACCAAAGATTTAGTTGCCCGTCATATTTATATCGTGGGCCCCTAAAAGTAAGTTGGCTATAATAATCTACCTACAGAAAACATTACCGACAACACCACATTAAAAAAAGATACTATTCCATTTCACCTCATTAAAATTCCCACAAATATAATAAAGAATATGAGATCGGCAACAATATCTGCTAAAACAAATAAAAACAATATTGTTGACCTAAAACTTCAAGTGTTATATCAAATGTCTCAGTCTATAGTCTTAATATACGGTATTACTTGGGCGTGTTCAACTTCGGGATGTAAAGACATAATTTCATTTCGTTAATTTCATTAAGGAAACACGTACTGTGAATTTACTTAAACCTAGGGATGCCGCTAATTTCGAAACTGTTCCTTCGTGTGTACTGAATGATACACTATAGTTGTTTTAGTTAGGGTCTATGATTCTATGATATAGTTAATCTCTCTAATATGTTTAGGAATTGAGTAAAGTCTTAATATAAACGTCCTACTTTTGGAACAGGGCTGAATATCAAGCCCAAGGCGGATTGGGGGTTCACATTCAATTTAGATATGTATTTCTAATAATTCTATTTTCCTCTTCGAGGAATGCATTGTTGTGAGCTGTTATTTAAAGACAAATATTCCGGTTTGGCAGCAAGCCTCACCTACCGCTTGGGTAGCCAATACTAGTAAAATCAAAACTTTTATACGAACGGATTTGAACGAACAAATCGAATAAACATTGCTGGGCAACAAATTCTTCCACGTCCAACGCTTGTCGGGAACTAAATGTATTGCCTTTCCTAGACAAGCTAGTTAACAAAAGCAATTGCATTTCACATTTATGACCTTAAGTTTCTTTTAAGTTTTAGGTTAAATAATTAGTATTGAAGCCATTTTAACTATATAAATTTATCGTGTTTCATAAATTGGTGATATAAACATAACTAGTTTTGAATCCTCTCTATAATGATCATGATATTTTGAATATAATATGATTGCAATAAATGCTTTGTCTTGTCTTGTAATATTAGTGTTATTAAGTAATATAAATAATTTTTTTAGCAAATTCGCGATTTTGAATAAATTACCAAAATAGTCGTACTTAACATACTTTAAAAAGTTTAAAATCGCAATACTTTATTTTCTAATACCTGGACCCCGAGTCGCAGGGATATCGAAAAAAATTGCCGAACTCATTATGAAATTCTAAAAATTACTGAACTAATTATAAATAAATACATTTGGATTAATATCCTAAAATCGGTTTTGTGACATGTAACATAATATACTCGTAGTTCGCATGTCCCAATTTTGTATGTTTGCATAACAGCAACAAAATATTTTCTTTCAATGGACCATCCGCGTAGGATTATTTGTCTATTTGTTTTCCTTCCCTAGGGATGGATTCTCAAAAAATCCTCTTCTAGTTATATATGTAAACAAATATAACAGAGCTTCTATTGGACCCAGTCTAATTTTACTCGGTTGCCTAGCCAGATATTTTTCCATAAAATGCCTTACAAGTAATAAACTTGTTAAAGTAGCACCCCTAGTTACCCGGTTTCGGGCGAGCCACACTTGGCCCGCTAACGAGTCTCACATTCACTCGTATTCAAATAAACTTTTTATCGCGAATTTTTGTCGTGTTTAGGGACGCTGGCAAGCGTTGAGGAATTTTGGCTTGAATGCAATTGGGCTGTTGATTTATATGCCTTTAACGAAGTCTGGGGGTTTCTTTCAGTGCAGGTTTCGTTAAAGCCTACTCACGAATTTAGGGAACGTTAATCTTAAATACAGTACCCCTAGTGTAAATTTAATCGACATCCTAACGTGACGAACGCGTATGCGTTAAGTCTCATTTTGTATAGGATTTTGAGTTTCCAAAACGTCCCGCTTGGCGCGCTCTTTCTAAATCACATACAAAATGAGACTAAACGCAAACGCGTACGTCACGTTTCGAAATCGAATTTATTTACACTAGGGGTACTGTTATATAGTTCATACTCATATCTCATTAATGTATGTTCACCTGATTCTTTAGGAATTCTTGTTGAAATCATAATTAAAAACTGAAAGCTCTGATTTTTACTTGGAAACAAATACAATTATTTTATTACAATATTTTTATTTGTATTATTGTAGGAACAGTACTACCTATGTAAATAAATTAAAATCTGAAGAAGTACTATTGTGGGGGAATCTCAAATTTATTTTTATTTATTTATTTAAACTTTATTGCACAATACATGAAGAGTACAAATGGCGGACTTAATGCCAGAAGGCATTCTCTACCAGTCAACCATGAGCCTAACCAAATTTAGTTCGCAAACTGTAGAGAGTAGCATTATGCTGAACAATTCCGACGTTATTTAACCGCCTTAAAAAAAAAGAAGGTACTCAGTTTGATCCGTATTTTTGTATGTATGTATGTATGTTTGTATTTATTTATGTATGTATGTATGTTTGTCCGCGATTATCTCGCGTTTGCCTGAACCAATTTTGATGCGGTTTTCAGAAAGTGCTTGTTACATTCTGGAGAAGGTTTTACGAGTAGTATACATGGATGGTTTAAAAAACAATTGGACCCGGTAGGTGGCGCTGTTATAGGTATATCGTCGAATTCGATTTGCTCAAACCGATTTAGATGAAATTTTGTGTGTATATTTCAACGGGTTCCTGGATGGTCTGGAAACACTATTGAACCCGGTAGGTAGCGCTGCTGACGGCATATTTTTCATTCTGGAAACATCCTGAACGACCTAATGTAATAGACTAGACATTAATTTAGGTTTCTTTTTCTTGGAAATTTGATTCGTTTTTAACCGCCTACCTTCATGAAACCTTCCTTCGTGAAAATTGACTTCGTTGTCTCATTCGCTTCTAGTGACAATATTTTCTCGCCACTAACGATGTCCTAATAGTCGTTTTTTTATCAGGACGGCTTGCGCTTGTAGACCATTTGTCATAATTTGACTTGTTCAACGGTTCAATATATCTATAACTCGTCATCTCGATTATTTCCAGGCGCGTAGTTTCAGCAACCACGCTCTGCTACCATTTGTGAGGGAATATGAGAGGGCAGCTGGAGTTCAGATTGTAATCACTGATGCACAGGCACAGTGTTAATTTTATGAATTCTTTTTAGATAATGAATGGCAACAATAATAAACATTTTAAAGTTCAAAAAAAGTAAAGGCATGTCCTAGTCATCCGAGGATTTGAGTGTCGATCGGTGGCGAGAGTTCCGTGGCCAGTACTCGCAACTATCAATTACAGCCCTTAGTTATTTGTTGATCATTTTCAAAGTCAGAAGGAATTTACAATTATGGGGGCAAATTTATTATACAATTAATAAAGTAGGTACTTACATGAATTATAAGTAAAGTGTATAAGTTAACTTGTTTGTACACTTAATTAAAATTTAAAGTAGTACTATCAGTTTCAGCTCTTCGTTATTTGTTGATTATTTTCAAAATGAGAAGGATTGTACCTACAAATATGGGTGAAAATTTATTATAACATTAAGGTACTTCCATGAATTATAAGATAAGTACCTATATAAGTTAACCTATTTGTATAATAAACGAATTAAAACACTAATACTTAATAAAGGTAAGTATAATATACGAGTATCTCAAAAGTTAGGCCCCGTTTGGTATGTTGCAGCATTTTCCCGCTGTATTGCGATACAAAACGTTAACGAGGAATCTGTCAGGTCTTCGGTCCCTAGTGAAGTCGACCAGTCTTTCCCTAGCTCTTTGAAAAGCTGAACCTCAAATGCCATAAAAATATACTCGGGGCAGAGAACCTCATATTTTTGAATTTTTCTAGTGGGTGGGGAGAATCATTCTTTACAAATTCTTACCAAGATCAGTGAGTTCTTTCAACATGCCATTTTTGTATTTATAAAATCCTAAATATTCAAACGATATTAGTAAGTTTAAACCTGTGTGGTGTGATCCGAATATACTGTAGGTATTGGCCACCCTTTGATTTTGCGTCAAGTCTGTTAGTTTTCAGATCTCAAGAAAACTACATACCTATTATGGTTTGCTACGACTACAAGCGTCGTGTGTATTAATGAAAAAAGTAACTGGTTCAAAAAGAACCTAATTAGTGTTTATCAGGAAAAGATATAACTTAAAAAGAAAAAAGAAGTTGACAGAGAAAATGAATTGGTTTAAAACTGTATGCTTGCGTTGTTTTTGTCATTTATTAGACGTATAAAAACTAAAAATAGATCCAATGGTGTTGTAGTGCGCATCTCCAAATACAAGAAGGGATTTTAAGTCAAAGCGATGTTTATTTGTATTTGTAGGGGTTATTTGTAGTAGGGAGGTATTTGTAGCCATGAACGATTTTGTGTCCATTTTGAATGCGGTCCATCATTCAATTGGCCTTTTCTGGTTAAAGGTAAATTTTGCCAGAACAATTTATAAAAGTTTAAAAACTAGTCTCTTTTTGTTGCAGTCTTCGTGCAGTTTCGATATTTCGTTGTTGTTTCTATTCGGCCTTTTTTGATCACGATTTAATTTGCATAAACGATTGTCACAGACTTTCAAATGCCTTTAACATTATTAAAATTATTGACTGAATAAGTGACTGCAATACTCCATACACGACCGGACTTGTGCTATGTAAAGCTGAAGAAGCTGCCCCGGTGTGAAGTACTGCTTGACCTTAGAAAGGACGCCTAATCGTCTAGCTGCAGATTTAGCCAGAGATTCAATATACGCCCCGAAGCTCAGGTTAGATGAGATACTTGTGCCAAGTAGCTGAAGATGGTTGGATATCGGTACGGATACATCCCGGAAAGTCGGAGTCAGGTCGAAAGGACTCCGTTTCGCAGAGAACAGACACGCCTGTGTTTTGGTAGCGTTGAATTTGACCAGGTTTGCGTCGCCCCAATCGGATACTACCTTAAGTGTCAAATTCAGACGGTCTACCATAGCCTGTCGATTAGATTGGACCTCCTCTTTTTTGGCCCGAGCATTGGAGAGATATCTGTCCACTGTTCTTTTTCTTGACTGCTCTTTTTGGATCATACAATTTAATTCTATTTTATTCAATTCAATTTTATTTATTTCGTCATCACAGGTAACAGTTAGGTGACAGTAAATTAATATGAATTATGTACATCAGCCATGATGAGCCGTTTAGGCGTACGAAATTTAAATTGCAATTATATATACAAAGCAGATACTTAATAAAATAATTACCTTAACCTTAACATTGTGTAATTATAAACTTAGCATTTATATATCCCATATAATATTAACATCCAATAATTTAATATTTACATCCACGCCAGTACCACTGTATGTTAAAAAAAAATAAGAAAGTATATGGTTAAAAAGTATATAGTAATTCAATAATTATTTCAATGTTAGACTATCGTCATTCAAAAATTCCATAATATTATAATAACATTTGTTACAGAAGAAACATGTACAACCTCTTTATATCTTTTTTATTCCTTGATATAAGTAGATTCTTGTTTTAAAGAATTAAATAAACAAAATAGTCTTATCCTCTTCCTAAAGTTATTTATGTTATTTGTAGGTTAATTCCGCAAATTTTATGTTATCTATGAGATATGGTAAATACTTACTCCTGTTCAAATATAGTTAAGGGAAAATATATTCATCCCCAATGTATGCTAATCGTAAAAACGTACATGGGTTCTGTACGAGTCTAAGAATACAGAGTGAAGACTTGTTTGTATTTATAAAATGAAACAAACCAATTTGTATTGCTTATCCATTTCGTTAATCACTTTTTTGGTACTAAACTAAATGAACGGTTATGGATGAATGAAAAAAAAAAATCAGACTTTTTTCAAATCCATATTTTTGTTAATAGTTATACATGTAAAAAACGGTTAGTAAACAATGATGAATATTAATAAATTTAAAATTAAATAACAAAAATAATCCCATAATAATATTTTCCGGTGATAAAACTCGACTGTGTGTGCTTTCTCACACAGAAAATTAAGATAGGATTGCCCCATATCTCGGCAATGGCTTTCAGGATGCTGTTGGTGCTGTTGCATCAGGAAGGCGACTCGTTTACGGATTATTGTACAAAAGCAATCCGTTCGAGCTTCCGCAAACATTCCCGATGACAATATATCTTCAGCCCCATCAGCACCCTGAAGTCATTGTTATACTGGACCCGGAGAGCACTCAATTTCTGCGTATATATGGTCCACAGGAGCGCAGTATGGTTCATTAGATGCTTTTGCTGCATGAAATAGATTTTGATATATTCTATTTACTCCGTTGGATTCTACAAATTTCTAGTGTTAAGCCATTTTCTGACAAATAAAAACTTTAACTATTTTCCTTTCTATGGCACCCTTATTCATACTTTGCACAATTTACCAATTTTCTTTAAGCTGTTTTTAGAATTTTGGGGTTCCGTACACAAAGCGTAAAACGGGACCCTATTCCTAAGACTCCGCTGTCCGGCTGTCACCAGGCTATATCTCACGAACCGTGATACTTAGACAGTTGAAATTTTGCAGATGATGTATCTCTGTTGCCGCTACAACAAAAAATACTAAAAAGTACGGGTCCTGACTCGCACTTGTCCGTTCTTTTTTCAGACATTTTGGGTGACTAGTTATTTAAGCACTCGATAGTTCAGTTATGTGTAAATAACTGAACTATCGAACGAGAAATAGCTTTTACTTCTGGTACTAATTTGTGAGAAAGTTAGCAAAAATGGTTAACCAATCCGCCGTACCCTGATGTTTCAAGTTTCTGTTGGCAGCACTGGAACAATTGTAAACAGCCTGTAACAGCCTCATTAATATTAACTCCGTCGCCGACTCTCATATCTTATTCATTCAAGCGGAACACGCTTTATCTTAAAGGGTCTTGTCAGTAACGTATGTCAAGTTGAGGATCTTCACATTTGTTAATGTATATTCCGACATGCGATGGTGGGTAGACTAATTTGGAAAGTCAGTTGTCTTGACGTAGGGGTAAATTACATGTAAACAATTAATTTTAATGATGAGTCAATTCAAGGATTTTTTATAGCTTTAATAGTCATATTTAGAACTATGGAAACATTGAATAATACATATAAGTATTGAGGATTCTTCATATTCATTATTTGATATTTGATTCTTCTATTATGACAACCGGAGTCAGGGCCGGATTTAGGGGAGGGCAACCGGGGATACTGCCCCGGGCCTCCACAAAAAAGGGGCCCCCCACAATAGAGAATTCGTAAATTTACCATTTTATTTGGAAATAATTTAGGGCCAGGGGGCCTCCACTCCTTTATTGCCCGAGGCCTCCAGACCTCTAAATCCGGCATTGACCGGAGTCTATCGCAATTTTATTTTGTTACCTTAATTTCCGACGTTTCGACGCAGATTTCACTGGTCGTGGTCGCGGATAACTGAACTCCCAGCAAAATTTCAAAACAGATTTGCGTAACTACCCGATGAAGTCTATAAAAAAGTTTGGGGTAGGCAATAGTAGGCGATTTCAGACCACCTACCACACATTGTGTTAATTATTGTCAATAGTCCGACACGATTTGATTATTCTGTAATGTTGATGAATTAGGAATTCATTCTTTAGTCATAAAAAATCACCTGGAATAACTTTAAACTGCTTAAATATAATGCAGATGTATTAAACGACAGTCTCTCGGTAATTTAATAAGACAACTTTACATTACTATAACTTAACTTTATTACTTGTACCAATATACCATGTTTATCTTGCAACATATTTGCATAGGTACTTATTTAGCTTAACTAAATAATGATATTTTACTACGAATTCTCACATCTATGTCTATAGTGCACATCTTTATATTATAACGTTTTTTAACATTAAATACATAGCGTGTTGTAAATCCTAGCTAGAGCAATTGAATTTCTTTTCACAAATGCGTTTAAATTGAATAGGGTCGGCAACGCGCATGTAACTCCTCTGGAATTACAGGCGTACATAGGCTACGGATATTGCTTACCATCAGGCAGGCCGAATGCTTGTTTGCCACCGACGTAGTATAAAAAAAAATCCTTCATTAAGGTAAGGTGGGGTAAGACGAACATAGTTTATTTTGCTCGGTGCAAGACAAACAGTATGAAGATTCCATACAAGTGTTTGTCTTGTCCCGGTGATAGTCTTCCACCATACCTTATGTGTTCGTGTATTTATATATTTTTGTCTCAACTTTGCATTTCATTAATTTAAATCTAGGCCAATTTACTCTTCAGTATTTGACTGAAAATATTTAACCCGGGTTCGTTTTCATTTTTATATATTTCCAGTTCTGAGCAACGCTTCATCCATTCGGCGAGTTTTGGGAACCTGAAATTTTTAAGTTAAAATGTTTTAAACTGCTGTACTGCTGGTATAAAAGGCATTTAAAAAATCTGTTACACAACTTTGTTACTTCATTTTTCCATAATAACACATTTCATAATAACTTTTCATGTAAGTAAATGTCAGTATCCTCGGCACCATCTGAACGGTCTTTTTTTATTTCGATGTATTTTGTTTTGTTAAGTATTATTTTTTTAATTTAAATCTAGTTTCATTTTATAAATAATTAGTTTATGTACATATATTATCTTTTATATCATGTATTTATTTTCTACTCTTTTTGAGTAATATATTAGTGAAGTTGTTTCATGTCATAACTCAAGACCTAAATATTTTTCCTATAATAAAAAAAATACAGTGTTCGTACCAAGATCATCACCATGCAAGTCTAGATTACTTGAACGCTGATAATCTTTCAACTAGGCAAAACCAAAAATTAAGTGTGAACAACTTACAAAGTTTCGTCAATAGGTAAAATTTCGTTCGATGTGCTGATAGTGGCGACACAGCAGATGTCTGCTACTGACAAGTCGTCACCGGCCAGCCACTCCCCTGTGAGGAACTTTTCGGTGAACTCATAGCCACTTTGGATTTTATGCAGCACTTCAGGCTGGAATGCTTTGTCGTTTCCGAAAATAACTGGGCCCTATAAATTTACAGAATAGAGAAATATTAACAGAATAAACCTAATATCAGATGAACTTTTTGGTTTGGGCGGGTGTGGCAAAAAAAAAATCACTACGATTTAATATGGCAAAGTGAAAATCTAGAATAATAAGAAAAAATGCAACTTTTAGTATCTATTAAGCAATACTCTTACCTAACCTACTTATATCGTTACAGTTAGCTTTTCGAAAGGTCATTTAAGGGTCACCCACACTAGTGTCTCCTGCAGCAACGCCATTTTCCATAGCGCTCACTAGACACCGACGCTCAAAAGACGCTAGTGTGGGATAGCTTTAACTGTTTCGATGATAATACATACACTAAGGTCAATATGGCGAAGACCGTCTAAAATGCAAGTCGAGTCATCATCATCATCATCATCATGATGATGATATTCGGTAGGTCAGAAGGAAGCGATTCACGCTTCCTTTTTGTCTGAGCGACGTACGCATACAAATACGAGAATTCTTGCCCTATGACGTTCTTCCCAGCAATACATTTTATATGCCGTGTTTGCCACATTGACCTTATGTGAATAGATCAAAATAATATTGGGTTTTACTACTCACTACTGCTTCGCGTATAGGTGGGAACAGAATGCTACAATCAAAATGCATTCTTTGGTCGATAAGAGCTCGTGTCTTTGGATCCGATGGGTACAAAGAGTCGTTGTCAGCGTACATGTTTATAAGGTAGGTAGCAATCACATGGCTGAATAGAAAAAAATATGTTTTTTTAATATTCTGTGACAAAATTATTTCAACTATCAGACCTACTAAAATAAAATTTTAATGGATAGTAATTGTTTTAGTCAAGTTGATTTTGGTTAAATAGTTACCTATCCCAAATAACGAAGTCATCATCAGCCAATGTTGGAACCGTATGTTGTGGATTGATCTGCAAATATAAATATACAACTAACCATTTAGATAATTTGAATGCTCGAGGGTTATTGCTAAAGGTAAATACATTATAAACTTGCAAGCTTCATTCGAGTTTCATGGGAGTCTTATACTTAGGATTGAAAGGTTCATACCTTGATATAATCTTCTTTGAGATGATCGCCTTGTAGCAAATTGACGTCAACATACTCCACATCAGGTAGGTTGATGGCCGCAATTACCATCTTAACTGCTCGTACCGGCGGACTGGCGTCTAACTTGTACAGAGTGAGCACCATCTTGGACGCAACTGTAATCGGTAGGCAACAGTCGCGCTTTTTTGTTTCCGTGGCTTTTACTTTAGGACCACCCCCTACTAGCGTTTCCCAAGCGTCGGCGTCTAGTCAACTCTACGAAATATTAAGTCGCTGCGCAGTTCCGCCGACGTTGCGTCGAGCAACAGCCATTACGTTGATTAGATTCTGATGCTTGGGAGACGCTATCGCTAATGTGGGATGGCTCTTATGCTGATATTTGAATGACTGCAGCAGTGTTGCTGTTGCAACTTTACTGTTTTGACGCGGGCGATATCACTGGCAGTTTCCTTGACAAAATGAGTGATGGATTCAACAATTTAATCGCTATAACAATTCGGCGTCGACGGCAGCAATTTATCAAGAAAAATTACTGTGACAACAGCAATATCAACACTGCTACAGACGTTTGAAAAAAATATGAATGATTGAATGAAATTAATGAATGATTTTTTTTGCCATAAACATGGTATACATAAGATTGTAAGTACATTATTGTTAAAACAAACAGTAAAAAATAAACATAAGTAAATAAATATATTGGGACAATCTTACACAAATCGACCCAGTTTCACTTCCACTCTTAAGCTCAATAAAGCTTGTGTACTTATGTAATGGTACTAGTGCCACCATTACATAAATATACAAGATAGGACAGATAAAAGATAACAGCTAATGTACAGATATTTAGGGACATCTACATATATAATGACTACACAGTAAATTATTGCACGAGCTTTACGTAAATATTCTGTGCGTTATGAAATCAAATTATATTTATCGGCCAGACCTTAAAATATATATAAAGCATTATCTATGTATGCACCTAAAACAATTCTTTTAAGTAGGTAACTATATCTAGTAAAAGTAGTAGTACGTTGAATTGGAGAAGGTTACAAAGCAACATTATCACTTCTATTATAATTAATATATTATAGTATTTTATGCAACAGTTGTATATTGGGTCAAAAAAGGCGAGTGGCGTGAGTTACAATGTGAGCCGGAGCCGAAGGCGTAGGCGAACAGTGTAAAGGAATACGCCACGAGCATTTTTTGACCTACTTATACAACGTTGCATACAATATTTTTCCTACGAGTCATCAAAAATAAATCTTAGTTTAGGTAAACAAATTACAGCAAAAGTATATAGCCAAGACGCGCGAGCATACCTTGTTACGCGCTCGGCCCGCCCCGGGCCGCGGCCGGCCGGTCAGCGACACCTCGTAACTCATGAGGCCCTGGTACTTGCTACTTGCTAAATTAAATTTTTGGACAGTTTTTTCTCAATTTTGGCCACCGTAGCCTACGGAGACTAACAAGCAACGCTAAGCGGTCTTCGTAGTCTATGGGTGTTGCTATATTACGGGTATCACATGCGTGTTTCTGACTTATGAAGTAATTATTTTTACTATGCAACCAAATGAATATTTTGTAAGTTGGCAGCAATGCACTTAGTTTAAAACTGTATTCGTTTTGGTTTTGTTAGGTTGGTAGCCATTAATCGCAGTAACGTTATAGCGATTAAAAGCACTAGAGCTTTTATGAGGAATAGACAATATAGACTTTTCTTGAAACCTTTTATGTATGTTCTTATATTCGTGTTAATGAATGCATAAATGACAGATAACAGTAGAGGAGTAGGAAAAATATTAAAGAATATTCTGAATTGAAATCTGTTACCAGTGTATACCCCTATCATACTTATCTTTTAAATTTAAACCAAATCACAAATTGTAGTAATATTTATTGTTAAGAATTACAACTTCAAATATTCCCTAAACAAAATTCAGAAGGCCATAATTCGCACGTTTCGCCTCGTTGGTAGTGTAGTTTAGTGCTTTGTGGAGTTTTAGGTTCTTGAGGGCACGTTGCGTACAAATTGGTACCATTTTAACTTTGTCGAGACAACTAGACTCCATTATAACTTTGAGTTTCTTGATTACACTGAAAACTGAGGATGCTTTCGCCTAAATTGCCCTCTGGAGCTAATGGCATTATCTATTTTAATACAAATAACTTGTCTAAAACATGGTATTTATTTATTGCTGTTTTTTTATTCATACAATTTATTTTCATGTAATCATGTCACCAATTCTTAAAGTTGACCTTGTACTACAAGTTTAGAAACTTAAGGCTGTAAATCCGTCTTTTGTCCGTTTTTGTATCGTGCAATATTTAAATAAATTTTGGTAGACGCTTTGAAGTACATATTCAAATGTATATTGTACCTAGCTTATTTTATTGCTATGATAACATTGTAATGTGTTGAGTAATATCATTCATATTCATTTATGTTGATATTCTTATTAATAAAATTCATTACACGTCAATATTGCGTAAAAAGAGGATTACATATAAGTTAATGTAAATAAAATCAGCACAATCGACCAAACTTAAAAACAATAAACCAAAAATCTAAAATACACATCGATCGTAATTATAATTCAAACATTAAATTACAATGAAGGGCTATTAATCGATATAAAAAAAAATGTCCAATGAAATAACGAATTTTGATTTACACATTGTGTGTTTGGATCAATGATACTTTGTCAAATCAAGTCAAATGAGTATACGGCTCACCCATTAACTATTATAATTGATGCATTGGCGGTGAATGTTGCTGCTATCAGTGGTTTGTGTTTGCGTAGATATGGGGATTTAATGGGATTAGTAGGCACCTAGGTATTAGATCGTATCTCTGCATTTTTATCAAATACACAAATTCGTAAAAATGTGTAGATACATTTTATTTTGGTGTATGGAAGTAACTAATCAAAACGTATTTGTTCAATATTACGTTTAAAAGATTTGGTTTTTTTTTTTTATGTTTATTTAGTCACCTGCAATAATTTACGGGGTGAATATATAGGTCATACTGAGCAACTTTTACTATGGGACCAACCTCGAAATCGAAAAAAATGGCTGTTTCATTCATATAGTAGTAATTAAAAATATTTAATACCTTTAATTAGAATAGCAAGTGATATCTATAAAATCTCATTGTATAGGTACTTACATGTATTTAAGTTAGCTTGACGCTCTTGCAGACGACCGTCCTGCACTAAGTCGATTTGTTGTATTAACTAGTAAGCCATCTTGTTTGACCAGTTATAATTTCCCATAACTGATAAAATACCAATGGATGTGGCAAAAACGTGGCATAAACATGGGTGTGGATTGGAAAAAAGTAAAAATCAATTAAAACGGACTTTAGATATTTTTACAAGTTCTTTTTTTATGTATTCAAACTTTTTTGAACATAATACAAAAACATAATTCTTTACCAGTATACGGTATATAAAATTGTGCATCGTATATAGGCTGGGTTATAAGATTAAGATTTTAACCACGCGTATCTGAGGTCAAAAGACGGAAAACATATTATAAGAGTTTATGTAAGTTTCGCAAAAAAAGTTTTTGTTTTCTTAAGTCTATTTTTTTATCCCGTAGACTAAAATGACATTTAGTTTTTTACGTCTTATAAATAGTGATGTGCTACAACCGGTACTAACCGAAAATAAACTATTGGGAGTTACTTATATAGGCATGTAACACCATTTTGAGGCATTTAGAAAGTTTGTATCCAGGTCTATACACAATATTTCTAATATTTAAAAGCGATTTTATTGTAGGATTAACAGTCACCTTGAAGCTCATAATGCAATTTTTAAATGTTTGAGTAAGTACATTTTATTTATTGTTTACTTCCTATTATGTAGTGAGTAGATTTCATTCATTGTTCATTTTGAATCTAAAATTAATTTAATATTTATCGGTTATTCACAAACCGGAATCAAAGACCAGCACTATTTGTTTTAAGCTGGTCACATTATTACTACGTTTGACATTTGTGGTTGTCATTTTAGTCTACGGATTAAAAAAACAGACTATAGGTACCTAAAAATCAAATGTTATTGGTAAACATGTCACTTAAAATGATTTTTTACTTTTTTTTCGTAAAATCTGGTTTTTGTAAAGTTTAATATGTATGTCACTTTTTAACAACTATCAATAAGGTTATTTAAACTACACCCTATAATGGCATAATTTCCATCAAAGCGGCGTTTTGTACTAAGTGGAAATACGAAGATGTTTTTTTTGTTGGTTTTTACTCTGAAGCTAGGCAAATTCCAGAAAAATGACATTTTAGTCTTCAAATATGATCAGGAATGCACTGCTAAAATCATTCCGGTTCATCGTGTTAAGTACACCGTATACTATGTAGTGATATACCTTATCCGTGCTCCTTGTTAGCTCTTGTGCATTCGACTTGGTGTGATCATAGTTACTAATATTATTGACAGATCCAACGCAAGGCCAGTTTTATGGCGGCCGCATGTCACATGCATTATACAATTCTCCATTAGCCTTATAGCCAGGTGTCGAAGAAAACAAATAACAATTGTACGCCAGGTGATGCATTGCTGCTTGCTTAAATAATTGAATGGTGACGCCCTGACGCCTATTCGAAAAACAAAAAGTTAGGTATCGAGTGAGATCGTACAATTTGCTGGTCTGTTGTTGGAATTTCCTATGGGAGAATCAATTTTATTTTTGGCGATTTAGGGATTGGTCCCATAATAAAAGTTGCTCATTATAACCTAAACGTTAACGGGTTTGAGCAATTGCTTTTCGTTCAGATACATACTTTTTTAAATCAACAAAAAGCATTTATGAAAACGTTATTTCTTTAAAATAAAATATTTAAATCAGTTCGTTCAATAATTAGCCGTAAAAAAGCAACATAATTATGACCAAATTTGCCGACAGATGGCGCTGTACTAGATCTTAGTATGTTTTATTTCTGTTTTGCACTGCTGCTTATTAGTTTAATGCATCGTGTGTATAGTTTCATGTCATAATTGAAAGGTTGTACCCAGCCCTCGGTGATCCTGCGAGAATATATCAGATGTGTGCCGACATTGAAAAACCATTCTTTGATGATGCACCGTCAGATGACGATTTCGACCTGCCTGATCAGGTTGACGAAGAAATGCTACCATATACGCTGGGTGCAAAAGAAGTGCTGTGGATTCAGAGGACAAGCGTGGTCCATCAAAGATATACAAGAGATGCGAGTTATAACAAGTTCCCTCACTGTACTGTATATTATACACACAATGATCCGAAGGGCTTTCGAGGTCGAAAACTTGGATTTGTCATTACTATTTCATCACTAATAACATATTATATAAAAAACAGAACTACCTCATTTGATGTAAGGCAACATCTCTTTTTTGGTACGATTTCCATGTATTATTAGTTAGCCCATAGGTTTTTATTTATTTTGTCACTGTCAACTTCAAGAATCTAGACATTGTAATAATGAACAACATAAAGAAGCTGTATAAATAACAGGCCTAGTTAACTGGTTTTTATTTCTATTTCCATATTTTCACTGGGACCTAATTGTCTTTGAAGTCTAGAATTGGAAAACTCGAAAGTCCAAAACTCTGAGTGCTAAAGTAATTAGTTATGTCACGAACAACTGAGCCGTTCGTTGTTGGAAACTATTAGCTTTTTAAACTCAATGCTAATTGTTGGGCGGGAAATATTAACTGCTGCGTTTTTATCACGGGGTTTTAGTGAATAATCAGGCAATTGATCCGCATAATAATCGACAATAATCGATTGGAATATATTATATACCTATTTAATTATATAAGAAATTTAATTTAATGTAATGTTTGTTATTATTTATTAATATTTAATTTTTATTTTTATTTATTCAAGTCTAATAGTATTTAATTTATATAATTGTATGTTAATGTTATTTAATTTTAGTTCTAATTAATTAACTTTATAAATTATGGATTGTCAATTGTCTGAAATAAATGTTTTTTTTTTTTTTTTTTAATTTAATTTAGTATTGAATAGAAGTTAATTTAATTTCTATTGGCGTCATAAATGTTTGTCAGATGTAACAAACCGTTGATAATAGTTTGTCTCGATCCGACATGACATTTCTATTAGAAAGAGACAAAATTCAACAGAGGTTTGTAAGAGGTTGCCGAGTTTTATGAATGAGGGGGTTAGTCATAATGCCCAATCTACGATTCCTAATAACATTATTGGCCACCTTTCTCTCATTTTCTAGAATGAGATATAAACATGTTTGAAACTTATTTGAACAAATTTCAGAGTCTGTCCGAAGTTTTATTTGACACCCGTTAATTATATTGCCCAAAAATCAAAGAATTGGATACCAAACTTGAACTTATATTCCATCAAAGGCTCAACGAATTACCATATCGTCGTATTGAATTCGTTTAATATTATTTCATTTCGAATCGTATCGTATTTATGGCAATTTTTGATTTATAAACCTATTGTTTTTTACCCTTTTTTTATCAGAAAGCACTTTAAAATTGGTGGCCGTTTATAACTTTCATCAAAAACGAGTTAATCCAGTTTGGGCCGAGGCTGGCGCTCAAAAGTAATAAATTTTACTTTTAATCTGATATAGTATAGTGGTCAATGGCTCGAACTGAAACCGAATACCTTTTATGGACGGAAATATCAGGAGCAAGCAGAAATAAAATAAATTTTATATTGGATTATTCCGGGTTAAAGTGATGATGTGACGAAGTGTTAATTTTTTGCGCGGCTAGTTTTTGACATCATAAAACCATTACAAGCATTTTAAAACTAGTCAATATTATTGTGATTCGCGAAAGTCTATCGTAGTTATCATAAGTAGCCGTCTAAAAGTGTCTTCTTACTATTCAAAAATATTATAGACGCAAGCTGATTCAGCCACTACATGATTATTCTCGGTATAGCCACCCTTTGTCTTGAATTTTTGTTTGCACTATTGGGAGCGTGCACCACAGTCACGCCCTCTAGCATGCGCAACTCTCGGGGAAGATTTCAAATAATGACATAGTCACACGAATAATTTCTAACGTTATTCCGTTATTAAAATAAATGCAATACATATTGAAACATATATTAATGCTATTTTAAGTGGAAATTATTAAAGTTATTGTAGGAATAATGGATATGATAATAAAAACCGGATTCCAAAGTGTTACCCATGACATGAGTTTCCAAACCCAGACCGTGGAAAAAGGGAAAAAATTGGTGTTGGCAGAGCATGTCAGAAATGTTGAAGAGCTTCGAAGTAATGGTCGTAGTCATCTGATACGAGCCGATATTATTCGCCAAACCTCCGTTACATTAACGCCATATAAAACGAGTGTAATCGTAAGTACCTATTCTCATATAGTCAATGTTAAGCCATTTTTCATTTTCTTTAAAAAAAATAGAAGCCGGTCTTTTGTTGAAACTGTACATTTTGCAGTAGTTAATCTTTTTCCTAGCAAATCAAAATTGCTAAATGACACTCCTGCAAGATCTACAAGCTCTTGATCATTTTTTATGGATGACATACCTACAAATTCTTGATTTTCTGTTTCGGTGGATTGGTCCACATAAGATTTTATGTCAGTACAACAGCATTTATCTTTCTTTCTGGAACTATTTGTCACTACAATTTTTGAAGTTGTAGCTATATTCACTTGGATTTGAGCATCACAATGATCACTGTAGATAAAGCTGTTGCAGATGAAGGTGGATTCCCTTAAATTTTATTAATAAAATATATTGGCTTGACATTCTCGATTGACTGCAATAGATTCACTTTGATTTGGTTCAGGTTCACATTGATTTGTTTCAAGTTCACAATGATTTGGTTCATTTTCCTCGACAATTCTTACTTGACTGGTGGTGGCAGCTAAGATTTTCTTGGTTCATCAAGCGCGCATATCTATCTAAAGCTTGTGTTTCATTCACTTTTTTTATATATTGCAGGGAATATCGTGGGAACAACGTGGACTTTCTTGTGCGTCTGATTTTCTGCCTCCCATAAAATGTTCATTACAAATTCTGTCGTGAGGTTTTGGAGACCATGGCGATCCACACTGAAATAATAAAGACAATTATGAATATCATGTAAAATATAGCGTAAATAATATGTATTGACATAGAATTTTGATGTTATAAATATCTCTTACTTTTTTCTTTTCACAGCAGCTATCCATTTATTTCTTTGATCCAACTTCCAGGGTGCTGTAGGAAATATATAGAATCTGCACCGACTATTTATGCCATTACTCTTGCAGTTAACGACACAACAACAATTATGCCTAATTTCGAGCCATACCTATAGATTGTAGGAAATGTCAAAGACGCTGTTCCGCAACTAGTACCAATTATTACCGCGGCATGCGCTGCGATCGCTTTACTTACCCCCACCATGCACGTCGCACGGTACCAATATGACTTTATAAGTTATACCTACACTTGCAAGTTTATTCTGATGCGTATTTATTTAGTACATACGTCATACCGAAAAAAAGCGGCCTAGTGCGAGTCGGACTCGCCCATGAAGGGTTCTGTACCATTTATGACGTATTAAAAAGACTACTTACTAGATCTCGTTCAAACCACTTTTCATTCTCTTATTTTAGAAGTTATAGGGGGGGGGGGGACACACATTTTACCACTTTGGAAGTGTCTCTCGCACAAACAATGCAGTGTAGAAAAAAAATTATATTAGAAACCTCAATATCATTTTTAAAGACCTATCCATATAGATACCCCACACGTATGGGTTTGATGAAAAGAAAAATTTTGAGTTTTAGTTCTAAGTATGGGGAACCCCCAAAATGTATTGTTCTTTTTTAGGGTTCCGTACCCAAAGGGTCTAACGGGACCCTATTACTGAGACTTCGCTGTCCGTCCGTCCGTCTGTCACCAGGCTGTATCTCATGAACCGTGATAGCTAGACAGTTCAAATTTTCGCAGATGATGTATTTCTGTTACCGCTATAACAATAAGTACTAAAAAAAGGATAAAATAAATATTTAAGGGGGGCTCTCATACAACAAACATATTTTTTTGCCGTTTTTTTATGAATAATGGTACGGAACCCTTCGTGCGCGAGTCCGATTCGCACTTGCCCCGGTTTTCTGTTTTTGTGTGAAAATCTTAATGCGGTTCACAGAATACATCTACTTACCAAGTTTCAACAGTATAGTTCTTATATTTAGTTTCGGAAAAAAGTGGCTGTGACATACGGACGGACAGACAGGCAGACATGACGAATCCATAAGGGTTCCGTTTTTGGCCATTTGGCTACGGAACAAGCTAAAAAGTGTCTTTAACCTAGTCTGCAACGTTAATGCTCCAAAGTGCCAGTGTATCAGTACAAGTAACTTTGAATATGTAAAGTTGAATTGAAATGGTAAATAATGTAAATGCTATAGATTCAGTTAGCATTTGACATGTAACCTAGCATTATTATGCAAGTTGTATTGACTTAAATATTAATAATTAAGAAATATTACAAAAAATATATATAATAAAAGTAATTAAACTGTTGTTAACATCATGGTTGTGCTTATAAAGTTCGAGTTTACGAAGTCACTAAAGAAGGTAAATTGGTTTCTTTAGTACAGCATTATTTGAAATTTCTATGGAACTACTTTAACACTTTTAGTTTAATTTTATGTAACAATAACTTATACATAAACTTAAAAATAAAAATAACAATTATAAATACACTTAAAATAAAGGTCCTATAAATAAAACACGTCCTCCAAGTTGTGGGGAATAAACCTATCACTATTTAGCAGAGATCTATAGCACAGTTAAACTAAGAAAGTGTATACTAGAAATTTATTCAGTGTTTACATGAGAACTGTTATTGACCGACTGACATACATAAAAGTAAACAAACAATTCATTGAACCGTTGCTACACAAATACAATTTTGACAGGGTTCCGTCTACTGCCAGTACTGCGTAACCAGATTCTACAAATATCACATTAACATAATATTTCAATACAAGTCACTGCCGATGGGCAGTGTGCCCAGAAGGCTGGCCGCATTGCCACGTTGAATGGCAATGCTAATGCGTTGAGTAAAATACTGTCCAGCCTTCTGGTCACCTGTGGCGTCTATAAGGCGCGCGGCTAAGTCCCTGTAAAGCCGACGCGCGCTTGGCCCCCACGGCCCTCGCGTTTCGACACCAAACGCCTCAAAAATATAACTACTGCCGAGGGTGGCATATTTGCGGCGTTTGAGGTCTTCTGCCATGGACGCGGCATGACCAGCATCATTTTTGGTGTCCGGAAGGTGAGACGGCGCGAGGGTGTCAACGCATGTAGCATCCCAGACTAGCGGCCGTCCCTTCCTCCAAGGCACCAACGTCATACCGTCGGGCCTCTTGCCATCGTCCCTAGCCAGACCGACAGGCTCAAGTATAGCCGGATCTTTGACGCTGACAAAGGCCCTTCGGATGACGTCGTTGATGCTGGCATGTCTAGGAATGCGTCCGGCGCTACTACTACTTTAACTGGTTTTTTTTATCTATATTTTGTCAAACGATTTAGTCAAATCCGATCAATTTTGTTAAAAAGTTGGCTTTCAACCAGGATTTTGATGTCACTTACTAGTGTTTTTACTTGTTGTTAAGTAGGTATTATTATTTCGAATGCGAATAATAATCATCAAGGAGTCAGAAAATATTGACTTTTTCAAATTTAAATATAATGATAGCGGATTTATTTAGAATGCTCATTACGCAGTTTATTTCACGCTAATACTTGACCTTCGTCTCTTTTCGTCTAGACGTTCTTAATTGATTTAATTAGAGACAATATTAAAGTTATGCAGCGATTGTTCTTTACTATAAATTAGAGTTAATATTTTAATTGCTTCAGGCTTTTAATAAGGAGCTCAATTTTATTATGTGTAAATAAAATCCGTAAAGCATAAAAACAAAGATGAAATTGAGGTAATATTGGTATAAATATAAAATATCTTTAATTTGCACTAACTGCATAAATTTATTAGCTGAACTTTTAATTTTTTAGTATACTTTGGCAAAAGATAATGGATATACAGGATGAATTTTAAATCATAAATCGTAATGTCCTTCACAATGAAGGAGCTGTTTAGTTAATTATTAACAAAAACGTAATTTTCAAAAAAAAAAATTAAACCGAAAACGATACAGTGCATTTTGTATTTTGTCTAAGAAATACTAACGTAATACGTAAATAATTTTTCTTCGTCTACCATTCTACAAAAAAAGAGACAGTAGATCTTTCCTTAATTTTTATTTAGACGTATTTTAATAAATGTTCAAAATGTTCGCCCTGGATCCGTAAACAGAAATTCGCTGTTCGCCTTAGATTATTATTTATATTTCTCAACACAAATTAGTCGGATCTTACATCCTCAAGTTTTCGACGGTTGTTCATATACTCGTAAACTAGCCGTTTGATATCTCCGCTTAGATAAAAATCTAAGTTAGACAGGCCCGTTTAGTTCGATCCATCCTCCACGGTATTCTCTATCTAAATGAGCACGAACTTCGCTTTGAACATGAGCTGGTGCTCGTGCTGATAATGCAAGTTCATCAAGTTCCGGTACTTCTATTAAAAATTCTGGAACCACATTTATAGAAATTGGAGATTGTTTCGTCCATTCAACGAAATAAAATCCAATCAATACATCGTTGAGAATGCCGGCTCGCACATTAAGGCTGAACCTCACTTGATAGGCTTCTCTCCGCGTAACGTGTGGATATCTTCCATGCTCATTATGGGCGTAAACGAGCCCGATTCACGTAAACGTTGCCTCGTCAGTCCACAGTATATGTTTGCTCCCAGATTTTCTAACAGCTACCGGCACATAATCCTTTTTCGTCGGTAATCATCCAAGATTCTGTAATCCAAGCATCCAAGAGTCGGTAATCATTCAAGGATCTGTGTAAAGAATGTATGAAGTTCTGTGAGACGATGGATAAGCGAGAATCTTCTGTCTTGTATTAGTCTTCTTTCTTACATTTGTTCTGTTTTTCCTTTCTAAACTGTATCATGTACCAAGGTTGTATAAATACTGTGTATTATAAATTTCACAGTGTATTCGTTCGCTTTAATGCTGTGTAATTTTTTTGAATCAATAAAAATAATAAAAAAGATTAGATCTTGAACTGGTTGGAAATGGTACGGATGTTGGTCTGATGCATTTAACGAAAGTGTCGTGCAGCAGCTCTTGTACTCGCTTGCGGATTCCGAATAAAAAACATTCGTATGTTTTTGTACAGTCTATCCGGATGGACTCGAGGTCGAATGAGGCCCTGGGCACTGAGCGTTGACGGTCACAGTAAACTAGGCATAATCACGAAGGTCATCCTTATAAATAAATTTCGTCCCGGTACCGACGACGCAGGATACCTTTCATGAAATCGTTCTTTCATTTGACCAATTCCACCAGTTGTAACGTACTAAGACACCATTTGAAATCTATGTGGTATGTGTGAAATAATACTTCGTAATTTTATGTCAAATTCTAATATTGACAAAGTCGATACTTAGTGTTGACGTTATTGACAATTTATGCCAAAAAAAAAACAGCCTATCGCTACTTTTTCTTCTCGCATCGAGTTTCGTGACAAGTGCGAAACTTAATGTAGGGTGGCGAAAGATTTAAACAAATTAGGATTATTCAAATAAATGCATAATTGAGTCGCTTAGCTTCAAACTCAGGTAAATCCATATGTCAGATTATTCGATTTTGGTATTATGAAAAGGTAATAAGGTAGATATTTGCTGAGAGGGTCGAATGGATTTATCTGAGTTTGAAGTTAAGCGACACAATTTAAGTTTAATAACAGCTGCAAGTGATTGTTGGTCATATATACTAAGAGAAATTATTTAGATTCAGGATGGTATTTAAAAATAATAAAACTAATAATGAGTTAATTTTTTTAAACCATGCGTGTAGCTATTAGTGTTGAATGATTGTTAGCAAAGTAAATTCGAAATATATATATAACATGAAACTGATTTCTTTTGCAGATTATATGATACTGATAGGTTAAATGTGTACAAATAATTTTTGATTGCACAGTATTTTAGGAAAACTTACCTTTTATATGAACTCAAGTATACGTTCTCAAAACGCCATCTCTGACTAGGTCTTTACAGTTCATTGTCTAGTTCTGCCATCCTTTATATACCTCCCACTGTAGTCCTTCCAAATGTGTATTGCCCTCTGTGTGAAAGTTTAACTAACTGTAAGCATTATAAGCAAGTTCCTTCAACCTTGCCATCTATCGAGAGGTGTGGGAATTTTAAACGCAACTTTTCACAAAACGCCACTCGTCAAAAGATGTCGCGTTTTGCAATGTTTAGTTCACACTACTCGCCAATAGATGGCGATAATAAGCTGGATTTATTCATGTGGAAAGGAAAACCTTTTGCTTAATTACACTAATGGGAGTAGGGGCCATTTATTTACATAATAGAGTAATTTTACTACCGGGCATTATTACAGCAGCCACTAACCCTGCTTACTTAAATCGGGAACGGGTTTTTCACAGAAATAGGAAATTTTTTATGAGTTTGTGAGCATTTTAAAAGTATGATAACTTTTTCGCTCCTAATTATTACAATAATCAAAATATCGAAAAAAGTTAAACATAGCTATTGTTAATATATATCAAACTATGTAAAAATATTTTCCATAATGTCAATATCCAGAGAGGAAAATGGGGACTACGTCTGTTTGGAGAAGCGGCCGTCCCCTTTCCTCTTAAGGGAGGATTTCGGTGATAAAATCTTATGTATGTCTCGGGGTCCTCTAACTATCAATATGAATAGGTAACGTACAAAGTTACTATCGCATTTGCAACATTAATAGGAAAGTAAGGATTCACCAAACAAATAGCAAAAAATAATTTCATTGCTGCATTAAAGTTAAGAATTAGAATAATTTATTATCTTAACAGAATTCAAGGTAAAAGTTGCACAAATGCTGTCCTGCGTGTCCCAAACTAGACTAAGCCTGTATCTTGGGATCCACTGAGACGGTTCGACATAAATATTTTACCCAATGATATACTAGGATGTATAACAAATTATCAAATAGTGAAAGTAACTTACATTATTTATAAGGTTGCATACATACATACATACATACATATAATCACGCCTATTTCCCGAAAGGGTAGGCAGAGACCATGGATTTTCACTTGCTACGATCCTGACATACCTCTTTCGCTTCCTTCACTTTCATGACATTCCTTATACACGCTCGTCGGTTTAGGGTGCTCTTGACCTGGCCTTTCTTCAGGATTTCCCCGATTTGATCAGAGAAAGTCCGCCGAGGTCTACCCCTTCCAGCTCCCTCTTCTACTTCTCTACATAACGTTGACAACTAGGATAAATACAGGTAAGTATGGACGCTAAATAAAAAGGAGTGCATACTCTATAACGTTAAAATACTACTTTAATATACAAGTATTTCGCATATACTTAATATGTCATATCGTTTGATATCAAAGGACGAAGCTAAGTTCTTGGGTGTTTGTGCAAAAACATTATTTATTGATTAGGGGAGTTAAGTCGGCAAAAGGTAACACCCCACACGGGCGGGAGTAAATTTACGCTTCCACGTGTGTGACAAGCTGATGAAAATATTTATATTTATGGCTTTCCATGCATTAGAAATAGGATTTTCCATGAACCCGGATGAACGCGGCGAGTTTTTGCTTATTGCTTTTATAGGCAGGAAAAACTTCGTTAAGTATAAATTACATGTTTAAAATATTATATAACATTTTGAACATTAACGCTTAAAATTCTTAAATCCTGACCAAAAATAGTTATTTGTTTTACAAGGGGGCAAATTGTTGTTTAACCGCTCATGCTAATATTTATACCTGAGCAAGCGAAATACTCTAAACTGGAACCATGAGCGTAGCGAGTGGTTTGAGAAATGGAATCATGAGCGTTGCAAGGATTTCAAGGCACGATTGTTGAACAAACTTTGCCACCGAGTGAAACACAAAACTTTACACCACACCAACGCGAGAAAAATAATAACTATGAAATACTTACCACCGTTTTTTATCAAACCAAATCAAATCCAAATGAACGTCATAAAAAAATTATCATTCAAAATCGTCATTTAAAAGTCGATTCCGTCAGCTAACATAAGGAAACAACTCAAAATTTGTATGTAACTCAAAATAACTTTCTCATTCGTTTATGAACAATCAAGAGGGCCTTTACCAGTTGGTGTGGTGAAAATACTTTTTTTGATAGAACCAAAGTAAAGTTAATGAGCGGATAATCCGAAGAACCGCTCAGAAGCTATTTCATTTTAATAAGCAAAGTTTGGTCAGTAACTAGGAGACGACGAAACGGAAACTTAATGGTTTTTAATAGTTAGGTAATCAGAAGTAAACAGGCTTTCAGAAAACTCAATCAGACAGATTTTTTTTAGAATCTACAAGTAGTAAGTACCAAGAAATCTAGTCTTTTTGAAATCCACAGTAGTAGTTCGAATAATGTTGTAATGATTACCTGTGTAGCATTACTTTTGTTTTTTCTTTGCCAGTTTTTCATGTACAGTCAGCATCAAAAGTACCTAACGAATCAGATCACAAGTAAACAATATTTAGCATTTTCAAACAGTAAACTGTTTAAAAATAACTGTTAAAACAAAAATATTATGTATTTTTTTTTTCGGAAAAGTATTCCAGGGTTGCAGATACTTTTGGCGAGTTGCAAAAAATCTACTATTGATGCTAAATATTCCTATTCGGTCTACCTTTTAACCGAGCCATTTGGCAAGAAGTAATTAAGGTAAGCTACGAAGTGGCTAAAGGCTCGGCTGCGGAAAACTAATTTTTATTAAGTAATTAAAGATGTAAGATATAAAGAAATGTTGAAGCACAATTACCAATTAATTTTAATTAATTATTAATTAGCAGCTTTCTGTAATGTGACGAAGCCGGCGCTGTGGATTTGATGGTATGCTATCTTTTTGTTCATTCCTAGAAATAAGAGGCACTGAATATCTAAAAAGTTTTTTAATGCGAAATACATAAGTACTGTTATAAATGTATTGTATAACTCAAAAATGATTGAATGATTCCATAGTCTGCTCTCATAACATAACAGCATAGAAGCCAATTTTCCGGACCATATGGTAGTATATCGAGCATGCCTACAGTGTAACAATAACATTCATTTCGTATTGTAGGAGAATTAAAATGATAATATATTTCTTAACATAAAAAAGTACCCAACCAGACTGGTACCTAGAATTTATGACATTAAAATTATAATATCAGAGAAGGCGAATATGCCAGCAGAGGCTTTATGCGAAAGGGGTTACATCAAAATATGATAATTATCTTCCGAGACTCGTTACGATATTTTACTTTGGAACTGATGATTCCACTTTGCATTTAATATTGATGCTCCACGATTTACCAATTGCAATAAAATAAGTAGTTTATGATTACGAGTAAGTCCCATAAGTTAAAAGCATCTTGCCGCTTTGGTATACCTAAATATTGACAAAGAGAATTGAGTATAGAGGCGTATTGTTACGAGTAAAGTAAATTTTGCAGTCGACAAAATTTACTGACATGTTTCGACACAAGACTAAAGCTCTAAGAATGACATAAGCTATATGACCCGTGTTCATTCATATGTGTTAAATATCAAACGGTGTCGCCATCTACTCGATTATAGGCAAAAGATATATTCGAACATAAATTTTTGGTCATTTCTCGAGGCATGTTTTTTCTTACAGTTTATTTTATCTTATTCGGAGTTATATTGATAACCTGCCCAAGCAATGTGTACTGTTTTGGAATAAGTATACTGTACTTCTGATAAGTTTAATAGGTACTTGCTAAATAATCACTGAGTTCGAGCTTTATGGCCTCTAGGCTCGAGGACGCGGCTGTAGCGCTGTCCTTGTACTTCGTTGTTCAAACACTTGTTCGAATCGGCTCCTTGTATAACTCAAACGAACAGCTCCTAGCAAGATCATCAAAATATTCTTAACTAGCTACCTAAGATGTAGTCGAGTTCGGGTTTTAGTTTCGTAATGCAATAAGGTTGGGTAGTTTGGATATATTTCCGCTGATTTCAGGTGAAACGCATTACCTGTAGATGTATCTATAGGCTATAAAGAATAAACCAGTTTTAGCATCATTTTAAATTTAGGATTATTTATGTCTAAAAATGTTAAACCTGCTGGTGTTTACCAACTATTTGTGTAGTTCCATCGATTTAAACTTTGTTCCAATTTGTCTTTCTTTACATCCCTTATTAAACCTATAAGTATCTACTATAAGGTACAGGTACCTTACCCCGTACCTTAGACCTATCCCTTATTTTTCGAGGTTTTAATTTTAGGATTCCAAAGTCATTTATATAGGTAGTCATACTTTTGAACAAAATGTGTTACTCATCCATAAAATAACGACTAGCGACTCGCAGTTTCATAGAAAATAAGTGCAGCCACTATCAACGGATACGGCTTAATAAAATAATTCAAATAATCACATCGTTAACAAAATTTCTACTAACTAAGACATTACCTCATTGTCACAATTCATAGTTAACTTTAATCAATGAATGGCTCGAGAGTAAGGAGTACCTACCGTCAAAATAGGCAACTTTGCACCTTTTTTTACGGAAAAACAATATTTTATAAAAAAAAATAAAGAATAACTTTTGTCTTGCCCAGTAAATCCATTGTGATCATATTAGTGGTTTTATTTGAAGAATAAATTTTTAACTATGTAAACTTCTGTACAAAATAGGTGGGCAATTTAACCTTGTATTTGCTCTTTTTCATACAAGTAGCATAGGTACAATAGTTTCAAAAGTTAGGGTTGTCACTTATAAGAAAATCTGTTACAATAGGTTTAAGGTCAAAAGAATAATTTATGCTGTTTCTTTTATACGTTTAAGGCCTAAAACATCAAAACAAAGAATGACAACATAAATAAAATAGAGTATACATATTTATTATTACCAGCTTTTATTTCGTTACACCTGACCCGTTGTCTGTCGGTCTGTAATCAAATCTTGCAAGTTAAATTTGATCCACTTCCCGGTTTCCGATTGAGCTGAAAATTTGCATACATATGTAAGTCGGGTGACAATGCAATATGATGGTACCATCGAGCTGATCTGATGATGGTGACAAGAGGTGGACATAGGAAATCTGTGATAAAACAACGCAACCTATTTGTGTTTGAGGTTTTTAGAATTGGCTTGATGAGCATTAGTTGCCTGTGGAAAGAAAAGTACAGTCAGCGATAAAAGCTTGTACCAAAAATGAAATTTTTGCCAAAAACTTATTTATAAAGGTACTTCAGTGGAAGGACAAATATTAACTTAAATTGGCTAGTTTGATGATAATAAACTCCCTTGTGTTTCTAGTAGGTACTGTAAAGTATAAGTAGGTACTAAGCAATAATTTAATATTTTGGCGTATTCTGATTATTTTTTATTGTTCTTTTATATCTCCTTCTTCTTCCTCGCGTTATCCCGGCATTTTTGCCACGGCTCATGGGAGCCTGGGGTCCGCTTGACCACTAATCCCCAGAATTGGCGTAGGCACTAGTGTAGTGTGTAGTATTACAATAAACATCATACAGACAACAACGTGTGTTTCCGTTACTCATCTCCCACATCACATGGCGACCTTACCAGTCGTGATTGTGGTGAGCGCGAGGCGCGAGTGAGTGTAGTCAGGGACTTCAAGGTTTTCCGAATTCCGATTTTTCTTTCGGATCCTATGGCACTAAAACTTGGAAATGGGTTCGAGTACATCAAAAGATGCTAGTGGCGGCAGCAACACAGCCAGAGTTGAACAACTCAAGATGGACCTGTCCACACTACACTAGTTTTTACGAAAGCGACTGCCATCTGACCTTCCAACCCAGAGGGTAAACTAAGCCTTATTGGGATTAGTCCGGTTTCCTCACGATGTTTTCCTTCACCGAAAAGCGACTGGTAAATATAAAATGATACTTCGTACATTACCTAGTTCCTAAAAACTCATTGGTACGAATTTCGTACTACGAACCAGGGTTTGAACCCGCGATCTCCGGATTGAAAGTCGCACGCTCTTACCGCTAGGCCACCAGCGCTTCTGTTATTTTATATGAAATTGAAAAAATATGAAACATTACCTTTATCACTCCGAAACAATTTATGTAACCGTAGGTAATTTTGAGAGTATAATAAATAGGTTTTGGATGGTCAGGTGACCATCCATCTTAAAAGCATTGTCTTGGGAGCCTGGGGTCTGCTTCGTAAATAATCCGAAGAATTGGCACAAGCACTAGTATTCACGAAAGCTACTGTCAACCGAGTTTCCAAATGTTATTTTGATGTTGTTAATATTTAAATATTAAAATACTCAGTTCACTATATAAAATAAATAATATTTATTTTACGAGTAATAGGTATATTACTGAAATAAAAAAGATGACACATTTTCACACCACAAAAGTTAAATAGAATATAGTTAGTAGAATAGAAGTTAAATAGAATTATAATACCGTTAAACCTAAAAAATCACCTTGGAATTCCAAAGGTGGGGCGGCGTCTTATGTTATAAGTAGTATATAGTGTAATGAGAAATTTAATTAATCTAGCAAGCAGACACCGTCAGAGGAAATTGCTCGTTAAAAGTTTGCCTAGAGATTGTTATGGCTAAGAATTGTGTATTAAAAGGCACACTTATATGCCACAAGTGTGCAATTTGTGTTGATATGCAAGGTGATAAGATTTCCTTATTTTCGTCCCCTTTTCGTATTTTATTGTAGCACGTGCAGATTACTGCAACTCGACGACGACATTTATCATTCGTTTGTTTTTTTCCGGATTTTTGTAAACATACTGTGAATTGTGACATATTGTAAGAGTATTTAATGCTTTTTTCAAACTATTTTTCTGATTACCATGTAAATAAACAATAAATACATATACACCGTTTTTTTATTTCCTTTATTTTCAAGGGTGCATTCTTGAGCTTAAATTTAGTAACTTTCTCAAAGACACCGGTATTCTAATTAACTCCATTTCGGAGATAATCAATAATTTATTTTTATCTTATAAGGCCCTCACGAGCGTATACACTTGCCTTAGGGCCTGTTAACATATTGATTAGTGTTTAGTACGAGTGTGTACATTTACTACTAAACGTAAATACTATCTCGGACGATTGATGTTCGAAATGACATTGATATGTCATAGTTTTTACTTGTTTAATTGAATTAAATGTAATGCCCGTGTTACAACAACGCTATATGCAATATTTAATTACTTCTTGTAAAAATAAAATAATTATTAGAAAAAATATTTTTTAGAAAATTAACAATGCCATTTCGTTTTCTTAAACGTACTTAAACATACCCCGGAGTTAACGGAATTCAATAAAAACACGCTGAATAATGCAAAGTAAATACCCAAAATTCGGTAAGCAAGAATTGCGATTTTCTTAAATAAATGTTAGATTTTGCTTTAATTACTCATTTTACAAACTCCATTTTTCTAAGGAAATAGTTGTTAACACGTATGCGTCAACCCAAAAAATAAAATAAAACCCTTAGTTTTTTTTAATGATCTTAAAGTTCTTAAACAACTTTAAACTGAATTATATATACCACTCTTATTTAATGTACAAACGATAGGAGTATGGTGTTCAAGCGACTAATAATAAAAGAGGGAAATCGTGGCTAAAGGAAACCAAAACTCTTAAATATCTTTACGCTGCGATGTCAAGGGTGTGATCACTTTTCGTTTAATTAAATATGTCAGCGGGATAAGGGTCGGGGAAGCTAAAATGTACAGAACATTGGTATCTTTTTCGACTCAAAGGGTGGTGATAATGGGCCTATATTTCTTTTCGAGATAACATTTACTAGCAGTACGAGCAGAAGCCTTGGAAAAGTTAATTTTGTTTACAGGCACATCTTTCTACGAACAAACAAAATAGGTAGTTCTGACTTAATAAACTGGTGGTTAATAAACTGTGCATATATTCGATGTTAGAAGGTAAGAATAACCGCAGGTAATATGCCTAAAGTGACTTAAGTCTTTAGACGGTTTGATCTAAAGGTACTTTTCACGCAGGGTCCTCCCAGTTGCCTCTTCTAAATTTTATCTAAAAAAACGCTCACTGATATTTGCAAAGACCATTGTTATGTTTTGTTTTGTTTTGTCTTATCGATCCTACCAATACTTAGGGTTGCCATGCCATTGGATCAATTCTGTCCTGTGGGCCGTGATAACCATGTGCTAGGTCAGATCCTTTATCCCGCCCTGAAGTGGAAGCTTTAGCCGAAACCGATCAGGTTACATACCCCGTTGCATCAGCCGCTGGGTGATACTCCCTTAATCTGATAATTGGTAATATAATAAAATAAATCCGCGTGTTCCTACCAAAATGCAAGCTATTAATAATGGGTCCGCTGTAGACAACACATATTGTAAACAATATAGTAATTAATATTGTAAGTATTACTTGTCGTGGCTGTTTGTTTACCTAAATAAAGAGAAAAAAAAATCCACCTGCCCCTTCCAGGGGGCAAATTAGTGGCATACCTAATTGGAAAATAATACATCTGTCCCCACCAGAGGGCAAGTTAGCAGAGATATGTGGAAGATATTCCAACTGACCCTACCTGAAGGCTGAAAGGTAATCATAATCATTTATTTATTGCATCCATGGTAAAATTACAAGATGTTCTTGTTCTTATGTTTTAGTCAATATATGGTCATATAATTTCCGTATATCCCCACTGGTAGAGAACAAGGGAATAAAATCCACATTTATGTAACTCCTAGGGGTGATGTGGTGGTAGGGACAGATGGAAACGGCGAGGCGCAGCTACTCATTGTACCTACGGCTCTGCTTATTTTTAGCAAGGTGCTATGCATCTAGCGTACCGTCGCACACGCAACACTACTTTACCCAATTGTAGCGTTTCTTCCTTATACCTACGCAGGGAGCCGCAGCGTTGCGTGTGGTAGGTATTTATATACCAAATTCTGTAAATAAAAACTTCTTTCAATTTTACTGAATATCAAATTTCAAATTAAATATTAATTAAACAAGTAGGCTCCGTATTGAGCATCCGTTTTAGCGCCCACTCATTGTCGGTTCTGAGCGAACAAATAAGCGGCTTATTCGCATATTTAGCCCGGTAATTAAAGGTCTGAAGTGGGTGTCGGGTGTCGACATAATTTGTTTTCAAGTGAACATTCTGTTGTGTATTTGGAACTTGATTTGAGTCAGATTTATTAACAGCTTGTTGTTGATATAGGTATGATATAATAATTTTGTACTGATTTAATCAAGCTGTTAACAGCTTATTATTTTTCAAATATGTGGAATTTAATAAAGGCTATTATTGATTAAGCAAGAGTTTTATGTAGGTAAGCAAAAAATAATCGAAAATCGGTTATGACAATTGTCAATAAAATTGACATTTTTTTTGCACATCTGCGCCTGATGTCGGCAGTTGACCACGACGCTCTGCAAAGAGTACAACGACAAAGAAGATAGATTCATCAAAGATTGTCATCTCAGCTAGGCTCCCTGCTTTTTACACGTTATTGATGATATACAAATAATTGATTCGATTTTATAAAGAGTTGTTATATAATAGTTTATACTATGAAACAAGTATATTCCCTATCAAACCTGTAATTTTCGGGTACCAGACCTCTATCACCACGGACAAACAAACTAGAATCAGTCGAAGAAGTGCTTTGTCACCAAAGAGATGTCTAATAATACACTTACATAGATACTCTTTATTGGCACACCTCAGTAAAAGATACAGCTTAAAGAAAAACAATTGATTAGTGATAAGGTGTAACATACTCCCTATTAAACGCTATAAAGTACAACAAATTCCCTGTGAAACCTCTCATTTTCGGGTCATAAACCTCCAGCGTCACAGACAAACACACCACAATTAGCCCGAGAAGTGATTCATCTCCCGAGAGATGTCGAATCATCGCTCGACACCCGTCAGGGGGCTCTAATTGAATGGAGCACTCTGCGCTCCTTCTCCATCTATAAGGATTCAACCTACGAGGTACTATCGTGAAATATGATATGATTTTTATTTCGATAAAACAAATTTAGAGTTGATAAATCAAGGCACTTTTAGGCTGTAGACATGACAACAGGGTATTATCAATTAGGAATCGAGCACTAGGACGTTTGCCTTACATAGCAGAAACTTCTAGACTATAATGACTATCTCTAATTAAAGGATGACTCACGCTAGACCGGGCCGGGGCTAGGCCGGAACGTCCAACACGTCATTTTCTATGACGGCTGATCGGTGATCACGTCGTGCTTTCCATAGAAATCGAAGCGTCGGAAACTTCGGCCCGGCCATGGCCCGGCCTAGCGTGTCATCCTTAATACACTTACAAAAAGGCGGGTAGTCGATTTCGTGGGCGAGACACTCTTATGCTGGGCCTACGCATAAACTTCAGTTCTAAGAAATGAATTACTTGAATAGTTTTTCCTGATAGATACATAAAATATTATTACGTGTACCTATATTTCATGTTTAGTAAGAAACACATTATTAAATTAGTACTAAATAAAATTCACACACTCGAGCTTTAAAATTAAATTTATTTAAAACTTGTTAGTAGACATCAAACGGAGATTAAAGGGAAATATAGTAGGTTCAATTCAGGCATGATTGCCGATTGGAATCGTTTTAGTACAGATACGGGTATTTAATCATCGGGCAAGGTAGACTAACCACTAACAACTGTGAGCTCCCGTTATAATATTTTTGATATTACTTAAGGCGTAATTAGTTCTTTTTTTTAATTTTCTTCTCTTATCTTAATCAAAAATAATCTGAAATGGGACTTATTACTTTACAATTGTATATGAAATATCTATAAAAAGTAATGAAAAAATTTATAAATGTTACAATGTTATTAATTGTTGGATACTATATTTTTTTTATTATAACAAATATTTATTCTAAATTAAGTATTAATAACAAAAATTGGTAAATATATATTATTACAGAAATTGAGCAACAACAAGAACACGACGCTAGTGCAGGGTAGAGGTAGACGGGTTGGGGAGGACTGCACCGTCAAACCGAAGAAATTTTGAATTGATTTGAATCTGTTCCGTGTCCCGCGGATACACATGCTGGTAGCTCGGATTATCGATATCATAATGTTGGATCATAACCAGCCCATTACTATACTCTTTAATATTGTAGGAGTAGTAACCAAAAAAAAAACATCAAACTAAATTTTTACAATCATATGATTACTAAAAACAGTTTAATCACGTTTGAGGTCGAAAAATTTGGGTAGGAATGACCGATTTTTTAATATTTTTAACATGTTTGGTCTGATCTGGTAAATAAGGGCAAAACCAACATGAAAAAGCTAAGCGTTAAACACTATCGTAACCACTTTACCATTGGTGGAGAAATGCTCTAATTCAATCAATTCATCTATTAATTTTCACGTCTGTTTGAATGAAGTAATTAATTCCGCTGCAAAGAGATCCCTCTGATAAATAAGGTCGCGTTTGTTTTCAAGAAATATTTGTTAATAATTACTTACTGTTGTGTGGCTTCAGGGTATACGTATCATGTGGTGCCTCGGGAATCAACACGCAATGGTTAGGGAACTTAGGAGTGGTTGCCGTTGTTCACCATGATTTCTGTACAATCAGCAATTCAGGCCAAATTCAACGTTCACTGATATTAGAATGATATCTGAAACATGCCCTTTAGTTATCGTGCTTCTCTCTCGCGCCGATGCATGTACAGACAATTACGAGCGAAATGCACGAGAACAGAATGACATCATTTACATAGTCATTTCTGATGTCAGTGTATGTTCGAATTTGCCTGATTGGCTCAGCCTATGAGAAATTTCGCTCAACCGTTAAAGCATTATTTCACTCCCAGACTTTCAGAGTCTACTCAGCAGCATGTCACTCACATACTACACATCATGTCTGCAACATATCCTACCACTGCACTGGGCGGAATGTAGTAAATAGCGGAAAAGACACAATGCCGCCTTTCTGATAAATATTTTTGAGTCTTTTAACACTCTTACACTGTGTTTAGCTAATCTAAAGAGGATCTCTAATGCGTCAACATGCAAGGCTTGTAATGTTCAGAGATGACCAAAGCCAAAATCCATCATTTTCCGCCTGACGAAAGCATGGCATTTATATAACAGGTGTTGCGCTGACTACTCTGCGCTGTTGCTCTTCAATTTATAAATTAAATAAAAAACTAAACGTTTTTCTCATATTTGAATGTATTTTACCAAGCTACGGATTTTATCAATTACCAAACTTTTAATAATAACCTATTCCACTTTCAAAATTGCTTAAAAATGTAGCTCGTGGTTCCGAAACGGTATGTCTGTCACTTGCGTCATAGAAACAGTTGGCACCTCGTTTACTAAAATCGATTCAGTAATTCTGACGCGCTCACAGTGGAATATACTAGTCAAAATACACATAAACTGCAAAAGCCATAGATAGTATTAGATAGTTAGGTAATCCTTCCTATCCCGGATCGGGTAAAAGTCTCAAAGCCACAACGAAGTAAAATTATCCGGCCATTTGTTCCAAAAGTTTTCCAATATCATTCAAAAGAAACCCTTTTCACGATGAAGTCTATTGAAATAGGAAAGTGTAAGATTTAAAATTGGTATCAGTTGGAATATTTTTCAAATATTAAAAATGTCGGGTAATATGAATGTTTGATAGGTAGGTATTGTATATATCAGGAAATGCAGAGAAAGTATGTCGAGTCGAAAGTGTCGAAACTATAAATGTTCATTGTTGACTATGGCCCGAAAAAGGAAGAATGACTTAATATGATCGATTTAAATTTCTTATTTAATAATATCTTATATATGTAGATAATATGTCAGGTAAATATAATATGTCAGCGTCAGAAAAGAGGAATGGGGAAATTAGAAGTACGGAATTCAAGTTTCCAAAACTTAGTTTTTTTTTTTGGATTTTTTTCGCAACTCACACATCTGTAATTAAAACTATAAGGAAAATATACATATGTACGATGTGTGTTATGATGTTCATGCATATTTGTTTATTTTCCTTTCGTGACGTGAATTATTTAAGGCACTGTCATTCCAAATTGAATGTGTTAGCGTTGAAGAAAAACGTTTTGAAAATAGATTGAATACATTGATGCTGTACCTCCCATTACAGCTCTTTCATCTTCAGTTCTATTACAGATTGAAAATAAGCATAATGTATATTCACAATTCTTATTTTTATTTTGAAGGTTACTGCTGTTTTTGACAAAATAAAGGGTACCTACACACATAGTAATATTGTCATTCCTTAAGTTAACTACCAGCTACAGTACACTTTTTTGGGGTACTTTAAAATAATCCAACAAAAAAATATATGTATTTGAAACACATTTTCATCTCTATGACAATACGGACTTAATACAAGGTTCCTTATCCAGTTATGCACGCATATTAACATTAACACAACCGTTGAGTGTACCCAGTATACCGTACCCATAACCTTCAACCATGAGTCTTCCATTTACCCCTGCAACTATCTCATTAAGGAGACGATGTTTAGGTAAGGGTAGGATTAATGACTCGACGAGTAAATTATCGAGGCATTAATCGTATTACTTGATACGGAGGCCTATAAGCCGAGGAAGGGTATTAGAGAACTTTCTCACACAGTATCTATATCGATAATAGTACATTACGATACAAGTGCGAAAAATAGGAAATTCGAAACGAGTGGCGATAAATTAAAACACGACCGAAGGGAGTTACCACAATTACCTATTCGCACATGTATCGTACAACGTTTTACAGTACATATGGCCCTTTAAATGTTCGACATAGTAACGTAATATGCTAATTTTTGCACTAGTGCGGTAAAGTAGCATCATATGTACTGTAAAATTAATTATTTAATTAAATAATTAAAATAATTCTACGGATGACACTCACGTATTTTTAGTCACTCGTGCGACTACGTCTCACGACAGTTTAATTTCGATAAAATTATTGTTAATAAGTTTTAAATCTTTATTTTAGAGAAGAATAAAAATAGCGTTACTAAGTTTAAAAGGTGTTGATTTATTGTAACTGTATACCTCATTAATATTTAATACTCAAAAACAGTCATCACATTCCTCAAATTTACTATTATGCTGAAAACAAAACTGTATTATGCAGGGAAAGCTTAAAATAAAGCTCTGAAGCACCAGATAAATACTATACCCCACCAAAACGTTATTAATTGTTTTTCCTTTTTATTCGTTATTTGCATATTACCTACGATTTTTTGACTTTGATACCCAATATAAATTAAAAATTTCTCAAAAATATGTTCAGAATAGAGCTGATTTTATAGCGCCGCTCTCGCTAAAATGCCCATAACTTTATTTTCTATTCTCAAAAGGCGTAATAAACCGTAATCTTTATTAGCTGATGCTTAAATTTCGACCTTTAATAGAGAGGTGTGAAGACTGTATTTGTTTGTCGACAATAAAGGGTTAAGTGTAGCAGTTAGGAGCTTCTTGGCCTTCAAACGAGAGGCCCTAGAGAGTGCCGCGTCAGCTAGAACAAAGTCTAAAGAAATGCTTAGATGTAAATGTGAAACACTCCTTTTAGTAGGCGCCGTGCCAGACGGAAGATTTATCTAGATTTTACATTGAATTTTCTTGGCTCTTAACGGAGTTCAGGGGCGATGTTACTTTAACATGCCAATTTTGTCATGTGTTTTATTAGGTTATTTGTATAAAACTGCTCTTTTAATATTTTGGCTGTACTTAATTTTCCGTTCAAAAGAAGAAGCAACGCATAATTATTATCGCGCTACTTCCTCTGAGCGAGTTATAGAACGAAATAATTAAAGCTAATTAATAATTCTGAAAGCTTTACTTATAACCTACTTTAATAACATTGTTTGAAGATATATAAATAAATTTATCATCTTTACAAAATTAGAAATAATTTGGTTTTGATTTTTCTCTGATCTGATCTTTATCAGTGTATATTGTTTGTAGTTTAAGTTCGTAATTTACAAGCCAAATGCATCACGGAGTGTAATATGATATGAAGTGAATACATAAATAAACCAATTCATAATCATCAAATTCTTATAGTAGGAACTACTTTTTACCTAGAAAATCTTTGACCAAAATAAAAAAAGATTAAATCAGATCGAGTTAAATGTTAGCATTTTTTTCTTCAAACTTTTATTTAACTTTCAATGTAAGTAAGTATTAAGTATTTATGTACAAGTCAAATCTTGCAAGTTAATTTGACCCACTTCCCGGTTTTCGATGAATCTCAAAATTTGCATACATGTGTAAGTCGGGTGACAATGCAATACTATTGTACCATCGAGCTGATCTGATGATGGAGGCAGGAGGTGGTCATAAGAACTCTGTGTAAAAAAACGCAACCTAATGGTGTGTGGGGTTTTTAGAATTATCTCTATGAGTATTAGTTGCCTGTGGAAAGAAAAGTACAGTCAGCGATAAGCGAGCTGAAGCTACCTAACGAACCTAACCTACTTATTGACTAACTGTGACTTCCCTGAAAACGTTACACTTTGGGGGACGACTAGCAATTTCGCTACGCGGAACAAACGCGTTTAGAGCGTAGATCGAGCTACTCTGGTAATTAGACGTATCGCGAAATGGACAAACAGCTACTTAGGCTTACTGCGTTTGGGACATATTGCGAAATAGGTAATATAGGTAATAAGTCAATAGCGATTTAGACGAATAGCTAATTTCAAATGAAGTTTTGTCATAACGCGAATTAGTCATACTACGTTTTAGGCAGACCCGGACAAAAGGATATATTTTATACTTCGAAATATCTTTTGTTTATGGTCATTGCTCACATACACCTAAAATCTATTCTCTTAAAACCAGTTCCAAATAATTTATCCCTGTCACTGTAACAATAATCCTTTTAATTTAGATGAACGCATGCAGCTAGCCACATTGCCGAGGTCTGCTCTTTCCACGCGAATGCGATGCGATGCATTATTCATGTGCGCTATTTATGGAGCCTTTCCAGTAATCCCTTCATCGGGATTTTTACGAATAATGAGGGCCTCTTTAAACGGTTCTCGAAAAAAGTATCAAGACGTGAACATTTCCAGCTTCTTGAAAAGGAGAGTTTTTAAAAATTATGGCTTAAAAAGTTCAATATAAAAACCTCTTTATCTTTCAAAGTTGTTTAATAATGACGTGTAATACAAACGATCGTAACTTCATTCGCACAAATCACATACATACAATATGTTGTCGACCGGTCTGGCCCAGTGAGTAGTAGTGAGGTAGTGACCCTGCCTATGAAGCCGGCGGTCCTGGTTTAGAATCCCGGTAAGGGCATGTATTTGTGTAATGAGCACAGATATTTGTTCCAGAGCCATAGATGTTTGTTTGATGTGTTGTTTGTTATGTATTTGTATATTATACAGCGTCTATTTTTGATACGACCGCATAATCTAAGGGTAGTTAGTTGAGGCGCTAATGAATATACTTTCGTAGGCTTTGTAGAAGAATTACGACTTTTATTTTTCCATTTAAAATAATTCAGTTAAGCAATGTATCACTATGTCTTAACTCAAAACGACGCATTTAATGACGTGACGTCACAACTGTCACAAGTGAGCACAATGTACGAATTACATTGCCGCTCGAAAAAAAAGAACTAAAAAAACCGGCCAAGTGCGAGTCAGACTCGCACAGGAAGGGTTCCGTACCATTATCTATAAAAACGGTCACCCATACAAGTACTGACCCCGCCCGACGTCGCTTAACTTCGGTGATTGGATGAGAACCTCGAGATTGGAAAGAAATATTTATTTTATTCTGTTTTTGTTATTTGTTGGTATAGCGGCAACAGAAATACATAATCTGTAGAAATTTCAACTGGCCAACTATCACGGTTCATGAGATACAGCCTGGTGACAGACGGACGGTCGGACGGACAGCGGAGTCTCAGTAATAGGGTCCCGTTTGACCCTTTGAGTACGGAGCCCTAAAAAGGAGCCCCGAAAAATTAATTATGGTATGGTAATTAAGACTAAATTTAAAAAAAACCTTCAGTTTCATTTTGTAGTACTCAAACAATCTCACTCAAACGTCAAACTAGACGGATGTTTGAGTGCTACAAAAAGTTTGCGGTTATATCAAAATTACACACTGTATATATCGTTGTTTGAGTACCCACAACACAAGGCTTCTTACCGCGGGACTGTGCCTATAACATTTATTTAATATGAGCCCATCGGCTAACATTTTTTTCTATGATACTGAGTATATGACTGAGTATTTAATGTCAATTCTGTGTAGATGTTTTATATAATAGATTGTGAATTACTATTATAACAAAAACGACAACCACATTTATACTCAAACTGAAATTTTCATCAATCATTGAGAGGCTTAAACTTTCCAGTCTGGAGTTGAAATGATCGTTCCATCCGCGCTCAGGTAAAAAAGTTAGTAAAATATCTATAGCATGAAATTGTTACAAAGCCATTCATTCTGGTTAAAGCATATTTTTTGACAGCGCTGGCCGCTTTCCAGTACCAGGAACAATTTTTCAGACACAAGAAAATTGTTTATTTTTTAACAAGGGTTGATGTCAAGTCAGCTTTAATTAATTACGAAATGAATTCCGACTTATTTACGGGGAAAACACGCCTTCGTTTGATCCATTCGGATTATTATGTTTTTGTTATTTGTAGTTATTTATCCTAAACAAACTGAATCAGCTCTATTTTTCTTTTCTCTAATATTTTTAATGAAAGGGTGCTCTTTGCACTCAGACAGCAAATTAAATTCTTTGTGAAGTAAAACCAAATCAAACTTTTTTTATTAAAACAGTGATATTGAAAAAGTTTCGAGGTTTTTATTTCAAAGGTTTGATTTATATCCAACTTAGCGGATTTCTTGTGCAATTTGTGGCCCATATTCATACTTCTGCGTTGTTTAGTTAAAAAACCATTAGAATTATACTAATGTCAGGAAAAACCGTAATTTTATTTTTATCATAATTAGTCTTTATATCGAATTATTCCGGTTTAGTTAATATTGTTTTATTGTTTTTATTGATCTCCCGATGCTTGCAACTGCGTCGTAATATCGGGAACTCAATAAAAATAATATAAAAGGTAATCACGGTTTATATCCCGGTCGAATAAAGTCTAGTAAAACTAACCGTGATCATTCAAAACTGTTGGGTAATTATTTTTATGTTAATTATAGATTTTTGTGGAAAATCGAATAAGGTATAAAATGCTCTTATTCCGAGCCAGGAGCCTTAACTGTTCCAAATTACTTACGCAAATATATACTATTTTTGATATACATAGGGGACAAAGGAAGAAATTAAGAATGGGTGTTCTAATTTTGGGATACCTGGAACAAAGTGATCCTTCAAGGCGGCTTGTTTTAGGGTTTTCCTGAACGAGGAACACAAGACACTAGTTCTTGTGCTGTTATTATTTTCTTTACTCGGTTACTTATGAAATACTTGCACATTCAAAAATGTATATAGAAATCACTATACAAATACAAAACTTATTTTTAAAATCCGTACGCCAACACTACTTCGCTAAATATGCAATTTTGTGTTTTTCTTTATGAACACCTGCAGTGGCAGCTTGGTTCCATTTTTATCGCTTGTCACTTTCGCACTTACATACTTACTAGAACGTGACAGGCATGGTGACAAATGATAAATACCCGACGATATTAGCCCTATTGGATTATTCTGACTGTTCCTAGCGTGGCTTTACACTTGATTGTATAATTTTTATTCAGTCACAAGGCAACTTGGATTAGCCAAATTATAATTGGTAATTACTTAGTGTCATATAATTATGATGAATAACTTAATTAATGTTTGCCACTGAAATTAATATATTTACTATGCAAAGAAAATTTATACAAAATGCACAGTGTTTGGTTGTTTATTGTATTGATGTAGGTACAGTTAAGTGTAAAAATATGGGTTCATACACATTACTCAAAAATATGTCCTATCGCTCTTAATTCGCTGACATAAGAGCTATGAGGTATATTTTTGAGCAACTTGTGTGTACCCATATTTTTACACTTACTTATTAGATACTACTTTATCCACGTGGTAGTGGCAAGGTTTCATACAAGATGGCACTTATTTTTTCTTTTTGTCGCACTGCGAGACATTGAGCAAGGCCATAGGCAATATCTCGTGTAATTAGAAAATAATTCCTTCGAGGAAAGTGCTTAATTCCTTTGTTGGAATTTCTCAGTCTGGTAACATTCTTCCTTCTTGTTTATTAGCCTCAAAAGTTGTTTATTGGTTTCTTAGGTATTTTATTCAACATTACATTTTAAATAAAATACATAACTTTAGAGACTGAGCTGTTTTAAGTAATAATGTAAAGTAAATGGTTGGAAAATAAGGGGATGTTAAGTTAGTAAGGCTCAGAGACTATTCAGGGTAATATGGGAATTATTCATATCAAATGCGTTGGTAACCTAGCGGTATGACTGTGCGACTTTTAATTTCAATCCGGAGGTTGCGGGTTCAAACCCCGGCTCGTATCAATGAATTTTTCGAAGCTTATTTATTTATTTATTTATGTTAAGGAGAACCAACAGCTTTAAACTTACAATAGTACAAGAAGATTAATACAGAAAGCCAATTACAGGAACTCACAAGTAGTAATCTACGATATATCTTTTGATATTTACCACTTTACCAGTCGCTTTTCGGTGAAGGAAAGCATTGTGAGAAAACCGGACTACCGGACTAATCCCAATAAGGCATAGTTTCCTGGGTTGAAAGGTCAGATGGCAGTCGCTTTTAGTTGCTAAGCAGACCCCGGCTCCCATGAGCCGTCTCAATAAACCGGGAGAAGCGTTTCACCCGGTTTATGGAGACGGCTCATGGGCCTTTCCTAGCGAGGAAGAAGAGATAGAAGAATAAAATATCACTATAAAAATAAGTCAATTGGTGGATCTCTCAATCATTTTGTTTCATGCACGTTGATAGATCCACATCAGGGTGGTGCTGGACATGTACTATATCTAAGGAAGAATTGGGTCAGGCGTATTCCATAAATATGTACAAATTAAAAGTAATGTATTTTATCAAAAATGGTCTGTAATGTTTGAAAATCAGCAATGTGTTTTACTTACGGGTAGGTACCAGTATTTTTTCTCGTGAATATTTCATTACTTATTATAATTACTCGTAATATTCATTACAAATTCAATTCAAAATGCATTTAATATCACTTAAAGTATTGGTGTTTAATATAAAATTATTTGGCCAACAGAAATGATTAAAAACTATTAATCTTTGGTATGCTTGGGAGCAGATATTCTCCATATATTGCTATATTAATGGCAACATTTTTGACAGGAGCATACAAAACGTTAATTATAAAAACAGGGCACTTAAATTGTTTTTTTTTTTCAATTCAATTAATATGTCTGATACTCATGGAAGTTTTGTTATTAAAATGGTAAAAAAATGTTTTTAGACCCTACCTGCTCGTTTTTTAATACCACGTCGGTGGCAAACAAGCATACGGCCCGCCTGATGGTAAGCAGTCATCGTAGCCTGTGGACGCATGCAACACCAGAGATTACATGCGCGTTTTCGACCCTTTAAAAACCTGAACACTCCTTTTTTGAAGAAACCCATACTCTTTATTTTTAGTCTTAAACCTATAAAACATACTCGTACCTACTTTTTAAGCTAGGGTTCCAAATTTACTTTAGATAGCACACATTTTGGGCACGTGCGGTCATTGTGTCGCGCCTACATCCCTTAATTAATTCGTGTGGGACAGCGGCACTGCATGTCAACACCAGCCTTCCGTTTCAGTTGTTGTGTTTATTATATTATGTAGAGGATTTATTTAATCGGTTTCCGTTGTCCAGCCAACTTGGTTTCAGTTACTTCTATGAATGTCGTAGATATCATTAACGGCACAGTCTATCAAAATTATTCTTCAGGTCGTAAGTTCAATTTTGACATGAATGCCACAGTAAAATTAACCGCTTAACAACCTAATTTTTTTGAAAAGCAGACAAATAATTCCCTGATCTTTTTCCAGTTTACAGACTATGTGCGTTATATTGTTTACAAAATCACGCCCTCACAAGTTCTCAACAGAATGATAACAGTATCAGGAAAGTCGAAAGCAGGCGTTCCATTATCTCTTAACAAAGTTTTAACAGGCAATTTGCCGAACCCATGTCAAGTTCGCAAAATCACCAATAAAGGCACCTTCGACTGACTTTTCTCGTCCTTGCGAGGCATACGAATGATAATTTACTTAAAGAGAAACTTTACTTTGTTCAGGTAAATTGCGTTGCACAGGAAAACATACCAAGCATTATATAACTGATTTATCCTTATTGTATCGTAAAACGAAAATGAATTAACTTACTTGGCATGTAATATTTTGCTTGCATAATTAGTTGAAAAAGCCAGGGATGAGGCCTGATGACGTGAACACATTAACCAACTTCTGAGAAATTTAAATAGTACCAGCTTTTGTTTCTTCTCGTCCTCCTCTCCCGTGACTCGCATTCCATGGCTTTGAGCTGAAACTCTAACATTAAAATTCAAGACATCTGGTTTGGAAGAAGCATATATTTCTATTACTCGAAGTATTCAGCCCTTTCCATTATAAACGAAACTCAAGTTCAAATTGAGATTAAAAGAAATAAAACAATTGTTCGTAAATACATGACAAGGAACTAACACTTAAACTAAAATAAAAAACAAGAACCTGATAAGGCCCCTTAAATAGCTCGGCGGCACATAAATTGAGTTTTATGAGGAGTTAATAACCTTGTTAGAAACTTTTCTATCCGCACTGTGTATCTTTCAGATTAAGGCTATTCAATATACCTGGACTAGGCCGTCCAGGTATATTGAATAGCCTTTATTCTTTCTTTATCTATTCTTTAACATTACGATTATTGGGTAGTCGTACCTATACCGCGTGTATTTTTGATATAACCACAAACTTAAAACGAGATGTAGGTTTTAGTAGTATGAAATGATTCTGAAGGAAATTTTTAATTTACTCTTAACCACAACCGCATATTATTTTTTTCGGGCAGCAATGTATTTCGTACATCGTGATCACTTGTGACAGTTGTGATGTCGCGTCATTAATGCGACGTTTTAACCTAGCACATAGTAGTGATATATTGCTGGCTGTATTATTTTATATGAAAAAATGAAAGTCGTCCATTTTTTATAAAACCTATGAAAGTGTGTTCATTAAAGGCTTAACTAACTACCCTTTGATTATGTGGTCGTATCAAAAATATAATGTAGTATTTCTGTAGCATTATATTACAAAGAAAATAAAATATACCTATCCATTTTACTAGCTTTCTGTGGCGTACGCTATTCTCAGTTCCTAAAGTCTCTCAATAAAAAAGTAATTCCTACCTTTTCAACTTTCCTTAAACGTCCCTGCCGGACCTTGTATCATGCATTTTTAATGACTCATTAACCTCTCAAACAACTCCCCTTAAGTGCTTTTCGTGTGAAATGCAAGGCGGTTAATTTGCAAGGCAGTTAGGGTTACACACAACACAATTTAACTTTAAAAATTGAATATTTACGAATTCGAGTAGAAATATAGGGCGAGGAGGTGGACATCGATTTTCTTTATGGTTATTCAGATCGTAAATATCAAGATTTATCGCATTTAAAATCAATAATATCAATATAAGTACTTGGATAGATTCAGTATTTAGGTACTTTGTCACGTGCTTTACCTAGATTTGCAGTAATACCTATAACGTAACTACAAAATATTTTTAGGAGTAGGTTTAATTGGTACCTAATAAATAACCTACGTCTTTGTATGTTATTTATGTTGTCGATCAAACTAATATAAATGATCAGCGGAATAGATACACCAGTTTGAACCACAGTAGCTTGTAGTTCGAGTCGGTCTTAACGAATTTGTGCATTTTAAAATATTTAACTTTTCTATTAACACTACACTCCTCATAACAACCCAAAATGGTATAAAACGCAATTTTTCGCAAGCTTAATTCGCATTTGCGTCAAAGTATTATTCAGTAAGGAAGGAACAATGGTGTCTGTCCAGAAAATAATTTCATTAGCTAAAAGACTCGAGGATCCGAAACACCCTTTATTAGGTCCAAATTTGAAAGGCCTTTATGTTTACGGCCTGTGGCAAAGTGGAAGCAAATTTCGCAATACATGTTATAATGTCATACACTTTTGCGCTTTTTTGTTTGTAATTAGTCAACTAATAGAACTTTGGATCATAAGGCATGATTATTTGGAAGCATTACATAACCTTTCATTGACCGCATTGGGAATGGTTTGCATTTTTAAAGCCGTGTCTTACGTTATGTGGCAATCGGATTGGAAAAAATTGGTAGAAGGTATTTCAGCCGAAGAAATCTCGCAATCCGATAGCTTGAATGATGCATGTATAGAATTGAAGCAAAAGTATACAAATTATGTAAGAATTGTGACGTATTTGTATTGGAATGTTGTTGTTTCTACTAACATAACTATGGTTTCGGCGCCGTTTCTAAAATATGCTACAAGTTCAGAATACCGTGAACAGATAAGTAATGGGACGGAGCCATTGCCACAAATTTTCAGCTCGTGGTTTCCATTTGATAAAACAACAATGCCCGGCTATTCTCTAGCAATCTTCATTCACATACTAATTAATATCCATGGAGGGGGAGTCATTGCGCTTTATGATTCAAATGCAGTGGCTGTTATGGTATTCATCAGAGGCCAACTGGGAATGTTAAGGGAAAAATGCAAACACATTTTTGATGAATATGAATTAGTTAATCAAGAAATAATATTGGGCAGGATTAAAGAATGTCACAGGCATCATAATTTTATCATGAGGTACTTTATGTTAGAAGTATATGTTTGAACACGTTGATACTTAAGTAAGACTCTAGAGCATGACAAAAAAATAAGTACAAAATAATTAGAGTTGACAAAAAAAAATAACTACTCTAAAATGGAGGGGAATTTTTCTAGAAAATTCAAAAACAGGTGGCATAAAATGAATCTGTGCTGCATTTCAGGCATAGCTCGTTGTTCAACTCTTTGTTATCACCGGTTATGTTCCTGTATGTTCTTGTTTGCTCCGGCATGATTTGCTGCAGCGTCATCCAGTTTACTTCGGTGAGTAAATACATCAAAACATACAAACTAATGTCTGGCAAATCTAATAATATGTCCGGTTGATAATCATTTGTCCCCTTCTCTATTATTTTGACATTTGTATTTGTTAGAAATTTAAACAAATGTTTTCACCTCAGCAGCTCGAACAAGCCTACTTTCGTCACTCTAGGCCATGAATACAGGAATATTTCTAGAAGCTTTCGTCATAATGATGATGCCTTTCATTCATAAATTAAAGTAAATAAATTTACTTTATGTTGAATTTTGTTCTCACTACTGACGTTAAAAGTTGTGTGTGTCACACGAGAGCAAAACTTTTTTTACATCTCGTGTTTTTTAGTCTGACTAGACTCAAAATCAACACTCGCAAGAAAAACCAACCTTCCTCTCTTATTGCACAAATACCCAACTATTGCTTAGTTTTATGGATAAAGGGATATTTAAGGAATGAAATAGCTGCATCTGCACGTGCTGGTGTGCTGGTAACTTTTAGCAACTAAGGATACAAATTTGTCTTTACATACGACCAAATCTGAACATTTTTACAAAAATCTCAAGATCTTTGAATAAATGTGCCTATAATAATATAAACTTGCATGTTTTTGGATTCAGGAAGAAGCGACGGCAGCACAAAAAGTCTGGGTGCTCCAATACACTACGGCTCTCGTGTCCCAGCTCTTCTTGTACTGCTGGCATAGCAATGAAGTGGTTGTGGAGGTGATGTGTATAATATTTTAGAAAGTATCGCTTTTTGTATATTATTTTATACGAGGGCTATATCGAAAGTTTGTATAATGGGCAACTTCAGAGACGATATATAGAATGAAAGAAACGGTTTATTTGTTGAAAATTTCCTGAACAATTTTTTGGGATACAATTTATTTGAGTGTGATGTGTATTTTAGTAATGCTGGCAATTTAATTTTTCATGCCAGAATTTTATAGTTTCAATGTGCTCTCAGTGGATTTCTTTCCGCAAACGCCTGAAAATGCTGCTATTATCTCGCACACTGTATAGCGTTAAAGAATACCTCACTAATGACTACTCTGAATTTAACGTTGAAATAATAAAATAAAAACAATATAAATCAAATGAAATGATGTAAATTTTTTTGTAATATTCAATGTAAATATGTGCATAATTATAATGTTTGACGATAATTATTTAAAATACGTATAAGTTTGAAGTGCAAATTTATATTGTGTTTTTATAATGAATAAACTATTCTATTCTATTCTATTCTATTCGATAACATGTTTATACCAGGGTCAAAATATAATCTTTTAATCAAGCCCAGTTCTCATTCGACGCTTTGTAGGAGGTTTTATATTATTTGCTTTCATTTTAGTCTAACGGATGATAATCGAGAGAACTCATGCTTTGAAAGTGGGTCGTTATTGTTCTTAAAAGTGTGCAGAAAATGATACGTTTCTGCTCTAGAGCACTGTATTTTATAAGTACGTTTTTTTTTTACGATATTCGTTAGAAATTTGGGTTTCAATTTGATTTATTGTACAATTTCCATTGTGATAATTAACTCCGCATTCCATAAATAACGATATATTTACCTATATTTGTTAATTAAAAGTACCCTGAAGAAACATTACTGAAGCTACTTACTTACTACTACTACTTACTTAATACTTAGTTACTTAGCCGTGTTTTTTTAATGCACATGTATTTTACTTTCCTCGTATTCGAAATGAAAAGTAGCGTGTCTCTCGGATGAAAGGCACCCCGCTACCTCGGTCTAATGGCGCGACGCTACCTCAACAGAAATGATTGCCTTTCATCCCTTGGTTAAATAACGATATACTAACAATAGCGACTCTTTAAACTAAAATCGCAGCTGTGTGCTCAATAATGCACACATACCTACTCGTAATTGTATATCAGAAAACATGACTGTAAATAGATACCCCACAATATCACGCCATACAAAACCACCGAGGACCCAAATTTTCATATAAAAAGTGTATTTTTAAAGGTGATTCTATCGTTAAAAAAAAAACTTTTTCTACGCATTGTTAAAAATAGTTATGAAGAGGAGTGAGACTATAGAAACTTTCAGTATGACTTAAGTTCTCGCTTGTCAAATTGTCAATGCTAGTTGCTACATCTCGTTTAATTTTAAAATGTTTTTATAAGTTGTAGTCAAACCTTAACTATCAAGATTGAAATTTTTCATAAAGGAGATCATCAATTTTGCTAAGCGACATTTATGTTTTATATGGAAATGTAACTTCATTGAATACTTTCTAAAGATTCTGACAACTTCAATAAAGGAGACTAGTAGACTGTTGATTTTGAGTACATCTCGCAGCAAATAATAAATAATTTAATAAATATTTCCGCACTTGATTATAATATTGCACATTTACACAGCAGTCTTGTACAGCAGTGCTAGTAAACCGACTTATACCGTTTAAGACACAAAAGAATTTTCATAACAAAAAGACTCAAAAGTGGTAATAAATATTTTTAAATACAAATGACTCAATATAAATACAACACTCATATAAATAATGGGCATTATATTTGGCAGCGGGCACATCATTGTCACTTTAATAACCTCCCTCTAACGAAATACTGTAATGTAAAAAATGTAATCTAAAAGTATTAAAGCTTAGGTATATACTTCAATACATTCTATCTGTTTCTCCATTATCCGTCTATGTCCTTCTTGCAATAGACAAAAAGCGTTCATCGTAATATAAAAGTTCAATCTAAGGCTTTGTTGTTCACAATTTTCTAAGTATCAAAATCTTGAAGTTCAATACCTTGGTTACCTCCATACATCAACTAAAATCTCAATTGATTATGAGCAAGAACAATACATTTCTTTTTATTTTGTATTTACTATTACAAAATTTGTCTATTCTGTGTAACAAAATACATATTTATTTTACAAAATAACATGAATTGTATACGCGATCAGTTTTAAGTAGGCCTAAAATCGATGGTCACTTTTAAAACACATTACTGCGGGCGTATTTGGGTTTATACAATTATAAAAATTGTGCAATGTATTGTTGCACGGCACGATACGTGTGTGATAACGGTAAACTAATTGTAATATCAAATTGATATCACATTTTGCATACTGCAAGATACATATCTTTTTTATAATATTTTATCATGTCGCGTACTAACGTATGTCAAATGTAGGTATATGATGAGTTTCTAATTATTTCTTGCTACAAAAATAAAATTTTAAATTTTAATTGTGACTGAGCTGCCAAAATAATACAGAAACATAAAATAAAATACGGGATGAATAATGCAAAATCCAGGGCGCGGAGGGTTACGGTTCCGGACTTATCTACAGGGAATCCTCTTGTTATGGCGAGGAATGATAAATAAAAATGAATTGAAAAAGTGGCCAAAATGAAGTACTTTACCCACACAAAAATATTTTCATTGTAATGGATATAAAACATTATATTTAATTGATAAATAACAAGAATTTTAAAGAAACTTAAATATAAGAACTAATTAAAAACAAGATAAATAATAGGTAAGAAGAGTGTGATTTTAAGTTAGATTTTATATATCATTTTTGCTTTCAACAGTGTCAACATGTGGATGGCGGCGTGTATGATAGCGAGTGGTGGAAAGGAGATACACACGTACGCAAGCAGCTGGCAATGCTTGGCGGGAAACTCACGCACAATATCGTTTTTAGCGCCGGGCCCTTTACCACACTCTGCGTACCTACCTTCATTGATGTACGTATTAAATACTTTGATGAAATAATATATTACTATTTAAAAAAATCATTTAAAAGAATTACTTAACAAACTAATACTTATAGACCAAATATAAAAAAATACATTTTGCATAACCATTTTTTTTTTCAGGTAATTAAGGGCTCTTACAGTTTTTTCACGCTTCTTACGCAAATGCAAGAATAACTGCAGCGATATATTACATTTACGTTTGTGTACTCACATTACTTCCATTTGTGAAAAGAAAATAAAACACAATCTCATCACCCTCTTTTCGTAATTTCTTTTCATCTTCCATTATCGATATCGCTCGTCGAAAATCCTAAAATGATAAAATATTTTTTCTTTCGTTTTAATATCTCGTAACAGAGAAATAAGGCAGTACTTTGATAATTATATATTTGATATCAATCATTGGAAAAAATATTTGCGACAAATTGACATAAAGAGACCAGAAAAATTACACGTTTGTATAAAATATGCTTCGTATTTGTTTTCCAAAGGTGACGCAATGTATCATTTTAAATGACATGTGCCCGTCCCTCTAAGTTAAGTAAATGATAGGTTGAAATCACTACAAAAAACATGTAAATAGATTTTGTTGGTTGTACATTTTTGGTTTTGCCGTTACATAATATATGTACGTATTTTGACAACATTGACTTGTTTAAAAACAAACCTGAGTAAAGGTAATTTTAAATTCGGGTCACGTTTCATGATGGTGAAACAACATACTATTATTAATACTTTTCTAAGCAAAGTCGTATGATTTGTGAAGTGTTAAGAAATCGTAAAGAAAATTTGATGAATACGAATTATTTCTATTCCCTAAGCAAATTGAAGTCAATCCGAAAAAAACGTTCAACTACATCACACGGCAAGACGTGAGAGAAATGTTAAATAAATATGTGGCCAGATTGGAAGACCCAAATCATCCGTTGCTCGGGCCCACGCTCTGGGGTCTTCAGAGATGGGGCATGTGGCAACCAAACAGTGGCCCGAGACGTATCATTTACAATTTGATTCATGTTGCTGCTATACTATTTGTAGTCACCCAATACGTCGAACTTTGGTTTATCAAGGCAGACCTGGAATTAGCCTTGAGGAATCTCTCTGTCACAATGCTCAGCTCGATTTGCATCGTGAAAGCAAGCACATTTGTTGTTTGGCAGACATATTGGCAAGATGTTGTTCAGTTTGTATCAACATTGGAAAGAAGCCAATTAGAGAAAAAAGACAAGACGACTTGCACAATTATTGAACGTTATACGAAGTACTCCAGAAACGTAACTTGTTTTTATTGGGGTCTCGTTGTAGCTACGGGGTTAATGGTGATATTTGCGCCTTTAGGAGTTTTTTTGTCATCTTCGGAGCTTCGCGAACTAATGTTGAATGGAACTATTCCTTTCCCGGAAATGGTGAGCTCTTGGGTACCTTTTGATAAAACAAGGGGTTTTGGTTACTGGTTTCAGATAGTGGAACATTCTGCCATTTGTTTCTATGGAAGTGGGATCGTTGCGAGTTACGATGTTAACACGGTGGCTCTAATGTCATTTTTCTGTGGACAGCTTGAGATCTTGGTAGCAAATAGTAAGAAATTGTTCAGTGAAGACGGTAAACTTGTCAGTTATTCAGAAGCGATGGAAAGAATAAAACAATGTCACAAGCATCATCTGTCATTGATTAAGTAACATTTTGCATTTTCTTTTAATAATATTATTATTTTATACTTTGTGTCCTTAAGTTAGATTTTAAACTAAGTATGTCTATTTTTCTAGGTACTCAAAAATCTTGAATTCCCTGCTATCGCCTGTGATGTTTTTATACGTCGTCATTTGTTCACTTATGATTTGCGCCAGTGCTACTCTCTTGACAAAAGTAAGTACCTACCTACCTCAGGCTATTAAATAACATAATGTTATATTATGTGGTTAAATTATTTTGACGAATGTAAGAAAAACACTGCCGAAAAAAACGTAAATTGTATAAATGTTTCGTAAAAATATTCGCATATTTCCTTTAACAAGCTATTTAACTCCCTAATTGGAAATTAATATTAAATATAACTTTGTTAAATATTAATTTATATCGTGATGTAGATGTGATTAATATTTACGTTCTAAGGACTTTAAGGTTTCGTTTGAATTTTCGCGCATTCTCCGAAGTGATCAGAATTAATTTACTCTCCTCAATTCCACATCGTCGTTAACTCAAACAATATTTTTAATTACTAAGTACTTATTGTAAACAATATTGAAGTTGCACTAAAAGAAGAATAGTATTATTTTCCGTAAAATACATTTGGATGTTCAACGAGCACGATCTGTTACAAAATAGGAGTAGCGGAAGAAAGATAATTTAAAAATAGGATTAAACCACGAATGAAACTGCGGTGCAGTTTCAGTTTACGAATAGTTTCCCATGTTCGGATAATAGTTTATAGGATATTAATTTAGTGAAATTGGAAGCGTAAGGGAGTTTTGTAGATAGGTGGTATGGTGTTGGGTAGGTGGTTTATGAAGATTTAAATCAAGCTCTACTCAAGGCGAAATAACGTGAAAAATTAATAACTTTACAGTTTCGAATCTTATTGGTCGGTCGTTTTTAAAACTGTGTATGTATGTGTACAAGTATTTTACAAAATGCCTAGTTTGGTTTATCAGCGGCAGATGGCAAAAGGCCCGACGGCTGCTCGCTCGTACCTTGGTTCCTGGGGCGGCCCCTGGCGTGGGATGTAACATGCGTTGATACGCTGGCCCCATCTCATGTCCGGCGCTCTGCCAGGAAGCCGGGACGGCAGCAGACGACGCCCAAATTGCCAAGTGTCGCAAATATGCATTTTTAAAAAGTAATTATGTATTTGCGGCACTTGCGATTGAAACTTTCGGTCCTTGGTCGTCCGACACCAAGAAACTAGTAAAAGAAATTTCCACTAAACTGGTCTGGGTATCTGGCGACCTACGAGCTGGCGCTTTTTTCGCACAAAAACTTAGCCTCACTGTGCAGAGAGGGAACGCGGCCAGTGTCCTGGGAACAATGCCTCAGGCTAATTTAGACTTAGTTTTTTGATAATGTAGCTATTAATTGTGTATGTATACTATGGGGAAAAAAATGCCTTTAAATATCGCGCCTGTTATAAAATTGCGACCACTGTTTGCAGGAGGGGACGACAACTATGCAGCGAATGTGGGTAGCAGAATACCTGGCAGCACTCATCGCGCAACTATTTTTATATTGCTGGCATAGCAACGAAGTGTATTTTATGGTGAGACTTCATCCGTTGTAGGCGGTCGCGTAGCTAAAATATTTGCTATACGTATACCTCGCTTATCATGTTTGCAAAATATTCGGTTAAGTTGCTTACTTATTTTGATCTTGAATACTCGAAATATCTTTTGCTTTTTTATCATCACTTGAGTTACTGCTACAAGATAAAATATGATTAAATGATATAGTCGTAAGAAAATTTGTGATGTCGGTGTAAGTAAAAGTTATCCCGATTGTTTTTCAGAGCGAAAGCGTAGATAGAGGAATATATGAGAGCGAATGGTGGCAATGTGGGGTCGGCTTGCGTCGCTGCGTTGTGCTGCTGGGCGGGCAGCTGCGGAAAACCATCATATTTGAAGCTGGACCTTTCACAAATCTCACTGTTGCTACTTTTGTTGCGGTATGAGACTTACTAATTTAGTAAATTGTGTAATGAGGAGAGCAAGAGAAATATCGCAAACAGTTTAACCAATAGTACAATGAATGAATGATTGAGCCATGAAGTGTTGTAGCTAACTTGTGCTCCTTCGTTATTTTTAATTAAGAAATGTGAACGGAACTATATTTATTATATTTTAACTACCTATACTTCTCATGTGGATGTGAATATGGAACTGCTTAATATTTTCTACATTTCGTATTTTATTAATTAACATGGTATTATATTGATTTTAGATTCTCAAAGGATCATACAGTTACTACACATTGTTGAGCAACAATGAAGGTTAGATTCATAAAGCACCGTAGATGAAAAGAGTAAAATAGTAGAAATATAATGAGAAATAGAAATAGAAAGAACAAATAATAGTAGAGTAAAAAATAAAATTGTGACACAAGTAACTTAATCTTTATTCAATCATTTACCTTCCCTTTAAAAACTTAAAAAAGCTATTGCAATTATTTTCGTGTCGGTCCTGGGCTGCTTGGGTAACCTCCTCCCACCCCATCCCCAATACACCCAACTCTTGCTCCACTGAACGGCGTCAAGTAAATTTAGGGCGACCATGTTTCCGTCGCAGCCCAGGACCGGAGTGAGTGGAAGAAAATGGTTCGAGCCCCTACACCCCAGCAGGGGGTAAGGATGGGGAGAAGAAGAAGATCCTCGTGCCGCCCAAGAAAAAAAACGCAAGATCAGCTAAACGCCCAGTGTGTGCAATATATGAGCCATAATATTTTGAAGTCGTAACTGCTCACGCACTTTCTAACATTTTTTTGATGAAGAACTCAATCAGGATTTTTTTTCCGGGTATTAGTGAATAAAAATAAATACAATGAATTGAATTCCGACATCGTATTTTTAGTTCATTTAAATGCACATTGGGTTTTTAATGAAAAATCGAAGCTATGAATATTATATAATATATATCTCTCACTTTATACTTAAGCTTAAACCTCATAAAGATCTTCGTAACACGAAACCGTCACCAAAATTTATTATAAATCGAATTGCACAGTGATACTGCATGAAACATCGCAGTGTACAACACTAATGGCTTAAAATCGACAGAATATTATGAGAAAATCTCTCCCACCATGCAACTAAACGATGTACGAAAGTATCGTTTGTTCGCTGTCCATTACGACCTACAAATAAAATGCCTTTAGTGATGCATCAAATATAAGCCGTAATGGATGGCGTACTTCGTAAAGACACTACCTATCCTTTGACTATCTTGGTGAAAACGTCACGACATCATTACAAATTGAAAATAAATGATTTTAAATTAAATAAGGCGATTATTTAATACCAAAATTACTTATGACAAGAAATGTCACCTTTTACACGACTAACCACTCTCGTCGTATTCGCAGAGTTAATGCTACAATGAGGCATTTTGTGGCGTGGCAATAAACGTCTGACACTTGGGATGTCATGAGCACCACTGAGCGAGAAGTAGTGCACTTTACTACTTAAAAACACGCGCAAGTCTTGTACAGTCAGCATCAAAAGTAGCGGATCAAATAACGTTTCATAAGTATCTACCATTCTGTAGCGGCTTAACAAAACGTGATTTCTTTAATATAGAACAACTAAGACTGTAAAAGATATACTTTTGAGCGCGAATTTTAGAAATTTATATATATTTGGAAAAGTTATCCGGAATATCAGATACTTTTGGCGCGTTGTTTCATCCGCTACTTTTGATGCTGACTGTACTGGCGGTATCTAGTTAATCCTAAATCTGTGGGTCTGATGGTGCAATATCTCTGCATAGTTCTAGCCTAATATTGGTTGCAAAAGAAAGTTGAAGAACTTCAAATGACAGGTAACAAACAAAATATAATTTAGGCACCTTTATTTATTTTGACTTAAACATTGATTAAAATACAAGATGAAATAAAACCATAAAATAATTCATAAAACAGCTTTTCGCTCATAACAACGAACTTGCAAGAAAAGTATACTCGTAAATTAATTTATTTCAACTTTGAAGATCTAGAAATCGTGTGATATTTAAGTTTCTAGTAAATCATTTATTACATATACATATTAGTAGTCAAAAGGGTAATGAACACCGCTAGACCGTAATTGAATATTTATGATTAAGTCAAACTCAATTTGTATGTGAGTTAATATTCTTAATAACTGCGTGCTCTCGACAAAATTAATCTTGTTTCAAGTAGAGCGCGAACGAAATTATCGCCGGCGCGAATGCTAGATAATGAAGGGAAAATAAAATTATATTTTAGACATCATCTACTTAACGAAGGGAAAGATCCGCCCTGCAGACACGTTAAACGTGACACTTATAATGTGCTTCTTATATGTCAAATAAAATTGATCTTTGTTTTTTTTTGTGTCGACACATAAAACGGGAAACACAGAGAGCTAAATTAATTGTAGCTCAACATAAATATATCTTTTATATATCATTTTATACTAGAAAAACATGAATTTATCAATATCGCACCTTTTTAGATGTCATCGATTTCAACTTGAAGGATTTAACAACTGAAGTAACCTTTAAGAGCTTACCCCTCTGTCGAAAACCTCGGCCAATGGCTATATGTATTGTATGGACTAACGTTTAAGCGGTGGTGGTCGAGTGGATATGAGGTCCGACTTTCAATCTGGAGGTCGCGGCTTCAAATCCTGGCTCGTACAGTCAGCGTCAAATACTTTGTAGCAACCAAAGTAGCCAAATAGTTCGGTACACCATATATTTAGTATGGTGTACCGAACTATTTGGCCACTTTAACTGCTACGAGGTTACGTGAACTCCCAAATACGCAGTGGGTTAGCATGGGGACTATAGCCCAAGCCCTCTCGCGCATGAGAGGAGGCCAGTGCCCAGCAGTGGGACGTGTAAAGGCTAGATTATTATATGTATAACGTTTACCTGACATGGCTGTTTGTACGTACGTACAAATACTCAAATACATTGCAGGGGAGGTGCTCATTTAATGTGCTCCTCCCCCGAAAAAATCGGCAGACTGTTTTGTACAGAAAATTACAGACAAGGCATCTCCAGTTGTTAAATCCCCCAAACTTTTCAATGTCATAATGTTAAATATGTATACATAATTTTTTTTTTTTTTTGCAATAATGAGTTCAAAGACAACACATGTCTTCTGTTTTTTCGATATTCAACAGGTATCAAAATATTTTTAGGTACCCTGTGAAACTTATGGCACATTATATATGACACTATATGGATGATATGAATCTGTACAGAATGCTAAGGATAGACACAACTAAAACCTAGAAACATTAAGTACATAAACAAAAGTCACGACTCGCATATTAATTTCGTTTAATTATGAAAATAATTAACCCGCAGTAAGCAACCTAATTAATATCAAAGTGAAACCTAAGTGTATATTGTCGGGCGAGGCATGAGCTCTTAGTAAACTTGCTTTTCGCAATATGATTTTAAAACATAACCCGAACTGTGTCAATAAGCTAACATACCAAGCAATTTTAAAAACACTCTTTAATAAAACATTATTATTTGAAATTACTTAAATGAATTAATCAACACTATTTAAAATAAAAATAATTTTTCAATTATAATAAATATTGAATATATTATTACTTAGGTTGGCAGCCTTCGTCAAGTAGAGTCAGACCAAGATAAGTTGGCAGCGATTTTGATAGCCCAGCCTGTGCAAGTGTTAGGTAAACGTCATAATTTCATAGAAGTTTGATGTTTAAAATAACACTTGCACTGCCAGGGCTGTCAATATCGCTGCCAAATTATCTACTACTGCAATCACATTACAAGGCTATATTTTATTTCGAGTAATATAAATCAATACCTACTTTGATTAGAAAATCGTAGTCGATGGAAAGAAACAAAAACGTAATCTAAGACGAGTCCATAAAAATCTGACCTTATCACATAAACGGCCATCTTAATTGCATCAGAGATAAGTCGCAAAATCACAATCTTATCTGGAATTCTCGCTTGATCCCGTCCTAACTGGATTGGGCTGGATTTATCCTATTCGCAACGTTATTCAGTGGTAAAATGGCTTATGACATATTCAGTATTAACAAACACGAGTAGGCCACGTTCTTGTTCGACGTATGCTGTTTGTTTTACGGTTTATATATTTAAACTGAATTAATTTTTGGTCGCTTGCAGCATTATGTATTTGAATCGTCACACTGTTAAATTCGACCGCAAATACGTGATGTGGAATACATGTGAGTTGGCGTTTTGTTGCTGTCAATAGGGAGTAATACTGTTCTGTCGCCGGAGGCAGCACTAGCACAGATCGTATTCCATAAGGTTAACTTATATATACCATGCCTAAAACAGTTTTTTGTCAAGTTTTCTTTCACAAATTATTTGTTAAGAATAATTGATGTATCAAGGCGGTTTGTTTACAGTTTGTGCTAGATGTGCACCCTACGCAGAGTTTTGCGTAATTTCCCCTATTTGACATTGTTTGACCCTTCATAATCTCAGATTACGAGGCTACTAAACGTAAATAATATTATCTCGGACGATTGATGTTCGAAATGATATTGATATGTCAAAGTTTTCAATTGTTTATTTTAATTAAATGTAATGCCCGTGTTACAACAATGCTATATGCAACATTTAATTACTTTTTATAAAAATAAAAAAAATATTTACTTTTAATTAACTTTACCATTTAGATTCCTTAAACGTACTTACCCATACCCCGGAGTTAACGGAATTCAATAAAAACACGGTGTATACTTATTTATCGACGTATAGCACCTGCAACACCCCTTACGCCTTACGCTTTATTGACCTCACTAGGGTGACTAGGCCGATTTGTGTGAGATTGTCACAAAATATCTATTTTGCTTATTTATATTTAAAGTAGGTACCTGGGCGACCGAGCTTTGCTCGGTTATAACTATTTATTGTAATATGGTGGTGTATAGGTGATAATCTACATAAACTTAAAAAGTAAAATATGAACTGACAATTATTATTATTTACAATCGATTTTAACCTTACAGCACTTGTCACAGAGTAACGCCATCTATTGTCAATTTCTCTTATTACATAGGTCATTTTTTTTACTAAATTAAACTTGTCTAAAACAATAAAAATTAAAAAATTATATATAAACTTGAACATATAAAAAAAAACAAAAGTTAGTCACCGGGCGAGATTCGAACCCGTAACACTCGTTTAGCAGTCCGCGTCTTAACCCGCTGGACCAGACGGACAGTGGCCGGCAACACGAAATTAGCGACCATATTCTGCGTCGAAAGAAAAACGCATGAAAACTCGAAAACACGCGTTTACCCAAACATAAGATTAATCTAGATAGATTGTATACCCCCAAAAACCCCTATATACCAAATTTCAGCGAAATCGTCAGAGCCGTTTCCGAGATCACAGAAATATATATATATATATATATACAAGAATTGCTCGTTTAAAGGTATAAGGATCCATATAAATTTGATCTAAATGTATGTTTCGAAGAGAAAATATATTACTTAATGGAGACCCATCTCTTGATTTTTATACTAAGGTGTATAGCCATCAACCTCAATTTATCAGTCTTACCTCCTATAAATATGTATCAAACAGGTTATAAAATTTTTATGAGATACTTAAGTGAATTTCAACCTTTGGAAGGTTACACAAATTATCAGTTAAGTACAGTGCCGGATTAAGATATTTTGATGCCCTAAGCATTTCTAGATCTTGGTGCCCCCTCTCCCTAGGCTCATCCAGATTACATTGACAACATTAAATTTTCTTGGTAAACTAAGTGATGTTCATGGTCGCATTACTGGCTGCAATTAGTATTTTCAATCCATTACTTAATGTCATTATATTATAATGTCCTAAATTGTGAAAGTGGACATAAAGGTTTTAAGTTCCATTAGCATCGATGGCTTTAAGACCACTGTGAGTACGCTTACTTACTAAAGTACTTACTACTACTTGCTTACTTGAAAAAGCAAGTCGTTTTTTTTTTGTCAATTTTACATGTTTTAATCTTATGAGTCTTAACGCGAGGTCGACAGCTCAGAGAGGCATTAGTTATCTAATATTTTAAGCAAGATAATTTTGGAATACATTGAGCGATAATAAGTTTAGATTGCAAATAAGCATTGACAACATACACAAATGTCTCTGTTTGACCCGATGGTTGACTGGTAGAGAATGCCTTTTGGCATTAAGTTCGCCATTTGTACATTTTTCTTTACGTGTGCAATAAAGTTTAAATAAATAAATAATATTTTGGATGTTTTGATCCAAATCTGTAAATTTTTTGGCTCGTTTGCGATAAATTTTAATAATCATTTCCGACTGCAATATTTTAAACTTAGCATTCATTGCTTCATCTTTGAAAACAGAAATCGAATAATACACACTAAAATTTCTGCTGACCTCCTTGTTAAGGTGGCTGCGCCAACCTTCGACCACATTATTCGTCCCGTGTCTTTGCCCGTAACAAGAAAGCAGATCGAGATTTTTTATGATAAACCAATATTCAATGAAATCATCCATATTATTCAAAGTTGGTGGTTTTGCTGACACACAGTACCAACCTTCCAGAATTTTTGTATTTGGTAAGTGAGCAATCGCAACACATTTAGCCACAAATGCAGCACCTTCACGTGTGTGTGAAATCTCTAATTCATCGGTTTTTCTCCATAGAGCTTTCAAAAAATGTAATAGAGAAAAACCACTTGATTTAGATAAAAAGTGTGTATAATTTTCCGTGGATGACAACAGTCAAAGTATACAAGCGTTTCTATAGTAAAAAACCAGTAAATACGTGTATGTCTATGATACATGTAGTTTACATATGTTCCAACAAAATGGAAGTAACAGCCACTTACTATAGCCGATTCAAATATTGCTCTGCAGGCATTAATCGCACCGATCTCAAAGTCCATTTTCATATGTTGCGGCTGAAACTCTGGTATATTCATTTTTATTGAATTAAACAATAATTCGTACGTACTTTGAGTTCTGTTTTCCAATAAAGCATATTTGAATGGCACTACTTTTGCGTAGTCTTCATCACTTCCGATATCCCCATGAATTGTATAGAGTTGAGCGTAAGGTTGAGGAACGATTTTAAAGTTCCGTCACCAAAAAATGTATGGACATTTCTCAGATAATCTTTGCATTGCGGACTTATAAATATGAGAATTCTGCTTGTATGGCAACACAAAAAGTCTTCGGACAAGTTTTCCGGCACTTGTATGTCCTTGCAATGTTGCTTGATCCCATAGCTTGCTTGCGAGACCTATACAATGAATCCCTTATTTAAAAAAATTAAGGGATTTTGTCGGCATTAACTTGTACCAACTCATTAGTCTTGTACTTGTTCATTTCATCTTTATAAATGGCAGATTAATTATACTCTGCTCTAAATCAATAGTTTCAAAGTCCGGTATATAGACGTGTTTCTTTTCATTCAGTATGGTTGTGTATTCACATAAATTACTTTTTTAATTCTTCCCTAAAAGAGCTTTTTAGGTTATTAATCTTCTTTTCATCACACTTGCTCGATAAAGATCTTATTTCATGAAAGTATACTGAAGGACAAAGGCATGTATTTTTCCCGCGGGAGTTATGGATTGTGAAAAAAAAACTTATTTTTATTGTTTCACTAAATCATACGACCCAAGTAGGTATAAATGAGTTTTACTTTTAAAATAGTGACGTTCATTATTTATTTTACTTATTTATGTAAAAAAAATATTTAACTTGATTAATTTAATAGCCGTTTAAAATATTTTTATAACATTTTCAATCGTGGCTAAATGCCAGATAGGTCTGTGCCTTCGATGACTAACCTGTCAAAGAATGACAATGGCAGGCCAATGTTTGAAATGTTACCGTATTTAAGAATTATTTCGCTTAAAATTTAGTTTTTTCTTCGCAAGTGTGATGTCTCCAGCCTGAGGCTGTCTAGCATCTAAAGACCTCGGTAGCAGAATTTCACTTTCCCCTCCTCGTTGCACAGTATACTATTTTCACTGAAACAATAGTCGCCCGATAAAATTGCAACTGTTTGCTATTATGCTTTATCTTTTAACAGTTTGTTATGGTATGTTTTATCCTTAACCTTCCATAAGCATGGAAAGCTCCTATGAATTTTGATGAAATCGGAGATAAATTGTGGCCCGTTGTCCATTTTGTTCAAGATTTACTAGTTGAAAACTGAAGGCGTTAGATTGAAATGTGATGACTGATACATGGTCGAATAGAGATGGGTAAATTCCGTTCTTGAAGATTAAAATGATTCAATTTCGCAATTGCGTCATTGATGTCTTCAATCCGATTCCGATTTTTTCATTGACTGCTTCAAATCTTAGACTTAAATCGATCGGGATATGAACCGTGATTACCTTTCATATTGTTTATGAGCTCCCGATATTTTGACGATGATGCATCTTGTTCACGGATAACTGGAGATAGCGGGTGGGTGTCAAAGTTGTGTAGACCGCGCTCGGTCTACCCTCATACGTGCGCGTCGGCTGCGTTCGCTTTCAACGTTACCACTAGTCGCGTCCACACTTGTTGGTCTATCCAAGTACACTACACTGACAGTGTCACTTTGCGTGTTACGGATATCAAACAATATAAAAGGTAATCACGGTTCATATCCCGATCGATTTAAGTCTAGTGAAACTAACCATGAATCATTCAAAACTGTTGCTTCAAATCTTTTTGAATCCGAAGATTTATTTATTCAAACTCGATTGTCTGTCTGTTCTTCCTGTAAAAGAAAGAGGTGGCGAAGGTGATGGCCGAGCGGCGCATTGCATCGTGCATTGACAATTCTAATCCTGGGAATTAGGTATGAAGGGAAATCAGCTTAAAATAATTGTTTTCTTTTGAGGTTGTTATGTTGGTGAAAAGAAAGACTAACTGCACCATTGATGTAAGTAAAAGGGGTAGATATGTGACGTTAATAGTTGACAAAACTAAAATCTGGTCCAGCACCCATTCATTTGCAAATACTACACACCATTATAATGTACATGTGCACAACGAGCAACAAGGATAACCAAATATAGTTAACAGTGCTGCGCAAGCGAGACCCCTATATTTTGCGTTAAGTTAAAAGTTTAGTGAAAAAAGGGCTGTAAGTTTGCATCGGGAACGAGAATATTTGTAAATAGTGATCTTGAAATGTCGTAAAAAGACACAATAATAGGAAACAAGAAAAGTGATTTCAGCCTGTTTAAAAATTAATTCCCCAAGGGAGTTAAAATGGCGTTCATTGAAAGTTTGTATTTGGTCCCCTAAATTGGTGAAATAAGGGGTTAATGTTTGCATTCGATTGGAATAGTGGACTTGAAAATCTTCTTAAGGGTTTGATAGGGATTATATCGAGAACATTTTTTTTTCACTTAGGGGTTTGAAACTTCGTAGGTTGTGTCAGACAAATCTTATGCGTTGTATAATTATTAACAAGTGATTAACCGTCCCTACTGCTAACTTTTGCTGCATAATGTTCTATGTTCATGTATATAACCACCAACATACAAATCCACGCGTACGAAGTCGCGGGCAATATCTAGTTAAAGCATAAATCAACATCTCAATGAGACCAAAGACTAAACAACTCACTTACGGGCACAATATGAGATTGATTAACAATTCCCTGTATATATGAGAAGATTTGATGAGGGTCTCATCCCATATTAAACTATTCGGATAATGGGATTGGGCGAAGTTTGTTAGCTATTAGCGTAGTAAAGACGAACAGAGTTGAAGTTGACTTGAGAGAGAGAAAACAAGAAACTTGTTTAAGAGTGACAACTGACGACAGGAAAATGGCTGACCTTCAAAATTTCAAGCTTTATAATTTGCAATCAAAATATTTTTTTAAGATTCTTAATCTTAATTTAATTTATAAACAAGTAGAAGTACCTACACACTTTAACAATAAAATTGACTTAGACCAATTGAAATAGACCAGCCTATGATAAACCTTATTGTCAAGTACTTACGGCAAGTCGCGCAAAATATATTTTTTCACACAGATGTTCACCACATCAGCTCGTACAGGCTTTTAAGTGATTTTAAATGATAAATATTGAATAACATTCATTTGGATTGAATTTGTAATATTTTACAGATAGTCTTTTCCTCGTTTTGGTGTGGTGTGATGAAAAATGTAAAGTTGTAACATAACACCACTTCCATTACGGAAAGTTTACCCAATCGCTCGCTAGATGGCGTTAGCGTCGAGTTAGATCGCGCAAGCCTTAGTCTTTCATAGAATAGTTTAATTCTAAGTTTTTTTTATTTGACACATTCGTCAGGTAACACAGCTATTATTGTGCGAATTACATAGCTACTTTGTGACTTCCGCTAATTAGAACGCTCCATCGTTTCACGTTTCACCACATACAATCTGATACCCAACGTGGAGCCATAGCCATAATATGTGTAATTATTTAATGATCATTTTATTAAAGTAAAAGAAGAGTTTAATAATATACTATGTCACTTCCTAAATTTTTATTATGTTGAGACTTTGTGATATTTTCTTTAAAATAGGTACAGCGAATGAAAATAGCATAAATATCAATACTTAGGTATAATCTATAAAAGCGCTAGTGGCCTAGCGGTAAGAACGTGCGACTTGCAATCCGGAGGTCGCGGGTTCAAACCCCGGCTAGTACCAATGAGTTTTTCGGAACTTATGTACGAAATATCATTTGATATTTACCAGTCGCTTTTCGGTGAAGGAAAACATCGTGAGGAAACCGGACTAATCCCAACAAGGCCTAGTTTACCCTCTGGGTTGGAAGGTCAGATGGCAGTCGCTTTCGCAAAAACTAGTGCCTACGCCAAATTCTGGGATTAGTTGTCAAGCGGATCCCAGGCTCCCATGAGCCGTGGCAAATGCCGGGACAACGCGAGGAAGAAGAAGAAGAAGAAGAAGGTGTAATCTATTTATTGAACTACTTATAAGCTTATTTTCGCACATCGAGATCTTTCCTGAAATCAATATATTTTGTATTATTTTATGGGAGAATCTTTATTATAATGCAAATACTTCTTTACTATCATTGTCCGGATTGAAAGTTTGGATGAGGCCCTGCTAAGCAAAGTCAGTATACAAGTTTATCGTATTTGACGACAAAAAATGTCTTTCACCCCCTCCAGACATAGAATATTATATAGATAGAATGTAGTTCAAGTACTAACTTATACGTACTAGTATTAAACAATGAGAAGACGACGTGAAGTTCATAAATATATACAAAGTTTTAAATTGGAAATCATCTGACTAAACTTAATGTGTCATGATTTTTTGCACTGGATTAGAAATTAATCACATTTTAAAAAGATAACTTTTGGAAAATTTGGCGTAAAGTCTCCCGTAAAGGCTTAAAAATAACTCCCTTATTCAGAATGTTGCGTTTTGCTAAGATAACGTCGTATTAGTTTTTTTAATTTATTGTTCAAATTTGGCACCGCAGGGAATATTCCGAGCGTGTATGCCAAGTTTCGAATTCAGGTCATCGTGTAAACGATTTTCGAAACGGCCAAGCCGTAATGTTTGACCAGTATTTGTTTGGCTTTATTCAGTTAGAGCTTATAAAGTTAGGACTTACAGAGTAAAAGTCTTACTACCTACTACGGGATCAGATAACTTTTTATTGTAAAAGATTTATGCGCCTGTTAGTCTTGGCAACACTTTACATGAAATGTATTTGTTGGGATTAAACTTTTTCTAGCCCCTTTTGAATAATGTTACAAAATGGAAAACACGTACGAAATGAACAATAATTTTGCCTGTTTCCAATCATTGGCACGGAAAGGCGGCTTTTGGTGGACAAAGTTTAAATACGATTGCGATTTACATAACAAGCTAAATTTTGTGTAAAACAAACGCCACGTAATAAATAACACCGTCGTCGCTGAGAAACTTCAGTATTAGGAGCTAATTGAAACGGGTCCATTTTATTTTATTTACATTTTTCCTTGTCTTTTTTTCTAGTGACGTGTCATTCGAGTGAATTCGAGTAAGTTATAAAGTTATTTTTCTATGAATACGTTACAATGAGTATGAAGGTAAACATAATTTTGTGCACAATATTATGCACACAGAACAATAAAGTACATTGTAGGAGAGGCCGGAAAACCGCTCAAAGATGGACAAGTGAGTTTGATACGTACCTCAAATAATACGAGTCCACCTTTAGCGTTTCCAGCCGAGGCATTACAAAGTACTTTTCATGACTATTGCGAGGAAATAAGAAAACATTTGCATAACTGTAGGTACTTCAATAGAAATTAATATTTATATTGGCGCGAGGACAACTGTTGAAAGAAAGCGATGTATTTTTGCCAGGAAGATTTATATATTCTTCACTAGAAGAACTCATTTTTATAGCGTAGATTAGATACGTGTTTCTTGTATTTTTTAGTCAAAGACCATTTAGACTATCCAATCCAGTAAGTATTTTCCGATCCCGCCTTTTTTACTTTTTTTATCACTTTTAAGAGGCGTTTTTCTGTTGTTTGCTTTAAACCGACTCTAAGCTTAAAAGTGTTTTTGTTAAAAAACCACAAACAGCTACAAAAGAAAAAACGCCTTAAACGTGAACTGAGTGGGGCGATAATTGTAAAAAATAAATTAACTGAATGGTTTTGACGTTTCTTTTTTTTAAACAAGTAATTGGTCTTATACATAAATTAATTTTATTTTTGAAGGAAAAAGTTGCGTCAAAAAAGACCTTCTACCATCACCAATGACAGACGATGATAACAATGATCACCAATGACAGATGATGATAACAATGAGACATTGTAGTAGTGGTGGTTCAGGTGCTACAGATATTGCCTACTTTCCAGCTTGGTTTTAGACCATCTATTGCCACATTTCCTAACAGTGGCGTGAAAAGTATGTTTGCCGCTCATGTAGGTAAATATTTACCATTTACCTACATTCTTCTCAGCACTGTATGTTTTAAAATTATCTTGTAACCTTATTTTGATGAAATATTTATATACTTATATCATTTCTGACCAAGAGTCCTAATTGTATATTAATTAGTCTGCATATTAAAGTATTAGCTTTTCAAGTAAACTAGTGGCTCTGTGAGCTGTAGACTTCGCGAGCATAGCTTAAAACTAAATAAATGTATGGCTCCGCCGTTTAGAAGAAACTAAATTGTCAAAAAAACGTAATTATGGAACCTGCTCACAATTTTTACGAAAATCGGTTTACAAATGCGACCTGTAGAGTAGAACAGATGAACATACGATACAATTTTCGGCTAACACGCACACTGATATCAGAATGACATCTAACTGATGTCATTTAGTTATCGTGCTATTTGCACGTACTTTTCTGTACATGTATTGGCGCAAGCGAGACGTACGATGACTACTAAATAACATGGTTAAAATATCATTCTGATGTCAGTGTACCTTCGAATTGGCCTATAATATAAGCTGGATTATAACCGCGAAAATCGAAGTTCGTCAATTGCGGGCATTTTTCTCTGTCACTCTAATTATGTCTTACTGAAAGTAAAAGAGAAAGATCCCCGCAATTTGCGAATTTAGATTTTCGCAGCCTACCCTACTCAGTTTGTTTGGTTTGCTAGTCGTTTTAGTCTTTTTTCCTCCTCGAGTCGCAATAGGAGAAGTTTCATAGTTTTAGTTTTAGTAAGGCGATCCAAATTAAAAGGCTCTATGATAATGTTATTTAGACTTTGAGCCCGAGAAAGCGCAACGTACGAGCAACCTACAGCTAGTTCCCTGAGCCCAAGGTCGACCACTACCTTAGGCAATGTTAACCCCTGCGACTTATGGATGGTGACCGCCCATGCTAACGTAAGTGGAAATTGACTCCTGGAACATGTAAGTTCTTTAGAACGCCAAGTTTTTGTGACTGCGGCGACAGGCACTGATCTCATTATGGACGGACCACTGTAATTATCAAATCTCACCATTACTACCAAAGGGCGATCAACCGGTGGTGCACAATTAGGTAGATACACCTAATCGGTAACAGTGCCAACGGAACCATCCACCAAACCTTTTTTAACCCACAAATTTGTTTTTAGCATGACCCTGCTGCCAACACAGAGGTAGAGAGTTTTCTCTAACCCTTGCGCTTGTCGATCTGCACATGCCTGTGCAGCTTCTTTGTTATTATGATCAGCCGATACTTTTGCTGTAGGTTTGTTAAGTGCCTATAGTTTTGTAATATTATAGAGACTAACATTTATGTTTTCTGGGTAAAATTTCATTGCATCAGAGAAAAGCCGTCATTCCGCGTCACTTAATCTACTCTTTTCCCGCGACATCAATATTTCCCAATCACTCTTAGTGGAGTTTCCGTCGCCCAGACGATCCAAAATGTCCCTAAAATGTGCCTGGTCTGCACCTCCTTGCCTGTATGACGTTGACAAAATGACACATGATGTAATTTCCTTGTAGAGTAGTTGTCGCTGATCCGCTAGCACGCTGGGAAATCCCGTTCCATAAACCAGACGATCAAGTACTGGTGGCAATTGTTTTATATCTCCTAACAAAAACACAGTAATAATCCCGAAAGGCAAATGGGAAAATAAGGGCTTAGCTTCCCTATCTCAAATCAATTTTGTTTTCAATAGCATGCAGCCAATCATACTCATTTCATCAATAATAATGAAATTACAATCTTGCATATTCTCCTGAAATTGATGAAGGTTTTCATCTCCCAGTTTTCGGAATTGCCTCTCAATGCCTAGATGCAAGGCCGAATGAATAGTGCTTCCTCCAACGTTAACAGCAGTAGCCCCTGAGTTCATTTTAGCACACATTGCTTTTATGACGGTACTTTTACCACTACCAGCATTGCCTTGTACGATCATCATCCGTGGTTCGATACAATTTGATTTAATGCACGAAATGTGTTCGGATAGAAATGACAGTAGGTACTGTTATTTGCTCAATGGAAAATGTTACTTTTGGATCTTCCCAAATTTCATCCTCGGCGCAGTCCTTTAACTTTTCCAATTTTCCAGATCTTCCCATTAAACTGCTGAAAAAAATGCTCAGGTAAAAAAACTCGAACGAATACGCTTACCTCGCTCTTCGCGCTCATATGATCAATCAGCAATACGAAATTTGAGGGCAAAAATAATATAAAAAGTTGCATTTTAGTATAACATTACTGGGGATGGAACCAGAGATCTGCTAGTAAGCAGCTATTTTCCAACTGAGTCATGATTTGACGAAATTTGGTAACATTCTCGAGTTAGAATTTACATATAATATAATCTATCTAAAACTCTGTATTTTAGCATTATTACACTCCTGCAGCTGCAGCGGCCTTCAAAATTAAGATGTTTGGGGAAGTTGCGGGAAGCGCAATAAGCCATCATATATCTCTTCAGAATAGTATCCGAGTTAAATTTGTTAAATATCAAAAAGTGGTGCCATCTAATAGATCGAAGGCCAAAGGTATAGCAGCATCGTTTCGAGCGATGGCGCCATGACCATTAGGTAGTGCCCGATAAGATGGCGCCACTTATAGTATTGGCTTAACTTATAGGTAAACATTTTTGTCCAAGTAGACACGAATACACTTAGCTCGCGCTTCGCACTCGCTAAGTCAAACAAAAATACAAAATTCAAGTGCAAAAAAAAAACAAATGTGACTTTGGGGTTTCTGGGTTCGAATTCTGAACATCACACCCGTTTTCGCCTGTGCAACTGTCCGTCTCCTTGAACTTTAATGGCTGAAAAAAAGTTCTGACAAAAAACTGACACGAATAAGCTTAGCTCGCGCTTCGCGCTGGCTTGATCAATCAACAGCAAAAAGATTTAAATGTAAATAAAAAAATACAAAATGTTACAATCCAGGGGATAGATCCAGGGACCACTCTATTCCTGCTACAAAGCGTAGTCAATTACAAATAGGAAATTTAAGTGCAAAAAAAAGCGGCCAAGTGCGAGTCGGACTCGCCCATGAAGGGTTCCGTAACATTTATGAAGCATTTACAAAGAGCGTTTCGTAATCCGAACGTCATATACGGGAATTCAAATAGTCCGAACGGTGTGGTGATGGCGGTTTTCGGTATGTCTTCGGGGCTGACCGGTATCTGGTTATATGCCTTCACGAGGTCTAACTTCGAGAATATCTTGCATCCGGTAATGTTATGCGCGAAGTCATGTATGTGGCGTATAGGGTACCGATCCGGTATGGTTCTTGCGTTCAGCATCCGGTAATCTCCGCAAGGTCTCCAACCGTTTTCCTTCTTGGGCGCGAGGTGAAGAGGAGATGACCATGGACTTTGTGATGGCCGTGCAGTGCCATCCTTTAACATGGCTTCAAACTCTTTCTTTGCTATCTGCAGCTTATCGGGTGCTAGTCTACGTGGGGAGGAGGAGACTGGAGCCCCGGGAGTGGTTTTGATAAAATGCACTGTATTGTGTTTTAGCTCTCGCTGTACGCCTGATGGTCGTGTTATCTCTGGGAATTCATTCAATATGTCGTGGTACTTGCTGTCACCGCCTACTACCTTAATCGAGGAAATATTTTTAGATGAACTCGGTAGAAACCCCGCGACATGCAATGAAGTTGTGTTGTCGACTAAACGCTGAAGTCGGATGTCGACTAAGAGGTTATAATGACCTAAGAAGTCGGCTCCGATGATGGCTTTAGTCACGTCGGCAACGACAAATCGCCAAGAGTAATCGCGGCGAAGGCCCAAGTCCAGAGTAAGGTGGACGTAACCGTACGTATTTATTATCGATTCATTAGCTGCGGTCAGTTGAAAATCGGTCTTTGGCCGGCGTTGTTTGAGTGCAGAATGCGGGAAGACACAGAGGTCACTGCCGGTATCAATGAGGAACCGTGTCTTCAATTTACGATCTGTTACAAACAAGCGGCTAGAAGCTTTGGGGCAATCATTGGCCGCCACTACTGATTGCCCGATAAGTTTTCCGACCCGAAATCACACGGTTTAATGCATTTGGTAGCCCTTTTCCCGTATTTAGCGTGAACCCAGCAAACTGGGAACTTGCGGTAGCTTGAGTTAGATCGTTGCCCTGACTGGCTACGAGATGGCTGATAAGATTGCGAGCAGCGTGGGTAGCGGTTGTTGCGGTCCAGCTTCATGTGCATTGTTTGCATTTGTTTTTTGAGTTCGGCTACTTCGTTGGCTAATGATTCCATGTGGGATCCAGGCCCGGACGTAGATGTGGAGGCTACTTGAGGTGAGGTTGCCAAGTCTTTTATCCTATCTGCCCGTTCCGCGAGATCTTCCAAGCTGGTATCAGGTTGTCCTGCGATAAAAGTCTGGATATTCATAGGAAGACGCGTTGTCCACAGGGTTTTTATAAAATCTTCAGGCATGGTTGGGCCTCCCAGGCTTTTTAAGGACCGTGCCAGAATGATAGTGGACAACTTTATGATCATATAAATACTTGTTTCTGTGTCAAAGAGTAAAACTTTTTAGTCGTTTATAAAGGCCAGTTAAGTGTATTTTTTGACAGTGACAAATACCAGTTTAAATTCTAATGCATTATCAAGATGGCACGAATAAACTTAGAAGTTCGCAAAAATATTTTGGACGACTGGTGCAAATTAAAGGGTATGACGTTCAGAAAACTCGCTAAAAAGTATAACGTTAGTCCATCAGGTGTGCACAAATTAATAAAAAAGTTCGGTGAAACTACTAGTTTACAAGATCTGCCTAAGTCTGGCAGAAAGCGAGGTACGTGGGACTCGTCACTGGAGAAGAAAGTGATGCGGATGTTTCTACAAAAACCGTCCCTTTCGGTACGAGACGCCGCGAAAAAAGCCAATACGTCGTCTTCGACGATTCAGCGAATCAAACTCAGGTGTAACTTAAAAACATACAAGAAACAAAAACAGCCCAAACGAGATGATAAGCAGACGGCAGCTGTCCGAAAACGTACTAGAAAACTCTACGATATTGTACTAACCAAAAAAAAGCTATGCATAATAATGGACGATGAAACATATTGTAAGTTTGATTTTAAAACCTTACCAGGACCCCAGTTCATCACGGTACCCGCTAGTAAAAAGGTTAATCAAAAGGATAAGGCCATCTGTATTGAGAAATTCGGCAAGAAGATATTAGTTTGGCAGGCAATCTGTCAATGCGGGATGCGGTCTAAAGCATTCTTTACCACAGAAAACTTGAACACCGAATTATATCGCAAGGAGTGCTTGCAGAAAAGGCTGCTACCCTTCATCAAAAGGCACAGGATACCGACTTTATTTTGGCCAGACTTGGCATCATGCCATTATTCTAAGGTCACACTAGAATGGTATAAAACCAACAAAGTGGACGTAGTTCAAAAAGACATGAACCCGCCTAACTGCCCCGAAGTCCGGCCTATTGAAAGATACTGGGCTATAATGAAGCGGCACCTACAAAAAAATGTCAAAGCTGCAACGTCAGTCAATGACTTCAAGAAAAAGTGGAATAGGGCATCAGAAAAAGTGACAGACTTCGTCGTCCAAAATCTGATGAAGAATATAAAAAAGAAAGTCAGATTGCAAGCAAAATAAGTAGTTAACAGTGAATTCCTAAAAATAGTTTATTAAGAGGATGTTAAAGTTTGGTTTATTTTATGTTTTATTTTTATATATTACTCAGAATTAAAAAAATGCACCTTTCCAGTTGTCCACTATCATTCTGGCACGGTCCTTAGCTGTCGTAAAAACTGCGATGGTTTTCGGTCCCCAAGCTCTTCGTGCATTACCATCTGTAGCTGCTTCTTTTCCCTTGAAGCCGTGAGTCGCTTGATTAATTCCGCTTTTAATTTGTCATATTTTTCCGTGGCGGGAGGGGAAATGACAATGTCTTTCACTTCTTTTAAATATTGTTGGTCTAGTTGACTTACGACGTAGTTGAATTTCGTCACGTCCTGTGTAATGTTTCCAACGTGAAATTGTCCTTCTATCTGGGCGAACCAGATTTCCGGCTCCTCCGGCCAAAACGGTGGTACTTTGACGCTGACCCGGCAAATCTCGGATGCGTCAGTGGAAACGCGCAATGTCGCCCGCGTGCTGCGCGGTTCATCGTTATTCTTTTTTCCTGCTTCAGACTCGTTATCTGACATATTCCGGGTTATTCCCTGTGTTCCGTTTACGAATGTTTTCGTGTCCAACGGGGTCACCAGTGTGGCACTTCTTTGTGGTAATTAGCAGGAACTGTCCTTGGCGCTTAAAATCAAAGTCTACAATTCACGACACAGCAGTTTATTAGCACAAGCACAGAAGAAAGTCAGCACACAAGCACAGAAGGTGGAAGGAACACAAAACAAGCAAAGCAAGATAGGATCACGTAAAGGTTTCGGAGCGCAAAGCGACGTGCGTTCAGTATCGAGCGGTTAGATCGACTGGCCGCGCCGCGCTAGAGGCGCAGGCGCGTTGCGGCGGACAGCGCTCGCGCAACCGGTTGGGAACTAGAACAAAGGATGACGTCCGGCGCTCTGTCTCCACTATACGTAACTACTATGTACGGATCTCGTCCGTCAATTAATACTAGATATGAAACAGACTATAGATATAAAATAAAAACTACACAAATAATAACATGGCCCCCACACTCCCATCTTAAATGCCGGCAACGCACTTACAACCCCTCTGGTGTTGCAGGTGTCCATGGGCGTCGGTAATCGCTTACCATCAGGTGATCCGTCTGCTCGTTTGCCTCCTCTACCATAAAAAAAAAAGTTATTACTGGATATCTAAATACCCCCTAAACCAGCGTTCTAAAATATCTGAATTTTTCGCAAATCACTCTGTAAACATGTCTCACAGGGAAGAAACTCTTATGATATCGATACGGCTATTTGTTTAGGCGCGACGTACCATGAATCCGCCATTTTGAAATTTTTCCAAAAACTGGATCGACAAAAAAATTCTGTTTAACCATAGAATATGGTCACAAAATTTCACGTGAATCGGTTGAGTATTGCGACCTGTAGAGGAGAACATCCGGACATACGAAAGCAAATTGCCCGAGTCAAAACGTAGACCTACGCTTCGCTTCTCTAATTAAGCACTTTTATGTCATCTAAGGTTTAAACTTTATTGAGCGCGTATAAAAAACGAGCTTTATTTTTAAAAATGTATACAAAGCAACGATGTTTCATCCTGAAGTTTAACGAACTTTTTCGGTCAAATTTTATTCTGTAGGCACAATACAATACAATTTGCGCCTGGAAATTGAAAGAGAATTTGATAAAGAATTAGAAGACTTAAAATTTTGTGATTACCTCTACCGTGAGGTACAAAAGTAAAAATCCTCTTTACGCATAATAAGTTGAGAGCAATACGAACGAACATTTTCTACGTGTCATAGATAGCTTACGCTGTGTTCACAGACTTACTTTTCTTTCGACTTTACTTTTATGACGCCGTACTTGTGGTAGTAGGTACTTGGCGTTTAGACTTGGTATAAATATTTGGTTGCTGCGTCTATATGTTCCCTCACCGTCTAGATTTTTTTTCGACCGCGCACCATTTGTTAGCGTTGCCACCAGTACGAACTGTGTTCCGCCGAAAATCCTGATAAGCTCGCTCCTCGAATTAGCACCAAACTGTGATACGTTTGAAAGTGGTTGAACGTATGTGATGAATGCTTGGGGTTCTGCGAGACGATGAATGAACGACCTTCTTCTGTGATATGTTAATTATGCGCACTATGTGTATCATATGGTCTATTGGTTTGGAATATTATTATGCTGTGAAATGTAATGAAAAAAAAAAGGGGGTATAAGGCATATTAGATACATACGCTTCAATTTAGCTTTTAATGGTCTAAAATCAACTCGCGAACAAATTACCGCCAATTAAACCGCGCCCTACGTCTTCAGCATATAGGTACGTAAAAAATACATGTGTATACATAAGCATGAATTGTGGGTTGCTTCAAAGCTATGAAGATAAGAATTTATATGAAAAACGAAGAGGAGAAAAATGCCTTATTAATGTTGACTGTTATAGAAACGCCAATAGCCGCGAAATTAGAAGCCCTGCAATAACTTAAATTAAACGACTATTAGTTAGAATACAGGCATCTACGCGTTTTGTGACTTTCTTAATTAAATAATTAAGACCTATTAATACTAACAGCCCGATTCGAACTTTAAGATACGTCAGACATCTGCTAAAGATACGATATGGATTGGATATTTCAGTGTCAAAAGTGACGTTGCTTCAAACAAAAACGTCAATTTTGACACTGACATATCCAATCCATATCGTATATTTAGGAAATTTTTGACGTTACTTTCTACGTTTACCTACTAACTAACCAGCGGAAACAATATGTAATTAGGATAGAGTGACAGTGAAATCGATTAAGTTAACTTTAGATATGCCGTGACCATTTTTAATAAAATTTATTTCAATAAACCTACTTAAAAAATATGCTTTAGTCTATGTTACCTGACACAAAATGCAATTGAATCCGTGGTGCAAAAAAAGTGCTTTCAAAGTTTTAACACAAAAAAAGGAGACGGAAGAAGGCGCAATTTCGCGGGATTGCATTATACAACCTAATGAAAAGACTTTCACGGAAATTTCCATTATTTATAGTCATCTTCATTGCTCATTTTACAAGCCTTTTTGACTTGACGACTTGTGTGGTTTTTTAGGTATTCAAATGGTCCCACGGAACGGAACTAATTGATATGATAGGGTCAGTTAAACTAACAAAAAGTGTAAACCAGGATCACGTTTCTTATGGATAACCGTAAATGTTCTGCGGTGGGAAAGAGACGGCTACAAAAGCCAAAGCTAGCATGGCGAAAACTCTGATAACTTTACTGGCCTTGTCTGGTATACCCATTGTGTCTATTAAGAGACACGTATTAATTAGTTTTACTGACATCATTTGCCATGGATGTATGTACTTACTATTTACCTTTTAAAATCTAAGAATTCTTTAAAAATCGTTTTGTTCCGTCAAGCATAAAAAAAATATAGTAGTATGGTAGTAGGGTCGTTAAAGTAGCCAAATAGGTGTATCGTAAAACACCTTTGTTACCATAAAAATAAACATATGTATATTATATATTTGACTTCTGATGGTGTTTTTTCTGTATTGTTTTTATTGAGGTCTGCAATAAAGAGTATTTGTATCGTATTGTATTTGACCATTTGGCCGTCACTATCTATTTGATGTGGCCCTGCTCGGTTGCCGCATTCAACACGTGTGTAATACGATTTGGGCAAACTTTTCTATGGGGTCGCGTGCAATTACACTGGCGCAGGAATAGGAAACTATGCAGAGAAAGCCCGGATTTAAAGAAAACGCCCAAAACTTACTTATTTATTATATAACAATTTATGCACAAAAGCTAAAAATATAAAAATTACTTCCATTAATGCGCAATTTTACTTTTGACGGAACTCAGATTACTTTTTTCTTTTTTAAACTAACAACAAATTAAAATTCAAAAACAATATCCGCGGCGGTCCCGAGCTCTTACAGCCATCTCGCTCACGCTTATTACTCTCAGTGCGAGCGAGAGAAGAACACGAACCTACGGGGCCGTGCAACCGATAGACCATTAACTGATATTAGGCCAAAAGTTTTTTAGACAACGTAAAGCAATCGATGCCTCTAACTTTTCATTCTTAAGCAGTTTGAGTGCTGGTCCATACCATTCGCTTTTCTGAAATTGAATAAGACGTTACATTTAAGACCGTAAAATCTATTAGTCCGCGGTTCACTGTAATGGTCACTTTTTCATTAGTGACCAACGATTTAATTTTATATTAAAATAATAATGATATTTGTCTTTCATATACTTATACCTTACCATTTGGTAGGTTTATTGTAAAAATAAAAATAGTTTTTGCGAAACAAATCTTTTTTTCATTCCCAAATTGATAGTTTAAAAGTCATATTATCCTTAAAGCTACGGTACGGTTCGATTCCACAATATATCAATAATGGTAGTTTAGGGAAAACAAAGGGTTTTTATTGGCTACATGTCCAATTTGGTAGGGAAATAGTATGTGGGGCAGAGGAATCTAGTTAACATTTTCTTTGTTACGGAATAAGTAGGTAGGTACTTGCTCTTGTTTTTAAATAAAAATACACAATTAGTGCACAGTGTACCTTTAACCCCCCAAATGATTGGGGGACAAATTAGTAACCGTTTTTTTGGCCAAAAAACTATGTTTATTTGTAAAAACTAGGCATATTTTTACAACACATCTTCTAAAAACATACAACTGTTTATTTTCTCATAAATTTCGCACTTTCATTTAACGTGAAAAAGCTTTTCTTTCCGAGCTTCAAGCTAAATACATCTAATAGTAATGTGGTCTTAGCTCTTTTTCCTTATTCAAATCTAATTTTATCAATCTCGTCTTACCTTGTTATTTGTTTTTAAGAAAACAACCTTGTTATGTACAAAATAAAGTCCCCTACAAGGAAATATCCTAACGACGGAATAGTGGTGCGAAAATTTTTATCTTTTCCGAAGTCCAGAAACGCGAGTGACATGGCGTCAATATACGCGTGTTTTTCGTCATTTCAGCTTAATGTCGTATAATTATAACATATTTTTTATACAGTGTGTTTATTTAGTCACCTGCAATAATTTTTGGGGCGAATATATATATATATATTTAGATCATACTGAGCAACTTTTATTATGGGACTAACACCGAAAAAAAAGTGTTTCGTGGAGGGAAAATCAAATAACGCAAGCATCGCTTTCAATGAAAGTCGCCGGACGCAAGCCGAAATTGCGAACGTCATTTCACTAATGTCCTTTCACCATCGAAATCGTGTTGCAAGCCGTCGAAGTGAGCTGGGGCGAAGCTAAAGTGCTGCTGAGGAATGCATGGCCTGGGTGAGTCTTCATTTCTGCATTTCTGAGGTGCCTTGGACCGGGAACAGGAATGTGCATGGCCGTGCTTACCTCAAACGCAGGTCACAGTTACGAAATATTTTCATTAGTAAACTTACCTACTCGTATTGTGAAATACCTTTTGATAGTAAAAAACAAAGTAATGTGGCAAGAATCAAGTTGAATTATGTTGTAATCAATAAAATGCTGAAGAGACAAAACTTAAGAAAATATTCCTAAATCAAAATGTATGTCAGATCGTGTCGTGATCGCCTAGTTCAAGTAGTGTACGTATTTCATCTCTGGACTCTTATCCTATAAATATATTGAAAGATTCGAATCATTCTGTGTAACCCAATAAACCTTTTACTTTTACCTGTTTTATTGCTTTCGTGTTTGTTCCTTGCCGTGGAACATATTTTCTGATCTTAATACTTCTTGCGTTTATATAGAGTGCTCACTCCACATAATATGAGTATTTTCTTTGTTAATAATAAGTTTTACGGGAAATAATCATGTTATATAATAGAATGGAAGACAATTCTCCGTACTTATAGACTCATCCTTATCGAACCGCAACAAGGTCATGGTAAATACGCTTCATAGCTTGGCACCGACTTCAAACATATTAGTTAGTCCCGTACATTCTCAAATATGATAATATTTAGTTGTCTTTACTTTGAAGTCATCTTAATTCTTTTTAGGGTTCCGTAGCCAAATGGCAAAAAACGGAACCCTTATAGATTCGTCATGTCCGTCTGTCTGTCCGATTCTGTCACAGCCACTTTTTTCCGAAACTATAAGAGCTGTACTGTTCAAACTTAGTAAGTGGATGTATTCTACGAACCGCATTAAGATTTTCACACAAAAATAGAAAAAAAAAAGCGGCCAAGTGCGAGTCGGACTCGCGCATGAAGGGTTCCGTACCATTTAAGACGTATTAAAAAAAAATCTACTTGCTAGATCTTGTTCAACATTTTACCACTTTGGACACACATTTTACCACTTTGGAACTGTCTCTCGCGCAAACTATTCAGTTTAGAAAAAAATGATGTTAGGAACCTAAATATCATTTTTGAAGACCTATCCATAGATACCCCACACGTATGGGTTTGATGAAAAAATTTTTTTTTTAATTTATTGACGTATTAAAAAAAAATATTCACTAGATCTCGTTCAAACCAATTTTCGGTGGAAGTTTGCATGGTAATGTATATCATATATTTTTTTTAGATTTTTCATTCTGTTATTTTAGAAGTTACAGGGGGGGGGACACACATTTTTTCACTTTGGAAGTGTCTCTCGCGCAAACTATTCAGTTTAGAAAAAAATGATATTACAAACCTAAATATCATTTTTGAAGACCTATCCATAGATACCCCACACGTATGGGTTTGATGAAAAAAAATTTTTTTTTAAATTTTTATGACGTATTAAAAAAAAACTACTTACTAGATCTCGTTCGAACCAATTTTCGGTGGAAGTTTGCATGGCAATGTATATCATATATTTTTTTTAGATTTTTCATTCTGTTATTTTAGAAGTTACAGGGGGGGGGGACACACATTTTTTCACTTTGGAAGTGTCTCTCGCGCAAACTATTCAGTTTAGAAAAAAATGATATTAGAAACCTAAATATCATTTTTGAAGACCTATCCATAGATACCCCACACGTATGGGTTTGATGAAAAAATTTTTTTTTTTTAATTTTTATGACGTATTAAAAAAAAACTACTTACTAGATCTCGTTCGAACCAATTTTCGGTGGAAGTTTGCATGGCAATGTATATCATATATTTTTTTTAGATTTTTCATTCTGTTATTTTAGAAGTTACGGGGGGGGGGACACACTTTTTACCACTTTGGAAGTGTCTCTCGCGCAAACTTTTCAGTTTAGAAAAAAATGATATTAGAAACCTCAATATCATTTTTAAAGACCTATCCATAGATACCCCACACGTATGAGTTTGATGAAAAAAGATTTTTTGAGTTTCAGTTCTAAGTATGGGGAACCCCCAAAATTTATTGTTTTTTTTCTATTTTTGTGTGAACATCATAATGCGGTTCATAGAATACATCTACTTACCAAGTTTGAACAGTATAGCTTTTATAGTTTCGGAAAAAAGTGGCTGTGACAGAATCGGACAGACAGACGGACATGACGAATCTATAAGGGTTCCGTTTTTTGCCATTTGGCTACGGAACCCTAACAATAAATTTTGGGGGTTCCCCATACTTAGAACTGAAACTCAAAAAATCTTTTTTCATCAAACCCATACGTGTGGGGTATCTATGGATAGGTCTTCAAAAATGATATTGAGGTTTCTAATATCATTTTTTTCTAAAATGAATAGTTTGCGCGAGAGACACTTCCAAAGTGGTAAAATGTGTGTCCCCCCCCGTAACTTCTAAAATAACAGAATGAAAAATCTAAAAAAAATATATGATATACATTGCCATGTAAACTTCCACCGAAAATTGGTTTGAACGAGATCTAGTAAGTAGTTTTTTTTTAATACGTCATGAAATTAAAAAAAAAAATTTTTTTTCATCATACCCATACGTGTGGGGTATCTATGGATAGGTCTTCAAAAATGATATTAAGGTTTCTAATATCATTTTTTTCTAAACTAAATAGTTTGCGCGAGAGAACCTTCCAAAGTGAAAAAAAGTGTGTCCCCCCCCCTGTAACTTCTAAAATAACAGAATGAAAAATCTAAAAAAAATATATGATATACATTGCCATGTAAACTTCCACCGAAAATTGGTTTGAACGAGATCTAGTAAGTAGTTTTTTTTTTAATACGTCATGAAATTAAAAAAAAAAAATAAATCATCATACCCATACGTGTGGGGTATCTATGGATAGGTCTTCAAAAATGATATTAAGGTTTCTAATATCATTTTTTTCTAAACTGAATAGTTTGCGCGAGAGAACCTTCCAAAGTGAAAAAAAGTGTCCCCCCCCCCCTGTAACTTCTAAAATAACAGAATGAAAAATCTAAAAAAAATATATAATATACATTACCATGCAAACTTCCACCGAAAATTGGTTTGAACGAGATCTAGTAAGTAGTTTTTTTTTAATACGTCATAAAATTTAAAAAAAAATTTTTTCATTAAAAATTTCGAAAAAAATGATATTAGAAACCTTAATATCATTTTTGAAGACCTATCCATAGATACCCCACACGTATGGGTATGATGAAATATATATTTTTTTTTTAATTTCATGACGTATCTATGAATAGGTCTTCAAAAATGATATTTAGGTTCCTAATATCATTTTTTTCTAAACTGAATAGTTTGCGCGAGAGACACTTCCAAAGTGGTAAAATGTGTGTCCAAAGTGGGAAAATGTTGAACAAGATCTAATAAGAAGATTTTTTTTAATACGTCTTAAATTGTACGGAACCCTTCATGCGCGAGTCCGACTCGCACTTGGCCGCTTTTTTAAGTTTTTATTTTTCCATTGATGTATTAATGTTTTGTAACTTTCTTAAATATACAGAGTTTTCCTCTAATTCGTCTGGGTACCTCTCTGTCTATTTAGCCATTTCTATTAAAAAGTTTCTACATTCAAAAGCAAGTAAGCTATTTACTTGCACAAATAATAAGTATTGCGATACAACGAGGAAATGCTGCCAGCGTCTACGGCACCATGCCGATTTTAAGTTTTATAGTTTACTTAGTTATCTAATTCTATTATTCGTTTTTTTTTTCTTAAATCATAATTGATCCACTTATGCCAGGGAAGTTTCACATCCCATCTGTGGTCTTCATCATCAGGTCAAATATATCAAATTGGTGGTTTTCAGTTGGATAAGAAAATACCCAAATCACCATACATGCGCCTTTAAAAGTTGAACAATTGCCTCAATCCATGGATCCTGTCATCAGATCAGAACCAGAACCAGAACCTTTTTGTTTGAAACAAAAAAAAAAGAATTACTCAAATCGGACAACGGGTCTCGGAATAATCGGTAAACATATAAAAAATACGTAGCCACAACCGAATAGAGAACCTCCTCCTTCTTAGAATTGAAGTCGGTTAAAAAGTGACTACTATTGGGTTAAAATCAGAAATACGTACACCAAATGTATTTAAACCTTAATATAAAATACCGAATTTTCATTTAACTCTTTCAAATTGATTAAAGTTCAAACGGAATAATTCAGGATGCCACTATAAAGAGTAATACCTCTATAAATCTCCGAACAAATGCGATTACTTTAATGGAATGTCGACCTTAAGCTTTTTGCATGTTATCTACTGTTTTGGATATAAGAACATCTACTAAGTCTAATCTTTGATATCTTCGATAATTCGTGTATTTCTTATCATACAAGGTAGAGGTAAAGTACTCTTTGGACTTTAAGGTCTATTTTATTCAACCTTTGACGGGATATATAACAAAGTAACTAAAATAAATTTTAGTTTCCTTTTCTTTACGATTAACATTGGTGTTAAATATATTTTAGTAGCCCTGCAATATTCTAGTTTATTGTAGGAAAGCTTTGAAATAAAGTCTTCACTTAGAATAAATACAATTTAATATTTTTGCTGAAATAGCAGGAATCTTGGCATAATCCTAATTTATGGCGTCACAAAGTTTATCGCCAGGTCACGAGCTGCGCGTGAACTTTCTAAATTATAAATTAAATTTTAATATTTTTGCATAATTAATATTTCGACTAGTACTTAAATAAAACATTCAATCAACTTGGTCTTAATCTTCCAGTTTATTTGAATATCTCCATGATTTGCATTTTGACTACTTAATGCGTTGACCAATTAGCAAACGGAACAGCTTAATTCACCGATTTCAGCTTGGGTAAAAATGCTTTCATAGGTCACATTTCTCAACCGATTCTCGTGAAATTTTGTAAGCAGGTAACTAGTCTGATTTGTTTTTCTGTCGTTTTGTTTTTTGGGAAATGTTCAAAATGGTGGAAATTGGCATGAAGGATTTTAGCGCCAGTAGGGTATTTTTTATTTTTACATTATTTAAGCTTATGAACTTTATCGCGAGGTATACAGTTCACAGATCCACTAGTTAGTTCGTAAGATTCCTAATTACTAAGATATCAATGTGTAGGTAAGTTGTTTGACGTCGATTTTTTATGTGAATTGAAATAAGGTTAGGTAATAAATAAATAGGTCAAGGCACGAATCGCAGGTAAACCGCTTGCTCCACACCCCATTAGGGCTACACGTATATTTATTCGAGACCGAGCTCAATTTGCGTTTGAACTTCTCGTGGAACCCCCAATTGACACGTTCGTACGCCAAAACTGAATACTACTCATGTTGGCAGTAAAAGGATAAATTGACAGAAAAACGTGACTGGTTTTTGCGCACAAATTGATGCGAGGATTAGATTTTGTAAACGTAGCATAGCCCCTCTTTGTTAGCTACTTCTTTTAGTGTTAATCCTCGTAATTAGGTATAGGTTGAATACGGGTTCCCCGAAAATTGACAAACGAGAGATTAATGAAACATGAGTTTTTTTGCTAATAATGTATTTTTCTACTCGTCGCCTGTAATTTTAATTAACATTTGTTGAATTCAGATTTCGTATACCAAGCTATAATAGGGTATTTTTACTTTATTATATTATATAATAAGATTCATTTCGATACGCTGGCGCTGTTATGTAGTCCACTATAAAGCAATCACATGCACGGTATGTCTTTTTTACAACATTTTTGTATACTGCGATACTTACCAATTTTAATTAATTATTAAGGTGTTATAGTAAAAACAGTATTATTTTAGATGACTCGTAGAAAAAATATTGTGTACAATAGTGTTATAATCAAGCTTTTCAATCTCGCACGTTTGTATAAAATACTATTAATGATTAGAATTTTTCGATAAAGTTTTTTATTTCATAATAGTTTTAAATCTGGGTAATGTTTCTCCGTACTTTTTTCTCGTATTTCTCGTATAGTAAGTAAATATTTAAAAAAAGCCAAAAGAAAAAACCAAACATACGCTATTTTCTTCCATCACCTCACACACACATTACATGGGTATATCTTGGTAAGGTATTATCTCGCGTTAGTTAGTACTTACTCCAATTTAATCAAGCGACTGCCAACCACTCTTACTTTATCTTAACGCACTCTTACATTTGCCAGTGACCATTTATGAAATTTTGCGTTTAATTTGATGATAGAATGAATGATGGGCTGTATAAGTATATTGCGAATTTTGTGAGGGAGTTGTGGGTAATCAGTTGTCTATTCCAATGATTAAAGCTGTTAGATACAAAGCGTACACTTAGTGTAAGACCTGAGTGGACGCTCGAGTTGGGCGTGCAGCGGGGCGGGGCGTGCGGCGTGCATGTTAAACAAAGGGAAACGTAGGAGCGGCCTTAGTGCACGTTGCTGAAATCACTTGTGAGCCTGACGCCACGCTGCACGCCCCGCCGACCGCTCCGCTTCGAACGTCCATTCTGGCACTTAAGGGTGAGTATATATTGGACGAAATTAGCTTTTTTCTGTTTGCTACCTTTAACTGATGATCAAAATAATTCTGTCATCTGCTGTCGTGTGAATGCTCTATTATCATATGCCACAAAAGTACCTCCTAATAGAAACTCGTCTATATTGGCTATACAAATTTAAATTAAATTGCATACCATATAGACAGGCGTGCGATTTTTTATCCCATAGTTAGTCCATCACTTTCGCCCAATAACCTAGTCCATTTTATATTACATCAACTCTTAATAGTCTTTACTTACCTTACACTGTCTGGCGGGTCCACCTCTGCGGTCTGGGTCTGGTGGGTCTGGTGGTCTACCTCTGCATGCGTCGATCAAGGCGTCGATTGCATGACACGCGCAAGCGCAGCAATTGCTCAGTGTACCCCTTACATCTCATTACAAAAGAAAAAGGACCTCTACGTGTTAACTTCAGCTCCGTGCACGCCTCCCAAATGTTCGGAGCATCATTATTCCATGATGGGTAAAGGCATAAGATATTTTCATTTTTTAAACAAAATTGGGTAGGTACTAAATACATAGAAAATGAGCCATCCGTTATAAGAAAGAATCTTCGTCGTAACAAAGGTCGAATTTGAAAAGACATATTGAGATTATAAAAAAATTCAAGGCTCCAAAGTCTGAAAAAAATTTTTTTTTACCTTCAAAAAGAAAAACGAAAATGGTACCATACGATTTCTTGCATTTTATTGAAAAGTAAATTGTAGAACATCTATATACATAAACGCAATATTTCAGGGTCAAAATAGCAATTTTCTTGATCTTCCATACATTTAGGACAGACCAATGTAATGTGACGACACATTACAATATCATTTTGTTAGAGATGTTTCAATCGTCGTGTGTGAGCGTCAGACTTTAACTCTCATTTCTGACCTTTGTGTTGCTTAAATGCCATGAGTCCTATATATACATGTGATCCTCAGGAAAATCAAGATCGATTGACATTATTTACAAAAAACTGTCAAGTAGCCAATTGTGTTACGTATGTCACAGAGAAATAAAACTTAACAGTGCTCACTCCATACATCAGTTTCTTTGATTTAATAAATAATATGTTGTATGGGAGGTATAGTTCAACGTTTCGTTAATAAGTTTAAAACTCGCTTAAATTATTTATTAGGCTCAGATCGTATAACAAATAAGTTTTCACTAAGCTTATTATAAATGGGCTTTATCTTTGTATAGCGAGCACTCTAAGTTTACTTATTTATCTATGGTTATTATATAACAAAATCGATGGAATTAAGAACAATGGTTCTAGCTAGCATTGTTCTGTGAAAGTATTTTTATTTTTTTCATTTTAATAATTAATACTTGGCCTTCGTAACGCAATTTCCTAGAGATGATCAAAGAAGTTCAATCTAGTATAAAGTTGGGCATTTGTTTTGATTCTGCTCAATTTGTTTATCTTTAGGGTATTTCACTTTGTTAAGTTTGTTTTAGTTAAAGCTTAAGTAAAGCTTCGTACAAAGTAGACCAAATATTGACTTAAGTAATAAGTACGAAACTTAAAATTACGTACCTACTTTTTTAGCGTTCTACGGCATTTTAGCGTTTTCTTATGAATTCGTATCATATATATGAAGTACATATTTTACATTGACGATAGGACAATAACAAGAAAAAAAAATAGAAGTTCTATTAAGGTTTCATAGCCAAAATGATAGAAATAGGACCACTAGTAAAGCCCGACCAGAAATATAGGATCATTTTCAAGAGGGTGCTGTTCTGTCTCATGTATAGTGTCACCCTATACATTTCAGTTTAGTATGAAATTTTAGTTCCAATGAAATTCCGCAATATGGCGCGTGATCATATATTATTGGTCAGGCTTTAAAAGCATGTCCATCTCTCTGCTCATTAGGCTGTATATACGTCATAGCCATTATTTTTCAGTAGGTAGGTACTAAGGCAAGGTAATGATAATGAAATTACAACTGAAGTTGTATTTTGGTTGCCGCTAGTTAGTTTTGTAAACTACCAGGTATTAAACTAAACAATGTTTACTTATTTGATAATAAAATCGTCAGTAGGTACTAATTTTTTCAGCCTCTAGTTTGCTAAAAAGTAAATGCCTATGCTGGAAATAGATAGGAGTTGCTAGAGAGATGCTACACAGCACCCAACTTCATCTGGCTTTTAGTCCCAAACTAAAGAGGTATTTTTCTTTTCGATTCCAGAAATTTCCGAGTTTGTAAAGGAAAGCGACTACGAACTGAGAACCCGCTAAGCGGGTTCCCCGCATACAATGTCTTAATTACCTACCTACAACTCTAAAATTATCAAGTTCCATCACCCAACCTTCTTTATTTTTAATTCATGATGTTTTGACTGACACGATGAATTTTAAACAAAAGAACATTCAAGTACCTATATAAATCAGTTGCCTTTATTATTTTCAAGTCTTACCCTATGTTAATTTAATGAATAGTATCATATTCCATTACTTGTATTTTGTTCTGCGGGTTGCTTCGAAATATTTAATTGGTAACTTTATGAAAAGCCTGTGAAACTCAATAGTTTGAATTGGAGGGTTGCTGTAATTTAAGCCTTTCAATTTGGAGTAATTTGGTTGTTATTAAAATCTCTGTTATATTAATTTCTCCATTCAATAATGTAAAGCTCAATGCATTTCGAGATAATAACTTTATACGTTCACACACGTTGTTAAAGGCTGATAAGAGTGATAAGTGATAACGGAGTACATAATTATTTTGACATTTAAAAGTAGGTATTTCCAATTTTGATGAGAAAAAAAAAACAAAATAATCGTTCTCACTCTTTATATTTGCTATAACGTTTTTAAAACATCGAGGGTTTATTTTTACTTTGTCTACATTTACTATTAATAATTACTGGTTTTCAGAATACCTTTTGCTAAGATCACAACGACGTTACATTTAATACTATAATATTTACAATAAATAAATTCTTAAGTATATTTACAGCCTAGTGTCAACACTGTGAAAATAAATACATTTTTAAGTACCTACTGCTACGATAGCTCGACAATTCATCAGACAATGAAAATGAATTGGCTTTTCGATGTTCATTTTCAAGATAATATTAGAAATATCACAAGCAGGATAGTCTTACGAAGCTTGTAAAGGAATGTAAGAGACGACGATAACTGAGCACACTTCAACAATAGAGATACTATGACTACCGACATTTAAAACATTGAATAGTCACACTTACATTCTCAAAATCTCTCATATAAATTGCCATATTATTAAGTACATAATATTCACGATAACCTTAAACGATCGAATCATTTGGTGTATCTGCTTTAGACAGTAAAGGAACACTGCTATAGTCTTTTAAGCAATGATTACTCTTCCTGGAGCCATTGTCGAAAGAACTTGCTTGCGGTAGCTTGGGTATCCAGTTATTATTACCTACTTTATTCGAATTATGATTTCCTATGGAGTTCATTTGGCAGTCCTTCAGTTTAACTTTAGGTTGGCCGCTTTGACTGACCGAATTGTGATTTAAAGAGTTGACATTAAGTGATATTGAATTAGAAACGCTGAGTTTATCCGTTTCTTCGGCAGATGTCACGCCATTGGCGACCGGTTCGGTAGGGTCTGACTGCTGTCTTTGTATTTTGAGATTTTGTAACAGTGGCTGCGCTTCTTTTTCTAGTTTTATAAAGTCGTTGTTTCTTTGCTGAAATATGCCGGAACCCCGCCTGCTGGATGACCTGGATCCATCAAGTCTTTGTCGGAATGGAGTCAGGTGTGAAATAGACCCTCCACTTTCAGTGGATTGAGTTTGAAGCTTCGGCAGAGATGGTTTTTCTCTAGGCGGCGCATTCGGATCGACTATCTCTCCCAGTAACCAATATGTGACTAGAGTTCCTTTTCCCTGTAACAAGCATATAAAAATATTTATTAATAATTACATAAATATGTGTGACGATAGCAGACATCAATATTTGTTTTAGTTTATTTAGAAATATTTGTAATTTGCTTGAGACTGAGTGACTTTCCCAGTTTAACAATGAAGAGTAAAAAAGAGTACGAAAGGAGATAATCGATTTTCGGCCCACTTTAGCAGTTTCCGTAACCTATGTACGCCTGCACCTCCAGAGGAGTTACATGCGCGTTAAGAAATATGATTATTTGACATTATATTTATGTTGAAAGTTTGGAGATTGAAACGAATACAGAATACGACAATGTCATGCTACTTTTATTAAACGAAACGCAGCAATTTTTTCAATCTGTCAATTATTTGCATGCAACGACAACCTTAAATTAAGCTTATTTCGTTGAAAGAAGTGTTAAATGGTCAGTTATCAATCTGTTCACTCTCCTTAGAAGTAACAATGAACTTATGTACAAGATCAAAATATTTTTTTTTTTTTCACGTCATATTCAACTTTTTTTTGCAGGATTTCTCTAAACTCCCGTTTTATTTCGTGATTCTATTTTCACCATCATACATTCCTATATACATATTACATGTATACGTTGTATAAATTCCTATATGTGTTGTATATATATATATATATATATATATATATATTACATGTATACGTTGTATAAATTTCACATTAATATTACATGTATACGTTCAACTTGACGAGGGGGCCCAAACGCTTAAGAAAATCGACGATCTCCTTTATCTTCAAATGCCACTATATCTTTATTCAATCAGCCCGCGCCGTGGAAACAAGCCCCAAGATCATTACTCATACCTAATTATGTAAATGAGTACGGTTCGTTTGAGCTCAGAACAAATAGGCACACATTCCGTATAAAATTTAATGATGCCCCTCGTTTTTAAAAGTATTACTCCCAGTCGAGTCAAGCCGAGTCTGATTTTCTTTAGTGAACCGACAAAATGAAAAAGCCTTTTTAATAGCAGACGTGCACAGTTTCTTTCAGGGTGTATTATGTAGGCTTTCATTAATTATTTTACCTTTTGCAGCCCAACGAGTATGATAAGGAAGTTTTTTATAGGTATCTTTAGATATCGGTGAACAATGCGACTGCATTTAAATTTGCTATATTAAGAGCATGAATTCAATTTTCGAGATTAAACTATACCTATGTTAGCGTAATACAATTAAATTAGTTACAGACACCATTTGACATTATACATAGCAATTATTTAATATTTTATCTGTGTCGTCGTAATTTCTAAAAGAAGGGTGATATTTTCACAATATTGTAATACTTACTGGTATTTACCCGGCTTATTTAATTAAAAACGTTTATTTACATGACTGAAACACAAATATTTCCTGTATAATATTTCCTGTTACGTAAATTGGGGAAAAAAAAGTCCAATTAATTAAATTTTAAGAATTTAAGCCTATTCGAGAGTTGAAAAAGGATTACCTGAACGATAAGGAAATAGAAACAAGTAAACCAAGGTCGTTGTCATAGCCCAAAATGCCTGACTTAAATGGCAGTAGGCCACGGGTAGATAGGATATATTGCTAGAATCAATGGCCACTGGAACAATATTTCAAATCAATTAAATGAGACCAGCGCACGACCGGTACCTTTTACAAATCCTATCAGAGGCGGCGTTAGGCGTGGGCGACATGGGCCGCCGCCTACGGCCTCGTAGTCCGAGGGCCTCGCGCCTCAAGTACCTAAGTATATCTTGGACACAACGTAAAAATGTTCATTATTTTTTGCGCCACTAGAGGGCCTCGCTAAATGTACCTACCTTGCCCATGTAAAATTCTGGTCTTATCCCGACACTGAATCCTATAGTCAGTTGAGGACGTCTTTCGGCTGATCAGATAATACACTCGTTTTGAAATCAATTGTGTATCATATTTTTTTATAAATATATTAACTTACAATTAGTACAGAAAAAAAACATCTTCGCGGTTTCGTTTTTTACCTTCATAGCAACCTCTCCTCTCAACTCCAGCTGGAATGTCCCGAAGGTGTCCAGTAGAGCTTTAGTCGTCGGCGAGACGTGGATCCGGAGGGCCTCGCCGTTGGACTCCATTCGGGAGGCCGTGTTCACCGTGTCTCCGAAGAGGCAGTAGCGAGGCATCTTGAGGCCTACCACTCCAGCGACGCAGGGGCCTGATGGAATACATTTTCTTATTAGTAAATACACCGTAGGGTTTTTTGGTTAACTGGTAAAATGAAATAACGAAAGATTAAACCAATAATTAAATAAGATATAAACGGCCCGATTCGAAGAATGAGATACGATAACGATAAGTTCTGGTTTAGATAAGTTCTCATTTAGATATCGTTTGTATGTCGTATAATTGACAGAAGCAGCTAGATTCGGGCAACCAATGTTTTTTTTTATACTACTTCGGTGGCAAACAAGCATACGGCCCGCCTGATCTACGATACGATCTACGAACAGTCTCCCCTCGTTGAGCTCTGGCAACCCCACTCACCGGCAGAAACACAACACTATGAGTAGGGTCTAGTGTTATTTGGCTGCGGTTTTCTGTAAGGTGGAGGTACTTCTCCATTTGGGCTCCGCTCTAGATCTGGAATGACATCCGCTGCGCTATGACTTTGTGTGTGTGATGTCACTTTGACGTTAGAAATATCGTAGATAGATCTTATTGGGATCACAGCGGAATCGATATAACCGTCAATTTTGACATGTCGTTTAGTTATCGATCGTTTAAAGATTTTTCCAAGATCTTACACGTGTCTTAATCATTCGTCGAATCGGGCCGAAAGTATACTAAAATAAACAATTAATCGGAAGTTGGTGGCCATTATAAAATAAAGGCTCTTAGAAGTGGGTGGCGAGTGGTGGGTTATGGCTCCCGGTTTTCTAGAAGATTTTACTTTACTTTAAAGCTAGAAGCTTTAAAACAATTACGCAACCATTAGTAATTTATAAATATGTACAAAGAGAAGTAAAAAGTCAGGATTTCTTTAACAAATGTTTACTCAACAAACAAGAACAACTATAGTAAGCTGACAAGAGCTCAACCATGACCGTGGGGTCAATGGGATGGGAGCGACACAACCTTGGGGGATTAACAACTGGAGACGCCTTGTCTGTCATTTTTTGTACAAAACATTCTGCCGATTTTGGCAGGGTAGGAGCACGTCAAATGTATGGCTATTTGTACGTAACGTACAAATATCCATGTCAGATAAACGTCAGTCCATACAATACATACCTATGGCCATTGTGGCCGAGGTTTTCGACGGAGAAGTAAGCTCTTAAAGGCGACCCTGGTTGTTAAAACCTCCAAGGACACAACTGTACATCACGCAGTTTGACAACGCAACGTCAAATATTGTTATACCGTGCTAGAGGTTTGTCATATAGAATTCTTCTATCGATACTTTAATTGACCAATACCAATTTTTTTTTTGTAGAAGGAAATTGTGTATTGGGTAATATGCAAAGCTGCTGATGTATTTATGGAGAATGGATAACTTAACTGTTACAGTATGACAATGAGTGACAGTTTGACAGTTATATGGGCCATCGAAGTTAAAAATATACTGAGGGCTTCGTGTATCACCCTAAGGCCCAGCCATACAAACTAAAAATCCAAGATTTGCCACTGAAATTTGAACCTTTAGTGCAGAGAATACAGTTGATTTTATTTTGTTTGAAAATGCAACTCCTATAAGTCCTATAGGTCCTATCTTTACTTTATCACAGGTAAATATTTATATTATTTGAGTAACGATGTAAGTCTTCAATCATAACAACTGCCTACCTTAATAAAATAGCTATGATATTGATAGCGTAATTTCCCTTCAACTAACCTTAATAGCGTTGGAAAGAGATACACTATTAAATTACCCACTCAAGCTGTCAGATGTGCGCAAAAATCGTTCAATCATCACTTGGCAGGCGACGAGCCTACAGGTGGCAGCATAATTAGGTTTCCGAACGTGATGACGGTTATGCAGCTTAATTTTGTGACTGTTATGATGAAGCAAATTTGAGTTGATAACTTAACCCGAGAAAATTTAAAAGGTATTAGAAAAGATAGAAGAGGATGTCCTGTGATTTAGAATTAGTACATTGTGCAACGAGGGGGTAAGTAAATTTTGGATACGAAGGAATTAAAGACCCGAGTTACACACAATATTCTTACCCCCGGTGTTACACACAATTTTTTTCCAGAACCACCCTTGCGCAGAAAAAGCTAACTTTTAAGCAAAATAATTCTTAAATACGGTGACATATAAAACATTCGTCCGCGATTTTGTAATTTCTTGGCAGGTACGGCATTCAGCCACGATTGAAAATTATGTAAAAATATTTTAAACGGCTGTTAAATTTATCAAATTACATAATTTAAAACATAAACATGAACATCGAAGAACAGACAACCCAGAACCGACCACTCTGGCGCAAATTGACAAGGAGACCCGACCCCACACAGGTGGGATAAGGGAAGGAAGAAGAAGAATAAACAAAAATATTAAATTAATAAAAATTAATAAACGTCAGCATTTTAATAATAAAACTCATTTATGCTACTTGGTTTGTATGACTAAGTGACATAATTAAAGAAAAAAGCTATAACTCCTATAGTTATAGATTTTTTCGTAATCCATGAGACTTAAATTCAATAATTTCTTAAATTAAATCAAGTTGAAACTGCTGCCTTTAAGATAGAACATTTTTACGGTAGATGTACTTTGCGCCACTAAGGTGTGTTAAAAAAGGAAAAAAAATTAGAAATTCGCACTTTTTCGGAAAGTATTATTTCCTGCACACTTTTTAGAACAACATCGACCCACTTCCAGAAGTTTCCGAGCATGAGAAATGAAAAATTCCAGACGAGATGTTTGGCAAACTAAGATCTAGAATCAATCAATAACTATGACACTTGCACACGACATTAATTAAATTCCACCCAATATTACCCACTTTATGGACATATTCAATCTGATATTAAAGTTTATCTTCGAAAGAGACGAGACTTAAATTCAATAATTTCTTAAATTAAATCAAGTTGAAACTGCTGCCTTTAAGATAGAACATTTTTACGGTAGATGTCGCTTTGCGCCACCCTAAGGTGTGTTAAAAAAGGAAAAAAAAAAAGAAATTCGCACTTTTTTGGAAAGTTTCAGTAGCTCAGTTGGCCGTTGGCAAAAGTGATTGGACCGGTGTTCCAAATGGTCACAAGTTCGAATCTTGCCCGAAGTGGTGAATTTTTAATTTAAAAATTAGTATTGCTTGCTGACGTATCCGCTTAGTAAATAATTAATTAGGAAAATAAATAGAATGTTAGGAAAAGCCACTACCCTACTATAAAATTGCGTAGTTATATATAATAGTACCTGGGCGACCGAGCTTTGCTCGGTTATAACTATTTATTGTAATATGGTGGTGTACAGATGATAATCTTAACTAAATTTTTTTACTAAATTAAACTTGTCTAAAACAATAAAAATTAAAAAATTATATATAAACTTGAACATATAAAAAAAAAGTTAGTCACCGGGCGAGATTCGAACCCGTAACACTCGTTTAGCAGTCGGCGTCTTAACCCGCTGGACCAGACGGACAGTGGCCGGCAACACGAAATTAGCGACCATATTCTGCGTCGAAAGAAAAACGCATGAAAACTCGAAAACACGCGTTTTCCCAAACATAAGAATAATCTAGATAGATTGTATACCCCCAAAAACCCCCATATACCAAATTTCAGCGAAATCGTTAGAGCCGTTTCCGAGACCACAGAAATATATATATATATATATATATATAAATATATATACAAGAATTGCTCGTTTAAAGGTATAAGATTATAAGACATTATTACACAAATTGACTAAGTATCACAGTAAGCTCAATAAGGCTTGTGTTGAGGGTACTTAGACAACGATATATATATATATATATATATATATAATATAAATATTTATAAATACTTAAATACTGGACTATACAGGAACAAATATCCGTGCTCATTACACGAATAAATGCCTTTACCAGGATTTGAACCCGGAACCATCGGCTTCATAGGCAGGGTCACTATCCACCAGGCCAGAAAGGTCGTCAAGTAAGTTGAAATAGAACACAGTAAGACACATAAAGCTCTTCAAGTGATTACATCAGTGCAGCTAAAATTTGATATAACTGCCAGAATCCGCAACAATGTCAGTAAGTAAATCAGGATATAAAGCTCCATTGCATGGGGATGTAATGTGACATTCATGTAGAGGTCATAATTCGGGTCGGCACGTGCCTCGTAATATTTGATTACAGCGTGGGATTCGGGGCCTTATGGACTCGACCTTCCTTGCTTTCAACGTTATCGAATAAAAAACTGATGAGTCGAGTCGAATCTGTGAATTTGGTTCGTCTGTATGGCAAAAGTTTTTCTTCTTAATCACAGCTGAATAAAAGTAAAATAAATGAACAAACTGATCGATTAGCCTAAAAATCTAATATCATTTACCACCATTCGTAGATTTTACCAATGCCTTCCTTATGACTGACAGATTTGGACACTAAATAATGATCAAACACGTTTTGAAAGATATTGTAAAATATCCATTCGGTATTTTAAATGCTAATTTCACAACCATTTGGAAGTAATAAATTTGAAAACTTTGTATTCCTGAAGCAACAAACGAAATTAAAGACATTTCTCCAAAATTCTATTTCAATTTGTAAATAAAAATGAGTATTATACTTTTTCAATAAAAATGTTTTCCAAGGTAAAAGGTAAATGTCTAAGGCAAAGTGAAAATTCAAATGGCAGTTTTTATTTATATCTGGATCCATTATGTAATTGCCCGTTTCGGTTTCCTGTTTAAAATTAAATACGCCATTTTATTATTCAAAGTGTGGATCGAGTAATATAATTGTTTGGCGCTGTTTTGATATTTACTTTGTTGCTTTCTTTTAAACAACGAATATTAATGTTTTTTTTTTAATACAAATTATCAATTTGGTAGTCAAGCATTTTGGTAGTCGTATATTACTCCGGGTATCCTTAGAAAATAGAGCGACAGCTGGATTTTGCATTTGATGACTTTGATACCATTCGCAGTGGGTCCCATTAGCACTTAAAAGTTTGCATTAGTGTGACGAGATCAAATGTAAGTTGCTGCGTATGATTCGTTGGTACAAGTCAAATCATGTTCTTGAAGTAAAATAAAGTAGGTATGGATCGGATGGTCTGAAGTAAACATTTTTTTTTATTAGTACCAATGTACATATATAGTGTAGTGCTTAGCTTTGTCAATGTCAAATCTTTGTGTGATATACACTGTTTAATTTCACCTGCCTTAAAAAGAACTTTTTACTAGCGGCCCGATTGGAAGAACATTTAAGATCTTGGAAAGATCTTTAAAAGATCGATAACTAACGAAATGTCAAAATTGACGTTTATTTCGATTCCGCTGTGATCCCAATAAGATTTATCTACGATATTTCTAACATCAAAGTGACATTGGTTGCCCGAATCGAGCTGCTTCTGTCAATTATACGACATACAAACGATATCTAAATGAGAACTTATCTAAACCAGAACTTATCGTTATCAGTATCTCATTCTTCGAATCAGGCCGTAAATGTGTATATTAGCAAAGAGAATTTGAAATAGAGGTGGTAGTTAAAGAAAACTTTGTAGCACCAGTAAATTTACAGCTATCTTTCGACACATGATTAAAACTTATAGAACGCCGTTTTCCTTTGATCCTATTCTTTTACTAATATGTGTTAAATTTGTTAAATACCAAAAAGAGAGAGAGAGCATAGGCCAAAGATTATCGCGCTATCGCTTTTGGATTGTATTTTTTCTAAGTATAGTATATCTATAGTATATCTTTTTTAAGTAAAGCATTTGTTTAGCAAAGATACATTTTGAGAATCTCTCCTTTTTACAATAAACATTGCAATTAACAGGCAATCTTGGCTCTGCGACTCTACGACTACTGTAAACTATCACACATATCAACATCACTCAACTATTGTCCAAATTTGATGCAATAAAAATATTATTTTTCTGCAACAGGTAAGTACATAATAAAGGTTATCAAAAGTCAAAAGAAACCGAAATTCGAGAATTTTAAAACCTAATTGTGTACACACAATATTTGTTCTAAGACAGCAACAAACACCTAAAATTACAAATAAAATCAAAGTAAATACCTATAAAAGAGCAAATCAATTTGGTTTGTAGATTTTTGCCTATATTGTATGAATATTCATAATAACACTATGTATCTTATAGACAAGCGCCGCTGGTTCGCCCCACGCGCCGCGCTTCTAATGAAAATGTTGTTACCTATGTATTACACATATCAGTTATGGAGTAATCTATTTACCGTGAATATGATTCGATCAATTTTCTTATTACAAATCGAGATGCTAATATTCGTTATAGATAAATTTTAAATTCGTACGTTATGTTATTGAAATTCCATTACCAGCGTTCTTAAAATGCTGGGTGCCGATGCCTCAGACTTTAATATATAGGTAAGTACCTAATGATCGAAGACGCTTTAAGGAATTTGTCTACGTACACTGAGTGTTAAACCCAAATGGAGTTGCGATGTAAACCAATAAACTATAATGCATAAAAACTACCTACCTTTAATAAAATCTCCATTCAAATTAAAGAAATAACTTATTATTAATATAAAAATTTCTTTTCCTGTGGAAAATACTAAAATTATTTTGTTTTATAAATCAGCCTGGTTATTTCTCAGAACAAATGTGGTACTTTTTTATATTCTTTCCATTGAATATAAGATTCCCGATTGAATATAAGATTGTGTATACTATCTAAGTTTTGGGCTAACACGTTTGTTAAGTAGAAAACTTAATAGGTTACATTTTTAGAAATAAATCAGAAAGCCTTAGAAATGTTTATCAAACGTTTTTATATTGAAACATCTAATAAAATAAATATAAAAGCATATGATCACTTTTAAGATATATTTAAATTGCACCCAAGAAAGTAAGCTCAGAAATATTGAAGCCAGTAGAAATTCTCTTAGGGAGTTGTTTACCAAAGAAAAAATATCGAGAGTACGATCATTTCTGTTCAATATAGATTCTTAAATTTGGAGGAAAATTACAAACTGAAAGCAATTTGTCATTCGAATCACAAGGTAGGCTAGCAGAATTTATTTCAGGGCTCATTTCATTTGGCAAAAATATGTATGTTTATTCATACCACCCACTTTGCTGGGTAATGAGGCGGACTGAAATATACTCCACGAATGTAAATAAGGGATGAGACCGCGCAAATACAGGGGTGGCATTCCGATAGCCTGCAGAGCCAGGCGATCGCTCAGATGAGACAATTTAAGAGCATTTACCGGTGCTTACAGTCGTTAACGATTGGAGTCACATTACACTGGCTTGTGACAGAACTTGACTAGTTCTTCCTCATGGAACAGGTGAGATCACGCAGCCAGGTTCTCCTTTGTGTGAACATATTTCTCGGATTCGTCTAGTTATTTGCTGACATGGTTTATTGCAGGATACGTGACGTGTATACCGCGATGTCATATATGATTGATCCGTTTTCTAAGCATTTGATCCGGCATTTTTAGGATTGCCCACACTATCGATAATAAAAATGATTTTTTTGCAACAAAACGTATAAAAAAATATATATCAAAGTAATGTTTTTCCGTCCACATTTATTGAAAATTGTGATAGCTTGGTGAATAGTAATAACACATACATGTTGTAGTTAGGAACTTAGGTTAAAGTGGTATAGTTCGTATCATCCACGATGACGCGCAAATTTGTCAAATCTAACCTTTAATAACATGACAATACGATTCAAGGCATGCGTCGTCCTGAATGACGCGATCAATAACTAGGTACTTATTAGGCAGCTCACTGTAGCAAATGCTCCACGAAGAGATGAAACCTAAATAGGTTTGTCAAAATTTGTTCAGTTACTCCAATAAAATACTTACCAGAGTGCAATCCTATCCTTAGCTTCAACTGATCATGCGGTCTGTGTCTGATGCGGAACCGGCGAACGGCATTGAGCAGGGCCAGAGCCATGCGGGCCACCTCGCATGCGTGCCGCGTGCCGTTGCGCTCAGGCAGTCCTGACACTACCATGTAAGCGTCGCCTATGGTCTCCACCTGTTAAACAAGGTTTTATTACAAGTGCTGTAGGGTTCAGTAACGAACGTAAACCAACAAAAACAAATCTCTATAAATATACCCAAGTATACCCCATTTCATTTACCATGGCAGGATTCCACTTGAGACGGTCATTAGGCGTAAACATTACAAGTAGTGACAACAAAAGATACCCGGCAATCTTTTTTGCGGCGTCGTGTCTGTCATGTATGACTATCCATTCTTGATCCTTTGGTGTTTAATCTATGACCATATGCTGTCTTTGAAGAGCAGAGCTCGTAAATCAATGTTTAAACAATAGATAAACATTATAGTTCTCATTGTGCAGTTTCAAGTGATATCCCGCCATGGTCAACATGTTTTTGTTGGTTAGCACTCGATACTTTTTTTTTTTAAATATACTACGTCGGTGGCAAACAAGCATAAGGCCCGCCTGATGGTAAGCAGTGTCCGTAGCCTATGTACGCCTTCCATGTAAAGTATAGTGTATATTAATTATTGATGTCGTATAGGTAATTATTAGGTAATTTAGGTATTGCTTAAGAATACATTATAATAACATAATATAACGAAGTGATAAAATTAATTAATAGTAACTTTTCTACTTTTATCCATAATTTATTCATAATTTTATCCTTTTATCACAAGGAGGAAGATAATAGTATCATACGAGTACAGCTACAAAGTTTAACAAATAACCCGGGTATAAGGAAAAAACAGGGAAAAGCCGCGGATGAAGCTATTATGTTTTATTTGAATACCGACTGAATAATATACCATCCGACGAGAGGCTGAATGTGAATTTACAACCGTAAGCTTCTGGTTACATCGCAGAGAGCTTAGTGGATAACGAAACCATGATTGAATTAAAAAGAAACAAACATACTTTTAGAACACGTAAATTTGCCACGAACACGAGGTTAAAATCTGACGGGTTTTGAGCCCACAGTGTATCTACAGTTTTTATCCAAAATAAAATTTTACTAAAATAAAAAGTTTTTACTGTGCAGAAGAGAAAATTCCAACTTGTATGTAATGAATTATTATCAAGATGATGCGGTGTATGTTGATGTCTTTGTTGAATGAGCGATATTATTTATTAGAAAAGGTTGAATGCTATGGTCGTAGCGCTACATCGTGACCGATAACATGGCTTTCCTGGTATGTAGCGGAAATGCTTCGTAGAGGCAAAACGACAACGTGTCGTGATTAGCGCTAAATGGGTTTAAAGTTTTTAGTTACCTACTAAGTTTCAAAAAAAATATTTATCCATAAAATTATAATTGTAATGAATTCATAATACTGCAACATGCCGTTTTTCGTTAAGTTTTTACCACGAAAATTACAAATATATCTGTAAGCTATGCTATGTACAGACCTCAACTGTTATGGAAGTCGTAAACTTTTAATTAGAGAGAAAACAAGTTACTTTAATGAGCTCGAGGTTTGTAAAGTTTAGATTCTAACTGTCGCATCTTGTCGTAGCAGGGTTAGGGGGCTTATCTTAATGTACCTTTAAAGTACCTAACTTTTTATTATAATTAAAAAACAGGCTATGCTAGCTCCCTGAATTTTTAGGGTTCCGTAGTCAACTAGGAACCCTTATAGTTTCGCCATGTCCGTCTGTCTGTCTGTCTGTCTGTCCGAGGCTTTGCTCAGTGGTCGTTAGTGCTAGAAAGCTGAAATTTGGCATGGATATATAAATCAATAAAGCCGACAAAGTCGTACAATAAAAAAATAAAAACAATTTACACGTAAATTGGGGGTGACTTTTTTTTTGCTTCAACCCTACAGTGTGGGGTATCGTTGGAAAGGTCTTTCAAAACTAATAGTGGTCTACAACAAACATTTTTTGATAAAGTGAATATATTCGGAGATAATCGCTCCGAAAGAAAAAAAAATGTGTGTCCCCCCTCTAATTTTTGAACAGTCCGGTAGGTCCAAAAAATTTGAAAAATCGTGGAAGTAGAGCTTAAGAAATACATTAAATAACTATAGGAGAAAACTATAGCGGACATGATCAGTTTAGCTGTTTTTGAGTTATCGCAAAAAGTTTCCCCTTCATAGTAAGAAGACTTGCTTACTTTAATTAGGTACTGATTATGCAAATTTGCCAATTTGTTTAACTCGGGTGAAAGGTACCGTTTCATCCCTTGGTTAACAATTTACTATACTTTAAGCTCCAGTTTAGCTTATTGTGATGGAAGAGTAACTACGGAACCCTACACTGAGCGTGGCCCGACATGCTCTTGGCCGGTTTTTATATTGTACTATCACTTTCCACTTTCTATCACCGCACCGCTCGCCGTCGGCAGGGTGTTCATCCTCATACCCTAGAGTCTAAATGGTCACGCACTGTGCGGTTTAAGAGGAATTTCCTCCCGCGGACGCTCCGGCTGTGGAATGAGCTCCCTGCCGAGGTTTTCCCGAGGGTATACAGTATGGGGTTCTTAAAAAGGAGTGTACAGGTTTTTAAAGGGTCGGCAACGCGCATGTAACACCTCTGGAGTTGCAGGCGTCCATAGGCTACGGTGACTGCTTACCATCAGGCGGGCCGTATGCTTGTTTGCCACCGACGTGGTATTAAAAAAATATATATTATAAAACAAATAATATGACTGTCGCAATTTCACTATACATAGTGCGATTGCCACAGTCATGTTGTTTATATAATCGTTTGCCAAAAATACAATATTTCTTATGATTGTATACTCTATTCCAAGTATTTGTAGGGTCCCAAATCCCACAATTGCTCCAAACATCACGCACCAAATATCTCGCCTAAGGTGCGTGAGTAGCTGGCTTTAGGAAGGATGCCACCCAAAGCTCAATGTAGAATTATATAGGTCGAATGTAAAACTAATTTTTAACAAAGCTTTATATATTATAACTATTACATTTAAAAAAAACCCGTACACTATATGGCAAAAAAATCCACCTCGTGCCATAACTGCCTAACATCATTTTGGATAGGAGCTGATACTCTTCAAACTGCTGGATCGTTTTCTATCAAACATAGCTAAGAACTACTGCAAATAAACTCGCTTTCACGCAAAAAAACGCATCGAAATCGGTACATCCGTTGGAGAGCATACCACAGACAGACATTAGCGTCAAACATACAACCCTCTTTTTGCGTCAGAGGTTAAAAACTCGTACCTTATAAACGTCATAATTCTCCACAATACTGTCGAAGCAGGTGTACAAATCGTTGAGTAAATCCACGACTTCCATCGGCGTGGATGAAGCGGAGAGCGCGGTGAAGCCCACGATGTCGGAGAAGTAGATGGTGACTTGTTCGAACGTCTCTGCGACGACTGACTGGCCATTTATTAGTTGAGAGGCTACTGACCTGTGAACAAAACAAAAATAAGACTACCCACCTACGCATTCAGTCAGAGACCGACGTTATAACCATGAGGTTTAGATTATTATATACCTACCTACATTATGAGGTTTAGTTTTACGACTTCTCTGGCCTCGTCGGTAGTGACTGCTTATGAAGCTGATGGTCCTGGATTCAATTCCTAGTAAGGGCATTTATTTGTGGGATGAGCACGGATATTTGTTCCGGAGTCATGGGTATTTTCTATGTATTCAAGTATTTATATATATATAATGTATATTGTCTTAGTAACCACAACACAAGCCTTATTGAGCTTATTGTGGGGCTTACGGCCCGATTTTTACGGATACGGAAGATTTTTAAAAGATCTATAACTAAACGACACGTCTAAATTGACTTTCATTGCGATTCCGCTGTGATCCTAATAAGATCCATCTACGATATTTCAAAGAGACATTGGTTGCCCTAATCGAGCTGCTTCTGCCAATTATACGACATACATGCGATATCTAAATGAGAACTTATCTAAACCATAACTTAATCGTTATCGTATTTCATTCTTCGAATCGTTAGTCAATTTGTGTAAGAATGTCTTATAGGACTTATTCATTTATTATTTATTATACAAGGTGCCCGTGAGCATTGCGAGACATTTTAACTAAGCATTCCTGGTAATATTTAGAAACTAAAATGTCATATAAAATTTTCTGGATTAGGCCGTTTCAGAGATAATTAAATGTTTTTCGAAATCATTCTTTCGCCATAAGTCGGTACAAAACACATTTTTGACTGCGGTATTGCCACTTTGAGGTCTAGTCCGGACATACCTATTGACTGACATCGAAAAATTAAAAAAATGTATTCGAGAGGCTACCCCCAAATAAATAAATAAAAAACTTTTTTGTTAATTTTAGGTAATGTGTTTATCAATATAAATTACGTTTTATGTACAGGAGTGTTCAAAAAAAGGGAAAAAAAAACATTTTTTTTTTGTCGTATTTCACAAAAAGTCATATAACATTGCTTCTGTTGCCATCAGGAATGCACCGTTAAAATCTTTCGTAATGCTCACGGGCACCTTGTATAATTAGTACAGGACTTTAATTGAATTGTTGAGCCATTTAGGGTGCACTTTACTTTGGAGATTTCATAACATTTGTATTGATATAGCTTGAACCGTAGATAAGTCAACAATTAAAGTTCGCGGCCGTACCTACATAACACAAATAATTTTATTTGAAGAAAGTTATACGAGCATTTCTGATAATAAAAGTAAGTAATTAATTTAGTAAACTCCCAAAGATGTTCTGGGTTCATCTACTTAATTTGCTTTACTTATTGTACCAATTCTAGGCTCAATCACGTAGTATCTGTAGCATATCTTGCTAACAAAACTTATACTTACTTTGGTAACAACTGATATAAAAGTTCCTCGCACTTCTTCTTTTCTTCCAAATAATCTTGAGTTCTTTCACTAACTAATGTTTCTAAATTATTAGCGTACTGTTCCATACGGGATAGCAGATTATCCAATATATTACTACTTTCTTGGGATCTGTAACAAATGATAAAATTATTAATAATATTTCAATTGTCTTGGAAAAGAAGATGCTACAACGAGCGTCAAGATAAATAATAAATTAAGTACAAAGTAATTATTGTATAAAGAAATTAGTCAAGTGTAGTACATGCAGCTATAACTAAATTAAATGAAGGGTTTAATTGCGTAAGTAATTTAGAAAAAAGACAAGGAAAAAAAAATACTGGTCGGTCAAAATAACAAGAGCTTAACGCGTGTTAATAGGTAACGCCAGGCATCAAAGAAATGTCTCAAGGTAATATTTGGTGGATGACTGCAGGTGCAGTAGCGTTTAGGGGGAGAGAGGGGTCGAGAAAATGTGTCATGTTGCGACATGAGGGAGGGGGAGTCACAAACTTTGTGACGTCACTTTAATTTCATCTGTAACCGATTTTTTTTTTTGTTTTTGTATTAACATATTGTCAAATAACTAGTTCTATAATCGTTTTTTTTTTCATGTAATTTTTATATCTAATCGGTTTTGTAATGTTAATTTTTTAATTGTATCAAGTAAATTGAGAATGATAGTGTCAACGCTGGAGCAGTAACGTTGCTACAAAATTGCTGCTGCGGTCACAATGCTATATCACCTTTAGAAAACTTTTTTGGAAATCATGTCAATCGATCTTGATTTTCCTGAGGATCAAATGTCTATATAGACATTTTATCCTCAGCTCATGGCATTTAAGCAAAACAAAGGTCAGATAAGAGAGTTAAAGTCTGACGCTCGCGCTCGACGATTAAAACGCCTCGAACAAAATTATATTGTAATGTGACGTCATATTACTGTAGTCTGTTCTAAATGTATATTTTGCTATTTTGCCCCTGAGATATTGCGTTGCGCAATTTTAATTTCAATAACATGTAAGGAATCGAATGGTACCATTTTATTTTCTCTTTTTGAAAGTCAAAAGAAAATTTGATTGAGATTAAAGCCTTGTATTTTTTTAGATCACAACATGTCTTTTTAAATTTCACTTTTTTATAATGGATAACTCATTTTCTATCCGTTTAGCAAAATTTCGTTGTAATATTCAACATGTGTCAAGTACCCAATTGCCCATTAGTATAAATTACGCACACTATATTACTCACTAAGATCAACGTACAAGTCGATATTATCTTGAAATTAAGTCCACAAAATGATTGATCTAAGCCGATAAAGGTGTTTACTCAGGATCGTATTTGTCTATTGTAATAACACCATTACATTGTAAGAGGATTGTTATGAAATACTCCCAGTTACGTTTGCTTAGATTTGATCATGGCAATATAATCATATACGATATTCCAAATGTTTCATTTAGGTTATAAAAGCTTATTCAATAACAAGTAAATACGCAAAAAATGACAACCTTTTCCGGGTTTATATTTGAAATAACCTGTTTATTTTTAGTTCTAAATATCTATTTACATTTAGTTTATTTATGAATTAATACTATCAGAAAATAACTGTTTTTTTTTTAAATAGTGAACCGAACAAATACAGTATATGAACGTTTTATAAAACAAGGAACTACTATAATATGAAGATTATTTAACGGCTTCCTAGCCTAAGTCGTTAGTGCATTTGTATGTTATATAATTACGAGTAAATGTACTGTGTGAAATTTTACCCATACTACAGACTGTAGGTCATACTGAACAACTTTTATTATGGGACCAATACCGGATTCGCGAAAAAATATTTGGCTGTTTCATATGTCCCGGCTGATGTGATACTGCTGATTTCTATGGAAAAGCCAATTTTTTTTGTGATTTCGGCATTGGCCCCATAATAAAAGTTGTTCAGTATAACCTACAAGGAAATTGTCCAGAACTCGGGGTGCGAAGAATCTCCGGGCGTCACGATCACCTTCCCGTCAAACGGCTTCGGCAAAAGCTAAAAAGGACTCCGAAAACAGCTTAAACGTTCTCACATACAACACTCGGACTTTAAGAACAGAGGAAAGATTATTAGAACTAGAAAATGCCCTTAATGATATAAATTGGGATATTGTCGGCCTCTCTGAAGTGCGCAGACAGGGCGAAGATACCGTAGAACGAGAGAAGACCATCTTTTTCTACTGCGGGGATTCGGGTGGATTAAATGGAGTAGGCTTCTTAGTTGCGAAAAAATTGAAGGACAACATTATCGAATTTGTACCATACTCAGATCGAATAGCACTTTTAAAGTTTCGTTTAACAGATAAAAATCATTAACCATCATCCAAGTATACGCCCCAACATCAACACATCCCGATGAAGAAGTTGAAGATTTCTATAACCTACTCAATAAAGCATGCGATGAACACCGTACAACTTACAATCTGATAATAGGCGATTTCAATGCCAAAATAGGAAAAAGGCAAGACACGGAGGATGCCAAAATCATAGGTCCTCATGGTTTAGGAGACCGGAATATTCGAGGGTCGCGCGTCATCCAGTTTGCTTTCGGCCAAAATTTACAGATTTCCAACACATATTTTTACAAAAAACCCAACCGTAGATGGACTTGTATCTCGCCAAATTGTCTCTACAGAAACGAAATAGACTTTATCATTACATCCAATATACAGACTCTGAAGAACATAGAAGCCATAAATAACATAAAATTCAGCTCCGACCACAGACCCCTCCGTGCCAAATTAGTTTTCAGCAATAGAATTTACCGCCAACAGTTAATACTTAAGAATAAAATCCGAAATCATGATAAAAATACACTAATAGTACATAAACAGGAATTCATTAAAGAACTCAATAACTATTACGCTGCCTTGGACACAGATACTGAAAAAGATATTAACGAACAGTATGACCATATAAAAAACAGCATAAAAGTGGCAAGCAACAAAATTAAAAGAGGCAAAAATAGACACAAAAAACTAACAGAAAAAACGATAAAACTAATAGAAACAAGGCAGACATTTATCCACCCAAAGAATAGTTCAGAATATAGAGCAATAGATAAACTAGTAAAACGCAGTATTCGTGCAGATTTCAGATGTTACCAAACGAAATTAGTCGAAATAGCCCTAACCAAAAACAAGTCTCTTAAAACAGCTAAGGAAGGAGCATCAGCTGGGAAAAGCTGGATCACAAATTTAAGAGACCAATCTGGAATAAAACATGGGGGCAGAGACAAAATTTTAGATATAGCCACGGATTACTACCGGACTCTTTACTCTAACCCCCTCCAGACACAAATAACAGAAATGACCTCCGACGATATCCCACCCATAATAGAGCATGAAGTGTATCTTGCACTTCGTAGGATGAAATACAGCAGAAGCCCAGGAGAAGACGGCATCACAACCGAAGCCTTAAGGGTAGGAGAGCTGGAATTAATTCCTCAAATCACAAAATTATTCAATAGCATAATCCAAACAAAAACATTTCCACAACAAATGTGCCACTCTAATATCATACTGTTGTACAAGAAGGGTGACAGGGCTGATATCGGTAATTATCGCCCTATCAGTCTTGTCTCCCATCTGTACAAAACCTTCATCAAAGTAATAGAAAGTCGCATCTCCGGCTGCCTAGATCGCCGTCAACCACCAGAGCAGGCAGGATTCAGACCAGGCCTCTCCACCACCGACCATCTACATTCTTTAAACCAAATAGTTGAAAAATGCCAAGAACACAAACTTCCACTTTACATCGCCTTCATAGATTATTCTAAAGCTTTTGACAGTATCACCCACGCCTCCATATTCACTGCCCTATTCAATCAAGAAATAGATCCATCTTACATAAAACTCCTGAGCACTATATATAGAAATAGTACCGCTACCATCAAACTGCAATCCTCTGGCCCGTCCTTCAAAATAGAGAGAGGAGTTAAGCAAGGAGACCCGCTATCGCCGAAACTTTTTACAAGCACTCTGGAACAAGTCTTCAAAAAACTTGCGCCAAGTTGGGGAGAGAAGGTGCTTGTCGTCGGAAATCGCAGATTAACTAATCTGCGGTTTGCTGACGACATTGTCATTTTCTCTTCAACTGCTTCCGAGCTACAACAAATGCTTGAAGAACTAAGCATCGCAAGCCTCGAGATTGGACTGAAGATGAATATGTCAAAGACCAAGCTTATGACTAACAACAAACCACGTAGGATAGAGATAAATGGAGAACACATTGCATATGTCCATGAGTATATTTATTTGGGCCAATTAGTCTCCTTCCAGGCGCGTCAGGAAAAAGAGGTCGAAAGACGGATTGAAAACGCCTGGAGGAGCTATTGGTCCATGAAACACCTGATGAAAGGTAATCTTCCGATATATCTCAAACGGAAGCTCATGGACATGTGCATACTCCCAGTTCTAACCTACGGGGCACAGACTTGGTCTTTGACTAAAGCTCAGAAGTCCAAACTCGGAGTTTGCCAACGAGCTATGGAGCGTAGTATATTAGGTGTCAAATTGGTGGATCGAGTCCGGAACACCACGCTGCGCTCCAAGACACAAATCATCGATGTAGCTCGGAAAGCGGCCAAGCTAAAATGGGATTGGGCTGGTCACGTCTGCCGAATGCCGAATGAGTTGTGGGGCAAAGTCACTACAGAGTGGGAGCCCGAAAACTCGAATCGGGGATCTGGCAGACCTCACCAGCGATGGCGGGATGAACTGGACTCCTTCTTGAAGGAGTGGCCAGACATAGCACTCGACAGAGATCAGTGGAGAGATTGGGGGGAGGCCTTTGCCCAGCAGTGGGGCACGACAGGCTCCAAATAATAATAATAATAATATCTGTGACGTTGCATGGGTAAAAATACCTTACCTTTACCCGTGAAGTGAAACGTCACATACATAGTAAAGTAGCCACAACATAAGCCTAACGGAGCTTACAGTGGGACTAGATCAATTTCTGTACGGCTGTCCTAAAATATTGATTCACTAATTTCACACTTAATACGTTGCGTCACGTTTTCAAGAAAATACACTTTTTATGATGGTAAGCAACGGCTTATGATCGATTAAACGGACGAACGAACCGAACAACATGTACTACTTATTTTGATTGAAAATAATTTCATTATAATAATGAGCACATAAATCGTCTACGAAATATTTTATACAGATATTTCACGATGTAGAAAAACTGGTAATATAAATTGTAAAAATAAACCTCGCAGCACAAATAAAAATGAGCAAGCAAGCAATGTTTACAGAACTAGCGTATATTTAACGAATGAGAACGCAAAGAAATTACGAGTAAGAACACTATAACTTTACATTAGTAAGATGAAAGCAGACACACACCCATTAGATGAAGTTACATGTACATAAACATTACTTGTTGAGGCGACGGACGGCGCCCTTCAGGTGCGCGAACACGGGGCGCTCGTTGGGGTCTTCGGCCCAGCAGCGCCGCATGAGGTCGTGCGCGTCGTCGATGTCGCACGAGCGATGGTGGGACGTGTTCGGCCGGAGGCCTGTGGCTTTTACGGCCTCGATTATTTCTGGAGAACGATGGTGGCATTAGAAAATAAAAATGTTTGATATTACCTGTGTTGGAAAAAGTGTCTGATACTGGTCATCGCAGTTCATGCTGTTGTTGATATATGACCATGAACACTATTTGTTTATTGTGTCCCTGTTTAACATAATTATGGGAAGGTTTTTATGTCTGGAAGCCTAAAACAGGTTTTTTGCTCCAAAAAAATAAATCAACCAGACTTCAAAAAAAAAACAACATTATAAAAATATGATTTCATAAATAGCAAATTGCAGTTAGTTTTAAAAAAATATTTATAATTCAGAAAGCGTCAAATTACTATGCTGTTTCATATTTGACATTATGACATCGATTTTAATTTAGCCTATTTTATTATTTTATTTCTTTGACAATCGTTCTGGCCTAGTCTAGTTACCCTGCCTATAAAGCCAGGTTCGAATATTTGTTCTATGTATTGGTATTCGTAGATGTTTCTATGTATTTCAGTATTTATATTTTATTTATATATCGTTGTCTGAGTACCCACAATACAAGACTTTGTGAGCTTACCTACTCTGGGGCTTAGTCAATTTATATAAGCATGTCGTATAATATTTATTTATAATATCTTACTAGTATTTCATCAATAATAATGTCAATGATGTGATGTCTAATAATAATCTCTTTGATGTCTTTTCGCTATTGAATTATGGTTTAATCAAAGAAGGCTCCACATTTCTAAAGACCATGTAATTTTCTTGACTAATATATCTAAACAGATTAATTACGCTCAGTACAAATTATTTGCAATTATGGATGTATGACAAGAATATGTAACTTGATTTTTATCTCGTTAGGCCTTGTAATATTAGTAGAAAAATCTAGAAACAAAAAGACTACAGCGGCTTGAACCAGAATATCTAACACTTATAACAACTGTAACTCGCTGTACAAGTACAAATTAGATATGCTACCATGCTAACCTACCTGCCTCTTTCCATAGAAAATAACCACAATCGAATAAATAGTACTACATTACTATAGAGGCCGGGAAACAAAGGGTATGCAGGCCAAGTAGATATACATATATAAAGGGCCGAACGTTGCGAGGCCGGATAGGGATTTGTCAAAGTTGCAATGAAAATAAAATAAAAAAAATGTGGACAACCTACGAAGGTTTACACAGTTAAAAACAAATTAGGAATCTACTACTATTTGATGGTTGAATGTCAGGACGTTGTGTTACGACTTGACATTTAAAACCAAAAGAAGGTTGTTCTACAGGCCTAGGTGTATAAGGCCCAAATAAAGATACATCTCTACAGTTCGCGTTCTAAAGCATCTATCGCAGTCTAATTGTTCTAAATAGAGGGACTTGTAACTTTTTGTTAAGCTATTAAAGAATGGTAAATACTTTTGACGCATATTACTTTTGATGGTGACTGTACGTGTGGCTGAAAGTTGATCGGTTACAAACATGTGGGTAAATAAACATTTTTGCATTACAATCATAATATGAATTCTAAATAATAGTTCACCTTTCGGACCCATTTCTATACCGGGCCCCAGCCAAAATGCGCCCTGCCGGTTTACTATCTCGTGCATGATAATTGCGAACGAGTATATGTCTCCTTTCTGCGTGCCTTCTGGGGGTGGGTCTTCCATGCGTAGCAGTTCAGGAGCGGTCCACAACATTCCTAAGAATAAAATAAATGTTTTAACACCTACACTATTTCATCTAAACTGCAGATTGTAATAAACTGGTTTTTTATTCTTTTTGGCAATTAAAAAAAAAACGTGAGTTCAAGCCTACGTCGCGTCTAGATAGAGCAAAAAAAAAAAACATTTCAGAAAAAATGCTCTTAGAACCAAAAAAGAATAATATCTTGAATTGCTGTGAAATTATGTAGGTATCTTGTAAGATACAATGCCAAGAAAGGGTTTTATCTCTTTTCAAGTATATTAGAATAAAGAAATAAAAGCAATATCAATATATATTTTTTATATTATACACCGGCGAAAAATATTACATTGAAAACATTTGTTGCATAAAGTGTCCAAAAATTTGAAAAATATCTTACGAGTCCAATAGCTATGAGCCGACGGATCTTTTTCGGTGGTTCGGAGAGCGTGTAGACCAAAATCGGTGATCTTCAGGACAAAGCGGGAGTCAACGACGCAGTTGCTGGATTTGAGGTTGCCGTGGGACCTGATGTCGGTTCCGTGGAGAAAGTGCATGCCCTGTCATGTTAACACCAGTTTGTTAAAGATTTTCATTAAAATGTTAAAAGATTATAAAATAAATATTCGATGTAGTAAAATTAACATAATACCCATTAAAAAGAAATAAATGAAGCTCCTTCTAAGAATATATTAATAATAAGATAAGAATTTAAAGAATAAGAATAAGAATCAGAATAAGAATTTTTTTACACACCACATATTACAGGTTCACTATAAAACAAAAGTAAAAATAAAAAATTACATAATAAAGAAGGAGAAAAATAATTATAATCATTTATACATATGAGATTTATACTTTAAAATAAATAAAAAATCTTGAGTGGATTATAAATACTGATCCAAAGAAATTCATATTTCAGTGACGAGTTTAATTCTCTAAAATTTCTTTCAATTATTTCGCTTGTAGAAAATAAATGTCTTACCCGGACGATGTCATGCATTAAGCTGACTTTGAACATCCAATCCAATTTGATCGTGTCATTCTCCAAAATGTCCTGTAAGGACCCTTTGGGGCAATATTCGGTCAGCAGACAACAATGGGGTGGATCCACGCACGCTCCGTAGAATCTTGCTAAATGATCATGTTCTAAATCTTTCATTTTCTTCAATTCGAGTAGCAATGGTCTTGTTAAGTCTATGCGCTGTTTATCAACTTTTTTAAGCGCTACCCTGCAGCTTTTATACAGCCCGCAAGGAGTGTAGATCTGTCGGTCGCCGGCCAATGACGTTGCCTCGTCTGAGTACGCCGTCTGCGAATAAAATGTTTCGTAGCTTTATTGTACGTCTTAATCTCTTTTAAGCTCGTTTCTAGCTCTTAGTACAATAAAAATAATTTAGGTACAAATTTTCGTTTAATCCAGATTAAAAAACCGGGCAAGTGCGAGTCGTACTCGCGCACGAAGGGTTTCGTACCATTATCTATAAAAACGGCATAAAAATAATGTTGTTGTATGGGAGCCCCCTTAAATATAAATATTTATTTTATTCTATTTTTTAGTATTTGTTGTTATAGCGGCAACAGAAATACATCATCTGTGAAAATTTCAACTGACCAACTATAACGGTTCATGAGATACAGCCAGACAGACAGACAGACGGACGGACAGCGGAGTCTTAGTTATAGGGTCCCATTCTACCCTTTGGGTACGGAACTCTAATAAAAATGATAAATACGAGTAAAATAAAGTCGTCTGATTGTGGGTGATAAAATATTGAAATAAAAAAACACACGATAACTTGACTCATTCTGTTAGCGACAAATACCAAGTACAGTCGAGGAAATTGATTCTTTAGCAGTTAACGTGTCACGTTACAATGGACAGCTCTTACCATAAGTATGTACAGCTAAATTTACTTGAACCGCAAGTTGCTAAAGAATCAATTTCCGCGACCGTACATCGCTTTAGCATGAAACATAACGCAGATTCTCTGCTATGAATAAACCGTCTTATAAATATTATATTTACACGTGTTTCTCATTTATGAAATCCTCTTTTTATCTGGGAACTTTCGCAAACAATAAATCCGATTTCTTAATAAAGTAGTAATAAAGCAATAATAAGCTTTTCCGAAAAATTTATAAAGAAAATACTTATCAGAAGATAAAAATATACTGCCTGAATTATTTAGTCCTCTAGTTCAGTAATAAACATCAGTGTTTAAAGAATTCTTTATCCAGAAATTAGAAAATATTTAACAAAGAAAAAATAAATTAAACAGAAGTTCTAATAAGCCAGTAATTAGCAAGTTTGTACAGCTAAGGGCGATGTTTTTTACAAGCCCGCCTCCGAGGTCGGTTTAAAGGTTACTTTTCAAGAAGTAGGGCATTTAATCGGATAATGTCAAAAGTAACAAGCTAGAATTTAAAAGATAAAAGAACATTAAGAAACAAAGTACAATATTTTTACACAGTATTGAGCTTTTTTTTATTGTAGGTAATTAGATAAGTAAGCGCTCTTCCATAATTATTGATTTTCAAAACAGTTTGTAAAAAAATGATTTATAAGATAACTACACCTTATATAATAATAAAACAAAGTTTCCCGGCGCGTCTGTTTGTGTGTTTGTATGTTCGCGTTAAACTCAAAAACTCCTGAACGGATTGTCATGCGGTATTCACCTATCAATAGAGTGATTCTTGAGAAAGGTTTAGGTGTATAATTTGTTAAGCTTTTGTGTAACCCGAACGAAGCCGGGACTGGTCGCTAGTCTTAGATATATCCATTAACTGAAGACAATAAATAGAAAGCCAAATTTAACAGTTGTCTTATTCTTAACAAATATTACTACATTTTCGCGTTCACACAATGGAAAGCTATCGGCCCGATTCGAAGAATGATTAGGACACGTTTAAGATCTTGGAAGTAATTTACTATTACGATAAGTTCTGGTTTAGATAAGTTCTCATTTAGATATCGTTTATATATCGTATAAGTGACAGAAGCAGCTCGATTCGGGCAACCAATGTCACTTTGACGTTAAAAATATCGTAGATAGATCTTATTGGGATCACAGCGGAATCGAAATAAACGTTCATTTTGACATGTCGTTTAGCCATCGATCTTTTAAAGATCTTTCCAAGATATTAAACGTGTCTTAATCATTCTTCGAATCGGACCGTATGAGTGAAATCATTCGTGAAAATCATGGCAATGCTGCCTATGCCCTTCGTCTGCCTACATGACAAAATAACATCTGGAGTGGAAAATTGAAACCACTTAATTTGAGAGTACGATATTTAGATACGGGACGTGATACCGATTTTTAGCCGACTGACGAAGAAGAGAGGGAAGTTTTTCTACCGATAGTTGTTCATCCAAGGAATAAAACGACGTGACGTGGGTTTAAATGCCGGATTCATACAATCTATAGTTTGTAAAATGATATACAGGCCATTTGGAACGTACACTTATGTCTAACTGATGTCGGTCAGCTATCGTGCGTTTCGCTCATACTGTCTTGAGACGCACGATAACTTAATAACATGGTTCAAATATCATTCTGATGTTCCAATCGGCCTTGTCTTGTCGATGTTTTAATTTTTAATATGTTTATCTAAAGGCGGCCGGAGGTCAAAATCCTTGAAGATGTATAAAATATATTTATATGGATATGTTTAGTTTAAATATAATACCTATAGGTACTATCGGCATGCGTACTATTGCTAATTTTATTTTATTTTTATCGTTGTTTTAGGGAAAATTTGGCATATTATATTTTTCAGCATGCTCTGCGGCCCTATTGGCTTGATAGGGCCTTAACACAAATATTGATTAAGCTGTGGGAGTTAAGTATATGGTATATAGGAACGTAATACATAAATGTATGTTACATCATAAGTCGGAATGTCAATTAACTTTAAATTTAGGTACTTTTTAAATTATATATGATTTCCATTATTTGGTTATGAACTATGACAAAAGTTAGTTACATTTCTTATTTAGAAAGCTTAACATCTTAATTGCCTGTTTTCTGAATTAAATTTCAAAGTTACATTTTGTTAATTTAAAATGAGGATTATTTATATTTGGCAATGGGTGTTCCATATGTGTATATCTATTTTCATTATTTAGGTATTGTAGAGATTTTAAACTTCGAATTTAAAGTACACAGTTTACAGTCACACTAAGCTTGACTCGCATATTTTATATACTCTCAAAACATGGAAAAAGAGAGAGAACGAGAGAGAGCGAACTATTTCATCTCATAGATCAGAGTCTCCATTTTCAAGCACTACTACTGCTGAGCTCCAGCTCACTCAAGCCGAGCTTAATGATATAAACCTTTTTTTTTAATCTTTTTAAAAATGTATTATATTTATTTCCAAAACTCAGTATCATTACTGTAGCTATTGATTTATTTACGTTCTTTGATTCTGACATGAGGTAAAGAATCTTACAATAATATCGAGTGTCGTTTGTGTAAAAAATCATTTTTCGACATGCAAATTGTAAATATCCCTGTTCTCGCCATACAATATCAGTTCAAGGAGCTTACCCTAAGCGTATAGATACAGATACACTCAAAAAATTTACACTATGATTCTGAAACGCATCGGATGAAAGCAAAAAGATAGACTCACCCCACTGCTGTACCTTCGTGCCAGCGAGTGCATGCTCCCACGCAGCCTTGCTCCCGGCTGCAGCACATCGCTCCAGTTCACCCGCCACGTCATCATGGCGATCTCGGCTTCCAACTTGTAGTGTCTGTTCAGTAAAAAAAAACTATTATTTTAATACTAATGTTTACTCTCAATTATTGTAATTCTGTTTTTTTTAATAGCTCGCATCAGAAGCTGATTCTTAACTAATATAATTCCACAAAGAAAAAGAGATGCCATAGATTTAAATTCCAAAACAACATTTCATCCTAAACAAAGACCGGGCTTGCTTTCATTTTATTACCTAAATATTTTATCGTAAAATGTTTTTCCTACCCGCATATATCATTCCGTAATAAAAAGGAGACCACACGAAATTTGTAAAGAATTACAACTTGATGAATGAATTCCAATAGAACAGAAGTATGTCAATGGTAAAAGCGCTGTAGAATCCTTGTTTATTTTCAAATTAGTTTGTAGGTATAAATAAATAGAAATAGAAAAAAAGAAGTATTTAAAAATGGATCAAACTTCAATCATAATATTCATAACTAGAAGCATACTCGTATCACTATCTCACGTACTTCAAATATAGTTATAGTACAGTCAGCATCAATAGTATCGATGAAACAACGCGCCAAAAATCACAGATAACTTTTCCAGATACAGATAAATTTCTAAAATTCACATTCCAAAGTATATCTTTTGCAGTCTTAGTTGTTCTATATTAAAGACATCACTTTTTGTTAAGCTGTTACAGAATGGGTAGATACTTATGAAGCGTTATTTCATCCGCTTCTTTTGATGCTGACTGTACACATTAAACTTAATTGAAACTCAAAACTTATACGATATGATGTGTAATAAGTACCTGTAGATAAATACTGACAGGATGGCCAGTATCACCACCACTGAACTGAGAACGATACTGAGAATAGCGTATACGGGGAGCGCTGTAACAAAACAATTATTTAGATAATATTCAACAGTTCTAAACTTCATACATTTTACATGATGATTGAGGACAACTTTACTCTCATTAGGTGCTATTTGTTCCTAAAACTTAACACAGAAAGGTGCAATTTTGAAATTGAAAAATAAATTAAAATTTCACGACGTCGAGCAAGATTTTTTTTTTTTACCTTTATTAGATTATGTTTAAGTTAGGAACACCACAGGCAACTGAACTCTAAGAGATAATTTTCATCATAATTTATATCATTAATTAATGGATATATACACCCCCATTTATCTTACCAAACACATACTCGCAATCTTAAAAGGCCAATTAGGCCCGACTCATCCATACTACTCACTGCCCAAGAGGTTCTTCTTAATAATGTACGAATCCGTTAAGGAAAAGCCTTCCCGAACTCAGTAAATCAGCGTCCATTGATTCTTTCACCAATTTACTGAATGGACCCCTGGATGGAAGTCGTAAAATTTTAATGTAAGAAATGGCGAAAAATTATAGGGAGTATTACATTGTATACTCGTAGGTATACGTCTTAATCAAGCTATAGGAACGAATGTTTATGGATAAATTTAGAGTTGAGCTTTTAAAAAAATATATAGAATTTGGCTGTGGATCCTAACTCTTAAAATAACCAAACAATAAAAATAAAACATATGAAAGAGCATAGCCATGGTTAAAATACAATGAACTGTGCAAATATATTTTCCATAATGTCCAGGGAGGTAAATGAGGACTAAGTTGGGAAAAGTGGTCGTTCACTGTCGTCTTCATGTTCGGTTAATAATACTTGTACGTTGTTTCTGATAGATGTTACAGGAGATGAGGTAAGATTGGAAATAGTCGAATAGATGACGATAATAACACCAGTGACAAATCTACTCGTAGCTCACGACATGGCACTTCAAGTGGAAATTGACCACTGAGCGACGGGGCACAATTGAGTACTTGACCCATGTTGAATATTATATCAAAGTTTAGCTAAATGGATAGAAAATGAGCCATCCATTATAAAAAAGTGAAATTTAAAAAAATATATTGAGATTATAACAAAATACAAGGCTCCAAAGTCTCAACATTTTTTTTTTGAACTTTCAAAAACAAAAAAGAAAATGGCCCCATTCAATTCCTTACATTTTACTGAAAAATAAATTGTATGACAACTATACACATTAACGCAAAATTTCATACATAAATGCCATGAGTCCTATATAGACATTTGATCCTCAGGCAAATCAAGATCGATTGACATTATTTACAAAAAACTGTCAAGTAGCCCATTATTGTAACAGTGTTTGCCGAAAGTTAATTAAATTGACCATATTGAAAATTAACCAATACAAATTGAATTGTAAACAGTAACAATCCGTTACGGTTTACGGTTCAATTTGTAATGATTAATTTTCAATATCGTCAATTCTAATTAACGTTCGGCCAACACTGAATTGTAACAATCTTGCCAGCACTAAAAATATTACACGTGATTAGGAATAACGAAGGACTTTTTGTCTTATTCCTGTTTTCAACTCCCCCAAACGCACCTTATATAGTAAATGCATAAAAGACTTCTCAAAATAAGATTCCAGTAACGAAGAAAGAATCGAATTCGATTTATTACCGTCTCGGTCCACGCTTGATCTATTCCGTTTAATCTTTACGCCCCTTGGGTTGGATTGGATATGGATTGGTCTGAAAAAGCTCAGAAATTTCAGCTTGTGATTTGTTTCATGTGATTTTAGTGAATCACTCATCGATTTGAACACTTTGTTGAATTAGTTTTATATTTTAGCTTAGATGTTAATAATTAGGCTAATTTTGTCGAACCAACCAGGAAAATGCTTATGCTACAATCAATAAATATTTTACTTTATCTCGTAAATTCATATATTTCTATAAGATGAATATGTGTATCCCCGACTTGGAAACGGTTTGGTTAGAAAAACCGTGATTGACTGTTTGCATGCCCGGTTAAAACGATTGTGAATTGTCGTTACTTGACAGAAATTTTTACTGACGTTAACGTTTTGCTATATTGTTGACATTTGGGTCTAATTGATTCATTTTTTTATATCCTCGATTCGGCAATATTAAAAAATAAGAGATAACTCATTTTAGAAAAATGTGTATATGTATAGTTAAGAATAAATTGATAATTATGTGTTATTTTGTTATCTTCATGTGGATTTATTATGTAATTACAAAAGGTCTATAACATTAAATGCTTAATTTGTTAAAGAAAATAAAAAAATCATTTTATGAGTTAAATAAAATTAGTATTAATAAGATAAGATAAATCATTTCAATTTTATTTTAAAGATTATTAAAGCATATAGAATGTACGTATAATTGACAATCGCGACTGATCTACTCCGGGCGTTACATAATATTTTTACAAATTTTCCCTTCACGGAATAAACGCACTGGTTTTTTACTATTTTTTGTTATTATTATTCTGGTCGCATTGAGCTATCTAAGAATATAATTAAAAGAAAACATTCACGGGAAGGTGGGAGGGTAAGCAAGTTACTCGAGACTTTCGCACTTAAAGCAAAGCACATCGGTATAATCCGCTAATAAACAGCCGGGACCACACCAACTAGATGGCCTCACGAGGATTTTCTTCATGGGCACGCATGGGTTCTCAGCCAATTTATTCTCGGCTCAAATGGAGAGTTTCATGTATTATTTTCCTAACTACAATTGTCGTATGTTGATGTAAGACAGAAATGAGCTTTGAAATAGAAATACTGTTGACGATAAAACCATGCATGTATTTAAAGTCTAAGACAAAATTTAAGTAAGTAGGTAATAACCAGCTCAAGAGATAAAAAAAAAACGAATATTTGACATAGGTAGGTAGGTTTAAACCCGGCGTAATGTGATTCTTTCATTATTTTTGGGGTTTTACGAGTAAGAGGTAAGTCAAGCTGTGTTGCTTTTTTATATATTGCCTTAAGTAAATTGTTTGTAAGTTAAAAGAAAAACACTAGCATCATTCTGTTTTCATGAATTTTTGTTTTTATAATCTTCAAGTCTCCCCGGTACTGTTTGTTGCATCACATCGTACAATTGAATAAGTTAGGCAAATTAAATCAGCTATATCAGGAAAGTATAATAATTTAACATCCCTGCGGTGACTGCAAACCACGAAGCAAATTAAAATTGAGATATAATATGAGCGTCAATTAAATGTTAAAATCTTAAATTCCTAAGAACAAAGAATCGAATTAGAAGTGGTTAAAATTCACCGTCTTGAGTGGGACTTCAACCCACGATCACTGAATCGCTGGATTAATTAATATGGGATAGCGTGTTCCAGTATAACTTGGAACTCCGGTAGCCGTGCGAAACTCTTACGGTAGATGTCTCTAGGGCTTCCCTAACGCTCATGAGCGTATTATTCGGAAATATTCCCTGTATTGGGTAAGGTCTTGGTACGGTCTGAAAATATCGATATGGACAAAGTGCCAAAATATGTATACACTACCCTAATTTATGGGCAATAAGTTCGTGTATATATATTTTTTGGCACTTCGATCGTGTCGATGTTTTCAGACGAGACTGTACCTCCGACGGCACAGCACCGGGCTAGCGACCCAGTGATCGTGAGTTCAAGTCTCACCCAAACGGTGAATTTTTTCACTTTTAATTTGTTTCTAAGCTTAACAGCATCGTTTGTAGAGGTTTATACTTGATACAAAATTTACAAAGTATCGATCTTTGGGGTCTTTTAAAGGCGAGCATTTCAAATAGTTCCTTACACTTGTCAGGGCACAGCGAGCCGTCGAAGCCGCAAACGGGGGTGTCCCGGGGCGGGTCTGTGCTCCCGCCCGCCCAGTGGATCGGCCTGTCTGGGTTGAACTGCAAAGACTTGTTCGCCGCCACATAGGTTGCCACCACCTGAGGAGTCAAGCAATTACTTTAAGGGGTTTCAGAAATTACGAGTGTCGCGAGCAATAATGTGGTTCACATGTGTGAGGAGGGTACTTCTTATAAATAACTAAAAGATCGTTTTTTCGGACCGGATAATTTATAGGATCACCCTGCCTTTTAACCTTGTGAGGCCCAGTGTCATAAATATATCACATAGTTTGGACTCCATACATATAGTGCTAAAGTTAAAATATGTATAAAAGAGATGACGTCACCGGGCCTTAGGAGGTTAACTCAAACTGTTCTTGAGTTAGTTGAGCAGTGATTTTCTATAAGATTATATATATCACAGAGATAAAAGAAAAAAATATTTATTTAGAACGTTTAAATTATGAATTTAATTTTAAAAGCGTAACTGACATGGGCACAATTAGGTACATTGACACTAATATGGACCCAAGAAAGAGAACGAGACTGTGACTTCGAAAGTTGGCTCATTTTGAAAATCCCATTCTACTGTAGTAATAGTAAGTAGGTAGGTAGGTGTTGCAAAAGCGTAAGTGTTGCTACAGTACGATGTGCTTTTGGCTTATATATATCGCGTATGTAAGTACTTAAACAAATAAATAAAAAACTAGGTGGAGATTGCGGGATGACCTGGACGCAAATATTAACGGCTGGCCGGAGATTGCTCAAAACCGCGACGGATGGAAATCGACGGACACCATATGGGCTAGTAATATAATATACATATAATATAAATGTAACATATACGTAATAAAAATACGATAAAAACATAACTTTAAAATTAAATATTTAGTGAAATCGTTTTTTTTTCAACAATATCACAAAATGAAATGCTGAACATTCATGATTATAGCATATTCAGTACAAAAATATTATGGAATGTAGAATTCCGCCTTTAATATATATACTACTATATAATATAGGTAGGTACGTATTTATTGTGCATACCATGTACAACTTCATTTTCAAGTTACCTTCGTTCAAATCATTTATCATTATAATTTATTTTGAGGCGTAATTCTTACTCTTACGCCTGAAGACTGATCTTGTTTGTTATTTTATGTTAGGTATATGTGACTATTTATATACTGGACCGAAATCTTTTGATGTTATTTGACGAGGGTTTGTTGTCTGCCGCTTTCAATTAGTTTATAGCCTCCCAGGCGTGCGACCAGACAGGGAGAACTTGGATACTATATTTATATAATACATCAATAAAAGCAATCTTTGCACTATTTATTATTAAAACTATTGTCAGATAATATGACAAAAAACTTGGTTCGATTAAAAAGCCACATTTAGTGGTCGTAAACAACATACATTACTTTCGATTTTATTTTTCTAAAGTGCAAAGTTCGATTTTATGGCCGTCGTTTTATGTCCGTATATAGTTACGTAACAATTATGACAAAATCCATTAAGTGCTATAAAGAATCGTTGATACTATATTTTACGCTACAAAAACATAATCCAGTCTTTGTTACCGCAAAAATAGCTGAAAAAATCGTAATTCAATTTATCAAACTACGTGAAATTCAAAAATATTGCAGGTTGCCGTGATCCCGTGTTGTTTTTTTTTTCCTCTTTTTGGGAAGTTTAAACTGTAGCCTATGTCGCCCAGCTCTAAATCTAAGACTCTATTGACACCTATTTTTCATGTAACTTTTATCAGTTTCGGTGTTACTATGGAATATTATGTAACACTACATATTGTAGAGATTGCTACAACCATAACCTTTATTTATGGCTTTGCCGTAGATAGATAGACAAACCATTTATTCCTTTGCCACACACACACCACAATATACACCGTAGTGAGGTGATATAAAAATCTAGTCATTAAAAATTGTTCTAAAACCGAATGAATTAACGATAGTACTTGAGATTACAATTTGCCCCCATTAAACAGTTGTTCGTACATACGAGTCAAAAACCCATTTATACTTTAATACTATCATCGTCGGTATTTTATTTTAATTGTTTACATATTAATTATGCCAGTTCGTGGTTCGTTACATTTGCACAAATGCGATTAATAGGGAGCAATGTTCGGTACGAAATGCTCTAATTAAACGCTCATTAAAACCTTGAATGTAATGTGGATATGAAAATAATAAAAAATATACTTAATCT